>NC_049229.1:15205483-17605483 GCF_011100685.1 Canis lupus familiaris | reverse complement strand
TTAATATAACACTTAAATTATATAGGCTCAAGATAAGTTCACTGATATCGTATCTTACTAAATAATTCCATACATCAATATCTTCCTTACAGATTTTAAAATAAATGACAAAGCTAAAATGTTTTCAAAATAATTTTTAAGTAATAAAAAAAACCACTATGTATGTGGTTATTCAACTCTACTTACGTGAGCTACTTAATAGTGCATGTAGAAAATCTCTACAAGATAAGCAAGAAACTTAACACGGTAACCTCTAACAAATAAAAAAGCTAGTGGATCTCGAAAATTTTACTCTGTACTTAACAGCCTTCTGTATTTTTTACAGTGCATATAATACTTTAACTGATCCCTTTTTTTTTTTTTAAGTAGGCTCCATGCCCAGCACGGAGCCCAACAGAGGGCTTAAACTCAACCCTGAGATCAAGATCTGAGCTGAGATCAAGAGTCAAACATGTAACCAACAGAGCCACCCAGGTGCCCTGACCTCCACATATTAATTTTTTAAAATCTAGTAACTTTCCTTTTCCTATAGTCTCCTCAAACACAAAAACCTTACCAATTCATCTTGTTCAGAGTGCTTAGATTTCTCTTCTTTTAACTGGTTTTCCAAAAAAAGTATTTCATCCTCAAGATCAGATTTAGACTTGTTCAGCTTTTCATAGACTGCCTAAAAAAGAGGAAGCCAACTTTATAAGATAGACATAAGACTTTTTTGGTTATGATAAATCAAATATAATCAAACACATATATTGTAAATCAATAAAATTTTGTTTACATATTTGTTCACTGTTATAACATTAAATAAAAGTAATGCTAGCAGGGGTCAGCAAACTTTTCTATAAAAAAACCATAAAGTAAATATTTTAGGCTTACAGGCCATGTAGTCCCTGTCCCAACTATGCCTATGCAGTAAGAATGCAAAGACGTGTAAATGAATGAGCGTGGCTGTGTCCCAGTAAAATTTTATTTACAAAAACAGGTGGAAAACCAAACAATCTGATTAAAACTGGGCAGAGGACCTGAACAGACATTTTTCCAAAGAAGACATATAGATAGCCAACAGACACATGAAAAGATCTTTAACATCACTCATCAATCATCAGGGAAATGCAAATCAAAATCACAATGAGGTATTGTCTCACATCTGTCAAAATGGCTAAAATCAAAAGGACAAGAAATAACAAATGTTGGCAAGGATGTGGAGAAAAAGGAACCCTTGGGCATTGTTGCTGGGAACGTAAATTGGTACAGCCACTGTGGAAAACAGTAGAAATACTATATGATCCAATAATTCCACTACTTAGTATTTATTAAAAAAAAAAAAAAAAAAAAACACTAATTCAAAAAGATAAATACACCCCTATGTTTATTGCAGCATTATTTACAATAGCTAAATGAATAAAGATGTGGTATATACACACACAATGGAATATTACATAGCCATAAGAAATGATGAGATCTTGCCATTTGTGACAACATGGATGGACCTAGAGGGACCTAAGTGAAATAAGTCAGACTGACAAATGCCAAATGGTTTTACTCATATGTGGAATCTAAAAGACAAAATAGACAAAAAGCAGAATCAGACCTATAAATTCAGAGAATAAACTGATAGTTACCAGATGAAAGATGGTGAGGGGATGGGCAAAATGGGTGCAGGAGAGTGGGATATCAGGCTTCCAATCATGGAATGAATGAATCATGGGAATAAGCATAAGAAATATAGTCAATGAGACTGTAATAACATTGTATAGTGACAGATGGTAGCTACTTGTGGTGAGCACAGCAAAAAGTATAGAGATGTTGAATCACTATGTTGTATACCTGAAACTAATGTAACATTTATGTCAACTATACTCAAATTTTAAAAATTTTAAAAAAGAGAGAGAGAACCCAGATTATAGTTTGCCAACCTCTGCTCTAGAGCATTATAAAGTAAAAAATGAGAAATAAGTCTGATTTAATATAATTAAAGATATAATGAAAAATAAACTCAAAAAATAACCAAGATCACTTCACAATAATGTTCTGCATTGAATTATTTTCTGGGATTCTTTAAATTTTAATGATTAGTCACTGAATTATTCCAAATGGATTTTAAATACTGTAATAAACATACCTCTGATATTTGTGATCCTTCAACAAACTTGTTAAAAAAAAAAAACCAAAAGATTCACAGAATTTAATGGAGACCAAAATTTAAAAAAAAAAAAAAAACTTATTTATAAGTATTTCTCCAACTTTGGCTATTTGATTACATGAATTCCCTGACTTGAATCAAAATTATTCTACTGTTTTGATTTTATCTACTGATTCAACCATCAAATTTTTTAACTATATCATATATAGTTAATAGGTTTACCAATCTCAAAAATAAACATTACATGTTTTTTAATTATAAAAACCAGAGAAAAATTTCCAAAATGTTCACTTAGACTTTATTGCTAGATCCTATAAATTCAATGCCTTAAGAATAAACTGGTTTTATTTTATCCACAATACTACCAAACTTGAATAAATGTCTTCACTGTCCAGTTTTTACTCTTCCATTACACTAAATGCCTTCCACAATTCTTTCTTTTTTAATCAAACTAATAAGTTACTACTGGAACAGGAGATAAAACAGAAGGTCAGTAAATAAAACAATTTCACCAAGTTCTTAAGGATTTTAGTAGGTAACAAATGAAGAAAGTTTAAGAAATTTGCTTCATTTGGAATTCAATTTATAACTTCCTTCGGATTCTACTAAGAAATTCTGAAACATAATCTATAGATTTTTTTAAGTTTTCATTTTAACTCCAGGTAGTTATCATCCAGTGTTCTATACATAGACTTTCTGATGGTTACAGATATCAGTGACTAATAACAATCAAGCTGTATTGTCTGAACAGTACACCAAAAGAACAAAGTCCACTGTCTTCTACATTAATATTAGTATGCTACTGACAACATTTCTATCTCTAAACAGTAACAGGGCATGCTTATCATTTACCCTAATCTGTTGTAGCTTTGCTAAATGACAAATTTTTATTATTTTCCTTCTTACTCCTAGCTAAATCATATCTGGCTCAGGACAGCAGACTATATATCTCTTCCAAAGCCTACACTCAGTGACATCATGTTGGTAACTTAAAATTGGGAGTATTTACACAACAGAACCAAGCAAGCTACAAATAAGGACTCCTACTCTCTAGAGAGCCAGCTATTAAATATTTACCAGCACATCACTGCTTACAATGTAAATCTTTGGTCTAATTCTAGTCAGCTCCTGATACAATGGGGATGAAGTAAAGGCAAGTACTGCCACAATTTACATAATTTATTGCTGCCATCTATTCCTAAATTTATGAAAATGAATCCTATTTTTCCTTTCTAGAGCAAACTGAATGGAAAAAAGGAATGGTTACCTTAATATATTTCATTCCCAAGAATGAAAAATCAAGAGCTTCTATATGGCCCTAGATTCCAGTCAACTAAATATGCCTCACTTGAAACAAGTTAGGAAGGAGAGCTCACATTTTTTAAATATTTTATGCTACCTAATGTTCCATTTCTTATAATTAATTTTTCTTTAACCTTTAACATCTAGAAATGCTCTTTGACATTTCCTGTAAAATAGTTTTGAGGAGAACACTGTTCTTAAAGTTTATGTTATTTAGCAAGAATCTTTCCCCTAGCTTTTATAATTATATGTATTACTTGTTTTTACCTCCAAACTCTGTGCTTCTGTTGACTCCTTCTCAAAACTGGCATCCTTTAAAGATGATTCTAAGTCTTCATACTGAAAGAAAGCAACACTGTAAGGAAAAACTCTACAAATTTTATTCTAAATTTATATGAAGAAGCTGACAAAATCCACTTCCACATGTATGTCTGATTTACTTCAATTTGCTGAGCTTCAAGTTCTTCAAATATGAGCACTAGAATAGAGCCAGGGCAGCTTACATACCACAGCCTCCTAACATGGGCAACAAAATGGTGGCACTTCACCCTAAGACTAAGAGAACTATCTCAACTCTGCCCATTCATTAAAGAGAAATCAAACACAAACAGGCCATCAGAAATTTTCATTTGTAATTCAAATCATACAAAAAAGAAAGCAAGTAGGCAATATAAGATCTTTAAACATGCAAAATAAGGAAAATGAAACATACAATGCTGTAAGATTTGGCAAACTGCATTTATCTCATCAGTGCTTTTAAAAAAAAAAGTGATTATATGGAAGATTAAGCTATTCAGACCATCCTTCTCACTAGAACAAGAAGAGATGGACAAAAACACTTCAAAAAATAGGTATGTGTGAAGGATTCAGAGAGCTATCCATATAGTGAGAATCTGTGATAGAAGAAGGAACCCTCAGAGAAGCAAGTTCAGCGTTTGACGTTTCCTTCTCCCCGTCCAAAAGCAGAGAAGGATAGGCCAAGAAACTGAGAAACTAATACCAATCTACACTCGCTACCTTATAAGAAAGTCTAAACCAGAAACAGACCAATCCCTTGAAATAAGGTCAAATTTCCAAATATTTTAACTTTTAATTAAAGTAATCTATGATTTCTGATGTCTCAGACTAGCTGACTATGAGAATTAACAGTAAGTCCTCACTAAAGAAAGCTAACATCATCCACAACTTCAAATTTTTCTCTTATACAACCTGGCATTGATGAAAACAAGAATTGACTAAGCACCACCAGAAGAAAAACTGAGCAAAAGAAACAGACTCTTGAAGGATGCAAACAACAAAGTTTCCTGTTAGGAGGCACCTGGGTGGCACAGCCCATTAAGCCCGACTCTTGGATTCAGCTCAGGTCCGGATCTCAAAGTCCTAAGACTGAGCCCCGCACAGGGCTCTGCACTCAGCACTGAGTCTGCTCAAGATTCTCTCTCTTCTTTTGCCTCTGCCCCTCCCCACTGTGTCTCTTTCTCCTCCTCAAATAAATAAATCTTAAAAAAAAAAGAATTTTCAGACATTAAAATAAGGTCAATATGTAAAAGGAACTAAAAAGGTGAACTATTAAGCCAGAGAAAAACAACTATGAAAAGGGCCGCAATGAAACCATAGAACTGAAAAAGGTAATAAATGAAATTAATATCTCAATAGATAGTGTAAAACATTACACACAGATGAAGACAATTAGTAAAATGAAAACTACCTCAGAAGAAAATATCCACATGAAGTGTGAGCAAAATAATAAAAAAAATACACATAAGAGATACATAAGATATAGTAAAAAGTTGAAATACAAGTATTTAGAGTCCCAGAAGAAGAAAAAAAGAGGCAAAATATAATTGAAACAAAGTAATAGTCAAGAGTGTTCCAAAACAAATGAAAGTTATTAAACCACATTTTTAGAAGTATCATGAATTCCGTGAACAATAAACAGAAGAAATTGTACCTAGACAACTAATAATACTGCTGAATAGCAAAGACAAGGAGAAAAATCATAAAGTAGCTAGAGAGTAAAGTTTTCTTATAAAACTAAACTGTACCTACCCTATAACCCACCAATTCTAGGTATTTACTAAAGAGAAATAAAAACACATGCCCACAAATACATACACATACACACACACACCTGGTAGAAAGATAACAACTTTATTCACAAAAGCTAAAAGCTGGAAATAACATATTAAAAGGACCATGGATAAACATATTGTGATATATTGATACAATACAAATTAACTTAGCTTTAAAAAAAGAACTACTAATATATCCAACAACATAGTTAATTTCAAATATAATATTATTTGGATAAAGGAAACACAAAGGACTATGATTTCATTTATACAAACTCTGCAACAGAAAAAACTAATGTATGGTGCTAGAATAAAAACAGTGATTGTTAATAAGGGTAGGAGACTGACTGAAAATGAGCACGAGGGACACCTGGGTGGCTCAGTGGTTGAGCATCTGCCTTCGGCTCGGGTCATCATCCTGGGGTCCTGGGATCAACTCCTACGTTGGGTTCCCACAGGAAGCCTGCTTCTCCCTCTGCCCATGTCTCTGCCTCTCTCTGTCTCTCATGAATAAGTAACTAAAATCTTAAAAAAAAAAAAGGCATGATAAAAATGTTGATGGGAATGGTCCATCTTAATGGGAATGGTAAATACACGGGTGAATATGAATACATTTGCCAAAATACACTTAAAATGTCCATTTAACTATACAAAAATTACACCTCAATTTTTAAAATGGAAGAGAAAAAAAAACCTAAAACATATAATACCATCAATTGATACCAAAATTAAATAAAACTTATAGCTGACTCTGACAAACAATATAGCAGGAAAAAAAGAAGTAGAATGAAATGTTCAAAGTGTTCAAAGAAAATAATTGCCAACTTAGAATTCTAGAAACAGAATTATACAAAATGTATATTATACACTATCAGACAAATAAAAACTGGGAGGATTTATCACCAGTGTACTTCACAAAAGGAAAGATTAGGGTAGGGCACCTGGGTGGCTCAGTGGGTTAAGTGTCCTCCCTCAGCTCAGGTCATGATCCCCAGGTCTGGGATCAAGCCCTGTGTCGGGTACCTGCTTGGCAGGGAGTCTGCTTCTCCCTCTCTCTCTGCCCCTGCTTGTGCATGCTCTCTCTCTCTCTCAAATAAATACTTTTAAATAAAATAAAATATTTTTTTAAAAAGGAAAAAGATTAGGGTATTCAGAAGTAAGAAAAATCATCCCAAATGGCAGCTGAAATGAAGGAAAGAATAAACAGCAACGGAAATAATAAACATGTGGACAAATCCAAATAAATGGTCACTATTTCAAATAGTAATAAAATGATTTGGAGGTTTAAAGAAATATAAAAAATCCAAATATGTATCATAGGACATGGACAAAAAAGGGGCAAGTGGAATTAAAGTATTCTAAGGTCTTTATATCATCCAATAAGTAGTAACAGCACTAACTTATATTAGATATTAATAAATTAAGGATATATATTGGAATCTCTAAGGTAACCATTGAAAGAATATAAAATAATCCCTAAGTAACAAACCCACTGATATAGAAAATACTGAAGTAAGGAAAAATAAACTATTTTAATAAAAAGTAAAACAAGAGGGAAGAGAAAAAAGAACACAGATGGTAGATTTAAGCCCTAATAATGAGAAATTACATTGACTCCAAATGAAATAATAGTCCATTAAATACAAAGATTTTTTTAGACTGATTTAAAAAAGCAAAACTCTATACTATTTTTAAAAGAGACAACACAAAACTATACAAACAAAAGTAAAATAATGGGAAAAGATCTATCATGCAAATGCTTAACAAATGAAAATCAAAAATTCCTAAAGATAAACAGGGGTATTTCATAATGATAAAAAGCTCCACCTAACCAGGAAGATAAAACAATTCTAAATGTGTATTCATCTAACATAGCCTCAGTATACATAAAATTGGCAAAATTAAGAGAAAAGCAAATGCACAATCAAAATGGGAAACATACTTCTCTCAACAACCAATAGATACCATGAATTTAAAAAGTAAGAAATGACTTAATTTTTATATTTATATACCAAAAAACTAGAGTAAGTAAAATAGCATTATACTGACATAAGGGTAAAGAATGTATGTATTTCTGTCAAACATGAAACAGTTACCAATACCAATCCTATGCCAAGCCATAAATTAAGTCTCAACAAACAACAAGGGACTGAAATCACAGAGAGCATACTGTGAATTAAACAGAATTATGGGCAGCCCAAGGGGCTCAGCAGTTTAGCACCGCTTTTGGCCCAGGGTGTGATCCTGGAGACCGGGGATTGAGTCCCGCATCGGGCTCCCTGCATGGAGCCTGCTTCTCCCTCTGCCTGTGTCTCTGCCTCTTTCTCTCTGTGTGAATTAATAAATAAATTAATAAATTTTAATGAATTAATAAATAAAAATCTTTAAAAATATATAAATAAATAAACAGAATTAGGCCAAATTAAACTAAAAATAAATAAAAATAAATTATTAGGAAATCTCTATTTATTAGGAAATGAGTAAGTACCCTACCAAATAACTAGTGTTTAAAGAAGACATCGGGCAGCCCGGGTGGCCCAGCAGTTTAGTGCTGCCTTCAGCCCAGGGTGTGATCCTGGAGACCCGGAATGGAGTCCCACATCAGGCTCCCTACAGGGAGCCTGCTTCTCCCTCTGCCTGTGTCTCTGCCTCTCTATCTCTTTCTCTCTGTCTGTCATGAATAAATAAATAAAATCTTTTTTAAAAAATAAAATAAAATAAAAATAAGACATCACAATAAAAATTTTTAAATATTTTATACTGAATGATCAGGAAAGCATGACATAACCATAGTGGGTAGATGTTTTAATGAAAGCCAGAGCAAATTATAGCTTGAAATGCACAAATTACAAAAGAAGGGTTAAAGTTTAATGATTTGAGTACCTACCCCAGAAAGTGACCAAAAAAAAGTTTAAAAAAGTGGAAAAAAAAAGAATAAAGTAAATAGAAAACAAAGTAAAAAGAATCAACCAAGCCAAAAGATTGTTCTTTGAAGGCATTAAAAAAATTGATAAACCACTGCCAAGGCTGATAAAGGATAAAGAGAAATGGACAACCAACCAGTATCAGGAATAAAAGGATAGATACCTCACTAAAGGTTCCACAATGTTTAGAAAAATACAAGAGAATAAACACTAGTTCAGCAATGAGCAAATAAAAAATGAAATTCATTTGCAATAGCAACAAAAAGAATAAAATATGTAGGAGTAAAGTTAACACAGAAAAAGTGCAAGCATTATATTCTGTTTCTTTTGTTTAAGTTTTATTTCTACGTAATGTCTACATTCAGCCTGGGGCTCGAACTTACAACTCTGACATCAAGGGTAGCTAGCACGCATTACCAAATGACCAAGCCAAGTGCCCCAAACCTTATTCTCTGAAAACTACAAAACATTATTGAAATAGAGAAGACCCAAGTAAATGGAAAGACATCTCATGTTCACAGATCAGAGACTTAATGTTAAGATAGCACTACTCCCTAAATTGATCTACAGATTCAACATAAACCCTATCAAAATTGCAGCTAATCTGGGGTGCCTGGCAGGCTTAGTCAGTGGGGCATAGGACTCTTGATTTCGTGGTATTGGTTCAAACCCCATGTTGGATGTAGAGATTACTTAAATATCTTTTTTTAAAGATTTACTTCTTTATTTTGGGGGCGGAGGGAGAGAGAGTCCGAGCAGACTCCAAGCTCAACATGGAACCCAATGCAGGGCTTGATCCTACGGCCCTGAGATCACAACCTGAGCCAAAATGGAATCAGACACTCAACCAGCTATATCACATAGGAGCCCAAAAAATACAATCTCTTAAAAAAAATTCCAGCTCATCTATTCACAGATTTATAATTTCAAACCTTATTACAAAGCTACAGTGATCAAGACAGTTTGGAACTGGCATAAAGACAGACATAACAGATCAATGAAACAGAGTTGAGAATCCACAAATGAACCTTCACAATTACAGTCAACTGATTTTTGACAACAGTGCCATGACAGCTCAATGGGGAAGGAAAAGTCCTTTCAGCAAATGGTGCTAGCAAAAACTGGATATCTACATCCCAGAGAATGAGGTTGGACCCATTCCTACCTCACACAATTCACAAAAAACTAATTCAAAACAGATCAAAGACCTAATCATAAGATCTAATCCCATAAAACTTTTAGAAAGAAATACAGGTGTAAACCTTTGTGAGCTTGTTTTAAGCAATGGTTTCTTGGATATGAAACCAAAAGTATAACCAACAAAAGAAAAAGTAGATAAATAAACCAAGCATTTTCAAAATTAACTTTTAGGGGCGCCTGGGTGGTTCAGCAGCTAAGTGTCTGCCTTCGGCTCAAGTCATGATCTCAGGGCCCTGGGATCAAGCCCCATATCAAGGCCCATATCAGCCTCCCGGCTAAGCAGGCAATCTGCTTCTCTCTCTCCCTCTGCCTGTCCACACTACTCAAGCTCTCTCTCAAATAAATATATAAAATATTTTTTAAAATTAAAAACTTTTATGCTTCAAAGACACTACCAAGAAAGTAAGGAGACAATGCACAGAAATGAGAGAAAATACTTACAATTCACACATGTGATAAGAAGCTCATATCTATATCTATAATATATAAAGTTACAACTCAATAAAAAGATGAATAACCCAATTTAAAAATAGGCAAAGGAACGGAGAAGACATTTCTCAAGAGAAGATAAATAAATGCCCAATGGGCACATGAAAAGATAAATGCTCAACACAATTAACCATCAGAGAAATGCAAATTAAAACTACAGTGAGATACCTCTTCACACTCATGAGGACAGCAAGGATGTGGAGAAACTAGAACATTCACAAACATCTGGTAGGAATCTCCATGGGTATAGCCACTATGGAAAACAATTTGGCAGTTCCTCAAAAAGTTAAATATAGATCCAGCAACTGCATTTATAGATATATACCCCCCAAAATTAAAAACATACACTCACACAAAACTTGTACTTGAATGTCCATAGCAGCATCATTGATAGCACCCAAAAAAGAGGATAACCAAACTGACAAAGAGATATTTAAATTGTGGCACAGAACATTATTTGGCAAAAAACAAAGTACTGATACATGCTACAACATGGATAAACCTTGAAAACATAATGTAAGTGAAAAAAGCCAGTCACAACCACATATTATATGATTCCACGTAAGTGAAATGTCCAGAATAGGCAAATCTATACATAACATGGATGAACCTTACTATTTAGAATAGTTTCAATAACCATCAGATACCAGAGAATAAATCTAAGAAAAGATGTTAAAGACCTCAACAGAAAAATGTATACAATAGTGAGAGAATTTTATAAAGACATAAATTGAGGGATATACTAGAGTCCATGGATAAAAACACAACATTGTAAAACTGTAAGTTCTCTCCAAATTGACCTATATATGCAATGCAATCCGAATCAAATCTCTAACATGCTACATGTGTAAACTGATGATTGATTTAAAATATATATGGAATAGCAAAGTGCCAAGATCACCAAGACAATCTTTAAGAACAAACATGGAGGTTTATGCTGCAGCTATCAAGAAATGTTATAAAAATACAGTAGACTAAAACAGCATGATACTGGCACAAGAATAAAAAAAAAAAAAAAAAAAAAAAAGACCACTAGAACAGATTATAGAATCAGACTAAGATATATATGGCCACTTGATATAAGAGGACTACAAAACAAAGGAAAACATGGTCTTTTAATAAACTGTACAGGCTAATTCAATATCTGTATGAAAAAACATTGAATCTTGACTTCCAAATCACACCACCAGAGATTCAATTCCAGACGAATGAAAGAAATTACATTTGCGTTAATCTGTATTCCCCAAAATATATATGTTGAAGCCCCAATACCTCACAATGTGACTGTATCTGGAGACAGGCCCTTTAAAGAGGTGATTAAGTTAAAATGAGATCTTTAAGATACCCCTAATCTAATCTGACTGGTGTCCCTATATGAAAGGAAAAGATAGACACAGAGAAAGACACCTGCACAGAGGTAACACCATGTAACAGCAAGAAGGCAGCCACATGCAGGCTAAGGAGAGGAGCCTCATAAGAAACCAAACTTGCCAACACTTTGATCTTAGACTTCTAGCCTCCAGAACTGTGAAAAAACTAATTTCTGTTGGGTAAGCCAGCTGGTCTGTGGTATTTTGTTATGGCAGTCCTAGAAAACTTTTTACAAAGACTAAATGAGAAAGGTAAAACAAAGTTTCTCAAAGTAGCACAGAAGAATATCTTCATATCCTTGAGTAGACAAAAATTCTTAAGAAACAAAAAGCAGTCATAAAGATAAGACTGATGAATTAAACTAAGTTAAAATTAAGAACTTCGGCTTACCATCTGAAATAAAAAGGCAAATCACACAGTGGGGGAAAATATTTGCACTACATATTGCTGACAAAGGGCTCATGTTCAAATATAGAAAATATTCTACTATCAAAAAGGAAAAAAACCACACCTTTTCAAATATTAAAAAAAAAAACCTCGAGCAGGCAGCTTCACAAAAATGATATCCAAATGACCAATAAATACATAAAAGAGTGTTTAACCTCATTAATCAGGGAAATACAGAATGAAACCACAATGAGATACCATTATACACCTACCATAATGGTTAAAATTAATAAGGTTAGTAATATGAACAGCAACTGAACTCTCACACTTTGCAAACAAAGCATTAATAAACTTACACTGAAATATTGGCACTGAAAAGTATAAAGTCCTCTGACTCTTAACATGAATACTAATATTTTTAAAAATATCTTACCTCTTTTTGAACAAGGCTAAATTTTTCAAGTAGTTTACATTTTTCATCAATTTGTCTAGAAAGTTCTACAGCAAGCTTGTTCTCTCTTCCTGAAAAGAAAGTTCACATTATCATGTATAAATAGCTTTAGGCTTCAAAATTATAAACAATAATGATGAGATCTAGAATAGAAAAAAGAGCTTACCTACATAAAGCCGGCTTCTAACCTGAAACAAATTTTTAACAAAATTTACATTAAAACAAATATATATTCAAGTAAATCTAATGTATTTAACTTCTACTACCAAGTGAAAAATAACTGGTTTCTTATTGCCTTAGTATGAATATACATTAACTGAAAGTGTTGTTTGTACAATGGGAAAAATGCTACATAGTAAAGTCTCTCTATTGAGGAGCCACACTATGTGTTATATTATCACATTAAAGACCCTGAAATAACTCTTAAAGACATCTGTTCTATTTCGCTTATCCCATTGTACTCCAAATATATTTGACCCTAAAACAAACTATTTCAAGAAGTCCTTATTATCATCTCTCCCAGCGATAACATCCAAAATTAAGTTTGAGAAATGTTACCACTGGTCCATGGATCTAAACTGACCACAAAATCTTTTTTTCTTCTTTCATCTCTCTCTCTCTCAAAAAATTAAGGAAAAATTCCATTTGTAAAGGAGAGTAGGCTTAGGAGACTAAAATGGGGACTTATATCATCTATAGAAGATGAACAGGGATAAATATTTTTATAGTTTTTAAAAAGTTTTAAAGTCAAGGTATAGTAGAATCAGTATTGAGGAGGATTAAGTGAATTGAATCATCACATTGAGGAACTAGCTCAAAAGGTAACAGGAAACCAAAAAAACTGAAAAACAAGTTAAGAGATATGGAAGGCAGAAGTAGAAGGGATAGCATCTAAAAACATAGTCCCAAAAAGAAAAAGAAAAAACAGAAAATGCAGAAGATATCTCCTAGAAATAAAAAAAATATAAAACACCTCATTAAAAGAGTCCAGATAATTCTAAAAAAGAAGAAAAAAATGTTCAAACCTAGACATATTATACAAGAATATCAAATTAGGGATGCCTGGGTGGTTGAGCGGTTGAATGTTTGCCTTCGGCTCAGGGCGTGATCCAGGGTCCTGGGATTGACTGCCATATTAGGCTCCCTGCATTAAGCCTGTTTCTCTCTTTGCCTATGTCTCCGCCTCTCTTATGGGTCTCTTGTAAATAAATAAATAAATAAATAAATAAATAAATAAATAAATAAATAAAATCTTTAAATAAAAATAAAAAGATAAACTAAGCTGAAAGAAATTGGTCCAAATACATCAATAATCATAATATATGTAGACAACTACAAACTACTCAGTAGTGAAAAAAAGAGATTTTCAGATTAAATATTAAAGAAATTTCCATAGGATACACATTAAGTAGAAGACCATAGAAAGGCTAAAAAATAGAAGATGGAAAAAGACCTATCAAATACCACCCAAAAGAAAGTTGATATGGCTATAACAAGAGAGAAAAGAAACTATAAGTCAAAAGCATCACAAACTTAAAGAGGGTTACCAGATATTGATACAAGGTTCAATCCACCAAGAAGAGTAGCAATTCTAAACAGGTATCTACCTAATAAGCTCAAAATATGTAAAGCAAGAATTGACAGAACTACAAAAAGAAACTGATAAATTTATCATGAGAGTGAAATTCAGGCAAATCCTCCTGAATAGATGAAAAAACAAAAAAGGGGGGCAACAATAGAATACATGAACAAAAATCAGTCATTAGCAAACCTGACCTAATTAATGGATACAGAATGATATACATGTATCTGCTTTCAACAATAAACAATGGAACAGAATAAAGAAAATATCTACATACATGTGGAACTCTAATATGGAACTCTAATATGCATGGCAGATGCGTAGGAAAACAGTTATATCTTGGGGTTAAAATTACACTGAATCCTTACTCCATGCCAGAAAAAAAAAAAATGTATTCAAGATGGATCAAGAACTAAAATATTGAAAGCAAAATTTTCCAAGAATTTCTGTTCATCAGAAAACATCTTAAGGAAGATGAAGAGATGTTTTACACTGGGATATGGCAATACATGTAATCAACATGAATAGCTTAAAAGGTACACCTTGTAGACAGATGAATATTCTTAGTTACTTACCGACTGAAAACTTCTCCACAAAAACAAGAGAACAGCAAAAAATCCAACAACACCTGCACATATCACCAGTTCCCATGGGAAACCATAGGGACTGGTATCTGGTCTCATATCTTCAGGCAACACTGCAACAACCTTCAAGACAAAGAAAATTAACTTCTCAAAAATGTATGTTTGATAGAAAATTAACTTCTCAAAAATGTATGTTTGATAGAAAGTATTGATTACAAACTGCTATACACATGTTGCAACCTAATACCCAGTGTGATGGTATCTGGAAGTGGGACTTTAGGGAGGTGATCATGAGGGTAGAGCCTTCATGAATGGGATAAGCGCCCTTTTAAAAGAGGCCACACAAAGTTCCCTGGACCTTTCCACCATGTGAGGTTATAGTGAGATGAATGAACCAGGAAGGGGTCCTCACCAGACACAGGATCTGCAGTGCCTCGATCTTGGCCTCAGGCTCCAGAACTGAGAACAATGTTACTTGTTTAAGACACCCAGTCTGTAATGTTTGTATTATAGCAGCCCCCACAAACTAAGACACAAGCATAAGTACAAGGTTATTATGTAAACACTATTAACACCCTTTCATGAAATGGGCTGCCAGCTACCAAACAGAAGGTGTTACAGTCTATTTTTCTGGCCATTTTCATTTACCAAGTGATGAAAAATAGCACTATGATAAAATGCAGTGATTTCCAAACTATAGTTCTACAAATATGCCTCAACTTCTGACAGTAAGAGGAGAGAAGGCCAAAGAAAGAATCTGAGTTCAGGTGCTCTAAGACTGATATCAACCAGTTTAGGTTTTGTGTGTAGAGTATATGGGTTCCATTTAAGATTTCTCCACAGTGGGGGAGATCTGCAGCGTAGAAGCGTTAAAAAAAAAAAAAAAAAAGAGTCTGAAAACCACTGATGAAGCATTTTGGAATCTGAATACCTCTCTCCTACTTCTATGGTTCCCTTTTCTTATCTGTCTTGGGAATAATGCTGTTTGAAGATGCAGGGCAGGTACTCAGTAAAGGTAACTATTTCTATTAATCCTCCTTTAAAAGCCATGATCCTGTAACCATGGCCCTTCTATACTACTTCTCTCCCTAGCAAGTCTTTGGCACAAAAACGCTTAAGGCTTTTATAGTTGCTCCTATATTTCATCTTTCCCTGGGTCAGTTTATTATTCATCCTCACTCAATGGGGTTATTCTTTTGTTACCTGGTCCAAGATTACTCAGTCACAGGAGAACGGTAGGGGAAAAAAAGAAAAATGCACTTTTAAGAAAAATCTGAAGTCTAATCAGGTTTGATTCTTTCTAGGGTTCAACCCAAAACCCGTATGACAAATCTTCTCTTTTTAGGCCCTTTCTACCTAGAAAAACACCCTTTAATGTCTATTCTCCTCTCCAAAGTCTGTTTTATAACAATGATCCATATAAGTACACCTTCCAAATTGCTATCTGTAGATCATTAACCTGTATTAAATAAACCTGATTATACCTCTTTTATTATACCTCTTCTTAAAAAAAATACCACTCTATTCTGATTTCTGCCTCTCCCTACATTACCCCAGTTACCAATTCATAAGAAATCTGTATTTTAAAAAAACTTTCAACACCGAAAAGCCCAGGACCAGATGGATTCACAGTAAATTCTACTGAAGGTTTACAGAAGAATTAATGCCAATCATTCTCAAACTGCCAAAAAAAAATAAAAGAAGAGGGAACTCTTCCTAATTCATTCTATGAGGCCAGTATTACCCTGATATGACAGCCAAACAAATATTACAAGAAAAGAAAACCAAACATCAATATATGATATAAATGCAAAAATCCTCAACCAAATACCGGCAAACCAAATCTAGCAGCATATAAAAAGAATTATACTTAACAAAACCAAACATCCTTTATGATAAACATTCAATAAACTAAGACAGAAGGAAACTTTCTCAACCTGATAAGGGGCATCTCTGAAAAACCAATAGTTAACATTTTACTTATTGATGAAAGACTGAAAGCTTTCACCTTAAAATCAGGAACAAGATAAGGATATCCATTCTCTCCATATTCATTCAACTTGTACTTGAGGTTCTGGCCAGGGCAATTAGGTAAGAAAAAAATAAAAGGCACCTAAATTGGAAAGGAAAAAACAAAACTATCTCCATTTGAAGGTGACAAAATCTTATAAAGAGAAAAGCTTAAGTAAGCCTAAAATTCTAAAATAAGAATTCTAAATAAGAAACTATTAGAACTAATAAACAAGCTCAGCAAAGTTGCAGAATATAATCGATGCAGAAAAAAATGAGTCCTATTTCTATACAATAGCAATGACTAATATGAAAATGAAATTAAAAAAACATTTCCACTGAGGTGCCTGGATGGCTCAGTCAGTTAAGCACCCGACTCTTGATCTGGGCTCAGGTCTTTATCTCAGGGTCTTGATCTCAGGGTCATGAGATCGAGCCCCACATCAGGCTCCACACTGGGCATGGCACCTGCTTAAGATTCTCTCTCTCCCTCTGCCAATCCAACTTGCGTTCTCTCTGAAGAAAAGAAAGAAAGAAAGAAAGAAAGAAAGAAAGAAAGAAAGAAAGAAAGAAAGAAAGAAAGAAAGAAAGAAAGAAAGAAAGAAAGAAAGAAAGAAAGAGAAAGAAAGAAAGAAAGAATTCCATTTACAATAGCATAAAAATAATAAAAGACTTAGGAATAAGTTTAACAAAGTAAGTTTGCAAACCGTACACTCTGAAAACTACAAAACACTGTTGAAAGAAATTTAAGTTCTAAACAAATGGAAAGATGTCCCAAGTTGATAGGTTGATAGACTGTAAGACTTAATATTGTCAAGATGGCAATATTCCCCCAAAGTGATCTATAGAATCAATGCAATCCCTATCAATATTCCAACTGTCTCTTTTACAAAAATGGACAGGCAGCTCCTAAAATTCATGGAAAAATGCAAGGTATAGCATTTTCTTCTCTATAGTTGTATGGCCATGAAGAGGGGAAGGGGAAGGGGAAGGGGAGGGGAAGGGGAAGGGATGTTGGTTGGACGGACCACTCATACTTCCCAATCTCAAAGTTTACTACAAAGCTATCACAATTAAGATAGTTTAGTAATGGCTTAAGAATAGGCATATCAATAGAATAAAAATAATTATCTAGAAATAAATTTATGGTCAATTGATTTTGAACAGCAATACCAAAACAAATGAACAAAGAACAGTTTTTTCAACAAATGTTACTGGGACAAGCAGATATCTACATGCAAAGGAATGAATGAATCTGGAGCCATACTCATATCATATATAAAAATTAATTAAAGGGGCACCTAAGTGGCTCAGTGGTTCAGTGTCTGCCTTCAGCTCAGGGCATGATCCCAGGGTCCTGGGTTCAAGTACCACAACAGGCTCCCCGCAGAGAGCCTGCTTCTCCTTCTGCCTATGTCTTAGCCTCTCTCTCTGTCTCTCTCATGAATAAATAAAATCTTTAAAAAAATTAAAATTAACTCAAAATGAATCACAGACTCTAATGTAAGAGCTAAACTCTTAAAAGGAATCACAGCTGTACGAAAACTTTATGGCCTTATTTTAAGCAATGGTTTCTTAGATATGACACCAAAAGCACAAACAACCAAAAAAAAAAATTAGTTTTCATCAAAATTTAAGATCTTCATACTTCAAAGAGATCAAGCTGCACATCAGGCTCCTTGCTCAGCAGGGAGCCTACTTCTACCTCACCCTCTGTCTTATGCTTTCTCCGTCAAATAAATACATAAAATCTTTAAAAAAAAAAAAAAGTGTTGGAGAGGATTTGAAAAATAAGAACCTTCTTAAAATTGCCAGTGGGAATGTAAAATGCTGCAGCCTCTGTGAAAAACAATTTGGCAGCTCCTCAAAAAGTTAAACATATGATAAATATGAACCAGTAATTCTACTCCTAGGAATATACCCAAGCGAACTGAAAACATTCACAAAAAATTTATACATGTATGTCCTTGGCAGTATTAATCGTAATAGGCAAAAAAGTGAAAACAATGCAAATGTCCATGAACTATGAATGGATACTCAAAATGTGGTATGTGGTATATCCATACCATGGAATATTTTTCAGTCATAAAAAGGAATGAAGTACTATTACTTGAGATGAATCTTGAAAGCATGCTAAGTAAAAGAAGCCATAGACAAATAGCTACATATTACATGATTCCATTTACATGAAATATACAGAACTGACAAATTCATGGAGACAGAAAGTAAATTAGTAATTGTCAAGGGATGGAGAGGGGAAAATTGGGAATAACTGCTAATAAGTACAGGGTTTCTTTCTGGGGTGATGGAAATGTTCTGGAATTGTGATGGCTAAACTATAGGGTGATTATCCAAAGAAAAATCACCGAATTGGACACTAAAAAAGGATGAATCTCATGTTATGTGAATTATAGTTTAATAAAAAAAAAAATTAATCTTGGAATGCACGGGTAGGTCAGTGGTTGAGTGTTTGCCTTTGGCTCAGGTCATGATCCTGGGGTCCTGGACTCGAGTCCCACATTGGGCTCCCCACAGGCAACCTGCTTCTCCCTCTGCCTAGGTCTCTCCCTCTGTGTGTCTCTAATGAATAAATAAATAATCTTTAAAAAAAAAAGACATTTTTTTTTAAACATTTAAAGCAGAACAGTGTTGTGCCATTCTAGGCCCCAGGCCCCTGTGGTAAACACAAGTGTTTTTTAGCAAAGAAACCATCCATATGAAGATACATTTACAGAAAAAATTCTGCAAAATCTGGCTAGGCCACCCCTCTCCATGTGTCTCTCCATTCACAGTCATATAAAAACTAAGTTTTGAGGGGGATCCCTGGGTGGTGCAGCGGTTTGGCGCCTGCCTTTGGCCCAGGGCGCGATCCTGGAGACCCGGGATTGAATCCCACATCGGGATCCTGGTGCATGGAGCCTGCTTCTCCCTCTGCCTGTGTCTCTGCCTCTCTCTCTCTCTCTCTGACTATCATAAATAAATAAAATTAAAAAAAAAAAACTAAGTTTTGATTATTGCTTTTAGTGATGAACAGGAAATATGTTACAGTCTGAAATCATCCCTTGTTCCACCTTATCTCAGTGAATAAGTTGCCATAGCCAGAAACCTGGAAGTCATTCTAGATTCCTTCTCTCTCTCATCCTTCACATCCAATCAGCAAAATCCTACCCATTTTTGCTCTTAACCACTAAATATTTTTTTCTCATTCAGTACCCTCTTCTTTACCGCTACTTGACTACTCTGTCATCTCTCCCCTACACCATTTCTAGTTCTGTTTTCCTTACATCTAACCTACACGCTACTATCAGGAAGCTAGTTAGTTAAACCAAAAATCTAGTAACACTGAAATTCTTCGAATGCTCTCCAGCACCTACATCAACTGGAATCTACTTACGTCTCCAGCAAGCATCTCTGCACATCATTCCCTGAGCCCACTTTGTATTCTAGAAAAACAGTTCCGAGTTCCATGCACACACAATGCTCTTTATGTCCCCTCTGCTTAAGCTATTCTGTTTTCCTAAATACTCAAGAAAATGTAATCTCTCCCACTCCTCAATCTCCCCAGCACTTTTTGCGTATACTCTGGTAAGCAATTAATGTTTCTACTTTGTACTGGTTTTTTTTTTTTTTTGTCTTCTCTCCCTTACCAGACAGCATGATACTAGGAGCCCAAACTCAGTTCATTTAGATTCTCCAGAGAATTGTCATACACACGCACACACACACACACACCATCACTAGACACACTTGGTTGAACAACTGAATACCATGACAACAGTCCTTTTTAATTTAGGTAACAACAACAACAACAACAAAAAATCATAACTGCCCCAATATTTTAAAAGACTTTTTAGATTTTTAATGCAAATAGTCTAAAACACAAGATATAAATGACCCTACACGTGTCAACGAAGACACCAAAAACACTCAGGAGAGAAAAATCCATGCAACCTGTTATAAACTGACCTTAAAAAAAAAACAAAACAACTAAAAACACTTTGAGCACTGGGAGCTCAGTATCTCCAGATTTTACATCAGCACGACCTTTTACCTGCACCTAGAGAAAGAAGCAAAGAACAATCTCACTTATGGTAAAGTATCTCAAAAGAGCACTCTTGAGTAGAAGAAAATGCAGAATTACAATCCCAACTCCCCGTGCACGCTTAGACGAAACGAGAAGTTCCATCATTCAAAGGGATTCATTTCAGAGGATCAGTCTTTTCAAGTTTCCCACAGTTGGGAGAGCCACGTGCCACCGACCCCCGTAGCCGACTGGGTCACGGGACCGTAGGGCTAACTCGCTGGAGGAGTCCGAAAACGCTGAACACACCCTTGCAAAATCCCGCTGGGGCAAATTCTCTCTTCACCTTCCGGATCTCCAGGTCCCCTGTACCACACACACCAAAAACCATCCACGCAGCCCAGGAACCTGGCTCCTGCCTGGGACACGGGCCGGAGCCCCCGGGCAGGTGAGGACTCGCTTCAGCACCTGTGCCCCCGACAGCTCGCACCGCGAAGCCCAAGTCGGCGGCTCCCCCCGCCCCCCCCCCCCCCCCGCCCCACCAGGAGGCGCCTGCGACCCCGGGGCCAAGGAACCCTGACCGCGCCTGAACTCACCCTGCGTAGCTCCTCCAACACCAGCCCCACGTACGACTGAGGGGCAGTCCTGGGCCCCTCCATGGCGCCAAGGCTGCCCCAACCGAAGCGGCCGCGGCCGGGGCCTGGCGGAGCCCCAGCGACCCGCAGGGAACACACCGCGTTCGGTCCGGAACCCAAACCTGCACCCGGCAACCGGAGCAGACCACTGCGGAGCCGGCTGCGGGGGGGCCGCGGGAGGGTCGGCGCCGACAGCCCTCAAGGGGCCAGTGCTGCCCCCCCAGGGAGCCTCCCCTCGCTATGCTCGAGGTCCTGAAGATCCGAAGGCCCAGTCCCGCCCCTCGCGAGCCCGCGACCGGCCCTCTCCTCACCGCCCGTCACCCCTCAATTTGGTTGCGGCCGGGCCGCGGCGGGGAGGCGGGGACGCGGGGACGCGGTAAGTCTCCCCTCCCTCTGCGCGCGACGTGTCCTTGCCTCGCGTTCTTAAAGGGGCCGGCGCTCTCCTGGGCGAAGCCAACCACTTTGGAAGTAGAGGGGCTTGAGCCCGAGACGCTGGAATGGTGCCTCGCGCTGGGCGCTGGGCGCTGGGCGCTGGGCGCTGCGGGGTGGGCCACACAGCCCGGGGGAGAAGGGCCCTGGCACCGGACCGTGGCCGAGGTAGCGGCGTGGCTTATCTTGGAGGCCGCCTGGCGAGCCGCCCCGCGGGGGAGCCTGGCGCGGCCTCTCGACCCAAGGGCTGGCGCCGGGCCGAGCGCCCACCCCCCGCGCTCCGGTCTCGCAGCCTGTCCGAGCCCCCGTCTGCACCCCCACAGGCCCTGACTGCATCTGCGTCTCGTACCCCTGGGGACGCTGTCGGCCCGCGGAAACTGGCCGCCGCCTTCATTCCCGTCCAAAGAAGGCCTGCAGGGCCGGTGCCCGTGCGCCCTGCCAACCGCGTCCGGACTTTGGACTTTGGACAGGAAGGCGTCTCGGGTCGCTGTGGTCTGGGCAATGGTTAACCTCTCCCACGCAGGAGAACACCGATCCGGTCCCCTGGGCTTCGAGGGCTTCACTCACACCTGAACTACCTGGGCGCTTGCTAGGCACCACTGGCTTAATTCCAGGAGCTCCTAGTTACCCAAACGATGGAGCAAGCCCCTCCGGATTCTGGCTGAGCGACTGGTGCTCTCCTCTGCGAAGGGGAGCTAAAAGTAGCATCCTGCGGTCTAAACTTAGGACCCTATTTTTAGGTCTGTTGAATAGAGTACGGAGGGCTGGATTTGTGCGTGGGAGACCTTCAGCTGACAGGGGTGTAAAGGTTAACCCCTAAGTCGGCCTTGCCAGCAATAATAATCCTCCACCAACTCGGCCTCCTACAAGCCCTTAGCAGAGCGACACGAAAAGAAGCAGCAGATGCTTCTTCCTAAACAAATCACCCAAGAACTTAATAGTTGAACAAAATCTTAAGTCCATAGGAAATTTCTCTGATGTAAGCTGGCAGCAACAGAACAATTGGGCCAAAAAGAATTTAAAAAAAAAAAAAAAAAAAAGGCCCAAGTTCACAGCAAGTGATTTTCAGGACCAAAATGGGGCCTAGTTGTTTGGAATTCAAAGTGCTCTCATTTGCCACATCAGCCTGAGGAGTTTCAGGAACTATCAGTATCAGAACGCAGCAGAAATTGCTTAATAATTCTCCATTTTTAAGGTATTACACAACCTTCTGATACGTTGGATAGTGTTTTGAAATTAAATTATGTGAATAGCCTATCAAAGTCAAAACAGAAGCATAACCAAAATTTTATGTTTAAAATTTCAGAGAATCTTAGAACAATGTACGTATCAATTAGAGCATTGGTAAAAAAAAAAAATTCTTAATGTCTGAACATTTCCAGAAAACTCTAGAAACATTTTCAGCTCTCAGAACTTATTTATAACCTAAAACATTTTTTAAATCCTTTTGCCCACCCTAAGGCAGTCTGTGCCATTTTCCAATTTTTCAATAATCACCATTCCAAATACTAAAAACATAAATTAGGGACAAAAGAATAAATGAAATTGTTTAAAAATCTAAAAGATTTCCCTGTAGCAAAAACACGGTAACACTTAAACTCCGTGTCAAAGTCAAACCTAATTTCTCTTCTGTACACTTAATAGTCATATAGAAACTTACCTCTTCCTCTAGATCTTTCAATTCCATTTTTTAAAAAGTTCATGTTAAAATATCTTAACTTGTAAATAAAGTTCTACTAATCACCTCATATCCTCGAGAAAGATTTCAGATTCTAATACATCTGCACTCTTCGGGTCCACATAGACTGTGATCCTGTTTTGACACTTGTGTGGTAAAGGGGTGCTGAAGGTGGAGTTGTGACTACCAACACAGGATCCAATTTCATGGCCGTCACTCCTGATTAAATGCTTTTTTTTTTTTTTCTAAAATATCATACACGTTACTACCCTCTTAAAAATCTACAATTGAAAAGAGATATCCTGAATTTGATAACTGATAAAAATTAAATTGAATGTTTTATTCTATAGTCTATTCATATAGAATACATGACTTTTACCATGAAAAAGATATCCAAAGATTGTTCTCAAGTAGGCATGGGATTTTGCGGTCTTATGTAGACATGCTTTAAGGGAACTGGAGAATAAATGCTGTGTGTTAGTGACAGCTACTAGGAAGCATCCAAGAACACTGGAAACATTTTAACCAGTAAACCTTGTCCACAACTTAGATACTGATTTCCCTTGTGAAAGGCCCTGTTGCAAAGCTGTAAGTACTAGTTACACCCATTTAATTAAACAGGCAATGTTATGGGTCATAGGATCTAGTCCTTTAGAAGAAAACCAAACATACTGAGCCACACTTTCATCTCTGTACTAGTAATGATGTAAGAGTTGTTCTCAGAACAAACTGAATCAGGCATTACCTGTTGAACAAGAGCTGGGTAATTTCCTCTGTTTGTTCCACATATAAATGAAGCATTCTAATTAAGAGTAGATAAATGTTAGAACTCAAAGAGCTTCCTCAATTATAAAGTAGATAGAAAGTAGCATTAATTCCTATTACTTAAATAATTTTTAAAAATTATGCTGTGTACAAAATCTAGCTGAAATCACTAGCAAATAAAAACAATCACCTGAAACATTTAAGCAGAAGAAAAGGAAAATTTTTCACCTAAATTTAACAGGAAAATTGCTCAAATTTTCCATTTACTGCAGCTATTCAAACCTATATTATGGGAGCTTAGTAGATACACTAAGATTATTAGAATTCTAGGTCTGGCAGGAATTCTTCAGAACATTTAGTCCAAACATTATGAACTTAAAGCCCTATAAAGGCCAAGCAGGTAAAATAAATGTAGGGAAATGATGAAATCATTTCTATCCAATGCAAGCACTATTCCTTGCGCTTCTTGTTGCCGTATGAAATGGGAGACGACATATTACAGCCTTCTACTTTTTCAAAAAAAACCAGAAATTCAGGTTTTTGTATGAACTCACTTTTTAAAATGTTAGTAACTGGTTCTTAATTTTTTAAACAATGTACAAGTCAGCTTTGACCAGCAGCATGTCATCTAATCTCAACCTCTTATAGCAGAGTTTTAAACCTGAGACTGCCCTACAGAATAAGTGACTTTCCAGGGTCACAAGGTAATTTCCATAAATTTAAATTCAATATTCCCATGTCTAAAAGGTTTCAATCAAAATGGTTAAAGTAGGGACCTGGGAGGCTCAGCCTTTGGGTTGAGCATCTGCCTTCTGCTCAGGGCATGATCCCTGAGTCCCAGGATCGAGTCCCACATCAGGCTCCCTACATGGAGCCTGCTTCTCCCTCTGCCTGCCTATCTCTGCCTCTCTTTCTGTGTGTCTCTCATGAATAAATAAGTAAAATCTTAAAAAGAAAAAAAATGGTTAAAGTAAAATGTGTTTGTATTTACTGAGTCCACAAAAATAAACATACTTCATAGCCTTTATTAAATAAGCACTTTATATGAGAGGTGAATGTGGCATACTGATTAATAAATTATTATTTTTTTAATTTAGTAACTCCATAAGTACAATTTGTAGGGGAAGGGTTGACAGGGGAGGTATGTGTCAGTAGGACATACCAGTATAGAACTAATTCCATGGGTAGTTGAAAGTTTTATTATGACTTTCTATAATTATTACTAGTGTTTCTTTTCTCCTGTGATGGAGCAGATTTCTAAGTAAAGTTTTTAATCAGCGTCTTTAAGACCAAATCATACGGGGTAAATTAATCACTTCTCTGGGCTTATTTACCAGGTAATATCTAACTCTCTGAAACCTTTGAAAAGAAATAAAGTGAAGAGGAAGCCTCTGAAAGCAAACTGATATATGTTATTAAGCCCAGTTTTCACAGACTCTTGTCACAGTCACCACCATCTACCTGGTCACCCAAGCTAGAAATCTGGTAAATTATCCTCACTTTTCTATTTTCCTCTCCATGCTACATTCAATCATTAAATCCAATGAATTCTATCTACAAAAGACCCATCTAGTTTGTCCTTCCAAATACATTAACAACCACCATCAGATATTAGACCAAGGTTATAAAGGGGCAGCTAGGTGGCTAGGGGTAGCCTGGATGGCTCAGTGGTTTAGCGCCGCCCTCAGCCCAGGGTGTGTGATCCTGGAGACCCGGAATTGAGCCTGGAGCCTGACCACATCAGGCTGCATGGAGCCTGCTTCTCGCTCTGCCTGTCTCTGCCTCTCTCTCTGTGTGTGTCTCTCATGAATAAATAAATAAAATCTTTTTAAAAATTTAAATAAATAAATAAATAAATAAATAAATAAATAAATAAATAAATAAGGTGGCTAGTGGGCCAAACTTGATCCACAGAACATTTTGTCTTTCTTTTTAACCTGAATGTTTGCCACCATTCAAAATTAAGAGATTTCACACAAAATATCCAGATTTCCAACTTATCTTGAAATATCAAAAGATCTGGCAAAACCAGGCTAAAGGTAAATAGTAGCTAACATCCTTTGGAGAAAGCATACACACTCCATTGGTTACAGTTCTCAACTTTACCTATGTTTCATTCATTTTATTTGAGTTTATATACCCTGATTTAGACCTTCACCATTTATTTCCTAAACTAATGCAATTAACTTCTTGACCAAACCTGCCTTTGGTCTTTACCTGTTCAATCTTCATTTGATAATGTTGGCAGATACACTTTATAAATGAAACTTTTTCATTTTATTCCCTGCTTAAAAGTCTTCAATAGTGCCCCATTATCTACAAGATAGTATAACATTCAAAGCTATTCTTGATTTAATCCCTGTATAATCTTCATTATCCTATATTCAATCAGACTGAATTGCTTATAGTTCTCCAAAAATGCCTTGATCTCTCCTACTTCTTTACCTTTAAAAATGTTCTCTCCTCAACCTAGAATGCCGACCCTTCCTTTGTCTAAGTCCTCCTCCTTCAAGGTAAGCTCAAATATGATCTCCTCTGAGACACTTTCCCAGGCCCTACTTCCCCACCATCTCTAGCTACCACGTCCAGTTGGTCTACTAGGGCATCAGTAGGCTGATCAGTCTGTTAATAGCATCCTATGGCTACTACAGCACTGTAGTTTAATTACTGTTTTGGTTTTTTTTTGTTTTTTTTTTTTACCTATGTCCTTCAACTAGAGTAATCTCTTTAAAGCAGCTACTGTTA
The DNA here is from genome assembly GCF_011100685.1 of Canis lupus familiaris. Lineage (NCBI taxonomy): Eukaryota > Metazoa > Chordata > Mammalia > Carnivora > Canidae > Canis > Canis lupus. The sequence goes on along the minus strand of NC_049229.1, from coordinate 17,578,698 downwards.
AATTTCATCTTAAAATATAAGAAGATAAAAGTGCCTCTTCAATTATTTATATGTTAACAGTAGATGAGAAAAGGAAAAAAATTGTAAAAGGCCTTCTACATAAAGTACTATAGCTAAGTCCTTTGCAATATCTCATCTGCAATAAATGAGATAGGATTTAATAGGATTTACAATAAAGGTAGACAGATTTTGGAATTTTGGCTACAGCTTGGTCAAATTTTGAGATATTAGTTGCTTTTGTAAGATTCTCAATACACTACTATGAGATCACAGCTATTATTCAGATACTAATAATTTGCTTAAGACCCATTTAGCTCATATTATTTCTAAGTTAATCCATTTAGCATAATTTTTCCCTGATTTGAAAAAAAAAGGGAATAAAATAGAAAAAATAAAACAATGCTGAAGATCAACAAAACTTAAAGGCTAAAAAAAAAATCCTTAACAATATCCTTGCAACAAAATGTTCATGTAAGAGAAATCTTACAGTTAAGATTTTATGGAAAGAGAAATATTATGTAATGTTTGCATAGGGAGGATTCACTCAAACATCATTTTCAACTACATATTTAGAAAAATAGGTAAAATTATTGCAAAAGATTTAAAAGTTCAACTTACCCCTTTTGTAAGGATTATAATTGATGAAAATGCAGAATTCATGAAATCAAAAATGTCAATTTGAAATAAATATTTCAGAATCTGCCACTCAGAAGCATCTTCTGTCAATAAAAATAAGTTAACATTTGATGTGATATAAGTTTTGAATCTAATTTCTTTCTTAATTGCTGCATTAGAGAACAAATAATTTTTTCTTACCTTTTTGAGCAATGTAATTTTGAGAAGGCAAAACGTAATCGGGTGAAACCATTGGACTATTTGGCAGGGTATTTTCCACAGATCTGTCTATTTCTGCCTCAGTAGATCCTTTAGTATCCAGTGATATTTTTGATTTTTCACCATTATTTTTAGAAGATAGAGTTTTGAAATGTACTTCTTTATGAATTCTCATGGGTGACTCTATTTTAGAAGCCATATCTGCAAATAAAATTAGAAATGTTTGGGGGTTTTTAAGATTTCTCTATTTACTTTAAAGAGATAAAGAAAAAGAACATGCATGCACATTAGGGAAGGAGCAGAGGGAGAGAATCTTCAAGCAAATTCCTCACTGAGTGGGAATCCCCCACATGGGGCTCCACATGGGGCTCCATGCAGGGCTCAGTCCCACAGCCCATTAGATCATGACCTGAGCCAAAATCAAGAGTTGGACACTCAACCGAACCTTCTAGGTGCCTGGAGTTCTTTTAATACTGGCTTTGTTCTGGGCTTCCCTTTTGTTTTCTAGGCAGGCCATTCTTTGAATTTTTGTGGTCATTGTGACACTTCTTTATGGAAAGAATTCACTAAAACATAAATTGCAACCTGCATTCATTCCTACTGTTAACATAATAAATTCCCACACACTTAGTGACTTAAACAATATAAACATATTCTCTTAGTGCTCTGGAGATCAAAAGTCCTAAAACCAAGGTGTTGACAAGGTTGTGTTTCTTCCTTAGGCTCTAGAGGAGAATCTATTTCCTTGCCTTTTCTACCTTCCAGAGGCTACCTGCATCCCTTAACTCATGGCCCCTTCTTTCATTTTCAAAGATAGCACTACAGCATCTTCTAACCTATCCCTTGCTCTGACCCTCTTTCTTCCACTTTTAACAAACCTTGTGATAATATTGGTCCCACTAGGACAATCTCTACATCTCAGGATGATTAATTTAATCACATATGCCAGGTCATTTTTGTCATGTCAAGTAACATAGTCACAGAGTCTGGGAATTAAGACATGAACATCTTTGAATGGTCATTATTCAGCCTACCACAATGTCTTTTCTTTATTCTTTTTTTTTTTTTTTTTTTTTTATGACAGTCACACAGAGAGAGAGAGAGAGAGGCAGAGACACAGGCAGAGGGAGAAGCAGGCTCCATGCACCGGGAGCCCGATGTGGGATTCGATCCCGGGTCTCCAGGATCGCGCCCTGGGCCAAAGGCAGGCGCCAAACCGCTGCGCCACCCAGGGATCCCTCTTTTCTTTATTCTTTTACCAAGGAAAAGTTTTTAAAACTAGATTGCTTTTTTGTCCTAAAAACTATTTTTTAGGGGCGGCCCTGGTGGCTCAGCGGTTTAGCGCCACCTTCAGCCCAGGGTGTGATCCTAGAGACCCGGGATCGAGTCCTATGTCAGGCTCCCTGCATGGAGCCTGCCTCTCTCTCTGCCTGTGTCTCTGCCTCTCTCTCTCTCTCTGTCTCTCATGAATAAATAAATAAAATCTTAAAAAAAAAAACCCTACTTAAAAAAAATATATAACGTAGACAACTCCATTGTTGTCTCTTTTGTTGTTGTTATAAGCTTATAACTAAGGGTAAGACATTAAATAGTTCTCCATAGGATTCCTCTTAGATATATTTATTACCTAAGAAAGTATAATATTTAACTGCAATTGCAAAAATATATATCCCTGCCATTCAAGAAAATTGGTAAGATAGATTTTTCTTACTTTATCTGTTAGAGAACCAGAAAAGTCAAAATGACCAATATTATTTAAAGTATCTTAGTATGAATCCTTTTCTGTACAGAAGGATTTATTTAAAAAAAAACAGTAAGACAGTACTACATCATGATACTGTCACACTGGGCTTTTAACACAAGACTTGCTCTAGAGGGGCATAAAACACAAATTGATTCATAAGCATAGCAATTAACAAAATAAAGCAATGAGGGATCCCTGGGTGGCGCAGCTGTTTGGCGCCTGCCTTTGGCCCAGGGCACGATCCTGGATACCCAGGATCGAATCCCACATAGGGCTCCCGGTGCATGGAGCCTGCTTCTCCCTCTGCCTGTGTCTCTGCCTCTCTCTCTCTCTGTGACTATCATAAATAAATAAATAAATAAATAAATAAATAAATAAATAAATAAATAAATAAATAAATAAATAACAAAATAAAGCAATGAAATCAAATTTATTTTAGTAAGAACTCAGAATCAAGCTTCAGAAAGACTCAACATGATACTTCCATCTGGGGACTTGATACAAAAAATTTAGTTTGAACTGCCATGAGCAGGTGGCAAAAGCTACCTGCAAATGAAGCTTCAGATTAGAAAATACTGTTTTACCACCTATTGGGGATAAGTTGCAATTGGAATAATTTAATATGGTCAGTAGCTATTTCAATGATCACCTTGCCTGGATACTTTTCCATAACCACTCTGCTGATTGCTGTAATCATGACAACCACCTATTCTATTTAATAAATAGAACAAACTGTGCCAGTTACACAAAGAAAGACAATATTAGGGCAGCCCAGGTGGCTCAGCGGTTCAGCGCCTGCCTTCAATCCGGGGCCTGATCCTGGAGACCCGGGATCGAGTCCCATGTCGGGCTTCATGCCGGGAGCCTGCTCCTCCCTCTGCTGTGTCTCTGCCTCTCTCTCTCTCTCTCTCTTTCTCTCTGTCTCTTAATAATAAATAAATAGGGATCCCTGGGTGGCGCAGCGGTTTGGCGCCTGCCTTTGGCCCAGGGCGCGATCCTGGAGACCCGGGATCGAATCCCACGTCGGGCTCCTGGTGCATGGAGCCTGCTTCTCCCTCTGCCTATGTCTCTGCCAATCTCTCTCTCTCTCTCTGTGTGACTATCATAAATAAATAAAAATTAAAAAAAAATTAAAAAAAAAAAATAAATAAATAAAATATTTTTAAAAAAAGAAAGATGAGGGATCCCTGGGTGGCGCAGCGGTTTGGCGCCTGCCTTTGGCCCAGGGCGCGATCCTGGAGATCCGGGATCGAATCCCACGTCGGGCTCCCTGTGCGTGGAGCCTGCTTCTCCCTCTGCCTGTGTCTCTGCCTCTCTCTCTCTGTCTCTCTGTGTGACTATCATAAATAAATAAAGAAAAAACTATTAAAAAAAAAGAAAGATGATATTAAAACTTACAGCAGTTAATTTGCACGTTATGCAGTGTAGGCCACTGGATCATGCATATCTACAACACATATTTGCCAGTATGTACTATTAAGTATAAAACTCATTATCACTCAGACTTTTTAAAAGATATTTTATCTATTTATATTAGAAAGAGCACATACACATGGGAGTGGGGAGTGGGAGAGGGAGGAGAAAGAAGCAGATTCCTCGCTGAGTGTGAAGCCTGACATGGGGCTCAATCCCAGGACCCTTAGATCATGACCCAAGCTGAGGTCAGATGCTTAACTGACCTAGGCACCCAGGTGCCCTCTCTCTCAAACTTGAAATGAGATTGCTCCAAAAAGGAAGAACTATCCACTACCAAAGAAATTATATTAACCATTCACAAAGAAAGATACCCATGGTCTTAGTATATTTGAAACAAATTTGAAAATGACAGGATAGCAATCAAATGTGAGGTATTGTACTTTTCCTACCCTCTTGCAGTTTTGTTCATTTCAAAGTCAATCATTGTTTCCCCCTTCATCCCATCTCCAGTGTATTATTATATATATCATATTATCCAGTGGATAAATTAGAAGAAATGATGAATAAGTAGAAGCTTTTTAAATCCTAAAATCGGATACCTCTTTTATATCAAGCAAAAATGTTGAATGATTGAGAAGAATCCTCATTGGCTAGTAATTATAGGATGTTTTATATTTTTAAGTGTGTTCTTTACTAATTTACTAGAGTGTGTTGTATAAAACAAATATAGATAATATAAGTTCAAACTATATTCTTTACATATTTAAGTTATTTTAGCAATTAAGTGAAGATTGACAGTATTAAAATAACATTTTGTGTTTATGTTGGCTCAATAGAAAAGATATTTTAAGTAGAATATGAAAGTAAAAAATTTCAAGATATCCTCATTCAACTGTTAGTAAAAAATGTGCCTCCATAAGTATGCACAAGTATATGCTTATTTTCTCATTCAGACCCAATAACAACATAAGGTTGTGCTGAGAAGTCAGATTAAAATCAATAATAAAATTGTATTTTGGATTTTATTCTTATGCTATGATGTCTGGCAAAGGCAAAATTACACGTTTCCTTTAATTTGGTGATCTCATGGATTCACATATTGCTTCAATAAGTGCCATAAATTTCTGAGAAGGAACTCAAGAAATTATAAATCTTATCACTGCTTTTTTTTACAGAAGTCATAAATCTGTACGGGCAGAGAAAAATCTTATATTATCCAACTGATCATATGATCATTAGGGAAAATATAAGTTTTATTTTGCATTTCAGTGTAACAAGGCTGATAGAGATTTAAATAAAATATTCCTGATTTTTCTGATTTTTTGCTACATATTAAATTTTTTAATGATTTATACCTTTAAATGATAATATACCTGAGTTCAAATTAGAATGAAAATATATATGCATATCTTTTGAGAATCTTCATTTAGAAAGGATTATCTGGGATGCCTGGGGGGCTTAGTCCATTAAGCATCTGACTTTGGCTCAGGTCATGACCTTGGGATCCTAGGATCCATCCTTTAGTTGGGTTCCCTGCTGAGTGGAGTCTGCTCCTCCCTCTTCCTCTGCCCCTATCCCCTGCTTGTGTTCTCTCTCTCTCTCAAATAAATAAAATCCTAAAAAATTAAATTAAATTAAAAGGATTATCCTTCCCCAAAATTAATTGAAAAAAATTATAACTTGAAACCTAAGTCAAAATTTCCCACATTTATATTGTTGGAACATATATCCATGTGCATACCATATCAAATAGCCATTTATTTTAAGATAATTCAATTTTCTTTTTTTTCTTTTTTTTATGATTTACTTATTCATGAGGGACACAGAAAGAGAGGCACAGAGACACAGGCAGAGGGAGAAGCAGGCTACTCGCAGGGAGCCCAATGTGGGACTCAATTCCAGATCCTGGGATCAGGCCCTGAGCCGAAGGCAGATGCTCAACCGCTGAGCCACCCAGGCATCCCAGATAATTCAATTTTCAAACACAGTTTAAACTGATCATTTGATTGAACTAACTAATTAGAGTTAAAGGAGAAAAAAGGTTCTAACCAGTCCTCACCTGAAGTATAGAATTCAGGTAAACTGTGGAATTTACTTCTCAGTTACTTTTTAAGACAATGATAGGAAAATATCAGTGCAGTTCTGAAAAGCAGTATTAAAGATTAGTAAGAGAATTATTTAGTGTCTAATTTTGCGCTTTCAATTATGAATTTAACATAGCATTTTGATACTGTCACTTATTTAGCATTGTTCAAAAGGTAAAAGTCTCAAGTAAGCAAACACATATCAGCAATTTAATAATGCCACCTGTGGACATAAAAGTTAAAAATGAGCAAATGAGGGGTCCCTGGGTGGCTCAGTTGGCTAAGGATCTGATTCTTGGTTTCAGCTCAGGTCTTCATCTCAGAGTTGTGGGATCAAGTCTGGAGGTGGACCCTGTGCCCAGTGCAGTCTGCTGGAGATTATCTCCTTCTCTCTCATTCTCTGGTCCCCGCTCTACTCATGCGTGCTCTCTTTCTCTCTCTCTCTAAAATAAATAAATAAAATCTCAAAAACAAAATCTTAAAAAAAAAAAGGAGCAATCAACTCAGGAGTCTAAATACAATGAGACTATTGTAAACACAGGACTCAAATAGTGATCTACAACATTGTTTAATGGCATTAGGGAAAAAATTTAATTATATTATTAATTACACTTAAACATTTATGTAGCTGAACTCTTTTTAAAATATTGTTTTAACTGGGGGTTCCTGGGTGGATCAGTCAGTTAACCATCTGTTCAGCTCAGGTCATGATCCCAGGGTCCTGGGAAAGAGCCCATGTCAGGCTTCACACTCAGCAGGGGTGCTGCTTCTCCTTCTCTCCCTTTGTCCTATCCCCCCATCTCATGCTCTGTCTCTCTCTCAGTATCAAATAAATAAATAAAATCTTTCAAAACATAAAATAAAATAGTGTTTTAACTGCATTTAAAATAAATACATCTGGGGATGCTGGGTTGCTCAGCAGTTGAGCATCTATCTGCCTTTGGCTAAAAGCATGATCCCAGAGTCCCAGGACTGAGTCCCACATCAGGCTTCCTGCATGGAGCCTGCTTCTCCCTCTGCCTATGTCGCTACCTCTCTCTCTCTGTCTCTCATGAATAAATAAATAAACTCTTTTTAAATAAATAAATAATAAAATAAATACATTTGTTAAGAAAAATAGATACTTCCTATAGCATTTCTATAATTAAGTAACTAATTAAATTAATTTCAGGGTATTATTTTCACATGACTTAAACCTGAGCTTTAAGATTTACGTGAGATACAGATATGCCTTTCTTATAATTGTTTATAATAAACAGAATTTTAAGTCAAATAAAATAATGAAGAACTTTTCATATTTAACTGTACTTGGGAAACTCATTATTTAAATAAGTTCAATTGGAGTATTTTGTAAAATAGTTACTAATATTATAATATAAATAGGGATCCTTGGGTGGTGCAGCGGTTTGGCGCTTGCCTTTGGCCCAGGGCTCCATCCTGGAGACACGGAATCGAATCCCACATCGGGCTCCCAGTGCATGGAGCCTGCTTCTCCCTCTGCCTGTGTCTCTGCCTCTCTCTCTCTCTCTGTGACTATCATAAATAAATAAAAATTTTAAAAAAATTATTTATAATATAAATAATTGTTCCCTAATTTATCTGTTTTGTAAAGACCTATGTCAGTATATTATTGTTTCTTTAAATCTGGTTATTTCAGGTCTCAGCCTTTCATAAGTATTGATTTAAGATCAGTAATTCTTTTTTTATGCATTCTTTCTGATTAAGGCAAATTTTCATTTGGTATTTCCTAAAAGAGTTGTTGAAATTATCTGAAAATTTTGGCTGTTGTACCTATTTCTCCAATAACCAAAAAATAGGGCCTGTGGCTTTATATGAATTCCTTAGTATTCCTTTTTAAAAACAAATTTTACATGACCCCAGGTTATTTTCCATTTAATTAATATCATAATATTTTGGAATAATCTACTTTGTGTATATAGAATGGCATTATCTTTTTTTAGAAACTTATAGGAATTTCCAAATGTTTTCATGAAAGTCCCTCAAAACTAGTTATAATTCCATAAATGCCTTATTCTCATTTGATTGTTCTCCAAGTTTTCTTTTTTTTAAAGATTTTATTTATTTATTTGACAGAGAGAGAGAGAGTCAGAGAACACACACAGGGGGTTGTCAGAGGGAGAAGGAGAAGCAGGCTCCCCACTGAGCAGGGAGATGGATGTGATGTGGGACTCTATCCCAGGACCCTGAAATCATGACCTGAACTGAAGGCAGACACCCAACTAACTGAGCCACTTAGGGGGCCCCTCTCCAAGTTTTCATATTTAGAAATTCTCTTAGCATCACTCTATGAAATAATAAATTCTACTAAATAAATTCTACTAATAATAAATATCAAGTGATATTCAGGATGCCCTTGAGTTTCTATACATATGCTCTAAAATATTTTCATATATCTATATTTTGAGTCTTCTCTATTTCTGGATCTGTTATTGTTCTGCTTTATTTTAGTCTCAGTTATTTACTCCTTTTATCTGCTTTTTTGCAAATATCCCTTTAAGATCTAACACATGTAGGACAAAATAATTTCCTCTTTAGCCTTTGATAATCTAGGACTTTAATATTTTTAGTCATTCAAAAGCATCACACCTACACCTTCCTCCTTTAGAAAAGGGTGAGAATCTAAGTCTACATTCTGGTTAAGGATATTAATTAAGTAAAGAGCTCACATTTTGGAGACTTAAGAAATGGTATATAGTTCTTCTGGAAATTCAAGCAAATCAGCCTTTTTTGATGGAAATAAATGTGGTTGCATCTGAGTTTGCAACATTGTTGATCTCTTCTAATAAAAGGCTCTCTGTCATTCTAGGGTTCAATTGTTCCTGTATTATTGGCCAGTATTTGCAGAGTTTCTAATCTGTCCATCAGAGAGACATCAGAATAGAGATGTGGGAAAATCATGTTATATAATTCTTTACTTAAAATAAAATCCACATGGGGATTCCCCGGGTGGCTCAGCAGTTGGGCGCCTGCCTTTGGCTCCGGGTGTGATCCTGCAGACCTGGGATCGAGTCCCACGTCAGGCTCCCTGCATGGAGCCTGCTTCTCTCTGCCTATGTCTCTGCCTCTCTCTCTCTCTCTGTCTTTCATGAATAAATAAATAAAATATTTTTAAAAATAAAATAAAATCCACTTGTTTTTAATCGTAGGAATTGCTAGACACCTAGACATCTAGATCTAGTAATATCTTCTGATACTCTGCCCTCTTCATTGCCTACTGTTAAGCTCCCAGTATTGAGAGAAAACTATTCAAATATAGTTATATTGGGAAGGTGTTAATGAGCTAAAAAGTTAATGTAAATGAGCAGAAAGAAATCCTCATTTACCAAAAAAGAAAGTCAATGGACATCATCTAATATAGATTAATCAAAGCAGGACAATATAAAGGTTTTATTTAGAAAATAGACATAAATACTAAAGAAATTTACTTAAAAAAAAAAAAGAAAGAAATTACTGTCCCTAGGACAGAGGTGAGAGTAGAAATGGACAGAGGGAACAGAAACTACTTTTGTTTAAAAAGGAAAAAAAAAAAGCCTTAGTACTATTTATATTTTTAAACCTATTTACTATACTATTTTGGAAAAAAATAAGAATTTATTGTAAAATACCTTAAGATCTTCTTGGAACATATATGTATCTCCAATCATTCTTTCTCCCTTGGTATTTCATTATATTAAGATCTAAGTCCCACAGTAAACCAGAAAATATTAAAAGGATAATTGATAATGTTGTTGATTATTGAATATTTTGAGAAACATGGATTTCTGGACTTTTTCATCCAATTTGTACTTATAAGAATTAATTATATTTTAAAAACAAATTATATTATAAATATTTTATACCAACCTGACTGTATCTGCCTTTCAACATTATAAGTTTCATATTACCTGTGTGATAATTTTCAGCTGAAAATTCTTCTGTTTCATCATTTTCAATTACATTTTCTTCATCCTGTATCTGTTTAGAAAATGGCAATTCTGTCTCCTTTGAAATGTCCTGGAAGTTCCAGGGGTTGTCAAAATTATATAGGAACTTTTTAAAATATGGTAAGGTATCAAAATCATCCGTGTTCTCTAAGACTCTTTCTGTGTCTACTTGATCTTCAGTTTCCATACTTTTTATTGTTTTTATTTCTTGTTCCATATCAGGGTCAAATTTACTTGTTGGAGGATGTTCGTGTTTATCTCCTCCACCTCCTTCTTCACTTTTTCCATCATCTGATACAATTTTATGTTCATTGGTGTATACAAAGCCTAGCATACCAAAACCAAAATCAAACCAACTTGGCCTGAGAATTGAGGTATCATTGGCAATTATGTCTTCTTTTTCTGTTGATATTTCTGTGCATGGAACCGTGGGTTCTTCCTCAGATGATATAGAATCAAGAACATCTTGTAGTGGTGGATTGCTTTCTTTAGGCAATAATTCAAGCCCTCTATTCTCATCTCCAAAACCTAAATAACTTTTAAAACTACCCCCAAACCAGCCAGTGGCTTGAGGACTGATAATGTTCTCTGATTCAGAATCTACTTCAGATTGTTTCTTTGGCAATGAATAGAATTCCAGTTCAGGTTCTTGCTTTTGTTCTGTTTGGTGTTTATCATTATTTAATTCCTCCAGGTCATTCCCATCTTCTCCTGCCATTTTTCTACTTTGAAATGAACTTTCTTCTAGAGGTTCAATAACTGATTCAAAAGTCTTTCCTTCAGCTTGTTCCCTTCCGAATCCAAACCATCCTTTCACTTCAGACACAGTTGAGGATGGCAGGATATGATCCACTTCTGGAACAGAATCCTCTTCCATACTTCCAGCTTCTACTCCTTCCCACTCTTTTGATTCAGTAGTACTTCTGATATCTTCAGGAGCCTCTGATGCTGGAAATTGATCTTCAAACCAAGTACTTTCAGAAGGTGAATAAAATCCAGATTCTGTCTGAAAATCACTGTCATATACACTAGATTTTTGGTCCTTATCTTCTTCATATGGATGTATATTTTTGCCATCATCATTGCTTAATTCACTGTCTTCATTTTCAAATGAATAACTTACTCCAAGAAGACAAAGAAAATCAGATTCCTATAAGAAAAAAATTGATTCTAAATATACTAAATATACTAAAATTCCTTGTTTCTCCCTAAATCATTTAAAACAGATGACTGATTTTCCCAAGACCATACAACTAGCTTAACAGCACAACAAAAACTAAAACCAGATCTCCTAATCTCCAATATTTATATCACAACTAACTCAGGGTCAATGATATTAATCTAAGTGAAAATTCAAGCTTTGAGTATATCCTGAAAATAAACTCTTGATGAAAAGGCATACATGGGGATCCCTGGGTGGCGCAGTGGTTTAGCGCCTGCCTTTGGCCCGGGGTGCGATCCTGGAGACCCGGGATCGAATCCCATATCGGGCTCCTGGTGCATGGAGCCTGCTTCTCCCTCTGCCTGTGTCTCTGCCTCTCTCTCTCTCTCTCTGTGTGACTATCATAAATAAATTAAAAAAAAAAATTAAAAAAAAAAAAAAAAAAAGAAAAGGCATACATGTCCACAAAATCTTGCTTTTTTTAAGAGTGCATTGAACAGACACATGCAGCTGTTTGGTGAATTGAGAGAGGGGCATTTCACAGCACATGGAGACAGCTCAGACAGCCCAGAGACTCTAAATCATGAAGGCCTTGTTAAAATTTGCACTACAACATTTAAACTTCTTTTATTGTATAGAGTCAACTGTGGTGGGGAATCCTCTTGTTCATCTCAGAACAACCAGATCTTCAAGAAGAAAAATGGTGAAGTTAATATTTTTTTTAAATTTCATTTTAAGTAGGCTTCATACCCAATGTGGGGCTTGAACTTATGTCCTGGAGATCAAGAGTTGCATGTTCTACCAACTGAGCCCGGCAGGTGCCCCAAGGTTGTTATTTTTTAATCTGAAGGTATGAAACAGTGATCTGTGCTGTTTTTTGGATATGATCATTATGAAATGAGAATAAAGTTCAGAATTTTTAAAAAGTAAACTTCAAAATTGAAATTTTACAATGTTTTGGGGACTGCAGTATAGTAGGTAATTGAGAACAGACTCTGGAGCCAATTGTCTAAGTTTAAGTCCTGACCCTGCCACTTACTAGCTCTATGAACTTGGTTGAATTATATGTCCTTTCTATGCCTCAGTCTCATCTGTAAAATAAGGATAATGACAGTACCCACCTTATAGGGGTGTTGTGTTGTGAAGATTAAATGAATGATGTGCTTAGAATAGTAACTCTGTTACTATTAGTAACTAATAGTAACTCTCTGTTACCACTAGCCTAACCTACCCCAAGTTACACTACCCCAGGTAAGCCACTAATGCCTTGCCTCTATTCAAGGCAACTCTGAAAGGCCATCCCAGATTCAGAGTTCCTTATGGAATCAACTGAGACTTTTGTTGCAACTGCATCACAGTTCAACTTCTCTGCCCAATTTTGCTTCTTCTTTTGCTCCCTCACAGGTGTTATTCCTATGAGTACTCCCCAGTAAACCTCTTGGGTGCAAAGGTCCACCTCAGAGTCTGTTTCCCAGGGAACTTGACCTAAAAATGTAGGGCTTACATTTTACATGGTAAGTATGTGCTTACTATGTGCTGTGCACTGTGCTAGGTGCTGAAATTCTATAGTAAACAAAAAGAAAAAGGTAATGATGAATTGTGATAAGTGCAATGGAGGAAATAAACAGGAATCTGTTAATCTGTTAATTACTGCATCTTAATCAAAAGATGCAGTAATTCCACAAGAATCATCATGGAAGGCCTCTGTGTGGCACCAATGTTTATGGGCGATGTAAAAGATAAGAGCGATGTAAAGGATAAGAAGGGACTAGCTAAGTGAAGAACGTGGAGAAAGCATTTGAACCACAGGGCAAAGCCTGTTTGGGTTTCTGGGCTGGGAAAATGTTTTGCATGTTCTAAGAACAGTCAGTAGGCGAGTGTTGGCCAGGAGCATAGTGAGTGAGGGGAGAGCAGTATAAGAGAGGGTCATTGAGATGGAGGTTGGGGACAGGAGCGCAGATCGTGTAGAGCCAGGGTAAGGAATCAGGGCTTGATTCTAGGTTCATTGGAAATCCATTAACAGGCTTTAAGCCAAAGGAATGACAACTGAATTGTTTGTTTGTTTTAGTTTTGTTCCTATGAGATCCATTGCTGTTTGGAGAATAAATTGGAAGAGGACAAAACTAGGGGCCAGGAGACCAGTATTGCAGTATTCTAATCAAAAGATTATGAGGTTGGGCTATGGGGAGAGTGAAGACAATATATTCCAGTTATATTTTGGAGATAAACTTACAGGATCAATAATTATACATTAAATTAACTGTTAATCTCAGAATTTATGCTGGAAAAGAGCCAGATAATAGTTTGTTTGACTAGGCTGATTCACTTTTTATTGACCTTTTTTTAAGGTAAGTTGCCTTGACCTGGAATTTGAATTAAATGGGCTAATCAAACTTACATATTGAAAAGTCATCTTCTGATTTCCTTTTCTCATTATCAAGCCCAACATTATCAAACCCAATATTATCAAGCTTACTTAAAATTCAACAGAAAAAGAAGTTGTACAGATATGAGACCTGAAAAGAGTGATGGGAAATAAATTTTGTCCCAGTAGGATAATAACCTTAGTAATAATATCTAATACTTCTATAGCACCTACTAAGTGCTATTCTATATACTTTACATATGTTCATCTTTTCCCAATAAATTTATGAAGTAGCACTGTATTATAATCATCATCCTCATTTTACAGATTAGAAAATTAAGGCACACAAGGTCACAGTCAGACTTTGAGCTCAGTCCAGAATCCATGATGCTCATAACCACTACACTCTACTACTTTGTAAATTTTTCAGAAAGCAATATGCCTGTCATCAACCTTGTCTTACCTAATTTTATTCACATACTCAAACTACTCCTAGAGTGAGTTCTCAGACCAATTTTTTTTTCAGACCAATTATTTATGTCTTCACTATACAAGATACTTAACCAATGGACATTTATAATACTACAGAAAACTATTTTAGCCAAGAAAATTTAAGTTTAATTAACAACTGAAATGTTATTAATACTCACTTTAGTTGATATCTGAACTTCCTCAGATATGAATACCTCTTCAATCTGGACTGCATCTCTGGGAAAGTATCCAAAGTCCTTTCCTTTCTACCAATATGAAGAATAAAGATTAGCAAGGAAGAGTGATCAAAGCCATAATAACACTAATTTTGCCCTATATCCTTGGCTTTCATCTATCACAAATCACAAATATAATTAGCTTTCACTTGCCATCTAAAGGAAAGTGAGTGAAATCACATTCTTTTTTTGAAAAAAAGAAAAGATTTTATTTTTAAAAATCTCTACACCCAACATGGGGCTCAAACTTACAACCCCAAAGACCCAGAGTCTTACGCTCTACAGACTGAGCTGGCCAGGTACCCCTTATTCCAAAGAATAGCATTATTTTGAGGGAACAAAGAGCCAAGTTGTAAAATGCCACTTTTTCAAACTTCTGAGGGAAAGCCATATCAATACTGATTTTCTTCCTTTCTATGTTTGCCAGGGACCTTCCTTATCCAGGTGGACCACAGATTTACACTGTAAACCTAGGATAGCAAAAGGCAAAGGAATGGTGACTGTAGCCAAGCTAGACAGAGCTGTGACATATTCAGCATTTTCAGGATATCAAAATCAAGTAAGAGGTTTAAACTCTGAAGAGCCAAGATGGCTTCATCAAAACAGCAAAGATCTGTAAGTCCTCCTGGGAGAATCTGTCTCCATTCAACTTTTCTGGGGCTACCTCAGTAATAGGGATCTTCTCAATCCAGTTTAAGTACAAATAGGGTGTCCCTGAGAGTGAAAATTTCAGTCCATTTTCTATCCCTGGCAAAGTCCTTTGATCCAGGGCCATTACACCTTAACTATGATTCTTCTAGCTCTATAGTTGCTGCAGCTATTTGGAAATTCATAGTCTGTGGGTAAATTCTACAGTGTGGTTTCTTAAACAGCTGCTTGCCTGGACTAAACACCTAGTGTACAAAACTAAATATGCTTGAAACGTCACGCTGGTTCCACACATTATATGCTGCTTCTGTATGGAACTATCATTTTCACACTTGGTAAACAAAAAAGAATGCTTTCTTTTCCTACCATGTCATTTTTCTTAAAGCTGCATTGTTTGCCTCTAATGTGTTCAAAGATATACACCAGCATATTTAAGAGACCATAAGCAGTAAAGAATCTTGGGAACTACAGAAGCCAAATATTTCTGGCCATTGACAGTCAGGGGTTCAGTTGTACAGACCCTGATGCTAAAGAGCAGGATATGTCCAAACAGAATCTGCTCCTTCAAATAGGGATCATGGAGGTTACCCAACAGAAAAATCTTTTGTGCGTTCAATATGGAAATGATGTATGCATCAGATTGGTCATACTCGTTCAGTTTGGGAGTAAAATTGCTTATAGCATCTTTTCATTATAAAGCATAATGATAGAATCAAAGATACAAGTGTGTTGCCAACTAAAAACATTTATCATTAATTTTCCTAGAGAGATTATTCAGGCTTCTAGGAATTTCAGTATAATAGGATTTGGGGGTCAAATAAAAGATTCTCCCAGTTGTTGTTGTTATTGTTGTTTTTCATGAAAAATTCATATACCTTGCTTCTCTAGGCTACGCATCTCTCCGAGATCTCTTCAATAAGAACTCCATCCTTGGGGTGCCTGGGTGGCTTACTCAGTTAAGTGTCTGTCTGCTTTCAGCTCAAGTCATGATCTCAGGGTCTTGGGATTGAGCCCCACATTGGGCTTCCTGCTCCACAGAGAGTCTGTTTCTGCACTCCGCCCCCTGCTTGTGTGTGCTCTCTCTCAAATAAATATAATCTTTAAAAAAAGCTGTCCTTTATTTGCTCAGAAAGACATGTTTTTCTTTAATTAACTGAAACTTCTAAGTCTCTCTTAAACTTAGCCATTGGCAGCACCATGGTATCACTGATGTTGCCTAGACCTCCCATAATCTCCACCAGCTCCTCTAAAGTAATTTTATTCTCCAAGTAAATATAAAACTTAACTTCAAAAACTATGCATGCTATGTAAAAGTAAATTCAAGACAATCCTAGTTCTCTGTCTCAACCAGGATGCCTTCCCCAAATACTACATTTAAAGAAATTCTGGAACTAAGACTGAATATGACCATTTTTTGTTTGTTTAAATGTGTTAAGGATAGAGTGCCTAGGTGGCTCAGTCAGTTAAGCATCTGACTCCTGATTTCGGCTCAGAACATGATCTCAGCGTCATGAGATTAAGCCCACACGTGGCACTCTGCACTCAGTGGGGAGTCTGCTTGATGTTCTTTCCCTCTGTCCCTCCCCCAACTGATGCATGCACTCTCTCACTCTCTTTCTCTCTCTCAAATAAATAAGTATTTTAAAAATATGTTAATGGTTTTTAATATATATCACATATATACTACATATGTAAAGTGCTTTAAAATTATTAAAGTTCCTTTAGAGATGAAAAACAGGTATTCTGTACAAGCTAGTCATTTATTCTACATTTAATTTTTAAGACTAGATACTTACACTTCCTGCCCATAGATCTTCCCTGTCTCCTGCAAGTTTAACATAAACGGATATCTCTTCTCCTTTAGTGAAATTCAGGTATCGGCAGTCAGGTCCTCTGTAATCTCTCATGGCTAAGACTCTGCTTATTAAAGCTATGTTAACATATGAGGAAAACACACAATTTAAATTAAAATGTTATTTCTCCCCCTCGCATCTTGCCCTCCTCCAGACTATCCTATGTATTTCCAAATGCTAATTTCTTCATATCATATAACACCTCAAAAACCTACATAGACTTCCCACTGCACCTAGAATCAACTCTAAGTTCTTTAGCTTGGTATCCAAGGCTATACATAACCTGATCCTCTTCTTTATTTAAAATGACTTCCTCTTACTTCTTTACTGTCAAGTTCATCTATCCGTTGTTCCTGGAATATGTCATTATCATTCTTCTCAGAAAAGAAAAGGTAAAGATAATTCATTTTCTTCCTGGCACCTACCAGAGTAACCCCCTTATCTGTGGGGGATGTGTTCCAAGGCTCCTAGTTCCAAGTGGGTGTCTGAAACCACAGATAGTACTGAGCCTTATATATGCTATGTTTTTTTCTACATATACACACATGTAATAAAATTTAATTTATAAATTTGGCACAGTAAGAGATTAACAACAATAACTAATAGTAAAATTGGATAATTATAACAATATACTGTTATAAAAGTTATGTGACCAATCTCCTTTTCTCAAAGTATTTTATAATGTATTTACTCTTCTTGCAGTGATGTGAGATGATAAAATGCCTACCTAATGAGATGAAGTGAGAAACATGAAGTAAGCACTGTGACATATAGTTGTGCTACTACTGTACATCAGAAGAATCATCTGCTTCCAGACCATGGTTGACGGCAGCTAACTAGAACCATGGAAAGTGACCCATGGATAAAGGGGACTACTGTATATTCCAGGCATTATGATAGCTGTTTCATACCTTTATTTTATTAAATCCCCAAAACAGATTTAAGGTCAATAATCTTTTATCAGTCTGACAAATGAGCCTATAACCAAGTCAGAAAGTAGGTCACACACCTGATAAATGGTAGAGTCAGATTTGTACTGAGATTATTTTCACTGCAATATCTGCCTTCCATATTCTGTGCTTTTTCTTTCTGTTCTTTTCTAAGTCTAGAAGCCCTTCAATCTCTCTCCGTAGTCAACTCAAATCCTACTTCTTCTATGAGACATCTCAAGTTGGTCCAATCTATTCTGCCCCTTCTCTGAACTTCAATATTACCTATTATCCTTATATTGTATCACTATTTATCTTTCATGCTGACATGTCTTGTCACCACTCACTAGAATGAAAATTCCTGGAGGTCAAGAAACTTATCTGACATTTCATTTTATTCCTCTTAGATACATAATCCTACCCTTCCAGACCCAGCACATAATAAGCCCTCAATAATTATGATCATAACCACATATACTAGGCTTAGCCCTTCAATACATAAAGCAATATACATACCATATTACCTATTATAATTATATTGACATATGTTATGCTTTTGTTTAAGCCATACAATTACAGTTAACATAGCATTATAAATTACTATAAATTTGAAGGTTCTCTTTCCATGTTTCATGTCCGGCCCTAAGGAAACTAAAATGAAGTTGTAAAAAAGGGGGAGAAAGATTATTACTATTACAAAACATCATCTAGTAAATCTTCTTTATATATCAAGTTATATATCCAAATGATTAAGAAAAATGTTTACTATAAAAAATCTACTTATAAATTATTTACATTTCTACTAATAATATTTTGCATTTTAATTTACATGTTGCAAATCAGAAACAATTCTCACATACCGAAGAGCTAGAACATATTTAAAACAATTATGATACTATTCATCTTGCGCCATAATGCTAATAACAGAAAATAACTTCTTTTTTTTTAAGATTTTATTTATTTATTCATGAGAGACACAGAGAGAGAGAGAGAGAGAGAGAGGCAGACACAGACAGAGGGAGAAGCAGGCAGACAGAGTCAGAGGGAGAAGCAGGGAGCCCGACGTGGGACTCAATCCCAGGTCTCCAGGATCAGGCCCTGGGCTGAAGGCAGCACTAAACCACTGAGCCACCTGGGCTGGCCCAGAAAAATAACTTCTTACACAATAAAATGAAAATTAAGTTTTCTTTGTAAAAGAGAAATTTAATATTCAAGGATATAAATAAAATTATTTACTTCTAACACTGATTTCAGTATTTTTACATAATAAATGAACGCAGAAATGATTAATATTTGATAAAGTGTATACAATAAATCATGGTGATACAAGGTAAAAACATTTTTAGAAAACTCATAAGAATCAGAAAGCTCTCATTGCAAAATAGAAACTAAAAAATATAAGCACTTCATAAATGAAGAATTATCAAATGGCTTAAAACCTTTTTATACAAATCAATACAAATCAATTCTAGCTATCTTAAAAAATTGTAAGAGCACGGATTTGCTTTTAAAGCCTGAATTAATATCTTTATAATTTCTGATATATTTATGTATCAGGCCGATCTTTGCCCCTTGATACACTTACATTAAAAACTATTATAAAAAAAAACTATTATAAAATGCTTTCCTTCTAGCATTTTCTTTTTATAGTGAAGTATATTTTATAATTGCAAATATTTCTAAATGATATTAGTGCTCATCTCTATCACACAGGTCCACAATAACATGTCATTTCAGAACCTTAGCTTAAGAGGAAAAGAAGGAAAAAAAGAAAAGCAAACTTACTTTCACATTCCAAGTCACCACATTTTTTTAAGTCTGCCAGCAGTTTTGTGCCCTCCAGACATTTTGTCAGAAAAATTACCAAAAGGAGGGTTCTGTGAACTCCAAGCTCCGCCATGCTAAAACAAGCAGGAATCCCAAACAAGGTTTAAACCAATTGTTGAGGCCATAGATACGCCAGCCAAAACAAGAGTTACCCCGCGCTCTCTACTAAATTCAAGAGAAAAAGTTTTGGTTTTTTTTAAATCCCTTGATAATTACGTTTTTCGATTGGTGTTTAGGCTTAACTTGAGGGGCAAATGCTTTCTGTTCAGAATCTGCAGTGTCAGGTATCCAGATAATACATAAGGGTTTAATAATTAACAGAGGTTTTTAGTTGGACTCATGGCTTATAAAGGTGACCCATGGAAAACCATCTCACTTAAAGGAAACTTGCATTCAACAGGACAGTTCTTAGGCCTCCACAAAAAAAGTAGTTCATCTCTTTATGTTAAAGTCTTTAGATAGATCAGTCAATCAATACAAACTGAGTATTTGCTGCATGCAAATACCAATATCAATGGAGAAAGTATATAGTTATGTGTAGGAGTAATAACATATTAAAAGCATGGCTTTGAAATATGATGAAAGTTTTCTTTTATTTTTTTTGAAAGTTTTCTTTTAATACCACTTTCATATTTTAAAAATCTTCAGTGATACTATGAAATTTAAACCTGTACTTGGTTAAAAATGTGGTAAGCATTTCTTATGTTCTGGGTGTTGTTTTAAACATTTAAGTATGTGATCTCACATCAGCTGTCTAAAGTAGGTGATATTATCATCCATTTTGCATATGAGGACACTGAGGTACATAGAGATGGATTAAATGGATTAAATGTCCAAAGTCACATAGTGAGTAGAGAAGAAATTTAAACCTAGGCACTGTGACTCCCCATACTCATAACCACTATGCTTTACCACCGAGAATCAAGTCATCTGCCACAGAATGATGTCTATCTCCATCTGCAACAAAACTATTCCAGAAATAGCAAGTATAGCATTATTCCATGTATTTAAAAGTGTATGCATTTTCTTGTCAGTAGAGACAGAGATCGAAAGAATCCTTCCCCATACTGTGAGAGTGTATAGTATTCTTCCAAGTGTGTTCCCTTTCTTCTTTATACTTTTTGATATTATTTCCCTTTTTTAAAAAATCAGGGACAGGGATCCCTGGGTGGCGCAGCGGTTTGGCGCCTGCCTTTGGCCCAGGGCGCGATCCTGGAGACCCGGGATCGAATCCCACGTCGGGCTCCCGGTGCATGGAGCCTGCTTCTCCCTCTGCTTGTGTCTCTGCCTCTCTCTCTCTCTCTCTCTCTCTCTGTGTGACTATCATAATAAAAAAAAATTAAAAAAAAAAGAAGCAAATATTAAAAAAAAATCAGGGACATATTAAAAAGAAATTAGCAAGAAAATAAAATTGGGGCCTACCTTGTTGTAAAATAACAATAAAGCTATCAAAGTCACTTTATTTAAAGGTTATTGCTGCTTAAAAGGGAGCAAAGCCCTATATTGGGACACTAGATCTCAGTAGATCTGGGGAAACCACAGTTGTCCTATTTCAACCTTGAGAAAGTATTTTTCTAACTCCTTTGCTGTATCTTTTCTCTGTATTTGGCCATGCCAGTGTGCCTGGTTTGCATAATACAGCAGTTGTATGACACCACACTCCCCTCTAGTGCCTGATATAAACTAAACAAATATCTAGCACCCCAGCAAGCTAAATGAAGGACTTTTGCTTTCAGGATCCAAAACAAAACACACTGGGTTTTTGTTTGTTTGTTTATTTTCCAAAAACAATAGTCAGTAAGAAGTTCCCTCTCTCAGATCAAAGATTTTTACATCTTTAGAAATAATCTGACAGCATGAATTTGAAGATCGTTTGGCTTGCAATCAGAACACTGTATAGTTGTACACATGACCACTTGAGGTTAGTTTCTTGAATACTTTTACAAGTCTATAAACTATGTTGTCAAAGACATTTAATTCCTCATCTTCAAAATTTGGAACACAATTATTTGCATAATTTATAATATCAAATCAGGAATAATAATATTCTTTTTCCTTTTTGTATTCGATATTAAAGACATTAGAGTTAAATTCTGAACTAATTATTTTAATTTTTTTAAGATTTTTTTTAAAGATTTTATCTATTTATTCGTGATAGACATAGAGAGAGAGAGAGAAAGGCAGAGACACAGGCAGAGGGAGAAGCAGGCTCCATGCAGGGAGCTGGATGCGGGACTTGATCCCAGGTCTCCAGGATCAGGCCCAGGGGCCGAAGGTGGCACTAAATCGCTGAGCCACCCAGGATGCCCCTTTTTAAGATTTTTTTTAAGCAATCTCTATACCCAATGTGGGGCTTGAACTCACAACAAGATCAAGACTTGAATGCTCTATCAACTAAGCCAGACAGGTGCCCCAATTTTATTTTAAGTTAAGAACACAGCTAAATTTAAATTTGTCTATGGACTGGCCTTAAGGAAATTTGAGTCAAAAACAGTAGGAAAATTTTTGCCTAGGATACCAGCCTGGAGATTTTCTCCTAGAAATGTTCCCAAATTCTTGTTACTTAATGCACTCAGATTATTTCACTTTATTTTCAGATCGTCACTTAAATATACTTTAAGTGGTAGCATAATATTAACTGTCTTTAATAGACCCAGGTGAAGAGGTGGCACATGAAAGGGATAAGAGCACTTGGTTTAAGGAAACCAAAGCATCAATTTTCACTATAAAGAAAGTCCTATTAAGCTAGCTAGATATTATCTAATTGCTGATGCATCTTGCAGGTCAAGTGTTGTGTCAATATTAAAATATGCTGCTGCTGAGGAAGATTTCATGGTAACATTCAGTCAGGAATACAGATTTAGAAGAACTATGGCATTCTTCAGAAACCATTCAGGAAATAAGAATACTAATTGCGTAAAGCTAAAGAATGAATCATCAAGGGAACCTGGGTGGCTCAGTCGGTTAAGTGCCTGCCTTCAGCTCAGGTCATGATCCTGGAGTCCCGGGATTGAGCCCAGCATCAGGCTCCATGCTCAGCAGGGAGTCTTTCCCTCTGCCCCTCACCCAACTTGTGCTCTTGCTCACTCTCTCTCAAATAAATAAGTAAAATCTTTTTAAAAAATGAATTGTCAAAGCCACACATGTCCAGTATCTTAGAGATAATATCATAGAGCAATCCTTTCCGTGACAATATGAAGACATAATCATGAATGCTACACTTCTACTGCTTAATGGTGTTATTTCTAGTACTAGACAGCATTGATCTTGTCTCTTGGTGCATCAGATTTCCTAAAGTGGGAATATATCTCTTTCAACAGCTGCCTGTTACTCTGGAAATTTATAAGATAGAGACATTTGATTAGAAGTACATGGGATACGCTGAACTAATTAAACTGGAGTGGTTTTTACTAGGAAAGGGTACTAGAACAAAGCCTTGAAAACAGTTCCCATGGTAGACAATGAGAGATAAGGCCCAAGAAAGATTAAGATTCAGATTGTTGTGGAGACAGAGATGGCCCCCCATATTCCCTCTTCAAGGTAAGGACCTTCTGTTCAGCTGCAGGGAGTACAAGGTAAGGACCCTCTGTTCAGCTGCAGGAAGTACAAGGTAAGGACCCTCTGTTCAGCTGCAGGGAGTACACGTAGCAGGCAGCCTCTGGCAGATACCCCTTGCTGCGTGATCTAGTAAATCAAGTGGATAAATGACAGGAGTACAAAGATGGGATCATTTCAGCCTAATGTGGGGCATTGACAGGCATTCCTCACTCCAGAGCTCCCCAAGCTTTGTAGAGCCTGCACTGTTGTTAGACTTTACCCTTTGCCTAATCCTGCTTTCCCCCACTTCCTTTCATAAGTGATGATCCCTTGAACCCCAAACTCTTCATCTTCTTCTAGAAGACTCAGTGATCCAGACACACAAAACAGGGCCACGATTTCTGCTTGTCACTCCATGGCTCCTTTTACCTTTGTTGCTTTTGTGTTGCTGAAAGCCATGTTTTAATTCTGTCCACTTTTTCATATTCTGCCTATATTAGTGTTCTAACCGGAAACAGATGAGTGTTCCATCTTGAGGGATGGCACTACTCTATGACTGAGGAAAGTTTCAGGAAGGACCATTTACAACAGTGTGGCCAGGGTTCAAAGAAACCAACAAGGGATGTAACATCCCCGGGCATGAAGGAACAATGACCACCACCTGGAGAGAACAATAAGAGCGACCTGCCCAACAGGAACTTGAAGCCTTCAGTAAAGGAAATCGGTCAGGAAAACCTCATTCTTCTACCTCCTGAACTCCCAATGGTAACTTCCATCGATCAAACCCAGCCAAATGCCAGAGAATAAGAGAACCCTTTGAAGCAGTCTTAAAGGTCTGTGTTCCAGGGACACAGAGCACAGTGGCCAAGAGTGAAGAGTGTATTGGGAGGAGCAAAAAGAGAATATCCCACACACATGGTCATTATTCCTTTACTACGTGTTTTTATATAATAGTATACAACATCCTCGACAAAAGATGATACATGTAAAATATTTGCTGATCAAAGGATTGAATTGATTAGTCTCATCTATGGATAGGAAAGGAATTTAATGATTCTTGAGCACCAACTTTGTACTAGTGAGCTTAATATTTCATGTACAAATCTCATCCTTCAAGGTAGATATTATTTACTGAATGCCCATAATGTGTCAGACATTCTTCTAGGGATTGGAGATATAGGAGTGAACAGGACAAAGTCCTTGCTTTCATGGACCTTGCATGCTAATGAAGGAAGACAGACAAGAGCAAGTGAACAAATAATGAATAAGATAACTGCAGGTAGTGATAAGTTATTATGGAGAAAAGTGTCTACTTAGATAAAGCTGTCAGGAAAGCCATCTCTGGAGAGTGACATTTGACTTAGGGGAATAGGAAAGCAGAACATTCTGTACAGAGGGAAGAATTAAGGAGGAGGTCATACTTCATTATCTGAACCTTGATTACCAAAGGTTTAAAGAAAAAAATGAAGGAGCCATATTGGATGCTTTCCAGTATGTAAGAAACAAGGCTTTAAAGTAGAAAATAAGTTGGCATATGCAATCAAGAAACAGAAAGGCAAGTGGGTGGCACAAGGGTTCAGCGTCTGCCTTCAGCTCAGGTCGTGATCCTAGGGTCCTGGGACACTTCAGGGCTCCCCACAGGGAGCCTGTTCTCCCTCTGCCTATGTCTCTGCCTCTCTCTCTCTCTCTCTCTCATGAATAAATAAATAAATCTTTAAAAAAAAAAAGGCAAATGGAGAGTGGTAGAACATGAGGTAGGAGACATAGAGGTGCAGTCATGCAGGGACTTTTGGCTGTGGAAATAAGTGTTTTATTCTAAGTACAATGGGAAGCCACAGAAAGTTTTAAGGAAGAGAATAACATGACTTGTAATTTTATCATATAACTTCACTTTTTTGCTTTGCTAACTTCTACTTATTCTTCTAGTATCTTAGGTTAAATCACTAATAGGTAACTCAATAAATTTTGTTGAATGAACGAAAGAATACATGCATGAATAAATAAATAAATTGATTTCCTTTTAAGAGCAAGATTCTTTATGCCTCATGACTAAATGAAATTCTACCTTCAGCTCTGCTGCTCAATTGTTCTTTCTCCCATTTCAAAAACAAAGTCAGGTAATCTTTTTGATTAAATTTTCTTTTAAAAACTTGACAAAAAGAATTGGATCTCATATATATCTCTGTTATTACATTGATAATAGTAGCAGCAGTAAAAGTGAAATACCCAGCAAGAGAAGTTTTGGAAAACCTTTGGATTCCCAAACACTGTAGGTAAAGCTTGACTGGCTGCTATATGAATAGGTTAGTAAGCAATAGAACAGATATATTTAGTATTCCTATTAATTTCTAGTCATCAATAGCTTAATGTCTTTTACGAACCAAAATGAGTCAATTTTATATACACTTATGCCATCCCTTCCATAATGTGTCAGACACTCTTCTAGGGAATTGGAGATAGAGGAGGGAACAGAACAAAGTCCTTGCTCTCATGGACCTTGCAGCTAATGAAGGAAGACGGAAGACAGACAAGAACAAGCGAACAAATAAATGAACAAGATAACTATAGGTACTGATGAGTTATTATGGAGAAAAGTGCCTACTTAGATAAAATAGTCAAGGAAGTCATCCCTGTAGAGATCATCCTCCTCAATCTCTGCTGCCATCTTGTCCCCATTTATATACCTTTCCTTCTTGCCTCTTTTGGTGTCCATGTCCTTAAATACCTCATGCCCCCAACCTTCTTTAAGAAAAAAATTAACTCACAAAAATATCAGTAACTTAACATTTATACCTCCCCAAAATAACTAAATTTTAAAAAGAGTTTACAGAACAAAATTTCTGCATGGAAATTAATAAGTTCTTTTTGATTGTTTATTTTATTCACTTCTTTCAAAAAGATGTATAGGATAATGGATCTATTACTATAATTGTCCTTGGGGTTTTTTTTTTTTTTTTTTCTCTCCTCTTCCTTCCAGGTTCTTTGGGATATAGAAAAAAATGCCCCTCTGTCAATGGACTTGTGCTAGGATCTGGCAAATGCTAACCTCTAGGAACTTCAAAGTCTTTGCTCCTAGAATGAGAGACTTGTGCTAAAGGAGCTCCTCCACAAGTCCTTCCAGCTCAGATATTAAATGGTTCTCTAAAATATCACTGACTACTGCAATCAGAACATCAAATTGGACTTAGTGAAACTTCTGTTAATGAGACCACACTTGATTTCTAAAACTTGATTACCACAGATAATAAATGAAGGAAGGAAGGAAGAAGGAAGGAAGGAAGGAAGGAAGGAAGGAAGGAAGGAAGGAAGGAAGGAAGGAAGGAAGGAAGGAAGGAAGGAGGTATATGGATGCATCTCACTGTGTTGGATAGAAGAGACTGGGGTGTCAAAACACCATTAAGTAGGGGTACCTGGGTGCCTCAGTCTGCCTTTGGCTGTGGTCATGATCCCAGAGTCCTGGAATGGAGTCTCACATCTGGCTCTGCTCAGCAGGAAGCCTGGTTTTCTCTCTCCCTCTGCCTGATGCTCCCCGGCTTGTGGTCTCTCTCTTTCGGTCAAATAAATAAAATATTTTAAACAAATATCATTAAATAGTAACATACAATAAAATGTGCATTCTCAGTAGCTTTTGAGTGCCTGCTTGTACCGGATTGTGTGTGAGGCATGTGAAACACATGGGGAAATAAGACAATGTCTTTGCCCCCATGGAGATTATAATCTATAGGAGAAGACAAACAAGACAACTCAATTCTAGAATATAAAGGAGAGGGGGGAGCCTGTGTGGCTCAGTCGGTTAAGCATCTGACTCTTGGTTTCAGCTCAGGTCATGGTCTCAGTATTCTGGAATCAAGTCCCGGATAGGGCTCTGCGCTCAGCACAGAGTTCGCTTTTGGGATTCTTTCCTTCCCTCTCCTCTGCTCCTCTACCCACTCACACTTGCTGTTGCATGCTCTTTCTCTCGCGAATGAATAAATAAAATCTTTTTTAAAAACAGCTATTAAACAACAGAATATGAAGGAGATTTTCAGGACTATGATTAAGGATTGGTGGTTAATTTGTGAAGCAAGGGAGAAGGAAACGTCAAGGATAACTATTTCCTACTTGGGCAATTGAAAGAGAATGTGGTGGAGCCATTTACTGAAACGGGAGCACAAGAAAGGAGCAGGTTTGGAAGAGAGGCAGAGAAGGTCGCGAGTTTGTTTTAGGATATGTTAAGTAGGGGGATCCCTGGGTGGCGCAGCGGTTTGGCGCCTGCCTTTGGCCCAGGGCGCGATCCTGGAGACCCAGGATCGAATCCCACATCGGGCTCCCGGTGCATGGAGCCTGCTTCTCCCTCTGCCTGTCTCTGCGCCTCTCTCTCTCTCTCGGTGACTATCATAAATAAATAAAATTAAAAAAAAAAAAAAAAAAAAAAAAAGGCTATGTTAAGTAGGGATCCCTGGGTGGCGCAGCGGTTTAGCGCCTGCCTTTGGCGCAGGGCGTGATCCTGGAGACCTGAGATTGAATCCCACGTCAGGCTACTGGTGCATGGAGCCTGCTTCTCTCTCTGCCTCTCTCTCTCTGCCTCTCTCTCTGTGACTATCATAAATAAAAATTCAAAGAAAAAGAAAGGATATGTTAAGTAAAGCAATGCAAGTTATTTCCTGAGAAAATTAAAATTTGATGGTTTTTGAAAAATTATTCATATAAGCCTATTTTCAAAAGGCTTATTTATTTTGAAATAATTTTTTTTTTTAATGATTTTATTTATATATTCATGAGAGAAACAGAGAGAGAGAGGCAGAGACACAGGCAGAGGGAGAAGCAGGCTTCATTTGGGGAGCCTGACGTGGGACTCGATTCCGGGTCTCCAGGATCACGCCCTGGACTGAAGGCGGTGCTAAACCGCTGAGCCACCGGGGCTGCCCTTGAAATAATTTTATTTTTATTTATTTTTATTTATTTATTTTTTATTTTTGGAAATAATTTTAGATGTTCAGAAAGGTTGTATTTATAGAGTTCCTGTACACCCTTTACCTAGCATCCCCCAATGTTAATACCTCATATAACTTTATATAAGGTTATAAGCATGTACAATGATCAAACATAATAAATTAATATCAGTACAATACATTAACTAAACTATGATTATTATGATTTCCCTAGTTCTCCAACTAATAATGTCCTTTTTCCATTCAAAGATTAAATCCAAGATACTACATTGCATTTAGTTGTTATTTCCCCTCAATCTTCTAGGACAATCTTCTATGACAGTCTCATTCTTTCCTTGCTTTTCATACACTGACACTTTTGAATGTTCCTCAATTTGAATTTATCTGATGCTTTCTCATAATTAGACTGAAGATGTGGAGTTTGTGGGAAGAATATCAGAGTGGTGTACCCTTCTCATCACAGCCTATCAGCAGGTCTACATGATATCAATATGTCTAATTACTGGTACTATTAATCTTGGTTACTTAGTTAAGATTAGCCAGGTGTCTCCAATGTAAAGTAATTGTTTTTCCTCTGCCATAGTCTGTTCATTGGCTGGCAGATACTAAGTACAGTCCACATTCTAGAGAAGAGAATCTAACTCTATCTCCTGGAGGGAATATCAAAGAATTCAACAGTAAGTTGTCCAACAGTAAGAAAACTGGCTCATTATCTGTATTTACTTATTTGTTCAAGCCTAGCACACATGTAAAAGAGTTTTAAAATGATAACCCATACCCTGTGATAAACAAGTTTACCAATCAGACTTAGATGTTTATGTATAACTCTTTTTGCCTTTAACCTTACAGCCCTTACAGTAGCTAATCAAAACACTTTTTTACAAAGTTATTTAGATTAGCTCCTTTCCTCCCCATCCCCTTCAATGTGGTTATTTCATACATTTGTAATACAGCTAGATTTATTTGCCATCGCCTACATTCCATCTTGGGTTCCTCTGCCATTCAAGTTGATTTTTTTAAAAATTTATTTATTTAAGGGCATCTTTGTAGCTCAGTCCGTTAAGATGTCGGCTCAGGTCATGATCCTGGAGTTTCGGGATTGAGCCCCACATTAGGTTCCCTGCTCCTCACCTAGCTTGTGCTCACTCTCTCTCTGTCTTTCTCTCTCTCTCTCTCTCAAAAATATTTTATTTATTTGAGAGGGAGAGAGAGTGAGGGAGAACAAATAGGGGGGAGGGGCAGAGACAGACGGAGAAGCACACTCCCCACTGAGCTGGGAGACCAATGTGGGACTCAATCCTAGGCACATGGGATCATGAGCTGAGCAGAAGGCAGGCGCTTAACTGACTGAGCCACCCAGGTGCCCTCAAGTTGATTTTTTAAATTTTGCATACAGTAAAATTATCTCTTTGTAGCATAGAGATCTATGGGTTTTGGCAAATGCATAGTCATGTATTCACTACCACTGTAGCAGAACAGTTCAAAGTCTTTTTAAAGTTAACATTTAGGGATCCCTGGGTGGTGCAGCGGTTTGGCGCCTGCCTTTGGCCCAGGGCGTGATCTCGGAGACCCGAGATCGAATCCCACATCAGGCTCCTGGTGCATGGAGCCTGCTTCTCCCTCTGCCTGTGTCTCTGCCTCCCTCTCTTTCTCTCTGTAACTATCATAAATAAATAAAAATTAAAAAAAAATAAAGTTAACATTTAGACCGAAAACTTATTTTATCTGAATTATGTGGAGAATTTTTAATTTTGCCAATTCTTTTCAGAAGGTTTATTCTTTAGCAGAATAGAAAGATACTTAATATATAAGATTACTGAAAGCAAAATAAATTATCTTTTGATTGTTGGAAGACAAAATTCCAATAAAGATTACCTTTGAGCCTTTCTACCAATTCAAAGTTGAAGGTACTTAAACAAACGTATCTTCTGTGACTTTATTCATTAGATAAATCACAAGGATTAAGTAAATCACACAAATATGACACTGTGCAAAAAGAAATACAAAATAAAAAAAACAATTATAACACTCATCGAATTTAATTTAAAAACATTCAGAAACATAATAACTAGTTTTCAAAATGTTGTTTCTCAAATAATAACTTCTATGACCCATTCTGGTCCCCATACACTGCCAGGCAATTTTGTCTGCTTTTACATAACTGTCCTCCAAATAAGCTTGAGTCCTAATGAAGTAGTGGCAGAAGATGGCAGTGAGGAAAGAGAGAAGTAATTGGAAGGTTAGGAAGGGAAAAAATCAGAGACCTCAGTCTCTGCAGCCTTAATAAGGGCTGAATGATGTGAGGGAGGTGCTCTGGACTATGAATACTGGTTTCTCCTCCATAGGTAGCCTCACAGAGTAGAAGGGATTAGAGATAGAATGGATCCAGCAGTCTTGTCCTAGTTCAAGCACATATATATTCTCCTAAGCTTGTATCTACAGGATAACACTCAATGACACACCACACTCAACCCCAGTATTTAGTTT
This sequence comes from Canis lupus familiaris, assembly GCF_011100685.1. NCBI lineage: Eukaryota > Metazoa > Chordata > Mammalia > Carnivora > Canidae > Canis > Canis lupus. The sequence goes on along the minus strand of NC_049229.1, from coordinate 17,548,230 downwards.
AAAAAACAACAAAAGTGTACAGTCTGACTAACCTCAGGAATAAGCATATGGTACCATTTTAATTCAGCAAACTATTAACAATGCACTGTTAATGATGAAGACATTAAGAAATCATTTGAGAAGATGTTTTCCAAGGCTTTGCCCACGAGCCAGAATTAATCCACTAAATCCACTCTAATTGTACTACTAAATATATCCAAACTCAGGAGTAACTATGACTTGAGCCCATCATAGCTTCATAGAAGGCAATCAAGATCTCATACCTATGCCATCTTAAATATCTCATTCCCAAAGGCTTCACTGCAGAAATTTTGCATCTTTCAGCATTAACATCCCTGTGACTAGTCCTCTTGAACTTTAAAGCATGTGCATTATTGAAACACCACTATGGGATACCATGACATTGTCACTAGTATAGCTATGAGGTATATGATTCTATGACTCAGCTGGATAGGACAAAGTACAGAGATATCCCTTTGAACTCTTGGAAAAGTAATCACTCTACAAATGTCTTCTGTTGATCATTCTTCATGGCCTCTTCTTCCTCCTCTTAACCTCCCATTTCCCCTTTCAAAAAAGTATAATTTTGGCTTTGTCAAGTGCTGCTATCCTTGACACAACCTAGGATTCTAAATCAAATGTCATTTCCCCCTGTAATTGGGTGATAAAAACAAAGAAAAGGGTTTTTGTGGGGCACCTGGGTGACTCAGTCAGTTAAGTATCCCACTCTTGGTTTTGGCTCAGGTCATGATCTCATCATTCCTAGAATAGAGCTCCAGGTCTGTCTTCCAGCTCAACTGGGAGTCCTCTTGAAGATTCTCTCCTTCTACCCCCTCCCCACCTGTGCATATGTGCTCTCTCTTTCAAATAAATATATCTTAAAAAAAAAAGGTTTTGTGTGATTATAAAGGATTTTTAAAAGAACAGTCTCATTGGTTTATTACAAGTATAAATACTATATAAACTTCAAAAACTTCAGGAGTAAAGTTGGTTTTTATGTAAGGTATGCTGTGGTAACAAACCACAGGTCTCTTTCACTTCAAAAAACAATGCCTTCTTTTTTACAAAGTCAGACATGCAACTTCATTTGGTGGCTTTCTTCCAGGTAGTGCCAGAATCCTTCCATTTTATGATTTTGCCATCTTGAACATGTGGTCTCTGAGGTTAATACAGAAAGGATAGAGAATGTGTGAATGATAATGCATGGGCTTTTATTGCCAGGCCTGGAAAAATATCTTCCTTGCCCACTACCACTAGATAGTACCTAATCACATGGTTACAAGGTAACTCCAAGGAAAGCTAAGATATGTACACCCAGGGGGAAGAAATACTTGATGTCTAGATAGTATCTAACTAGCCAGTTTCTACCATAAAAATCTCTGTCCTCTGGCTTTATGCAAACATTTACTGTTAATCCTGAACTAGGCACATGATCTTGTTAAATAGGTAAGTACTGAACAACCGTGAGGATGAGGTCATGTTCCCTGACAGTATGTAGAATGTGACTATTCTATGTAGTCTATTAATGCTGAATCATTTGCTTTTAACTCAGCAGAGTGAAGATGAGATGATATTATTTTATCAAGGCTCGAGAGGTCTAATGACTAAATAGAAAGTCACCTGCAGCCCCGCCCCACTTTGAAAATGATCCAAAAGAGGGCTGGAGGACAGTCCAAGACTTCTCAAAAATTAATTTTGCATTTGTCTAACACGCAGAATGAATGATCCAGCCATAATGTTCTAGACCAGCATTGTCCTATAGAAATAGTGAGCCACATATGTAATGTTCTAGTGGCAACATTAAAATGAACCAGGTGAGGGATGCCTGGGTGGCTTAGTGGTTGAGTGCCTGCCTAAGGCTCAGGTCCTGATCCTTGGTCTAGGGATCAAGTCCCACATCGGGCTCCTGCAAGGAGCTCATTTCTCCCTCTGCCTATGGCTCTGCCTCTCAGTGTCTCTAGATAGATAGATAGATAGATAGATAGATAGATAGATAGATAGATAGATAGATAGAACCAGGTGAAATTTGAATATCTTTTATTTAGGCTAATATATCTGTAATGTCATTATTTAATTATATAACTGTATTAATTTCCTATTTGCTGTTGTATCAGATTACTAGACAACAGCTTTAAAAATAAATTTATTTATTTAGTAATTCATTAATACACCTATTTTTCTATAGGTCAGAAATGCCAATACAGGCCTCACTGGGCAAAAGTCAAGGTTTTGGCAGGACTCTATTCTCTCCTGGAGGCTTGAGGATGGAATCAGTTTCCTTGTGTTTTCCACCTTTTTAGAGGCCCCTTCTTCTATCTTCAGAGCCAATTAGTGTTGCCTCTGTGTCTTTTTTCTATAGTCACATTTTCCTTTCTATTTTAAGAACTCTTGTTCTCAAATTTGACTCTATAATTTGGGGATTTTTCATTCCACTATTCATAAGCAAAATAAGCATAATCCTCCTATCCCATGCTATAGAATATTAAAATGTCAAAGAGCAGAAAAACTATATCTGCAATGATGACTTGGAAAAGTTGATACTTTTGTAATATGAGCAAACCCAATGGTGTTAGTGCTCCATTCAAATAAAAGTGAGGAGAATGCAGTACAGCGGAGTGCGCACATTATCCGAATGTCACATTGCTAATGATGATGCACTATAGTAGATAAGTTCCACAGTTGTCCACACAGAGATTTTTGAAAAGGGAGTTAGCCACCTGATGAACCAAGGTTTTTTACTTTTGATTACAAAAGAAATCACTGTTCCCCACAAATCTGATAAACTACTAGTGGTAAGCATGCTGTATATTTTGTTTACTAAATAGCTAACACTGAGGGATGGTGATGTGATCTATGGAATTCCACCGAGAGTTATAGGATATAAAACACATTTATTGGCAAATAATATAGATACTTATGGAGTCTATATAAAGAGAGTTCATACAACATTGTCCCCACAGTGTGTACTTATCACAGTGTAATTCTTTTTTTAATTTTTTAAAATTTTATTTAAATTCAATTTGCCAACTTATAGTAAAACACCCAGTGCTCATTTCATCATGTGCCCTCCTTAATCCCCATCTCCCAGTTACCCCATCCCCCTACCCACCTCCCCTTCTGCAACCCTTTGTTGGTTTCCCGGAGTTAGGAGTCTCTCATGGTTTGTCTTTCTAATTTTTCACCACTCAGTTTCCCCTTTTCCTTATGGTCCCTTTCAGTATTTCTTATATTCCACATATGTCTGAAACCATATAATTGTCTTTCTCTGACTTATTTCATAAGTCATTTCAGGATAATACCCTTCAGTTCCATCCATGGCAATGCAAATAATAGGTATTCATCCTTTTTCATGGCTGAGTAATATTCTAGTGTGTGTGTGTGTGTGTGTGTGTGGTGTGTGTGTGTGTGGTGTATAATCTTCCTTATCCATTCATCTGTTGAAGGACAGCATGGCTCCTTCCACAGTTTGGCTATTGTGGATATTCTCACCGCTGAGCCTGAAACGTGCTGTCTGCCTTGGAATCAAAATAGTGGAAGTGAACTGCCCACCAGCCAGCCTCAGACCTTTTCTGCTATGAACATTGCGGTGCAGGTGCCCCTTTGTTACACTACATCTGTGTCTTTGCAGTAAATACCAGTAGTGCAATTGCTGGGTCATAGGGTAGCTCTATTTTTAACTTCTTGAGGAACCTCCATACTGTTTTCCAGAGTGGCTGTACCAGTTTGCATTTCCACCAACAGTGCAAGAAGGGTTCCCCTTCCTCCACATCCTTGTCAACATTTGTTGTTTCCTGTCCTGCTAATTTTAGCCATTCTCACCAGTATAAAGTGGTATCTCATTATGGTTTTGATTTGTATTTCCCTGATGGCAAGTGATGTGGAGCATTTTTTCATGTGCTTTTTGGCAGGTCCTCTTTGAAGAAATGTCTATTGTCATCTGCCCATTTCTTGAATTGTTTGTTTTTGGGTGTTGACTTTGATAAGTTATTTATAGATCTTGGATACTAGCCATTTACCTGATAGGTCATTTGCACGTATCCTCTCCCATTCTGTAGGTTGCCTTTTAGTTTTGATAACTGTTTCCTATCCTTGACACAGCTGGCCCATAGCTACACCATCTGAAATACGACATGTAAAGTGGTTTATATTACTCCTGCCTACATTCTGTTGTCCAGAATGAAGTACATGGCTCCACCTAACTGCAACTGAGAGGAGAGGGGCGGTTATCTTCTTGTATGCCCAGGAATAATGATTATACAGTATCACCTCTGACATAAAGAAGGAGCTTTTCACACACCAAAGTTCCCCAACAGGGACATGGACCTCTGAGTGACATTCTTACAGATGTCAGGTTCATGAAGTTTTCTTTACCATTCTCAAGGGAACATTTTTTTTTTTAAGATTTTATTTTTAAGTTTATGGGGCTCGAACTCACGATCCCAACACCAAGAGTCACATGCTCTCCCAACTGAGACAGCCAAATGCTTCTCAGGAGAGCATTTCTTACTGTCCTGGCCTCCACTCTCATTTGGCTGTTTGTTAAATGTGTACTAATTTTTAATTTTTATTTTCAATTGAAAATATCCCTCAGAAGTTAAAACTCAAATTTGCAGAAATAAGAAAAGTACTTAGGAAAAAAACCTGAAATCATAAAGAAATTTGTGATGGATATAGTGGTGTTCCCTTAAGCTCCCTGGCCCAGCAAGCAAAGGGAGGTCAAACAGAGTAGTGAATTGTCATTAGTCAGGGTTTTCCAGAGGAATAGAACCAGTTGGATGGATGGAGATACACACACACACACACACACACACACACACAGATGATAAAGAATTGGATGAGAAGTCCCAAGATAGGCAGCCAGCAGGCTGTAGATCCAAGAGAGCCAATTGTATAGTTCCAGTCCAAGTTTGTAGGTCTGAGATCAAGGAGAAACAATAGGGTAAGTTTCAGTCCCCAGACTAGAAACAATGACTCAGTTGAAGTCCAAAGGCTGAAAAAAAAAAAAAAAAAAAAATCCTATGTCCTATTTTATACCCTCAGGCAGAAAGGACAGCCTTTCTGTTCTATTCAGGCCATCAGCTGATTGGATGAGAGCCACTCAACCCTAGGGAGGGCAATCTGCTCTACTCAGTCCACCAATTCAAATGTGAATGTAATCCAAAAACACCCTCACAGACACACCCAGAACAGTGTTTGACCAAGTATTTGGGCACTTGTAGCTCACTCACGTTGACACATAAAATTAACCATCACATAATCCAAAGAGCAGAGGATGAACTTGACTTATTTAATATCCAGATTTTTATTATTATGCAAATGAAAATAATTTCATTCATCACCCCTGTTTTTTGTCATCCAAAAACCCCACAAAAAACAAAAACTTTGACAAATATAAGTAAAAAGCCTATAAAACCATTTGTGCTGCATCACTTAAAAACAAATTTTCAGAGGAAAAAGAGCATATAAATGAACTCTTGTAAAGCATTCTTCTTTCTTGATAACACATTCAAATGAGTAAAGGAAAATGCTATCTATTTTGATATTTTTTTAAAGATATCTCATATTGGGCAGCCCCCGGTGGCCTGGTGGTTTAGCGCCGCCTTCAGTCCAGGGTGTGATCCTGGAGACCGGGGATCGAGTCCCACATCGGGCTCCCTGCATGGAGCCTGCTTCTCCCTCTGCCTGTGTCTCTGCCTCTCTCTCTGTGTCTCTCATGAATAAATAAATAAAATCTTTAAAAAAAAAAGATATCTCATATTACAAGCTCTAGATAATATTAGACCCATAAAAAATGTTTTACATCAAATTTTTAAAAGACTGTCAGGAGTTAACAGTGGATCCCTATTTTATTGGCACAGTTAACTATTTCAGATAACAAGTGAAAGAGGGGATCCCCGGGTGGCTCAGTGGTTTAGCACCTGCCTTTGGCCCAGGGTATGATCCTGGGGTCCTGGGACCGAGTCCCGCATAGGGCTCCCTGCGTGGAGCCTGATTCTCCCTCTGCCTGTGTCTCTGCCTCTCTCTCTCTTTCTCTCTGTCTCTCAGGAATAAATAAATAAAATCTTAAAAAAAAAAAAAAAAACAAGTGAAAGAAATTCAGAAAGACTGTATTAATATCCCTCCAGCTGGAAAGGATGTGTGCTGAAGGCATAAGCAGACTACAGGAAGGGCAAGAAATTCTTTCAGAACATTTTTGACAAGGGCAGCTCTAGAAATTTTATGTAGGAAACAGCACTCTGGTTGGAAGAAGATGGGAGATTTGTCTTGAAATTATGTTTGTAGAGGAAGCACACTTTTTATTGAGATCATATGTTTATTAGGATGCCTAGAGAACTTATGAAGAGAATCAAGTCCCCTGAGACTCCTCTTAGCACCCCTATTGGCATCTGCTCACCTTAAATACTCAAAAAAAAAAAAAAAAGGCAGTCCAGAAAGACAATCATCTGGCTGAGCAAGGATTTCTTTTTTATTTTTTAAAAATTTTTAAAATTTTTAAAAAATTTATTATGAAAAAATGTGATACACAAAAGTATGTGAACTCATGGATAGAATTGTATAATAGCTTCATGTATTCATCGTTTAGCTTCAACCATGACCAGCTTTTGCAATCTTGTATTACCTCTTTCCCCGACTCACACCGGTTTTTGGGAGGGCTAGACATAGATGTTAAAGTAAATCCTAGGGGGACACCTGGGTGGCTCAGCGGTTGAGCGTCTGCCTTTGGCTCAGGGCCTGATCCCAGGGTTCTGGATCCAGTCCTGTATCAGGCTCCCCAGAGGGAACCTGCCTTTCTCCCTCTGCCTATGTCTCTGCCTCTTTCTCTCTGTATCTCTCACAAATAAATTTTAAAAAAATAGAAATAAAAAAGTAAAGAAAACCCAAATGTCATGTAATCTCACCTATAAATAACTCCAGTAACAGTAACAGATAAAAATGTAACTACAATAGTATCATCACATTTAACAAATTTAACGCTTTTCCCAGTTGTTGAAAAAAATCCTTTTACAGTTGGTTTAACAAGATTCAAAAAGATCCACACATTCAGTTGATATTTATTTATCTCTTAAGTCCTTTTGAGTGTATAATAGTTCCCTCTCCCTCCTCCTCTCTAGAAAAGGCAGGATAAATAATTCTTTTCCTTAATCCATCAATTCTCAGAAGTGCCTCTTAGCATCCCTGCTTTCTGTTTTGACATGGTGTCTCAAACTCATCTTGTACATTTCCTGCCCCAGACCTGGAATCAGCCATTTCTTCTAGGAGCCCTGCTTCTTTTTGTTGGAAAATAGCATTCAGAGACTGCAATTAGCACCGGGATGCTCACCACTATTGGACTGTAATTATTTTTGTGCCCTCTCAGTAGACAAAGCTAGGAAATATGTGACTTTTAGAAATAAAACTAAATCATGAATTCATATGTTTTTTTCCAATTCAAATGAAATATTACAGTTTTCCCTTAAATTCTTTATTTTAAAAATCTTTGATTTTATATTTTTATTTATATTTTACATTTTTGTATTTCTTTATTACACTGAAAATCTTTAATGGTGTTAACACTATTACTTGTTTATGCAAGTATATAAACATATATATTGCATAAAATAGTTTCAAAGCAACAATACTAATATTACTACCAACAATTAGAACTACCAATTACAACTGAATATTTCATTGTACTTCTTAGGCTATGTGCCACCAGGAAGGTACATCAACTGATTAAGTTTTAAAGTCATTTGAAATATTTTTTCTGCAGTTATACCATCAGTGTGATATATACTTCAAGATTCATTTGTATCTATTTGTTTCAGATTTTTAGGGATTTTTTTCCTTTTTGACTTAAATTTTTTATTATATAAATCATTCACGTGGTTCCAAAGTCAAAACTATAAAACAGGGCAGCCCTGGTGGCGCAGCAGTTTAGTGCCGCCTGCAGCCCGGGGCATGATCCTGGAGACCCTGGATTGAGTCCCACATCAGGCTCTCTGCATGGAGCCTGCTTCTCCCTCTGCCTGTGTCTCTGCCTCTCATTCTCTCTCTATGTCTCTATGAATGAATAAATAAAATATTTAAAAAAAACTATAAAACAAATGCAGAGAAGTCTTTTCAACCCTTTTTTGTACCTCAGTTTCACAACAAAGGCTTTTTTTAAGGGTACAGAATTGGACCAAATTGTTAGGAAAGCCTGATACCAGAGGGAAGTTCAACAGAGCATTGTTGGTAACAGGCATGGGGGAAGAATTAGATATTAATGAATTAAGACTTATTATTCAAATCAGTTAAACATGTTATAGGTCCAATATATAATAAAAAGAAATTTTCTTGGGGAACCAGGCTGGCTCAGTCAGAGCAAGAGATTCTTGATCTCAGGGTCATGAGTTAGAGCCTCATGTTGAGTGTAGAGATTATTTAAATAAATAAAACTTTTAAAAGAAAATAAAAATAATAAATAAAAATTAAAAAATAAAAGAAAAAGAAATTTGCTTGTTTTCAGAAGTCTCCACTATAAACATGAGGAAAACAAAGGAGTTTTCTGCAAAACTGCAGAAACATCTTCTGCAAAAACATCTCCAAATTCCCTATATATAAACTACTAATTGAAAATATAAAGCTAGAAAAAAAAATCCTATTCAAAATAGGAAATCACTTATCCACACAGACCCTGTGCCTAAACTTAATAAAAATGTGCAGAACCTGTATGAAGAAAATTATAGAATTTTACTAACATACATGATAGAATAAATGGAGACACACTAGTTTCTGCTTAGAGTCAATATTCTAAAGATGCTGATTGCTCCTAAATTATAAAGTCAATTTAATCACAATTGAAATTAATTTTTTGGTAACTTGAAAAATGATTCTTCATTAAAATTTCTAATTAAAATAAATACGTGTTATTTTGGGAAATCTGGAAAAGTATAATTGGAGGCCTCCCTATACATGTGCCCGTAATTCCAGCTGGTCTGCCTAAGACCCCGTTAGCAACAGCCCTAGCTCTCTAGACAACCCCATTTGTACCCCAAGAAGACAGGAACTGTCATAGGCCAGGAGAAACTTGCCATACTGCAGGCACAAGTGTGCACTGGTAGAAAGGGAATTGCTTGCAGAAAGAAGGTGGTTAACAGAACAGCTACAGCAGATGACAGAAAACAGACTTTAGGGCACTTGGGTGGCTCAGTGGTTGAGCATCTGCCTTTGGCTCAGGTTGTGATCCCGGGATCCTGGGATCGGAGTTCTGCAACAGGCTCCTCACAGGGAGCCTACTTCTCCCTCTGCCTATGTGTCTGCCCCTCTGTGTCTCTCATGAATAAATAAATAAAATCTTAAAAAAAAAGAAACTTTAATTCTCCTTAAGGAATGTAAGGGGTAATGTATCATATTGAAGAGGTGACTATGTTTACAAACCAAGGAACAGTGGTGGAATTTCACAACTCTAAAGTTCAGGCATCTCTGGCAGTCAATACTTTGACCATTACAGGGCATGCTGAGACAAAACTGCTTGACAGAAAGGCTACCTGGCATCTTAACCTAGCTTGGTGCAGACAGTCCGACTGACTTTTTTTTTTTTTTTTTAAGATCTTATTTATTTATTCATGAGAGACACAGAGGGAGAGAGGCAGAGGCAGAGGGAGAAGCAGGCCTCATGCAGGGAGCTGGATGTGGGACTTGATCCCAGGACCCCAGGATCATGACCTGAGCCAAAGGCAGACACTCAACCGCTGAACCACCCAGGTGTCCCCAGTCTGACTAGTTTAAGACTGCAGAAGTTCTGCCTCAACTATCTGTGGGTGGAAAAGCACCACTTGCTACTGAAGAGACTGTTAATGATGAAGTTCCAGATCTTTTGGATAATTTTCAGGAGCTTCCAAGAATGCAACAAAGTGAACTGAATAAGCTTTTGAAGAGGACAAAAGTTGAAGAAGTTATTGAGAGTTGCTATTTTATATTATAAAGGTTTTTTTTTTTTATAAAGGTTTTTTAAACTTTTGCTCATGGATCTGTTAAAATCTACATCTGATATTAAGCCCAAGTCTCCTGGACACTGCAGCTCTTTTCAGTTTTTGCTTATATACAATTTATTCTTTGCAGCTAACTAAGCTGAAGAAGCCTGGGAATGAATTTTTAAACAAAGGCTAATGAAGCCTTTGTTAACTAATGTTTGCCTCGTTAAAAAATAAGACCGCATAGTTGAGGGAGCATTTAGCACACTACATATTAAAACCTACTATAGTTCAACATCATTCATCATCAGGGAAATACACACTGAAACCACGAGATACCACCTCACACCTGTCAGAATGGCCAAAATTAACATAGGATACGGCAGATGTTGGCAAGGATGCAGGGGAAAGGAGAGCCCTCTTACATCATTGGTGGGAATGAATTCCCACTGAATTCTACTCCTGAAGCTAGTATTGCATGCACGGTATGTTATGTGTTAACTAGAAGTTAAAGAAAAATTCGAAAAAGAAAATCCTACTATAACACAACCTTAACTAATACAATACAGCACTCAATTGAAGAGTCCATAAATAGACCCAAGAAAATATGTCAATTTTCTATATGATTACATTTAAATAGAGAAAAACAAAAGTTATTCAATAATTATATTGCAATTACTACTAGCAACTTTTTATTTTTTAAGTTTCAGGGGTACAATTTAGTGATTCATCAGTTGCATGTAACACCCAATGCTCATTACATCAAGTGCCCTCCTTAATGTCCTTCACCCAATTTTCCCTCCTCCCATCCACCTTTTCTCCAGCAACCCTGTTTGTTTCCTAGAGCTCAGCATCTCTTATGGTTTGCCTCCCTATTTTCATCTTATTTTCCTTCCCTTCCCTTCCCTTCTATTCATCTGTTTCTTAAATTCCACTTATGAGTGAAATTATATGTTTATCTTTCTCTGACTTATCTCATCTAGCATAATATCCTCTAGTTCCAACCACATTGTTGCAAATGGCAAGATTTCATTCTTTTTTGATAGCTGAGTAATATTCCATTGTGTATATATACCACCTCTTCTTTATCCATTCATCTATCGATGGAGACACCTGGACTTTTTCCATTATTTTGGCTGTTGTGGACATTGCTGCTATAAACATTGGGGTGCATATGCCTCTTTGAATCACTGTGTCCTTTGGATAAATACCTAGTAGTGCAATTGCTGGATCAGAGGGTAGCTATATTTTTAACTTTTTGAGGAACGTCCCGGTTTTCCAGAGTGGCTGCACCAAGCTTGCATTCCCAGTGTAAGAGGGTTCCCTTTTTTCCATATTCTCACCAGCATCTGTTGTTTCCTGTGTTGTTAATTTAGCCATACTGACTGGTGTGAGGTGGTATCTCATTGTGGTCTTGATCTGTATTTTCCTGATGCCAAGTGATGTTGAACATTTTTTCGTCTGTTGGCCATTTGTACATCTTCTTTGGAGAAATGTCTGTTCATGTCTTCTGCCCACCCATCTCTTGCCTGGATTTTTTTCGTGAGAGTTGAATTTGATAAGCTCTTTATAGGTTTTGGATACTAGCCCTTTATCTGATATGTCATTTACAAGTTTCTTCCATTCCATAGGGTGCCTTTTAGCTTTGCTGTTTCCTTTGCTATGCAAAAGCTTTTTATCTTGGTGAAGATAAAAAGCTTTTGTGACTTGGTGAAGTCACAATAATTCATTTTTAATAGACTCTTTAAAAAAAAAGTTGATTCCTACCTCTTTTAACTCAAGATAAAATGAATGTAAAAAAATGCTCTGAATTATGAATACTAGAATGTATGTTTCTTTATTAAAGAAATATATTTCAAAATTTTAGTTTAAGATAAAAAAATGCAATCCACAAAACTCAGCGTTGGTAAGGATGTGGAGAGAAAAGCAATCTTAACTATAGTTGGTAGAAGTGTAAAGTTGTATAATTTTCCAAGATGCTTCAAATGTCTCATTGACCCATCAATTTTATGTAAATGAAATTAATTAAGAACAGTTTCAAAAGTGCCTCAGAATAAACGTGAAGCTCACATTAACTTTGGAGAAAATTTGGTTAAGCTTTAAGATGAATTTTTATCAAAAATGATAGGCAAGCTGAGAAAAGTATCCTTGTTAAAAGATATTATAAAATGATGGAACTTATGCTTCAAAGACACGAGAAAACTTAAAAGTTGATGTAGAGGGAAAGGGAATGAGGAACATACAGGGCTTTCATTGTATTTTTCACATTTTATTTCTTTTTTTTTAATATTTTATTTATTTATTCATGACAGAGAGAGAGAGAGAGAGAGAAGCAGAGACACAGGCAGACGGAGAAGCAGGCTCCATGATAGGAGCCCGATGTGGGACTCGATCCTGATCACACCCTGGACCAAAGGCAGGCGCCAAACCGCTGAGCCACCCAGGGATCCCTACATTTTATTTCTTAAATTGTGTGATAAGGTCACAGGCATTTGCTATAATTTTGCCTATTTTTATTTTTTATTTATTTATTTATTTAAAATTTTTATTTATTTATGATAGTCACACACAGAGAGAGGCAGAGACATAGGCAGAGGGAGAGCAGGCTCCATGCACCGGGAGCCCAACGTGGGATTCGATCCCGGGTCTCCAGGATCGCGCCCTGGGCCAAAGGCAGGCGCTAAACCGCTACGCCACGCAGGGATCCCCAATTTTGCCTATTTTTTTTATATATATATATATATTTTTTTAATTTTTATTTATTTATGATAGCCACAGAGAGAGAGAGAGAGGCAGAGACACAGGCAGAGGGAGAAGCAGGCTCCACGCACTGGGAGCCCGATGTGGGACTCGATCCCAGGTCTCCAGGATCGCGCCCTAGGCCGAAGGCAGGCGCCAAACCGCTGCGCCACCTAGGGATCCCAATTTTGCCTATTTTTAAAAAAATATTTAAAAAGGTTTATATATATATATATTTTAAAGATTTTATTTATTTATTCACGAAAGACAGAGAGAAGCAGAGACACAGGCAGAGGGAGAAGCAAGCTCCTCGCAGGGAGCCTGCCGGGGGACTCAATCCTGGGTCTCCAGGATCACGCCCTGGGCTGAAGACAGCACTAAACTGCTAAGCCACCCAGGCTGCCCCCAAAATTATTTATTTTTTAAGGTAAACTCTATCCCCAACATCGGGCTCCATCTCATGACCTCAAGGTCAAGAGTTGTATCTAAGCCAGCCAGATGCCCTTTGGCTATTTTTTTAAATATCAGCAACATCATTATAAAGTAAAAAATATTTTAACTGGATGAGAGACAGTGATTAAGTGAATTGTTTGGATAAAATTACACACTGTACTGATTTATTCAATCACTTACTTCATTTGCCATGTTTATATAGATAATATGAGAAGACACATTATTTTTAAATTGAAGACATTTTTACAATACATATGAAATGTTTGTGACTTCGAGGTCAAACAGAAAAAAATGTATAGTTGTAGCCAAACCTACTACAATCAAAATTTCAGTAGTAGCTATAAATGAGGGTGTTGTGCATTTTGTTACACAAGTATATCCAGCTTGTATGAAATTCTCCAGGAATACCTCTCACCATAAGTATACACATATATTATTTAAGTATTTTTATTTGGACTTAACTTTTTAGTTTTTACAAAAGTATTTTTGAGATTTGAGAGTGTGCACTTGCACATGAACAGGGGAGGGGCAGAGGGAGAGGAAGAATCTTTAGTAGACTTCCTGCTCAACGAGGAGCCCAACATGGGCTCAATCCTATGACCTTAAGATCATAATCTGAGCCAAAACCAAGCTCGGGCACTCAGACTGAGCAACCCAGGTGCCTCTAATTGGATTTTTAAATGACAGATTATGTGTGTTTGCACATGTGTACCCATATATATGCGTCTGTATATGTATATACACAAAATAAAATAACAGTAATTTCAACACCTGCCTTGAAGACCTGCAACACTAAGTTGTTTCACTGAGGAGGAGGACATGATTCCATGACATGAGTTAATAAAATATTATATTTATCTGAAGAAATTATCCAGAATTGAGATACAAAAGTTAGATTCAAAGATACTGAGGAAAGATTGATATATCTGACATATGTTTAAGCTGAAAACAAGGAGAAAAGACAGAATCAGATAAATGTATTTTAAGAGATATTGGTAGAGAATGTAACTCCATCAGGGCAGAGATTTCCTTTTTTTTAAATATTGCATCTCTAAACCTAGGAGATAGCCTGGTACATAGTAAATGGTTATTAAATATTTGTTGAATTATATTGGTTTTTATTGCCAGTAATATAGAAAGATAGTCACCTAGGCTAACCATCCCACTGAAAACATTCAAAATATGCCTGAGTGAAATGTAAAAAGAAAATATTTAAAGTATTTATGAGAGCACAAGGAAACTATTGTCAAATGAGAGGCAGGAGATGAAGTAATTTTTCCAGGGACAAATACTAAAGAACTCAGATATATCTGAGAAATGAACAAAAGAAGAATAAATGAGATCCAGAAAATAATCCCACAGGAGAAGTAAGCATTTTGTGCATGATAAAGTTGAGAGTGTGAATTGTTGGATCAGAAGAGGAAGAAGCCCAGGTACAGCACTTTACATTTTAACTTAAAATCAGGTAGATTATATATACCGCAAGAAATGTATAGATATGTTCATCAAAACATGTGAACAAGTATATTGATAGTAGCTCTGTTCATATGGGCTTCCAACTGCGTGGAAACCACACAAATGTCCATCAACAACAGAATGTATACATAGATTGTGGAATATGCACACGTGGGAGTAATACATAGCAAAAAAAGTAGTTACAAACCGCGAAATTAACCCTCACAAACCCAATATTGAACAAATATAAAAGAACTCATTAAAAAAAAATAACTCATTTATATAAAACACAAAATGGGCAGTAACAATTATCCTGATTGCTAACAAAATGCCATATTCATAGATTGGAAGACTCAGTGGGGTCAATTCCCAAATTAATCTGTAGATTCAAAGCAATTCAAATAAAAATATCAACAATTTTTTTTGTGGATATTCAAAGGCTGACTTTGAAATTTATATGAAAAAATGAAGTTAGGTAAGAATAGCCAGGAGAATCAAGTAAAGCAAGGTGGGAGAATCTGTTCTACTCCATATTAAGACTTAATATGAAGCCAAGGTATTAAGGCAGTGGTATCAACTTAAGATTAGGACAGACCAGTGGAACAGAATGGAGAGCCTAGAAAGAGAACCACGAATATATGGATACTAGATATAAGAGAAAGCTGGTACTGCAGAAAAATGTGGAAGGCACAAACTTGTCAATAATTGAAGTTGGGCACTCTGACATTCACTTAGAAAAAAAAAATGAGACTGAACCCCCAAATCACACTATAACACAAGAGCCAATTCTAGGAAAATAATCAAGTTCCTTGTGAAAAGTAAAATAATAAATCTCAAAGATAAAATAGGAGGCTACCCTCTTGACTTTGAAATGGAGAGAGGCATTTTAAATAAAATGCATAATGTCTTAACCATAAAATATGTATAAACTGAACATTATAACCAAGAAATCTTCTTAATCAAAAAATACCGTTTAAAAAGTGAGAAACCAAACTATAAAGTAAAAGATATTCACAGTGCATATATTCAACAGACTCATTTCCAGAATACAGAACACTTAAAATCCAGAAGAGACAGTCTCGAGGACATCTAAAGTTTTTTTTTAATGGAAAACATAACCCCATTAGTCATCTAGAAAATGCACATACAAAAATATATCTCATGACCTACTGATTACTCTTAAATATACTGTATATCCATGCATATGCTCACCAAAAGACATGAATGTTCTATAACAGAATTATTTGTATGACCCTAAAATTGAAAACAATCTCAATACCCATATACTGGTGATAGGTATCTACAGTGACATACAAAAACAGGTTATAGAAACGTGTAAACGTGTAGGAACTCATAAAATACATTTCACTTATGTAAAGAGTTAAAAATAGGAGATGAAAAAATAAACCATGGCATTTAGGATGCATGAATCAGTTTCAAAACCATGAAGGGAATCAAGTAAGTGACTACCATAAAGTCAGGATAGTGTTGTTTAAAAGATAAATATACTAAAATTTTGAAATTTGAGCAAATATTGATTTGGATCTGGGCAGCACTAAACTCCTGACAGGAGCTAGGGGAAAGGCTCTTACAGAGCAGACAGGAAGCAAAGCAAGGAAATTATTTTGCTTGGCTATAGGTGAAGCAATTGCTTTATCTGTGAAAGCCAAGTTGGCAGTGTATGATTGGTTGTCCACGGGTTTTTCAACTTCCTAAACGGTTTTGGTTTGCTCAAGTAGGCTGCCACCAATTAGACCTTCCTTGTTTTATTTAAAAATAGTTACCTTACCTCTGAGGGCAGAAAAGAGATGAAGAAATGATTGGAAGGGGTTCTTGGATCCTGGCAATGTTCTAGTTCTTCACCTGGATGATTACATTAGGTATTAGCAAATTGCCAGTTCATGGAGTTGTATATGGTGTTTTGTGTACTTGTGTGTTATTCACAATGAATGAGCAATCTATCCATGTATGAGTCAGTTACCTAGGAATCCACTTAAGTATAAGATTTTATAGGAAAGGCATTAAATTTGAAAAATGGAGATATTCATGTTCATAGTATGGGGTCACTCCTCCACTATCCACAAATCTGTTCCTTTTCATCTCAGCTAATGGCAATTCATTTCTAGTTGTTCAGGTGAAATCTTTACTCATTCTGACTTCTCACACCACAGAATCCATTAGCATTTCCCCTGGGAGCCATCTTCAAACTATATCCAAAACCTGATCACCACTTCTACTACTTAACCATCTTGGCTTTAAGTCACTGTACTTTGCCTTATTGCAGATAGCTTCTCATTTATGCTCCTGCTGTTGGCCCCATTTTTCTCAGCACAGTAGCCAGAG
This sequence comes from Canis lupus familiaris, assembly GCF_011100685.1. NCBI lineage: Eukaryota > Metazoa > Chordata > Mammalia > Carnivora > Canidae > Canis > Canis lupus. The sequence continues at coordinate 17,531,305 of NC_049229.1, read as the reverse complement.
TAATTCTGTTAATATCACAAAAGCCATGCTAAGAACCTGTCATCGTTTACTCATAACACTGCTTATAATGCATAAGGCCCTATCCTAGGTATTTGAAATAAAGCAATGGGTTAAAAATAATCTTAAAAATCTTGCTCTCAAGGAGCTTGCATTCAAGAGCAAAGTAGTAAGTCAAAGTATAGTAACTATACAGTATCATGTATGTCATGAAAATAAAGTGGACAGTGAGGGCAAGTGGTGGTTATTACAAAATCAAATACAGTACTCAAATGACCATAGGAAGCAGTTGTAGGCATTTGAGTCTCACTTTTGGGAAAAGATCATGCTAAGGGACATAAAAGTATAAGAAATTTTCAGATTTCTCAGGCTAATTTTTATCACATTGCAATCTTCCCAATTGACTTAGTAGCAGGAAGATCCAACCATGTAAATAGCGAACATGTTTTCTGGGCTAAGTGCTTTAATGGCATTACCTCAAGAAGGGAAACTGGGTGAAAATTTTACTCAAGAATTTCAAGTTTTGTTGTTAATGTGTTAAATAATTGAACCCTGAAACATTTAATGACTTGTTCGGACAGCATCGGCTCATATTAAACTCAAATTTATTACTTTGGTGCGTTTTGCTTAGCCTAATTACTAGAGTATACATGTGTACAGTCACCAGAGTTCTAGACGGTGCACAAATAAGCCCTAGATTGGAGGTACAGCTCACTGAAGATCAAACTAACTTCCAACTTCTGTGGTTGTGCCAACCTTGAGATTTTAGAAAAAGCAAGGTTTCCTAAATAGCTCCTTAGCTGTCTCCGAATTAATTTCAGTCTCTAGCCCTATCCATCTTCAGCTTCTACATTTTCCATAAACACTACCTGTAACACCTAATAGGAAAACCCTGTACCTCCCCCCCCCCCCAGGAAACTGTCATTACTTCTACATTGTAACATTGCTTGTATCTTTATAAGGAACCAATACATGGTTCTCTGAAAACAAATTCCATATAATTTCACATCTGAGGACAAAGCACTAGTTGGAAACAAAAAAAAACAAGCCAACCTTGCTTTAAAGATGAAGCCTTCCTGAGAAAGTGCATACTAGTTAGAAAATTTGAAATAGAACTCTATATAGAATTTAAAATTCCTCTTCATATTCCAAACACCTTTTTTCCTCCCATGCTTTTATAGCCCCATCATTACCACTCTTAACAACTGAGCTGAAAGCCAAATTAATTCCTTTTCCATATGTACCAGGCCAATCTTTCAACTTTTTCAGGTAAAAATGAGTGAACTTAATTTGTCCAAAGGATCTTAATATAATTATTTTAGATTTAATAAAGATTCTAGGAACCAGGTTACACTTATGGTCATCCCTTTTAAGTTTTTACCAATTTTTCCATGTTACACAGTATAAAATTTATATTACATGTTGGAGATTATTAAACCCCTGAAAGAAGTGACTCTTGGTGGAAATGGGACCAGAAGTGCAGGTAGCTAGCTCTGTAGTTTGAAAAGTTCTACTCATTTACTGTTAAAAGAGTACTTTAACATGTTCTCTTATATTTCTACAGTGCTGGAAATGCTTACTGACGCTTTCACCATCACCATGTTATTTGTCAAGGGAGGAAACAGTAAACATTCAGTCAAGCCTAAAGCTAGTCAATGTCAAGTTATGAACTCAAAGGCCATTTGCAATTAAAGTGCTCTCGTATAAAAGCATCAGAAAGTTAATACAAGTACTAGTCTTAAGCAGTCACACAAGTCTAAGCCACATTTATTTGCACATATATAGTAATGGCAACAGATACTCCAAATTCATACAAATTTATAAAACAACAAAGTTAATAATCACTTGGTACACTTGTGTGTTATCTTGCTTACAGATTCAAGTGTAGATGAACTTCCTTCATTCTGTAAACTTTCATACAATACTTAACAAAAACTCTTGAGAACACATATTGGCATGTTTCAGTTAGAGCCAACACAAAAGTTAAGACAAGACCACAAACTCAAAAACCCAAGTTTAGAATATACTTTTCTACCTCCCTCCCCTAGAGAGTGATTATTTTCTTCAATAGATGTATATGCTATATCACACAAGTAGCCCTGGAGACAAATGAATGATGCTCCTATAATCATGAAGAAAATGCCAACCAAATCATACTGTTTTATCTACCAAATATGACTTATATATGAGAAACAGGGGGAAATGCTTAGATTAAAACAAGGGAGATTAGAAAAAAATAGTAAATGATTCTGAGAACAAACTATGTTCCCCAAAAGCTGCAAAGATCTGACTATGACAACTCCAAATAATTGCCTAAGGCAAATAAAAGTGAGGAAACCTTCAAAGACATTCTAATCACGTTCAGTATCTAGTGATAAAAGCTGAAAATGATATCAAGAGGGTAATTTATTATACAAGTGTCAACGAGGACATTCCAAAACTAATGAAAGAAATGCACATTTATTTCTACAAAAGCAATGTATGATACAGAATTTGAAGGGAACAGACTTAAAGATTTACCTATTAAAATATACAGATTCTTACTGAAGTGTATAGGATATTTAAAAAAGATGACAAGGGATGTTAATCTTTTTTTATTATTATAATTTTTACATATTTTGGAACCTCACATAATTTTGATAAATAACTCTTACAAAATTATGCAAAAAGTACAAGAATGTCTGGTAAACAAACAGTCTGTATTTTCCAAAAAAGATTTTTTACAACATGCAATTCTTAAGGCAGCATCCTCCTTACAAGGAAAGGTAATCCTTTTACTCATCAAGAAATCTTCTGCTGCAAAGAATAGGCTAAGAAAGCCTGGCTTCTTCCATTAACGCCTTTTGTCTTTCCTGTCTGATTTTCGGTCTCTTTCACTTCTTGAAGATCTTTTGCCTGATCGACTACTCTCTGATATAGACCTCTTTCTGTCGGACCGGGAATTCTTATCCTTTGATCCTTTTGTATCTCTACTACTACCACCTTTTGAAGATTTGTGACTTCTTTCTAATCCTGATGTATCCCTTCGTTTCCGATCCACGCTCCTTCTGTGCTTTCTATCTCTGTTATGTCCCCGGCCCCTACTCCGACTTCTACTCTCGCTGCTACTAGTAGTGCTGCTGCTACTATCTCTGCTGCTGCTGCCACTTGTGCTGGAGCTGCTACTGGAACTACTTCGACTACTACTGCTGCCACTGCTGGAACTGCTTCCACTGCTGCTACTGGTTGAGCTGCTACTAGAACTACTACTGCTACTGCTGCGACTTCTACTCTTGCTGGTTTTATTTCTAGCTCGACCTCTACTTCTGCTCCTGGTTTTGGTTTTGGTTTTGCTATCTGAATGTACTATCAAGACTGGCTCTACTGTCACCTCAGTGAGTTTTACAGATTCCACAGGAAATTCCTTCCTCTCAGGTAGTAAATGCCCTTGCTCTTGAATAACCTGAACTGGTGCCTGTAGAACAGCTAATGGCAAAGTCTCAGGTTGAGAGACAGGCTGGGGTTGGAGTACTGCTTGGGGCTGGGACTGGGCCTGCACCTGGGGCTGGGGCTGAAGCGGAAGAGGAAGCGGAAGCTGAAGCTGAGGTTGTGGCTGGGACTGGGATTGGGGCTGGGGCTGGAGCTGGAGCTGGGGCTGTAACTGTGGCTCAGGTTGTAGCTGAGGCTGTGGCTCAGGCTGTAGCTCAGGCTCAGGCTCAGGCTGAGGCAAGGGCTGGAGGTGAGCCACAGGCTCAGGCTGGGGCTCAGATTCTCTCTCTTCTTTTTCCTCAGGCTCATTTTCCATTTCTAGAGCACTGGCATTCTCTCTCACAGGAGAAAGAGATTTACATTCTTTATCTGGCTCAACTTCAAATTCCATCTCTGGCTCCAGTTCTTTGCTAGTTTCATTTTCTGAAGGTTCTACACTTTCAACTTGATTGGTTTCCATTACCTCCTGCTCAGCAATTACATTTTTGACACTCTCAACCATCTCTAGCACATCCATAACTTCTTCCGGTTGACTATCCTGCTGCTTCTCACTTTCCCTTACCTCAGTTTCCTCCTCCATCTTGACCTCCATTTCCTGTTTTTGTTCCTCCTCCTCCTGCTCTTTCTCTGCATCACTATGAACTATACCTATTTCCTTTTCCTCTTCCTCTCCTGCTTCCTCTATTTCTACATCATTGTGCTGATTACCTGTCTCCTCCAACTCTTCCTCTCGCTGAGCCACCTTACCCTCTTCTTGTTCCGCCTTCTGTTCTTCATTACGCACCACCTGATGCTCTTTTTCCTTCATTGATTGTCTTCTAGGCCTAGCCTCCATTTTATTTATTTGTTCTGCAAATTCGATGCGTCTACCTTCAAATAAAGCTAAAGGATAAAAAGTTACATACGTAAGTAACACTTAAACTCAGGATTTGACAGTCACAAATTGTCATCAAACTTTATCTAAGTGTATTTTTGTAAACAGATGATGACACAATACTGATTATGGCAAATAATTACAAATTGAAATAAAATGACAGAAACAAAGATCCGCCCCCCCCCCCCAAACCTATATTCTAAGATATTAGTAGCAGGCAACTGTACCACATTAACTGATGGAAAAACAGGACTTTTTTTTTGCCATTTTACTTCATACTGGATGAGAAAGAATAAAACTTTTGAAATAAAATCATTCTTATGTTATCATGCCATGCATTAATTTTTCTGATCTAAGACTAATCATCTAATCACCATCTCAGCAGTGTCTACTCTTTCAAGTGTACTCATTCTATCGATTTATATCAATGTTCACTTTTTTTTGCTTCATTAGCATTTATGTCTGGCTAAAAAGAAGTCATCTTATTTAAACAGGAAATACATATGCATTAAGCACTAACTACATCATGGTTAAATTTCAAGTTAAATTCTACCATCAACCAAATGCCCTTATACTCCTAACTCATTAGCACCTTAGAATGTCTTTTTAAAAAATCAACTGCTGAAACACAATTACAGTAAACAAACACGTATGTGTATTTTACCTTACCCAATTTCACTGGATCTCTTCATGTCCACTTACCATTCATTTTTCTCTGTGACTCTTCTATTAATTTTTGGGTAGCTGGACACATTCTTCCGGGAATATAGAACAAATGGGGCTTTGTCTTAGTTCTTATGTATTTAATTATCTTGGCATTATGTTCATTCCATTCTTCTTGCTAAAGAAGAGATAAAAGGTCAGGATTTTGTAAACATGAAGGATTACCAATCTTAGAATTCCAATTCCAAACTACTACTCACCAGCTGCGCAAGCTCAACCTTCTGTTCTAAAAGCCGCAGTTCTGTCTGTTTAGCACGCCTCTCTTCAAACAGTTCTCTCCTCTCATTTTCAACCTGCTTTCTTTCTTCTTCCGCCTGCACTTCAAGTTTTTGTTCAATTTCCTGGCGCCTCTTTTGCTGAAGATAAACAATTATCTTTAAAAACTTATTATAATCCTGATTGCATGTGAAACATTACAATTTTACTATGTTACCTTTATAGATTGCATATTTGCAATTCAGGATACCAGCTAATTCAAACTAAGTACTAATTCAAACTTAGTACTTAGCATTTGAGGCTAATTGCAACTTTTCTTTTAAGAAACAGGGAAAACACTTTTCCATGTAAAAATCTAAATAGCAAGGACATTACCCATATTAATATAAGTTTTAGGCAAGTTTCTTTCATAAAACCTAAAAAAAGAAGAGCACTGTCTTTGTTATCTTCACAGTTATTGTTTCTTTTAAATCAAAGATTCTGACAATTAACATCTAATCTTCAAACACTATGCTTTGAAGCCTTTTACATTCCCTAGGAAAGTTAACATAAAAGATGTAATAAAACTTTATTAATCTATAATTCTCTTTCCACCACAGTTCTCCTTTGAGAAGCAGTAACTTGATGTTCAACACAAAGGACACAATTTTGTGGCTTTAATAAAAAACCTTTAGAAAGATTGCAGTTAAATAAACTGTGGAAAGCAGGGAAATGTTTAGATTTTTGCTTCCAGAGTGACAGTTATTGTCTGCGTGTATAAATATCTTAAAAGGTATAATCACTGAACTAGTTACAATTCTGAGTTCAACTCCTTTGTTTGAAAGAAAGCACTCTAAAGCCTAAAGAAATGAAGAGTCTTGCCCAAAACCACAAAATTAGATTGTTGTAGAGCTCAAATAGGAACCCAGGGTCCCCTGACCAGGCTTTTTGCACTGAAAGAGAAGTTCATCCAGTTACTTCACAGGACCTCAAAAACACACCAGCTAAAAATTGAACAAGTTCAGGAAATTTTCTTTTTTCTTGGCTTCATTATTTAGGCCTGCTACTCAGTTTTGTTTCTGTTTTTTAAGATTTTTAATTTATTTATTTGAGAGAGACACAGGCAGAGGGAGAAGCAGGCTCCCTGTGGAGAGCCTGATGTGGGACTTGACCCCGGGATCATGACCTGAGCTGAAGGCAGACACTTAACCACTGAGCCAGCCAGGCATCCCACAACTCAGTTTTGAGAGCTTTTCTTTTTTTTTTTTTAATAAGTATTTTTTTTTTAATTTATTTATTCAGAGAGAGAGAGAGAGAGACTGAGAGGCAGAGACACAGGCAGAGGGAGAAGCGGAGCCCGACGCAGAACTTGATCCTGGGTCTCCTGAATCAGACCCCAGGCTGCAGGCGGCGCTAAACCTGCTGCGCCACCAGGGGTGCCCTTGAGAGCTTTTCAATTCTTTTCAAAGACATGTAATAAACTACTTTGAATACTTAAAGGAAGCAAAGGAAACTATAAAATACCCTTTCAGTAGCAACAGTGGATTCTTGTTTAAATTTCTGAAGAGTGCCCATCAATAAGCCAAATATTCGTCGGTTCCTAAAGAACAGAAAGAGAAAATTACTGGAGTAGGTTCCACTTCCTCTAAGCTCACCACTTCCTAAAAGAAACATACTACAAAATTTAAAAAATGAAAAAAAATAAAAAATAAAAAATAAAAAAAGGAACATACTAATGGCACTTGGACAAGTCTTACATATAAATTTTCCTAAAATTGCATTATTTGACAGAAAATTTTTTCCCCCAATAAAAAACTAAAGATACCTTTGCTTTCCCTTTTCATCCATATTTTGATCCTGGATAAGGTCTCTACGTGTGCGCTCTTTGGAGGTAGCTACAACTGAAGACTGCAAAGCTGGCTGCAAGAGAAAACAGATCTTAGTAATTTAACAGGCATATGAAAGGTAGCACTCCTAAATGTAGGAAGATGGAAATACTGGATTCATCCTGTAAGTAGTTATTTTCATCTCAATTACCTTTTTAACATCATCATCCTCTGGGTCGCTTTCTTGGCGTGATTCTCTCCTTGTCCGACGCTCCCCGCCCAGCCTGACACAGAAAAAGAATTTAAAAGACCACGTAAAATCTGACTTAAGTGCCTACCAAGGACAAATGTTTACTCTTACTAGGACTTATTTCCAGAAGTCTCACTTTATCACTCTCTATCCCATATTTCTCTTTCCTCTGGTAGGAAAAGGATAAAATCTGTCACCAATGAACAAATCCCGATCTCCTATTTTCCTCAAGAGGTTAAGTTTCTACCGTACAACACAGAGAAGTAGTACAAACTATTGTTTCAATCTTATTCTTCTCATGATATTTTAGTAAAATTTGTTACTGTTCGTGAAGAACTGAGTTCTGAAGGATTACAGGCTTATTTCAGTCAAGTACCAAGGAAATAGACAAGTGAAGTAGTATACTACTCAATTCTAACTCAGTTCAATTCTGAACTCAACAATATTTATTTAATACTTGTATTTGTGGCTACCTTAGAAAACAGAGCTTAGAAGTCTATCTTCAGAAGCTTTTCCTCCAACATACCTACTGACTGCCCCTTCAAGGTCTCTCTGTTTGGCTGGGGGTCCTCCTCCACTATCTGAGAATCCACGCCTGCAATTAAAATGTGCAATATAAAGCAACTGGCATTTAAAAAATAAATGACATTTACCTTTAACAAGATAATTTACCTGAATTTTTAGAAAACCCTTCTAATTATAACAACCTTAAATGGGCATCCACTCCAAGATGCTTTTTTTTTTAGCACTTATTTAAAAACTACAAAAATAAAGAGTAGACCAAACAAGTACTTAATACATTCTTCAGTCTCTAGTTCTGCATATAAATGAAGTTCCGAGATAACTATACAGAAAACTATGGTTGTTCAGTTTTAAACAAAACAAACACAAACACATGGACTCTACTGCAAATTTTGTTTAAAACAATACTTACTTTGTAAAAATTTCTAGGATCTTAGCATATAAATTACGTTCTAAGAAAATCTTACCTCAGCAATAAACTACCACGTCCTCTACCTCCACCAGGACCAGAAAGGGCCAGCAATCTGGCTTGGATGGGCCTAAAAGATATTTACAAGTCAGTATGAAAATCATGTGTGGACTCAATGTCCCCAAATACTTTCACGGATGCGGTACATCACAGAGAGAAAAAATAACCAGAAAAGTTCTAAAAATACGAATCCAAATCCACGTGCTTGAAACACGACAGGAAGTACTATTTTGACTTCCTCGTTTTTTCAAGACCAAGATCACTGAAATCACGTTTACTTCGTTGCCACTACACACTAGCAGGCTCGGACCAGGCTCTCATTTCGCCCACTCCGAGGAAGCTGCACGTGGGCAAGGGGGCCGAAGCCTGGGGGAGAGGCGGCGGACCGCGTCCCGGGAGGGTCTCTGGGCCAGCACCGGGCCGGGTACCGGGCGGATGGGGAAGGGGGCTTTGTGCTGCGGCTCCGGGCCTGCAGGGCCGAGGGCGGGAACGGGCAGCCCGGGCCTTCCCGCAGGCCAGGAGGACACTCCGGCACCGCCAGGAGCCACGCTCCTCCCTCGCGCGCCTGAGCTGCGAGACCTACGCCGAGGGCGTGGGAGCCTCCCCACCTCATCCAGGACGGGGTTCTACCGCCGCCCGGGGCGCAGGCCCCGATGTTCTAGCCTTCGCAGGGCTTGCCGCCCTTCCCGCCCCCAATCCACCCCGGCATCAGAGCTGTCTCTGGGAGCCGGCCTTTCTCACCCGCCTCTCTCTCACCTTACGTCATTCGGATCCCGTCCGGTGAGCTTGCGAATATTCTCATCCACGTTCTTTAGGCTCTCTTTGGCCTTTTCTAGCTGCTCCTGCAAAGTTCTCACCGCGACCGCCATCTTCTCTCTGCAGCAGGCTTCGAGACTGCTCTACAGGCCGCGCCTGGCTCCGTCGCGCCGCGAGACGCGAGAAGACTGACAGCAGGGCCCAGCCAATGGCAGTAGGCGTTGTTTGGCGGCCTCAACCACTCGGCGTCCGGAAGGGGGAGAAGCGGCGGCCCCTGTGACTCTGGGCCAATGGAAAGTCTTCTGGGCGGTTGCCTCCCTCCCCCAGCCAGCTGCGGTGCCCGGGCTCCGCTTCTAGCGCAGAGCCTCGGCGCCTTTGCGAGTCGCTGGTGCTCCGGCGCCGGCTCCCGGGCCTGCCCTCGTGGCGCGGAGCGCGCAGCTTTCCAGCCCTTTTAACTTGGGGTGTGACGTGCCTTGTGTCTTTTTAACCACCTAATCCCATCAGAGTGGGATCATTTACCCGATCACTCCCCGGGAAATGATTAGATTAGCAAAGGGTGCGGCCGTGCTGTTGGTGCGCATGCCCAGAGAGGGGGTGGGGGGGGCGCAGGCGTCCCTCCATTGGGTTAAACCATAATGAACAGAGGGACTTAAAAAATGAACAACGTGAAAAGGCATTAGTCGTAATAGCCAACACTTATTTTTTTTCGGTTCTGTATGAAACGTTTTATATGCCTTGTCTCTCAAGTCAAAGCTTGAATAGAATACTTATTACTGGTAAGGAAATTGAATCTGGAGATAAACTGTGACTCCCTAGGTCACCCGAGCGGAGAATCACTGATCTGACGCTGTGCAAGTGTGTACTAGGTGAAAAAAGCGACGACGAGACCAGTGAGACAGGCATTTTCGTCTACACTGGCCTATACAGCTGGTTAGTTTAAGGGGGGGATCTAGAGTAGCGGCCCTATTGTGACTTGTGTGTATAAGAGAGTGTCCTCTAGCTTGTTACTCTGCTCTGTGTACACAGCCAACATGTGAACAGTTTTGTTCCGGAAATACATTAGCAGATTACAGCTCACAAAGCATTTCCCCACAGAAAACGATGTTAGGAATAATCTTGGTTATCATCTGTTAGCTGGGGGTCAACCTCGTATCAAGCATTCGTGGGACAACGGTATCTAACCCGACTTACCATCTTAATTTCTCTATCTTTATTTTATTTTTTAATTTTTATTTATTTATGATAGTCACAGAGAGAGAGAGAGGCAGAGACACAAGCAGGCTCCATGCACCGGGAGCCCGACGTGGGATTCGATCCCGGGTCTCCAGGTTCGCGCCCTGGGACAAAGGCAGGCGCCAAACCGCTGCGCCACCCAGGGATCCCAATTTCTCTATCTTTAAAAGTTCCTTTGTTTATCCGCAGTAATCTAGGCTCTGAGGATAAAAACTAGAACAAGAGCGCTGTGGTTCCTGCTTTTGTGGGGTTTGTAGGCTCCTGGGGAGCAAAAATCATTCATGTACTCATTCACTCACTCACTCAGTAGTATTTGCTGAGCGCTTACTACGTGCCAGGCACTTTTCTAGGTACTTGGATGGTCAGTGTGCAATAAAGATCTCTGCCTTCAAGGAGTTTGGGGGCAGGAAAAGTATGGAGACAGATGATAAATAAAAGTAAATTACAGGGCATGTTAGAAATGGAGAAGTGCTATGGGGGGAAAAAAGTAAAACTGTGTAAAAGGAATAAGGGTTGATAAATAATAAATTATTACTGATTATAAGCATTCCTAGTCTCACTGATCTTTAGTATAACACTATGTAATAGACTCAACAGATGCATGAGAATGTGGTAATAGTAGATCCTAACCACCAAATGTATAACAGTTTACAAGGAAAAATGCTTTTAGAGGCAACCAAAAATAGAGGATCTTTTTCTACTTCCATTGAACCTATTACTAGGATCCTAGGCAATTTAACATAGCTTTATGAGGGATGATTAGTGTGGGCTGTTGTGTTCAACATTTTGTAGATGCTCAATAAATATTATTTTCCCATAAATCCCAAAATATTCTAAGGACGCCATGTTATTGTTTGAGAAATCAACCTCAGTAAGTTGGTCATTTGGTTATTCTTTAACCTCAATGGCAGGCTTGGACTCCTTTTCCTTGATGGTGATGATGAAGGGAAAATGCAGTCAGGACAAAAGGGACATGATTTCACAGATGGGAAATTTTGGGTGCTTGAAAAATTAAGATTATAGTTACAAAATAATCTTTGAAGTTACACTAGTGTTGTTAAATAACAAAAATTCAAAAAAAAATAAAACAAATTCAACAGTAAAATTTAAAGATATAATTAGCTTTATTAATTGATTCATGAATTAGGCAGCATCTCATCTAGCAAGCAGAGGGGAGCTCCAAAAGGCTACAGAAATGGAAAGATTTTCATAGGTAGGACGAGGAAGTCATAAATAGAAAAAGAAATTATTTTAGGACACCTGGGTGGTTCAGTGATTGAGCATCTGCCTTTGGCTCAGGTTGTGATGCCAGGTCCAGGGATCAAGTACCACATTGGGCTTCCTGAGAGGAGCCTGCTTGTCCCTCTGCCTATGTCTCTGCCTCTCTCTGTGTGTTTCTCATGAAAAAAATAAATAAAATCTTAAAAAAAAAAAAGGATTATTTCAGGTGAGGTCACTTTCCTTTGGGGATAAAAGGATCTTATTAAGTGTATTACTACCTCATCTACCTTTAGGGGTTGGAGAAGGCCTCTGGGACAGATTACCTTATTTGTACTGATCAGAAAAATTTGTGACTTATCAGCTAAGACTACATTTCTAGTGGAGGTTGGAACTGCGATTAAGTATTAAGCTCCAGGGATCCCTGGGTGGCGCAGCGGTTTGGTGCCTGCCTTTGGCCCAGGGCATGATCCTGGAGACCCGGGATCGAATCCCACGTCAGGCTCCCGGTGCATGGAGCCTGCTTCTCCCTCTGCCTGTGTCTCTGCCTCTCTTTCTCTCTGTGACTATCATAAAAAAAAAAAAAAAAAAAAAAAAAGTATCAGGCTCCAGTTCGGTGACATGGCCTAGCAAAAATGACTCCACTTTTGGCTTGTGGTTTTCTTTTTTAACAGCGTTTTCAAAGGCTTAGGTGGAACATCTGTGTGATGATCCAAAACACTGATGTAAACATCAGAAGGGACATGTAAAAGAGAAAAGAAAAAAAGCTGCCATAATTCTAATTGTGGAAGATGATTTTAAATTTCTGTGAAAGAATATGGAGAGTTGAAAGGTTATTGTGAACAAAAGAGAAAAAATCAATATGTTAACTTGGGGGAAGCATCAAATTAATTGGGAAAAAAACCTTCCTTATAAATTACTAAGAAAAGAATTAATCACAGGCTAAGCAACATGTTTAAGCTAGAATTTGCCAAATTTAAGAGGTACATACATATGTGTTTGCATCCTTGTAGGAGTTAAATCCCAACCTGCCATACATTCCTATGAGCTACTTACCACGGTGAAGCTGCTTTTCTGATCTTTGGCACTTTTTCACGGACCTGATCATCTGGTTCTGTATTTTGTTTCAAGTGTACCTTGTTCTTTGCTTACTTCATCCCCCTTAACCCTTATGTCCCCACTCACTGCAAACTTCTTGGTGGCCAAAATAATTAAATCTTTTTGCATACCCAGGTTTAATCCACGATGCATTGGGATGATTTCTCAACATATCTAAACTTTATAGCCTGAAAAAAATGATTTATTCACTGTCTTTACTCTTCATATTGAAGAACATATGGCAGAAATGCAAGCTTTTGACGAAGCTAACCTCGCCAGTCCTAACACAGGTAGTTAACACCCAGAGGGCAGCGGGCGCTCCTTTGTCTTATTTTACCCGGCTCACGCTTCCCGCCCCCCGCCCCGCCCCGCCCCGCCCCGCCCCGCCTGTGACGTCACTCGTAAGAGGACGCTTCTCCCGATCTGGGCGGGAGCGGTTCACCCCTAGCGGGAAGTAACTCTGTGATCCTGGAGCTGGCGGAATGCCGGAGTAGACGGAACCGGAAGTTGTTTTCTTCGCCCCCCACGCCCAGGGTCCGGATAGGATCTCCGCTGGCTCTGTTTGGTTCCGGCTGCTGTCAAGACTGTGTCGTGTGGCCTGAGGGCTTGGTAGCCCTGGGGTGGGCTCGCCCCGGTACCGGGCTCCGTCTTTTCCCAGCTTTGGGGAAAGCGAAGCGAATTCCCGGGTCTCCTAGCAACCAGGAACGGGCTGTGGACTGAAGGAGTCGCGGCGCTGCCGTCTAAGAATCGCTCAAGCAAGCGCCAGCCGGAACCTTTGAGCCCGGCCCAAACGGGAGCCGAAACCCGGCGTTTGGAAGAATAAGCAGGAAATGGCGGACGAGGCGTTGTTTTTGCTTCTCCATAACGAGATGGTGTCTGGAGTGTACAAGTCCGCGGAGCAGGGGGAGGTGGTGAGTGCTGCCACTAGCCCTTAAGGTCCTTTTGCGGTGACACTGTTTCCTCCGCTCTTTGCTTCAACTCCTGTGTCGCCACCCAAGCCCTTGTGAAGTGTAGACAAACTGGTCCACGTCCAAGCATCCCGAGCCTAGAGCCTGCAGCTGTCTGCAGTCAGTCAGCCTTTTCTCTTTCGCATCTTCTGTCTGATACTTTGTTTAAGCGTTGTCGCTCCCATGATTTATGGCGGTGTTAGCTGCACAGCTGATTTTGGCGCCCCTACTTAATCCTGTCACTTCCAGCGCTGGGAGCCATCCGCCGGACAGGCCTGCGAGTCCCCCCCTCCCCCACCGTAACCCTCAGGATTACTGCACGCGCCTGAGTATAGAAGGCTCTTGCGGTGTGGGCTTAAAGGGAAGAAAGATCGTAGGCGTTATAGTAATTAGGAAACCAATCTAATTCAAAAAATAGCTATTTAGTGCCTATGACGGAGGTAGTTTTGTGTTGCTGGGGGGATAGTAATGAAACAGTGACTCCATTCTCCCGGGAGTTACTTCTAATACGTGGGAATTTTCACTCATTCGTTGATTCATTCAGAAAATATGTATTAATTGTGTGTCGTGAGCCTGACATAAGTCAACCCCCCACTTCACCAGTCATTGGGGAATAGGGGTTCGGCGAATAATGTATTGGGTAGTAATTTGGCACAGAATTACGGAGGCGTAACGAATATTATAAACGAGGTATTCCAAAGTCATGCTCAGGTCAGAAGCTCTTTTAAATGCTGTTGAGAAAGAGGGGTGGAAAGTGGGGGTAGGGAAAGCATCTTAGGCAAAGGTAAAGGCATAGGGGTATGAAAGAGTGTAATGCATTTAAATAGGCTTAAGCGTTTCACTGTCACTCGATTGAATGGGCGGAGAGTGAGAGGTGTTGGGAACTGAAGCTGGAAAGAGCCCTGTATGCTGTATGATTAAAGAATTTGACATTCGCAGTGGAGTTTTTTGTTTTGTTTTAGAGAGAGAGAGCGAGAGCTGGAGAGAGAAGGGCAGACGGAGAGAGAGAGAATTTTTTTTTTTTAAGGATTTTATTTGTGAGAGGCACACAGAGAGAGAGGCAGAGACACCGGCAGAGGGAGAAGCAGGCTCCATGCAGGGAGCCCGATGTGGGACTCGATACCGGTTTCCGGGATCACGCCCCAGGCTGAAGGCAGATGCTCAACCGCTGGGCCACCCAGGTGTCCCAGGAAGAGAGAGAATCTAAGCGGGCTCCAGACTCAGCGCAGAGCCCTAGGGGCGGCTCAATCTCACGACCCTGAGATCTTTTTTTTTTTTTTTTTATTCATGAGAAACACACAGAGAGAGACAATGGCAGAGACAGAGGCGGAGAGAGAAGCAGGCTCCATGCAGGCAGCCGGACGTGGGACTCGTTCCCGGGACTCCAGGACCACGTCCTGGGCCGAAGGCAGGCGCTCAACCCCTGAGCCACCCAGGGATCCCCGACCCTGAGATCTTGACCCGAACTTACTCTTAATCATCTGAGCCACCCAGGCACCCCCGTGGATAATTTTTAAAGAGGAGAATGATGTGGTCCATTTGCATTTTAGAAAGATAATCCAGTATTTAGGTTAGAGAGAGAAGACCCTTGTAGTGAGAAGATTCATTATTTCAGAAGTCGGCAGAAGATGATGAAGACCTGAATTGTGACAGAAAAGTAGAGAATTTTTTTAAAGTTAGGTGGAAACTCTGGGACCCAGGTATAGTTGTGAGAGTTGAAAATTCTCAGGTGTTTACCTTGAGCAGTTGTGTTGGACGGAGAGGAAAAAGGGGGAGAAAAAGATAAAGCATGAATTTATTTTGAACATGTTGAATTTTTGAGGTGTCTGTAGGAATCTGGGAATGGTGTAAACCACAAGAAAGAGAGTGTATTAGCCTATGCAGGCTCCTATAACCAAACATCATAAAGTGGGTAACTAATAAATAATAGAAATTTATTTCTAACAATTGCGAAGGGTGAAGAGTCCAAGATCAAGGCACCAGAAAATTCCATGTCTAATGAGGGCCTACTTCTGGCTCATAGATGGATGTCTTTTGGCTGTGTGTTCACATAGTGGAAGGGGGCTAGCTAGCTCTCTGGGGTCTCTTTTATAGTGGCATTAATCCTTTTTTTATTTTATTATTATTATTTTTAATCCTTTTTTTTTTTTTTAAAGATTTTATTTATTTATTCATGATAGTCACAGAGAGAGAGAGAGAGAGAGAGAGAGAGAGGCAGAGACACAGGCAGAGGGAGAAGCAGGCTCCATGCACCGGGAGCCCAACGTGGGATCCGATCCCGGGTCTCCAGGATCGCGCCCTGGGCCAAAGGCAGGCGCCAAACCGCTGCGCCACCCAGGGATCCCTAATCCTTTTTTTTTAAATAAAGATTTTATTTATTTGAAAGAGTGAGTGAGAGAGAGAACATGAGCAGGGGCAGAGGCAGAAGGGAGAGGCAGGCTCTCTGCTGAGCAGGGAGACTGATGTGGAGCTTGATCCCAGAATCCTGGGATCATGACCTGAGCCAAAGGCAGGTGCTTAACCAACTGAGCCACCCAAGTGCCCCCATTAATCTTACTCTTTTTTTTTTTTAAATAAAGATTTTATTTTTTTTATGAGAGACAAAGAGAGAGGCAGAGACATAGGCAGAGGGAGAAGCAGGCTCCATGCAGGAAGCCCAATGCAGGACTTGATCCCAGGACTCCAGAATCATGCCCTGAGCCAAAGGCAGACACTCAACTACTGAGCCACCCAGCAGTCCCCCTTCATTAATCTTTTTCTTAAGGGCTCCATCATCATGACAGAAACACCTACCAAGGTCCCTATTTCATAATACTATCACATTGGGGGTTAGGATTTCAAAATAATTTTTGAGTTGAGTGGGCACATTCAGTATGGCAGAAAGGCATAATGCATTTGGAGATATTAGAAAGATACTAGGAAGAGTATTGGAAATGAAGCAAATATATTCTTATTCATCTGTAATAGAGATTTTTTCCAAGTTCCACACTTTTGACTTCATTATCATCAATAACCAATAGTTTTTAGTGTTTAGTATCTATGCTAAGTGATGAGTAGCAGGCATTTGCTCTTCATGCAAAGTTAGCCTGCCTTTTACTCTTTCCCCAGAGAATAATGACCAACACACCTCTTTTACTCTTTTATCATTAAACCCCTGCTCCCCCACTATGATGTGTACAATCAGTCCTCTTTGTTCCCGTCTCTCTACTTTGCCTCTTTCAACTTTTAGCCTGGAAAATCTTTTTTTTTAATCCTTCTCTTTTCCAGTGGATTAACCAAAATACCTATCATAATCATAACTGACAATATTAAGAGATGTGCTAGTCATATTAAGGAAAAGGAAATCTGTAAGTTTTGAATCATTTTATCTAAATATAACTTTTGGGAAGCCTGGCTGGCTCAGTTGGTAGAGTGTGCAACTCTCTTTTTTAAATTTCTTTAAAGATTTATGTAAAGACTATAAGAGCATGCATAAGAGTGGGGGTAGGAGGGATGCAAAGGGAGAAGGAGAGAGACACTCAAGCAGATTCCATGCTGAGCGTGATCCCACAACCCTAAGATCATGACATGAGCTGAAACCAAGAGTCAGACACTTAACTCACTGCACCGCCCAAGCGCCCCGACTGAGCATGCCACTCTTGATCTTGGGGTTTAAGTTTGAGCTCCACACTGGGTGGCATTTAAAAATAAATCTTTAAAACTATTTAAATAAACTAAAAATATAGTTTTTCCTATTGTACTTTGTTTACAATGGGGAATTGAAAGTGTATATAAGCAAAAAGGATTTTAAAAGGTTAATATGGGGGCACCTGGGTAGCTCAACTGGTTAAGCATCTGCCTTTGGCTCAGGTCATGATCCCAGGGTCCTGGGATCAAGCCCCACATCTGGCTCCCTGATCAGCGGGGAACCTGCTTCTCCCTCTCTCCCCCCTGCTTGTGCACTTACTTTCTCTCTCTCTCTGTCAAATAAATAAATAAAATCTTTAAAAAAATTAATATGGGAGTGTTGATTAGAATCCATTTTGGAATCTAGGTGTACAAGAGTTCATTGTATTAATGTCTCTACTTAGGTGTACTTCAGGTTTTTTGTAATAAAAAGATGTAAAAGAAAGACATAATCCTGAAATTAAGCAATGGTTTTTATTTTATTTTTTTAAGATTTTATTTATCTATTAATGAGAGGTACAGAGAGAGAGCAAGAGCGGCAGACGGAGAGGGCTGGCTCCATGCAGGGAGCCTGACGTGGGATTCGATCCCAGGTCTCCAGGATCAGGCCCTGGGCTGAAGGCGGTGCTAAACCGCTGAGCCACCCAGGCTGCCCAAGCAGTGGTTTTTATATGGTTTTTATATTTCTTTCCAGAGATGAAGTCCTAAGTTTTATTATTTATTTATTTATTTATTTATTTATTTATTTATTTATTTATTTAAAGGTTTTATTTATTTATTCATGAGAGACACAGAGGGAGAGAGGCCAAGGGAGAAGCAGGCTCCATGCAGGGAGCCCAATGTGGGACTCGATCCTGCCACCCTGGGATCACGCCCTGAGCTGAAGGCAGAAGCCCAATCTCTGAGCCACCCAGGTGTCCTTGAAGTCATGAGTTTTAAAGTGAAGTAAAGAACCAGTATTCTCACTCTGCAAATCAATGATTTTTAAACTATGCTTGAAGAGGAATTAAATCTTTAAAAACTGAATAACTGGGCATTTACCAATTTATGGAGAATAGATTCCTTAAAAAGGTGAAAAGATAAAATATTCTCAAGTTTAATTTTTCTTAAAAAAATGGTAGCCACTAGTGAGTATTCACAGATACTAAAGTGAATGAACAAGTAGCAACATTGGGCTGGTGTGATCAATAGTTAGGATATCAGAATGTTTATATATAATCATATTTCCTGCTGGTCAACATACTCCTGGGTGATTGTACAAAGACCGGATTGTTCCACAAAGGCTGACAGGTTACTTATTCCACCTGAGCATTTTTTTCCCCACCTAAGTATGTTTTTTTTTTTTTTCCTAAGTATGTTTTGAAGTGAGCTGGAGAATAACAGAAAAATGAATTATTGTGATAAGTACAATAATAGATCTATGTGCAGAGTGTTATGACAGCATAGGGCCCAAAGGAGTGTCAAGGAAGGCTTTTGGGGGGATATGATACTTTTTGCTGAATTTAAAGGATGTACGGTCTATGGGGCGCCTGGATGGCACCATTGGTTGGGTATCCTACTGTTAGTTTCAGCTCAGGTCAGGATCTCAGGGTCCTGAGATAGAGTCCCACGTCAGGCTCCCAGCTTAGTGGGGAGTCAGCTTGAGATTCTTTCTGTTCCTCTCCCTTTCCCTGCTGCTCTCTTTCTCAAATAAATCTTTTTAAAAAATGTATAAAGTGGCACCTGGGTGGGTCAGGTCATGATCCTGGAATCACACCCTGCATCAGACTTCCTGCTCAGTGGGGAGTCTGCTTCTCCCTCTGTCCCTCCCCCTGCTTGTTCACTCTCTCTCTCTCTCTCTCTCTCAAATAAATAAAAAAAAATCTTTTTTTTTTTTAAAAAAGGGGATATATGGCCTATGGAACAGCATGTGCTAAGGCATAGGGGCTGTAGAAAGCATGGAACTCTAGAGTTTTTGCAGAAATTTCAGAGTGGTAGAAGGAGAGATGTTTATGGATATGTGGCCATTAGTGATTCTGGTTAACTAGCCAGGATCATTTAAGGAAAGGCACATGCCATACTAAGGGGTTTGAACTTTATTTTGAAGAAAGGGGAGAGGATGCTGAAAGGTTCAGTAGAGAAATAACATGATTTGGTTTTTAGAAAGTCTCTACCAGAAATACAGAAGATAGAAATCAAGGGAAGAAGAAACTAGAGACAAGGAGATCATTTGGAAGGCTCTAACTGAAAACCAGGAGAGAGATGAGAAGGGATGAAGAGAGAAGACAGATTTTGAAAGCATATAGATGGTAGGCTCCACAGGACTGCAGTGTGTGTGGAAGGTTGGGAAGAAAGGGGGAAAGAAAATGGAAGTTTTCTGGTTGGGATTGCCATTAAAGTTAGGGAATTTTAGAGGCCTCACAAGTGAAGGAAATTAAGATAATATCATTTTTTAAAAAGATTTCATTTATTAATTTATTTATTTGAGAGAGAGAGAGATTGTGGAAGTGGGGGGAGGGTAGAGGGAGAGAATCTCAAGTAGACTCCCTGCTAAGCAGTGAGCCCAATGCAAGGATTGATCCCACAACCCTAAGACCACAATCTGAGCTGAAACTAAGAGTTGGTCGCTTAATTGACTAAGCCATTCAGGTTCTCATCTAATTTTTTTTTAAAGATTTTAATATTTTAAAAATTTTATTCATGAGAGACACAGGGAGACAGAGGGAGAAGCGGGCTCCCTGTGGGGAACCTGATGTGGAACTCGATCCCAGGACCCCAGGATCACGATCTGAGCCAAAGGCAGATGCTCAACCACTGAGCCACCCAGGTGCCTCTAAAAGATTCTATTGTTAAGTAATCTCTATACCCAGTGTGGGGCTTGGATTTACAACCCTGAAATCGAGTTGCATGCTCTACTGACTGAGCCAGCCAGGTACCCCGAATATCATTTTGATTATGCCTAATTTGAGGGGGCAATGGGACCTCTTTATAGCTATGTCCAATAAAGTTTCTACTATAAAAGCACAGATTTAGTAGTCACAACCTCATTAGAATACATGGTTCCTTAGAAGAAAGTTCAGCAAATAATGAGGCCTATGGTGTATTTAGTGGAGACTAACAAACTTTAGAATATATAAATATCTTTCCTATCTTGGAGCTGTAGTCTAGCAGAGGGTCAGGATGGAGAGACATGGATCATGTGAAATTAGTAAAATGTATATAGTATGCTAAATGGTGAAAGAAATTCTTTGGAGACTAATTAAGCAGGGAAATGGGATGGGGCATCAGAATGACTGTTAGGGGGCTTTTTTTTTTTTTAACTTTATTTTTAAGTAATCTCTATACTCAACATGGGGTTTTAGCCTAGAACCCAGAGATTGAGTTGCATGCTCTACCCACTGAGCCAGCCAGACCTGCTATTTTTAGAGAGCTTCTAAAACATAGATTACTGACCCACACCTACAGTTCTGATTCAGTAAATTGGGTTTCGGAATTGGTGATGCTAATGTTACTGGTCTTGGAGCACACTTTGAAAATGACCAGAATAGAGAATTTCTGAAGGGGAATAATGTTGCAGTTTTAAAGATGATAGTTAAAATGAGACCCACTGATATGGGGGGGTGGGGTGATGGGTGAAATAGATTAAGGTGATTAAGAATATACTTACTATGATGAGCACTGAATAATCTATAGAATTGTTGAATGATTTTATTGTACACCTGAAAAAAAAAAAAAAGAAAGAAAAAAGATGGGCTTCACTGAGATAGTGACATGTGAGTGAAGACTTGAAGTGAGGGAGTTGAGTCATGTGGATATCTGGAGGAAGAGCTGCCTGTACAGGAGCCCTGAGATTGGAACATGCCTGGCATGTTTAACGACAGCAAGACCAGTGTTGCTAGAGCCGATGTGAGTGAAGAACAGTAGGAGATTGAGGCCTGAGAGAAGAACTCTGAAAATTTTATATAGCTTGATCCAGAGGAGTTTTTTTTTTTTTTTTTTTTTTTTTTATGATAGTCACAGAGAGAGAGAGAGAGAGGCAGAGACACAGGCAGAGGGAGAAGCAGGCTCCATGCACCGGGAGCCCGATGTGGGGATTCGATCCCGGGTCTCCAGGATCGCGCCCTGGGCCAAAGGCAGGCACCAAACCGCTGCGCCACCCAGGGATCCCTGATCCAGAGGAGTTTGAGAGTCTTCATCATATGGGTAGTATTTAAAGTCTAAAGACTGGATGAGATTGTCAAAGAAAGAGCAAACCAACTGCATAATTCCTGGCATAGGAAGATAGGGTCATCAACTAAGACACAGAACTGGAAAGCTTACATGACTCTGAAGCAAGCAACAACAGAGTTTAATAACCTCCCAAAGGGAATGACTGATGGAAAGGTGAAACGTTGACATCGTTTTTTATAACTGAGAAGAAAAGTGCTTTATGAAATGATTAGTACTAAGAAAACTCAAATATAACTTGTAATTCACTATTTCTTAGAATGTTTTAGTGAGGGTGCCTGGGTGGCTCAGTCTGTTAAGTTTATGCCTTCGGGTCACATCATTATCCCAGGTTTCTGGGGTCTAGCCCTCCATTAGGCTTCTTGCTCGGCAGGGGAGTCCACTTCTGCCTCTCCCTCTGCCCCTCCCTCTGCTCCTGCTCTCTCTCTCTCAAATAAGTAAAATTAAAAAAAGAAAATAAAAAAGAATATTTTAGTGAAAAAAGTGCAACCACTTACATTAATATTTTTAGTCAGCATCTTAAAACAATTTTTAAATATTGTCTGGCATTCTAAAAATATTCAAAACTATTATTTTTTAAAATAGGAAAATGGACGCTGTATTACTAAGCTGGAAAACATGGGGTTTCGAGTGGGACAAGGATTGATAGAAAGGTGAGCAGTATGGATTTGAAAATTTTCTTCCAGGTAGGTTATAAACAAAGGTGATCCATTTCAAAAGATTATATAAAATTTGAAATACTTTAATTTTAATTCCTAAATTTTATTTATTCTCTATTCTTTAATTCACATTAAAATTTCTTTTTAGGTCTGATGCTATTTTAACTCAGTTACCTAACTTTCATGTTTTAATATTTGAAGAAAATGTATATGTATATTTTATATTTTAGACTTTTTTCCTAAAAACTTTGGTGTACTGAGGCAACATCTAAAATTTAGTTACATTTTCTATTTGAGGTCTAGTAGGTTCTTTAACCTAAATGGATTTTTGTTTAAATGCAAGGAATGGAAATGCTTTAGAGTCTAGATTTATGCATGTAGTAATCTTCTAATTTATAGACGAATTCATAAAGTATTCATTTCTCATTATTTGAATAGCTGAATCTGGTTATGTTTTATATAACAATACCATGATTATGCTCAGCCTTTTTTTTTTTTTTTTTTTTGACATGCTAGAATGACTTGTATGGTACCTAAAATTGCAGCTTATTGTTAGATTAATTTTAGCACCATAATTACATAACAATGTGAATTGAAATGGGATCTTTTTGCTTTGTTCTGATTACTTTATGACTATCAGTTAATGTTCAGTGCTGTAATGGCATTTCAAAATTAGTGAATAATGTGACCCTCCTGCTTTCTTTGGAGGAAGAATACTGATTACTTTTAGTTGGTCTTTGTAGGTTTACAAAAGATACTGCAAGGTTCAAGGATGAGTTAGATATCATGAAGTTCATTTGCAAAGATTTTTGGACTACAGTATTCAAGAAACAGATCGACAATCTAAGGACAAATCATCAGGTACTTAAACAAATTAAGGCTTAGTTTTTAGGTCCTTTAACTTAATATAAATGTTCTATTTTAGTCATTTATTATATTTAACTAAAAATTTTTAGTCACCTTTGAAATGTTTCTTTTATGTGTTAATACATCATTACCTTTTTTCTGTAATAGGATATAGTGAATAAGAACTAAGAGACATTTATCAGTAATGATAGCTGTTTCTTTCTCCCAATTAAATAACTATCTTAAGTTTTAAAAAGTTGGGTAGCCTGGGTGGCTCAGTGGTTTAGCGCTGCCATCAGCCCAGGGCATGATCCTGGAGATCTGGGATTGAGTCCCACGTCAGGCTCCCTGCATAGAGCCTGCTTCTCTCTCTGCCTGTGTCTCTGCCTCTCTCTGTCTCTCTCTGGGTGTGTCTCATGAATAAAGAAATAAAATCTTAAAAAAAAAAGTAGCAAATGTAGAATGATAAACGTCTAGGATTTGGTTCCTTAGTTATTAATGGTTCTTTTCGCAGAAATACAAGTATGTCACATTTGTTTTTAGAGTAATTTCTAAAGTTTATAAAGTATATTTAACTTTTAAGCAACTTTTGCATTATTTAGTTGCTGTCATTTTTCTCTTAAAATAATTTGTTGATACAAGATTTAATAGATTACATGGAAAATTGTGCATTTAAATAAATTTAATTTGTTTTATAAAACTCAAGGAAATATTTAGAATGGATTTGGCATTTTGATTAAGTATTAGAAAATGAAAAAGATGTATTAGTAGCTACCAGTAGTTTCATCTTTTAACATAACAATATCAGTCTTTGTAAGTATTGAAATGCTAATGGAAGTGACTGATTATTAGCTTTGTAGATATGAGCTAATAATATATAACTGCTAATTCCACCTGGACGTGTATTTCTGATTCCTTTGCCACTAGTCTGTGGGTTCTCTAAGGGTAGGAACTATCTTAGGCATCTTTATATCTTTAGTATCTTGAAGCATTCAATAAATATTAGTGTTATAAAGTTCTGAACAATTTTTCAGCTTGAAAATTGTGAAATTCCTTCATTTAAAGAAATTTGACCATCAGAGAGTTTTAATAACTTAAAAAAAAATTGAATTGTTTTGAAGGGAAGAGATCATTTTTAAAGACTACAGACTACACTGACTTTGGATATGTTTTCTATTTTTCAAATAGGGCATCTATGTACTTCAGGACAACAAATTTCGTCTGCTTACTCAGATGTCTGCAGGAAAACAGTATTTAGAACATGCATCTAAGGTATTTAATGGAATAGAAGATTGGAGTTTTCTTAGGGAAAGTACAATGCCAACAACAACAGACTTTTGAATTTGAATAGGTTTTAAAGTTGTTCTCTTTTGTTTAAGTACTTTTTTATGAAATAGGAGACGGGTGTTCATGTGTTCATCATATTAAAATAAACTGTATTAACCTATAGCTGAGTAGGTTTATGATATTACAACCAAATGCCACTGAAATGTAAATTAATGTTAGATTCTTGAATATACAGCATAGATATATCAGAAAAGATAGTTAAGCTTACAAAACTGGCGTTGTGTGAAAATATTCACCTCACAGTATATTTACAATCTCCTTTAGTTAATTAAAAAACAATTTTTTAATATCATGAACATTTTTTTTCTAATACATGTTTTAAGTATAACACATGTTTTGTGCTTCTGGATATTGTGTGGTTTTTGTTTTTATTTTCAGGTAGGAATCCATAAGTAGATCAGATGTATTAAAGAAAGCTGAGGTTTTAATGCAAGGGTTTCTTTGAGGTGATTAAAATATCTGGGTCAGTATAACCTATTAGTTATCTGTAAAAATTTATCCATACCTAAATTATCTAACAAAAGCATTATAAGTATAGTGGGAAGAGCATGGGCTTCAAACCAAATAAATCTATATTTTAAACTACACAATTTACAGGTTTGTTTGACATTGGATAAGTTACATAATCCCCTCTAGACCTTAATAAGATTGGTTATCATAGCACCTATATTATAAGTAATCACTAAAGTCTCTTCCAGGTCAAAATTTCATGACTCCAGATCTACTTACTGATCAGTACTCATTTATGTAAATTAATTATAAACGGATAATTTGTTTTTCATAGATTTATCATATTGAATATCATCTAATACAAAAATGTACATAATCAAAAATTCCTTGGATTACTTAATTTTTGATTCCTGTTCTTGGCTGGCTTTCTCTGCTATAGTTTAGTCCCATTCTCTTTCCTGGTTTCCATTTGATAGGGTTTCTCAACACTTGCACTGTTGATATTCTGAACTGGATGATTCTTTGTTGTAGCAGATTGGCTATAAGTCTGAAGAAATCATTATTCTTGATTGTAGAAAACAGAAACCAACTCTGTTTAGGGAGATAAACTTACAGAATTGATGGGAAGCCTCAGAAAGCAGGCAAGAACTATAGAAGTAGACCCTTAGGGAGGGAGGGTTAGAATTCTTTGCATAGCACTGATGACAGCCACCTTTGCTGCCTCTACAACTAATTCTAATCTGTTTCTAGTTTGTTTTTTCACTCTTTCTAGATTCAGAGTCCAGGGCTGGAGCACCTTAAGTCATGTGTCCATGTTTTAGTTGTCATTAAGCTGGGAAATTGTTTTAACAATCAGAATTTTCAGTACTTTGAGAAATTCTTCCACAGTCCCTTTTTAAGCAGCAATGACTTATTAATACCAAGGTTTAACTAAATGTCATATTTTTCAATAGCATTGCTATCTTAGTAGATCCTTAATATTCTTTACATTTTTGTTCCTTTCAGTATTTAGCATTTACATGTGGCTTAATCAGAGGTGGCTTATCAAACTTGGGAATAAAAAGTATTGTCACAGCTGAAGTATCTTCAATGCCTGCTTGTAAGTTGAATTCACATTTCTTAAAAATGTTTTTAACGGGGGATCCCTGGGTGGCTCAGCAGTTTAGTGCCTGCCTTAAGCCCAGGGTGTGATCCTAGAGTTCCGGGATCGAGTCCCACATCAGACTCCTTGCATGGAGCCTGCTTCTCCCTCTATCTGTGCCTCTGCCTCTCTTTCTCTCTGTGTCTCTCATGAATAAATGGGTAAAATCTTAAAAAAAAAAATGTTTTTAGTGATTATTTTTCAAGTCTGGTGTTTGTTTTTATTAACATAGAAAAAATTTAGAAAGCTAAAGCCATTTTGTTTTAACTTTTATCAATTTTAACATTTAATATAATATGTAGTATGCTTATATTCATATTCAGACTTTTAAATTCATAATGGACAATGATTTAAGAAAGTGTGCTAACATAATCCAAATGTATAAGACAATTTAGTGATTCTTTTATGTAGGTATTTAGTTTTAAAGATTTATTTCTAAGAGGTGGGGGAAGGGCAGAGAGAGAGAGAGAGAGAGTCCCAGGTTGACTCTGTGCTCAGTGGTGCTCAGTGCAGAGCCCAAAATAGGGCTCATCCCACAACCCTGAGATCACGACCTGAACCAAAACCAAGACTCAGATACTCAACTGACTGCCCCACCCAGGCACCCTGGTGATTCTTAACTTTTAAAGGAAATATTTCTGCATTACTCTTTAAGATAGCAAATTTTCCTATACCATTGAAATGTCTTTTTAAAAACAATTTTCTAGAATAAAGCTAGATAAAACCAACTAATCTTTTATCGCTAAAGTCCTTTCCAAAGATCTTTTTACCAAAGCTACCAACCAAAAATAAAATTGACTTGAGCATCGCTATATTACCTTTCTGTTTACACTGATAGTCAGCGGTTAACTACACAGGTAGGAATCACAAAGAGAAGCAAAGACACCTATTCACAAAACAGATAATCATCTCAAAAATGAAATGGACTTTGTTGAGCATTGTGAAAAGTGTGAAAAGTTGTTTGACACAGCAAGTTTCTTCATTGAAATCACTTTCTAATAGGACAGAAAAATTGATGTTTAGGCTTGTTTTCCTTGCACCTAAAATCAAGGAATGATTTTCATTTTTCTTTTTTTAGGTAAATTTCAGGTGATGATCCAGAAGCTATAAAACATACTGAAATGCAAGGCAAAGCTTCAACAGTGTAAAGAGATAAATTATTCATGTATAAAGTATATCAAGTAGCAATGATTTAATTACAATATTGGACATTTGTATTGATATAAGCTATTTGCTAACTTATGTAATGAAAGATGCACTCTTAAGCAGGAGTAAGGTTGTATTTTATTAATTTAACACAAACCTACTTAAAGCAGATACACAGTCTAAATAACAGATTTTACTGAAACTATTCAGAATGAAAAACCTGATTTCAAATATCTAAACCCTAAGATGTAGGACCCTTATTTTAAACATTCTTATTTGCTTATAGTGGTGTGTATATAACCACAGACAGAGAAGCAAAACTCAGGGTTTGATAAATTAGCATTAAGAAAAGTATGCACCAATCAGAATCATTTTTGTATGATTCATTTGTAAGAATGAACAAATTTTGGTTTTGCTTTATGAATTTTAGTTATTTAAGAAAAGCAAACAATACACTAAAACAATTTTTATTTTATTATAATTTATTTCTATTAAGAATTTTTATGCCTATAAGGATTTTATTATATACATTGTATATTATGTGTGTGTGATATATACATCCTATCTGCCTAAATTGCTTAAAAAGTTCATTTTACTTTAACAGAACTTAGTCCTTAATTTTATTAGAATTCAGTCCTTGAGAGCTCCATCGATGTAATAAAAGTGAAATATAGATTAATTTAAATGTGAATTCAGTGACTCCAAGGCCAAAGAATATTAGGTATTTGAGGAAGGAATTTTATACTTCTGTTACAGTCTTGACTTTCAGCTTCTCTCCCCATGTGTAGAAGAGCTGGTTGAAGGTTCCTTATCTTTTTTCCCTAATTACTATTTCCCTAGAGCAGAGGGGTGGGTAATTGGATTAGGCACACCAACTTTCATTAGACCATATCTTCTCAGTGGGTTGGGGTCAGTGCTCATATAGTACATTTGTCATCTCCTCTTCCATCTGATGATAACTGAGAGAGAACAAGCATAAAGATGAAAGCCATCATACTGAGGATAGCAGGGTGCACAGATAGAAAGCACCTTAATTGTGATTCCGAATTAACCAATCCTGGAACTGCTTTTCCTTTGGACTTTTTGTTACATGAGAAAATAAATTCCTTAACTTGTTCAATATACTTTTGGTTCTGTATTTTGTTACTTATAGCCAAAAAGAAATCTCTTGTAGTTGAGACAAGGGGAGAGTTAGGTTATATAAGAAATAGTATGGGAGAATTGAACTTTTTTTCTCAGGAGGAGGAAGAGGAGGGAAGAGAAGAACTTAAAGGTTTGCATGTGAAATGATAAAACTATAGAGTACTAAAGAATATAGATAAGTTTTATGATCTTATGATAGTATGACAATGTACATATAGTTAACAATACTGTATACAAATGTAAGAAAGTAGATTTCATGTTACATGTTTTTTTTTTTGCCATATATACACAAAACTTGACAAAAAATTTTAAAACCATTTGCATGGTAGAGAATACTATGAAAATGTTAAAATAGAGAAAAATATTTGTAATGCATACCATATTCTCCATAAGTGAATATCTGCACTTTAAAAGAGCACTTATCAATTTGAAGCACACATATCCTTTAATTCAGCAACTCCATTTCTATAAATTTAACCTAAGAAAATAAATGAGGATGAAGGTGGTCAAAGGGTACAACCTTCTTATAAGATGAGTAAGTTCCAGGCATGTAATGTACAACATAGTGACTTATAGTTGACAGTATTGTATATTTGAAAGTTGCTAAGAGAGTGGATCTTAAAAGTTCTCAGCACACAAAATATAACTGAGGTGATGGATGCATTCACTGCTGTAATCATTTTAACAATAGAAATGTGTATCAGTTCATCATGGTGTACACCTTAGAAAACTGTGTTATATATCAAGTATATCTCAAACTGGGAAAAATGAGTATACAAACTTGTATGTATAAGGATTTTCACTAGTTAAGTGTTCATTGATAGTGCTTGATTAAATTATGGTACTGGCATAAGGAAATACTGTACAGCTGGTGAAAAGGATGAAATCTACATGTTTTTCCATGTTTTTATGTACATGGAATGATATTAATTGGTGTTAAGAGAAAAAATTTGTTATAGGATACTTACTGCACATACAGTGTATAAATATACATGATTGTGAATCTCAAGACTGAAAAGTTGCAAGTAAATTGTACAGTAGTAGATGGACATTTTTTACTTTTAGCTTTATATCATTTGGGTTTTTAAATAATCATCCCCACAATAAGGATATTTCTTTTTCTATTTGAGGTGAGAAATCATGATAAACCAGTGATTTTTAAGCTTTTGTTTTTTGTTTTTTGTTTTTTTTTTTTGAGTCCTAGGGTTCACAGAGTGACCTTGACTGAGAGTTGGGTCGGGGCAGGGCATAGGCCTAAAGCTAGCAGAAGTTAGGAGGGTCACCTAGCAGAGGCCTTGGGTTAGGAAGAAAGGCATTATAGAGAGTGCCATCTGGAGAGAGGATTTAGTGTACATCAAGATGCGCAGTGCACAGAGAAGAGATTGTTTAATATGTGAAAGACAAGCCAGTGATGCAGATCATCAAGTATTTAAGCCACTTGTGCTGAGGAACCGTGTGAGCCATTGTTTTTTCGTCCAAAAGGGGAAATCTGTGGGTCATCAGCTATAGATCTCCTAGCAGAAGGAATGCTTCTCCCTTATCACACAAAGTTGTATCGAGCCTCACCGAACTACACCCTTTGGATAATAACCCCTTCTTTGAAGCAGGAGTTCTTGGGAGGAATGTTGGAGAAAATGCTCAGGACTCATACCTGGGATGCAACAGGACAGTGATGAAGGCTCATTTCCTCATGGTATAGGGTTTGTGTGTTTGTTTTAATCTTTTGGGGGCCATGGACTACTATTGGCAGTGTATTGATGTTATGAACTCCGCACAATGTGCCCGGGCTGTCCAGATTTTATTTTTCAATTCATGAGAGACACACAGAGACAGGTGGAGACACAGGCAGAGGGAGAAGCAGGCTCCCTGCAGGGAGCCTCATGCAGGACTTGATCCTGGAACTCCGGGATCACGACCTGAGCCAAAGGCAGATGCTCAACCACTGGGCCACCCAGGTGCCCCTGTTGCCTATATTTATAACTGAAGGAAATGCTAAGTAACAGAAGATAGTAAAAATAGAGATGTAATTTTTTTTCCCAAACAAGTTCATGGACTCCAGGTTAAAAACCTATTAAAAGGGATAAAATTATAAAATTGATGTAAATATTGAGATAATCTATAAACACAGTGTCTGTTGTGTGTATATATGGAAATAAAGGAGAAAAATACCACATAGGATATTCTGGCTTATAACCCTTTTGCAATTGGAAGGTAGTTTAGAGTTCAGTATCCTTTTGCATTATTTCATTAATTATAGTCATAAAGGGCCCTTACTGAATAGCACACCTGTTTTATTTATTTACTTATTATTTCAAAAGATTTTATTTATTCATGAGACAGAGAGAGAGGCAGGCTCTGGCCAGGAGCCCCTTGTGGGACTCTATCCCAGGACCCCAGAATCACGACCTGCACCACAGGCACTCAACCCAGGTGCCCTGCATACCTGTTTTAAAAGCATATATATGTTTCAAAAGTAGAGAACTACCATATAGGGGTGCCTGAGTAGCTCAGTCGGTTAGGCGTCCGACTTGATTTCGGTTCAGGTCGTGATTTCAGAGTTGTGAGAGTGAGCCATGCTGGGTGTGGAACCTGCTTAAGATTCTCTCTCTTCCTCTGCCCTGCACCCCCCCAAAAAAAATAACCCCCAAAAACCTATATGAATGACAAACTATGAGAAGATTCAGTCTGGTGAGTGCTTGCTTTCTGGTTCAGTTTTTGATTGTGTCCTCACTTGGCAGAAGGGGACTAGCTAACTGGGGTCTCCTTTATAAGGGCACTAATTCATGAGGACCGAGCTCTTATGATCTAATAATCATTTCCCAAAGACCCTGCCTCCTAATACTATCACCTTGGGGGTTATGACTTGAATATATGCATTCTGTGGGGACATAAATAGTCCACAGCAGGATCCAACTGCAATGATGAAAGGAAACAAAATGCTAGATCCAAGTTTCCCTGGTGAATTGTTTCAAAGTCCCACAAGAATATGGCTGTAGAATGGGAGTTCACTCAGGCCCTCAAACTAATTGCAGAAACTGGGATTGGCACAATTTTGGGGGTCATCAGAGTTAAAGAAACCAAGCAGAATCTATAAAAGCTTTTCTAATCAGAGGGAAGAGAGAGTGAGCATGCTCAGGCACACCTGCGTTGGGTGGGGGGTGGCATGAGGGAGAGGGGGACAGAGAGAGAGAGAGAGAATCTTAAGTAGGATCCAAGGCTCAGTGTGGAGCCCAACTCGGGGCTCGATCTCAGGTCCCAGAGATCATGATCCGAGCTACAACCAAGAGTCGGATGCTTAACCAACTGAGCCACCCAGGTGCCCTTCAAAGTACTCTTTGAAAAATGAATATTGTGATCAAATATATTTTGGAAATCCATCCTTTTTTGTAGATTTGTTTTTAAAGATTTATTTTAGAGGGAGAAAAGAAAGAGTGCATGCACAAGTGAGAAGGGGAAAGAGAAGGGCTTGATCTTAGGACCCTAAGATCATGACCTGAGCCAAAGGCAGACACTTAACCTGACTGAGCCACACAGGTCCCCCACTTTTATAGATTTTTAATGCACATTAAGGGCATGTTACAGGTTCTGAAAAAAAAAAAAAAAAACAACGATCAGATCAGCCTAATTTTGTTTAACCTAGTATTTTTTTAAAGATTTATTTATTAATGAGACACATACGGGGGGGCAGGGGCAGAGACACAGGCAGAGGGAGAAGCAGGCTCCACTCAGGGAGCCTGACATGGGACTCTATCCTGGGTGTGCTGAGCCACCTGGGCTGCCCTTAACCTAGAATTTGATCACAAGATTCTTTTTTCCCCAGAAATACAGCACACATAATCAATAATCTAGGGTACCTCTGGGAAACTTTTTTTTTTTTTTTTTGAAATTTGGTAATATGTATAGCAAAAAATAATCTTGGCATAAACACAGGTCAACTTGAACTTTCTCCATAATTTCTAAAACATTTTTTCTCTTTGTTCTCAGATGCTAGAACTGATAAACTGAACCACTTTTAATCTAATTCAGCCTGTAACTAGGCTTATTTTGCTAAGATACCTGATGAAATAATCTTATTTTTAAAAATTCATAGAAATATAAACTTAAAAACATCCCAACTTTGTAAATATATAATGTCCCCCTAAACAAAAGAATTGATTTTTTATGTTGAAAAAAATACAGGTGCACATCTATTTTCTCACTGCTCCCACTGACATGATTACACTACCATTTGGTAGCAGTTATTTTCAAAATAATTACCTCCAGGGACGCCTGGGTGGCTCAGCAGGTGAGCATCTGCCTTTGGCTCAGGGCATGATCCCGGAGTCCCAGGATGGAGCCTGCTTCTCCCTCTGCCCATGTCTCTCTCTCTCTGTATCTCTCATGAATAAATAAAAAATAAAATCTTAAAAAGAACAAAAATAACTACCTCCAAATTTTACATTTAAAATGTGTAGTTTTGGGCAGCCCTGGTGGCGCAGCGGTTTAGCGCCGCCTGCAGCCTGGGGTGTGATCCTGGAGACCTAGGATCGAGTCCCACATCGGGCTCCCTGCATGGAGCCTGCTTCTCCCTCTGCCTGTGTCTCTGCCTCTCTCTCTCTCTGTGTCTCTCATGAATAAATAAAATCTTTTAAAAAAAAGAATACAATGTGTAGTTTCTTGGGGCAGCTGGGTGGCTCAGTGGTTGAGTTGGCTCAGGGCCTGATCCTAGGGTCCTGGGATCTATTCCCACATTGGTCTCCCTGCAGGGAGCCTGCTTCTCTCTCTGCCTGTGTCTCTACCTCTTTGTGTAGCTCTCATGAATCAATAAAATCTTTAAAGCAAAATATGTAATTTCTCAATGAACTTAAGGCTTTCTACCTGTTAAGAATTGGAGAAATTTTCCCTTCAGTTGCTCATTAAAATCAGAAGATACTTTTGTGAAAGGCTTGATAAACCCTAAATATTGGTAGTCTGCATACTATATCCTCAGTGGCTTAAAATGTCTTTCATTTGTCTCTACAATCCTGAAAAATAGCCTATGCCAGATGAGTCATTATAAACATGAATTTCTCAATTAACTATTAGAGATCCTATGGCTTGCTGGAAAAGAGGAGTAACTATCTTATAGTAATTTATACCACTTGTCTTCTGCACATGCAAAATTGCCTTCTTTTTTTTTATGTTATTTCGTCCATAGGAATTCTTTTCTTGTGTGAGTAGTGTGTGTAACTACATGTTCAGCCACTGGTTACAAAAGAAATGTAAATTAAAACAATAAATGACATTTCAACTTTATTAAATCAGCCCCCAACTTCTTAACCCCCAAGCATCAAATCAGCAAAAAATGTGAGGTTTTGACACAGCTAGTTGGGGTACAGGCTGGAAATCTAAGACAATGCTGGCTGCTTAGTCAATATCCACTTTCCCCTTTTCTAACAGAACCCCATTTTTGGCAGCAGTGGCAAGGTACTCAGCTAAAAAAATTATACTTTCTAGCTCTCTTTACAATTAGTGTTATATAACACTGGCAAATGATATATACATTGGGGATTTCTTGTAATATTTTGCTCCCCTGATATAGACAACAAAAAGGAGTTATCCCTTCTGGAATGAGGCAAGAGATAGAACAACCATATCATGACTAAAAAGATGAAAGCTACATACTAAAATTGAAAATCTGGATGTAGCCCAGGGCATTTAAGATATTGTAGAGCTGCTGCACCAAGTCCTGAACTACTTAAATCACAATTTTTATGAGAAACAAAAATAAATCCCTAATTTTTAAAACTTCAGTTAGGGGGTGCTGGGGTGGCTCAGTTGGTTTAACATCTGCCTTTGGCTTGGCTCATGATTCCAGAGTCTAGGGATAGAGTTCCACATAGGGCTTCCTGCTCAGTGGGGAGTCTGCTTCTCCCTCTGCCCCTTACCCCACTCATGTTCTCTCTCTCAAATAAATAAATAAAATCTTAAAAAAAAAAAGAAAATGATTTAAGAAAAAGTTTTGTGTAATAAAGCATTTAAAAAGAAACGTACTGAGCTTAAGTGGAAAACACTGGATTGGATGCCTGGGTGGCTCAGCAGTTGCGCGCCTGCCTTCGGATGGGATCCTGGGATCCAGGATCGAGTCCCGCATCAGGCTCCCTGTGAGGAGCCTGCTTCTCCCCCTGCCTATGTCTCTGCCTCTCTCTCAACCTGTGTCTCTCGTGAATAAATAAATAAATCTTAAAAAAAAAACCACTGGATTAATTTTGTTGCTATGAAAACATTTGTTGTTTAATCAAGATTATTGTCTAAATACTAAGGACATTTATGCACTGTCTTTTGTTTTGTTCAAGAGTCAAACAAGATTTTAATAACCAAAACACATTCTCAATAAGAGTTTATTATTAACAATGAAACAGCACCAAGGATCTAAGTAAAATTTCATCATACAGTTTCTGTACAGGATGTTTCACCAATAAATGGCACTCAATTTGTCTTAAAAGCATGTGATTACAGAAAACGGTTTAAACTCTTCATTAAAAACTGGCTGGTTGGGATTTTCCAAAGATACTTCAGATACTCAAATCATTACAATTTATCTTCTGAATGTCAACTTGAGATGCACAGGTTAAGATGAAGAACCTTCAAATAAGTTGAAGATGTGATGCAATTCTCACTTTGTTGTCACTGTGCATCTTCAGACTCTGGCTGATACTTCATCACAAGTATCTTCTACCCCTGAGAGACCAGCTACTTCAAGATGGTTCATCGGCTAAATCACGTTGGTCAAAATACCTAGCAAAAAAAGAATTTAGTATATGCTTAAAAATATTAATAGCAATTCTACTTATCATAGCAAAACACCACAAATAACCCAAACACCCATCAATAAGAACACTGGTTGAATAAACTATGGTACATCTATCCAGTGGAAGACTGAAGCTTTTTATAAAAGCATTTTTTTAATAAAAAGGAATGAGGAAAATACACTGCTATAGTGTGACTTCTGGATTTATTAAGTGAAAAAAAAAAAGGTACAGAACCGTATTTTAGTATGCTACCTTTTGTAAAGATGTGTGGAAATGCAGATATATTTATATATACTTGCTTATCCTTTTAGAAAGAAACAGTGACTAGAAGGATAAACCAAAAATTAATAATAAAATGGAAAACTACAGAAGGGAAAAAGGCTAGAGAGGATAAAGATAGGTTCTAAAATATTTTAAATGTACCCTGAATTAAAATTTTAACTTTGGAACAATGTATTTTACATAATTACAAAAGAAGATTAAAAAAAAAAAGAAAATCACCAAACCTGACCAAATGAATCTTCTCATATGTCAAGTTGCTGGCATAACCATTTAAGTGATCTTAAATGTGATGTTCTGGTATATGTTCCTAGTGAGATATACGAGAGACAAAAAGAACTGCAAAGAATTCTTAAACTGATGTTTTACTATAAGAAATAGTGTTAGTGTATTTATTCTGAAATAATTATGTACATACTGTAGGATAAAGCCAGTAATTGTTAATGTTAGAAACCAAAATTTTCAGCAGAGGAGGAAAGAAACATAACATTAAAGAAAAATGGTGTAATCTTAAATTAGGACTGAAATATCGATTTGAACTCATGATTTCATTTTTCTCATTCTAAAAAAAATACATACTTCCTAGCTCTGATTATTGAAAAGGCCTAAAGGCAATAACCAACTTAATAATAGCTAGCTTCCTCAATGTCCAAACTGTGGGCTCTAAATACCATTTCCTACTTTATTTTTTTTTTTAATTTTTATTTATTTATGATAGTCACACAGAGAGAGAGAAAGAGAGAGAGAGAGGCAGAGACACAGGCAGAGGGAGAAACAGGCTCCATGCACTGGGAGCCCGATGTGGGATTCGATCCTGGGTCTCCAGGATCACGCCCTGGGCCAAAGACAGGCGCTAAACCGCTGCGCCACCCAGGGATCCCCATTTCCTACTTTAAAAGAGGAATCAGCACTCCTGGAAAAAAGACTGATTCCA
This sequence comes from Canis lupus familiaris, assembly GCF_011100685.1. Classification (NCBI taxonomy): domain Eukaryota; kingdom Metazoa; phylum Chordata; class Mammalia; order Carnivora; family Canidae; genus Canis; species Canis lupus. The sequence goes on along the minus strand of NC_049229.1, from coordinate 17,495,142 downwards.
GATCTGGGGCCAGAAATGTCTACGATCCCAACATATCTGAAAGTAAGAAAGCTATAAAAGACCACCAGGGTTATATAAAACAAAAAGCATAGGAACTAACCTGATGGGTTCCTACTAGTCAAAGATGAACAATCTGAGCATCAAAAGGAATAATGACTGGGATCCCTGGGTGGCGCAGCGGTTTGGCGCCTGCCTTTGGCCCAGGGCGCGATCCTGGAGACCCGGGATCGAATCCCATGTCGGGCTCCCGGTGCATGGAGCCTGCTTCTCCCTCTGCCTGTGTCTCTGCCTCTCTCTCTCTCTCTGTGACTATCATGAATAAATAAAATCTTAAAAAAAAAAAAAAAAAGGAATAATGACTGCAATATCCTTTTAAATGAATGCAGTGATCAACATCACAATAAAAGTGGGACACCTAGCATTACGTGCCTCCTGATGTGCGTAACAGCACCCATAGTCTTGTCAAACAAAAAGACACTATATATAATAATCAAGCCTTCAGACCAACCTACCAGCTTACAGAAAATATGGGGGATAGATGAACATATCAAACACCAGCATGAAGATAAGATATAGCTGTCAAAACCAAAATGTGGGAAATTTCACAAGTCAAAGGACTGTTTCAACAAATAAATGGCAAAGAGATAAACCCAGGAAATTGAAGGGGACATTCAGGAGACATATCAAACTAAAGTAATGAATGTATTTTATTTGGATCTCAATTTCATTTTTTTTGTTTTGTTTTTGGGTTTTTTTTGGTTTTTGTTTTTTTTTTCAGCAACTTTATTTTCCGTCAACTTTACTTCCACTTTGCCTTTGTGAAAGAGCAGCTTAAGAATGCTCAGTGGTTGTTCTTATGCATTCAGTGGCCTGAGCAGTGGGAGCCGCAGACCAGTCTTCAGGGACAGGCTGAGCACTGTCCTGTGACCAGTCTGTGACTTCAGGTTGAGTAGCCCCGAACTCAGGAGCTGGAGCAGTCCATTCACCCTGCAAGTTCTTCTTGGTCACAGCCTTTTTAGCAGTAGCCTGCTATTCCTTTTCAATGTTTCAGGTTCTCTGTAGAAGTAGAGATCAGGCATGACTTCGCATGGGTGTTCCCGGGAAATGGTGCCACACATGCACAGAACTACCCAGGCCAGTATCCGCCACATCAGACCAAGTGAGTGAGCTCCCTTGCTGTTGCAAGGGATGGCACTGTCCATATTAGTGCAGAGGTGAGTGTGTTACACAGAGGTTAACATAAGACAGTTCTGTGAGAGGCTGTGGTCAGCCCTAGGATCAGTAACCACCAGAAGTCTTGGCTCCAGGAAGGCTGTCTGGATCTGGTCAGTGAAGGTTCCAGGGGTGAAAGGGCCAGCAGTAAGGAGTGGCTCCAGTAGCAGCAGCAAACTTCAGCACAACTCACTTGCTAGTATTTCTGTCTGATTTGACACTGACATCAGCTGAGTTTTCACTGGCAACAATGACATGAGCTGCCAGCCGAAGCTTCTCCCAGCTTCTCTTCCAATTTTTTTTTTTTTAAAGTAGGCTCCATACCCAGTGTGGAGCCCAACATGGGGTGTGAACTTCCGACCCTGAGACCAAGAGCTAAGCTGAGATCAAGAGTTGGACACTTAACCGACTAAGCTACCTAGGTGCCCTGCTTCTGGTTTATGATGTAGATCCTATCACTTTTCTCTTTGTAGATGTACTGTTCCATTTGGAGGTCACAGTTGGTGACACCTTAGTGGGTTCCTGCTGTAAGGAATTTGAGGACATCCTCCTCCTCCATTTGCAGGACATCAAGGGCTCTGGACATTGTGAAAGTTTCTCTAAGTTACTATGGAAATGCAGAACCACAGCATATGGATGGACCCCTTCCTTGGGTAGTGTGGAAAGGGAAAGGGTTGGACCCCAATTTGAACAATTTAAATGTAAAAAGACATGTTGGGGACAATAGAGGAATATGAAACATGAACTGGGTATCAGATAATATTGTGGAGTTGTTATTAAATTTATTAGGTGTGATACCACTATCAGAGTCACGTTTTTAAAAGGTCCTTGTCATTTAGATATACTCAAACAGGAGAAATGACATGTCTGAGATTTGTTTAAAATACATAAAAAAGATGAGACAAATGAAACATTCTGGTAAAGTTAATAAATGTCAAACTTGGGTAATGGATTGCTTGGGGCAGGAGAGGGGGAAATGTTATTCTACTACATTCATAAGTACTTGAAAATCTCCATAAGAAGCTTAAAACATTTTTCATTGGTAAAATAATTAAGCTATTAGATAGATAATGGCTATTAGATCCCATTGCATGGAATTCTAATCATTTGAGTAGGTATTTCTATCAATTAGTAGTTTTTGCTTTTAAGCTATCAAAACAATACCAATAACCAAAAATACAAGAGACTTATAATAATATCTGATACTTATATTAAAATGACTACTGCAGGGGATCCCTGGGTGGCGCAGCGGTTTGGCGCCTGCCTTTGGCCCAGGGCGCAATCCTGGAGACCCGGGATCGAATCCCACATCGGGCTCCTGGTGCATGGAGCCTGCTTCTCCCTCTGCCTGTGTCTCTGCCTCTCTCTCTCTGTGTGACTATCATAAATAAAAAAAAAAAAAAAAAAAAAAAAAATGACTACTGCAAAGAGTCAAAGCCTATGTTATCTTTTTTCAAACTTGCTGGAATCTTCTGCAAGTCTTTTCTTTCTTTTTCTTTCTTCTTTCTTTTTTCTTTCCTTCCTTCCTTCCTTCCTTTCTTTCTCTTTCTCTCTCTCTCTCTCTCTCTCTCTCTTTCTTTATGAGAGTGCATGCTGCATGAGCAGGGGCAGTGGGGGGTGGAAGAGGGAGAGGGAGAGAGAATCTTAAGCAGGCTCCATGCCTGGTGTGGAGCCTGACCCAGGGCTCCATCTCATGGCCCTGGGATCATGACCTGAGCCAAAATCAAGAGTCACATGCTTAACCAACTGAGCCACTCAGGTGCCCCTCTTCTGCAAATTTTCTTAAGTGAAGTCTATAGTCTAAGAAAATTTTCTAGCCTAGAACTTTTCTTCCATTTTTATGTAATGTTTTGAGGAAAAAAAAGAACCATGACCAATACATTTAGATATTTTTTTCTCACCATTGCACATTATAAAATATCAGTCAGATGATAAAAGTCTCTGGTTCCACTCAGTACTAGTTTACTGAACCTTAATTACTTCATGTTTCTGAACCTGTGTTTTCATCTGTGAAAGTAAAAGAAAAAACTTGGGAGTTGCAAGGATAAAGACCCAGTAAACATAGCACTTAGGGTTCTCATTTAATCCTTATTACCAAGAGATCTGATAGTTTGGTATCAGCATAGTCCATAGCTCAGCTCTGGAGCAATGCTGCCTGGTTTTGGAACCTAACCCTACAATTTACTAGCTTTGTGATGGCAGGAAAATTATTTTATCTCTTCCTGTCATAGTTTCCTCATCTGTAATTGATAATAGTACCTATCTCCTAAGAATTAAATGAGTTTCTATTATGAAGCACTAAGAAAAATGATTGACACAAAATGCCTAGTTAAGGCATTAATTATCACCAGTAGCATAATTATTGTAGATTGAGAAACTGTATGTTGAACACGTGTGTACTCTGAAAAAGTATCTTGTTTTTTTTTTTTTTTTTTTTTAAAGATTTTATTTATTTATTCATAAAGACACAGCTAGAGAGAGAGAGGCAAAGACACAGGCAGTGGGAAGCAGGCTCCATGCAAGGAGCCTGACGTGGGACTCGATCCCTGGTCTCCAGGATCACGCCCTGGGCTGCAGGCAGTGCTAAACTGCTGCGCCACTGGGGCTGCCCCTGAAAAAGTATCTTGTTTGAGGAAGGACAATGGACATAGATTATTTACCTTCTCAATATTTAAATATATTATAAAGCTTTAGAAAGATATTGGCATTAGAATAAAAACACTGTACAAAAAATATCAAGTCCAGAAAGAGACCTAAAATAAACATATGTGCATGTATATGTGTAAGTATAATACATACATATGAATTCAGAATATGAGAACATTTTCAGATAAGTTCAGGTGGAATTTCAATGTAAGAAATGAAATCAAAGGAAATCAAATACATACTAAATGAAAATAATGTCCTAACTGAAAATGAGTAAAGAACACAGACAATTAAAAAAAAAATTTAAACAAAATGAAATGTTCTCTACCCTCATGGGTAATTAAACAAATGCAAATAAAAATAATTTGTAATTTTTATTATTAGATTGGAAATATTTATATCAACTGAAAATACCCAGTGTTGAATGGGAGGTGGGCTGTCTCACTGACACTTTCATGAATACAGAAAAGTAGGTATTTCTGGAAGGCAAACTGTTAATAAATATTTCAGTTTTAAAAGTACATGCATGAAAAAAATAAAAAAAAAAATAAAAGTACATGCATGGGGCAGCCCGAGTGGCTTAGCCGGTTTAGCGCCGGCTTTGGCCCAGGTCGTGGTCCTAGAGACCCGAGATTGAGTCCCACGTTGGGTTCCCTGCATGGAGCCTGCTTCTCCCTCTGTCTGTGTCTCTGCCTCTCTCTCTCTCTGTATCTCTCATGAATAAATAAATGAAATTTTAATAAATAAATAAATAAATAAATAAATAAATAAATAAATAAATAAATGTACATGCATGCCCTTCAACTTATTTCTAGGAGTTTGCCCTAGGAAATAATAGAGCTGTAATTTATAAGAATCTATACTGCAGCATTACTTATAGAGAAAAACTAGAAATATATGGAATTGTAACACATATAATATTGTTTTCTTACAACTCAATTTCCTCTGCTTGAAAATAAAAACAGTACTTTCCATTAATAACACTATTATAAAGCAAGGAGCCAAGGACTACTTACCTGCTAACCAAGCAAATTAATAAATTCAAAGCAGGAACACGCTCATCATCTTTGCTGTCCTAAAGGAAAAAAAAAGAAAAGAAAAATGTACAGTGTCCTCCTTAATATTTTTGAAACAAATTTCCTTTTAAGATGTAAAACATGAAAATTTGGGACGTGGTTGAGTGTCTGCCTTCAGCTCAGGGCGTGATCCCGGGATTCCGGAATGAGTCCCACATCAGGCTCCCTGCAGGGAGTCTGCTTCTCCCTCTGCCTGTGTCTCTGCCTCTCTCTGTGTCTCTCATGAATAAATAAATAAAATCTTTAAAAAAAAAAAAAAACCACGAAAATTTTATTAGATAATAATAATCACATGGAAGTAGAAAACCTTAAGAAAAAGTAGAAAACTATAAAATTAACAACACTTGAGAAACATCTGACATGATCTTTTAAAGAAAGGTCCTCAACAAGGAAAAGAAAGAAAGAGTTGAAGGTTCAAAGAGAATAACGTGGGGGAGAGGTTTTTCCTGGCTCCAAGCAGGGAGCAAGAAAAAATCCCTATGTCCTAACTGCATAGTAATGAAAACTATATAAAAATATTTTTTATTTTATTTTAAGATTTCATTTATTTATAGTTTCCCAGGTCTCCAGGCCCTGGACTGAAGGCGGCAGCGCCAAACCACTGAGCCATGGGGGCTGCCCTATAAAAATATTTTAAAGAACTTAACAATTGATGAGTAAAATCCTGGCTTCTAGCATAAGACATATCAGAAAATACTCCAGCAGATCAGGGTTCTCAATTATGATGGAGGTAGTGGCTGAACTATACATTTTATAAATGGTCTTACAGAGTATGAAATTTATTTTTTGTTTTTTATGTTTTGAAATTTATTTTTATACATCTCAAGGTATAGCCACAATAAACTACTGAGTAATGTTATGACACAGATGTCACATATTAATTCAAACCTGGGACACACTTCTATGACATTAGTGTACTCAACTCTGTGTCAAACACTATATGGAGCAAAGCTGAATAAAACATATTACCTGCTAATAGCAGAGAAGATGAAATATCTGTATTAACTTTAATGAAAGGGAAAATGTTTTTTTTTTTTTAATTTATTTTTTATTTTATGATAGTCACAGAGAGAGAGAGAGAGGCAGAGACACAGGCAGAGGGAGAAGCAGGCTCCATGCACCGGGAGCCCGATGTGGGATTCGATCCCGGGTCTCCAGGATCGCGCCCTGGGCCAAAGGCAGGCGCCAAACCGCTGCGCCACCCAGGGATCCCGGAAAATGTTTTAAGTGCTCATAAACAAAGAAAAACAGAGGATGCAGAAATTCTTGTTAATTGTCAGGATTGGGGGATATCATAGAAAGTGATGGGATATGAGCCAGATTATGAAAAGTAAATGGTATTTAGATGCAGAGTGGCAGAATGAAGAGGCACTTCTATAGACGAAATAAAGTCTAGGAACAGAACATGGGAAATATTTACTGAGTAGCAAGTACATTTTGCTTGGAGTGCAGGCCTTAGAAGCTAGTTTGGTCTATATCAGGGCTGTTTAACAAAGACATTTTTGAGTAGTCAATTGAGAACGAGTATACATTCTGTGGATGGGATAGGAGTGATGAAAGAAAAAAAGAATCCCAAGTGGACTTAATCTGGCATAAAATTTGTATTGTGATGCTGCAAGCATGAGTTAGTGAAGCGTCTGGAGAAATTCAAAACAGTCATCATGCCAGAGACTTAGTTGACCAGTCTAGCTTCTTGTTTTCCCTTACTCTTTAGCAAAGGAAGCTCACTTTTACCTAGGCACACTGCCACCCAGCTAAAAGCAAACATTTCTCATAGTTCCTTATGGCCCTGTGACTAAATTCTGGCTAAATGAGCTATAGATATAGCCAGATGTGCTTGCAGAAACTCTGGGAAGCTCTGTTAGAGGATAACTTTCTCTTCTTTCTAGTTCTCAAATATAATGGCTGAAACTCCAGCAGCCCCCATGGACCATGACATGAGCTTGACAACAGAAGCCACGTAAGACAGAACTCAAAGGCCTGGGTTACTGCCATCTTGGTTTGTTCTGTCCACCTACAGACTTCCTTTATCTAAGAAAAACATTTCCGTTTTATTTAAGCTACTGTTATTTTGGGCTTTTAAAATTTTTTAAAAAATTTTTTGAAATTATGTGGCCAAATCAAATCTAATCTTGACTAATAAAATATTCCACATTTTCCTATTTCAATGGAATCCTTTTTTATCACCACATAAATTGATGAGCGCTTTCAATGTGAAATAGTAAGTTGTAACTTACCACTAGGAGCCTTACTTCAGAGCACCTTCTTGCAAGCTGCCGAATCAGTGAATGAGCCTCAGGTAATAAAGGTTTTTCAAGACAAGCCAATAAAGCATAAAGCCACCTTCCCTAAATAGGATTTTAAAAAGTAGTAAGTAGCAAATACTGTACCATAAGTTTAACTTATTTTTTAAAATGTCCAAAGTTGCTCTGCTTATTTGCTATAAACAAATTCATGTAACATTAACTGTATTATGTTTGGATCATTTAGATAGCCAGCTGATGTGTTTTCTTTTTACTACAGACACAGATCATTGGACACTTCACAATACCTTTAGTCCCAAAGAGTTCATTTCAGAGATTCTTACCATAACTGAAGTCCTAACTCATAGGTAGAAAACTACATTAGGATGTGAATAAATCCTTACAAAAATTAAGATACATTTTTTTCCTTTGTCCTTTAGGCAATACACAAGTAATTTTATAATGCTATACTTTGTCCCTGTGTTTATACAAAGGAACTATACTCTAGATGAAATAATGTTCTGAGGGGCACTTGGATGGCCCAGTCAGTGGAGCATGGGACTCTTGATCTCAGGGTTGTGAGTTCAAGCCCCATGCTGGGTGGAGAGATTACGTTAAAAAAAAATCTTTAAAAAATTATGAAAACATGTTTTGATACTTCTGTAAGTACCATGGCAAACTAAATCTAACCCTATCCTCTTTTTTTTTTTTTTAGTAGGCTCCATGCCCAATGTAGAGCCCAATGCAGAGCTTGAACTCACGACCCTGTCACTGCTGGTTTATTCTTTCTTTCCTGAAACTCTGTGAGAGTATAATTATAGATAAACCCCCAGGACCCAGTCTAGAGTTGGAACTCAATAGGAGCTTAATTAAAATATTTGTGGAATGAATGTTCCATTTTCGATGCACCATAATTTATTTAACCAATTTCCTATTGTTGAGCACTTATGTTTAATTTATTGCTGTTATATAAAAAGTAGTATGATAAATATCCTTGAATGTAAGTTTTAGAGCATCTCTGATTTCTTGGGCTAAATTCTTAGAAATAAAATGGTGGTATCAAAAGGTATGTATGTATATGCACACATAATATTTCTGAGATATAATCAGTAAATTGTACCCCAGAAAAGTTGTATCAAATTGTATTTCCACCAGCAGTGTAGATGACTGAGTTTATTCTGAGCAACACATCACTTTGGAGAAACCTAAAGAATATTAAAACAATGTTTACATAGCAATTCACGCAACAAACTAAATTAGCTCCTCAAGCTACCTCAAATCAGTAAGACTTTTCCTTAAACAAAAGATTCACATCTAGGTTTCTTTTATAAATAGTAAGTGGAATTCTCTTCTACATCAAAAAAGCTATTTTACATTTAAACTTGGCTCAAATTTTTGAGGCTACATTTACTATATATAGCTGGCATACAGGTATTCAAATGGTGCTTAAACCTCTACTGACTAAGATGTATTTATACTGAGAGGCTCCTTTTCTCAAAGTCAGTGAGCACAATGAGGCAATACTAATATGTAAAAAAAACTCAAAATAGCTGAAGGTATTACTTAATACCTTCACATCTGGATGAAAAATATGCTTTTATTTCTCAAAAACAAAAATTAAGTAATCCCAAGTAAAGACATTTAAAAAAAGAGATCCATTTTCCTTTTGCCAGTTTATGACAGGCAAACTTTGTGATACAGGTTTTTACTTTATACACTGATATTCTCAATAGTAGAGTTCTGGTAGTATGGTTAATTGGATAGAGGAAATGAACACTGTTGATTCAATGTTAGACTCAAAAAATTAACTAGGTTAAAATTTAGTGAATCAGTTGTCATTGGTTCAGAAACACTTCAATGGTTCCTCTGGCAAATATAGACACTTTTTGGTAATAAACTCTCTCTAATTAACAGGAAAGCCCAATCATCACCGTCTTCAATGGGTAATCCTCAGATGATTAAAAAAATAAATTCAAAAAAATCTTATAACACAAAGAGCTAAAAAGATAAAAATTAAAGGAAGAGAAGTAGAACAGGTTAGGTAATATTGCTAAAAGATCATTATCAGAGAGAAAGAACGAATATAGAATTTAAAGTTCAATATCCAGATGCCAATGAATAAGTAATATGAATATGAACAAAGTTATCTATTGGAGGTATCACGAATATACCAACAGTGGGAAAAATATTCAGTTTTACTGATATTCAAGGAAATACAAAGTACGTTTACTTTGGAGTACTACTATAAAATCACTAAATCTGAAAACAAACAGAAATTATAAATGTTAGATTGAACCATATGGAAGACTGATGATCAAATGTTTTTAACCTACAAAAATGGCAAATGCACATGGTTTAACTTAAAGTGGAGTTGCAGGGAAAAGTAAAAATCCTTTGCCAATGGCATTATTAACTGGTTCATTCCTTTTGGAAAGCAATCTAGCAGAATGTAATAAAAGTTTACAAAATCTTGATCCAGTAATTCTATTCTAATAATATCCTGAGAAAATAATTAAGTAAACTATGAGACATTAAGACAATGGAAATTATGTGAATGAATTACATTATCATATAGAAATATATATATATATATATGAAATGTGAGCTAAAAAAACCCAGAATGAGTTATACTATTTAAAGACATGTTTGATCAACTGAATCAGAAACACTGACTTTATCTACCTATTTATTTATTTTTATTTATTTACTTTTTAGGTAGGCTCCACACCCAACTTGTGAATTTAAGCCATCATTCAGAGCTTGAACTTACAACCCTGAGATCAAGAACTGAGCTGAGCTCAATGGCTGGATGCTTAACCATGGCTTTGAAATCCAATTCACAAAAGATTATCAAATACCAGTAACAGCAAGCACTGTGTGCCAGGCATTACTCTAAGGATTTTGTATATAGTAACTCTTTGAATCCTCCAATAACCTACGAGCTGTTATTTGCATTTTACAGATAAGGAAACTGGAGCACATAAAGATTCAGTACTTGCTGAAGGGGGACACATAATCCTAACTGGTGGAACTGAGATTTTCACCCCAGCAATCCAGCTATACTGCCCCTCTATAGTTTTATATTCACAGCTCATTTTTCTCCTTCAACAATGGGTCAGTTTGGTGGGCATTACATAAATGAAGTATCTGCTTAGTCCCCTAGTAAGAAATTTTATTATTCTTTGAAGTTAGATTTAATTTTTAGAAACATGTATTTTTTACAGTTAAGGATATTTCCAAGAGTGTACCTGATTCTCCAAAGCTCCCTGTGAAAGCCTAAGATATAATCTTTGCCCTCCAGAAACTTAAGAGTCTGCTGGGAAAAATAAATACACCAACACTGCAATATAATGCACAAGTTTTTAAGCCTGCCTGCCACTCAGCCAAGAGGCTTAGAAAAGTCTCTTCATAAGTATAATGTTCATATTATCACTAAATTTTCATTTCTTGGTTTTATATTTTATTCTTTTAAATCTCTACTATATAACATATATATTTAAGTGGAAAAAATGAATGTTTAAAATCACTGTTTCTGGGGCACCTGGGTGGTTCAGTAGGTTGAGCATACAACTCTTGATTTAGCTCAGGCCTTGACTGATCTCAGGGTCAGGAGTTCAAGCCACATGTTGGGCTCCATGCTGGGCATGGAGCCTACTTAAAAAACAAACAAACACAACACACACACACACACAGAAAATGCATTTCAAATTTCTTTAAGCCAGTACTACTCAAAATGGGATCTCCAGACCAGATATCAGTTGGTGACCTATTTGTTAGTGGACTACAATGAGATAAGTTGCATCTGCCAGAATATAAATCTTTAGTTGACTTTTTTCCAAGGAAAATCTTTCTCAATGAAGGAAGTAGTAAGTTGATATGCATTCTACTGTCAATTCTTTATTTCACTGCAAACAAGCATAGTTTGCATTGTACACATAGTTATGCATACAGATATAACAGATATAATATACATATATAATTACCTTAGAGGTATACTTCATATATAAAATAAGTACATATAATTTTGTTTACATTATGAAAATAAAAAGATGCAATACTACCAATTCTGGAGTAAAGTCTCTTTCTCCAAACCAATTACTCAAATATTCCAAGACACTAGTTACTGTTGCCTAAAGAAAAAGGGGAAAGGGAGGTGGAAGAAATGTATTAATAATAAAACAAAGACAAGTTCAACATAGGTTTCATTGTTTAGTTAGAAAGCAACTCTAATATTTAAGATGGTCCCATTCTTTAGACTTCCAGAGAAAACTGTGACTGTATTTAGTAATTTGGTTAGGTGGCTCACTCAGTGAGAAAAGGCTTTTAGGACAAATATTTTTATGTACTTTCAAGTATCAATATACTGGTTTAAATCCAAGGATTTAGTCTGTACTACTAATTTAGTTTATAAATGCCTGAAAAATTCCACATGCTCTTAAAAATGTCTTTGCATAAATACCTTTAAATTATTTTCATTGAGTCAAGGTAAAAACTCTAAAAAGCAAGTTAGCTGGAGAAAGATCCGTTTTAAAACTATATAGATAGAATTTATTAAACTGTTAAAAATATTCTCTCACTTCTTCAAGTATAGTTGGACACTTAGAAAAATCACTCACTGAATTTAGTATGCCTACTATAGTATTTTTAATGCAAATAATCAAGTAAGTGAAACTATTAGCCAATATATGATTTACAACAGAGTATGACCCTTAAAAAATTTATCTTCCAAGAGCACCCAATGCTATGTGAAGGCAAAACAATCAAATTTTTCATTTGCTCTTTAAATGGGTAACAGAAGGGCAGCCCGGGTGGCTCAGCAGTTTAGTGCTACCTTCAGCCCAGGCGTGATCCTGGAGACCCGGGATCCAGTCCCACATCAGGCTCCCTGCAAGGAGCCTGCTTCTCCCTCTGCCTGTGTCTCTGCCTCTCTCCTCTCCGTGTTTCTCATGAATAAATAAATAAAATCTTTAAAAAATAATAATAAATGGATAACACAATTCTTCATCCTAAAGGAGTAAAGAAGCTTTTGATCCAAGAAATTCTTAATGGGATGTATAGGACATCTGGCACTAGAAATAGCAATCTAACTTTAGTTTTACTTCAAACTCCAGAATGTAAGACTTAAAACTGAAATGTATACAACTGAATAGTTTAGCAACATAATTTAGTATGAGCTCTGGAATTACATCAAATTGGGATTAAAGCCCAGTGTTGCTGTTAGAACTTGCTGAAAAACCACCTGTAAGTCACTTAACCTTCAATTTTGTTTCCTAATCTATAAAAATTGGATGTTAATAATAATTCTCCATATACGGTGGTACTGGGTATTAAATAATAACTGTTAAAGAGGTTAGGACAGGGTCTTACATACTGAAGTATTCAATAAATGTATTCATAAACTCTCATGCACATTGAAAACAAAAGTATACATAGACCCTTATTATTAGATGGATTTTACCTGATTCATTCTGCTAACGATACTAAGCAAGGGAGGAAAACCAATCTGAAAGAAAAATGAGACTGAAATTTACTAAATGGTATTATAAAGGGTGCTTCATTGTTTTCAAACCGGTGAATTTCTTACCACACCGTTATTTAAAAACAAAAAAATGAATAATAGGAAATTCCTTCATTACCCATTATAATAAAAACATTCCATCAACTATTATGTTGATTATTATATCAAAAATATGTTATATCAAAAAGTATTTTGCAATTTGAATATATAAATTTAAAAATAATGACGGGGGGTGCCTGGGTGACTCAGATGGTTAAGCGTCTGCCTTCGGCTCAAGTAATGATCCCAGGGTCCTGGGATACAGCTCCGCGTTGGGCTCCCTGCTCTGCAAGGAGCCTGCTTCTCCCTTTCCCTCTGCCTGCTGCTCCCCCTGCTTGTGCTCTCTGTCAAATAAATAAATAAAATCTTTAAAAAAAAGACTTTAGTAATAAAAATGTTAAAGTATGAAATTTCTTAAACTGACACTATGATACCATTGATATTATGACATTAACATGTTGTATACACTTTTTCAAAATCTTCAGCTAAAGCTAGTATTTTCAGGAATTAAGGGTACTTAACAGTGATTTTTTTTTTCAAGCCTAATCTGATTCAATTAAAAAAGTACTTTAAAGTTCAGTGCTGGGAGCACTCATTATGAAAATAGCACTGACGCAGAGAAAATTAAGAGGACATGCATTAACTCTGCCTCCTTAAATTGTTCTTCCACATGATGTATTTGACGTCTATATATTTTGTAATAACAAGCTAAATAAGTTTTGATTCTTTGTCAAATTAAAACACATTTTGAAATGTAACATCCATTAAGGGTATTACCCAAAAAAACAACAGATTTTAAAAGAAATGGGGCCAAATTAGTTCACTTATAGATCTGAATCTATTTATACCACACCACCATGTGTAAGAGCGCCTATTTTCCCAGACCTTGTTAACAAAGTGTATCAAATCTCTTTTGCCAATGTTATCTGAAATGTAACAGCTCAATGGAGTTATGACTTAACTTGGGCATCTTCTGATATAACAAGAATTCATATTTTTCTTTCTGTGAGCTATTTACATTCTTTGCCTTTTCTGTTTTAATTAGGTTCTTGGTCTTTTAGTGACTTTTGGAATCGTTTTTTGTTTTTTTAAGTAGGGTCCATGCCCAATGTGTGGCTTGAACTCATGACCCTGAGATCAAGACCTGAGCCAAAAACAAGAGCTGGATGTTCAACCTACTGAGCCACCTACGTGTCCTGATTTTTAGAGCTTTTACATTTTTTGGATGAATTACTTTTAAATGAGAAAAACACACATGGTGAGGATAAAAAGCCGCTGGCCACATAATTTATGATTAGAATAAAGCCATGGGAAATTTAAATATATATCTTCAACACTTCATCCCCAGAATACGAATTCTACTAAGCATTTTTAAGCATCTAATTGTCATGTTTTCCTGACTACTCAAAAGTCATAACCCATGCTTAATCATTAAAAAAAAAAAAAAACCATAAAACAAAACCCTGAATTCTATCTAACTCAAAAAATTATCACATAACTAAAATCTAAAAGATATGAAGCCCACCTAAGAAGTCACAGTGCATTGTTTCAGAAACCAGGCTGCAAATTTTTAAGTTAAAGAGCCAATTAGCTAGGTCATAGGTTGGCAAACATTTTCTGTAAAGAACCAGACAGTATTTTTGGCTCTGCAGGCCATACATTGCCTTACTCACCTAGTATTGTTTTAAAAAACACTCTTAGCTCTATACAAAAATAGGCTGCAGTCTAGATTTGGCCTAGGCTGTAGTTTGCAGAATCTTTGTATTAAATCATACACTAAAAGTAGAACCCTTTTTGTTTTGTTTATCCATATTATCATATACCTGCACATAATCGATTCCAGGACCTTCACTTGTAGCTGGTCCAACAGCCCCTTCAGCGCATAACCTTTCACCCAAACAAAATTTTTTCCAGCCTTCTTCATCTTCGGATTTTGGCTAAAAGAAAAAAAAAAAAAAGAATTTACTTCTTTCTTTTTAAAATATTTTATTTATTTATTCATGAGAGACAGAGAGAGAGAGTTGGAGACACAGGCAGAGGGAGAAGCAGCCACACTGGGAGCCCAATGTGAGACTTGATCCAGGGACCCCAGGATCACGCCCTGGGCCAAAGGTGCCAAACCGCTGAGCCACCCATGCGTGTCCTTTCTTTTTTTACACTTTATTGAATCATGAAAAAGAAGTAAAGTCCTCCATATTCCCACCACTTCAACAGAAATATAGTACCTGCTATGGGCTGAATTTTGTCCCCTCAAAACTCTTATGTTAAAGTCCTAACCTCCAGTATCTTAGAATGTGACTATATTTGAATAGGGCCTTTATAATAGATGTTAAAATCAGGCTTTTAGGGTGGGTTTTCTTCCAATCTGACCGATGTCATTATGAGAAAAGGAAACTTAGGGGCACCAGGGTGGTCAGTTAAACGTCTGACTCTTTGGTTTAGGCTCCGGTGGTGGTGACTTCAGGCCCCAAGTTGGGCTTCTGCCCCTCCCCGCCCCACCCCTTAGCATGGGCACACTGTCTCTCTCTAAAATAAATAATTTTTTTTTTTAAAGAGGAAATTTAGATATAACAAGAGGCAGTAGAGATGCTTGTGCACATAGATGAAAGACCATGTGAGGACACAGCAAGAAGATGGCTACCTGCAAGTCAAAGAGGCCTCAAGAGGAACCAAACCTACAAACCAACTAATACCTTGATCTTAGACTCCTAGCCTATAGAACTGAGAGAAAATAAATTACTCTTTGCTAAAACACCCAGTCTGTTTTGTTCTGGCAGCCCTAGCAAACTGATACAGTGCTCAAGTGTTACACATTTTGTGGGACGTGTTTAGTTTGGATCACCCTTTAATGGACACTGACAAACAAGGGTTTGTTCAAGAGGGTGATAAAGATGGAAACTGGTAGGGAAAAAAATGCACTAAAAATGCTTACAAAAATGAAGGACGTTTATACCAGGGAAGGAGATGGGATTACATCCTTCACATACTTGGAAAGGCAGTCCAGTCAAAGAAAGAAAAGATTTATTCTATACTTCTAAATTCAGGACCAGTGGGGAGAAGCATTAACAAAACAATTTTTATTTGTACACAACACCTCGCACATTACTTTGTATAGATGTAGTTTTTCCCTCTGAGGAAAAATAGCTTTCATTAGATTCTCAGGACAAACATGAGACCTCTGAAAGTGTAAAACCTATGTACTAGAGCACTGTATATGCCCTTTTCCTTTACTCTATTAGGTCAGAGACTATTTCTATTTTAGGTAACACTGAATACCCTGATTATTAAATATAGCAGGTGCTTAATGATTTATTCATAATAAATTGATTGAATAAATAAGTGTTTATATTTACATGGTTGCTTTAAATAAAATGTCAGAGTACTTTAAAAATTTTTCATTTTAGGGATGCCTGGGTGGCTCAGTGGTTGAGCGTCTGCCTTTGGCTCAGGTCGTGATCCCAGGGTCTTGGGATTGAGTCCCTCATCGGGCTCCCCACAGGGAGCCTGCTTCTCTCTGCCTATGCCTCTCTCTCTCTGTGTGTCTCTCATGAATAAATAAAAATCTTTAAAAACATTTTTTTTCATTTTATTATTTACATAATGTTAACTTTTGCCATGATGAACATGCTATTGCTTTTAATACTCCACTGTTTTGATGGATCATAATTTATTCAATCATTAGGTCATTTACATTTTTGACAAAATTATATTGTTATAATGTTATTGATCCAGCTTCTTTTTGAATTAGTAAGCATTTCCCCAAAAGTCCTTATACTGAGCAAGAAAAAAATGTATCTACTTACCTACCCTCCTTCCCTCTGCCCCCTTTTCCCAGGAGGCCTCACAGCACAATGAAAAGCTTTACAACCAAACTTTGGTTTGAATCTTAACTATACCTTATATGAGTTAAATGATCCTGGGCAAGTGATGTTAGTTCGTTTCACACTCTCCCTAGAGCAGAGTTTTCAAATGGTATGGAGAAGCAAGTAGAGTCCATATACTGAATCTCACAGCTTTCAACTTGTAGTCTAGGGCTATGCAAGCAGCCTCCTCCATTTATCCTAATGTGTCACCATGTAAAAGATATTAGGAAGCACTGCCTAGAGGAAGCTTCTATTTTTTTTTTTTTTAGAGGAAGCTTCTAAAATCTGAAATCTATGAACTACCTGAAAGTATGAACAAAACTGTGTGCCCTGTTGCACACAATTTTTTCCTTTGAAGATAAATAGCTTTTATTTGATTTTCAGGAAGATTATGAGACTCCCCAAAAAGTTAAAAGTATTGTTCTGGAAAAATGTATACATCTCCTCTCCAACTCCCTTTTTTAATTCAGTAGTCCAGATATAACATATTTCCTTAAGTTGAAAATATATTTAAGCTGATAAGGCACAGAAAATACTACTTTTAAGTATGCATGACAAACTTTACTAGGATGTCACTGGTTTTGGCACCATTACCTCACGAGGAAAACCCAATAAGCCTTTATTTGAGCTTTTTGTAAGTACTGAAAATGCATTTATTTTATAAAAAAAGCAATGTCTAGAACCCTTAAAAGTTTATAGAGATGTAACAATTACCTATCCAAAGTCTCTCAAGATGCTATGAATTAAAACTGCCATAAAAATAACTTGCAGGGCAGCCCTGGTGGCTCAGCGGTTTAGCGCCGCCTTCAGTCCAGGGTGTGATCCTGGAGACCCAGGATGGAGTCCCACGTCAGGCTCCCTGCATGGAGCCTGCTTCTCTCTCTGCCTGTATCTCTGCTTCTCTCTCTCTCATGAATAAATAAATAAAATCTTTAAAAAAAAAAAAACTTGCATTATTGATTCTATACTTTAAAGGTTTACATGATGGAATTGTTTTTATTAATTTAGGTCAATGAAAAAGAACAAAAACAACATAGACTAAGTGAATCTTTAAAGACTGGTAGTAAATATGGACTATTTCAAATGGGTACACTCTGTACAACTTAAACAAAGAAACTTACATACCATGGTCACGTTACTGTCTAACTGTTGTGATTTCCAGTGACTTCTATGTCTGATCACACTCTAAAGGAAGAAAAGTTAGGCAAGTGATCTTCAGAGAATGGATAACTGAAAAGAAATAAATTGTGCAATATCCTAGTAATCTTGAAACTTGGGGGGCAGCCCGGGTGGCTCAGCGTTTTAGCGCCACCTTCCGCCCAGGGCCTGATCCTGGAGACCAGGGATCGAGTCCCATGTCAGGCTCCCTGCATGGAGCCTGCTTCTCCCTCTGCCTGTGTCTCTGCCTCTCTCTCTGTATCTTTCATGAATAAATAAATAAAATCTTAAAAAAAAAAAAAAAAAAAAAAACCTTGGAAAACATGTTTCCAACTATATTATGTCTCATGATTATAATTTGGTTAACTGATTCATAGATATTTTAACTTTATCCTTCAGAATAAGGAATCTTAGGGAGCCTAGGTGGCTCAGTTGGTTAAGCGACTGATTTTAGGTTTTGACTCAGGTCATGATCTCTTGGGTCATGGGATGGAGCCCTGAGTCCCAAGGCGGGGCTCCTCCAGACTGCAGCTCAGCACTCAGCAGGAAATCTGCCTAAGGATTCTCTCCCTCTGTACCTCCCCCCACTCATATGCCTGCCTGCTTGCATGCACTTTCGCTCTCTCAAATAAATAAATCTAAAAAAAAGTATAATGAATCTTATTTTTCCAACTACAGTCTAAGAACAGAAATAATTCTTGAGGGAGAGAGGGGTTTAATTTTTATTTAAAATTCAATTAGTCAACATATATTACATCATTAGTTTCAGATGTAGAGTTCAGGAATTCATTAGCTGCATACAATACCCAGTGCTCATCACATCATAGGCCCTGTTTAAAGCCCACCACCCTATTACCTCATCCTCCCCCTCCCCTTCAGCAACCCTCCGTTTGTTTCCTATAGTTAAGAATCTCTCATGGCTTGTTTCCCTTTCTGATTACTTCCCAATCAGTTTTCCCTCCCTTCCCCTATGATCCTCTGCACTGTTTCTTATATTCCATATGAGTAAAATTAGAACTGTCTTTCTAATGGAAGGGGTTTAATTTGATAAAATGATTAAAGTACGCTCACCTGTCGAACAGATGAAAACTGTGCCACTTGTTGTTGTTGCCACTGAAGTGTGGGAGAATATCCTTCAGGAGCAGGTTGGCATCCTGAAAGCTAGAGATCAGTTCATAAATATTAGAATCGATGTTAGTGTTATAACTAGAACGTCATTCCTCTGCAAAGTAAAAGCACAACCAAGATGAAGAGTAATAAAGTAAATGATTAAGGCTATCTAAGAAAGATACTGTACTCTGCAGATGCCAAAAAGTAGGCCTTTCACTTTACTATTTATGTCCAAGTTTGAACATTAGGAAAAGATCCTTGTGGGGTCACTTCAATAAGAGCAATCTGGAATGGTTCATATTTGGAGTTTCTAAACTAAGAAATCTAAATTATATGAGCCCTGAAGACATAATTTAGTCCTACCTTTCTATAAGAAGACAATTATTTGAAATGAGGAGACATAACCCACATAAAGAATTTGGTATTGGCAGAATGTACTCAAATAATCTAAGACATTTGACTTTACAAAGGCTACTTCAGCTTCCTAAGACAGCACAATAGGTCAAAATACTGCCTTGAAATACATATTGCCTTGAAATAATAGTGTGTTTTTTAAAAGCTAGGTAGATAAGATATTCTCATCCATCAACTAAAAATTTCTGAAAATATGTGAAACATTATAGCATCTGAATTAAAATTTCATAAGAGGAAAAGGACCTATCACAATTTAAAAACTGCTGCTCTCCTTTGACCCTAGGTTAAATAATATGTCCTTAGAGAGACTTTCTGTGACAATTTTAATTGTCAACAGTACAATTGTAAACAAGTAACCTTGTTACTTATTGGTCATATACAGGTTAATTTTCTTCATATCAAGTCAATATAGATGTGCCTAGGTGGCTCAGTGGTTGAGTGTCTGCCTTTCATTCAGGTCTTGATCCTGGGGTCCTGGGATCGAGTCCTACATCTGGCTCCCTGTAAGGAGCCAGCTTCTCCCTCTGCCTGCGTCTCTACCTCTCTTCTCTGTGTCTCTCATGAATAAATGAATAAAATCTCAAAAAAAAAAAAGTCATAATATATAATTACTTTGTTTGCTTGTTTACTCTGTATTCCTCAGGAGAATGTAAACTCTGCCAGGGTAGGGATTTTTGTGCCTCATTTTCTATTGTAATCCCAGGGCCTGGCACAACCTAGTCACTTCACAAAAAATATTCAAGGTGTGTGTGCAAGTAACTAGAAAAATGTAAGACACCTGAGTTTCTATTCTTAAAAAAACAAAGCCCAAATTCAGAACATGCAATATTGCACTAAATAGCATTAAACACCAATCCAAGAATAATTATGAACAAGACTGGAAAAAGGTTCCTTAAAAATAAAGAATAACGTAAGTAACCTATTTAGAGTCCTTTAGAATTGGATCACAGCCCTGAAGTATGAGGAGTCTCCACGAATGCCAGGGTTACTGGAAACTGCTCTGGGGGCAGTAAATGCCAACTGTCCTTTTGAGGGTTAAAAGTCCAAGCTAATGTTCAATGTCTCAGGAAGTAGTCCAATCTTACATAAATCATAAAGATACTACAGGATACCACAGGAAGGCCACTGAGCTTTCCATTTGGTCGAGGGGAGAGGGGGAGGAAGGGGAGAATCCCCTGCTGGGTCATAAAACTCACAGAAACATTCACACTTTGCTTCCTTTTCAACTTCTTTGGGTCAATCTGAGCTACCACAACATCTGGACATTGAGCTGCTTCGATCCTACAAATAAGTAATAAATGCAAGAAATGTGATTACGGCTGTGCTTTGTTCCTGTGCAGTAAAACGAGCGATCCATTCTACAGTTCTTCACGAAATCAGAAAAAAAAAAAAAAAAAAAGGAAGCGCAATGCACGTACTACACAAGGTTATTTCCGAAACTAACTGGAAAGCAAGGAAATCCAAAAGCACACATCTTGACACAGGTAAACAGAATTACATTCATAAAAACTCGCCCAGGTAAAGATGTCATCAAGTGATCTTGATTCGACCCTACCTCGCGTGAAAGAGGGAACGGCCACTGAGGCGGGGCTTTATCACACGTAGGTAGGGGTCGAGCTGTGCCCGGGGGCAGAGCGGACGACCAGCCCACCCGCACGGGGCCAAATCACTCACTGGACCCGCCTCAGGTATTCCTGAGGCGTCCTCGGTGGGACGGAGGGATCAAAACTCTCTGTCAAGTCGCACGGTTCCACTGGCAACAGCCTGGGCATCAACTCTTCCACTGCGGATTCTGCTGGCATCCACGCCATGGTTTTTAATCCCGCCAGTCCCCCTTTGGCGCATGCGCCAAGTGCAGGTCACGGCGCAGGCGCAGACCTTAAGTGCGGAGTCTAAGGGGGCGGAGCTTAGGCAGTGTAATTGCGCTTGAGGAAGCCGGCCGGTTGTCCCAGACTTAAGGCTCGGGTGGTGTAAGGAGACGGTGAAGTTTAGTTCCTTGCAGAAGTGGTCCTGAAGTGTTTCTGCGTGTTTCCCTCTGTTCTCTCTCCTAAGGCCAGGGTAAACACTGAGGATTATTAAGCTTTATGCATCTGCAGTAGTAAGGGATCCTTGGATATCTTTTGAATTAATGAACAGTGTTATTGTAATTACCATTTATTGAGCTCTCTCTCTCTATATTTTTAATTGTCTACAAGAAATCCACTTCATTTAGTTGAGCTCTTAAACCCCTGGTAGACATATCACGTATGTTTCCTCGTTTAGTTTTTACACCAACTCTTTGAAGTAAGTGGTATTATCCTGGTTCTGTAGGGGAGCAAATCGATATAAAGAAGGGTTAAGTACTACAACTGTGACTTTCACTCCCACAGTGAGACAGAGGGTAGAAGAGCCATTTCCAACCCAGATTTATCTGATGCCAAATGAATGAAATATTAATTTTCCAGAGAAATTTCTTGCGCTTGGCTACTTGAAAGATCCCTTTGTATTTGCTGGAAATGAATATTAGTCGTTGAGTAGACATCGCTTTCTTCTTCTTCTTCTTCTTCTTCTTCTTCTTCTTCTTCTTCTTCTTCTTCTTCTTCTTCTTCCTCTTCTTCCTCTTCTTCCTCCTCCTCCTCCTTTTTCTTGAGAGATCTCTTTGTTTAAATGAGTAGTGAAAGGATAAAGCTAATGCCAATACCCAAAAGTTACCATGATTAATCTTAGGGCCAATCTTGTGAGGTAGGTACTATTATCTCCATTTTACAGGTGAGGAAACATGTCAGAAATGGATTAAGTAACTTGTGCTGGGCGACATTCCAAGGAACAATGAAGGTTATATCTGATTCTTTCTAAAGAAGCTCTGAGTAAATATAATTGACTTTTATTTCCTAAGATTATGTTTATTTTTAAAGCTTTTTTTTTTTTTAAAGCACTGCCTTTAGCTTGCAAGTAATTGATTTCAAAACCAGAATGTAACTTTCTCATTTGAAGATAAAGTGAGGACAGTTCCTGGGTTAAGACCTAAAGGAATTTGTGCTTATGAACTGTAAGTAAACAATTGGGAGATTCAGAAACACACTACTTGACTGCAAACTAGAAGGTTATTTGGTTAAAAATGTTACTGATTTTTTTTATTTTTATTTATTTATGATAGTCACAGAGAGAGAGAGAGAGAGGCAGACACAGGCAGAGGGAGAAGCAGGCTCCATGCACCGGGAGCCCGACGTGGGATTCGATTCCGGGTCTCCAGGATCGCGCCCTGGGCCAAAGGCAGGCGCTAAACCGCTGCGCCACCCAGGGATCCCAAAAATGTTACTGATTTAGTAATAACTTTGTATGGTGACAGAGGTGGAAACTACACCTATAGAGGTGAGCATTAAAAGTTTGTGTGTGTGTGTGTGTGTGTGTGTGTGTGTTTAACTGATTTTGGAAGAAACAAAGTTAAAGAGAAATATGGAAACTCTTGCCCCCAAACATTTTGGTAATAATAAAGAAAAGATTAGAAAACGTAAGTGATGACTTCATTTCTGGATTTTCTTACAATTTTTGTGGAGGAGGGGAAACTAATTTGTTAGCAATTTCCACCTATTTTTTGGATAAAAGACCTAGAAGACTACCTACCAAAGGAACAATGCTTAATACTGGATTTCGTGTATAAGTAGGTGGCAGAATTACACATAGATGAAGAAAAAAAAAGGAGAAGAACAGTGGGATGGAACAAAGGTTGTCCTTGGAAATAATTATTTTCCAAAAGAAGAGGAGAGTAATAAAGTACATGAATGATTTGAAATGGTTCTAAAATTTTGAATACACAGGAACAAATTCATTCAGGAAAGAGGAAAGTAAGGTAAAAATTTGTAAGGATTGGGGCACTTAGGTGGCTCAGTGGTTGAACATTTGCCTTTGGCTCATGTCGCGATCCTGGGGTCCTGGGATCAAGTCCCGCATCGGGCTCCCTGCATAGAGCCTGCTTCTCCCTCTGCCTGTGTCTCTGCCTTTCTGTTCTCTCATGAATAAATAAATTAAATCCTATTTTTTTTTTTTTTGTTAAGGGTTGCTTTCTGCTAGTGTAGTGGAGTAAGAAAGCTTTGTACTGGGAGACAAAAAGGGAAGGCTTCAGATATGCCCTATTTGGAGGCTGTGGCATGGGAAAGCTGTAGGTTAGATATTGTAGGAGAGGCATAATTTCTCCTCCACACTCTTAGGGTTTCTGGCTAGGCCTAATAATTAAACTGACATAAGACTCCTTAATAGGAGAAAAGCATGCAAATTTTCTTTAGTCTTTCTTTCTTTCTTTTTAAAAAAGATTTTATTTTAGGTCATATATATATACATATATATACACATACATATATATGACTATATATATATATGCCATATATATATGCCATTGTCCATTTGTATATTCAATCTCAGCAGGTAGAGGAAAGAGTTTATTCAGGGAGTTATTACTAGAAGAAATAGGTCATGCTGGAAAAATTGGAAGGAGGTCAATATGGCTGATGCATAAAAAGTATAAGGAGTGAATGGTGCTGGACAGGGTTGTGAGAAATGTAGCTGTATATAGTTATGTCTAGAGAACCTTCTTACTGTGTGCTGGGGGCTGTCAATGCCCTCCAACCAAAGACTACCAGAACACTCCTAGAGTCACATGATTATTGACACTAGGGTATGTCTCAGAAGAAGGATACTATAACTTATCATAGGATTTGGGCCTTGGTGATTTGCGGATGGTGGAGCTTTACTGTCAGGAATTGGGTATAATTCTGAGTCTGACTGCTGGTTAAAAACCTATGGGTGATTTTTCATGCTTGACCATAGCAGTTAAAAAGGCTTTCCCTGGGAAGGCTTCACAGGGGGAAACTGCCCTCCTCATACAGACTTGGTGCACACCCCGTGCATTGCAGTCTCTGAAGGGAGTTGCAATTAGATTCAGTCCCTCCTGGCTGGCCATGCTCTTATGCATAGTTGCATTCCTAGCCAGATGTCTTCATTTGGAGATCTCCTTATTGGGAAATTTACCCACTCTCCCAGTACCCAATACTTTACTACTATTACCACCCTTTCCTCCCAACCCATCACAACAGCCTTAGTTCCATAAATCTGCAGAAAACACTGGTTAGGGACTTCCTCAAAAGTGAGATGATCCCCAAGTTTGCACTGATCCACCTGACCCTCAAACAGTGGGAGTGATTAGAGGCTTCACTGTTAATTCTGTTTTGGCTCATTGTTGCTTTAATTGCCTACTTTTGACATTTAGCTGCTCAATTATTTCTCTAGCTCATTTGAGCATACAAATTCTGTGATTATATATCTTAATACTTCTTATATAGGAGGTAAAAGGGAAACTAATGGTATAATTGGTAAAGAAGAAGCAGTACTCAAAATAGGTCAGGAAGATATTTGGTCATTTTGTGTCTTGGACAATTTTCTTGATTTGTCTGAGTTCAGACACTAATACAGAGTTGTCTTGTTTTCATCTTGATACTTCAGGGACACTAAGTGGCCTTGTATGATGTTGGTGTGCTGTGAAATGGTTTATATTCAATAGGAGAATGGCGGGCCTTGCTGTAAATGCCAGCCAGGACAGCTCCTGACAACAGCTAGGCACAGTTGATAGAGTGAGGCCCATTTCAGGCTCTTAGAATCTGCTTTTCTTTCTCAGGGCTAAACATTTTATCTAGATTATTTCATTTAATCCTTACAATGTATTGTTACCCTAAGTGGTAGGCTTACAATATCTTCACTTTCAGATGACAAAACTGTGGCTCAGAAAATGTAACGGGACATGCCTAGCTCACACAACTAGGAAGTGGATGGAGTTGAGATTCTGTCCTGGGTGGTCAGACTTAATGAGCCATTGTTGTAAATCACTGTTTCACAAGGTACAGCTCAATAAAAATAAGTAGCTAAATAGAGCCTTTATGACCTATTGGTCACAGGGTAGAGAGAGGCAATAAAAAGATAGATACAAGGAGAATGTAGTCTTTTTTTTTAGATTTTATTTATTTATTTAAGAAAGTGAGCACATGGGGCAGAGAGTGGTAGAGGGAGAGGGAGAAGCAGACTCCCTCTGAGCAGGGAACCCTGTGCAGGGCTTAATCCCAGGATCCTAAGATTATGACATGAGCTGAAGGCAGATGCTTAACTGACTGAGCCACCCAGGTGCCCAGAGATTCTAGTCTTAGTACACACCCTGTGGGCAGGAGCAGTCTCTTTAATCTCTGTGTCTCTATGTCTCCATCTCTTTATCTGAGACTGCTTTCCTCCAACTTTGGGGTCCAGATCCACAAAGAAGACTACAAAGCTGACTTGATACCAGTAAATCAAGATGAGGGCTAGTTTAATTATAGGACACGAAACAAAACTAAAACTTTATCCCTCTTTTAAAGCAAAAACACAAATCTAGTTCCTCCTTTTGATTACTTCTTTTTTTTATTTTTTATTTTTTTATACTTCTTTCCTTTTTTAAGACTTCATTTATCTATTAATGAGAGGCAGAGAGACAGAGAGAGAGAGAGAGAGAGAGCAGGCGGAAGAGACAGGCAGAGGGAGAAGCAGGTTCCACACAGGGAGCCTGACGTGGGACTCGAACCCGATCCCGGGTCTCCAGGATCAGGCTCCAGGCTGAAGGCAGCGCTAAACCACTGAGCCACCCTGCTGCCTAGTTCCTTCCTTTTAAGGTAGAAGTTCCCTTCTCTCCTACATGAGTTTTAATAATTCTTATGTTCTTTACAAATCAAATGAAATATTAATTAAAAAGAAGGGGCACCTCTCTGTTTCAGTTGATAGAGCATGTGACTCTTGATCTCAGGGTTATGAGTTCGAACCCCATGTTGAGCATGGAACCTACTTAAAAAATAAAATAAAAACCCTGTGTGTATAAAAAGGAAAAAAATCTGTCGGTAGATAACTATGATTTGTTTCTTTGGGTCACTATAAATGGTTTAAGAGTAGATCAAAATATTTCATTTGTTTAGTTTGATTAAATAAACTCTTAGCAATCATTCTGGCATTGGGCAGAGTGGCAGGATGAAGTGATGTTGGAGAATAATACTGATGGGGTGCTCTATGGAATAGAAATGCTTGCTGTTTGAACAAGAGTTAGAAAGTTTAAAAGGCAAGTCTTCTCAGCATTTAAAGGGGAAAAGACAAGCATGAAATGAAACTCAGTGTTGTAGGTTTTAAATGGGCATCAGCGCTTTGTCCTTGGATATACTATTTAACCTCTCTTATCTTTACATTCATTGTCATATACAAGGATTAGACCAATTATCACTAAGGTCTGTTTAAATTTGGATTCTGTAACTCTCATGTGTAATTTATAAGTTAGTCTTATTTGTTATTACTCTGTCTAATGAGATTATAGTAATTGTGTGTGCAGACTACAGCATCTGACACATAATATCCTATATAAATGGACTTGACACACTACTGATGTTGAAAATTTAAAGTTAGAACAATCTGGATTATTGCTTTTTCTAGTGAGTACTACAAAGACAGGTGGTGACATACAATGTCACCATCTGAACAAATGAAAGAGAATCCATGTTAGAAAAAAACCTACAAGCACTTTATTTATACTAGAAAATAGGTTAAACCAAAAAGAAAAAGTACTGGGGAAAGCTCCATCTGGTGGTGGCTGTATAAAATTCCAAGAAATTTACATTACTATATTTTCCTTGACTATCTTCAAAGTTCTGGAATCTTCAGTTTAGAGACATTTGTGGGTTCAGAAGCAGGCAGGAAAATATTGGTTGTTACACATTAACTAGTATTTAAGGTAATTAATGACTGGAAACAAAGTCATAGGGTATTTAGAATACTTGATCCCAGATAATCCCCGGAAAAAAGTTCCAAGGTCAAATATCTTTGGGAAATGTATTTAAATCCTGCACTTAAAGATCCACAGTGAAGATTAGCACATTAAAACCTCTGACAAATCAAGAGACCTATTTTATACAATTTAACTGGTATTTCCAGACTTTGATTATAGAACCTTTCCTTCTCTCTTGCTGTCTCTCTTTTTAAAGATTCATTTATTTATTTTGTGGGGGTAAGGAGAGACAATGAGAGAGGGAGAGAGAATCTCAAGCAGACTCCCCACTGATTGTGGAACCGAATGCAGGACTGGATCTTATGACCCTGAGGTCAAGACCTGAGCTAAAATCAAGAGTTGAATGCTTAACCAACTGTGCCATCCAGGCACCCCACCCCATTCCCCCTCTTTTTTTTAAAAGGAGATAGAAGTTTATTTAATACACTGCAAGGAGCGGTGGGTAGGACAGCAGAGAAGAGGCTGTCTGCCTGTCTCTCTATTTAATATTCTCTGGCATTTTGAGAAATGCCAATTTGAGAAAGTAATGACCTTAGAGTATTGGCTTTTTAAAAAAGAATTTTGTTTATTATAGCATTATCTGCAATAGCCAAATTGTGAAAGAAGCCCAAGTGTCCATTGATAGATGAATGGGTAAAGAAGATGACATATGTGTGTGTGTGTGTGTGTATGTATATACAATGGAATATTACATGGCCATAAAAAGGAACAAAATCTTGCCATTTGAAACAAAATGGATGGATCTAGAGAGTATAATGTTAAGTGAAATAAGTCAGAGAAAAACAAATACCATACTATTTCACTCATTTTATTCATATTTCACTCATATGATTTTACTCATATTCATATGAAATCAAGAAACAAAACAAAGAAAAAAAGAGACAAACCAAAAACTAGACTCTTAACTAAAGAAAACAAACAGGGTTATCAGAAGGGTAGTAGTTGAGGGGATGGGTGAAAATGGTAAAAGGTATTAAGAGTACACTTATTCTGATGAGCACCAAGTATCGTATGGAATTGTTGAATCACTAAATTGTACACCTGAAACTAATATGATCCTGTATGTTAACTATACTTGAATTAAAAAATTTTTAAATAATTAGAATTATAAAGAATTTTGGGGGGGAACTTATGTCAGATTTTATATTTTTATAGTTAATGTCAAAACAGAAAAATGATCAAATATTTATTTATTACTTATTTAAATCAATTAGCCAACATATAGATCATTAGTTTCAAATGTAGTGTTGAAGAATTTGTCAGTTGTGTATAATACCCAGTGTTCATCACATCACGTGCCCTCCTTAATGCCCATCACCCAGTTACCCCATCTTCCCACCCACCACCCCTTCAGCAACCCTCAGTTTGTTTCCTATAATTAAGAGTCTCTCATGGTTTTTCTCCCTCTCTGATGACTTCCCATTTAGTTTCCCTCCCTTCCTCTATAATCCTTCACATGGTTTCTTATATTCCAGGCAAATAAAACTATATGATAATTGTTTTTCTCTGATTGACTTATATTGCTCCGTGTAATACCATCTATCCTTGGCAATGTAAATGGTAAGTATTTATCCTTTCTGATGGCTGAAAAATATTCCATTGTATAAATTACCACATCATCTTTATCCATTCATCTGTCAATGGACATCTCGGCTCTTTCCACAGTTTGGCTATTGTGGACATTGCTGCTGTAAACATTGGGGTGCAGGTGTGCCTTTGGATCACTATATTTGTGTCTTTGGGGGTAAATTCCTAGTAGTATAGTTGCTGGGTCCTAGAAAGCTCTATTTTTAACTTCTTTAACTTGAGGAACTGTTAAAGAAAAAACTGTTTTCTAGAGTGGCTGCGCCAGCTTGCTTTCCCACCAGCAGTGTAAGAGGGTTCCTCTTTCTCCACATTCTCGCCAACATTTGTTGTTTCCTAACTTGTTAATTTTAACCATTCTGATTGATGTAAGGTGGTATCTCATTGTGGTTTTGATTTGTATTTTCCTGATGCCAAGTGATGTGGAGCATTTTTTCATGTGTCTGTCGGCCATTTGTATGTCTTCTTTGGTGATATGTTCATGACTTCTGTCCATTTCTTGACTGGATTGTTTGTTTTTTTGGTGTTGAGTTTGAGAAGTTCTTTATAGATCTTGAATACTAGCCGTTTATCTGATATGTCATTTGCAAATATCTTCTCCAGTTCGTAGGTTGCCTTTAAGTTGTATTGACTGCTCCCTTTGCTATGCAGAAGCTTTTTATCTTGATAAAGTCCCCAAAATTC
Source organism: Canis lupus familiaris (assembly GCF_011100685.1). Taxonomy (NCBI): domain Eukaryota; kingdom Metazoa; phylum Chordata; class Mammalia; order Carnivora; family Canidae; genus Canis; species Canis lupus. The sequence continues at coordinate 17,465,776 of NC_049229.1, read as the reverse complement.
CTTTTTGCTTGTTTCCCTTTCCTTTGGGAATGTGTCTAGCAAGAAGTTGCTGTGACCAAGGTCGAAGAGGTAGCTGACCATGTTTTCCTCTAAGATTTCTATGGATTCCTGTCTCACATTTAGGTCTTTTCATCCATTTTGAGTTTATCTTTGTGTATGGTATAAGAAAATGGTTCAGTTTCATTCTACATGTCGCTGTCCGATTTTCCAGCACCATTTATTGAAGGCATTGTTCCTTTTCCATTGGATATTCTTTCCTGCTTTGTTGAAGATTAGTTGACCATACAGTTGACTGTATGAGAATCCATTTCTGAGTTCTCTATTTTGTTCCTTTGATTTATGTGTCTGTTTTGTGTGATAATACCATACTGTCTGGATGATTATAGCTTTGTAATATAGTTTAAGCCTGGCATTGTGATGCCACCAGCTTTGGTTTTCTTTTTCAACATTCCTCTGGCTGTATGGGGTAATGATAATAGTTTTTTAAAAAGATTTATTTGTTTATTTGAGAATCGTGGAAGGGGCAGAAGGAGAGGGAGGAAGAGTCTCAAGCAGACTCTGCTGCTGAGTGCATAGCCCAACAATAATGTGGGGCTTGATCTCACCATCCTGAGATCATAACCTGAGCTGAAATCAAGTCAGATGCTTAACCGACTGTGCCACCCAGGTGCTCCTAATAATAATAATGATAATAATAATAATAATAATAATAATAATAATAATGATTGTTTAGGTTTTCATGCTCATTCAAGAACATTTAAGGAACAATTATTTTATGTCAGGATCTATTCAAGGTGGAGTAATTAAAGCAAACAATTATAATCAGTTGCATGTTGGTAAATGTTTAATAAATAGCCTTAAGATTCACATACTAATATCAAATGCCTTGGGCCAAGGATGTGTATAAATTAAGTTAGAAAGCCAGAGAAGTTTGCTTTAGGAGAATCTTCCCTTTCTCCAATTCCTAGTCTAACTCTCCTTTCCCAGGCATTCAAGATGTTTTCCATTCTGTCTCTTCTCTTCCTCAAATCAAAACCTCCTAATTTCCAGTATCCCAAGAAAAATAGTCTTCACCATTTATAATTTGAGTCCAATGGCCTCTTAAATTTTTATAACTTTATATAATTTCATGAGTGATTTATACAGATTAAAGGGATATTCAATAAAGCTGTTATGAAATGAGTAAAGACATAATGGAAAACAATTTTATTAGAAATTTAAATAAGTATCTAAATATATCAAATCCCAATTTTTATTCCACATTTCCTGGTTTTGAAGACATACCCAAAATGGGTGATGTCCTCTGAATGCAACTGTGATGCATGAGTCTGGAACATACCTATCTTACGAATAATGATTGCAGATTGCAAATACATCACTACTATATCCTAGCTAATTGTTATTTCTGGTTCTTCATGCATTTGTATCATCAAAACACAGAACTTGAAGAGTTTTTTGAGAACTTTAAAGGCTCATAATTTTGTTGAAGAGAGGATAACCATCTTCTTTGCTCCCTAAATGCATAACTTTTGTATTTTTAGTTTTATAAATAAGCAAGCAACCCAAAGAATTTAAAAAAAACATTTTAAGAAATATTTTATTTATTTATTTTAGAGAGAGGGAGAGAGCATGCAAAATGGGAGGGATAGAGGGAGCGAGAGAATCCTCATGTAGATGCCCCACTGAGTGCAGATCCTGACAGGGCTTGATCCCATGACCCTGCAGTCACAACCTGAGCTGAAATAAAAAGTCACATACTCAATCGACTGAGCCACCCAGGCACCCCAACCCAAAGAATTTTTAATTTCTAGGTTATCTATATTCTTCCTATCATCTTTGTATACATGACTGCCATTATTAGAATTTGTCCACATAGGTGTCATATCAATTTATCCATATAAACATCATAAAAGATAAAAGAATACTGTTATATGTGCTCATAAGAAAATGAGATTATCCAGATTATTTTTGCAAAATATTGTGTAATCAAGTTGTTCCTTTTGAATGAATAACTGGATGACAATAACATGTTTCTTTTGTGTCCTTAGAAATAATATTAGCTTTTAAAAAAAGGAGGGATACAAACCATAAGAGACTTTTGTTTTTAAGATTTTATTTTATTTGTTCATGACAGAGACAGAGAGAGAAAGAGGCAGAGACACAGGCAGAGGGAGAAGCAGGCCCCATGCAGGGAGCCCAATGTGGGACTTGATTCCAGGTCTCCAGGGATCACAGCCTGGGCTGAAGGCGGCGCTAAACCGCTGAGCCACCAGGGCTGCCCCCATAAGAGACTTTTAACAATACAGAACAGAATGTTGACAGAGGGAGGTGGGTGGGGGTGGGCTACATGGGTGATGGGTATTAAAGAGGGCACTGTGAAAAGCACTGGGTATTGTATATAAGTGATAAATCACTGAATTTTATTCATATTTTCACATAAAATCAGTGAATTTACTGCACTCTATGTTAATTAACTAAAATTTAAATAAAAAATCTAAAAAACTATCAAAAAAGAAATAATATTAACTCATTGATACTTGAGTTTGAGAAATTCTTCTAGGACATAGTAATCTAAAGATTCACAGTTTAAGATTTCACTATCATTATCAGGGTCTAGACTGCTGTTCTCTGTATCTCTGCATTCATCTTCCAAATTCTGAATTCTTACCTATATTTATTGAAAACTAAAAACATAGTACAGAGAACTTGAAAGATGCTGTAGTATTTTGGGCATTGCAAGAAGAAAATGCAATAGTAATGACCTATTTCACTATTGAGTCCTCTTTGATAATTCTATTGTTCTTCAATTTCTTGTTATTTTAGTTTTTTTAAAGAAGAGCTTGAGTAATTTATGAGTAAAAAATTCCATGGATGAAGAATTAGCAGAATGTTTTTTTTAAGATTTTGTTTATTTATTCATGAGAGACAGAGAGAGAGAGAGAGAGAGAGAGAGAGGCAGAGACATAGGCAGAGGGAGAGGGAGAAGCAGGCCCCCCATAGGGAGCCCCATGTAGGATTTGATCCCCCAACTAGGATCACGCCCTGAGCCAAAGGCAGATGCTCAACCACTGAGCCACCCAGGTGTCCCAGAATGTTTCAAGATAGAGAAAAATAATATTACTAAGGTCCCATCATATATTCTAAAATTACAAGAGTCCAATGGACCCATAAGGCAATTGCAAAAAAAATAAGTTTCATTCTATTTTAAAAAATGATTTCTCTATTCTTTGGAAGAACTCTAAGAAAGAATAAAAGTCATGGTCATGAAATATGGATTCTTACATATAGAACTCCAAAAAGAGAAAACTCTAGAAAACTAAAGTTGGGTCCAATAGATCTTGATGCTATCTATATCTGAGGGTTAATCTCAAACTCGTTCATCTTAAAGTTCATAGACAGACATAAATAAATATATTGCCCATCCTAACATCTATTTCATTGTTATAGGGAAGGAAGGCTTTCTTCAGTTAGGAACAAGGGATTTAGGACTTCTTAGGCTTCATTGAGCTGCAAGGCAAAGATGCATTTCTGGGGGGACCATAAAATGAATGCAATTATCAAAGGTGCTATACTTTGGTTTATTCTTTACTGAATTCCAGGTACCGTGTGGGTCCTCTCACCTATGTCTATTGACCCTACTCATTCTTGGATCTTGCTTCTTTTTGTGAATGTCCTTATTTTACCTTTTTACCATTGCCCACAGCTGTTTACTTGCTGCGCTTTCAGTCAAGAATCCTCATTAAGGTAGCATCCTGAACTCACTTTATTTGCAGGCCTACACTGAATTTTGATGTTTGATTCCCATTTCCTCTTCAGGATTGTATTCAAATTTGACAAGCAGAAAGCATCCTCTTCTACCTTACAAACAGCCTTAGCATACATATTATAGGTAGAGAATATATATTTTGTGCACATCTTATTTCTCAACTATAATGGAGAACAAGGATTTGATCTTTTTTCCTACTCCTTAAAATGCTTATAAAGCTAAACTTGACAAGAGTTTTGGTGTTGTCATATCTGGAGTTAATTCCATGAGCAACCCCTCACTTAAGGATGGGGTGCCTGAGACCGCCAAGCTCTAATGTCTTTCCAACCTGTTTCTATTTTTTTTTTCAAATTTTTAAAAATGTTTATTTCCAGATTCCCAAAGAAATCACCATCTCTAAGGTGTCGAGTCCTTCTGAATTTTGAAATTTAAATTGCCAAATTGCTCTACTAAACATTATACAGATTCACACTCCCACCTGTAGGGATATGTACTCTCTACTACACTGTAATTAGTGCTAGATGTTATATTTAAAAAAAAACAAAACTGTTTAATTATGTAGGATTTTTCTCTCATAATTACTTTATTTGGCAATTCTGATTATTAGGCTGGGCATTAATTTCATGTTTATTAATCATGTATTATTTTTTTAATTTATTTATTGGTGTTCAATTTACTAACATACAGAATAACCCCCAGTGCCCGTCACCCATTCACTCCCACCCCCCGCCCTCCTCCCCTTCTACCACCCCTAGTTCGTTTCCCAGAGTTAGCAGTCTTTACGTTCTGTCTCCCTTTCTGATATTTCCCACACATTTCTTCTCCCTTCCCTTATTTTCCCTTTCACTATTATTTATATTCCCCAAATGAATGAGAACATATAATGTTTGTCCTTCTCCGACTGACTTCACTCAGCTCCAACCTGTTTCTAGTTCTCCCAGTTTGCTCAGCTGTTTTCTTTGCAAGAGAAGCAGAAAAGGCGTTAAGATTAATCAGCGAGAGGGATCCCTGGGTGGCGCAGCGGTTTGGCGCCTGCCTTTGGCCCAGGGCGCGATCCCGGATACCCGGGATCGAATCCCATGTTGGGTTCCCGGTGCATGGAGCCTGCTTCTCCCTCTGCCTGTGTCTCTGCCTCCTCTTTCTCTGTGACTATCATAAATAAATAAAAATTTGAAAACTAAAACTTGAACCCTAAAATTAAAAAAAAAAAAGATTAATCAGCGAGAGATTGTAGTGGTGAGGAGGAGGGATGGCACATGCAGTGTAGGAGAAAAGAGGTGGACTGTCTAGGAATACAAAAATCCAACGTACAGGCCAGGGATTTTGGCCGGCTCTGCCTATGTCATATCACCAGCATTGCTACTGTACCTGGCACATGGGCGTGTTCTGTAAATAGTTGTTGTACTATGTGAAAAAACGAACTTTTAACTTTTTTTTTTTTTTTTTTTTTTTAGGGGAGATGTGATTTTGTGGTTCTAGGAGTCAATTGGGGCCCTACAGGAGAGAACGTCCTCTTACCCGACGCGCTTCTCTCTGAGAGTTGAGTCTGAAAGGGAACAGAAGTTCCCACCCTGGCCTGCAGCCCTTAGGGATTGGGATCTGACGTGGCTCCGGGGAACCGGTTAAGGCGCTCCAATTCCCCAGGGGTCCTTTTCCCTCCGAGCGGTCCCCACCTAGGTTAGCCCCGCCCCAGGTCGGTGCACGCCCCTTCCCCGCCCCTCCCTCCCTCCTCGTCTCCTCTCCCTCGGCTCCGTCCCCGCTGCCCACCCTTCCCTTTAGTCCCCTCATCCGGTAGCCCCGCCCCCAGCTCTGTCCCCGCCCCTCCCCGCCCCTCCCTCCTCCTCGTCTCCTCTCCCTCGGCTCCGTCCCGCTGCCCACCCTTCCCTTTAGTCCCCTCATCCGGTAGCCCCGCCCCCAGCCCTGTCCCCGCCCCCTCCCCGCCCCTCCCTCGTCCCGGGGCCCTCTCCCGGCTCCGCCCCGGCGGGTCCCGCGGGCTCTCCTTCAGTTCCCTGGCGCGGTCGCCCCGCCCCCCTTCCCCTTGACGTGGCAGAGGCGGCCCCAGCCATGTTGGCCCAGCGGAGTTCTGCGCGGCGGTCGGGGGCGGGGCGGCGCCGGCCCTGATTGCAGTAACACGGCTGCTCCAGGTCGGCAGAAAGGACCGATTTTGCAAGGCGGTGGCCGCGGCTGGCGCGGGTCTCGTCGGGGGCAGTTGGTAAGGACTGACTTCGGGCTGCCTCCCCCCAGCTCCCTGGAGGGGCCGCGGGCCTTCAGCGGAAAGCGGGGGAGGGGAAGCTGTGCGGCCGCGGGCGGGCGGGGGTGGGCCGGGGGCCCTGGGGTCGTGCCCGCTCTGCCCCCTTGGTGCTCCGGAGCAGGCGGGCGCGCCGGCGGCAGCGACCTATGAATCCTGACCCCTTCCACCTCTTACTCACCTCCGTGCTTCGTTGTTTCGGGGCCTGGGGCCTGGGGGCCCGGGAGCCCTCGAGCCCTCGAGCCCTCCCCACGCTACCCTGAATAAGGTAGGAAAGACAGGAGTCGAGTGGAAAACGGCAGTTCAGTATCCCGCCCAGCACCCACCCTCGCCTGCGGGGCGATCCGCCTTCCTCGCCCCAGCCTCACCGCTCCTGGACACTCGGGCTTCTTGGTTCTTACCTTGCCTGATCTGAAGTGCCCTAGACTTTGAACCCAGGTGACTTCGTCACCGGTAGTTCGGCCTTGGGAGTCAAAGGGGATAAGGAGAATTAAGTGCTAGGTAAAGCTAACGCCTTAGGCCTCGATTACTAGCAGGGTGCAGTTTTCAGATGGGACCAGTCTTTTCTGTTGTACCGTTTTCCCGTTTTGGTGGGAAAGGAAAAGCATTAGTCGATCCTACGTACGTGTCATCTTTAGTGTATGTTGAATTCACGTGAATTTCCTCAACCTCCACCCCGCAAAGCCGTGTATAACTAGCCAAATTAATTTGGTTTAAAAAGGTTTTAGATTTAAATATGGATTTAAATACAAATGTTAAGTCTTCTCTCTCTTTTCCAGTAGTCTAATTAACATCGTTTCAGGAAGTCTTTACAACTGAAAAGTAGAGAGGCACAGTTAATTGTTAAATACATCTGATTTGGAAGAAACTCAAATTCTACTTGTAATTTAGGATATTTTTCACTTAGGATCTATAAAAGTGCTAAAATTGAAATATGGAAAACTTACAATTATTATTGATTAGGAAAAGCTTTAAAAATACTGTGGACATGTATTTGATATGCTAGATTAAAGAGACATAATACTTTGCTTCTTTGCTTTTAGTTCTACCATGAGAAATTATTTAAAGTAAGTCTCACTGGTTATAAACTGTGGGGAAATAAGATTTCTTTAGTATAGTCTTTTGTGTTTTGTACCACTTAAAAAATATATTACGACTAGTATTTTAAGTCTCCATCCTATAGTGTCTGAATCATATTTATTCGGTTTTAACATAAGATTAGAGGACAGACTGCTGATCAAATAATGACATTTTATAAAAAGCTATTTGTAAAAGGAATTTATTTCAGATATACCATTATTGGATATGGGGCCCTACATGGAAAGTTTCATACTAGAATTAGTAATTTTGAAATTGAGCAATTCCTACCTTGGAGAGGTGGGGGAGGTATTGTGGATGGACATGTAATTGGACTATTTAAAATTAAATAGGTGGGACTTTTTCAAAATACTCCTGGAAAGTGAGAATATGCAAAATAAAATAGATGTGATTTAGTGAACAAATACAATCTTAGAGCAGAGAGGTTGAAAAGAAAGTGGAAAAGGATGGTAATTGTGTTCAAAATACACAGGTTATATTTAATATGTCATGATATATTTTGTGTTTTGTACTATAAAAAGTAAGGATGTTACAACCCAGCCTTGTTACTTGTAGAAACTGAAACCTGGCTATTGTGTGTAGATGTCTTTATGCTTTGTCTCATAGAGCCTTTCTTTACTAGGCTTTCTGAATTAAGACCTACTGTTCTATGACCTTGGTTCTTAGAATCCTTTTAGACTCTTAAATATTATTGAGGATCCGCTCCAAACTCCCCCTCCTCCTCCCCAAATCCCATGCCTGCCTTAATAGAAGACCGGTGGATTTTCTTTTCTTTTCTTTTCTTTTCTTTTCTTTTCTTTTCTTTTCTTTTCTTTTCTTTTCTTTCTTTTTCTTTTCTTTTCTTTTCTTTCTTTCTTCTTTTCCTTTCTTTCCTTTCCTTTCCTTTCCTTTCCTTTCCTTTCTTTTCCTTTTCTTTTCTTTTCTTTTCTTTTCTTTTCTTTTCTTTTCTAATCTTATTTATTCATAAGAGACACAGAGAGAGACAGAGACTTAGGTAGAAAGAGAAGCAGGCTCCCTATGGAGAGCCTGATGTGGGACTTGATCCTAGGACCCTGGGCCACGACCTGAGCCAAAGGCAGATGCTCAAAGGACAGATGGATTTTCATATTTACTTCTGCATTCAGTGTTTTGTGATACATTATTCTGCTTGAATTGTATGAAAGAAATCTGGCCTCATATAGATATGTAGTTGGAAAAAGGAGGAATATTCTAATCGCTTTTTCAGATAATTGTGCATATTCTTCTTTCATATTACATTACAACCTGTTAGTTGATTCAGAAGCCAAGGGTTAATAGCTATGTGAAATCTGAAATCTTAGGAATGAACTTTTTGTACTCTGTTGCATTAAAATTCCCATTTTTCTGTCTTGCACTGTGAGTGGATCTTTATCCATGCATGATTTGGTAACATCATGAATTGATCATTTGGGAAACTTTGCTTCTCTGAACAAAGTATATTTTCCAAATGTTGACATGTTTCATTATACAGTAGAAAACTCACATTAATATCACCACCGATCTTACCAGAAAAATCTTTAAATATTAGCAAGGTGTGAAGCTCATAGTCATGGATACAGGTTTTCAAAAATTTTGATATTTTCTTGGAAGCTGGGATTTTATCTTTGTTGTTAACTACTGTCAGTTATTTTCCAGGTAACAGGTTCACTTCATTGATTACAGAGGAAATGTATGCCACATACTTAAGTACTAGTTATGTACCATTTTTGAAGAATTGAGAAAAGAGTCAAAACATTTTTTGTGTTTTTGTGGTTTAGATGAAAAACCTTGATTGGTCTAATATTTTAATGCTTTTTGGTGATGCATATTTTTTAAACTTTTAATTAAAAATTTTTTTGGGGGGGCACCTGGGTGGCTCAGTGGTTGAACATCTGCCTTTGGCTCGGTCGTGATCCTGGGGTCCTGGGATTGAGTCCCACATCGAGCTCGTCGCAGGCTCGTCGCGAGGAGCCTGCTTCTCCCTCTGCCTGTGTGTCTGCCTCTGTATGTCTCATGAATAAATAAATAAAATCTTTCAAAAAAGTTTTTTTTTTGGTGATGCATTTTAGGTTATATAGGTTAGATTATACATGCAAAAATGGGAAAACTTCATTTTTTAAAAAAGATTTTATTTATTCATGAAAGACGGAGAGAGAGAGAGAGAGAGGCAGAGATAGAGACACAACAGAAGGAGAAGTAGGCTCCATGCAGGGAGCCTGACCTGGGACTGGATCCAGGGTCTCTAGGATCAGGCCCTGGGCTGAAGGTGGCGCTAAACCGCTGAGCCACCCGGGCTGCCCCTGTTTTTTTGTTCTGTAGAAATAATAGGAGGGATTGCATAGTCCTGGAGTTTGTATTCACATCTGTAGCATGGAAGCTGTTGGCTAAAAACTGGATTTTTCTCCCAGAAAGGTTGTTTCTCCTTTAAAACTGAGGTTGGCATCTAACTGCCCTCTGACTATTCCAGACCTTTGTTTTATCATTATGTTTCAGCACACACTTTTTTTTTGAAAACTCGTACTATCCTTTTCAAATCTGGCTTCTATAATTTGTCTTGAAGATCATCTGTTCTTTTTTTTTTTTAAAGATTTTATTTATTTATTCATGAGAGACAGAGAGAAAGAGGCAGAGACACAGACAGGGAGAAGCAGGCTCCTTGAGGGGAGCCTGATGGCGGGACTGGATCCTGGGACCAGGATCATGCCCTGAGCCGAAGGCAGACTCTCAACCACTGAGCCACCCAGGCATCCTGAAGATCATCTTTTCTAAACAAGTTTAGTTATCTTAGGGTTCCTCTTTTTTCTCTCATCAACCTTTGAAAAATATGTGTTCGCTTTTGATTAGCATACAATTCTCTTGTTGTCTCTGAGATTCTGATAGGAAATACAGTGTTTAATTTTTCTTTTATTATTTTTAACAGATATACTTAATTTTTCTTTCTCTTTTTCTTAAAGATTTTATTTATTTATTCACGAGAGACACAAAGAGGGAGGCAGAGACATAGGAAGAAGGAGAAGCAGGTTCACCATGGGGAGTCCAATGTGGGAACTCGATCCTAACACCCCGAGATCACACTTTGAGCCCCTTGAGCCGAAGGCAGCAGCTCAACTGCTGAGCCACCCAGGCGTCCCAACATTCTTACTTCTTTTAAAGAAAAGAAAATTCTTAGCTGCTAAAGAAGAGAAATACATAGATATGTTAAGCTTCGCTTTCTGTAATTTTTATTATCAAAGTCTATTTGAAAAAAATTTTTTTTTTTTATGATAGTCAAACAGAGAGAGAGAGAGAGAGAGAGGCAGAGACACAGGCAGAGGGAGAAGCAGGCTCCATGCACCGGGAGCCCGACGTGGGACTCGATCCTGGGTCTCCAGGATCGTGCCCTGGGCCAAAGGCAGGCACTAAACCGCTGCGCCACCCAGGGATCCCTTGAAAATGTTTCTAAAATTAAAATGATTATATTCAAATGCTTTTTTTTTTCAAATAATACCCTTTCTTCAGTTACTTTTTTTTTTTAAAGATTTTATTTATTTATTCATGAGAGGCACAGAGAGAGAGAGAGAGAGAGATAGGGAGAGGCAGAGACACAGGCAGAGGGAGAAGCAGGCTCCACGCAGGGAGCCCGACATGGGACTCCATCCCAGGTCTCCAGGATCACGCCCTGGGCTGAAGGTGGTGCCAAACCACTGGGCCACCGGGGCTGGCCTCTTCAGTTACATTTTAGAATCAGTTCCTCATCCTATATTGTCATTCATTCTTTTTTTTTTTTTTTAAGATTTTATTTATTTGACAGAGAGAGAGTGTGCACACAAAAGGGGGAGTGGCAGCAGAGGAGAGGGAGAGACAGGCTCCCCACTGAGCAGAGAGCCTGTAGTGGGGCTTGATCACAGGACCCTGAGATCATGACCTGAGCTGAAGGCAGTTGCACTTAACCAACTGAGGGGGGCGCCCCTCCCCCTCTTTTAAAAGATTTTATTTATTTAATCCTATTGTCATTCTTCGTTACTTCAGGGTCTATGTTGGCTCTTTTGGCACCCTACCTTCATAATTCTTCAGTTCTTTTTTTCTTTTTTTTTTTTTTTTTTTAAGATTTTTATTTATTCATGAGAGACATGGAGGGTGGGGGGACAAGGACACAGGCAGAAGGAGAAGCAGGCTCAACACAGGGAGCCTGACGCGGGACTCGATCCCAGGTCTCCAGGATCAGGCCCTGGGCTGAAGGTGGCGCTAAACTGCTGAGCCACCTGGGCTGCCCTGTAATTCTTTAGTTCTTGATATCTTTTATTTCTCCTACAAATCTTTTGGCCAGCCACAAAAGTACTTCAAATTCTATCCTCTCAAAACATTAAATTTTATTTGTTTATTTGTTTTTTTTAAATTTTTATTTATTTATGATAGTCACAGAGAGAGAGAGAGAGAGGCAGAGACACAGGCAGAGGGAGAAGCAGGCCCCATGCACCGGGAGCCCGACGTGGGATTCGATCCCGGGTCTCCAGGATCGCGCCCTGGGCCAAAGGCAGGCGCCAAACCACTGCGCCACCCAGGGATCCCCTCAAAACATTAAATTTTACAATTTCTTTTCTTCACTAATCACTGTTGTAGTTTTAGTTTGAGAATGTTGGATAGAACTGTTGCCTAGGCAGGAGAGCTGGCATTCTAGAAAGGCAGTAGGAGAGAAACAAGATGGAGATGTCTGTTGATATTGGGCCCTAACCAGAGCTGCATCCTCCTCCCCCTAATAAATTTAAATGATTATATTGAAATCATATGTTTCAAATTAGAGTTTAAAATGCTCTCCTAAGTTGGAATGATAAAAATATTCTGAATTAAGTTTCTGCAAAAGTCAAATGGCATAGGGATTACCACTTGTCAGGCATTTTATTTATGGATGCCACAAATGGTCTTATATTTGCACAATAAAAAAATTACCTGTCTAAAATAGAAGTACCTGGTTTCAGAAAAATGTTTTTGTTATGCACTATTAAGTATTCTCTTCTAGCAAGGTTAGTGGAAATTTGTCATCTTCTGGATAGAAAACCAAATGAGCTTTAGAATTTGTTTTTGGTAATCTGTTTATTAGAATAATGTAATTTACAGGGCTGGTAGGGAAAACACAGGATCTAAATTTTCCCCCATCTTTGAGTTTCTTTCCTATGCACCCTTACATAAATAGGACACTTATTTTGCCTTTTTTTTTCCTGTAGTCTTTTTTTCAAGAGTTTTTAATAAAAAAAGGATAAAATACCTCTTATAAGGCATAATGAGCACTGGGTTCAGTAGAGTCATTATTTTGTTGTGAGTCAGGTTATTGTTGCTTGCTAATTTTTTTTCTGAGATAAATACTTTTTTTTGGTTATGATTTTTCATGGATTAATATTGCTGAAAGTGGGAAAAACATGCTTAGTTTAGTTTTCCTTAAGAGGATTTTTAAACATCTTTAATTTTGTTGCAGAAATAATCATCAGACTCTACAATGACGACCTATTTGGAATTCATTCAACAAAATGAAGAACGAGATGGAGTCCGATTTAGTTGGAATGTTTGGCCATCAAGTCGACTGGAAGCTACAAGAATGGTTGTTCCAGTAGCAGCCCTATTTACACCACTGAAGGAGAGACCTGATTTACCACCTATTCAATATGAACCTGTTCTGTGTAGTAGGACCACTTGCCGTGCAGTTTTGAATCCTTTATGGTAATTAAAATACATTTAAAAAGTAACGTGGCAATATGATTTAAAAATATAGTTTCTTATTTATATAAAAATTTCTTTGTTTTTGTTATAGTTATTTTTTCAAAGTAGGATATAGTCAAATCCAAAAAGCTGTAAAATTGAAGGATATTCTATTTGTAGTGAGTTGATAAGAGACCAAAGGTAAAGTTGTCACTTTATTAACTGTTAATCCTATCACTAATATCTCTAGATACTGGTGCTGGCTGTGTGTCATTAGACCCATGTTGTGTCCTTAGAAAAGTCATAATTGAGTGGTATGGTGTTTGAGAATGTTATGATTTCTTAATGCATAAACCAGAATTTCAAGAATCCTCTTTTATTCCTCTTTCTACACTTTCTCCCCAACCAATCCACTAACAACTCTGATTCTGCCTCTAGAATGTTACTGATTCTCTTATATTTAGTCTCTTCTCTACTAGTACACTCTACTTTAAGATATACCATATTTTTTTCTGGACAATTTAATTATCCTCTTATATGGTCACCCTGTTTCCATTCTTGTCTTTCAGCAGTTTATCCAGAAGCTAGAGTGTTACAAATGGATATCAGATTATTAAAACATTTCAACAGTGTTTTATTATACTTGGAATGAAAAATCCAAACTTCTTGTCAAGACTCCTAAACCATACATCATCTAGCCTTTGTAATGTTTCTTTTTTTTTTAATTTATTTTTTATTGGTGTTCAATTTACTAACATACAGAATAACCCCCAGTGCCCATCACCCATTCACTCCCACCCCCCGCCCTCCTCCCCTTCTACCACCCTAGTTCGTTTCCCAGAGTTAGCAGTCTTTACGTTCTGTCTCCCTTTCTGATATTTCCCACACATTTCTTCTCCCTTCCCTTATATTCCCTTTCACTATTATTTATATTCCCCAAATGAATGAGAACATATAATGTTTGTCCTTCTCCGACTGACTTACTTCACTCAGCCTTTGTAATGTTTCTGCTTTCATCTTAAATTACCCATTTTCTTTATTGTTAATAACTACATTATATCTTACCCTCTTTCTGATCCTTGAACATACCAAATTTATTCCTACATTGAAACTTGTGCAATAGCTATATATTCTGCCTGGATTACTCTGCCTGGATTGACTAGTTCCTTTTAATTTAGATCACATTTCAGTTGTTTATTTAAGAAGGCTTTCTTTTAAAGTAGCCCTCCCAAACACATTCTCACACCCTGCTTTGTTATCTTTAATCTCTTAGTATCACTATCTGAAAGTATTTTCTGTGTTTGTGCATCTACTTTCGTATTGTATGTCTTTCTGTTCTATAATATAAACTTCATAGTAACAGGGATCTTTGATTTCTTGTTTATTGCTGTATCACCAGTACCTGGAATAATGGCTTGTACATACTAAGCATTCAGTAAATATGTTTTTTGAATTAAATGTTTTCTTTTTCTTAAACGTTTTATTTATTCATTCTTGACACACACACACACACACACACACACACACACACACACACAGAGGCAGAGACACAGGCAGAGGGAGAAGCAGGCTCCATGCAAGAGCCTGATGTGGGACTTGATCCCAGGACTCCAGGATCATGCCCTGGGCATGAAGGCAGGCGCTCAACCGCTGAGCCACCCAGGGATCTCTAGAATTAAATGTTTTCTAGATTTGAGTGTAGAATTACTAAATCATTTGAAGAAAAAAGTATTGTCTTAATTTTATTAGTATTTACTATATATTAGAAGTCGTGTTCATTTAAGTAACTTGTTATGTTAAAAGCATGAATTAGATGTTGACAACATCTAAAGGTAATGGCTTTTAAAGGTCACTTTAAGTATTAGTTTGAATGTGTTCATATTTCATAAAGAAATTAATTTTATTGAAATTAGGATCATTGTACACTTGAACTGAAACATGAGCTCTTTTGTATCTTTTCTTAAAACAGTCAGGTGGATTATCGAGCAAAACTCTGGGCTTGCAACTTTTGTTATCAAAGGAATCAGGTAAGAAAACCCCTAATGCATATGTTAATGCTTTGATACTAGTGTAAATATATAAAAAAATGCACATTAAAATAAAGGTGAAATAATTTTTCATACAATAAATACTTTTTAGTAACTAAATGATAAAATTATTTGCAGTTTAGAATTTCATTACTCTTTCTGGAAAATAATTTGTTAAAAATTTTTTTTTTTCTCCATAGTTTCCACCTACTTATGCTGGTATATCTGAACTGAATCAACCTGCTGAACTTTTACCTCAGTTTTCTAGCATTGAATATGTAGTTCTGGTAAGAACATAAGAGTAAATCCTGAAGAAAGTTTTAACTATCCAGTAATTTACTTTATACCAAAATAATTGTTAATTTGAGATAACTTAAAGAGCATCATTCTTGATTCTCGCATTGAATTGATGGAGCATTTAAGAGGTAAGAACTGTCCTGGTCAGTTTGAACAAGGTAATTTTTCTGTTGTAGTTATTTAATGAGTGGCCAGGATATTGGGTGGTGTCTTGATTTGCCATACTAAGTAGGTCAATGAGCAGTATAGTGTCAATATTGTTGTGTAGTTGGAAGGTCAGTTCAGAAATACTTAAATCAATATGATGCTAGAACCTGATGGTATATCCCCAAGTCTAATTAATAAAGTTACTCTTGCAATAGTCCTGTTAAGAAAGTAATTTTTCTTCCCTTTTTGAATGGCTTTACATAATTGTTTACATATTTAAGTGTTAAGGTAATAATATCCTTTATGAATGTTGTAAAGAAAGCAGAATATGGTTAACTTGAGCCAGTAAGTAATATGTCCAGCCTACCTAGTTTTTAGTTCTCTTGCAGTCTGATTCAGGTTTACATAATTATTTTATAAAAATGATCTTATTTTGTTTTAAAGCGTTACAGCTAGTGTTTTCTTGTTTTAAGAGAAATAAATGCTTGTTACAGGAAATGAAGCCTTATGCAGCTAAACAAAATCAAAAGCTTTTGAAACTATAAATAATGGTTTTAAATTTAATTTTTATCTTAAAATGCCTTAGATATCTCTTTCTATGCATAATATGTTTAATATTATGAAATGATTTAAGATTTCATTGTATGAATGTACTATAAATTATTTAATTAGTTCTCTACTAATTATCCTTGTATTGTGCTGAGTGTTAATACATTAACATTTTCTTATTATTCCCTCATTTTTAATTTTAAAAGCGTGGTCCTCAGATGCCTTTGATATTCCTCTATGTGGTTGATACTTGCATGGAAGATGAAGATTTACAAGCCCTGAAAGAATCTATGCAGATGTCATTAAGTCTTTTACCACCGACAGCTTTGGTTGGACTTATTACTTTTGGGAGAATGGTACAGGTTCATGAACTTGGATGTGAGGGCATTTCAAAAAGCTACGTGTTCAGAGGAACAAAAGATCTGTCTGCTAAACAACTGCAGGTAACAACAAGAGTGGTGGTTTCAATTTTATCTGCGAGCATACTCCAAAATTTATCTATAAATGCATTCTGGATATAAGTTTATAGAAAATATTTTTATGATGAATGGCTAATTATAATAAAGGCTTTAAATTTAGGGTTGATACCAATTTTTTGCATTTGCCTTAAATTGTTATTATACAGAATGAAGACTTAAAAAAATATTTTATTTATTTATTTATTAATGAGAGACACAGAGAGAGAGAGAGAGGCAGAGATACAGGCAGAGGGAGAAGCAGGCTCCACGCAGGGAGCCCAGTGCGGGACTCGATCCCGGGTCTCTAGGATCACACCCCGGGTCAAAGGCAGCGCTAAACTGCTGGGCCACTGGGGCTGCCCAAAACCTCTCACTTTAAAAAAAAAAAAAAAAATTTATTCATGAGAGAGAGACACAGAGAGAGGCAGAATACATAGGCAGAGGGAGAAGCAGGCTTCCCTGTGGGGAGCCTGATGTGGGACTCGATCCCAAGACCTCGGGATCATGACCTGAGTCAAAGGCAGATGCTCAACCACTGAGCCACCCAGACGTCCCAAAGACCCCTCACTTTGAATGGTAAAACTGAAGGTATTTTGCTAGAGATTTGAAGAGCTTATAGAAGTCATACTGAAGACTGAGGGAAAGCAACCACAGAATAGTAGCTCTTGTTTCTTGATACCTCATTTGGATTGAAACACTTTTATTATGTTTGGCAAGGGAGGTGTTTTAAGGCTTGAGAGTTATTCATGTATGAACCACGAGAATATATTTTTTCATACATCAGGACCAAATTTTTATTTTGGGGCAAAATTGAAGCTTTATCTTCCAAGACAGGGAGTTATTTGTGGCTTATTAGGTTCATCTGGGGATATTTTTTCAATATATATATATATATATATTTTTTTTTACTTAGCGATTTCGCTAGACCATGAGAGAGTGAGTGAACATGTGCTTGTATTGGAAGGTTGTTGAGAGGGTAAGATTGTTCATGTAAGAATTGTGAAAAACTTTGTGATCTGACACGACCCCGAGCTAAGAATAGTTACCCTAGAAGAGGATAGGTAAGCCTTGTTAAAGTAGACAGACATGAAGTCAGACTTCGGAGCATCCAGGTAGCCCAAAATGAAAAAGAAAAGATTTTGAGAATGGTTTTAAATGATTCTAATTTGAGGCTGGCAGACTGAGATAGTGGTGCTACAGTTAATTGAGACAGAAAATAGTGGAGGAGTTTGCAGATTTGGGTGGGGAGGATAATGAACAATGAATAA
Organism: Canis lupus familiaris; assembly: GCF_011100685.1. Classification (NCBI taxonomy): domain Eukaryota; kingdom Metazoa; phylum Chordata; class Mammalia; order Carnivora; family Canidae; genus Canis; species Canis lupus. The sequence goes on along the minus strand of NC_049229.1, from coordinate 17,448,251 downwards.
GATCATTAGATTTGAGGAAGTGAGGAAAATTAGAGTCAGCATTCTTACAAGAGGTTTGTTGAAGGTATGGAAGGCAATAGTGTGGGAATTTGAGAGAGAGAACTGAGTTAACAGGTTTACTTTAGGAAGGACACTTGAATGTGTTTATACACAGGAAAGAGAGAGAAACTAAAGAGGGTGAATGAAATCAGGAGTGAGGTGAGGTTTCAGAAGACATGATAGGGATTCTTTCAGGGGCACAGGAAGCCAGAGTGCCTTGGAGAAGAAGAGCATCTGTTTCTATGAGACAGGAGAGAAATTAGGCACATTTTAGTCTTTCTGTGCCTTAGTTTTTTTCATTTGTAGAAGAGAAGTAATAATAATATTTACCTTACAGTGTTGTCATGAACATTAAATGGATTGTGCCTGTTAAGTGTTTGCAGTTGTTATTTTTAAACTAAAAATTTGTTTAATGTTACCTCTGATGGTGGAATACATTTTATTTATATTATGTAATAGATATGTATCACATAAAATACTTTTTTTTTTTTTTTTTTTTGGTAGCAGGCAATAAATGGCTATGGACTAAATTTTTTTCTCCATTAAAATGTTTTTACTTTCTGTCTCTGGTCAAAAAGAACTTGATATTTGCTCCCCAAATAGTCCTGAATTATTAATTCTTAAATTCTTCCAGTTGTGCCATCTTGGGTTGATCTCTTTGCTTGTTGTTTTAGCCTCCGTAGAAAGGGATATTACCTATTTTATAAGACTATTATTAGTACTGCCTGAAATAATGTGAGAATACTCTTGGGACAGTGGAATCTCTTACAAGGCTTTGTGGCAAAACCTGGGTTAATATCTTACTTTGCCACTTACTAGTTGTATAACCTTTGGCAAGTTAACGTAGACTTTCTGAGTGTCAGTTTTCATTTATAAAGTAGGGATTAAGAAATTTATTTCATTTTGTTTTGTGAAGAAATAGCATATATGGGCAGCCCCGGTGGCTCAGCGGTTTAGCGCCACCTTCAGTCCAGGGCGTGATCCTGGAGACCTGGGATTGAGTCCCGCGTCAGGCTCCCTGTATGGAGCCTGCTTCTCCCTCTGCCTGTGTCTCTGCCTTTCTCTCTCTCCTCTCTGTGTTTCTCATGAATAAATAAATAAAATCTTAAAAAAAAATAGTATATATAAAGAGTGTAGCACAGAATCTAACATATAGTAAGTCTTAGTAAAAACTTTCTTTTCCTGCTGGGAGTATAGAAAATACTATAGGATTAGCTCGGTATTTTTTTCTTTGCAAATTTTTAGATTTTCTGATTTTCTGTTATATACTTTTAGTTGATTACTACACGACTAAGTAGAATTTCTAAATTCAAGAAAACTTTAGTAAAATAATATTTAGTAAAATAATATTTACTAAAGTAAAACTTTAGTAAAAAATTTCTAAATTCAAGAAAACTTTAGTAAATATAATATTTAGTAAAACTATTTAGTAAAATAGTGATGTGTTTAGAGAGGAATTTTTTACACATTTAAAATTCAAAACAAAACTGGTGATTTGGTTAGGTAGTAACTAAAAAATTAAGAAGTATAGGCATAAAGGTGTGTGTACATTATAACTCTTATATGATTCCATGTACCTCTCCTTTATAACATTTATTACAATTGCAATTTTATACTTTTTTAGCTAACAATTTTATTAACTGCTATTTGTTTCATCAGATTTTAATTTCATAAGGTCAAGGACTATATATATATATATATATATATATATTTACCATTAGATGCCTGACACATAGCAGGTACTTCTCAAGTGAAGTTGCTCAAAGGGATGGATGAATATAATTTAAGAAATACATTCAAGTTATGTAGTAACTTGACTATTAATTAGAAATAAAGTATTTTTGAGCTAATATTCCTCTTTGCTTCTATAGTACCTTGTATTTTGCTCTCTCATGGTGATTATTTCATTGTCTTGTTACTGTTTATCTGACTGTCTCCACAACTGAACTTTTTGCTTTCTGAGAAAAAGACTTTATGCTCTTTATTTTTGGGTTCCTAATACCTAGCACAGTATCTGGCGCATGGTAAGTAGTTGATACATCTTTGGAGTAATTGAACGGATATCACAGAAAAAATCTCTTTACAGGAAATGCTGGGACTCTCTAAAGTACCTGTTACTCAAGCAACACGTGGTCCTCAGGTACAGCAGCCACCTCCTTCCAATAGGTAATAATGAAATATGGCAAAGATAATTTTTACAATTTGTGAAGCTCTTTTAAGCATCCTGTACCCTTAACTTGAACATAGACATTCAGTGATACTATGTTGTTAAATATTTTTAAGAATGTGAATATATTGCATTAGTATACCTTCTAAAGATTTGAGGCAGAATCATATCACCAAAATGGTTGGTTTCTCATCATTACAATGTTGAGTTACTTTAGTTTTGATATGTTCCTGATCTATTTTTAAGTTCATAAAAACTTTTGTGGTTGAAGGCAGCCAAACAAAACTAGGTTCTGCAAAAGCTTTTCATTTTGCCTTCTTAGCCTTACAGGTAGTTTTTTCCTCCTAAACTTACTAATTAGAGGTGGTATTACTAAAATTGAGTTGATGTATCTTCTCATAATTACTTCAGTAGCCTTAAAACTTACCAGGCCGGTAAATAAAAGGCGCAGTCCTGAAGTAATACTTGGTGTGAGTGTTTTACTTATAGTTGTTGTGCTAAGACTGGTTCTGGACCAGTAGATAACATCACCTGGGAACTTGTTTGAAATGCAGTTCTTGGGCCCTACCCCAGACCTACTGAAACGAAACTCTGCAATCAGCAATCTGTTAAAATAAGTTCTTCTACTAGTTCTGATGTACACAAAAGTTAGAGAGCCATTGGTCTGCCATGTATTGAAGTTACTTTTCTCTATTTTTAATTTTTTTTTTTTAGGATTTTATTTATTAGAGTGAGTGAGCACATGAGGGAGAGGGAGGCTCAATCCCAGGACCCTGGGATCATGATGAACTTAAGGGAGATGCTTAACCTACTGAGCCACCCAAGTGTCCCATACTTTTCTTTCTTTCTAAAAAAGTGAACAGTTTGTTTCTTGAACTCTTACAAACATTTATAAATGACTTTTTATTTAACTTTGCTTTGCAGATTCTTGCAGCCAGTACAGAAAATAGACATGAATCTCACAGATCTTCTGGGAGAACTGCAGCGAGACCCTTGGCCTGTACCACAGGGGAAGAGACCTTTGCGTTCCTCTGGAGTGGCACTTTCCATAGCTGTAGGACTACTTGAGGTAGTGACGATAGCTTTGTTTTGGAAATGTAAATGTGTATGTGTGTATCAATGATATGTACAAGGTAATGTTGTTGAGTGAGAAAACCAGGTCATTAAGACAAGTATCTAATTACATTTAAAGTTTGACCTATGGTATATCCTTTTGTGTATAGAGAGGCACCTGGAAGGGTGTTCGTCCAGCTGTTAGCAGTGGTAGGATAAGGGGAATTTTGCTTTTAAGTAGAGTTTGAAAATTTTACACTACACAGATCTTAAGCTTTATAATTAGAAAAGAGAGTTTAAAAAAATGCTTTTTAAAAATGTGAGATGCTATCAAATTTACAGAGAAGTTGTAAAGAACTTTTTTCCCTTTGAACTATTTACATTGTTGACACCTTTCCAACCCCTTGAAAACTTGAGTTGTATTTCCTATAAATCAGGATATTTTCTATAAAACCACAATACAATTATTACAATCAGAGTATTAACACTGACATGTTACTACCACCTAATTTTCAGAACTCATTCAACTTTTGCTGGTTATTTCAATTTCTTTTACTAAAAAGATTTAATTCAGAGACATGTATTTAGCAGCATGTTTTTTTTAGTTTCCTGCAGTCAGGTACAGTTCCTCAACTTCTGCTTTCATGAACCTGATGCTTGGAAGATTCAGGCCAGTTATTTTATAGGCTCTCTCAAAGTAGGTTTGTTTTGATGTATCCACACAGTTAGATTCAGGTCTTACATCATTGGTAAGAATATTGTAGAAATAATTCTGTGTTCTCATTACACCCTATCACATGGCCTGTGATTTTCATTTGCCATTCAAGATGATACAGTCACCATGATCACTTCTTTTTTTTTTTTTTTTTTTTTTTAAGATTTTATTTATTTATTCATGAGAGACAGAGAGAGGCAGAGACACAGAGGGAGGGAGAGGCAGGCTCCTGCATGGAGCCTGATGTGGGACTCGATCCCAGAACCGGGATCATGCCCTGAGCCAAAGGAAGATGCTCAACTGCTGAGCCACCCAGGCATCCCACCGTGATCACTTCTTAAGATTGTATCTGTAGATTTCTCCACTGTAAACATACTTTTATTTTCCCTCCTTTTGTAATTGAAAAGCATTAGATGGTGAGGGTCTTTGAAATCATACAAATATCCCCTTCCTCATCAAAATTTAAATTTATTTATTAATATCATTATAGAGTTTACATCTTTTCTATGTGTATAGTTACTCTACTTTGTTCCATAATTAGAAACTTTTTTTTTTTAAGATTTTATTTATTTATTCATGAGAGACACAGAAAGAGAGACAGACGTAGGCAGAGGGAGAAGCAGGCTCCCTCTAGGGAGCCCGATGTGGAACTCGATCCTGGGACTCCGGAATCACACCCTGAGCCGAAGGCAGACGCTCAACCACTGAGCCACCCAGGCATCCCCATAATTAGAAAAATTTATATAATCATATTAGAAATGCTTTTTGGGGGAGTCTGCTTCTCTCTCTGCCTATGCCTCTGTTTCTCTGTGTCTTTCATGAATAAATAAATAAAATCTTTAAAAAAAAAAGAAGAAATGCTTTTATTTGCAATTTTCTTAGTTACTGGACAAAAAACATAGCACTTTTTTTATGTTATGTTATAGCTTCAGAAAAGAATAGATGGTATAACTTTTGTAATCCAGTGTATTTGGATTCCTCAAAATTTCTGTTCTACTTATAGCACTCTTATTTTTTATTTATTTACTTATTTATTTTCAAAATAATACCATTTTTTCTCAAGTCACTGGTACCTTAGGAGGAAGGAGAGGTAGATTGGAGCACTCAGTCTATCATCTTGAATTTGAAATATAAGCTATGCTTGTTTTAAACATAAAAAACAAAAATAAAACAACAACAAAACAGAAGATGCACTCTTTTCACTCTTTCTTTACTCCTTCCAGTCTAGGATTAGTTAAGCAGGAGAAGCATCCTTGTTTATAGGAATCAAGTTTATAGAGTATTTTAAAGTTAGGAGGGCACTATTAATAGGATTTCAAAAGAAAGGTATTTAAACAAATACCTTGTCTTTAAATTCATTTTAAACATTTGATTATTTCTTGGGAAATGTATACTTTTGTGTTTTCTGGAAAATGTATATCAAAATTCACTTCTAGAAATGTATAACTTGTATTTTCCTTTAAACTCTTTTGACAAGTTACTTTTTTCTTATAGTGTACTTTTCCCAACACTGGTGCTCGTATCATGATGTTCATTGGCGGTCCAGCAACTCAGGGACCTGGAATGGTGGTTGGAGATGAACTGAAGACGCCTATAAGATCATGGCACGACATTGAAAAAGACAACGCTAAATATGTTAAAAAGGGAACTAAGGTAATTTTGGCTTTTAAGCCTTGTTGTTTTAGTAGAAAAATTCACTTGATGACAGAGGGAATACAAGTACTTTATGGTAAGAATCTGATGTTGTAACTGCTATTCAGAATTGGAGAAATAGTCTTTTTTTTCTTGGTAATTTTTCTGGTTTTAAATATTTAAAAGTATAATAGCACTAATATGTATCTCTTTAAAAGATAATTCCTGAGAGAAACTCTGTGTGGCTTTTTAGATAATCATTTTAAAGAATGTCTTTTTTTCGGGGCACATTGGTAGCTCAGTCTGGTTAAGCATCCGTCTTTGGCTCAGGTCATGATCTCAGGGTTCTGGGATTGAGCTTCACATCTGACTCCCTGCTCCATGGAGAGCCTACTTCTCCCTCTGCTCTTCCTCTGCCCATGCTTTCTTGTTTACTCTCAAATAAGTAAAAAAGAAAAAGTATCTTTCCTGCCTCAGGAGAAATTTCTTGCATTTTCTAATTTTTCATTTCCAAGAGGCTGCCTTTAGATAGGTATATTTTTCATAGTATGAATAGCCCATCATTTTCTGGTGAGTTGTTTTCTGTTCATGTAACTTCAATTTTATTTGGGTTTGTACCAGTACATTTTCACTTTTGACTATTGACTCCCTTGAGTTGGTTTTGCTGTTATTGTCTCTCTCTCTCTCTCTCTTTTTTAAATATATTCTCTGGAGTTCACAATTTTAGTTTAGTTGTGTTGTTGTATTAGCTCTATTTTTTTTTTTTTTGGTAGTCATTATTTATAGTATTTTTAAAAGTGTAATTAATAACAGTTTTTGTTACTATTACTGGATGCTTTTTTTCCTGCTACCTAATTTCCCTTTTGAGCTTGGAATTTTTCTAGTTAGAGCTTCAAAAAATATTTTTTGGTTTGTTAATAGAATAGCTTTTATTACTGTCTTTTTATATTTGATATTTTTGTTACTTGGATGTGGATTTAGCTAGGAAAAACAGTTCTTATTCCTCCACTATGTTCATGTATGAAGAGCAAAACGTATGATATGCCTTTCCTCCAAGCTAGCTTAATTTAGGAGTTAATTTAGAAAGAACATCTTAAATATGTGAAAGTGTCAGGCTTATAGAAGTTATTGTATCACCTTATGAGAAATTTTTTATTATAGAAAATTAAATTAGAACATATCGCATTTAAATTATTATGCATTATTCTTTTAGTATTTTTTAGGTTATTTTGATCTCTATGGGAAAAATGATTTATAGGATGGTTAAGTTTGTGCATTAGTTTGATTTGATTTTAAAAAATCTTTTGTAGCATTTTGAAGCATTGGCTAATCGAGCTGCTACGACTGGTCATGTTATTGATATCTATGCATGTGCATTAGATCAGACAGGTCTCTTGGAGATGAAGTGCTGTCCCAACCTTACTGGGTATGTATTTATAGTTTTTGCAATTATAGACTGATAATTACAGTTTATATAAACCAATAATAATAACTTAGGAAAAATGGTCATCATCTTATCATCCAGGACAACTGTTAACAGTTTTTGATACTCCTTTCAGTAAAGTTTACTTTAAGTTTTTTTCTAAAATTGAGTTACAAAGGCACAAGTTCTGTTTGAAAAGCCTGTCTTGATATTTTGCAGTTGTTGTTTTATTATTGTAGTAGCTTTTGATATATAATTCCCACCATAAAATTTCCCTTTTAAAGCTTACCACAATTAATGGTTTGTTTTTGGTATATTCACAGGTGGAGCAACCATCACCAAATTTAGTTTTAGAACATTTACATTACCCCAGAAAGCAGTCATTCCCCTTACCTGCTTCCTTCTTCTCCCTCTCCCGCTCTTTCAGTGTAGATCACTAATCTCCTTTCTGTCTATAGATTTGCCTGTTCTTGATCTTAGGGGGAAACCATTTCATCTTTCATCATTAAGTATGATGTTAGGTATGGGTTTTTGTAGATGCCTTTATCAGGTTGAAGAATTTTCTCTCCTTAGTGAAGATTTTTTCATTAAAGGGTATTGGATTTGGTCAAATGTATTTTTTACATCTACCGAGATGATCACATGATTTTTATTCATTATTAATGTGGTGTGTTATAGTGATTTTTGTGTATTAAACCACCCTTGCATTCCTGGGATGAATATCATTTGTGAATGATCCTTTTTAGATATTGCTGGATTTGATTTGTTAATATTTTGTTGAGAATTTTTGCATCCATCGTCATAAGGGACTTTGTAGTTTTTTTTTTTTTTCTCCTTGTGATATCTTTGGAATTGATATCAGGATAATACTGGACTCAGAATGAATTGCAAAGTGTTCCTCTTTCATTGGCAGTCTAATTATTTTGGGGATAATTTAATTAGGCTTTAATAAACTCAAGTAGGTCAACTCTTTTCTCAAGTTTATTTTATTTTATTCATCTAATGGCTATTAATGAGCACCTACTGTATATCAAACTGTTCAAGGTACTGGATATAAGGCAGTGAACCAAATATAAAAATCTGCCCTCATGGGGCTTCTTTTAGTGCAGGAATGTTCAGTGTAATTTTCTATTGAAAATGTTTGGTGTTGTCCCACTGAAATATGAGTGTGACTCACATTTAAAATTTAAAATTGTAATTTTAAATTGAGTTCCATTTAAATTTAAATAGCCACATGTTGGATGCACAGTTCTAGTGAGAGATGAGACAAGTAAAGTAAATAGCATGTCAGAAGATAGTAAATGTTAGGGAGAATAATTCAGGAAATGAGGACAGGGGTTTGCAGTACTAAATAGGGCAAGAAGGGAAAGCCTCATTGAAGATGAGGTTTAACAAAGACCTAAGAAAGAGAGGGAGTGAGACATCTATATATATGAAGGAAGAGTGTTTCAAGCAGAGAGAAAAGTGACTGGAAAGTTGAGAACATACCTGGGGTGTTTGAGAAGTTGCAACAAGGCCAAAGTAGCTGGAGTGGAGGTAAGTGAGAGGAACAGATTGTGACAGTCTTTTGACTATAGTAAGGGTTTCAGATAAGTTTACTTTGAGTGAAATGGAAAGTCATTGGAGGAGAGTTTTCAGTAAAGGAGTGATATGATCTGTTGTAATGTTTTAAAGAGACCATCTGACTTTATTGTCTACAGTAGTCTATATAAGGATACAGGAATTCCAAGTGGTGGCTGAGAAATGTTTAGATTTGGGGTATATTTACAAGGTGGAAGATTTGCTGATAGTTTGGAACTGGGGTTTGGGAAAACGAAAGGGCATCTACTGGAAGCCTGCCCTTTATTGAAATGGGTAAGACTGTGGAAAGAAGAGTATTAGTGGAGAAATTGGGAGTTCAGTTCTGAACGTTTGGTTTAAGATGCCATTTGACATTCATGAGGAGGTTTGGAGTAGGCAGTTGGGTATTACAACATAGAGCAGAGATAGGTCGGGGCTGGAGATAAAAATGTGGGAGCTGAAAAAAAAAATGTGGGAGCTGAAAGAACATTGACGTTTTTTTAAATAGCAATAAAAATGGATGAGATTGTAAGATTTTGCAGTTGAACACTGCCAGGACCTTCCTGAGAGCAGTGAAAGTTGACTTAGAGTGAACTAGAAGAAGAATAGGAAGAGGGGATTGGAAACAGCTGGTAAAGATTACAACTTTTCAAACTTTCCCATATGCAGATCAGCTGGGTATCTTGTTAAAGTACAGATTCTGGATTTACTGTGCATAGGATGGGACTTGGAATTCTGTTTTTCAAACAGGATCCTTGGTGTTGCTAATGTTGCTGGACCACTGAGTAGTAAGGGTATAGACAGCTCTTACAAAGAGGTTTGCTGTAAAAAGGGAACAGGTAATTAGGGTGGTGTAAATTGTCTTGAAGTAGGATACATTGTCAGGTTTAGTGATGACAGATCATCATGGATGACATGTTTGTAAAAGTAGAAAGTCTGAAAGATTTTATATACTACTGTCGGAATTAGTATGTTAAGTTGTCAAGACTTCTAGATCAAGGTCAGCATACAGAATTCAACTGTATTTTTGTATACTGGTGACAAACATAGAGAAAACAAAATAAAAAAAATAATAACATCCAAGATAAACTCAGGAGTTTCACAATATCAAAAATAAAATTACCATTAATTAATTATGCCATATAAATTTTATTCTTTTGCCTATTTTAATTTTTTTTAAAAGATTTATTTATTATTCATGATAGAACACAGAGAGAGAGCGAGGCAGAGACACAGGAGGAGGGAGAAGCAGGCTCCATACCAGGAGCCCGACGTGGGACTCATCCCGGGACTCCAGGATCGCGCCCTGGGCCAAAGGCAGGCGCCAAACTGCTGAGCCACCCAGGGATCCCCCCTATTTTAATTTTTTATTGTATTTTATTGTTTAGAATCTACTAAAAGTATTTTAAAAATCTGAGCAAATATATGTAAATATTTGTATGCATGTGAGTATATGGGTTATGAGCAGCAGAAAATTATACATACCTTTCTCTACTTTGCATTTTCACTCATACCCTGGAAAGTGGTCTTTAGCAGTATATTACCTCATTTTGTGTATATACCATATTTTATTCAACTAGTCTCTAACAGATGATCATCTGGATTATTTCCATTCTATTTTATTACTAGCAGTGGTGAATACCCCTGTGCATATATTCTGCTTTTTGTTTTTGTTTTCCAGAATATTTTTGGGACAGATTCCCAATAGTGGCTTGACTAGATTAAAGAGAAAACACATGGATAATTTTGATAGATATTGTCAAATTCCTGTGCATTCAGGTTGCATCATTTTGCATTCCCATCTGAGTTTCCACAGTCTCATCAACAGAGTATGTTGTCAAATTGTGATTTTTGCTGATCTATTAGAGCAAAATGGTATCTCAGAATTGTTTTTATTTGATAGTTAATTTTTTTAAAACTTAAAAAAAAATTAAAATAGGTATATGCTTACTGGAAAGAATCAAGCAGTACATAAGTGCTTAAAATGAAAATGATTCCTCAGGCTCCTCTTATTTTCATTCACTGGTTTTGATCCTGTTAAGTTTGATATGATACATAGACAGTATATGCAAATATATACATACACAAGTATGTATTTGTTTTTAAGAATGAGAACATGTGCTGTAATTGTCACACATCTTCACCAGGAGAACTGGGTGGCTGGGAAGGAAGAGGCATACTTGCTATTGTGTACCACTTTGTACCTTTTGAATTTTGTATTGTGTGGATGTATTATCTATCTGTAAAAGAACTACTGATGATAAATGAAAGTGTTAGGAGAACTCAGATACCCTCAGGATTGAGATTATTTGTGGAGTGTGGAATGAAGATATTTTCATATATTTGAGTTTTTAAAAATAATGGTAATCTAGCACATTTTGGAAAGTATCTCTAAAATCTGTTGGTAGTGGGATGCCTGGGTGGCTCAGTGGTTAAGCGTCTGCCTTTGGCTCAGTGTGTGATGCTGGAGTTCTGGGATTGAGTCCCATGTTGGGCTCCCTCCATGGAGCCTGCTTCTCTCTTTGCCTTTCTCTCTCTGTGTCTCTCATGAATGAATAGATAGAATCTTTAACAAAAAAATAATAAAATAAAATCTGTTCGTAGTATTGAGAAGTAAAATACTTTTCTGGTTTTAACACATGGACCCAATACTTGTGTCACATACATTATTTTTTGTTCTTTACATGCAGAGGATACATGGTAATGGGTGACTCTTTCAACACTTCCTTATTCAAGCAGACTTTTCAAAGAGTCTTTACCAAAGATATGCATGGACAGTTTAAAATGGGCTTTGGTGGCACATTAGAAATAAAGGTAAGAGCCAAAACTTGACATGTATGGTATGTTATCAAGAGAAGTTTGTAGGCTTCACCACAATTTTAAAATATCATTAATCAAATTCAATATGTGCTTTAAAAGTTGTGGTGGTTTTATATTGAAAACCAGAATTAGAGATTTTACCAGAAAATGTATTATTGTTAAATGTACCTGAAATGTTTACTTGAGCATTTCCAAGTGATTGTTAGAGAAGAAGATACTGGATAGGTAAAATTTCATTTAACTACTTTTTTCCCTTTATATAGGGTTAAACTTTTAAAGTGTGCTTTATCTTTTTAATTTGCTTACGTTAGTACTAGATTTTTTTTTAATTGTAGGAATTAGTATCTAATTTAAGAGAAACCCGTTCTATTCCATTTGGATAATTAGTAATTGTTTAATGGTTGGTAGGTTATTGATATTACTCACTTCTGTCATTCATTTCAAATTTGGATTTAGAAAATCCAAAGGCTTGGGGCACCTTGGTGGTGCAGTCAATTGGGCATCTGACGCTTGGTTTCAGCTTAGGTCGTGGGATTGAGCCCTGTGTTGGCCTCAGTACTCAGAGGGGAGTCTACTTGAGATTTTTCTCTCCCACTGTCCCTCCCCTCTCCACACTCTCTCTCTAAAATAGATAAATAGGGGCACATGGGTGGCTCAGTGGTTGAGCATCTACCTCTGGTTTAGGTTGTGATCCTGGGGTCCTAGGCTCGAGTCTTGCATCGGGCTCACCACAGGGAGCCTGCTTCTCCCTCTGCCTGTGTCTCTGCCTCTCTCTCTGGGTCTCTCATGAATATATAAGTAAAATCTTAAAAAAAAAAAAAAACATAAATGAATCTTTAAACAAAAAAGAAAACCCAAAGGATTAGTGTTAGCTACTAGTATATTATAAACACATTGATTTTGAATTTCCATTAAATAAAATCTTGTTAATCTTTTTATTTTATTGAATGCTTGCTCTATCTCCAGCATTAACCAAGGAAATTATAGAGATCTCAAGGGATATACAAGGCACAGATTGCCTTAAAAAGAAACTTGGGGCACCACGTTGACTCAGTAGAGTGTGTGACTCTTGATCTCAGGGTCATGAATTCAAGCCCCACCTTGGGCGTGAAGCCTACTTAAAAAACAAAAACTACTGAGCCATCCTGGTGCCCTGAAACTTAGTTTTGATAGAAAGATAAGATTAACACTTGTGATAGAGTGAAATAACAGTAGATTATAGAAGTCATAGAAAGGTTTAGGGAAGAAACCTGAATGTTTGCAGGACACAATTTATTCTTGACAATAAATGGTTTTTTAGTGTCTTACAGTGGTTTTGAAAGAGGGACGAATTTAAATTGGTTGAGGACAACACATTTTAGTTAGGATCCCATATGAGGAGAGGTAAAAAAGTGAGAACCAGCATGATATATTTGGGGAAACTTCCCAGTGAGAGTGGATGGCTTTTATTGCAATGTAAGGGAAATAGTTTTAATTGTGTGGTTGGATGTAGTTTGGCGATGCATGTCCAGGCAGAAGAAGCCATTGTAAATTAATGAACAATGTTTCGGGTAAAATTCATCTGACAATGTTAATCACTTTGTCAGGAAAAAGAATATCAGGAAAAGTGAATTAGGCTTTTAAAATCTTTTGATAGAAACAATAGCTTAAATTTTGGTGTCAGTAGAGATTGGAAAGAAACCAGTCTTGGTGACACATTTTCTAAGGGAAGAAAAATAGGGATCCCTGGGTGGCGCAGCGGTTTGGCGCCTGCCTTTGGCCCAGGGCGCGATCCTGGAGACCCGGGATCGAATCCCACGTCGGGCTCCCGGTGCATGGAGCCTGCTTCTCGCTCTGCTTCTCTCTCTGTCTCTCTCTCTCTCTCTCTCTCTGTGACTATCATGAATAAATAAATGAAATCTTTAAAAAAAAAAAAGAAAAATAGAAGATAATGATTTTGGGATATGATATTATTTTGAATTCAGAGTGAGGTTTCAAAATGGAGATTTCTTATGAGCAGGTAGAAATAGAGTATTAAAGTTAGGTCAGGGCTAGATTTTATATTTGGGAGTTATCAATCTAGAAGTGCCCAATGATTCATTATTTCTAAATTAGTATGTTTTCATTGACTTGAGTTTTAAATATGGAAAAATGTCTTTATTTTTATATACTTGAGTATATGTTTGAGCTTATCTTTGGGTATACTGAAGTTTTCTCTGTATTCTTACATTGCAGACCTCAAGGGAAATAAAGATTTCAGGAGCTATTGGACCGTGTGTGTCTCTCAATTCTAAAGGACCTTGTGTATCTGAAAATGTAAGAGACCTTTAGTCTAAAAAGAAAATACAGTTAATTTAAAGGGCAGGCCAACAAGAGACTTGGAGTGGCAGCCTATAGCATTTCTTTCAAAATTGTTTGTGTGGGCTAAGTTTTCAGTAGAATGTGGTTCAGTTTTCACTGGTATAATCTATTTGTGGTTTCTTTTTTTTTTTTTTTTTTTGCATGTCCTTTTTACCATCTACCCGCAAATTTAAACCTTTGTATTGTTACCAGTCTTCTGTATTTTTTATGCCTAAGTTATTACTTGCCCCAGTATGCCTAAAAAACCCCAACAATTGTGATTTGGAAATTTGGAGACTTCTAAAAGTGAAATCTGAATTTTTTTGTCTGTTAGGATTTCCAACAAAGTAAGCAAATGAGCCAGATTTTCATTTTAATTCCTTTCTTTTTTTTGTTATCCCATCTAGTGGTCAAATAATGTACTTTAAAGTGGTAGAATTGTGTAGCTATAGAGAGGGTGATGGTAATCATCTCTAAAATTACAGTGTTTAAAAATTAATTTTAAGCAGATTGCATGGTAAAAATTAATATCTAAGAATAGTGTTTTGGGGAATCAGACTGCTTAAATTATGGAATTCTGTTCTGAGAACCTTTATCATATGTGCCCATATTATGTGTTAAATCGGTACCTCTTTACACAGGTCAAATAGTTGGATAGAAAGATAGCGTTAATTGTAATTACTTCATTAAATGGTATATACTTTTAAAATCTTTAATATTGAAGAACTTGTATCAATATTTAGCAAGAATTTGGGGGCACCTGTGTGGCTCAGTGGTTGTGCATCTGCTTTCGGCTCAGATTGTGATCCCCGGGGTCCTGGGATTGAGTCCCACATTGGGTTCTCTGTGGGGGGCCTGTTTCTCCCTCTGCCTCTGTCTCTGCCTCTCTCTCTATGTCTCTCATGAATAAATGAATAAAATCTTAAAAAAAATACTTAGCAAGAATTTGAATTATCTTATAATTTTATTTTGTAAGAATTGCTTAATATTATTTCATGACATATTTCTATGACTTAAAAATCTTAAGCTTTTAACAGTCATTAAATTAGTTAGAAATGTGAAGCAATTTTCTTATTGCAGTTTTTTCCTTCCCTTTTTACCTTAATATATATTATAGTAATAAATTGGGGGTGTCTAACTGGCTTAATTGGTGGAGCATGCGACTGTTGATCTTGGGGTTGTGAGTTTGAGCCCCACATTGGTTGTAGAGGTTACTGAAAGTAAAATCTTTAAAAAAAATTGTATTCTCTATTTTTCAAACATACTATATTTTATTTTTACAGGAGATAGGAACGGGTGGCACATGTCAATGGAAGATATGTGGGCTCAGCCCCACTACAACCTTAGCTATATATTTTGAGGTTGTCAATCAGGTATGACTTTTATATTTGAAATACTCAATTTAGGCCATAGATATTTCATATTTTTTTCCAATAGTAATTAGACCCGAAGCTTATTATGTTTGGAATTTTTGTTTGTCATATTCTTTTTCTCAAGCTAAACTACTTGGTGAGAGGATAAACTGTAACCGAAACAGATGTTAAGGAAACCTGCAAATGCACAATATTGGGCAACCCAACTTTTATTCTCAGTTTTCCTTTTTTTCTATTTTAATATAAAATTGAAGCATAAATAAAAATTCTGTTCTAGATATGCATTTTTGTAATTAGGCATCAGGCTCCTCCTAGTTGTCACAAGGTGTATTATAATGATATATGAAACCCCTACAAGAATGTTTAATATATCAAAATTCATAGAAAAAGATTGTAAGGTAAAGATTCCTATATTTGAAAAGTTTTTTTTCTGGTATAAGAGGAAGTTATATTAAAGACGATATAATGTATAACTTACTGACTTTCATACCAATAGTTATGAGGCATAAAATGAATCACAAAGTATTGATGATCAACCTTCATAAGATAGGTACAGGAATTTTTTTGTTTAACCATCCAAATTTGTGAAAAGTAGTAGCTTTTATTGACCAAAAAAATAAGTAAATCAAGAATGCTTCTTGTCAAAGATCATAAGGAAAGTTTCTCTTATTGACCACTTGCTATTTCTGAGGATCATTATTATATGTTACTATTGGGGTCTTCTCATTAATAGTTTTCTATTGGTCATCTGTTCATCATATGATTTATCTTCCTAAAAGTTCTGTTTTCATCTCGTATACTGAAAGGTGAAGGACTTGGTTCAATTTCTCTTTATCCAGCTACTATTTTGCAAAATTGCCTTACTTATGCATTTGTGTATCTGTTAATTTCTTTATACTTCTCCCTTTATTTCGTCCTTTCACATCCTTCTGAATTATCTATTACTTGAAATTGATATTCTAGCTGGACTCACTTCTCTTATGCTTCATCATTTTTCCCCTTTCCCAGATCCATTTCTCTTTTATGTGGCAAAACACAACTCTTTGGTCTGCACTGGAAACAATCATCCTTCTATTGATTTTAGAATGAATTTCATTAAATAGGGTAACTATAAAAACACTGTAATAGATTTTGCTTATTTTTTACTTTTATTTTTACATAGCATAATGCTCCAATTCCTCAAGGAGGGCGTGGTGCAATCCAGTTTGTGACTCAGTATCAGCATTCAAGTGGGCAGAGACGCATCCGAGTGACCACCATCGCTAGGAAGTAGGTTGTATTAATTAGAGATTAAATTATCATATCAAAAGTATTCTGAGTCATGTTTCCAAACTGGGTTTCTGTTTTGAGAAACATCTGTAACTAGGAAATGAACATTTATAATAATAGTATTTTATTTCTTTTTTTTTTTTTTTTAAGATTTATTTATTTATTCATGAGAGACACACAGAGAGAGGCAGAGACATAGGCAGAGGGAGGAGAAGTAGGCTCCATGCAGAGAGCCCGATGTGGGACTTGATCCCGGGATTCCAGGATCACGCCCTGAGCCAAAGGCAGACGCTCAACCACTGAGCCACCCAGGCGTTCTGCATTTTATTTCTTTTTAATCCAGCTTATTGGATGTTCATTGTTAGGAAATGTATAGCCATTTAAAAAATGACTCCTAAGACACATTCTTTGAAATATTCTTTTATTTACCATATTCTTCTGAGAGGAGGAGCAAAACTAATAAACATTATCCTTTCATAGGCATTAACAATATGTACATATATATACATACATCATAATATAGCACAATAATTAATAGCATTACTTTTCAATGAAAAAGTTCTTAGTCCTAAAACAGACTCTTAACTAAAGAGTACAAACAGGGTTACTGGAAGAGAGGTGGATGGGTAATGGGCTAAAATTGGTGATGGGCATGGAGGGAAAAAGAATATATAGAAACTTTAATTATATCATTTTATCATTAATAATTGAATTAAAGACAAAATGAGAAAACATTTTTTGATAATTTTGTTCATTTTCCAGCTTAGTAAATGAGAATTATTTAGGCTGGAGGAAAACTCTTATTTTGTTGTATTTCCATGTTTCTGCCTTTAGAAAATTGGAGCAATAAGATTGAAAAGTCTGACATAGACTTGTGTATTTCTGTGCACATGTAAACCTATACATATATGTGTGCTCTTTTTATACTTGTAAAAATCTTAATGTCTTAAGGAATGTGTTTGGAGATCTATCTTTGCAATTACTTTAGAAGACTTTATTAGGTTTGGATATATTTTTCTGAAAAATAATGCTATACTGAAACTATTAGTGATTTTAAATAATGCTGACTTTTTAGATAATGTTGGAATTTTCAAATATGAAATAATTTTCTGCATCATTTTAATTTACGTCTGTGTAGTAGCCAACTGTGGTATTGTGACTTTAATAATTCAGCAGCATCTCTCTGCTTTCTTCTTGCCTTTAGCTGGGCAGATGCCCAAACTCAAATCCAAAACATTGCTGCGTCTTTTGACCAGGAAGCAGCTGCCATTCTTATGGCCCGGCTGGCAATCTATAGAGCAGAAACAGAGGAAGGACCAGATGTACTTAGATGGCTAGACAGACAGCTCATTCGACTGGTAAGAAGTAAACAATGTACTTTTCTCAATATATATACTTTCGTTTGTCATATTTGTTGCTTATGATTTCTTTCAACATACTTAGCAGTTTAACTGAAAGACTGTATGAGGAATTTTGATTCAAGTTGCTGAGAAAGGCATAGTAATGAATGGTACATTTCTCTCTTCCAGTAAACTAAAATACCTTTTTTCCTTAAAAGAGTGACACTTAAGTAACTTTTTTTCTTTCTTTCTTGTTTTGGGGCTGTTACCACATTAGTTTCAAATTTAATCCTAAATTATTGTAAATTTTTTTATTGCTTTTTTTTTTGCATATTTTTCTTCATTGCTATTGTTTTAGTTTTCTAATTTTATTGAGAAGTTAACTGTGATTTAAAAATTATGCACGTTAACATACAAAAATATAGGTGGGCCTTGATTATCTGGATCTCTATTAGCAAAATGTGTGTTAGTAAAATTATTGATAATGCTGATTTACTTGGGTTTTTAGTATGGCAGGAACCCACTACTTAACGTTTTAACCTAGAATGCTTAATTAAGTTCTATTCTTAATGTTCCATTTTTTACTCAGCAAACTCTTGCCTATTATTTTAGTCAAATAGGCTAAAGAGAACTGTTAAGAACTCTCTGCTAATCTATCAGATTTCTGTTTGTAGCAGGAAGATTTGCATTCTTTGTTTAGATTTTCATGTAGTTTTAAAAGTATTCTTCAATGAACTAATCTTTGTTTAATAAAATTACTCATTTTTGTAGCATCATCCAGGACTTTTTTCTTTTACTTTACTTTCACGGGTGTTTTTATACTAACACCTGTCTGTGGTGAAAGGAGTGTTTTAACATCAGCATGTCTTTTTACAAGAAGAGTCATAAAACTTCTCATCAAATCAACCACTGCTTGAACACCATAAGTACAAATGCCAACCCAGTTCTTCCAAGATGAACCATTGTTTCTAGATAGGAATATAAAGTATTAAATATATTTTGACTTTGCTAGTTTAGGACTGTGGAAATATATTCTTGAATTGCACTATCATTTAGCAGTTTGACATGACATTAGTGAAATCTGTTGGCTCGTCAACCTAAATAGAGAAGCTGTTATTTTTTAGCTGATTGCATAAACTTCTTCAGCATCATATGATATGTTATCAATGCATTCATTTATTGTATTACTTTAAAATGGAACATTTTCAGTTTATCAGACTGCATCTTTTTTTTTAAGTATTTATTTTATAGAGAGTATGCCAGTACATGAGTTGGGGGAGGGGCAGAGAGAGAGAATCTTAAGCAGACTCCCCACTAAGCGTGGAGCCTGACATGGAGCTCCATCTCACAAGCCATGAGATCATGACCTGAGCCAAAACCAAGAGTCAGAAGTTTAACCAACTGAGCCACCCAGACACCCCTCAGACTGCATCTTATCCTAGCATTTTACTTACTTTAATTTTACATGTTGGTATTATTAGGTTCTATTATAGTTCTGTGACTTTTTCTCTCTTTTTTTTTAAGATTTTATTTATTTTGAGAGAGCGTGTGAACGAGTTGGGAGAAGGGCAGAGGCAGAGGGAGAGGAAGAAGCTGAGCAAGGAGTCCCACATAGGGCTCCATCCTAGGACCCCAGAATCATTACCTGAGCCAAAGTTGCTGAATGAACTGAGCCACTCAGGTGCCCTGACTTTTCCTTTCAGGGTAATAAGTTAGTAATCTGACATAGTTTGCTTCCTGAGCCTTTTCAATGGATGTGACTTTGTTTTACTAAATGCCTTGTTCTTTCGAGAAGAAAGTGTTTGAAGTGATCAGCACCTTTATTTGCCAAATGACTGTGATTTGTAGTAGAGTGCTTTTGCCATTTTGTGAGAACTACTACTACATTTGTAGGTTATCTCATGTGACACAAAACAAAGTACAACTTGGGTTATCAGCTCACATAAAAACCCACTGATGGGGATCCCTGGGTGGCTCAGTGGTTAAGTGCCTGACTTTGGCCCAGGGCGTGATTCTGGAGTCCCAGGACTGAGTCCCGCGTCGGTCTCCCTGCATGGAGCCTGCTTCTCCCTTTGTCTGTGTCTCTGCCTCTCTCTCTCTCTCTCTCTCTCTCTCTCTTTGTCTCTCATGAATAAATAAATAAAATCTTAAAAAAAAAACCCCACTGATTAGTAGCTTTCATTGTAAAGATTGATCTTTTCTGTGTCCCTTGTTGCTTAAATGTGGTGAAATGACTCAGAAGATTGTAATTCTTCAGAATTCTCTGTGGGGTAATGTCTAGAATATTCTGTCTCACACTTGAACTTCAAAATTTGCCATATTGTTTGACATGCTTGTAAAACACAAACACTATTAACGTATAAAACAGAATGGCCTTGTAAAGAACTAAATGAGTTACAAAAAGTACAAAATTACAAAAACATACACTATAATTCACTTCTACACATTCTGCAATTTTGTAGTATTAAACAGCAGTGCAAGGGTTTTGCGAATAGAGAATAGAAGAGTCATAGCACGATGAAAATTTTACTATTATTTTCTGCCACACCAATATAGTTTGTCTGTTCCTATAAGTCACTTGGCAAATGTGGGTAAGAGGAAGTTGGTGGAGGTAATTTGAGGGAGGGGCTGATATCGTCAGACTATTGTTCTGCTTTCTGTGCAAAATAGTTTGTTTACACCAGTTATTGGTGGCTTCCCTTGTCATATGTCAAAAACTGAGATTGGAGTTTTCCAAATGAGCATAGTACTACTGCATACTGCCACATGGGAATGAAAAATGGCCAAAAGAAATTGCTGGGGCACGTGGGTGGCTTGGTGGTTGAGCATCTTTGATCCTGGAGTCCTAGGATCCGGTCCCACATTGGGCTCCCCATAGGGAGCCTACTTCTCCCTCTGCTATGTTTCTGCCTCTCTCTGTGTGTTTCTCATGAATAAAGAAATAAAATCTTTTAAAAAATTAAAAAATAAATAAAAATAAAAGAAATTGCTAACAGGTAACTTGGAAACCATCTATCACTGTGGCTGACATCATATGGTATGCAAAGTTCAAAAAACACATTTTTATAGATTTTAAAGAACTCCTAGTGACTAAGAAACCCTCATATATAGTAAAAGTGGTGAGAATGTAATCTTTACATTTTTCTAATTGATGGAATCACATTAACATACAGTTGAAGTGAAACTCTAGGTGATGACCAATGAACCTTAGTTATAAAAGCTGTTCTAAGACTCATTTTTTGTACTGATTGTGCACTGCTAAAATTTCAGCTGTAACAGTGATAACACAAATAGAGAAGGGATTAATAGTACCTTGTAGGTACTATTTATAGTTTTTTCCCAATGGAAAAAAATCTATGAAATTATACTAACAAACTTCTTTCCTCAATTTGGTATAGTGAATGTAATTATTTTCTTTTTTCTTGATGACTCAGGCTTATTTTCATTAAAAATAAACCTCTTTTTGGGGCACCTGGGTGGTGCAGTCAGTTAAGTGTCTGACCATGGTTTCAGCTCAGATCATGATTTCAGAATCATGAAAGTCCCAACGATGTGGGACTCGTTTTTTTTTTTTTAAATATATATATATATATTTAATGTTTTTTTATTATCAGGAATAAAGCTTGCATACACAAAAGCTCAGTCACACTTGTAGGCTGTTTTTATATTCCCATTGCATCCTCCAGCCGAAACCTAACACGGTGTTGCATGGATCACAGATCCTCAGTACAGCACCTGTGGGTCGTTTTGTTTCCTCCTAAAGGACCTTTGGGTCACCAAATGAACCATTGTTTGATTCCAGTGATCAGCAAGCCCGCATTGTGACATGTTGTGCTCTTCTGAAGATAGGCAAATAAAGGCAATGAAATATGTCTACACAAGTAATATCAAGAGCTACACTTTATTTTTTTACTTTGCAGCCAGATATGGCATTAATGGTTTTGTAGGTGTGCCTGTCATTTAAAAGCTCTGTAAAGGAGATCTTACGCACCCCAACAGTCCAGAGGGAGACCAGGGCGTCTAGAGGTTAAAAGGTTCTGTCCAAGGTCATGGTGGTAAGAAGTGAGTAGAAATCACCCTCGGAGTCACCTGCATTGGCCTCTGTGCTCAGCGTGGAGTCTACTTAAGATTCTCTCTCCCTCTTCCTCTGCCCTTCCCATTCATGCTCTGTCTCTGTCTCTCTCTAAAATAACGACATCTTTTAAAAAAAATCCAAACATCTTTTTAAAAACTCTTTTGTAGGTAATGGGCAATGTACGGCCAGATTGGTGCTGTGCCACATTTGCTTCTGACACTTTTAATGTAAGCCCTCGCTCCCCTTGGTCATAATCATTTAAGCTATTGGTTTCAACATATGCTTTGTCCCCTCATCCAGAGTCTCTTGTTTGGGTCCATCTTGTGCCCACCTTCATCTTCATGGACCTATTCCTTACCTTTTTTCATTTTTGTTCTTTACTTTTTTGACTCTTGACTTTTTCTATTGAATGACACCTTTTTCACAACTTAAACTTGATATTGGATTTTGTTTTTTCATCTTTGACCTTTGGTTTACCCACTAACCACAAATTGTGTTTTCCTTTTAGCTGTACTGCTAGCTACAGTGGATAAACAGTTTATCTGGTCCAGGAAATCTCTTTTGTTTAAAACCTTTGGAACTTTCCAGCAAATCCTACCCCAGCTAGGTTTTTCCTTATTATACCAGTGAAACCAGGCACTTAAGTTGTGCTGTTTCTTGTTTTCTGTGTTTTCTTAGAGAAAGAGAGAGAGAGCGTGGGAGTAGGGGAACAGAGAGAGAATCTTAAGCTGGCTCCATGCCTAGGACAGAGCCTGATGGGGGGCTAGATCTTACAACCCTGAGATCCTGACTGAGCCAACCAGGCTCTCCTGTTGTACTGTTTATAACGATGATCATATTTGCCATTACCATTTTCTTATAGAGATTGTGCTTTGACCTTTAGGACTCATATATGTATCTGCCTTTATGTGTATATAGTTACTGAATTAAAGACAGGACTAGATTTTTTGTGTTGATATTTTCATCCAAGAAAATTGTATTATTGTTGCTTTATCTGCCCAATCTTACTCCTTCTGAATAACTCCAACCATGGATCTTTGAGACACCTCCTTTATACTTCAGACTTTTTCTTCCCATCTGTATTAGTGTTTTGGTTAGATTGTAAATAAGGACTATTTCTCAAGATTCCAGTAATCAGTGCTAGGGCACTTGATAAGTGTTCAAAATTTTTAAGTAATTCAAAGATTAGAAATATATGTATGTACATATTATGCAAATTTTGTATTGTTAACTGTGGTAAAGTTTGGCTGTATTTTCAAAAAACAAGTTATACACATTTAACTTCTGGATATAAAAGAATGTTTTTTTTTTTAATTGATTATTATTATTTTTTAGGAGGGATGGTGGGAGGCGCAGAGGGAGAGAGAAAATCTTAAGCTCCACACCCCGTGTGGAGCCTGATACAGGGCTCGATCTCACAACCCTGAGATCATGACCTGAGCTGATGCCTAACTGACTGAGCCACCCAGGCACCCCTGGATACAGAAGGATTTTTAACACGAAATAAAAAGCAGGAGCCATTAAATAAAAATATTCAACGATTTTATTATGGGGGCAGCCAGGTGGCTCAGTTAGTTAAGCATCTGACTCTTGATTTTGGCTCAGGTTATGATCTCGGGGTTGTGAAATCTAGTCACATGTTGGGTTCTGCACTTGGTGGGGAGTCTGCTTCAGATTCTTTACTTTTCCCTCTACCTCTGCTCTCTCTCTCTCTTTCTGTCTCTAAAATAAATCTTTAAAAACTTAGAAAGATTTTATTACATTAAAATGAAAAAGATCTATTTGGCAAAAGTACCATTACAAAAATTTAATGTCAACTTGTATGTATGACTTATATATGTATATTTTTATACATATAATGGAATATGGAAATTTTTATATATATGTGCTTTCACAAATGAGTAAGATTTGGGGAAAAATGAGCAAATGTCTTGAACAAGGTATTAGCCAAAGAAGGAATCCAAGAAACCAGTAAACATATGAAAAAATTAACAATCTTATTTATAATCAAAGTTAGAAAATAGAGCAAGATAATTTTTATTTATCAAATGGGTAAGAATTAGAAAAACATAATAATGCTTAAGAGTTGGTTAGTATTCAGGGAAATGGACAGCTTCATAGCTTGAAGGTTTGGAGTATGAACTGTACAAGTTCTATAAACATCTATATTACCTTATATTGAGAAGGCAGTTGATGATATATATCAGAAGCTTAAAAACTGCCTTTTACCTAGAAATTCTCTCTCTAAGAATTTAATCTAAGGTTATAACAGGATAAATGCTAATAATGAGGGATTAGATAGTGATATGAAAATAAATGTTCATTATACAAGCAAAAGTTTTGGACATAAGTTTGAATACATCTCACTCTAAAAATTATTAGCCTTTTGGACATCCCTGGTTAGCCAAGCATAAAAGTGAACAATGTTTTCATTACCCTCATTAACCATAACGTAAGATTTTCCTAATGCTTTATTTTAACAGAATTCCAGGCACAATTTAAAATGTGTATATTTAATGTTATGTGATCAATAGTTCTGAATAATGTATGACTACTGGTTTTGCTCACAGAGTCTTTTCAGTGTATTTGACATTTTAGATTTCAGGTGTATTTGCTATTCAGATCAACAATTCAGGAGAATTTTCTGCAATGATGGAAATGTTGTATAATCTGCACTGTTATGGAAGTACTTACTACTCATATATAGCTGTTGAGCACTTGAAATACGGCTAGTGCAATTGAGGAACTGGATTTCTATTTAATTTCAATTTATTTAAATTGCCACATAAAGCTAGTGGTTATATTGTCCAATGAAGATTACTCTCTTATTTTTTTTTTAAAGATTTTATTTATTTACTCATGAGAGACAGAGGGAGAGAGAGAGAGGCAGAGACACAGGCAGAGGAAGAAGCAGGCTCCATGCAGGGAGCCGGATGTGGGACCTGATCCTGGGTCTCCGGGTCACTCCCTGGACTGAAGGCGGTGCTAAACCGCGGAGCCACCCAGGCTGCCCAAGATTACTCTCTTAATCAAAGTTCATCAGTGAAGTATTATTAGAGGGCATTAAGGACAACAATACTCTTATTTCCAAATACCAAGATCTGTTTTCTGAGGATTAGCTCTACAACAATAGCTTTGCTATTCTTTGCATGACAGTGGTTCTGATACGATTTTTCTTGGAAGCCAAAAACGTGATCAAGCCAATTATGCCTTTTTATGTGCTCTATACAGCACAGATAATTACATAAATCATATAGTTAAACATTTTAGGAAGCAAATGCAACTGCACTAAGTATAGCAGTGAATCCTTTGCTATTTTTAACTTGTTTTTTGTACCCTTGACCATATGTGAGTACTAAGCTGAACATTGCCAGGATATAGACCAATTGCATAAGTACTATAAAAATTTTTTCATATTCGAGACTCTGCTCAAGAACAAGGTGAGAAAGCTAATGTTTGTTGAATGCTTACTGTTAGTCATTGTGCTAAGCACTTTCTCCTAAGTTTTATCTCAGTTATTTAGTTGCATTTTGTCACATTATTGTGGAGGGCTTATTTCTCGTTCACCAGTGTATGTGCCTCCATTTACCTTAATATCCTTCTAATTTCTGCCGTGGTGTTTATTCTTTGTTTACCAGTTTACTGTTGGTCTCATACTTTCTTTTCCTCAGCTTTTTTTTTTTTTTTTTTCTTTGCATTGTTTCTGTTGTAGAGTTTTATACCATCAGCTTGCTTTTGTAACCACTATGGTAGTTTGATAGTTGCATCTTCCAGTTAGTAGGCTGTTGTCCTTTTCAGGCAGAGTCTTAAAGGGCACATGTTGAACTCTCTGGCCATTATCTAAGAACTCTGTTTGCTATCAGAGACAGTTTTAAAAAATCCAAATATTTGAAAATGAGTTATTACTGCATTGGAGCCAATGTATTGTTTGTTTCTAAATTCAAGTGTATTTTGTTGGGTGTAATTCTTCTCGATAAGTATATAAATAAATTCCAGTTTTATCCCATATCAAGTATCTACTTTCTAAAGAGTAATAACTTTTTTAAAAAATATTTTTTATTTATTTGAGATGGGCAGCCCCAGTGGCCCAGCGGTTTAGTGCCGCCTTCAGCCAAGGGCATGATCCTGGAGACCCGGGACCGAGTCCCGCGTCAGGCTCCCTGCATGGAGCCTGCTTCTCTCTCTGAGTCTCTCTGTGTGTCTCTCATTAATAAATAAATAAAATCTTAAAAAATTTTTAAAAAATTTATTTGAGAGAGAGAGAGACAGAGAGGGAGCACATGTGCATGAATGTGAAGGGGGCAGAGGGAGAGGGAGAATCCCAGGACTCTGGGATCATGAGCAGAGCTGAAGGCAGATGCTTTAACCATCTGAGCCACCCAGGCGCCCCAAGAATAATAACTTTTAAAAAATAGAATATGTATAGGTAGGAGGGTTAGTAGTATGCCAGGGAATATATTACTAACACATTTTATTTTATTTAGTGTCAGAAATTTGGAGAGTATCACAAAGATGATCCAAGTTCCTTCAGATTTTCAGAAACTTTCTCCCTTTATCCACAGGTGAGTAGGTAAAAGGTCCATGTTCTTTTCTTAGTGTTGACAATAGTATTGAGTCTCACTTTTCCTGTTGTATAAGAATATAGGACCTGTTATATTAGGTTATTTTTTTGGTAATGTTTTAAGTTTTGGGATAGCTAAGAAATTGATACTGTGCTTGAGTAGTCATTGAAAGGTGTATAGTATTTTTATGATTGCCTTCAAAAGAATCATTTATTTCTGGTGAAAGAAATTTACATTGGAACCCTACTCTGGGGTAGAAGTAGGTGTGAGGCCGATTAGCTTTCCATTTGATATAAGGAATCTAATTACAGTAGTACTGAAAGGAAGTAACTTGACCAACCAGCTATTTTTACAGCATGGTACCATTACCTGAGAACAATTTTATGGGGATATACCAAATAAATAGAAAAGAAGCTAATTTGATTTATCTTAGAGAACTTTTGCCTCTTGGGCAGTGGAATCTACCTGTCTTATTTTGGTTGATATTTTTAAAAGCTTAGGTTATTTATGTGATGACTAACAGAACATTTATTCAGCTGAGGTCTATATGCAGGGAACTTTAAGAGAATAAAGATGACTGGCACGGATCTCATTTTCAAGGAGCTTTCAGTCTGAAGGGTGAGAACTGAAATATACCTAACAGAACAGAAGGGGAGAAATGCTGTAAAATATACACAAAATTTAAGGGAAACTTACAGGAATCCTTCCAAGTAAGTGGTGTGATACATCTTTTTAGAAGAGGGCATTTTAGCTTAGTCTGGAAGGAGGATTATATTGAGACATGGAAATTCAAATTTTTGCCCGTGAACACTTTGCTTAAGGCTTTAACTCTCTTTTCAGGACTACTATTATTTTTTTTGAAAATCTTTCAGTGATCTGTATTGTAGAAACTTCATGTTTATACAGGGAGATGTCCCTAAATCTCTGGTTACAATTTTGGAGAAGTAGGAAAGAGCAAAGTCTATTTGCCTTAAGTCAAGCAAAAACGTTTCTTAGGACTCATATTAGTAGCAGAAACTTAAAGGAAAGAGATTGAGGGCATTAGCCTTAGTATTTGACTGAATGCTGAACACTTTCCTTTCTTTCTTTTCTCTTCCAACTCTATGCCTTCTTTTTAGGCTTTTAATAGTTAATAGATCTCCCAAGAGATTGGGGCTTTTCATCTTTCCCCCTCTATTGGAAATAGCAGAGGACCCACAAAAATTTTTTTTCTTTGTGGTTTCTAAACACTCTTATAAAAGGTAACATAGACTAAATTTAAGGAAGGTTTTTATTTCTAAAATATTTACCCCCAAATTTACCAATTACATATTGCTGTGAATAAACAGGAATAGCTAAAGTGGTAAGGGATGAGACAGCCTCTCCATGAATTCTGATCACAGAAGAAAGAAAAGGAATGATAATGTCATTGAGTGACATGTGCTGGGAGAGACCTGTGGATGAGTCCCAGACAGGAGCATCATGTAAGCACTTGAGCCCTGAGTGCTGAGGGAAGTGTAGAAAAGTAACTGAAAGACAAATGAGAGTTCTTTGGAAAGCTGATTCTATTGATTGTATCTGAGACCCTTTGATTGTATCAAAGCACAATGTAGCTGTCCTTTGTTTAGGCCAAACTCTTCCCCTTTTTGATCTCTTTCATATTGAGGAGTGGATAGAAGGAAATTGAAAAGAGAAAGAAGTAATGAAACAAAGTCTAAAGAATGTTTCTTAGGAATGAGAAAGAACTTAAATATTGAGAAACAAGTGAATGTATGTAGGTGCTTTTTTTTTCTTTTTTTTAAATCAATGCAGACCCTTCCCCATGCATTTTTTGGGAACTCTCATAAAATAGAAAATCTATTAATCTATTTTTACGTTCTTTTAGACTCTTTTGATGGTGGTAAGGAATAGTAATAAAAAAGATTCAGAGATAGTGGCCAGAGAGATGAGGAATAAAAACAAAGAATGCTGATAATGTACCATGTAGCATCAGCATCTGAATAACTTAGTTCCAAGCAAGGAGTTTTTTGTTCCTAGTCTTGTTTTCCTTTTGAGTCATCTCTTTTACTTTCATTTTTGTAATTGTTGTTGAATTATATTTTTAAGTAACTGATAAAGACCATTAATGAGATTCTTAAGAATACAATTTAGAATGTCCTTATAACTTGTTTTTATTATCTTAATAGTTCTAATCAAATGCTTTTATAATAGTAAACTTTTTTTGCAATAAAATAAGTAAAAGCTATCTCACATTTTTTTCTTGTAGTTTATGTTTCATTTAAGAAGATCTCCTTTCTTACAAGTTTTTAACAATAGTCCCGATGAGAGTTCATATTATCGTCACCATTTTATGCGTCAAGATTTGACCCAGTCCTTAATCATGATTCAGCCCATTCTGTATGCATATTCTTTTAGTGGACCCCCAGAGGTAAGAGAGACAGAAGACAACAATTTGTTTTGTTGCTGTGATGTGTGTCATTAAAAAGTGAAAACAAATTTTTCTTGGAAGATGGTTACTAAATATAAGAATTTAGTTCAAGAAGTTGTTATATATTCACTTAAAAAATTTATGAGTGCTTACTATATGCCAGGTTGCACTAGAAAATCATTTAAAAAACATAAAAAGTGAGGTGGAAGAGACTTAAGATCAAATCATCTAGTTATTTGGTTGATCAAATCCTCTAGGGCTTGTAATTATTATGTCTTTAACAGGGTCCAGATGTAATGATGAATCTAGAACCTGTAACTTATTCAGAGTATATTGTCTGATAATTAGGACATTCTGTCTAAACAAAGCTTCTTGCTTAAATATAATCTCATTCTCTTATAACCCTTTTGAACATAGGATACAGTTGATTATAAAGATGTATAGTTAGAAAGGTTAGAAATCTAATGTCATCCATTTAGATTTCTTAGCAAACTGTCCCACTTTAACCAGTTGTCAAACAGTTTTTCTATTTTGTGCTTCAAATTGTCTGGCCACTTAAAAGTATTAGTGACTATATTTGAAAATAATATTTAAGGATGGTCAGCATAAAGAGAATATAATATCTCTTGATGAATGATCTCTCATGATGCCTTTATTTATTGTTTTGTAAAAAATAGTGTATAAAACATTTTGTTACTATAATTGTTTTTAGTAGTTTGTCATAGTGTCTGCTTTTCTAGAAAATATATATTGTTAATGTGATGATCTAGCTATGTATTTTGGTCGTATAGTTTTGGTCTTTCTTTCTTTGAATCAGGAAAGAAAGTTTTAGAGATTTTTCTGATTTCAGAGTAATACATGTAAATTGTAGGTGTCTGGAAAATGTAGATTAGTGTTTAGAAGAAGTTTGGAATCCCACAATCCCTCCTGTCTGCCTCTTTTAAATTCCAGTCTTTCCATTTCATTCATGAATCCCATTAGCTTCATTTACTTAATTTGCTTTTGGAGTCCTCTTTCCTCAATCATGACTTATTCTTCTTCTGGATCATTTTCATTAACACAGAAACCTGAGTAATATTTACATTAAAAACCAACAGACAAAACCACCCTTGACTTCACATTTTCTCTAATTAGCACCCATTTCTCTGGTCTCAGTTGTAGCTAAACTCAGAAAGTTACTTGTCTGTATGATGATCTCACCTCACATTTTCTCCTCAACCAACATTATTCAGATTCTTGTCCTTGACATTACATTGAAACAACTCTTACCAGGCCACCAATGTCCTACATCTTGCCAGAACTCTCAGTAGCATTTACCTAATGAGGATTCTCCTTGAAAACCTTTTTTTTTTTTTTTTTAATTTCTCTTACACCCGCAGTACCTACTGGTTTTCCACCTAATCACCACTTGTTCCTTTTCAGTCTCCTTTTGCTGACTTCTCCCTTTCAGATCTCCTAAGTGTTGGCAGGTTCCAGGGCTCCATCTCTGGCTTTTGCTCTGTCCTCTCTCTCTGTAGTGTAGACATATACTGTGATGCATATACCATCTTAATGTGTGTGATACCCAAATTTATGTCATTAGCTCGGGCTTCATTATATTTCCTATTAATGTATATTAGCTCATTACATTTCCTATTCAGAACTATTCCGTCTCCAAATTTGCTCTTTCCCAAGCCTTTCCACTCTCACTAAATGGAGCCATCATCAGCCTTAGGAGTTAACACTGATTTCCTCTTGGCTCTACTTTTTCCATTGTTACCTCCATTTTTTGTGATTTCTCAGAAAAAATATACTGCAAGAATTCATGATAGCAAGATGTTTTTAAGTTATAAGATATAAACTTAAAATTTTTAAAATATTCTGGAAAGATCGATTTTGTAACTTTAAGTAATTTATTTTTCCATCTTCTTCTTCTCTCTCTGTTTTCTGCTGTTAGCCGGTTCTTCTTGATAGCAGCAGCATTCTTGCAGATCGCATTCTTCTCATGGACACGTTCTTCCAGATTTTGATCTATCATGGTGAGGTAAGATTCCATAGCATTTAAAGCTATGCATATATGTGTCATAAAGTTTTTATTCATGGAAGCTTTCCCCTCCTTACTATATAGCTAGTGCTTCCTTCAGGATAAACTTTTATTTCTATTTTTATAAAATAGGTATAAAATACAATTCTTTCTACCACAGGTTTTTAGATGGCACTTGGAGTTGATCTACCTGTGATTATTTTGTCCATTTGTCCACGTACTATTGGATAAATGCATTTTACATAAAGCATAGTGTTGTGAAAGTAAGAGCATTGATGTATACATAGGTGTACCATACTTTGGGGTTTTACCTGAGATATTGAGAAGAGAAAAGCCTTTGTTAGTAGGCAGGTTCTCTCATTGTTTCATGTTAGTCATTTAAAAAGTATTCCATTTAATGTATTTAAAGTATTTAAAAAAATATTCCACATGAGCTGAAAACTTATTTAAAGCATAAGTGAGTTAAAACTTATACCTTTATTTGATTGGAATGGTACATACTTGAAAAGAGCAGAATATTTGAGTAGCTATTAAGATTTATTTATTTATTTATTTATTTATTTACTTACTTACTTAAAGATTTTTATTTATTCATGAGAAACACGGAGACAGTGGCAGAGATATAGGCAGAGGGAGAAGCAGGCTCCTTATGGGGATCCTGATATGGGATTCGATCCCCAAACTCTGGGATCATGACCTGAGCCAAAGGCAGACGCTCAACCACTGAGCCACCCAGGTGCCCCGCCATTAAGCTTTAATCCAGGTATTTAGCAGAACTTTCTCCATTCCTGCATTTATTCATTTAGCCAATAATTAAATGCTTCCTCTGTATAAGAAAGCATTATATTCTGGATGCCTTGAGAAATACTGAGTTTCTTTTTTCACAGACCCACACTCAAATTTATATTCTAGTTAGTCTAGTAACATGCAGATTTATTTTTCAAATTGTTTTAATTGTAAATGATTTTAGATTTGCACTATAAAAAAAAAGATTTGCACTATAATAGTAGAGGTGTTACTCAAAATATCCTTTTAAGTAACATTATCTAGGCCTTTTAAAAGATATATTGATTATTATTTTTAATTGCTACCAATACTAATGTCCTTTAATTTTTAAGAATAATGTCTATTCTATCCTAATGACAGTAAGGTAGTTTGCTGCTTTTTTTTGTAATTAAAAAAAATAGCTTGTTAATGTACTTAACAGAGAAATTGGAAATGCACATGACTGTTTCTCTGTTAAATACAGAATATAAAGCTATATAGAGTATATATTTTGACTGATGCAATTAAGTTAGAAACCAAGCCAAGTTTAAATTTTTGGATGATTTAATTACATGGCTTTTGGAGCCATTTCCTTTAATAAAAGAATTGATTCAGATGCTCTTCTACACATATATTATCTTTATAATGTTACTGCTATCATTCCTCAAGTTTATATGTTTATATATCTTGCCAGAATGTTACTCCATTGATAAAGATTTTATATAGTAGGCAGTTAATTTTCAAGTCTCTGGGAAATCTTCTGTTGACAAAAATCCCCCTTGTTTATCATAAACTTAAGTAGATAGCTTTCAGCTAATAATATAAACATAGTGTTTAAAATTATTTCTGGTTTATTATTTCTTTTTACTTTTAAAGGAGAAGAAATATTCTACTTTTGCATCTATGTACACAAGAATACCAAAATCAATGTCTTGATTTATTTTTATTTTTTTTTTAAAGATTTTATTTATTTATTCATGAGAGACACAGAGAGAGAGGCATAGACAGGAGAAACAGGTTCCATGCAAGGAGCCCAATGTGGGCCTCATCCTGGGACTCTGGGATCATGCCCTGAGCCAAAGGCAGATCCTCAACTGTTGAGCCACCCAGGCATCCCAAATGTCTTGATTTAAAAACTGATAAATGAAATAATAATTTATAATTTTCTTATTTTCTGAGGATCAATTCTTTTGAAAAAAAAAAAAAAACCTCTTAAAGTTTTTGGAAAGGCAAGAAATTGAAAGTAATAATTCCTTTCATTGTTTTAAAATTAGACCATCGCACAGTGGCGCAAGTCAGGATACCAGGACATGCCAGAATATGAAAATTTCCGCCATCTTCTACAAGCCCCAGTGGATGATGCACAAGAGATTCTTCATTCCAGATTTCCAATGCCAAGGTACATTGACACTGAACATGGAGGTAGCCAGGTAAGTACAGTTAATTTGTTTGTTGTTAGTCTTGTAATGAGTTGTTCTCACTTGCTTCTGACTTTAATATGAAAAGACTACTTCATAAGGCAAGTAAAAGAGAAAGGAGATAGGTAGAAAGAAAGTTTACAAGGGAAAATATGCTTGTTTTTGCCTCAGCATTGAGAGCAAAGTAGTTATTATGGGCCAGTTGCCTAAAGCTAGCAGTTTCTCCCACCTTCTGCCACCAGCCCAGATTTAGTAACAGAGCCAGAATGATGTTATGGTGCTATGTCAGCTTTAGTTGAGCAAGAAGAACAATTTGGAAAATAATTTAGTGTACCTTTTTTGGCATAATTGTTTTAAATCTGCTTATTTAATGAAAAAGTCAATGAATATGAAGTTTGTGGTAACATAATTTTTTCTGTTTTCCTCATTCTGTCAGTTCAGTTTTTAGAAAATGTCATGTATTACAAAGCATTGTATTACAAAAGGCTTTGTGGTTTTTAGAATTACAAGGATTAACTACGTTACAAATATACATGGCTCTTCAGGACCTTTCAGAAAGCTTGGTTTAAGATCCCTTAACATATACTCTTAAAATACTTCTTACTTCTCCCTTGTAATTTTGTTAGAGTTATAATAAATTAACTATAGGTTATTACAAGTTTGTTTCACTTGCTAAAGGCAGGGACCTTGCTTCATTCATTATTATATCTCTAGTGCCTAGCACAGTGTTATAAATTATGTGATAAATATCAGCAACTGTTACTCAGAAATGATAGCGGTTATTTTTCGGGTTTTATTATATTTGTAATAAGAGCTACCATGTATGGAGAATTTGTAAAGCTGATAGTACTTTACACACCTTATCTCATTTGATCCTCAAAACAGTCATATTGTTATCTCCATTTTACAGATAATAAAAGTGAAACTTAGGTTATTGTGGCCAAGGAAACACAGTAGGGGAGAAACTGAGATTCAGATCTGGGTGTTCTGACTCTAGAGCCAGTGCTCTTGTATTAAAATGCTTACTCATAGAGTAGAAAAAGATTTTGTGTGGTACTAAATTTCAAAAGATTGACTGCCTATATGACATGATAATTTATGCCTAGTTTTCTCATTGATGTGTTGTCATGTGTAGTGCTATTTTCCTTTTATTCTGGTTTTTCTGTTGATTAGATTTAGTGGATAGATGGTTAAAGTGTTGAGTAAATTGTCTTATGGAAAAACCTACAGTTTAAGAAAGTTTGAGAGTCATCGTTTATTTTTTATTTATTTATTTATTTTTTTTTGAGAGTCATGGTTTATTTTTATTTTATTTTTTTAAATTTTTATTTATTTATGATAGTCACAGAGAGAGAGAGAGAGAGAGAGAGAGAGGCAGAGACATAGGCAGAGGTAGAAGCAGGCTCCATGCACCGGGAGCACCATGTGGGATTCGATCCCAGGTCTTCAGGATCGCGCCCTGGGCCAAAGGCAGGCGCCAAATCGCTGCGCCACCCAGGGATCCCTGAGAGTCATTGTTTAAAGTAAAAGAATATATAGGTCACTTTTTGGTACTTCTAATCTCTGATGTTTCAGACCAAGTGTTTAGTAAATTTCACACAACTCTTATACTTGTTGCACACATAAATTTTATATGCTGAATTTTGGATTCAGCAGTTTATTATTTGTTATGAGTGTTTAGCTTGGAGAGAAGAGGGTACATTTATTTGTAACATGCTGTGGCCCACATATTTCCAAAATTAGTTTATTTTTTAAAAGTTGCTTTTTAATAAAATTAGTTTTATTAAAACATATTAAATAAAGTTGATTTTAAGTTACATACTGTGTTTGTTCAGCTCATATTGACTAAATCTGTTTTTAATGGATAATGTTATTTCTTCTCCCCTTGTAAGGCTCGTTTCCTGCTTTCAAAAGTCAACCCTTCCCAGACTCATAACAATATGTATGCCTGGGGACAGGTAAGTGTAAATAGTGGAACTTGGAATTATTTCTTTAGTGTATTTATAGTTTGTTATTTTAGTGAGAACTACATTTTTTCCTGTGTATTTGCTAGTGATTTCTGTTGTAAAATTAATGAAAAAATGAGTAGAAAATAGAATTCGCATTTGGTGGCACCATAGAAAATAAAAAGTGATCGTATCAAATAGGTAGAATTCCTTCATATTCCAAGGTTAATACTACACCCTTGAGACAAAAAAGCAATATAGTGTATAATATAAGATAGGAAGTGATGATTTAAGCTTAATGCTAGGACATGAACTACAAAAGGCCACACATAATAAGTTGAAAGAGATCAGGGATTGTAGTTGAACAAGATAGGCAGGAGCCTGGAAATCATTGTTAATATATTTTGATTTGTAAGAAGTCCTACCTATTGGTACAACATTTATCAAGTATCCAATGTATAGGACTTTGTATTGGCACTTTAGGATACATAGTGATCATCCTTGCTTTTTTTTTTTAATGTTTCAAGTTTTTATTTAAATTCTAGTTTGTTAACATATAGTATAATATTTTCAGGAATAGGATTTAGTGATTCATCACTTTGATCGTCCCTGCTTTTAAAGAGCTTGTAATCTAGTACTGGAGATACAATACATATCTAATTAAAATATAAGTCAGTATGAGATATGTTCTTTTAGAAAAGTATAAAATATTATAGGGGTTAGAAGAGGAAGGGGGGAAACAGCACATGATAGCAGTAGGAGACTGTGTGAATAGAAAAGAGCTCACAAAAGGGAACATTTCCTTTTAGAATGGTCACAGTTTTTAAGAAGTAGAAATTGTATGCGGAAAGGACTTCCAAGTAGAGGACAGTATGGACTAAGTAAGGTACAGAGCACACATAGGATGAATAGAACAAAAAATTGGAAGTGTATTGTGTGACTAAATTGTGGAGGATCTTAAATGCCAGGTTGAGTTCTGAGGAGCTGAGTCTTTATTTAGTAAGTAATAAAATGTTACTGAAGGTTTTTGAACAGGGTAAATTTGGGTCTTAGAAAGTAAAGTTGAATCTTAAAATTGAGAACATTCTGCAGGTTGAAACTATGTTTTGAAGTAATCCAAGTGAGGGAGAATGAAGGCAAGATGGTGAAAAGGAATAGATTTTAGTGATATTTTAAAAGTGGAACCCATGAGATTTGATTAGATGTTCCAGAAAAGTAAAAGTTATTCTAGGGCAAGACAGCTAAATGCAAAATCTGAATTCTGATTGAACTCTGGATTTTACAGAGGAAAGAAGTATAAAGAACATAATTCGGATATTTGCGAAATTTGAATATGTACTATTTATCAGCTACTAGTATAATATTACTAAATTTCTTGATGGTGATACTACTGTTGTGGTTATATAGGATATTGTCCGTGACCCTGGGAGATACGTCCTAAAGCATTTGGGGGTAAAACATCATGATATCTTCAATTTACAGAAGTGATTCACAAAAGAAAGAAAAGGAAAAAAGGAAACATAAAGAAACATAAAGCAAATGTGGCAAAATGTTAATGAATTTACGTATAGAGTATGTGGGTGTTCATTGTACTTTTTTCTCAACTTTTCTATAGGTTTGAGTTTTTAAAAAATAAATAGCTGAGGGAAAACAAGGTAAGGAGGGTTTTCAGCTAGTATAACTAGGAGAACATGTACCAGCAAGTGGGAGGCAGAGAGAAAACGTTTGATTTTAGGCACACTGAATTTGAGATAACATCTAGATGGCCAGATAACATCTAGCAGGCTTTTAGAAATTTGGGTTGATGATCAGGGCAATGATGTGAAAGTTGATCATGGACAAGTGATATTTAAAGTCATCACAGTGGATACTTGTCCAAGGAGAGAGTAGAGAAGCAAAAGAAGGATGAGATAAACTCTTGAGGAAGTACAATTGGTAGGAGTAGTTTACAAATAGAGAGGTGAGAGGAAAATGAAAAGAATATTGTACCATGTTATAATAGGTGAAGGAGGGCTTTATAGAAAGAAGGAAGGGGGTTCTGAGCATCTCAAAATATGAGATGCTGTAGACATTTGAAGGGGGGTAAAGACTACAAAAAGGTGGAATTTGAAGACTAGGAGGTAGGTCATTTGTGGCCTTGGTAAGCAGTTTTAAATATTGATTGAATACAAGATAGATTGTAAGGAGTTAGTACTAGGGTGGTAAAGAAGTGGAGATTGTTAAGTATAAATGGTTTTTCTGCAAATTTAATCTGATTTTGAATAGTAGGATAAAAGGATGATACTTATTAGGGTAAGGGCATAGAACTTATTTGTAGATCAACTGTAAGATGCTGAAAAAAGCTTACAGATGTTTAAGATCCTCAAAAGCAGAAAGTGTGATCACAAGCACGATATGCAGCTGATGCATTGCTAAGGAGGCAGGACATTTCCTTCTGCAAAAGCAAATTGGTAGGAAGGATAATGAGAGAGAAAGATGTTGAGGACAGAACGCTCATATTGGAACGCTCATTTTATTTACTAACAATTTCTAGAGCTTGCTTCCATTATGTTTTTTAACCATGCTTTGTAGTTCAGGCATTACATCAAAGATGACAGATTTTGGGGGTGATATTAGCACTGGAAATAAGAAAGATGGACACATTAAAGGGAGTACAGTAATTTCTATGTGAGGTCCAGGCTGGGTAGAAGAAGTAGTATTAGGATTAAAGCCTCTTCTCTTTAAATTTAGAGGTACCTCAAAATTTTTCCCTGATTTCCCGGCATACACTGTTTATTTTTTGCATACGGGTGATTGCATACACCCATAAGGCTTCAGCTTTCATCTGAGGCTAACTGGCAAGTCTCTACCTTTAGTTTGACTTCACATTGAGCTGTAGACTGGAATTTCCATAACTGCCTGTTATATATACGTCACTGGAGGAGCTTCCTGTAGACATTGCATAAGCAACATGTCCCAACTTGAAATTACCTCTTTTTTACTATCTTGTTCTGTTTGACTCTCCTATTTTTACAGAGGACCCCACCATTTTCTCAGTTCCCAAGGCTTGGAACTTTAGTCATTTGCATTTTATTTTTCCGTTCTGCCCCTAATTATTCATAAATGGTTTGATCACTTTCCCCTATCCATTCCCTCCTTTCCATGTCACTAACTGAGGTCAGGCCCTTGTTACTATTCATATAGAGTGTCAGTGCTTCAGACCTTTTTCTTCCATTTTGACAGTGGCCAGAGTGGTCTCCCTGAAGCAGTTTTAAGTTAAGAGCACTGCTAGAAATCTTTAATCTTTGGGGTACCTGGGTGGCTCAGTCAGTTAAGGGACTCTTGGTTTCGGCTCAGGTCATGAGATTAAGCCCTGCATTGGGCTCTGTGCAAAGTCTGCTGGAGATTTGCTCTCTTCCTCTTCCCTCCCCTAGCCCACATGCTCTCTCTCTCAAATAAATAAGTTTTTAAAAAAATCTTTAATAATGCCCTATAGAATTATAAATAAACTCTTTATATTGCTTTTGAGGGTCCTTTATTGCATAATCCAAAGTTTTCCCACTTTCAGCTACTGTTTTTTTAGCCAACTGGATTTCTTATTCTACTTTGACTACATTAAGCATGTTACCATCTTTGTAACTTGTCCCTATTACCACTTGTACACATGAAGCCATCCCTCAAGGCTGAGTTCGAAGTTTATGGTATCCATGAAAATTTTTCTATGATTGCATGACTTGTTTAATATGTTTTTCCCCCTTCATTCCTTTTTTTCATCCATTTCTGATGGCTCTTATCTCTCGTGTTAGGTTATAAATTACTTGAGAATAATAACTATGTTATTTTAATTTTTGACTGTCCACAGTACCTTAAACATAGCATGTATTGAGTATAATAGATTTGGGCAGAAGAACAGAGATTAGAGTATGAGAGCTTTGTGGAGGTATTTAAGAGTTAGAGACTTTATGATATAGATAAATAAATTGAATCCATGGTCTAAAAGTTCTGAAAGGTAAGATTTTTTAGAGCAAGGAAAGGAGCTTACTCTTGGAAAGTGTGGAAGGGGTATATAGCACATGAAAGAAAAAAATTTATGCCTGTATAATGCATATACATATGATTATCAATATCACCCTCACCATTTCACTTGCTGTGGAACAAAAAGCTAAGTATACTACTATGACGTGGAAGTTTGGAATACAGAATGTACCATAAATCAGCCTTTCCATTATGCTTGAGTCATCTGAGTATTGGATCTAGTCTGGATCTCACAACTTCAGAGAAACTTAAGAAAATTGCAAGAGGATAAGAAAGTAGTACCAATTAATAAAGTTCATGGAAATGGTGATTACTCATGGAGAAGGAGAGGTTAATGGATACCTTAAAATAGTATTTGTCAGGGGTCCCCTAGCAAATGCCCTTAGGGGCAGGTAAGTAACAAATGAATGAAGCTCTTACGAGAAAATCTGATACTCTCTGAGTGAAGGGGCAATACCTGTGGGCAAGGGGCTCTGGTGAACTAGGGTTTGTGGGAAGAATACAGAAGTCCTTTTCTAAAGAGGGTAGCTGTTCTTCCCCTCTAGCTGATTGTTGCCATTTATATAATTTATTTAACAAAATGTTGTGAGCCTACATTAATGCAGACTAAATA
Organism: Canis lupus familiaris; assembly: GCF_011100685.1. Classification (NCBI taxonomy): domain Eukaryota; kingdom Metazoa; phylum Chordata; class Mammalia; order Carnivora; family Canidae; genus Canis; species Canis lupus. The sequence goes on along the minus strand of NC_049229.1, from coordinate 17,408,718 downwards.
AAATAAATCTTCGTGGCTGAATTTCCACATTAAAAAGTATGGTTGGGGGTCCCTGGGTGGCTCAGTGGTTTAGCCCCCTGCCTTCGGCCCTGGGCATGATCCTGGAGTCCCGGGATCGAGTCCCACATCAAGTTCCCTGCATGGAGCCTGCTTCTCCCTCTGCCTATGTCTCTGCTCATGTTCACTCTCTCTCTCTCTCTCTCTCTGTGTCTCATGAATAAATAAAAAACCTTAAAAAAAAAAAGTATGGTTTAGTTCATGGAAATAATAACTTGCTTCTTGCTTTTCTGGATTTAAATTACAATATGGGGGCACCTGGTTGGCTCAGTCAGTAGAGCATGAGACTCTTGATCTCAGGGTTGTGAATTCAAGCCCCACATTGTGCGTGAAATCTACTTAAAAAAAATAATAAGTTACAACATGGAGATGTAGTTAGTAGTAGGCTTATAAAGAACGTGTTGAGCTGTTAAGCATGGAAAGGCATCATTCTGGGCTGGTAGTTGAAAACTGTGTTACTTATCTTTGACTTTGTTAACAAAGTTTAAGAATATGTACTTGATATGCACAGTAAGACTCAGTAAATATTAGTCATTAGTCTTCCTTGTTCTCAGTGGGGAAATAATAAGTCTCGTTAATGATTTATTTATTTATTTATAAAAGATTTTATTTATTTGAGAGAGAGTGTATAAGCTGGTAGAGGGGCAGGGGGGAGAAGGAGAAACAGACTCCTCACTGAGCAGGGTGCCCACTACAGTGCTTGATCTTACGACCCTGGGATGATGACCTGAGCTGAAGGCAAATGCTTAACTGGCTGAGCTACCCAGGTTCCCCTATTTTATTTTATTTTTAAAGATTTATTTATTTATTTGAGAGAGAGAGAAAGAGCATGCCTGTTCCTGAGCAGGGGGAGGGGTAGAAGGAAAATGAATCTCAAGCAGACTCCCCACTGAGTGTGGAGCCTGATACAGGGCTTGATTCCATGACCACTGAGGTCACAACCTGAGCTGAAATCAAAAGTCAGATGCCTAACTGACTGAGCCACCCACGTGCCCCAAAGATACTTTAAATAGGAAAGAAAATCTGTTTTAAACTTTGAAGTTTAGGGATGCCTGGGTGGCTCAGTGGTTGAGCATCTGCTTTTGACTCAGGGTGTGATCCTGGGGTCCTGAGATCGAGTCCTGCATCAGGCTTCCCAGAGGAAGCCTGCTTTTCCCTCTGCCTATGTCTCTGTCTTTGTCTTTGTGTCTCTCATGAATAAATAGATAAAATCTTATAAATAAATAAACTTTGAAGTTTATTATGACCTGGAAGTAGAGGCATAAACGAGAGCCCTAAGGTCTTTCTTGACCTGTGCTTTTTTGTAAGAAAAATTGTTAATATTTTTATAGATAATAATCATAATAATAACTAATAAGCTGAATCTATACTGTTTTAGTTCCTGTGCTAAGCTTCTTATGCACTAATACTTAATTATTAAAACATTCTTATGAGGTACTTACTATTAACTCTATTTTGCAGAAGAGGAAATTAGGCTTAAATAGCTTAAGTAACCTATCTAAGATCACATAGCTAACTTGTGTTAGGGTCTGGATTTGACCCTGTGCTACTCTGACTGGAGAATCCAAATGTTTAATCATTAAGCTAAATCAATGATTGCAGTTTAGAGAGTTAACTTGGTAGCCAAGTACTTTACTAAAAATTATACAATCTTACAATTTAGTTTTCTTTTTGTCAGAAATCAAGTACCAGTGATAAGTTTTATCCACAGATGGCCTGAAGAGGGCACCACTGCAACACTGCTTCCCCACTGCTGTAGTTTCATATACTAAGTAATAGCTTGGATCTTTCTGTCTAATCCTGGATATATTTTAAGGAGAAAACAGGCACAGTTGAAAAATTAAGGTCAATCAGCTGCAAATTTTTGATGTTTGCATTGAGCATTAGTATTTATAATTTCAAATAAAATCTTTACATATATAAATTAGAAAATTGATGTATATTTTTGTCTTGACCGGGTGAAATACATCTGGGATTGGGTGAATTGAAGTGGAAAATGTGTAAATCAGGAATATTCACAGAAAACAAAAAAAGCAAGAGCTACCAGATTATTATTAGTCTAAGTCATAGTTTTGAGACCTTTGCTTCTCTGTTAACTGAATGTACAATAAGGAAAAATATTTTTGGTGTTATAAGAGTAGATTTTTCAAAAGAGCTAATAATAGCTCAGACATGTTGTATTCCTGCTGTGTGTGTCAGGTATTGTTCTGTTTCTTTACACAGTTGAACTCATTTAATCATAACAACCATATGAAATAGGTCCTTTTGTTACCTTTATTTTACAGATGAGGAAACTAAGACACAGAGAGGTTAAGTAATTTCTCTTCCTCAAAGTCATGCAGGCAAGTGGCTGAGGAGGAATCGAGTCCATGCTGTCTGGCTTCAGACTCCAAACTCTTATTCTCAGTGCTATTGTCTCCATTATCAAGTTTTTATGATTAATGTATGAAAACACATAGTAAAATTGATTGTCCTTTATTGAGGAGAGGTCATGGCATGTCTGTGGCTATGCCAGACTGGAATTTGCAAGAGCTAAAAATGCCCATCTCCTATTTGTTATTCACTTGCTGATCTCTGAAAATTACTTGGTTTAGATTTTTTATATTTACTTATAAATGAGAACTTGAGTATCAGGTGAAAAATGTAAAAATTAAGATATAAAATCTTTCAGGAAACCTTTTTCTTGCTACAATAGAATTTCACTGTTAGTGGTTTGGATTACCAAAGTCATTCTGTCAACACAGTTTTTATTAAAATTGAAGTTAGGGATTTTCCTTAACTCTTGATAATTACTTAGGACCCACAGAGATCAATTAAAATGACTTGAATGAAAATGATAAGCATGGTTTATTTTAAAAATATTGTAGGGACACCTGGGTGGCTCAGTGATTGAGTGTTTGCCTTTGGCTCAGGTTGTGAACCTGGGGTCCTTGCATCCAGTCCCATATCAGGCTCTCCGTGGGGAGCCTGCTTCTCCCTCTGCCTATGTCTCTGCCTCTCTCTCTATGTTTCTCATGAATAAATAAATAAATAAAATCTTTAAAAAAATTGTAAATATACCTCCTTCCAGCTGGCGTGTCTGTTAAAATATGTACAATTTCTTTCATTCTTCCCCCCCACCCCCCAGATTTTATGTGTTTATTTGAGAGAGAGGAGAGCACGAGCAGTAGGAGGTGCATTGGGGGAGAGGGGGAGAAAGAATCTCTAAAGCAGATTTCTCACTGAACACAGACCCCAACATGGGGCTTAATGCCAGGACCCCAAGACCATGACCTGAGTAGAAACCAGGAGTCAAATGCTCAATCAACTAAGCCACCCAGGTGCCCCAAAATATGTGCAATTTCAATTTTATTTAGTAGACAGGCAGCAGTAATATTACCAAGGCAGATTTATTCCTGTTAACTGAATGTACAATAGATTCAGGGCTAGATTCTTAGCCCTCCTCCACATCTATCTCTACATCTATGTGGAGATACGGAGATAAATGTAACTTATCTCTTCATAAGTTATATATGTCTATCCATAGAGGGAGATATGGATAGGTACATATAACTTCTCTCTAAGGGCTAAACTGAGAACTAAAAATAATGAGAATTCAGTTGAATATGACTAATTATTAGCAGGGTATATTAATTAGTTCTCTTGATGCTTTACTGTGATCAGTACTCTTGATGCTATCACTGTGATTGGTAGTGATAAAGCACCAATACATAAAAGACAAATGAACACTTTACTACTGTAGAGATTAGGTTGGGTATGTAGTTGCCCGGATTCTGCAGTGCAAATCTGATGCCGACCACTTGGGGGCAGTGCAGACTCGGCAAGTTAAATGACGTAGTTCACAGCAGGCCTGCCCCCAACTTCAGGTGCCAGCTGCTAGTGGGATTCCTGTACTTCCAATCTGTAGGGGTGAGAGGGTAGGGGAGTTGGTGGTGGTGGTGCTTCCCCCTCTCAGTTTGATTACTCTAGAAGAACACACACAACTCAGAAAAGCACTATATTTATGATTACAGTTTTATTATAAAGAATACAAATAAGGACCAGCGAAGAGACCCCCTCAGAGTGAGGTTTGGGAGGGTTCCAGATACAGAGCTTCTGTGCTCTTTCCCCATAGAATCAGGATGTGTTACCTCCTAGCATATTGATAAATTTTTTAGACAGGAAGCTCCACTGAGCTTTGGTATCAAGATTTGTTTCTTTACTACCAGGCCTGATTTATTGAATCTCCAGCTCCCCTTTTTCCCTCCCTTTTCCTCACTTCCCTTCCCTAGAGGTCAGGTTGTCTGAAATATCCAGCCCTCTAATCACATGTTGATCTTTCTGATGACTGGCCCCCATCCTGAGTCATCTCATCTCAGTTGAGCTCATGAATTCAGTTGTAAGTGGAGGGGCTTATGAATAACAAAGACATTACTATTAGGAAATTTCAAGGGTATAGAGTCTCCCTCTGAGGAACCTGGGACAAGGGCCAGTCAGATTCTTTATTCTACAACAGGAATATCGGTGTTATTCTGCTTACAATGATTCCTTGTCTGTTTTAAACATTTGCTTATACATTTTAAGGTATTACTCTGTTTTAATCATAGCAAACATCTTTCTTCTAGGAGTCTGGAGCACCTATTCTCACAGATGATGTTAGTTTACAAGTGTTTATGGATCACTTGAAGAAACTTGCTGTGTCAAGTGCTGCTTGAAGAGCTAAACATATTAAGGACACTTAAGAGGAAATAATATTTCAATTTCATTTTTTTCATTTTATCTGTGGAAATCAACAGAAGTATCTCTCTAGGCTTTGTATTAGTATGGTTTGAGATAACATGTCGAAAAATGTTCACATTTGTAGATTAAGCTGGAATATGAGAGCAATAAGAACAAATTTATTTTGCTTCCCACAGTATTATGACTGGTTTTAGAAACCTGAGGCCTTTATAACTTAATTATGTTAAAGAGTAAAAAATAGAGTTGGCCTTGTACTACAGAGATATAACTCATTTGTATATTGTAGCAAAATCTAAAGTGGCACTGAATATGTCCTTGCTGACTTTTTGAAAACTTGATTTTAGCCAGAAAGTAAACAAAATCATCAACAGTAATGATAAATGTGAACATTTTTGCCTGTTCATTAAAATATATCTGTGATTTTCAAGCACTTATGCATATACTTTTTCTGTACTTATTCTGTTAAGGAAGATTTATTTTTATGATGATTTGTTTAGGAATTAGTTGGCTTTATATAAGGTAATTTTCACAAAGATAACTTAATGGTTTTGGTCATTTGGAAAAATAGTTTAGAGATGAAAAGTTTTTGGGGTAACAGTTCCACAACTGACAAAAAAATGTGAAATTCCCATAAAGTACCCAACTTACATGATTAAACAGGATAATTTTTTTTTTAAAAGAGTGATAGAAAATAAGCCATTTTGTTATAGTGCATTTTAGGAAGTCTGCAGTAAAGTAACTGTCATCACTACTAAACCAAAATTGTTTTTTACTGCATGGTTATGTTTTTTCCCCTTATTTTTCAGAGGTAAATTTTACTTTATGTCCTTCAGTATTTTAACACTATTTTGGGAGTTTACATATTGCTTTTTATTTTTGCTTCCATTTTATGAAATGTATTAAGTTCTTATTCAAACAGTATTATATAATATTTTGTTGAATGATATCATGTGGTGATGCTCAGTTTTATTTTGATTTATTCATTAGTATCATTCACCTTTTAAAGTTTACTTGTAGCAAATGTTTACATTGCTAAAGCCAGATGTTTGACAATGAAATTTATATCGAGTACTGCAAATAAAAAGGTGGTGCTATGATAAATGCTTAGAAGGACAGTTTGATGATTGTACTTGCATGAACACAATCATATGATAAAACAAACTTAAAAAAATTGTTTATATGTTATATTCAATTAAATAAATTGCTCTGTTCCATTTTATTTGAATTGAACTGTGCTAGGCCTAAATACCAATAAAATATACTTTTTCTGTGTTTTCCTGCTTGTTTCGAAGTCTGATAAAGCCTGAGAAGCCTCATATAAAATTTGAGCAATTATAAAATCTGCTATGAGTAGATTAAAAAGTGTTCATTTTTTTAAATGGCAGCTTTATTGGATATAATTCACATACCACACAGTTCACCCATTTAAAGTGTACAGCTCAGTGGTTTTTAGAATATTCAGAGTTGTGTAATCATCACCACAATCAATTTTAGAGCACTTACATCCTCCCCAAAGTAGTCGTTTTTGCCATAAGGAAATTGAGTTTTGGATTAACATATTTTGAATTGAGTTAAGCCCCTGTGATGATACATATTTAATTTGCATGGGCCCTTAACTTACACTCTTTAAGAGTGCATTGTTGTTCTTGAGTGGTAAGTCAGTACTTACCCCCAACTGTCCTTTACTTTTCTAAATCAATTACAGCTGAAGGTGCTAAAGTAAGGCATACGGAGGAACAAATATATCATCATACTTTTTTAACTTACCATTTGAAAGAAAGCACCTGGGATCTGTTTGTGTCTAATTTAGCTGTTACTCAATTGCTAGATATTTAAATAGATTGTTGAAGAAAGAAATGTTTAACCCTTTTAATAAAATTCAGAGCAGATAGTGTATCTGCTAAATTGTTAGCAGCATTGAGAAGCTTTGATATGTCCAGAACTATTTGAAATTTACTGTAGAATCCACTACCCCTAGTGCCTTTATCTCTAAAAACAGCTTTAGACCTCATTTCTGTGCATTTTTATTTTGTTGTAAGAAGATACATTTATTCTTTTATGGGCTGATTCGAAAAGTGAGCTGACATTTTCTCCATCCAGTTCCCCACTTGATAAACTTACCTCTATATTTCCTAGCCCGTGGCCTGCATGTGTTGAATGTGCTTGTTGTCCAATCCAGGCCAGAAACCAGTGAAGCAGCATTTTTTGATTCTTACTCTCCACAACATCTTTAGTAACCATTTCTACCATTTCTGCCTTTCTAATATCTCCCTAGTCTCTTTACTGTTTTCCATTTTACTGTTGTTCTGCCTTCATCATGTCTCATGTGGTTGGTGCAGCAGCCTCCTAACCTGTCTGCTTTCCCCAGTCTCCTCCATTCTTCAATTCACTGAAATACAAATCTGATTATGTCATTCTCTTTGCCCTCATAATATAATCCAAACACTTTGACCTGGTAACATTGGATATTGCACAACAATCAGATCTTAGATCTCCTTTGAAAAATAGCACAAAGAACACAGTTGGAAAGGTGTACTATTGGAGAGAGGTCCCTAGTTCTACCTAAGCATCAGTCTTAGGTGTGCTATTTGGGACTTAAATAGTGACAAAGCAGATGCATTCTTCACTGGCTGTTACAAAGTAAGTGGCTTACTGCATTTGGTTTTATTTCAAATGAAAATAATCAGTTATTTTCCAAACACTACCAACAAATTAGGATTATTTGCTTTCTAATGCCTATAATTTACATTTTTTTCATTTTCCATTTTTCCAATATCCATGCATGCATACTTTTTGTGCTTTTATGTGTTTGATTTATATTCATCTTGAGCATTTTGTCAAGTATCAGATGTTTCTCTTGTTTGCTTTTTATTTTTTTATTTTATTTTTTTTCTTTTTTAATTTTTATTTATTTATGATAGACACACAGAAAGAGAGCGAGAGGCAGACTCCATGCACTGGAAGCCCGACGTGGGATTCGATCCCGGGTCTCCAGGGTCGAGCCCTGGGCCAAAGGCAGGCGCTAAACCGCTGTGCCACCCAGGGATCCCCTCTTGTTTGCTTTTTAATAGTTTACCTTATGAAATTAAAACATTTTCCTTATGTTCATTCTTCCTTTCTTTAATAGAGAAACAGGTGCCTGGGTGGCTCAGTCGGTTAAGCATCTGCCCAGGGTTCTGGGATTGAGCCCAGTGTTGGGCTCCCTGCTCAGCTGGTAGTCTGCTCCTCCCCCTCCCCGTTTGGGTGCTTTCTCCCTCTCTCTCAAATAAATAAATAAAATCTTGAAAAAAAATAGAGAAACAAATACTGGTCTAGGTTTAGTGTATTATTATCTGGTCAATGTAATAATAATAATCTAGTATTGTATGCAATACTAGATATGGAATAATGAAGTTGCATTACTAAATAAATTCAGATTTTTTTTTCTTCCCCATCTATGGATTGTACTGACATAAAGCCCAATTATTTGGGTTGAGGATGTGATAACTGGGAAATTGGGGATTTTTCCCCCTAAAGAAACATTTAAAAAAACCCAAAACAGTAAAATGTCTAAACATTTGGCAGATAGAAATGCTAATTTTAGGGTTTGTTAAATAAACATAGACTTCGCTATGTATTTTTAAAAGTTAAGGATAACAAAGTTCAAACCAGGATATAAAAATTTCAAACCAGAATATGTAACTTCCAAACCAGTGGAGGAAAAGAAGCAATAAAAGCAATCTGATGAAAGGGAAGGCAACAAAGATGAAAAAGGCAGCAAAGGGGGAAAGTATGGTAAATAAGAGACAAAAGAAAAAATAACGATCAGTACTTTTTCATGTATTTTATGAAAATTAAAAATACTTAATGGGCTTCTGTTGTAATGAACAAAATCATATGTAGTATTTTGAACCTTCTGTAAATTTGTCTTAAGACTTCATAAAAATCTTTTCATGTATCCATGCTTTACTGAGTATAGTCAGACTCATCAATCTTTTTCATAGTTGATTGTGAAGAGACATTAATTTCAAAAGTGTTTTTTTTATTTGAAGCAAAAGAGACACAAATAGGAAAACTCAAAGGTAAGTTTGATAGAGATTAATAAAAAAATCCATTTTACAAATTTCATAAATTCCTAAATTCTTAAAACTGTTTCTTCAGGATTGATGCTAACGGCTTTCAAAAAGCTTCTTGGTATAAAGATTTCCACTGTAATACATAAACTAGAAAATTCAAGATAAATTCCTATTACATTTGCTAAAACCCTCCAAAGTTCTTTTGCAGGGGCAGCCCAGGTGGCGCAGCGGTTTAGTGCTGCCTGCAGCTCAGGGTGTGATCCTGGAGACCTGGGATCGAGTCCCACATCAGGCTCCTTGCATGGATCCTGCTTCTCCCTCTGCCTGTGTCTGTGTGTGTGTGTGTATGTCTCATGAATAAATAAATAAAATCTTAAAAAAAAAAAAAAAAAAAAAAAAAAAAAGTTCTTTTGCAAAAATGAGCACAAATGGCTGAATGATGGTGCACACTGACATTATTTGATCCATTGGTTTCAAACAAATGTCCAGTTACAGATCAAGGTGTTTGGATATTGGTGTTTTAATTTTTTCTGGCCATGTAAGTAGAACATCTGTTACATTATGGGTGTTCTTTGAAATTTGATTCTTCAGTGTAAATTCTATTTTCTTAGATTTTGTTATTGCATATTTAATTGCCTTCTCTGCAGTTTCTGTGTGCTGATCTAAAGCTTACTGTCTTAATAATGTACATTGTTCAAGCCTGATTTAGACTACAGCTACTTTGAGTTTTGATTAACCTCGTCTAAAACTTTACACCAAAAAAACCCCCTGAAATTTTGCCACTGATGTAATGATTTATTTTCTTGGTGAGTCTTTTAGTTTTAAAACAAACAGCAGTTAAAGACAAATTTTATTCATAAAGATATTCAAATTCAGTGAAAGGTTCCATTTAGGCACTAAAATGTGCACTTGGGAAAATTACACTTAAAAGTTCACACTCTGTTTTGCTGTTTTAACATTATCCACCAACAAAAACTCCCAAGTTTAGATTGAGAGAATTGTTTCTTCATCTTTGTGATTACTAGCCTAGTGTGATTTACTTGAACCTACTGTTTAAAGAGCAGGATATTTAGTACCAGGGATATTGAAGAAACAAGCTCTCCCCACTCCACCAAGGGAGCTGAAATGATTCAAAATGTGTTACTAACTTACCCTCCAAATTGAAAGGTGTCTCTGTATGTTGGGACTGGACTCTAACTGGGAGTTCTCTGAATTAAGTTCTATACAGAATGGAATGTTTATTAAAGGATAAGTAATAAAAATGTACTAAACATATTAAAACTTAGTAGCCATAGCTATTGTATAGATTATTATTTTTTTTTCTTTCATGTTTTTAGGGGTTAGACCAATGAAAGTCTTGTTTTTCAGTTTGAAGTATTTTGTCACTGACATTATTTGTAATTGCTGGCATAGAGTGATAAAACTGCTCTTTGTTACACCATTGTTTGGAAACTAAACTGTAAGGTTTGATTTACTCATGAATTAAATAAATTTCAGTGAAGATTATAAAATATTTAGTACTGAACAGAGAAAGTGCTATGTATCAAAAGTTGTGGTATGGGAAAAAGGGTTACTAGAGGGATATGTGTTATTTTAAATGCAGCCGGAGAAAAAGGATTAGAAATAAACTTTGCATTCAAGTCAAGAAAAAAAAAATCTAAAGAAAGGAAATAATAATAATAAAATCAGATTTTTGAAAAAAGATTTTATTTATTCATGAGAGACACACAGAGAGAGGCAGAGACACAGGCAGAGGGAGAAGCAGGCTCCATGCAGGGAGCATGTTGTGAGACATGATCCTGGGACCCTGGGACATAATCCTGGGACCCTGGGATCATGCCCTGAGCCAAAGGCAGACGCCCAACCACTGACCCATGCAGGCATCCCTAAAATCAGATTTTTAATGAGAAAACAAAATAAGAATCAATGGAGATGTTCCATAAAACAAAAAAGAACTTGAAAGTCTTAAAGCCATTTTTAAAGCTAAGAAGGAAATTGAGTATCAGCTCATCTTCTGAATAGTAAAATGGTGTTTTTTCAAATGGAAGTCTTAAATGAGTAATTTAAAATTTTTGTTCAGGTCAATTAAGAAGCATAATTGTTTAATGATCAACCATCTAAAATTTTTCCTCCAATGAATTTCAGAGAAGATTAGATGTTATACATTTACCACTGAAGAGTGTAGAAGTAGTTTCAAACTTCAGAATTTGTGTAGTTTTGAAGTTCAAAGAGTCCATTGAGGTCAAGCCCTATCTGTCCAATTCAGGAATTCCTTGTCAGTATCTCAGATGTTGGTCATCTGACTTCTGTATACAGAGCACTTTCAGTGACAAGATAACTGTAAATTACTGAATGCGACAGATGACGACACTTCTAGAGAAAAGATAGTGAATTGGGAAGGAATTACAATGCCACATATCAAAATAAGTCTTGACCAGAATTTGATGGAGAAAATTTAAATCTGTTTTACACAACACTTTCTGAGGGACGATAATCATTGCCCTACAAAGCCATCTGGCACTCGGATATTGTCATTAAAAGAGAGCAGGGCAGCCCATAATGCAGGTGTTTGCCAATTTAGAAAAACGTTTCTAAGCAGGACATCATGCACCCACTTTTCTAACAGAGCACTGTGTATTTTCCAACTGCAATAACCAGAGTATTTATGTAGAGTAAAGTGCATCGCAGAGCCAAGTGGTGTGAATCTATTTCCTATGAGAAATGTGGCTTGCTCTGCTGGAGAAAATGCTGTTTTCTGATCTGTGTCAAGATCTTGCTCAGCTGCTCTAACAGGGTGAAGCAGCCACAGAATGATCTGTAGGTATGTGTTTAACCTGTTCTGGGGACTGCACTATTTGTTTTGGCAAAGTAGGGAGATCCATAAAATCAACAATTTTTGTAGGGGTTAGAGATTTCTCTAAGAGAAACAAATCTGGAGATTACTTTAGAGTTACAGTAAGGATATCATTTTGAAGTGATAAGTATACTGATTAAAGAGCCTCCAAAACTGAAGGATCACATCTCACTTTATCTAATGTGTTAGAGCAGATAGTTCCTGTCTTCAAGGCAATTTAAAAATAACTTAATCTGCAAAGGTTTAAAAATTAATCTTCATAAAATCCTTGTGAGATGCTGATAGGTCAAATATTTTGCATGTTTGAAAACACTGGTGAAGAAGTAAAATTCAACAGAGATGAATCATAGAGCAGTACTTCTCAAACTTGAACATGCATAGGAATCACCTACAGATAATCATTAAATGCAGATGTTGAAGTAGGTCTGAAACTGAGTCTGATATTTTGCATTTCTAACAAGTTCCCCAGGTGATACCAGTGCTGCTTTCTGGACCACAATTTTAATAGCAAATTCTGCTAAAAGCAACATTTTCACTATGTGTTGGGACTTCCACACAAAGAAGTCCAACAGCCAGTTGGAAATGTGCAATCTGGAATCAGGAGTCTCAGGTTTGGGAACAATAAGCCTAGAATTGATAGCTAAATCTATGAGATTAGATGAAGTTGCTTTTATTAATTATTTACTAAGTGCTAACAAGACATGTAGGAAGCACAGACGGTCTTCCTCTGTTGAGCACAGATTAGGCCATCATGTATGGTTTCTTGTGTTTAATTCTAAACTTCTATTTTTAATGAGAACGTTAAGCCAACTGATTTATCAAATATATCTTTTTCAGCAAGGAAGTATTTCTATTAAAAAGGCTATCAAGTTATTGAAATATTAATAGTAGTACAATATCATGTGACAAAAGAGAATGTTTTCATTGAATCTTGGGTTTTCATAATACTCAGAATTAGGTTTTGTATTTTAATAGGGGTTTTAAAAAAATAAGATCCTAACTAATAAACTATGAAATGGCTTAATTAACAACTGCCTTTAATTATTTTAAGAAGACATGTCCCATTTTCTTAAGACCATGAAATATGTTTCCAAGGCATGTTTTTTTTTTAAAGATTTTATTTATTCATGAAAGGAGAGAGAGAGAGAGAAAGAGAGAGAGAGAGAGGAGGCAGAGACACAAGCAGAGGGAGAAGCAGGCTCCATGCAGGGAGCCTGATGTGGGACTTGATCCCTGGTCTCCAGGATCACACTCCGGGCTGAAGGTGGCATCAAACCGCTGGCCTATCGGGGCTGCCTGCCAAGGCATGTTGTTAAATGTTCTTAATTAGGTATGTTTATTAGCTGCTTAGGTAAGCATTATGGACTGGGGTAGACATGGATCTTCCTGGGGTTAGAAAAATAAATTTGACAGTCTGAGCAGACTTTAGACCAACAGACTTCTGATTTGTGTGTGTTGTGCCTTCTCATCTGCTCATATATTTACAGTGAAACTTTTCAATTGTTTACTTATTGAGTTTCATATACACTTTTGACATGGCATGTTATAAATGACTCTAATGATTACCTTCCATTTGGAGTCTAAAGTCCAGCATGTTTTCAGGGAACTAATGTTTTATTATTGCAGATTCTCTGGCAGGAACATTCATGGCGCCCACTGTGCTTACTCAGCCTATACCTGTGACAGCTACATCTGCTTCTCCATCTGCACCTTGCAGTTTGAAGTCGCTATCATTAGCTGTCTGTAAAACTGAAGAATCTGGCTGTATCTAAAGAAGGAGGACTAACTGGGTTGAAAAAAATCTCCACCTTTCTGCAGGACCTGCCACAAAATAATAGTTCTGTGGAATGATGTGGGGATTTCTTATGATTAAGTAGATTATGAAGCTATGATTTTCCAACAGATACATTTAAACATGCCCAAAGAATACTTTTATTACGGATATAATCACAAAATGTGTTTAACAATGATGTAGCTGTGATATGTGTCATATAAGGCTCTGTTTTTGTCATAGGTAAAACTCATTTATAAATAAAACCTAACATTACCACTACAGAGGAAGAAAACCAAATTCTTACCGTAGTATATGAGACCTGTCAATCATTGCACCTGCTACATTCCTCCTGCTCGCCACCCTCTGCTGAGCTAAGCAGCCAGCCCAGTCTCTTTCCTAAGCAAAGAGATTGGGGTCACATTTTCTAAAGGCACCTAATCCACAGACTGGCTGGTGAGCTACAAAATAAGTTGGCATGAAAAACTTACCCTTGTAAGGATAATGGTAACTAACAAGACCAATTATCCTCTCGTCCTTTAAAAGTTGAATAGGATAATCCAGAGAGCAGCAGCCATTCTGTAAACAGTCGAAAAATGACAAAGAAGAAACAAGAAGTGGAAGAGGCCTATTGGTGGAACATTAGGGCGAAGATTCATGAACTCTGGCAGGGAAATGGTTCCCATATTGCCTTGAATTTTGTAAAACAGCTATTTCTGGAATCCTTTCACTCTGATTCCCAAATGTGCCCTTACAACACCTCTCAAGAAGAATTAAACTTATTGGTGAAACAAAGATCACAGTGACCATGATGATTTACCTTTTGACCTGATATTGCAAAGAATAGGGATTCAGTACTCACAAAACTAATCAGATGAAGCAAAAGCATGGCACATTGGGACCTAGTCCCAGAAGATGCAGTATTTTATCTGTCCATCTGGTTTAGGTGTCTTTCTAACAGTATCCATCAGGATTACTAACTTACAGCTTTCTGAAGACAACAAAAGTCTTAATGGCAGTTACTTATGATTCACTCCACATCTTTGTAAATCGTATATTGAATGAGTAGGATTGTGAGCCATAATTATGAAAGCTATTGTATTTTGTCTCTGTCCCTTGAAACTTGTTCCATGTGTGTACTTTCCCACCCCTCAGCCACTTGATGGAGATGGTAGCAGGCTGATCATTTTTGGGTGACTCTTAACCAAATCGATTTGAAGATCACTCCAAATCACGGACATAGCCCCACTGTGCTAGGTGGGAAATATGCACCACCTCATTTATATTTCTGCCTGATGGCCTAGCTTAGAGCTCACTTTGGAACCTGCTATCTATGTTATCTTGACATCATAGTCCAAGCCACTTGTTGCACACTTATCCATAGGAAGAGTATGAATGGTATACACACAGACAATCCCATTGTTAGTCTCCAGTTCTCTCACAGATACTTCTTAATCAGCATATCTTGGGAAAAGTGCTGTTCTTTTTCTTTGCTCAGACTTTCTCTGGGGTCCCACCCACTCAAATCCTTCTCCACAGTCTGTTTGTGATGTATAGTTCATATTGTAGGACCTTTATTCCTTGTTTACAAGATTTGCTTGTAAACTGTTTGAAGTAAACCTTAAGAACTGAATCTTCATCAATCAATTCTAATAAAAAGCTATGCTTGCCTCTAAAACACTGGACAAGGCCATTTGTCTGCTTTTCTTATTAATGAGAATGGTGGTGACACGATGCAGCAGCTTTCTGCAGAACGTTGTGTGGTTATGTTCTTCTCTGCTGCTGGGTCAGTTCTGCTCGGTGGGCATTCTCTGTGGGCTATAGGCATGGGAAGTGTGTTTGGTGATGAGAAACCTTTCCTGCCTGGAGTCAGGGCTAAACATGGACACTCCTTTTCACAACTCGATGACACCTTGTGTAGTACCAGTAAGTGTTTCTTTGTAGTTGTAGCTAAAAAAATAGCTCAGCGATATTACTATTCAATCACTTTTATGCAATAGTATGTAGGTTACCTAAGTGTTCAGAGACTAGAGATAAAAATGATTTATAGAGCAGTGCTTTGTGCTAAAAATATCGGTTGCTGATGATTCTAGAAAGTTAGAAATAGAACTCACCTACCAGTCACATATCTGCAGGGAAGGAGGCATATTTAATCATTTATCCTATCTGAAAGATTTGCTGTGTGTTAGATGACTCACACAGCTGCGTGTATTTCTCATTATTTCTGAATCTTATGATTTCACAAAATTAATAAACTTCTATTTCTATCCAATTCTTTATTATTACATTTTAGAAGGATGTGAAACAAAACTTGTGACGAGATGGGCCACCTGGGTGGCTCAGTTGGTTTAGTGTCCACCTCTTGGTTTTGGCTCAGGTCATGATCTTGGGGTTCTCAGATCGAGCCCTGTGTTGGGCTCTGCCCTCAGTGGGAAGTCTACTTGTGAGAGTCTCTCTCTCCCTCTGCTCCTCCCCCTGTTTGTACTATCTCTTTCTCCATCTCTCTCTATAATAAATAAATAAATAAATAAATAAATAAATAAATAAATAAATTCTTTAAAAAAACTTGTCAAGAGACAATTATCCTATAATCTTTTTTAAAGATTTTATTTGTTTATTCATGAGAGACAGAGAGAGGCAGAGACATAGGCAGAGGGATAAGCAGGTTCCCGGGCAGAGCCTGATGTGGGACTCGATCCCAGGACCCCCTGGGATCACAACCTGAGCTGAAGGCAGATGCTCAACCACTGAGCCACCCAGGTATCCCCTCTTTTTTTTTTCTGTTGAGGAATGTGTCGTTACATTTCACTATTATTTTCACTTTCTACTTATTTATGGAATTGCTGAACTAGCTCTTGAATTGAGTGAACATTTGAATTCACTCTGAGTTTTTATGCTAAGCCTTCAGTGAACGAAGGAGAGAATCACTAAAGGAAGAAATAAATAATATAATAAAAATTGCAAGGAGAGCATTTCAGAGAAACAGATTAGAAAATGTGTAGGATAAATTTCAATCCAGGGGACTACAGCCCGAAGGCCCTAGCACTTTTTCACCTCAGGGGGGCAGTAGCTACTACAAAACTGGAAACTCAAATGATGTTTTAAGATCTTTCTCCTCCAATTTAAATTCTGAACTTCTCTAATTTTTTATGTGATTTTTTTTCTATCAAAACTCATATTTTAGTGTTTGTTTTTTGAAAACTAATCCCTATACCTATCTGAAATAATTGGACCCCAAAAGTAAAAAGTAGTTGTTGAAAGGGTACAAAATTGGAGAGTATGAGTTTAGTTCCACATCATGCATGACAAGCTTTCAAAATCTGAATTCCCAGAAGAAAATTATAAATACATGAAAATTTTTATTTGTTCTGTAAATCAATTCTTTTAAAAGCAGCAATTGTGGCACAATAAGAGAGGTGGGTTGGGATTTTGAGGTCACATATCATCCTAGCATCTCCAGATGTGACCATGTTTTTTGGAAAAGATTTATTTTAGAGAGAGAAAGCACTCAGAGGGGAGCCTGGGGAGGGACAGAGGGAGAGGAAGAGAGAGTCTTAAGCAGACTCCATACTGAGTGCAGAGCCCAGTGCAGGACTCAGTCTCACAATCCTAAGATCATGACCTAAGCTGAAACCAAGAGTTGGGCACTTAACCAACTATGCCACCCAGGTACTCCTAGATATGACCACATTTTTGATCTATAATTTCTTGTAGAATACTTAATATTTTGTCTGTATTTCCATCTTGGTCACAACCTGAATATAGATTTAAGTATGATGATACCTTTTCTTCAGCAAAAGCACAGCAACCATAATCAGGGGAATTGGTAACAGAAAGTTAAATTTAGTAGAAGATCCTAAAAAGTTAAGAACTCTCTCACTCTTGTTCATTTCTGCACTTGAGTGAATTATGAATTACTCATCATGTGAGTGGTGATCATCTTTCATGAGGAGAAACAGCTTTGGTAAATGTTACAAATAGTGGGTGGTTCAGCTATTTTAAAGTATCTAGGTTTGAGTATTTGCTATTATATCCAGGTGGGGTAATCCCAGAGAATTTAGATTCAGAGATTTTTTTCTTGTATTATTTTTTAGAAATAGTAGTCAAATAGATTTTCATCTAGCAAGGAGAAGAAAACAGATGTAGTTCATATCTTTTAAGGAAAAAAATCCACTGATGACATTTTTTTCCCCCCACTGATGTTGACTTTAAGCACAAATGTAGACAGCAAGGGTGTCAGAGTAAGGTATTTAGGGGGCACGGACACTGCATGGGTTTAAGTCCCAGTTTTGTCATTCTCTAGCTGAAACACTTTGGGCACATTGTTCAACCTCTCTGGGCCTGCTTCCTTAATTGTAAGATGGAAACAATCATAATAACCACCTCTAGGGTTATATGGGTATGAAATGATTGAGTGCTTCTAATATGCAGGGTCAGGCCTTCCATGACAAGCATGACAGCCAACACTTGCAGGACATTTAATAAGTGCCAGGCATTTTTTTTTTTAAAGATTTTATTTATTTATTTATTTATTTATTTATTTATTTATTTATTTATTTATTTATTTATGAGAGAGAGAGAGAGAGAGAAAGAGAGAGAAACTGCATGTGTGATAACATGAGCCTGGGGAGGGACAAAAGCAGAGGAAGAAACAGACTTCCCACTAAGCTCAGAGCTCTCTGGGTCTCCATCCCAGGACCCTGAGATCATGACCAGACCCAAAGGAAGTCCAGCACTTAACTGACTAAGCCCCCCAGGCAGCGCTCTAAGTGCTAAGAATAACCTCTAAGAGAGGCACTATTATCATTCCCAGTTTGCCAATGAGGAAACTAAGGCACAGGGTGGTTAAACAACCTACTCAAGATCACACAGCTACTTAGTGCTAGACAAGAGATGTTAAGTCCAGGTGGTTTGCTTCCAGAATCCCTGCTTTCTTTGTGCTCCTTTCCCTGAGGGTGATTAAAATTCCTGTGGAGCTTTTAGTGGTCCAGATCAGGGAAGTGAGCTGGTGGAGGTCACTGAGAGGACGTGACCTCCAGTTGACCGGTGAGAGGGCCCCAAGCAGTTGGAGGCTCCTCACCCCTCCTTGTCTTTCTATGTAGATTTCACCCATCATTTCCTCTTGAGGACCTGTTTCTGTAACACAGTGGCAGTAGGTGCTAACTGAACCCAGTTAAGGGCGTGCAGAAACTTTTATTTTTTACATTTGTCTTAAAGTTCAATTTGCTAGCATATAGTGTAACACCCAGTGCTCATCCCATCAAGTGCCCCCCTCAGTACCCATCACCCAGTCACCCCATCCCCCTGCCCACCTCCCCTTCCGCTACCCTTTGTTTGTTTCCCAGAGTTAGGAGTCTCTCATGGTTTATTTCCTTCCCTAATTTTTCCCACTCAGGTTCCCCTCCTTTCCCTTGTAATTCCTCTCATTATTTCTTATACTCCCCATATGAGTGAAACCATATGATCCTTGTCCTTCTCCAATTGACTTACTTCACTCAGCATAATACCCTCTAGTTCCATCCACTTTGAAGCAAATAGGTGGGTATTCATCCTTTCTGATGGCTGAGTAATATTCCATTGTATACATAGACCACATCTTTACCCATTCATCTGTCGAAGGACATCATGGTTCCTTCCACAGTTTGGCTATTGTGGACATTGCTGCTATGAACATCGGGGTGTAGGAGTCCCGGTGTTTCACTGCATCTGTGTCTTTGGGGTAAATCCCTAGCAGTGCAATTCCTGGGTCATCAGGTAGCTCAATTAACTTCTTGAGGAACCTCCACACTGTTTTCCAGGGTGGCTGTACCAGTTCGCATTCCCATCAACAGCTTGAGAGGGTTCCCCTTTCTCCACATTTGTTTCCTGCCTTGTTAATTTTCCCCATTCTCACTGGTGTGAGGTGGTATCTCTTTGTGGTTTTGATTTGTATTTCCCTGATGGCAAGTGATGCGGAGCATTTTCTCATGTGCTTGTTGGCCATGTGTATGTCTTCTTTGGTGAGATTTCTGTTCATGTCTTCTGCCCATTTCATGATTGGATTTTTTGTTTCTTGGGTGTTGAGTTTGATACTACTAGTATCAAACTACTACTACTAGTTTTAAGTCAATCGGAGAAGGACAAACATTATATGGTTTCATTCATTCGGGGAATGTAAAAAATAGTGAAAGGGATTAAAGGGGAAAGGAGGAAAATGAATGGGAAATATCAGTGAGGGAGACAGAACATGAGAGACTCCTAACTCTGGGAAACAAACAAGGGGTGGTGGAAAGGGAGGTGGGTGGGGGGTTGGGGTGACTGGGTGATGGGCACTGAGGGGGGCACTGGATGGGATGAGCACCGGGTGTTATGCTATATGTTGGCAAATTGAACTCCAATAAAAAAATATACAAAAAAAATCCGCAAAGGGTCATTTGGTCATCACTGACTTCTGGCTGGAAGGCAATCCCACTTGGTCTCTCCTCACTGTGCATCGCTTCTGTAACTTCTGGGCTGTTTCTCTTGGTGATGCTCCGGGAGAGCCCAGCTATGATCCCTTGCTGATCAGGCTCCCACATGTGCTCACCCTGGTCCTCCTGACCTTCCCAAAGTCAGCTTGTCCCCATTGACCACTGGCTTTGGGCCATGGCCTCTCTAAACTGAGATGACCTCTTGCTCAGTGTGCCAATTTTCAAGTACCTTCTGCACCTTTAAGGAGTTTGAAACCTCTTGTGACTCTTTCCAGCTCCCTCCCTGTATCCAGGTACACCTGAGCTGGGGTGAGGCTCTGTTCTCTCAGGCCTTCTCCACACCACTATCTACTTTACTGTAGTCATCTGTAGAACAGAACTCCAGGCAGGAACAAAGACTCCATCAAGCCTCTTTTGTTTTTTATTTATTTTATTTTTTTGAGGGTTTAAAAAAAGTTTTTATTTGAGAGAGAGAAAGAGAATGGGTGAGGGAGACAGAGGGAGAGAGATGAGTGGATTCCCTGCTGAGTACAGAGCCAGACATGGGGCTCAATCCCAGGACCCTGAGATCATGACCTGAGCTGAGTCAGAGGCTTAACTGACTGAGCCACCCAGGCGCCCCCAAACAAGCCTCTTTTGGCTGGGCATTTACACTTACTTGGATCTCTATGACTTATCCCCTCACTAAGCACTTTGATGATGCTGGGTCGAGACACAAGGCCTCACACTCATGTCCTAAATCTCCCTCTTTTACTATTACCCATCCCCTACTTTCCTCTCTTCCCAGGCTCCTGATTTCCTTATTTTATTTTATTTTTTTTTTAATGATAGGCACACAGTGAGAGAGAGAGAGAGGCAGAGACACAGGCAGAGGGAGAAGCAGGCTCCATGCACCGGGAGCCCGATGTGGGATTTGATCCCAGGTCTCCAGGATCGCGCCCTGGGCCAAAGGCAGGCGCCAAACCGCTGCGCCACCCAGGGATCCCTGATTTCCTTATTTTTTAATGGAGATATAGTCCATTTCCCCCACTATTGTTGCCATCAGCACTGTCATGACCACTGAGAGTGTACATCACATTCCCAGGCTCTGGTACTATGTCAGACATGTGTAGCAAAGAGAACATTGGGACCTGCAAGAAACTCTTATGAGAAATTCTCTGGCAAGAGTGTAGGGGGGGGGGTCATTTCAATTGGGTAATTTCTTCTTCCAATTAATACACTGGGAAAATACAGTAGATAAAGCTAGTAAGATGGATGGGAGTCAGATTTTGAAGGGCACGGTTTGATCTGAGCAGAAAAGTCTGAAGGGTGGTAAGGCTGGATGTAATCAATGGGGAAGGATAGATGGGAAGGACTTGTGCTCATTCAGGCAAGACGACTGATGCTTGGAGGAGGGTAGTGGAAGTGGTGGGACTACCTGGAGATTGCTTGTGGGAAGGGACAGGAGACAAGTGGCCTGTGCTCAGAGGTATCTTACTGTAGCTAGGAAATTCGCATTCTTTATTTTTTAAGAACTTTATTGAGTGTGTTTGATATATAAAAATTGAATGTTTTTGAGGTGTGCAACATGATGCTTTGATATCTGTATACATTGTGAAAAGATCATCACCATCTAGCTAAGTAATTTATCCACCATCTCTAGATAGTTACCATTTTGTATCTGCGTGTGTGGTAAAAGATTTATTATTTTTTAAAAGATTTATTTATTTATTTATGATAGACAGAGAGAGAGAGAGAGAGAGAGAGAGAGGCAGAGACACAGGCAGAGGGAGAAGCAGGCTCCATGCAGGGAGCCCGATGCGGGACTCGATCCTGGGACTCCAGGATCGCGCCCTGGGCCAAAGGCAGGTGCCAAACCACTGAGCCACCCAGGGATCCCCGTGTGGTAAAAGATTTAAATTGAGATCTACCATCTTGGTGAATTTCATGTATGCAATGCAGTATTGTTGCAATTTCCTTCTTTTTTAAGGATGAATAATAGTTCAATGTTATATATATTATATGCACACACACACACACAAAATGAACTATTATTCAGCCTTAAAAAACAAGGAAATCCTGCCATTTTCAACAACATAGATGAACCTAGAAGATATTTCTTTAAGTGAAATAAGCTAGAGCCAGAAAGACAGATACTGCATACTTATTCTTTTTTTAAAAATATTTTATTTATTCATGAGAGATAGAGAGAGAGGCAGAGACATAAACAGAGGGAGAAGCAGGCTCCCTGTAGGGAGCCCAACATGGGACTTGATCTCAGGACTCTGGAATCACACCCTGAGCCAAAGGCAGATGCTCAACCACTGAGCCACCCGGACGCTCCTGCATACTTATACTTAAAGATACTTTCCCAGTGAAGTCTTCCCTGACTTCCCATGGCTTGTACCAGTACACCGTTGATACTATACTTTTTTTTTTTTTTTACTCTGTCTTTCCCACTAGAACACACTGTCCCTATTGAAAGCAGTTATTTTTGCCCAGTTTCTGTATTCCCAGAGCTTATTAGATTGCTTGGCTCAAACATGGTTATCAAATATTTGTTGAATGAATGCATGAACAAATGAATAGATTTGTCAGGGTAGTAGGTATTACATTGTAAAAGACTATGGCCTACACTTGGCACACAAATTCCCCGAAACACATAAATGAAAAACCCCTGGATCCTGCAGTGCAGACAGGGTTTGCTCTAGAGCTGGCACAACAAGAATGCCAAGGAATGGAACCTAACCATTAGGGACAGGCAACTTGGCTTCCTGAGTAGCAAAAGCTGTTTCTGGATTTTAATGTATCTGGGATATTAACAAATCAGGGAGCCTTCCATTCTATGCTTCTCTGACCTGGTAGCTAAAATTCTAGTGTGCCACCATGAGAAGCAAGGGATGTAATGTGGAGCTGCATCTAGCCACCTGTATCTTAGATAGATACCCTGTATGCTTTTGCCCTGACAGGACTAGACCAAAAGAAAAGTAACTTAAACTACCTGAAGTCTTCAGTTTTGTTTAACCTCAAAATGAAAGCAGCTGTCAGTAGTCCAGCCTGGTGCATCCACCACACATCACATGAGCAGCATTGGCTATTAGACTTTTATTTATTTATTTTTTTTAAGATTTTATTTATCCGTGAGAGACACAGAGACAAAGGCAGAGACATAGGCAGAGGGAGAAGCAGGCTCCCCGCTGACCAGAGAGCCCCCTGTGGGGCTCCATCCCAGGACCCTGAGATCATTGAGCCCAAGGCAGATGCTTAACTGACTGAGCCACCCAGGCACCTTGATTTTTATGATTTTAGCCAAACTAACTAGTATGAAACTGTGTTTTATTGTTTGATTCAGATTTTCAAAACTTTTAACCTTGTATTTTAAAGACGTTCTCGTATCTCAATTCCTGATCCTTTGTAACTACTTTCTGTCTTTGCTTGCTGATTAGAGACAACAGAATTTTGTCCATTTTATGGACATTTATTTTTTTCATTTTATGTCCATTTCTTTTTTTCAAAGAACTGTCTTTGGGGGATACCTGGGTGGCTCAGTAGGTTAAAGGTCTGACTCTTTGTTTTGGTTCAGGTCCTGATCTCAGGGGTGTGAGATCAAGCCCTGCATAGGACTCCTTGCTCAGTGGGGAGTCTGCTCAAGACTCTCTTCCTCTGCCCTTCTCCCACTCACACCCTTTCCGTCTCAAATAAGTAAATACATCTTAAAAAAAAAAAAAAGGAACCATCTTTGGGGTTATTTATCAATTCCATTTTCTTATTCATTACTTTCTTCTATTAATTACTTCTTTGTGTTTATCCTTGACTTGCTTTATTGCTTTCTTATAAGTGTGCAGCTCATTTATTTTAATGCTTTCTTGCTTACTATTTATTTATTTATTTATTTTTTATTGCTTACTATTTAAAGTGTTTATTAATATTTTCATCTGAGTGTCTCATTGGTGATATCATATCCTTTTATATGTACTGTTCTCATTTTGGTTATCTAAAAGTTGATTCTAATTATACTGCCAATTTTTTTTCTGGATTTTTAGGAGGTGGTGTTTGGTTGGTGGGATATGTAATTTGATAGACGTATCCCTTCACTTGATCTAATTATGTATTTCATGAAATATCATCCTTGTTTATTTTTTACCTACTTGATTTGTCAAGCTGGAGATTGTATCAAAGTCTCCTGCTACTATTGAGTTGCTGAAAATGTCTTCTATTTCTGAACACATTTTCTGTATGTGTTTCAATACAATCCTAGGCAGCATATAAACATTTGACTGCTATGAGGGTACTAAGGACCATATCACTTATTGATACAAAATAATCCTATTAAACCCTATGTAAGGCTTTTGGTCTTAACTTCCTCTCTTAACTTGATATTAGTATTTTCATTGCTCCTTCTTTTATACTTGCCTTTGTCTTTCATACATTTTCCTTCCCTCTAACTTTTATCCCTTTATGTCACTTTATATTAGATGGGGCTCTTAAACACAATCTGCAACCCAATTGACTATAAGACATTTGGTTTTACTTTTCATCTTGTTTCGTGTTTTATTTTCCCTTTTTCCCCCTTTATTTTCATTGTTTTGAACCATGGATCTCATTTTCTTTACTTTTATCTTCCTTTGGAGATACACTACATATTTAAATTCTGCTCGTGGTACTTAGTTTTCCAAGTCTTTCAAAAGCGTTCTTTAACTTACATTTCTCTACCATAAGAGAGTAAGACCACAGCTTTGATCATGGCAGGGCAGATTCACGTACTTTCCACCTTATCATTGCTTATTGTCCCTCACCCACACAGTCTTTGTTAATGGAATCTGGGTTTTTCAATATAGATTATTGTAAACATTTTAAAAATATGTTTTTTTTTTTAAAAAGATTTTATTTGTGTATTTGACAGGGAGAGATACTGAGTGCAAGAGCACATGCAAGAGGAGTAGCAGAAGGAGAGGGAGAAGCAGACTGCCTGCTGAGCAGGGAGTCCAAAACAGGGCTTGATCACCTCTGCAAAGCTGAAGGCAGAGGCCGACTGAGCCACTCAGGTGCCCCCAAAATATGTGTGACATTAGTTTTTCTTTTTAAATCTATTTCTGCGAAGCTTAAATTTGTTTGTTTCAGTTATTTTTAGATCTCTGGAAAAAGTCTTCTGTTTTATGATTCCCTCATTTTTACCTCCTTCTAGGCCTCTTCTCTTGTCAATTGAAATTTGTCTTCAAACATATATTTTTTAAAAAGAATTATATATGAGTGGGAGTATTTTCTGAAATATCTAATTTTGTCTTATTACTTTCACAAGTGTGAGAGAACCTGGTTGCATATAAAATTCTTGAGCCACCTGGGTGGCTCAGTCTGTTAAGAATGTGACTCTTGATTTTGACTCAAGTCATGATCTCCCATCCTCAGAGGAAGCCCCATGGGCTCCGTGCTCAGCAAAGAGTCTGTTTGAGATTCTCTTCCTCTGTCCCCCCATCCCTTCCCCTACTTGTACAAACATGCACATGCTCTTTCTTAAAAAGTAAATAAAATTCTTGGATCAAGACAAGTTTCTCCTTAAATCTTTAGAAGATTTTCTCCACAGAACTTGGGCCTTGAATGTTACTGTACATTGTGTTTTAATCCAGAGCAGGGAAAAATAAGTGGTAGCATGGTGTAATGGTTCAGAAGACTGACTAGTACCTCACAGATGGGGATTCTAGGCTTCTACATACTACTTACCTTCCTATTGCCTAACAATCATAAAATTTTGGGTAATTTAGGTCTTGGTTTTCTCACCAGAGTAAAGAAGGAAACTGATGTTGATATTTTACCTGCTAGAATTATTAAAAGGATTCAGTGGGTTAACTCATAAAGTACTTGGCCTAGTACCTGTTGTGTTACTCAGTTATCATTTATTGGATTTCCCCTTCTGTTTTATTTTGGACTTTTTTCCCTAGGGATATCAGTTGTCTAAACTTCAACCTCCCCTTTCTTTTATCTCCATGGTCATCATCTCCCCTCTCATTGCCTTCATCTTTGGTCTCTACCTCTGTATTTTATAAGTATACAAGTGTGTCTTCATTTCTTTCTTTTATCAAGCCTACCTTTTTCCTCAACTAGATTTAACTCTGCTAATATGTTTCTAATACTTGTTAAAGTTGTGGAATATGAGGCACATACAGAAAAGTGTCTAGATTCTGAATGTACAGCTTGAGAAATTATAAAAGAAAACAAACTGTGTACCAGCTCAGGTACACTGCAGCATGCCAGGGGCTCCTCACATGCCTCATTCCAAGCATGAAAGCTGTGCTCCTCTCAGAGGTCATGCATTTCTGACTTTGATGGTAAACACTGCCTTACTTCTTCATTTTCTTTTATTTTCTTTTTTTTTTCATTTTTTAAAAATAGTTGACTACCTATGTATGCATTCCTAAATATTGTAGTTTAGCTTTTGAACTTTATATGAAATCAATCAATATGAATGTTTTGTCTGACTTCTTCCACAAGGCATGATATTTGTGACATACATGTATGTTGTGAATAATTTTAGGTTACTCATTTTTATTTCTGAAGAGTATTCTATTGTTTGTGAATACTACCATGTTATCCTATCTACAGTTGGACAGTTGGGTTGTCTGGTTTTGCTACTACAAGCAATGCTGCTATAAACATTCTTTGAAAGCTTTTTAAAAATAAAGCTGTATATATTTAAGTTGTACAACATGGTGATTGGCTATACATATACGTAGTGAAACGATTACTATAGTCAAGCTAATTAACATATCTTTTTTTAAAAAAGATTTATTTACTTATTTGAAGGAGAGAGAGAGAGAATGACTGGGAAGAGGGACCAAGGGAGGAGAAAGCAGCAGACTCCCCGCTGAGCACAGAGCCCCCATGAGCTTGATCCATGACCCCACGATCCTAATCTGAGTTGGATGCCCAACTGACTGAGCCACCCAGGTACCCATAATTAATATATCTTCTTCTCACAGACTTACCATTTTTTATATATGATTATAGCAGCTAAAATCTACTCTCTTAGCAATTGTCCAGTATTCAATACAGTACTATTAACTTGAAATGTGTATCCTGGAACCTCTGTGACATTTCCCTGGGTAAATATTATATCAGTGAGATGGTTTGTTGGGTAATAGGGCATGCATATAATCAGCCTAGTAGATATTATTAAACTGTTCACCAAAACACCTCTGTGTGCTAGAGTGCTTTCTTTCAATCACCTTGAAATCATTTCACCATTTGCCATCTCATTTCAACCTGCTCCTTCCTTGTCCCACTTTTCTTTGTTAAATCCTGTGTCTTTTTATATTGTCCTTAAAAGGCTAGAGTTTGGAAATTTTCTTCTGGAGTATAAAAATGTTTATTTTCAGAGGTTAGGTCTTTTGTTCCTGGTTTCTCCCAGACTGTTCTCTTCCTTATCCTACTTTCTTCCCATAGACTCATGTTGGTTTTCCTTCTTTTCCTTGAACAAGGGGAGATGAATCCAGACTATGTATTTGTCATGAGGAAAGGTGAGGAAGCCTTTTGTTATTTCTGTCTCATGCACATGTTCCACAAAAATGTACTGATGTATTGATATGGTCCAAAGGTATTTTGATATGGTCTCTTTTCAGAGGCGATTAATGTTTTTTATGGTCTCTTTTCAGAGAAGGGTGGGTTAATGCACTGAGCCTTCAACCTAACTTCCCATTTCTAAGTAGGCTTTTGCTTAACTGACACTCCATCTATCTCTAATGCTTGATTCTGTGATGTATGAAGCATCATAATACAAAAAACTACAGTCCCCAGCAGTCAAGGTTCTACAGCAGAAGCCACCAGCTGTCACCAGTTCCTCACTGCATCTTCTTGCAGCTCTGTACACATACTTATCACCCACCTCTTTCGGGCATTTGTAGTCTCTGCCTGGGTACAGAGCTTTGGGGGACTGGAAGGGGAGTCTTGTGTGATAATGTGTTTGGCACATAGAGAAGTTCCCAAGGGAGCATAAAGGGCAGCTGCATTTTTCTCTGGTTGTTACATTTTTTAAAAAAAGAATTAAAAAATTTTTAATACAGTTCAAATTATTGTGCCAGGTTCATTTCAGCTCCTTCACTTGGGGACAAGGACTGTTTCAGTTTCTCTGCCTTCTCCTTGTATATGATGACTATGGTATAAAGGTATCTGCTGCATTGAACTTTAAACTTCACATTATCCCTATTTTTCTTGATCTTGATGTATTCGGCATCCTTTTGCCTGGCTGTGAGCAGAGAGTCCTTGATTTCTTCAATTTTGCAAGGCGTGGCTACAGGGGTGGGGGGAGGGGAGATGGGGGGGGGAGTGGAAGGATGGTGGTGGGCATAGGGAAGGAAGCAGCCGGCACTTCCAGGGGAGACACTCACAGCAAGAGCAAGAAGGGAAGATGGGAAAGTGGTTATTACATTCTTGTGGACTCTGAGTCAGTGAACTGAAGGTGGTGGGAATAGAAATATCTTTTTTGATTTTTAGGTGAAGCTCAAATGCTGGTGTTGGGGGTTTGGGGTAGTAATGGGAAAGAGCCTGAGGGACCCTTTGGGCATCCAGTAATCTGTTGATCTGGCTGCTAGTTACACAGATGAGTTTAGTTTGTGAAAATCCGATGTATCACTTATGATACATGAGATTTTTTGTATTATATTATAAGTCAATAAAAAGTCTTGTTTGTTTCAGTAAAAAATCTGTATTGTTTTTCTCCTCAAGCAGCTTCTTTCTTATGATGCAAAGAGTATGTGGCGTGATGAACAACAAATAGATTTTTCTATTTGTGCATTTTCACATGCCTTGGGCTTTGTTTGATCCCACTAAGATCCAGCCATGAGGTTATTGATCACTAAGTTATATGTGTGGTAGGTTTTGTCTTATATTTTCATGGCTATTTCAGTGCAAACATAGGAGCAGCTTTATGGGAAAATGTTAACTAGATTCCACTTTGACCTGGAAGCCATAACATTACATTTAATTAGCAAACTAGAGAAATATGAGGGCAAGATGTAAATTCTTAAACCTACTTAACTGTATCAGCTGGAAACATAGTGAGGATGCAATAATACGTGTTCAAAGAATCAAATCTAAACCTACCTTGTCATTTTATGGGGTAACAGTACCATTTTTAGGATGACTACTGAGATTATTAAAACTCACCTTTTGGGATATTAAACTGGTTTTATGCCTCAACATTAAAGAAGATAGTTGATGACATCTAGTGAATTAAAGATGTCAAGATAGACAGTCCACATAATTAAAAATGTATCATTTATCACATACTATTATATGACATGTGTCTTGAAGAGTAAAAACTACCAGTTTTTCCTGAATTAGTTATATTTTTAAATGGATCAGGACAGTGATTTTCAAATATGATTGTGTACCAAAGTTATTTGGAGAGCTTGTAAAAAATGCATGCTTATTCACTGTCACACCCAGACTTAACCGAGCCTGTGTATCCATGGGTGTGCCAGGAAATGATATACATTTTAATGCATTGAACTGGGGCATATAGTTTCTCTTCTTGTTTTTCTAAGATTTGGAGATATTGTCCTTACAGCTACATCTGGCCCAGAGAGATCATTGGGTCTGGTCTCCTGGTCCCAAGTGTGATCCAGAGTGTCCTGAAGGGAAATCAGCTGTCTTTTAAGGAGTTGTTGAAACTTTGTAATGATTCTGGGAGTTGGGATGGATTTTAGGAAAGAGGAGGCAGTGTCAGTTCAGGGTATCATGCATAGGGAGCTGAAATTTGAGTGTATGGGGTCATGAAAGCAGCTCAAGATGCCGTGGAAAACTGCTGTTGAAACTGGGGCTGATGATTACACCTCCCTGGCTACCAGTGTCTAAGAGGGCAGTATGATGGAGTGGGAACAACAAGGTCATTGTCAGCACAAAGTTTAGTATTTGAATCCAAGTTTTTATACTTTATAAGTGTTTGACCAAGTTGATCTACTTGTCAAAGCTTCAGTTTTCTCATCAGTAGAAAACACAGGAAAATAGTATCTACCTCATTGGTTTGTTGTTGAGAAAATGACATGTGAATGTGAAAATGCCTTGGTACAGGGCCTGGGACATAGAATGTTCTTAAGAAATGTTGTTTTTTTCTCTTTCTCCATGCATTCTTCTTTTCAATCCACTCATTATTATTTTTAAAACTTTTTTCAGATGGACTGAATAGTATTTAAAAAATTTTTAATTGAGGTATAATTGACATATAACATTAGTTTCAAGTGCACAACATAATGACTCAGTATTTGTACATGCTGTGAAATGATCACCACAATAATTTGTTACCATCAGTCCCCGTAAAATTTATAAAATTTAAATTTAAATGTTTTTGTTGTGATGAGAATTTCTAAGATTTACTCTCTTGGCAACTTTCAAATATGAAATACAATATTGTTAACTATAGTCACAATGGTGTACATTACATCACTGTGACTTCTTTATTTTGTAACAAATGTATGTGCCTCTTGACCTTCTTCACCCATTTTACCCTTAACCCCCCCTCCTCTCTGGCAACCACCAATCTGTTCTCTGTATCCATGAGTTTTTTTTTTTTTTCATTTATTTTGTTTCTTTATGAGTTTTTAATGTCACATTTGTTGCTATGGCAGCTTTTTAGCAAAAGCAATAAAAAATAATGAGTTCAATTCATTCATTCAACAAATATTTTACAAATTCCTGTGTTAGTTATCCATTATAGCATAATAAATCCCAAAACATAGTGGCTTAAAAAAATCACCTTAATTTTCTTATAGTTCTGTGTTGTGGGCTCAGCTGTAAAGTTCTGTTGATTTTGCTGATAGTCACTCCTGTGGCTCATTCAACCTTTGGAGCAGCTGGGAGCTGAACTAAATTGGGACACTGGAATGACAGGGCCTTCTTCCCTTCAGCAGAGCAGCCCAACTTCTTTTTTTTTTTTTTTTTAAGATTTTATTTATTTATTCATGATAGTCACACAGAGAGAGAGACAGAGAGGCAGAGACACAGGCAGAGGGAGAAGCAGGCTCCATGCAGGGAGCCTGACGTGGGATTCGATCCCGGGTCTTCAGGATCGCGCCCCGGGCCAAAGGCAGGCGCCAAACCACTGCGCCACCCAGGGATCCCCCAACTTCTTATACAGTAACTTAGAACTCCCACAGGTTCAAAAGCAGAAGTTTCAGATCTTGTCAAGGCTTAGACTGCGGATTGACAGTCTTCTGATTCTATGATTAAAATCAGTCACATAGTATACCCTAACTAAGTGGGGAGGGAAGCACACAAATGTCTGAATATTGGATGTTGTGGTTCACTGTAAACCACTGATGTAATAGACTGTCACTATGACTATTGCTGTGGTAGATATTGACAAAGGGGCCAGGTTTCAAGGAAGCAAAATGATGTCAAAATGTTACATTCTAGGACACCCAGGTGGCTCACTTGGTTAAGCATCTTACTGTTGGTTTCAGCTCAGGTCATGATCTCATGGGTCATGAAATGAAGCCTGGCATAGGAGTCTGCACTCAATGGGGAGTGAGCTTGAAGACTCTCTCCCTTTATCCCTCCTTGCCCTCAATAATAAATCTTAAAAAAGGTGGTTACATTCTAGTTGGAGATAGGGTTAATATACAATTACTGATAAATAACACTGAATTACAGATATTAGGTCCTTATATAATTGTTAAATCTGTGCTAAGAGAATTCTATGTGGGGATAGAGTGCTGAGGCAAAGTTATGGATGCATGGTGAATGAGGTGGATTCTTGAGAGATGGGTAAAAGTTTCCCTAGAAGCAACATGGTGGGCTGTGTGTTTCAACAGTCATTAAACTCTGTGATGGCTCATACTCCACACCTAGGATATTTGATGTCCTTTCTGAATGAGTACTTCACTTTAGAATCTTTCTAGGATACCACCATTCCTCAGATACTTTATGGTTTGTTAGGCTCAGGAGGAAAAGAAACATGGACATGTACAGCAAGAGCAAAGAGGACAAAGCTAGGCAAACAGAGCAGAGATAAGACAATGTGTTACCTTAGGACTGGTCTGCCTTTAGGGTACATGCATTTGTATCTTCTGCAGGGCTGATGCCTGCATTTCTGTTATTGGTGTTTGCCAAAGGCATAGCAACTAAGGTCATCTTCTCTTCTTAAAATCCTCACCAGATAGGATTTTCAGGTTAAAATTCTGTTCTTGCCAAGCTATCGATAGTCTCACTATTCTATAATTGTCTTCGTGTGTGTTTAAAAATGTCAGGCATATCATTAGATATCTGGTACTCTGACTTTGAGTAAGTGTCCTGGAAAGAAAACAAGCAATTAGAGCCAAAGGATTTAGATTTAAGTTCTGATTCTTCAAACCTCTCTGTTTCCTTGTAGTGAAGTTTCCACAATAATAAAAATTTTCCTAACTAACTCACCAAGTTGGGAGAATTAAATGACCTAATGACACAAAAATGACCATTCTTAAAACAAAATAAGCATTTTAGAATATCATATAATTTTTTTAAGCTACTTTAATTCCTTTGTGGAATAAGTAAAATATTCATTGTTATTGTTATCCAAAGTTGAACATAGTAAATACTCAAACGTTGACTGAATTAATACATGATTTAGAAAAGCCCCCCTGGGTTAACTGCATATTTATCAATTTGAGGCTGAATACATGGTAATGTGACTGTTAGCTAAATTAACCATATGTTCATTAGTAACTTGACAGTATGCTTAGAGACATGGCTTTTAAATCTGTAGAAGGTTGTTTGCTGGTATGGAGCCTCCATGGCTACAATTATAGAAAGCTCCAGTAAACATCGTTAAACGGTTTTTGTAAGCCCTCAAATTGAGAGAACAGATTTTTAAAAAAAGATTTTATTTATTTATAAATAAAGAAAGGGAGGGAGACAAAGAGAATGAGTGGGACACAGAGGGAGAGAGAATCTGAAGCAGACTCTGCACTGAGTGCAGAGCCCAAGGTGGGGCTTGATCCCACAACCCTGAGATCATGACCTGAGCTGACACCAAGAGTCAGATGCTTAACCCAATGAGCCACCCAGGCACCCCAGAGAGAACAGATTTGAAAGACTTTAGTACACTCAAGTACCATAACATTGTAACCTCAACTGGTTATACCTCTTAAAAAGTCAATCTTCAAGTGAAAATGTTAAAATCGCCAAATTTCCTTTTTATCTTTAAACAATTTTTTTTTTTTTTTTTTTTTTTGCCAGGGAAAGAAACTGCACAGAGGGACAGCAGAGCCCAAGAGATGGAGAGATGCAGAGATCCTGATGACACTGAACCTCTGGACACAGCTGGCCCTCAATTCCTTCTTTTTCCTTTCACAGGAACCAGTGCTACCCACTTATTAGATTTCTTGCCAGTGAAAGACAAGCTGATGTAGGCCAGGGTGGTGGACAGACAGTAAGATGCAGGAAGTTGGAGAACAGCAAGATTAGAGATAGTTGATGCAACTGGAAGATGTGGATGTGATGGACCTACCTGGGCTTAGGAGGATGGAGGAGGAGAGGCCCTGGCGAAGGGAGAGTAAGAAGGGCCCAGGGAAAGAGTGAGAGAAGAAAAGTCTCTTCCATTTTTGAAATGCAAACAATCAGATGTGAGCAACGGAGGCATAGATTAAAGCAATTTCAAAGTCAAGTCAAGTCTTGCAAAAGTGGAAGTTAACTAGACTTCCTCTTAATCCTAGATCTTCATGTCTTCGGTTCTTTTTCTTGGTAAAGGTAGGTTCGATTTCTCTTAGAATACTCTTTGGAGAGAAAAATGAAATGCAAAGGGAGAAAGACAGCAGTTACTAATTCTTCCAAAGAGTAGTTCAGACGATAGCAAAGAGAAAACAAAAGCACTTTGCCTCCATCTGGGTTAAACAGGGCACCTCTTGTGGCTTCAGTGCAGCCCGTCTCAGACACAATAATATCAGATCTGGCCCTGAGCATTTGAAAGGGGAATTTGACCTTTAAGTTTGAAAGGAAATGAGAAACAAAGGGATTACATAATTAAAAATCTGCTTCTGTCTCTTAAAAGCAATTCAATTTAGGTCAGGAGCCAACAGTCTTCCTTTCCCTCTAATTGTTTTACCTTGGCTCCAGCGTACTCTGTTCTTGTTGCTCCTGTGAATAGCTCATTAGTGTTGGGCAGATGTTCCCCTTGGGTGCACCGTGTTAATGGGGAAATAATGGAGGCAGCATTGTCATCCAAGAGAAGTTAATATTGAATCCAAAATAAAGCGATGAATGAGAACATGTGCCTCGTACATGCCTGTTAGCTTCAAACTCTCAACTGTGGTTTATTTTCTATTTGACCTTGGTAAACCTATCATTAAGGAGGATGGGGTGAAAGTATGTGAAATATATGGCTGTCTCCTTCTACCCAGGTCATTTTCCTTTTCACATTTGAAAAGAGACCAAGTAGATATGGCAAAAAAAAAAAAAAAAAAAAAAAAAAAAAAAAATCATGCAGATGGAGGTTTGAATAGAATTGATATTAAATCAAGACTAAGCCCTCAAACAAATCACTTAGGTATAATTCTGAGAATACACTATGAAAAAGATAAGTCACCCAAAAAAAAAAAGAGAAAGAAAAAGAGAACTATAAAAGACTAACTAAAAATTTCATTTTGGACTAGGGTAATCCACTCACAGGTTTCAAACAAAAAATATGAGGAGGTTTATCTCTGTGCTCCCTCAGCTCAGTTGGATTCTTCACAGGTGACACTGTCACAGCTCTCCTATTTACCCTTCAGATAACTTGAAGGCACACATGCGCTAATCAAATGTATCTTCTTTATTTGCTGTTCTTTTGTGAACAATTGGTTGCATACTCTACATCTTCTGCCTCTTGATTTTGCTTTTTCATTTAATACATGTTGGAGATGGAAAGACTGATGACTTTAAAAGAGCACTAGATGTGGACTCTGGAGAATTGTATCTAAATCTTATTACTGTGTTTATTTATAGCATAATAATATTATTGCCTGCTTATATTTTTTACCTATTTATTGTTTTAAAGATTTTTAAAAAAATTTATTTGAGGGAGACACAGAGAGAGAGAGAAATAGAGAGAAAGAGAGGGAGGATGGAGCAGGGAGCTTGACTTGGGCTGGGTCCCAAGCTCCTGGGATCATGACCTGAACAGAAGGCAGATTTTTGATTGAGCCACCAAAGTGCCCCTATCACCTGCTTTTAATAAGTGATGAAGTAAAAAAAAAAAAAAAAAAAAAGGTAAATGCTGGGTCACTACTTAAATGATCTTCAGCCACAGCTATTCAGTTTTCTTCTTGGCAGTTCTCTTTACTTTTTATCCATGTAAGTCATAGTTCTTGTAGAAACATCAGAAAATAGAAATAAGCAAAAAGAAATAAATCATCCATAATTGTTATCTCTCAAAAATATCCATTTACATCTTGGTGTTTAATCAAATCTTTCCTTTCTCCTCTTTGTCTTTTTCTCTGTGTACACATACACACATATTCAAAGATACATGCAGATATAATATTTTAAAAATGAGATCACATTATACTTCTAGTTCTGTAACCTGCTTTTCTTCTTACCTAACAAGTTTCCATGTCAGTGAAAACAGGTCTATATACCATAGGTTTAAGTCACAGCAAACTATTTCATTGTGTGGATAGTCTATAAAATATTTAACCAATCCCCTGTGGTTGAACACTTCACCAACTTCAAGTATTTGCTATCGTAAATGACTCACACTCTGTAACATTTTTCCCTGCCTCATGCCTTATTGAGAGATTTTCAGATACTTTGCTGAAGACGTTTATCATTCTTAGATTTCTTTTCTTTCATTTTCTTCCCTCCCCCACTCTGTGTCTTTCTTTCTTTTTGATTGGGGTGGTGGGAGAGGGGAAAGTTTCCATCAGTGAGGTATTTAGTTCTGTCCTGGTAAGATAATGGGCTGAAATCAGAGTGGGCAGCTGGCAAAGAGTCTAAGAGAAAGCTTTAACAGCTGGTGGAAGAGAAGAGAGGTTTCTGCCTCTGTAAACTTTCCATGAGCAATAAGGCACCATTCAGCCCTGTCAGCACATGCCTTCCATATAGTATTTTGTTTTGCTTTGTTTTGTTTTTTGTTTTTAGATTTTATTTATTTATTCATGAGAGACACACAGAGAGAGGCAGAGACACAGGCAGAGGGAGAAACAGGCTCCCTGGGGAAGCCTGATGTGGGACTCAGTCCCGGGACTCCAGGATCATGTGGCTCCACCACTGAACTACCTAGGCGTCTCTCCCATATAGTATTTTTGATACAGTGTTTGATATAGTGGTTTTTCTTATATAATATTTTAATGAGAGTTCACTGGTATCAAAATGCTGCTGTGTGGACTATTTAGCCTTCCAAGGTGCTTCTTTAGAAAGACAAGACTTTATTTGGATGCAGAAGTTCTGAATGTTTGTTTAAATCCAAATGCCTTCCTATCTTATGATGATGTTAGGCATTTCAACAGGGTAGAGTCCATGGGTGACAAAAGGTAGGAGATAGAGTAGGAGGCTGGAAGCTAAACAAAAAAAGTCACATACCTGAACCTGTTGGAGAAGAAGAATACATTTGAATAGGGTGAGAGCAGCCATAATTACATTATGTCTTAATTTGCATCTCATCTTCCAGGCAGGTCATGCAGGATAGCAAAAACAATTAGCATTTCATAATGTAGTAATCCTGTATTCTAGAAAAACAACCCATATGTGAAAACCAAATTAATTCACAGAATTAAGACGCTGAACTCACAGACATCATCTTTGGTTCAGCCTTTGCATGTTTTGTATGTTCTGAAGCAGGGGAAGCAGACAAGATTTTGGCGATAAGGGCTTCCTTACTTTGAGAAAGATAGGCATGCTGTTGTAGCTTTCCTTCTGCTCTTTCACGGTGGTGTTTTATACATGTGTGAGTTGCATCGAGGCTCCAGGCTTTCTCAATTAAGTCACAGTTTCCGTGAGCACAAGATCACAGAGGAATGAGACTGTCACAGACAGTGAGGTGCCAGGGCAGGTTTGGTCCGATTGTGATAACTGACTTCTTCATCTCCCAAATCACCCAGGCTTAAGGTTCAAGAATTGGGATGTTATTTCCAAGCTGCAGGTTGTTAAAGTAAAAAAAAAAATCTATATCTATATCTATATATCTATATCTATCTATATATCTTTCTTACCTCAAATGCAATTAGTATATGTCTTTCTTATTAAGTAGTTCAAAGTTCTCCATAAAAAAAAATGAAAGAAGTCCTAGGTTATATATGTAAGAGTCATTGATATTCAAGATCTTGTCTTTCTAGCCATTTTATTTTATTTTACTTTGTTTTTTTATTTTTAAAGATTTCATTTATTTATTCATGAGAGACACACAGAGAGAGGCAGAGACATAGGCAGAGGGAGAAGCAAGCTCCCCTTGGGGAGCCCGATGCAGTACTTGATCTCAGGACCCTGGGATCATGACCTGAGCCAAAGGCAGATGCTCAACCACTGAACCACCCAGGGATCCCCTTTCTAGCCATTTTAATATGGCATCACATTTCCTAAACTACACTTGAGCCTAAGAATTTTCTGGAGTCTGATTTTAAAGGTTTTCAGGACATTCTGGCTAGATAGTTTGTGTTTGCCTCTCTGGACCACTTTCTTTGGCTCTTCTCCATTTAGCTCCACATCCCAGGAGGGTGTCCTCTATTAACATTTTACTGGGCCCCTCTCCCTTCTGGCTTCTGGTTGGGTTCAGTCAGTAAGAGACTGGAAGGAGGGAAGTTGGGGTACTTCCTTCCTACAGGCCTCAGTGAGGGCTGGTAGGTAATGGCTGAGGCTAGTCTGGGGTATGGCACTATCCGTTGTGCTTTCCCTGCCACATCTTTGTGGAAAAAAAGTTATGGGTTGATTTGTATCTCCTCAAAGTCATTAAAAGTCCTAACCCCATAACCTGTGAATGTGTGACTTTTGGAAATTTGGAAGGTCTTTGGAAACAGGGTCTTCACAGATGATCAAGTTAGCTGAGGTTGTTAAGGGTGGGCCTTACTCCAATGTGCCTGGTGTCTTTACAGCAAAGAAAAATTTGGACCCAGAGACATACATGCAGGGAGAATGTCATGTGAAGATGAAGTTAGAAATTCGAGTGATGCATCTATAAGCCAAGGAACATCAAAGATGGCCAGCAAGCCACGAGCGGCTGGACAGAGGCATGGAACAGATCCCACAGCTCAGAAGGAATTTCCCTTCCAGCCTCCAGAACATGAGACAATACATTTCTGTTGGTTAAGCCACCTGGTTTGTGATACTTTGTTATGGCAGCCCCAGGCAACTCATACAGTTCCTTTATTAAATTCTCCTAAAATTAGCCAATTTGTATGTACAGTCTCTTTTATGGGGGGCTCCATCTGATCCTCCTCCTATAGGTTTCTGAAATTGGGAGGTAGTCCTAGGGATCTGTACATTAACAAGCAGTCAGGTGACTCTTCAGAGCAGGTTTGGGGAGCCTACTGGACTCATTAGGAATATAGGCTTTGAGTCAAACTGATGGGGCGGGGGTGGGGGGGAGGTCAGAAACTGACTCTTTCCAGCTGGGGAAGCTTGGGTATGTTACTTAACCACTCTGAGCTTCAATTTCTTCATCTATGAAATGTTTACTATTTCAATCTAATGTTGTGCCCTGTTCCTTTTGCTTGTTCTGACCTGATCACCTGGCCACTTATCCCTGGTCCTCAAAGGTGGCAAACACTTTCCTGGTTTAGGGTGTTTGCAGATGTCATCCTCCGTCTGCAAATCTCTCTCCCCTGGTTTCCTCCAACTCATGTACCAGGCTTTAGGTCAGATGTCACTCATTTAGAAGACCTTCTTTGATTTTTATAACAGAAATTACATCTTCCACCTCATCTGACTTACTTTCTTACATAATTTATTTTCCTTCATTGCCTTCTCTTTTCTCTTCTTTGAAAAAAAAAATACATACATTATGTATACATAGGGTAGGGAAGGGCAGAGGGAAAGGGAAAGAATCTTATGCAGGCTCCATGCCTATTTGGAGCCTGACG
Organism: Canis lupus familiaris; assembly: GCF_011100685.1. Taxonomy (NCBI): domain Eukaryota; kingdom Metazoa; phylum Chordata; class Mammalia; order Carnivora; family Canidae; genus Canis; species Canis lupus. The sequence goes on along the minus strand of NC_049229.1, from coordinate 17,369,821 downwards.
TGGACTCAATTTTGCCACCCTGAGATCATGACCTGAGCTGAAATCAAAAGTTGGATGCCTAACCAGCTGAGTCACCCACATACCCCAATTCAATCTTATTTAAAACACATGGCAGATTATTTGGCAGATCCAAATAAATAAATTTTTGATTGAATATTTTCATTCACATCTTTAATATGCCAAATATTAAACTCAGCATGCTTATAACCAAACTATTCAGTTTCTTTCCAAATTTAATCCCTGATTTCTTTGAGATTCCCTAGATACACCATTATTTTTTCAGCCAAATGAGTGAGAACCTTATAGTATTCTTTGGTTCCCTCTCTTTCCTCTTATTCCTTCCTACCATTAATTATTCTGATTCCATTACCATCATACTCTTGGCTCTTATTCCTTTCCTCTTTCTTTAATCACATTCTGATATATTCCCTAAATTCTGCCTCTCTTCCCTCCCAAGTGTCCTGTAGTTTCCTAGAAGAGAAATGTGTCTGGAATTCTCTTTAATGATTTTTCATTTCTTACAGAATTCCAGCTCTCTGACCTGATTTTCCAGCCTTCCTCAGGCTGCCCCCAACCCACAATTCCAATCTCATTTCTTCTGCTTTCTTACATGTGCGTCAGATTTACCTATTCACTGTTTCATGATGCTGTGCTTCCTTTCAGTAAAAGTGGCTCACTAAATTCCTTTAATATCTTCTCTTGCCTCAAGGGCACCTGGAAGTCTCCCTTTGTAGATGGCTCTGTCCTAGACCTAATGAAGATTTACAGAATGAGGTAGACATGTTCCTTGACCTTGAGAAGCTGTTGGGAAAATGAGGAGAAATGGATAGAGTTTATCTCTTTGCTTTAGCTGTCTTCATGATCAATATCTGTTTCTACTAAGTCAATTTTATGGAGCCTGGAACTGGTGGTTAAAGACCAGATTGAAAACTGCAACCAGATTATATATGTCCATTCATATTTTCCATGTTGGCTGGGCCAAGGGCCATGCATTCTGTGTGGTACCATCACTGAGTTAAACTTACATAAAAGTCATCCTTGAAATGGATTATTATTCTTCATAAACATTTTTCCATTATAAAGTAAACACTCTGGTTTCATTACAACAGAAGAAAAAGGAATCACAAACTTATGGTCCAAAGACAGTGATCATAAGACATAGGTAAAGTTTCACTAAAATTTTGATACTGTCATTTACTTATTTTTTCATCCACTATAGCAACTAATAAAAACATTAAAGCAACAACAACAACAACAAGTCTCTGTAGTTATCTTTGGGAAATGGTGGTGAGTTGGTACTGATGTTACTAAAGTAGAGCTTCTCATTTTTCTTTTTCATGTTACTTGATTGCTTCTTCACTATTTGTAATATTGTGTTTTCTCAATTCTCCTTTTTCTCTCTCATGTAAATTTCATAAGGGCAGTGGATATATTTGCTTTTTTCCTTGCTGAATCTCCAGAGCCCACCGAAATGCCTGGCTAGGGTGGGTCTCCTAGAAGTTTCCTACTTCCCTTCTTCTTTTCAGTTGTTTTTAGAAAAGTGTAGTAGGAAGAGCTAAACTCTGCACATATTTTTGTCTCTATCTGAAATAAGGTAACATTCTTTATTTTTTCACCAGGATGCTTGTAATCTTACTTGATATCATCTTCATTTGGTTATTATATTTTTCTTTTTAATTACTCTTAAGGGAATGTGTTTGAGATAGTCTTGCACTTAATTTTTATATTTCAGCTTTAATATTAAATATTGCACTCATAATACCTTTTGTAGAATAATATAAAGACTCATTTATAGAAAGGAATAAATTAATTTACTTTGTTTAAATCATACATTATGATTTTTGCATTAATCATACATTATGTATACATGTTTGAGATTGACTCACAGAAGATTATTTCTGAAGTAAAACCCTCAGGAACATACTGTATATTAAAAATATAATTATACTGCTAAACTACAAGCAAGTGTGTTCTCTTCCAATCTAACCATGTATGGCTCTCAGCTTTTATTTTTCATTTTGTTTCAAGATGTATTTGTTTAGTAAAGAACTCAAAGAATCATGATACATAAAAAAATGTATTTTTTGGGTACCTGGGTGGCTTATTGGTTAAGCTCTTACCTCTTGATTTTGACTCAGGTCATAAACTCAGGTTTGTAAGGTTGAGCCCTATAAGCAGCACTGAGCATGGAGCCTGCCTGAGGGTCTCTCTTGCCCTCTGCCCTCCAACTCTCTCTTTCTTTTATTATTTTTTAAAGATTTTATTTATTTATTCATGAGAGACAAAGAGAGAGAGAGAGAGAGAGAGAGAGAGGCAGAGACACAGGCAGAGACACAGGCAGAGGGAGAGGCAGGCTCCATGCAGGGGTCTCCAGTATCACACCCACGGCCAAAGGCAGCACTAAACCGCTGAGCCACCCGGGCTGCCCAAATGTCTCTTTCTTATTAAAAAAAAAAAAAAAAAAAAAAAGGTTTTGGTTTTGTTGCTAAAGCACCATAAGGCCAAAAATTACTTGTATCTTAGTGGTGACAGTGTATCTATTCAGGCATTTTTAGAAGCAGGGGATATTAGAATTTCTAAAAAAAAAAAAAATCCTTGAAAATTATATGAAATATAATTCATCTTAAAAACTGTATTGATACCACTAATTTCACCTGTCATTTATACTATTAACTCCACTGAGGCATGTATGCAAAAAGGCATTTTCTTTTCCTTTTTTAGCCGAGGTATAATTGACTTATTATATTACAGAAATGCATTTTCCATATGAAAATCTTGTACTACCACACTGACAACCATAATGTGGTTTTCACATTTTTTTTTTCTTGAAGATTAGCTCGATGGGTTCATTTTTAATGATTAGCAATAACCTGGGCTGAATTACAAGCTCCCACTGAAATAAGTCCTTTTACACTGGAATCTATTTTTCTTGATACGGAGTCTCTCTCTAATGCATAAGGATTAACAGAGGTAAGACCACTCAAGGCCGGATGGATCAGTATTGCTGAATGGTTAGAGGCACCTAAACAGCCAAGGATGCTCTTGGTTGGCATGAGAAAAACTATGCACAAATCTTCCTCAGCCTGGAGTACTCATCCCTTCTTTGTCTAGTTTGATCCTGCTTTTCTATGCTGCTCGACACCTGCAGGCTCCCAAATATTTGCCTATAGAATGAGTACATTCAATGATTAGTGAGAGAGCAGGTTTCTGAGTTAGCCTTTAGATAATAATAAAAAAAATTGGTAAAAATGTGTTCATTAATATTATACACCAATTATATTTAAATAAAGTTGTCTGGAGAGTAAAGGGAGCTGGCATTATTTATCTTCTCCAGGTTATTGGAGATAGACTCCTATAACTGTCAGAGCCATGGTGGGAAAAATCTAGTATAGTCAAGGAAGTGTTGTGAAAGAGTTAAAAGGATGTGTCTTTCACTTCCCCTTTCTGCTGCTGGTTGTTGGTGCTCATCACTGATACTGATAAGGGCCCTGGCATGGGCCCCTGACAGCAGTGTCTGAGGTATTATCTCCAAGCCTAGTGGGAGCTTGTTGTAATTGATTCTGTAAATTTGCTTAATCAGATAGAATTTATTCTCTAGTATATTTACTTCGGTAGTTTTTGGGAAATAATAATTTATCTTATGTTTAAAAATGATCAAGATCTAAGGGTGTCTGGGTGGCTCAGTCAGTTAATTGTCTGACTCTTGGTTTTGGCTCACATTGTGATCTTTGGATTGTGGGAAGGAGTCCCATATGTGGCTCTGTGCTTGTGCCAGAGACTGCTTCAGACTTTCTCCCTCTCCTTCCACCTCTCCCCACTCTCATGCACTCTCTCTCTCATAAATAAAATCTTAAAAAGAATGATCAATATTTATATATGAATTCTGATTATAGATGTGAAATTTACTTGGATTTTCACTGTAACTAACAGCAGTAATCTGGGACTGGAGAAAATATTCTTAGAGAGGATTTTAATATTAAACCAGAAAAAAAAAGGTAAGTGATCCCCTAGGGTATTAGAAGAGACTTGAAAGTCCCCAGTGGGTTCAGCATAACATGGTTTTTACTCTTTGACTCTACACATAGTAGTTGCTGAACAAATGGTTGCTGTTTTTGTTATTTCCAAGTGCTAAATTTTAAATTGCCTTTGGGCTATACAGTTATGGTCTCAAAAACAATATGGTAAATATTTGTACATTTTTAAAAACAATTTATTTATTTGAGAGAGAGAGAGAGAATGAGAGCATGTATAAGCAGGAGGGGCAGAGGGAGAGGGAGAGAGAATCTTAAGCAGACTCTGTGCTGAGAAAGGAGCCAGACACAGGGCTCAATCTCATGACCCCAAGATCACAACTTGAGTGGGAACCAAAAGTTGGATGCTTATGAAGTGAGCCACCCAGGCATCTCAATATTTGTATATTTTAAAAGAATATTAACATTTCTATTTTTTATTTAAGAGAAGGAACTAAAAACAAGCTCTATTACCTATGCTTATTCTCCCTCAAACCTAGAATCACACTTTGATTACACAAAATACTTTGGGATTATTTGTTAAATTATTCTTCAAGGCTCTTATTCGTTGGAGGAGGGCAGAGGGATATAGTGCATCATTTTATTTTTATTTTTTATTTTTATTTTTAAAAATTATTTATTTATTCATGAGAGACAGAGAGAGAGATAGAGAGAGGCAGAGACACAGGTAGAGGGAGAAGCAGGGTCCATGCAGGGAGCCCAACATGGGACTCGAACCCAGGGTCTCCAGGATCATACCCTGGGCCGAAGGTGGCGCTAAACTGCTGAGCCACCCAGGCTACCCTAGTGCATCATTTTAAAAGAAACCATAGAGTGACTTTTGATCTTGGGTTGTGAACAATGGGTTACTCTCTCTTCACTTGGCTACTGCTATCATTAGAAGCATATACTATCTTTTGAATAAAAAGACAATTATAATAATGTTGATGTATATTGATTTGCCCAGGAGATGTTAATTTTTTATAACCCAGATATTGAGAAGAGAGGATACTGTGGAAGCAGAGATAGTATTTAAAATAAAGTTTCTTAAATTCACTGATCTCAACTTGTCATTCTTATTTGAGATAATAAAAAGATACCTTAGGGAAGAATGCAGATTCTGACTAATGATTAAATCTGAAGGCAGCATGGGACAGGGGAGTTTGAAACTCATATCATTTTATTATTGTCAATAGCAGTCACACAGACTGACAAGAACACCTAATAGATACCTCCTTCAATAAACTTATGAGCTAATCTGAATTAATCTTTGTAAAATCCCATGAGCCATCTATACCTGGACACTATACCAAGCAATCCATAAGAGGCCACATGGCTTTCTCATAATTAGAAAAGAGAGTTAGAGCCTAGTGTATTCTATGCAATCATAAAAAAGCCTCAATTCACTCTGCTGTGATTAAGACTCCAAGATATACAGAGAAGGAACAAAAAGCTCTATATTGGAATTCTCTAGCATGTTTAAGAATGAATTGAGTGGCTCAGACCTAAAGCCATCATACACAACATTGATTAATCAAAGCACAAATGTGAACAGGTCCCAGGCTGTTAAAAAGAAGACAGCACTGAAACTTGGCTGAGGGTACTAGGCACCTTGACTCAATTATGAACCAGGCAAAGTGTGAGACTCAGTTTCCCTGTTTCTGACATACGTTTTTTGGATTTAGATGAACTGATAAGCATCTTTTAGGCTTAAAATGTCATGAGGCCATAAATCTAAAATTTAGGGATGGTCCATTTTCTTGCCTCTATACTGTCTTTGGAGCACTTCCTTCATCTACTAGATGTCAGCCTTTTCTTCACAACTCAGACCTAACTAGAGGGCCTCATTCAGCTCTGTCTCTTAGGAGCTCTAGGTGATTTTTCCCCCTTTTGTACTCTTTTCCTGTTGCATATCCTTCTTCAAGACCTCCTAGACCAACAACCTAATTTGTGCAAATGATAATTTTAATATGTTACCTCTTCCCTGGTACATTTGCATGTATAGAGGGATATTTCAAAATATTTATCTATGTCCTTTTACCCTTCCTTATTATCTTTAGCCCTTGCAGCATTAAAATTAAACAGTGAGGTTGAATCTTACAGTCCCAGGGAAGGAAGAATAATACAAGGAAGCACAGAGAGAAGAAAATATTTCATTGAGTTTCTATCTCGACTGAATAATACCACTACTGCTAGAAGCAATAGACACAAAATGCCTGGATTTTCATAGCAAGTGCTAGTTTCTGCTTTTGGTAATTGCTTAGTAACTTTTCTCAGAATAATCCTTCCACAAATAACTGTAAACTTTGCATAAAATAAAGAACACAACCATCTGAAGGCATCAGAAAGCAAAATGAAGTGGGCACATAATGTGTGTATTTTATGTGAACATTTGGAGGAAAAGAGCAGTACTGAGTGGGCTTCCAATTACTTACAGGTTTTAGCCTGAAGGTAAGTCCCAGTTGTCACATTAGGAAACCAAAACATGGGTAGAAAACCCACAGCCTTGCTTAGTATAGAGTTTGAGGCAAGCACAACAGTTGAAATGTAAAGGGGGAATCCTTGAAAAGAGAGAGTCACAGGGAGGGAGCCTAAATTCTTTCTATCAGTTGCCCAAATACCTGAAAGACACATATATAGCAAGACTCCACACTTCCTGGCCAAGCCTAAAAGAACTGAACTGAGGAGATTCCTGCGTTTGAGATCAGCCTAGTTAACTTTTTGTCAAATAAACAAAAATAAAACTCTTTGGAGAAATATAGTAGAATCCATTTTTTAAATGTTGAAATTGAACAGTATATAAAAGTGCATAGAACCTCTTTGTACAGTTGAACAAATTGTCTGGGTTAAGAAATAGGACACTACTAGTAATTGAGAATCATTCAGTATGCTCATTCATGATCACAGATCCCTTCCTTCCTCCTAATGGCAGACACTCTTTTGATGATTAGTTATTGTTTCTTTTTTTTTTTAAATGATTCTAAAAATTCCACCTACTATAAGAGGAATCATGCCATAATTTTTCTTGTATTGGATCACAATTATAGGCACACACATTTCTGTAAGATAAATACCTAGGAATGGCATTGCTAGGTCATAGGATATGTACATCTTTGCCTTTCCTGAATGTCACATTGGTCCTACCAATTTTCATGCCCATCAGTAGTGTATGAAAATTTCTGTTGTTTAATATCCTTGATGACTCCTTTTTTTGTACCAGACTTTAATTTTTTGTCGATAATGCTCGCACCATTTTGCAGTTCTCATTCTCAACAGGTGACTTTCCCTCCTGTTTCCCCAAGAAAATAAAACAATTGGAATGGACATTCAACAATTCCCAGTTCCCAACTTCCACTTGCCTACTTGCATCAGGGCCCCTGTGCACGCATTTTCTCCTATTATTATGGAGGAATGGTTAGCTGCAGCAATCATCCCACATTTGTGCACTAGATCTCATTCTTTATTATCTACTCAAGGTCATTGCTTCTATTAATTCTGTCCTTTCTCCTGCATCATCATTTTGCCTTTCTCTAGATAGTTTCCATTAGCATACAGACATGCAACTGTTTCTCCCAACTTAAAACAAATCAACATCATGTTGGTTAACACAACAGCTGGCAACTACTCCCATTCTCTCTTAACTCATCCCATCAAGCTTTCTGCCCTATTATTTCACCAGAACTCGTCTTATTAAAGTCATGGATGATGGCTGGATTTTAACTCCAGGGGTCACAGCTCAGTCCTTATCCTTACTTTATCTCTCAGCAGTACTTGATATTACTTTATTCCCCAGGGTACCTCCCAAGTTTCCTCCTACTCCCCACTGTTTGTTCTTTCTCTTCAGCCTAAGCTCTTAACATTGGATACTCTGGACCTCAGTCCTTGGCTCTCTCCTTCATTTTTTTCCCCTCTCTATTGATGAACTTATCCAGTCTCATGGTTTCCAACAGTATAGTTAAATTTGCAACTCCCAAGTTATATTTCCTTTCTGGTCCTGTTCAGGGAACTCCAGATTTGTTTATTCAACTGCTTACTTGACCAATTTGCTTGGATGTCTAACAAATCCCTTAACATGCCTGAAACCAAACTTTTGATTTTTCTTAGCATTGCCATAACATCTGCTTTTTCAAATTAGAAAAAGACGTCTTTCTCTAGACAGATGCTGCCGGTGTAGGGTGTGTAGCATTGGCTTCTCTTTTTTGCAGTTTCCCTCATCTTCCTCTTCAAACTGTTCCTTCCATGAGTTTTCATTTCGAGTGATAGCAGCTCTATTCTCCCTGTTGTTTCAGTCCAATATATTGCAGTCATCCTTGACTTTCTTCTTTTTCCCAACCATATCCAATTAACCACTTAGTCCTGATGAATATATTAGATTGGTTGAGGGAGAGGATAATTCTAGCTAAAGGAATAACATGAAGATAGGGAGGTCAAAGAGCAGGTGACACATTTAAGGAGACAGTGTAGCTCTTGAGCCTTGCCAACTTTTTTCATGATATGCCTTTTGCCTGGAACGTCCATCTTTCCACCTTTCTTTCATGGCCCAGATCATCTTCTATAGCTTAGCTCAACTAGGATTTACTGTCTTGGAATTTCTTTGACACTTTTTCTATTTATTGCTCTTTCTGTAAGTTTGGTTTTGCCTTAGTTTTCTTGTCTGCATCTGGAGATACTATGAAAACTCAGAGTTTTTATGAGGCTAAATTGAATTAATTCTTGTAAGATGCTTAGAACACTGCCTGTCACATGGGAAATACCAAAAAAGAGTTAGCTCTTATTTTTTTTAAGACTTATTTATTTATTTGAGAGAGAGAGAGGCAGAGCACATGGGTGAGTAGGGGGAGGGGAAGAGGAAGAGAATCTTCAAGAAGACCCCCTGCTTATGTTAGAGCCTGATGTGTGGTTCTATCTCATGACCCATGAGATCACCACCTGAGCCGAAACTGAGTCAGATGCTTAACCAACTGAGCCACCCAGGTGCCCCTTAAAAAGTTAGTTCAGTGAGGTTATCTGACTCATCTTTGAATACCCAGGATTTAACATAGTGCTGAGCATTTAGTAGATGATCAATAAATATTTATTGAAGGGATGGATTCATACTACCAGTCATGCAGATGTTGTTGGATAGACATAGATATATGGAGGCAGCAGTGGTGCACTGGAAAAAGGGCTGGGATTAGATTTCTTGGCAAAGCCCTGGCTCAGACTTTATCAGTTGCAGGAATTTGGGTAAACCACTTGACCTTTATTGAACTTTGCTTTTTCAGCTGAAATTAGGGATAATAATATTTGAGGATAATGTTTTAAGGATCACTTGAGTCAACCTCGATGAAAGTCTATAGTTCATGTTGCTATAAGGTTGTTTTGGTATTAAGATTTGTAATTCAAGGTATACTTACTATAATTACAAAGCAGTGAGACTTAAATAAGAAAACCAAATTGTATACAAAAACCAATCCTGACATTTTATTGTATTTTTATTTATTTATTTATTTATTTATTTATTTATTTATTTATTATTTATTTATTTATTTTTAAGATTTTGTTTATTTATTTGAGACAGAGAAAGCAAGGGACAGAGCACAAGTAGAGGGGTTGAAGCAGAGGGAGAGGGAGAAGCAGATTCCTCTCTGAATAGGGATCCCGATGTGGGACTCGATTCCAAGACCCAGAGATCATGACCTGAGCTGAAGGCAGACACTTAATGGACTGAGCCACCCAGGCACCCCAATCTGACATTTTATATTTATCTTTGTTTTATATGCCTATGGATCTTTTTACTTTTTGCATGGGAAGGTGATGTGTGATTATCTGTGCATATACAGTGGAGGCGGTGAGAACATTTCTATTGTCTGCTCCTAGAACATCATTTTCTGGCTTGCTTCAGTCATCATAGTTGAAGTCAACAATTTTCTGCAATCAGCTTCTTAGTCTTCTGTCTCAGAAAATCAGTTTGTGAAAGATAATTTAGGTTAAGTGCAATCAAACATTATTTTGAAATTAATTTGTAGAATTAAAATAAAAAAATCAATTATTAGTTGTTAATAGTTTTTTTTTTTTTCCAAAATGAATTGCTAGGTGATTAAATCCACACTGAAACCCATGACACTTGAATAGCTTTCTCTTGGGTGCATTTTTATTGAGCAGATTGTGTGTAGTGATGAGCGTTCGGTCGGCTGGAAATTTTAAACAGAACCCCATCTCCCACATTCCTCACTACTGTGCACTCCTCTGCCCGTACTGATATTTGCAGTCTAACTCTCAGCTCTTAGGTCTATTGAAGTCCCTGAGCCAAGAGAGGCTGCTCAATCAAAATGTGTTCTTGCCTGTGAAGCTGCAGTTTGTCCCATTTATTAAGGGTTTCTTCTTCCTCTCTCTCAAAAAAGTACAGAGAAGAACTGTTTTTGTATTCTGTGGTTATCCATTTAAACCCAGCCGTGCTGAAATGTAATAGGCCTAGTTTCTATGTTGTAGTATTGATTACATTTCAGGTCCTGGATATTGGTGATCTGTCTCATCACTTAGTGTTTAGCAACATTGATGAACCTGTTCAAGGAGCCACGTGTGTCAGCAGAGGCAGCTGCCGATCTCACAATCATACTGAAACTTGTACATAATTGGTTTGGTCTGAAAGATGTGACCCAAACCTGACTACCTTGCAACTCTGTATTTTAGTGCTTTTAAACTTATTTTTAGACCATCACTATTAGCTGCAGCTAGGACAGTCTCACAAACATCTCAGTGTTGTTAGAATGACTCTCAGTTAACATACATTTATTTCTTCATTTTACCCAGAAAGAATTATATAGAAGGGTCTCTGCTCTTTTTATGTAAGAAAATTGTATTTAATATGACTAAATATGTAATTTTATTTTTAAAAAATTGAGCCTGGGATCCCTGGGTGGCGCAGCGGTTTGGCGCCTGCCTTTGGCCCAGGGCGCGATCCTGGAGACCCGGGATCGAATCCCACATCAGGCTCCCGGTGCATGGAGCCTGCTTCTCCCTCTGCCTGTGTCTCTGCCTCTCTCTCTCTGTCTCTCTGTGACTATCACAAATAAATAAAAATTAAAAAAAAAAAAAAATTTAAAAAAAAAAAAAAAAAAAAAAAAAATAAAAAATTGAGCCTAAGTTCTCTTGTACTCTGAATAATTCAAATTTGTGATTGCAACATGATATCCAATTTCTATTCATAAAGTCAAATGACTCCTTAGTTCCTGTTGTGTGTGTGTTCTGTTTTCAATGAAGACCACTGACTTGGAGGAGGAAAGTTGAGACAGTCAGCAATGAAAACCTTTATTTTCTTTCCAAATTTTAACCCAATGCAAGTGTCATGGTAGGGGTCTGCTTACAGTGCTATTGGAGTACAAAGGTATATCTTGTAAGTCTACTTCATGAGGTGATAGCTTAACCTAATTTTTGAAGGGTGATGAGTAACTGGATGGAGAAGGTGGAAGATGACCCTGCTGGCTGAGGGAGCTGTGTATTTAAAGAAACATAGTGGGAAATATCACATAAAATTGGGGAGTTGCGTTTGGTCTGCTAGGATCAAAAAGAAAAGTAGGGGAGTAGTGGGAATGAGCCTGGACCCACAATGGTCATCGGGGATCGAATCCCACATTGGGCTTCCGGTGCATGGAGCCTGCTTCTCCCTCTGTCTGTGTCTCTGCCTCTCTCTCTCTCTCCTCTCTCTGTGACTATCATAAATAAATAAAAATTTAAAGTGGAATCAGAGAAAATGTCAGTAGTAGAGAACATTCACTTTTTCTTATTTATTGTGCCTACTTTGTATAGTCATGTGTTAGCTGCTGCAGATTCAGAAGGGATGGGTGGCTATAACACACAAGGCTGTACTAGGTGTTATGAGCAATATGAGATGAATTGGACAGAGTCCTTGTTTCTAAGGAACTCACAGTATATTAGCAGAGAGAGACACACAAGCAATAATAAGAAATAATACAAAGGAGAATAAAATAAGGGCTATAATGGAATAGACTACTCTTGACTGGAATTGGAGCAGGCTTCTTAGAGAGGATAACCCTTAGGTGGAATCTGAAAGCTTGAGTGGAATGTTTCTCAGTGGAAAGGGAGGAAAGAACTTTTTGGGCTGGTGATAGTGCATAAGAGTTATCAGGTGAATTGTGTCCCCCCAACCCCAAATTCATATGTTGAAGCCTTAACCACCAGTGTGACTGCACTGGGAAACAGGGCCTTTAATGAGGTAATTATAGTTGAATGAGGTCATAAAAGTGCAGCTAGTCCAACAGGACTGCTGTCCTTATAAGAAGAGTAACAGATACCAGAGCTCACTTTTGTTCTTTGTGCACAAAGAAAAAAGTCCTTGTAAGGACATAGTCTGACATGATGTGTTTAGACAAAGATGAATAGCTCAATGAGGCTGATGGCAAGAATATATGAAGGGTTGTGGTGGGAAGTGAAAGAGTTACATTCATTCTTTGAGTAACTAGATACCATCAAGGACCTGGCCACTTGGCTTACTACCTCTCGGGTTATAAATATTGATTATGGAGCAAAAGGAGCAGAAAGTTATGTGTGTGTGGTGCCTGCGTGGCTCAGTAAGTTGAGTGTCCTACTCTTGATTTTTGACTCAGATCATGATCTCAGGGTCATGAGATCAAGCCCCGCATGAGGCTCTGCACTCAGCATGGAGTCTACTTGAGATTCTCTATCCTTCTCCTGCTGCCCCTCCCCTGCTCACACCCTCTTTCTCAAATAAATAAATCTTAAAAAAAAAGGAGAGGTGGGAAAAAAATCTTTGGACTCCTTAAGAAGGGTCAGAGCTAATGGTCATAGACTTGTATCACAAAGGCTGTCGGGGTAGCCTCCTCATAATGAAGACCTGCAAAATTAAGACTCAGGTAAAACATGAAGCATTTCCCACAATCCCTAATATATCTGTTGCTATATAGACATTAGCTATGTTTCATTATGTGACTTTGGCTTCTTGGTTAGCAGTATTTGAAAATCAGCTTGAATGTAGTGTTGATAGCACCACCTAGATGGTTGTATTCATTAATCTTCTTGCTGTCAATGAGAAAAATGCTTACACAGGCAGCTTTGCTGACCCATTGTGAAAATGTTCCTTTTCCATCTTCTTGAAACAGCAGGCTTCAGCATTGATGTGTTGGTTGATTGATGCTAGTCCGGGCCAAGCCAAAGTCATGTACAAAGCAGCCAGCTTTTCCCTGAATAATCAACTCTCATTTAGAAGGAAATAGAAAGTTGTTTCAAATTAAACAGTAAATGGAAAGTGGTGACAGATGTTTAATTGGTTGCTTTCTTGTCCCTTCTTAATGTGTGAGAAGCCCTCATGGGAAAGGTTAGAGTAAACAGATGGAATGGCAATAGCCACTTAACTATCCTCTGCTCTCATGCTCATGATAATATTCACTCGTCACTTCTTTTCAATATATTTTATACTTCTCAAAATTTTTTTGGTATCTGATTATAAACAAGGAATTATTGCCCCCATGTATCTGTTACTGGTTGGAAAGATAGTTTTGAGTGAACTTTATACTTGTCACACAAGAAATGTGGAAAGCTGAGCTTGGCCCAGCAGTTCAAAGAACTTGTGTCTTTTACCCGAGGCTCTTTGAATACCTTGACTTGCTCATACCAAGGTCTATTACAAACACTTAGCATCTAGGCACCTTCTATAGAGCTCATATTTTGTAGTGATCATCAAGACAGTCACATGTTCTCTTCTTGTGTCTACCTTCCATTTCTAATCTACCCCCATCTCTGAAACCAACCTTTCTGGCTATGCCTTTTGGCATGATTTGGTGGTTGCCCTCTGGCTTTGTACAACAGTGCCTGCTAGTAAGGGGACATTTGGATCTTCCACCTGGCTTTGGAGTAGTGTGAACAGAGGAATGAATGTTCTAAAGGTACCTGATGAATTGGGTCACATATATTCAGTATCAGGCAGAGAATGTGGCACTCAGTCATGACATATGCTACAGTAAATGATAATTCCTTGCCACTTTTCCTTTCTTAGCATTTTCAGATATCAGAGGAAGGACATGATTATGGGGGAAGTTGAGAATTTTAGGCTATTTGCTAGATGGAATCAGAATTGAGAAGGGAGATTTTGGAGTGTAAAGAGAACATTTTTTTTCCCCTTTCCTTTGACTGTCACAAGATCTAGTATCATGCTAGTCCTTCCTCATAGGCATGGCTGCTGAGGTTGGAAAACATGGGTTCAAATCTAGACTCACTAGCTGTGTGGCCTTGGGAAGATTACTTAATACCTCTGTCCCTTATCTGTGAAATGAAGATATGTGTCATACCCAACTGAGAATTATTTTTAAAAGATTTTATTTATTTATTCATGAGAGACACACACAGAGAGAGAGAGAGAGAGAGAGAGAGACAGAGACAGAGACAGAGACAGAGACACAGGCAGAGGGATAAACAGGCTCCATCCAGGGAGCCTGACGTGGGACTCTACTCGATCCTGGGTGTTCCAGGATCAGGCCCTGGGCTGAAGGCGGTGCTAAACTGCTAAGCCACCCAGGCTGCCCCCAACTGAGAATTATTTAGAGTAATAAAGACATCACATGTAAAGCACCTAGAAACAGGGGCTAGTGGTTAACAGCTGCTCAATCAAATTAGCAATCATTTTTGCTATGGTTATTTTGTTGTTCTCCACAAAAAAGTATCTGGCATGTAGCAATGTTTTTATTACTATCATTATTATTGTTACCCATGATAGTTATTTCCTTCAGGCATGACAGATTCAGGGTATAGTTTTGTGCATTATTAGCCTTATTTAAATGACATATACACTTATTCATATGCACTTACTAGATTAATAAAAAATGCAAACTCACTCTTATTTGAGATTTATTTTTGGTGTATCTTTTTCAGAACCACCAAAAGCTGTCTCCTAGACAGGTGAAGCCACTCATCTCTTTGCACCTGTGTGCTGAGACTTGGCAGCCAGTATGTAAGAGGCCCTTGGATGAGACAAATCTTGTATCAGGATCAGATTTACAACATGATATGTCTACTGATGCCATGGACTGAGTCACTTTCCTCCTCAGGCTTTGAGTTTTTTAGTTATTGGGACCTCTATTACTTGCTTCTCCCTACCTGTGGATTGTCCATGTGGATTACTGCTTTCCTGCCTCCCTCTTCCTGTGAATTGTTTGATTCCTGACTCTTGACTGATGGAATCTCATCCTCTGTTCCTGGGTTTAGGGAAATGCTTCCACTTCCCTTGCTGACATGGAAGCTGGCCTTTGCGTCCTGACCTGATTCTTCCCTGCCTTTATATTATTGATGACCTCTCAAGTCTAAAACATCTTAAACTGAGCCATCACAACCTATCATGCCCAAGCGACCAAAGCCTTTCCTGAAAAATTGCTGTGGCTGACATATATCACACCAAGGTAAGCTTCTATTTGGTAGTTTGTTCTAGAGGATTCCAAGAACATTCTATGCCTTGACTCCTATGGTTCACATGGTGAGTCAGTGAATATTGTTTAACCACAAATAAAGAGTGGATTTGAATTTCTATCCTTGAGACTGGATCCTTGCACTGTGGGGGTGGGACAAAGAACAGTTCAGAATCACCTGCCAAATCCACACACATTCTTCCTCCCAAATAGTGAGCACTTCTTATTTTGTTTTCTTCAACCACAAATCTGTATAGCCCTGCGTGATTTTCAACTTCTTGAGAAAGTTTTGTGTCACAAACTCAGAGAGTCCTTGATGACATGTTGACAGGTATTGGAAATGATGGGATTGGAGAGCTGACAGGTGACTCATGCATATGGATGTCTTCTGTGATTATACATAGCAATTTATCTGGGGTTATTTATGGTAGCATTGTCACAGCGATCAATGAGCAGTAAACAAGGCTCTCAAAGCCACGGGGAGAGTTTTTACAGCCTCTGCGACCAATTGCATCACACCCATTTTAAAAAGCAAGTTTGATGATAAGCTTATTGAACTTAAGAGTCTTAATATAATGCTTTCTCTCCCCCAAAACTTAAAAATCATGCTTAACTACAAAAAGTCTGATGAGATGGAAAAGTGCTGGTTTTGTGACTGAATAGAAGCCAGAATTTTAGGCCTCACGGACTGATTGTGGGACCTCAGACAAGTCACCCATTTTGAGTCTTAGTTTCTCCATTCTTTATGGGAGTTTAATAATATTTGTTCTAGCATAATTCACAAGGCTGTTGTAAGGAAGAAATAAAATGATGAATATGAGAGTGTAGCCCAGTGTGCCCAGGAGAAATAAGGCTGCAGACAGCATTTTGGGAGAGAGGCTGTGCATCTGGTTCTGCTCATTTTAGGTAGCAGAATCTTGACTTTATTGTTCAGGAATCCATCCATACACAATAGCACTTTGACGGGGAGGTTCTTAGTTCAGATCTTAGAAAGATGACAAAATGATTAGAGGAGAATGATCGAATCTATGCTTTCTAATGAAACTACATACACTTGACTCTATGTTAGATAAATAATGGCAAATGCAATAGTATACAGGCTACAACAGGGATCCCCTGGCAAATCTAGCTCTTTATGCTAAGCACCTGATAAGAGCAAGTCCTCAGTGTGTCGAAGATGATACTCTCAGGTCTGTTCTGGTGTGGAAGCCTCTGTTCAGCTGTCTTCTGGTGATACTTTCTGTGTTCTGGTCCTGCTGGAATTGGCTGGGATTTTGCAATTGATTATTTTTTCAGGAAAGCATTTCTAATGGCATATTTTTCAATCTCTGATGATGTGATTGATCAAAGGCCACTTTAGTCATAATTTCGTTGATATAGAGACTCTATTTCCTTCTCTGTAAAATGCTGCTTTTCCAAGCTGAAGAAACCCAAGGTTTCTGCATGTTAGCGAGTTGGTAGAATGGAGGCTTTTAAGTAGAGAGAGCAAAGGTTATCTTGGTAAAATAGATAACCTACTGTGTGCTTTCCTTAGTCCATGTGAAAGTTCACTGTGGGTCCTCTGGTTCATATGGGTTGGGGTCCTGCAAGGCAGAGGAGCTCTGACTTCCTCATGCTCATATTTGCATTGTCTTCTGTGTTAGGGTTCTCCAGGGATGCAGAACAAATAAGATCTCTCTCTCTCTCTCAATCTCTCTGTATCTCTATCTCTGTGTCAAGATATAGCTTCAGCAGAGAGAGAGAGTGAATTAGCTCTTCCTCTACCTTTTTGTTCTCTCCAGTAGATTGAATGATGCCCAATACTGGACAGGGCCATCTACTATACCCATTTGAACAATTCAAATGCTAATTTCTTCAAGAAACACCTTCACAGATGTATCCAGAAATGTTTTATCAACTATATGGCCATCCCTTAGCCCAGTCAAGTTGACAGAAAAAATTAACCCTCATATCTTTCAATTCAGGAGGCTACAACATTACACCCTAAACCCAGGCTTAAAACATTGCACTTGTCTTGTGACCACTCCAAAATTCAGGCTTAACTTCTGAGAATTAATAGTAGGGTTTCCAGTTGAGTCACAGGGCTCAGGGCTCCTCAACTTTTATTACAGAGTCTAGTTGAGGGCCCTTCGAAGCTGTAGTGCTGGCTCTGACTTTCCACTGTTGTCATGACTGGGAATGGATTTGTTGATTAATTGCATGAAAGGCTACTTAAAATGCATTAGGTAGAAAAGGATGACAAAATGTTATCAGTGATTAACTCTTGAAGACAGAATAATGGTATATTTTATTTTATTTTATTTTATTTTATTTTAATTTAATTTAATATTATTTTTGTCCTGTCTGCAGCCAAACTTTTATCCCCAGGTCCCAGGGCAGGGGATTCAGAGCCCACAAGCTGCAGGGCTTGCTGTGGCTATTTGGCCAGTTCCCACTATGATGGGAATGGGAGCTGAATTTGACTTGACTGCAGTAATGGTAATGGTATAGTTTTATTTATTTATTTTAAAAAATATTTTATTTATTTATTTCTGAGAGACACAGAGAGAAACAGAGACATAGAGGGGAAAGTAGGCTCCTCACAGGAAGCCTGATGTGGGACTCAATCTCCGGACCAGACTCATGCCCTGAGCCAAAGGCAAATGCTCAACTGCTGAGCCACCCAGATGTCCCAATAGTATTGTTTTATAGCTCTCCCATATTTTGTGATTTTTCTCTCTAATTAGAAGAAATTAAAATTGGTATAAAAAGCCTAATTTGTAAACCTACTGAATTTTAGGAAATCATGTACATTGTTGTTTTTAATGGTCAGGAAGAAAAGCAAAGAATGAAACTTGATAGTTTGCTATAATAGAAGGTCTATATTATTAACATATCAGCAGAAGATTATCAAATTAATCATAAAAATTGACAGCAAAGAAAATTGTTAAGGTCAGCTATAATCCCAGAAAAATAACTCCTGAGATGGCAGATGGCAGTGTAGTGCTTTTAAAGAAAAGTTGCTTCATAAACACTGGACAAGTACTCTATTATTATTATTATTATTTTTTTAAGAGAGAGAGCGTGGAAGAGTGGACCCACACAAGCAAGCCATGCAAGGGGATGGAGGTAGGGGTGGGAGGGGCAGAGGGAGAGGGAGAGAATCTTAAGCAGTCTCCATGCCCAGCTGGGAGCCAGATGTGGAGCTCGATCCCCCCATCATGACCTA
Source organism: Canis lupus familiaris (assembly GCF_011100685.1). Lineage (NCBI taxonomy): Eukaryota > Metazoa > Chordata > Mammalia > Carnivora > Canidae > Canis > Canis lupus. The sequence continues at coordinate 17,351,189 of NC_049229.1, read as the reverse complement.
AGCTGAAATCAAGAGTTGCATGTTCAACCCATATTGCCACCCAGGTGCCCTTGGACCAGTACTCTTAAAACAAAACCACAGATAATTCAGTTAGGAAACTTCAGTTCTGATTTCCTTTATCCAAGTTGCATTTATTTTCACCTTAAAGTAAATTCAATTTTTGTTTTCTGATTTGAGAAAAATGGCTGATGTTCTTTATGAGACTAAAATTTCTGTTGTGGTGAATGAGACCAAAATTGTACATTACAGACTTTACATACACACCACAGAGTATATGTTTGTAAGTTCTTTTTTTAAAAAAAGATTTTATTTATTGATTCATGAGAGACACAGAGATAGGCAGAGACACAGGCAGAGGGAGAAGCAGGCTCCCTGCAAGAAACTTGATGCAGGACTCGATCTTGGACCCTGGGATCATGCCCAGAGCCAAAGGCAGACACTTAACCTATGAGCCACCCTGGCATCCCTGTTTGTCAATTCTTTACCCAAAAGTGGTCTTTGCAGCTCTTTTGATATTATAATTAAAAAAAAAAACCCCTCTCATTTGACCAAGGTTAATAACAAAATCATACTTTGTTAGACCACTAGGAATTTATAATATAGTATAAAAATGGTATAAACACAGAAAACAGGATGAGAAGTTTTTTAAATCATGCACATCTCTATGCTTAAAATGTTACCTTTTTTTAAAAGAAAAAAATCTCTGAACACATGGAGAATGGGAAAGGAAAAATAATTTACAAGAAAGAGTGCAAAACAATTTTCTTTTCATAATACATTATTACTGCATTGTATACCCTGAGGTACTAAATATGAAAGAGGCTTGATGTTACATGTTAAATCCAACAGATAATGGCATATCTCTTGATGTACTATACAAGAAGTACAATTCATTTTGATAGTGTCACTGAAGTAATATTACCTCCAGCATTAGAAACATGATGTTTCTCTGAGCATAAGCAATCGTTTTATAGGAATCAAACTACCGTATGTGGATGTTATAAGATAGTTTCTATCATGTGCCTAGAGTCGTTCTTAAGATTCAAGTAAAAAGCTTGTGAAAATGGCTGAAAACACGCATACCATTTAGCTACCATTTGGAAATACAGATCATAGGTATTAGTGATAATGCTTTGGGGCTAATTTAGGTGCAGCTATGGAATTTTTATTGGTATTTATTGTTTTTCAGAACAGCACATTTTGTCAAATATTTATAAAACAATACTAATAGGGCCAAATAGGCTTTCCTACTTTACTCCGTGATATGTCATTGTGGTGTTACATACTTCCAAAGGAACTAGAAGAAATATCATTATAATGGCAAGGATAATAACATGTTCTTAAGGCAAAACTCACATAGCAGACTCGGTCTTTGCTCAATCTTTCCTTCCTCCCTCCCTCCCTTCTCTCCTTCCTTCCTTCCTCCCTTGTTTTCTTCTTTCAGTAGATATTTACGGAATGTCCACTATGTCTTAAGGGCTATATTGGCTTCTGGGAATAGAGTGGGGAATTAAACAGATATGGTCTCTGTTCTCGTGGAGCTTACAAACCAGAAGAAGAAACAATTATTCATTGATTCAACATATATTTATTGGGCAGCTAATGTACCATACACACTACAGCAGTGAAAGCTACAGACAAGGGCAATGAGGTGGAAAGCACTTGGTATGTTCCAGGAATGATAAGTAGGCTGACACAATCGATTGGATTGGGCCAAAGAGAAAACAGAAAGGAGGCCGTAGCAGGCGTACAAGGGAGAGAAGATGGTGGCTGGAATGAGGGCAGTGGTAGAGGAGATGGAGATAAGGGAAGAATTAAGTTCAGTTAGGTGGTAGAGTTGACAAGACATTCAGAGAGAACCCTCAAAATATTAAAGTGTTTAACTGTGCTGATCCTCCAAAGTCTAGTTCAAATCTGATTATCCATAAATCTATCTCTGATTATTTACAGCTAAGAAAGACCATTATTCATCAGATAATGTGATAAGCTTTATGTCCACTGTAACAAATATATACTAGATTTTGTTTTGTAACATTTTCCTTATCCATCGCCTATTTGCTTTTGAACTCTGTTGCATATATATTTATAAATTATTCTAATTATAATAAACATGTTTACTGACATGGGTCAGTAAACTCGTAAGGATTTGGTAATGATGCTGTTCTCCTCGGATTTTTTTTTTTTTTTTTAATAGGAAGTCAGTTCCACTACCTCTTGGCACCACTTTTAAATGGATCATTTGTTAGGACACAAATCGTATAAGAAATAGGACTAGGGCTTCTCAAGTAAATCATTCTATTTCCTCTACAGCTTTTATACTGTAAATCTTTTATTTGGAACTCAGATAAACCATCAGATATCCCTAATATAGTACAGAGTCCTAGCAATAAGTAGACTTAAGAAAAAGAGGCTTTCCTAACTTCATCTTGCTTTTTGCTTTGTTTGTGGACCTTTGCCATAATTCCTTTGTCCTTGAAATCTTTTTTGGATCTTATTCTATACTTTATGGAAAATAACAAAAGAATTATTCCCAAGAATTATGAGAATAATCTCATCAGCTATCAGCAAGACAGTTTGAAAGAGGGTATACTGAATTCTCTGTCTCAGCAACAACATTTTATCATCCGTTGAATCTTCATTTCTGTGATTTGCAATGGTAGTCATTAAATAATATGAAGGAAAAAGGGACATGGCTGGAGATGAGGCCAAGTAGGGATGGATCTTGACAGATTGGAACGAACTTCAAAAAGAGGAGAAAATTGATTTGGGGTTGTATCAAGTGTACTTGGAAATAGAGGGTGTACTCTTTATTATCTCATGAGTATATTAGTCTTCATATATCACTGAGTCCCCTGGGAAAAATGGCTACTACTGCAAAAGTGCTTGTCACATCAGATTTATCTAACATGTTATTTGCTACAGACTTTTATTCTTCTAGGTCAATGTGGCATATGAATCTATCTTTAGTCTGTGTGTTTTAAGGCCTTATCTCAGTTAAAAAAATCGGTATTAAGGTCACAAAGTCTGTAGAGCAAGCCTTGGAGAACAGCGTATATTGTTCCAGGTTGATCATTACTAGAAGGTAGACGTGGGACTTCCTACTGTGAGATTAATGAAAATACCACCTGCCATTGCTCACATTATTGGGCGATTTATTCTCTCCAGAAGGGATGGGAGTAAAATTCAAAGAACAGCAAAGAATGCTTAAAAGGATTCATTTTTTGGAAATGATGAAATAGTGAGATTTATAAATAGAATCATAAAGGTTACATCTGTAAGAAATCTCAGATGCCATTTAGTCCTATCTTTTCATTTTGCTGAAAATTACAAATGGGGCATAATATCCTTTTGATCAGAATCATAACCCAGAATCACCTGTCTTGGGGGTCCCACTGGTTAGCTCAGAATGGGGCTAAAATTCAGGGAGGGGCATGACTCCCTTTCTCCTGTTCTTTGGGTCCCACTGATCAATCTTGCATCGTGAGCCATTACTTATTAAAACTAACTGTAAGGTGCCTCTTTCTCTGACCTATTTCCTATCACTTCTCACTGTACCCTCTCTGCTTTCTGGTGAATCTAATCATCTCATAGAGCCACATATGTACTAGCTTATGTTGCCTCTTCACTTTGTCATGTCATTACTCATTCCTGGAGAACCCAGTGCCCTTTCCGCGGCTGTCCATGTGTAGTCTACTATACTTGACAGTCTACGTGGCTCAGTCAAACCCCACTTTCACCAGTTTTCCCTGACTGCTCAGCCATGACAGATCTATGGTTTCTGAATTTCTTAAGTCCTTCCAGTTTATAACAGTGGTTCTCAAGTCCAGCTACTGTTCAAAGTAACTGGGTAGGTTTTTTTTAAAATTAAAGATATTAAATTTTATTTTAAATTCAGACTCTTGCACCCTACTTTCAAGATTCTATTTTGAGATAGGTCTGGAGTGGAGCCCGGGAATCTATATTAACCACCTCCCTCCAACACAAAAAAACTCCCCAAATGATTTTGAGGAGCAGATAGACTTGGGAACCAATGATCTAAAATACATAAGAGTTTAAAGTTCGAACACTTTCTTTTCATGTGAGTTTGTTTTATATTCCAACGCATAAAGTGACCTGTAATGTGGTTGAGGACAGCGGGAAAAGGAGGAAGGTGGTAAGACTTGCTTGCAAAAAGGAGTAGGGTTTGCTTGCAAAAGAAGCTTGGAGAAGCACATTCCTTGAAATACTAGCTATTCTGGTGAAATTTAAAATGAAGGGAGACTCCTAAAAAAGATATTTGTTCCACAGAGCTGTTAGTTCTAGAAATATCAAGAAAGAAAAAACCTGTGAAATCTAGCATAGCACATAGAGTATAAATGAGTATGTACTCAGTTTGGGTTTTAGCAAATACTTTTGGGGACTATATCCTTTTCTTTCTTGTCATTTAACTGAAGTATAATTAACCTACAATGTTATATTAGTTTCAGGTGTACAATATAATGATTCAATAATTCTATACATTTCTCAGTGCTCATTATAAGTGTACTTTTTTTTTAAGAAAAGATTTTATTTACTTATTTAAGAAAGAGAGAGAGAGAAAACACAAGAGGGGCATGTGAAGAGGGAGAAGCAGACTCCCCGCTTAACAGGGAGCCTGACATGGGGCTCGATCCCAGAACCCAGGGCTCAAGACCTTGAGCTGAAGGCAGACACTGAACTGACTGAGCCACCCAAGTGCCCCTCATTTATTTTTTCTTAAATTCCACATATGAAGCAAATCATATGGTTTTTGTCTTTCTCTGACTTTTTGCACTTAGCATTATACCTTCTAGGTCTATTCATGTTGTTGCAAATGATAAAAATATCATTCTTTTTTATGGCTAAGTAATATTCCATTATATCTTTATCCATTCATCTATTGATGGAGGCTAGAGCTGCTTCCATAATTTGGCTATTGTAAATAATGCTGTAATAAACACAGGAGTGCATATCTTTTTGAATTAGTGTTTTCATATTTTTTGGGTAAATACCCAATAGTGGAATTACTAGATCATATGGTAATTTTTAAAATTTTTTACTTTTTTGAGGAGCCTCCATACTATTTTCCAAAGTGGCTATACCAATTTGCATTTCCACCCACTGCACAAGGATTCCTTTTTCTCCACATTCTTACCAATACTTGTTTCTTGAGTTTTTGATTTTAGCCATTCAGAAAGGTGGGATATGATATCTCATTATGGTTTTGATTTGCATTTCCCTGATGATTAGTGATATTGAGGATCTTTTCATGTGTCTGTTGGCTAGCTGTATGGTTTTCAAAAAATGTCTGTTCAGATCCTTTGCCCATTTTTAATCAATTATTATTATTTTTGATTTTGAATTATAGAAGTTCTTGATATATTTTGGATATTAACACCTTATCAGATGTATCATTTGCAGATATCTTCTCCCATTTATTAGGCTTCCTTGTCTTTTTGTTGACTTAGACTATACTAGTAAGGATGCAGGAACTATTTGCCGAATGAATACATTTGATAACACACATTTTATGAAAGTGAGACTGAATTGGAAGAAAAAGGAAGAATTGGCTTTAAAGATGAAGAACAATAAGGATTAAATTTTAGAGGGGCTCCTGGGTGGCTCAGTATGTTAAGTGCCTGACTCTTGATTTTGACTCAGGTCGAGATCTCAGAGTGGTAAGTTAGAGCCCCACACTGGGCTCTCTGCTCAGCAAGGAGTCTGCTTGAGATTCCCTCTCCCTCTCACTCTGACCCTCCTACCTCTCTCTTTCTTTCTCTTTCAGATGAAATTAAATTTGGAAATAGAGTACATTGACCATATAGATCAAAGACCTAAACTCAGACACTTTCAGTATTAGCAGAACATCTAAAAGAGTGGAGTGCAGAAAAGACTTTAGTCAGTTGCAAGGATTCTGGTGGCCTGGGAAGTATATCTTAGCCTAGAGGTATTCAAATCCATAACAAAAGAACCACAAACACGGTGCTGGCCAAAAAACCCACTTCTAAATGGAGAGCAGAATTCTGCTCCTGCTGTCAGTTTGCAAGTGCCAATACCATACAAATTCTATGGAAATGCAGTTGTAGTCCTTCTAATTACTTTTATAAACATAAAAATGTGTGGTATAAGTCACAGAAAGTGCACTGACCAAAGAAGGGGTTTGGCCTTTTGGGTTCTGGAAGATTCTCTTCAACTGAACCATCTGTGGCCTTGGACCAACTACTTAGCTGTTGTGGGCTTCAAGTCATTCACCTGTTGGTTGTAGATAAAAATTTCACTTCGTGGGGTACAGACAGATCAATGTTTTTAACTCTCTACAGAAAAGATGCCCTATGAAGTTGAAAATAACTGATATGATATTGTAGAGCATTTAGACTTCTTAGAAAAGTCTCTTTATGCATGTATTTTCACTTTCTTTTTTCTGCCTAAAGTAGACATAGCTTCAACCAAATCTCTCATTTTAATCCATGTCCTATCCATAAGAAATGCATAATGAGTGTATTGATGAATTACCATGCAAGCTGAGAAGCTACATGCTGGCTAGCTTGAGGATTCAATTAAAATTGAGCAATATTATTTTGAATAATCAAATGCTGTTTTGAATAAGTAATTCAAGTAAACAAGGCAATTAGTAAAAAGTGATGGTGATGAAGTTGAGTGGGAGCAATTCTTACATATGTATATATGAAATATAATTTATATATACATTTTAAATATAATTTCAGAATTGAAAAACATAATAGCTTGTTGGAATGGAAAAGTTTATATTGGAAATAATAATTTCCCCAAACAGCTAAGAAGTGCTTTAACAGCCATTCTATAATCCTCTTTGATAAAACAGGTTCAATAAAGTTCATAGTACTATATTTAGTACTAATGTAAAAGATGTCCCTGCCCTGTAGCCAGGTCTAGAGCTAATATGAAAGTTTGGACTGTCTCTATATAAACCACATTAAACAACTGTATGAAAAACAGTCCAAGAAAGTGTTCATGTGATAGGTAGGTAATTCAAACACCTATTCTCTTCCTGTCTGTTTCTGTCTCTCTCTTTCTTAGAATTGGCTCAGGTAATTGTGGAGGCTGGCAGGTCCAAAATCTGCAGGGTAGGCTGGCAGGCTGGAGATGCAGGCAAGAGATGATGCTGCAGTTCAAATCTGAAGGCTGTCTTTTGGCAGAATTTCCTCTCCTTTGGGGAGCTTAGTCTTTTTTATTCTATTTTGTTATTAATTTTTAAAATTTGAGTATAGCTGACATACGATGTTATATTAGTTTCAGGTGCACAACATCATCATTCATTAATTCTATATGTTATGCTAGGCTCACCACAGTATAGCTACCATCTGTCACCATACAATGGTATTATAATATCTTTGACTATATTCCCTATGCTGTACCTCTTAGTCTCATGACTTATTAACTTCATAACTGAAGGCCTGTACCTCCCACTCCCCTTCACCCATTTTGCCAATCTTCCCCACCCTTACCTCTCTGGCAACTACCAGTTTGTTCTCTGTATTCATAGATCTTATTCTGCTTTCTGTTTATCCATTTGTTTTGTTTATTAGACTCCAATTATAAGTGAAATCATATGATATTTGTCTTTCTCTGTCTGACTTATTTCACTTATTTCCTAATACTTTCTAGGTCCATCCAGGTCAGTCTTTTTTATTTTTTTTATTTTTTATTAAGGCCTTCAAATGATTGGAAGAGGCACATACACATTATGGAGGGTAATGTGCTTTACTTCTAGTCTGCTGATTTAAATATTAATTTTATTTAAAGTGCCTTTATAGAATAACTGTGTATTATGGCCCAGCCAAGTTGAAAAATTCACGATCATACTATGCCATACATTTTTGTAGCCTTCCTTCAAATCCTTGTTGAAATGAGGTAGGGTACAGTATGTACCTAAAATTAAACACGGTTTTTCTTTTCAGTTATTTGTAAAAGCATTATCTGGCATGACTTTTCGTTTGCTTAAGCCCTACCCTGTCTTCTTTGGAATGGCTACTTTTTCATCAGTCTGGCACTGAAGAGCTGTATGTAGCCAGAGCTGCAAGCCAACCATCCCTGCCATGGCAAACAGATGCTCCCATTTATGCCTTCCACTGGCTATGCCTCTAAATGGAGATTTAAAAAGCCTGAACATCAATTATGTAAGTATTAAGTAAACACTTAAACTTCAGTTTTATAGTTGTCTTACCCAAGACTTTAGTTGCAAGTATTAGGAACACATTTCTAATTCTTTAAGCAAGAAGAAAATTCATAAGAAGGATTCAAGCAAAATTAGGGTGGCTTGTGTTATTCAAACTAAAAAGAAATAAATAATAGGTAAAAAGCCTGGATGTTAACTGCATACTGTGATTATGAAGGTTCTAAGTATCTCAGAGCAACTAGATCAGGAAGTTCTTCTTTATGTACTACCTAATTTCTTGCTGCTGAAATTTTTCTGTCTAATAGTAGAAGAGAAACTTTTCATCCAAGGGTAGGAAGCATCTCTGGGTCAGGTGTTTATCACAGGGCTAAGAGGCTGTGGCCAGGACACCACATCAGTATTGATAGTAAAAGTATAGATTTTGGGAGCCGTGTGTGTGTGTGTGTGTGTGTGTGTGTGTGTGTGTGTGTGTAAGGGTGCATGAGGGGAAGGCAGAGGAGAAGGGAAGGGACAAAGAGACATGAAGGTGAGTATTTCTCAGTGAACAGATGCTTGGACTGGGCAGACAGGATAAACCTTGTGCATGATGGCTTTTTCTCTCATAATTGGAAGTTTTAAGCCACTTAGAATACTAATAAAGAAGAAGTCCTAATATTAGGGTGTGGATGTGTTTTTGAAAGATCTACTAGGCAATTTCCTCACCCTACTTTCCTAAGAAATGTTTTTATTAAAAATTGTACTTACTGACTATGAGAAGGAAGAGTAGCAATATATAAGGTAAAAATAAAACTTCCCCATTCCAATATCAGCCCCCACACCATCACCCCAGTACCATTCACTAGAGGTTAAACTTGCTCTATTTGGAAGGTAGCCTTCAGATATTTACTTTAAATATGTAACTATCTTTTTCTTAAAACATCTGTAACAGATACATAGTATCAATCAGGAACTTTTTAACTGTAAGTGAGGGAAAACTTAAATCAAGCTAGCTAAATCTGTGAAGATATTTATTACCTTAGTAGCAGGAAGTCTGAGGGTAGGGTGTCTCTAGGCACAGCATGATTAGGGCTCTGGGTCAGATTCGTGTGATTTTGTTGTTGTTTTGCTTCCTATATGTGTTGGCTGGTCTTTCCTCATGGTGGCTAGATGGATGTCAATAGCATCTGGGTCCCATGCCTCCTTATTCATAGCCAACCAGGAGGGAGAAAATGTACCGCAGTCATGGAATAATTTGGATCAATTTAAATCTTATGTTAGTCTCTGGGTAAGTAGCAATTGTGGAGCACTGCCACATGTGGATTGGTTTAAGGCTGGATTCCTAACCAATCACTGATGAGGGGGATTGGGTTATCATGATCAGATTAGACTAATCAGAATCCACCCCCTGGAGATAGGATCAATTTCTGCTGGGTTACATGATCTATGTGGGGGAAAACTTGAATACATGTTGAGATGGAGGCAGTAGAGGACAGCTGTCGTGTAGGCAAACAACAATGCCATTTAAATGTTTGTGAACATATGACATGTATGTTATTTTTTACCCCCACTGGAAGACCATACTGTACATCTGGTTTGCCTTTCTAAGTAGGGAATTATTCTGAAAGTTTTGAGCTAAGAACTGATGATTAGAATTTACAGATTTAAAAGGGATATAGTTGTTAGGATGTTTATGAAAAGTAGAAATAGATATTTTCATAGAGCCTAGAAACAGGGGCCAGGAAAGGATAATATTTTAGGATATTAGTAATTGATAACTACCTCAGGGCAATGAGAGCCACATAGAAAATGTTTGAAGGGAGGGAGGAATTGCTGCTATTGTGAGTGTGCCTTTGAGGTCTCCTCCTTGCCCTTGCTGCTGACTGGCAACTTTCAACTAGTCATTCTTTCACAATTCCTGCTCAGCCAGCCACCTCCCCAGGTCTTGAAATGACCATTTATCAGATGGTAGATGATAGTATGAATTTAACTATGTCTTTATTTTACTGATATACTGATACTGAATACTGATAATATTCACAAAAGTCCGTCTAACTTTTCCAAATGTTGCTGGCTATTAGAAACTGGAATCTCTATGATTTATATTAGTCAAATAGAATTCATTCCAGATACTTGACTATATTGTATAGTCCAGTCATTAGCAAACTGGTACATGTACCAAAAGCTGATTGCACTCCAAGATGCAGGTGGTTCCCGGTGTATCCAAGGTGACACCCACTTTTTCTTCTGCATCATTCTTCAGCAGTTGGAGTGGAACATAGTGATCCTCACACTCACCTTTTATGGGTCTGACTTGGAGGTAGGTAGATGACAGGGTCATGGAAAGCCAGGGATAGTGTCTTAGGTGGCATGTACCTCCTAGGGGCAGTGACTTTTCTGTGAGACTGGAGGAGTGATGGTCTAGAAGAGGTGTTAGGAGCAAGGAATTTCCTGTAACATTCTCATCTCCGAGGGATATGGTACAATGCACAGCCTTTACCTGGTGAGTTGCTAGAGAAGTAGAGTCCTTGGTAGTGAGACAGGAGAAGGAGGCAGGGTTCAGAGAGGCTGTTCTTATGTGATTGATTAGAGAAAAGCAAGCCTCAGCTGGGTCTCAGCACACTGGCTGGCGAGGGTGAGGGAAGAGGTTCTCAAGGCAGTCACCAGTAGTCTGGGCTCTTACTCATACTCTCTGGGCATCAGGTAGAGGTGAAAATACCTAACTGGCAAGGCTGTTGTGAGGATCAACTACAATTGCCAACCCTGGACATACCTTTGTTTTGAAGTTGTTGTTTCCCAACCCTGCATCATAATGTAAAAGTTTATTCTCTAAGTGAAGCTGATCTCATCTATAGGAAAAAAAGATTCTTGGCTTCTACCTTTCCCCTTCCATTGCTGTTCTCTTATGATATACCTCTGCTTAAAGAAAAGGTGTCAGTGATTTGGCCACCCCATTGTCAAACTGTTGCCAACTCTTTTTTATTTCTAGGTTCATAATTCATTGTACAAATTGAGTATCACACGATGAGTTGACATTGGCTTCCCCAGGCATGGGAACTTAACAGATGAGTTACAGGTTAAAGTCCATTTATGCTGCTTTCACAGCTGGTGTTTTTTAAGACCTTAATATATAAGACCATCAAAGCAATGCCTCCGTATGTGGCCAGTACACAGTTCATTCTACCTGTGACAGTAAAAGAGTTGAAATATTTTTTGATACTAGTGAAATGGAATTGGGCATTGGTTTTTGGACCTGCCATGATTTCAATCTCGCAAAAGGCACCAATTCCACTGGTTGTCGAACTGTTGCCAACTCTTGGTATATGCAAAGCACTGTGGAGAACTCCCAAGGCTCCAACTGCTTTATAAAACCTTAAAATCACTTAGTGATGCTTATCAACAACTAATATTAATGGATAATGATGAAAACCACAGATGTCTTCCCAGAACTGACAGCATAAAATCAATTGAGACTGAGCCATCTTTTTTTGTCAGGAAATGTCATAAAATTATGAAAGTAGCGTGTTTTCAACTTTGGTCTTATGAAAAGTTTTCTATATTTTTAGTACTAAATTATCATGCCTACCTGTTTTATAGTAATAACATCTAATGCAATTGATTGAACTATCTGAGGAAAAGAAACATATTAGAAAAGTTTCAAGAACTTTAACAAATTTATAAATTTATTTATTTTTTATTTATTTTTAAGATTTTATTTATTTATTTATTTGAGAGAGAGAGAGAGAGAGAGAGAGAGAGAGAGGAGAGAGAGAATAGGAGCAGGGGGAGGGGCCGAGGATGAAGCAGGCTTCCTGCCACATGGGGAGTCTGGTTCGATTGCATAGTCCTGGGGTCATGACCTGAACCAAAGGCAGACTACCCAACTGAATGAGCCACCCAGGCACCCTTTTTTATAAATGTTTTTAAAAGGTAGTCATAATATTGCTAAACAGGCTACTGCAGAGACTATGATAGAAGTTTTTCAGATTGTGTAGGCACCAACCGTTAAACCTTGAGCTTTGACTATGAAGATTAACACTACAGTGTCATCAGAGCATGCATGGTGGGCTTCAGATAACTACGTTGGAGGGGACTGAGAGAAGAAATTTGTGTTCTATGCTCACTGTGAACTTGATAAACCCTCATGGCCACTTTGGTTTTGTTTTTTAGTTGGAGGCAAGGAGATTTTGCTGAACAGCTTTTGGTTGTTTAGAATTGAACTCCATGTCTGAATATATAGCAGTTAATATTGTATTCTTAGAAGTTTTCTGTTGAGGAGAGCCTGGGTGGCATAGTCTGTTAAGTGTCCAAGTCTTGATTTCAGCTCAGGTTGTGATCTCAGGGCCATGAGACTGAGTTGTCGGGGTTGGTGCTGGGTGTGAAGCCTGCTTAAGATTCTCTCTTCTTCTTCCTCTCCCTCTATCCCTCACCCTGCGCGCTTAAAAAAAAAAAAGTTTTCTTTTTAAATTTAACCAATATCTACTGAGCACTTATTACATGCAAAGATTGACATTATGGGCTGGAAATATGGATAGGATAGAACTCTATCCTCAAGGAGCTTAACATTTAGTGGGAGATACACATGTATTTTCAAATTTCAAACTGGATCTCAACAGCATCCTTATATATGTGTAGGTAGCCAACAACAACATACATGTACAAAATGGTAAAAATATAATCTTTTAAAATAGCTAATAGCAGACTTATATTTAAGAGGGTGATTACTGGGGCCCCTGGGTGGTTCAGTGGTTGAGCGTCTGCCTTTGGCTCAGGTTGTGATCCCAGGGTCCTGAGATTGAGTCCCACATCGGGCTCTCCTTAGGGAGCCTGCTTCTCCCACTGCCTATGTCTCTACCTCTCTCTCTGTGTCTCTCTTGAATAAATAAATAAAACCTTTAAAAAAAAGTGAGGGTGATTACTTTCCCCAAAGAGGAATTTACTGACCTTTTTCTGGAGGCATATAAGCCTGTATTCTCAGAGCTGAATGAAAGAAGCTAGAGGTCCCATTGTTTACAGTGCTGATTTCCACTTTTCCCCCCTGTTTTAGTTATATTTCAAGGTAGATTTGCCTGGAGTACAGACCTCCTCCTGTCAGCCTCTCCAGAAGTAAACCTGTCTGCTAGAAGGAGGGGACCTGGGTCTTTAACCACTCTTGATGCAGAATTTCAATAAATCCTTCTATTGTTACTCCAGGGCCATATCCCACCTATGAGGCAGACTTTGTTTCTCATTCCTGAAAATTTCTTGTCCATCTGCTTATCATCTTCCAAAATTTGTTAACCTTATTTACTGTCATTTCCTTTAGCAGGTTTCTTTAGTATTTGGGATTTATTAATGTTACTTCCTTTACTTTTATTTTTTGGGGCTTTGAAGAAGAAGCAGAGGTAATCTCTTTTGGGAAAAAATTGTGTGCAATCACCTACGTTTAGCCCTGTGGGATCTTTGAACATGGCACCAAAACCTCACACCTTTGTGGCATTGCTTCCAGACCACAGCATGTGTTGGTCAGAATGATTCTTGGCATCTCTCACTCATGCTGTATATCGACCCAGTTGGAAGTTTACAATGAAATAGCATATGCCACATTACAGGTCTAAAGGATGTTACATCACTCTCTGGGCATCTATGTGACATTATCATAATTGAACCCATGTCTGTCGGCCTGATGCACAGTAAAGTTAATCACTAAGACGTCAGGTTTGCAGCAAGGAAAGGACTTACTTGAGAGGCAGCCAAAGGAGGAGACAGGAAAGCAAGACTCAAATCTGCCTCCCTGAAGGGGAAGAGAAAAAATAGTTTATAGTCTTAGGGGTTGTGATTCCACACATATTGATGACAAGAGTGGGGAGACTTACGACTGACTATTCAAGAGGAAAGATGGAGCTTGTGCATTGAGCAAACATACATCCAGTGTTGACTTTGGGGTGGAGACTTAATATCAGAAAGGGTCAAAATTCAGCCCCTGATGTCAAGAGTATATCTTAGGACAAGAAGAAGGGGCTATGGGCATGTTCCAAGAGCTAGTATAAACTGGATGGGGTCTTGGGCACATTATCTCTGGTAAGGCGTGCAAGGCCTTGCTTGCTCATAGGCTGAAACCATATTAGTTGACTTTGAATCTAGGCTTCTGCAGAGATACCTGGTAGATTTGTTAGTGGGTCCAAAAACTGCAATAGCTGATTAAGCAGAAACAGTTCTCTGAAAAACAAGCTTTAAATTTTCTGCTAGTTTCAACCTCATTAACCCTAGGGAGCATGGTTTCAATTCCCCCTAAGATATGATCATTCTTCAATCTTGAAGGAATTAGGATGGTGCCCACTCTAGCTATTTTCCTTATCTCCTCTGGTAAGGTAGGTTTCAGGTAAAGAGCGGTTTTGCAAATCTTAGCTGTAAGCAAAATTCCTTTGATGATTAACATGCCTACATGCAGGGCTAAGTGGGGGTGTCTAATCTGTAGATCACAGAAGCAACATGGAGTCACACATGCTAAGCTTCTCCCTGTTACATTATATACCATAGGGCCTTCCTACATTTGGTAAATATTCAAATGGGCAAAGTAGTATACTAAGTGGGATGTAAGATTTGAATAAGACATGCAATTGGACCTTAAGGATTCTAGTCTCCATATACTATGCTGAGGAAGCTAAGAACACACATAAGTAACTATAATACAATAAAGGAAATGCTAAATGCTGTGGTAGGTCCTGAGAAGGCACTCGGAGAATTCAGGTGAGGAAAAAAATAATTGTGATGGAAAAGACAATGAAGACCAGAGATGGAAAAGACGTGAAGATCTGACCTGGCGCAGAAGGTTGAATAAAAAGGGCATCTCAGATAGAGGGGAAAGTATCAAAAAAGGACAGGAAGCATGAGCACTTCAGCACTGCATTTACCAAATTCCATTGATTTTAAGATGCATATATTGGAAAACACTCAACTATTTTATTTATCATAGGAAAAAAAGACTCACAATTAATCCATGATAGGATTTTTTCTTCATAATTTTAATTTTATGCTATTAAGAGAGTTCTTTTAGATTTATGTAATGTGGATTTTATCATATTTTATTCTTGTGCATTTGTAAAAAGGAAAATATAAACAAAATAATATTCCTAATAGGTTTTTAAATTTAGAATCTGACTCTTCTGAATCACTGTTCCATGTATAATTGATAATATCCTTTCTACACAGTGTTATTTATCCTTGTGTTTTTCAGTGTGCTGGTGATGCTGCAGTTCTTAACAGAGTGCTCTACTCTTGTCTTTGGGATTTTATTCCAAACTCCTGGACACCTAATCTGTACATCTTGACTTTACTGGGAGGTATCAAATAGATACCTTGATCTTACCAGAAGGTGTTATTTTCTGAAAATGACCAGGACTCATACCTTTGTTTAAATCATCTTCATGTAATTTGTTGGCTGAAATGTCAAGGGGTTGCATGTTGTCTGGTCATAACACTAAGGATATGAACTAAGCACAAATGGATAGTGGCTTCTGTCTTGCATGTGAGGCATAACTGGCCTGGCTGGCAGTGGTTGTAAGATGCTGTTGATAGAAGGCACACATCATGATTTTAGAAATGTTAATATATGAAAAAACTAAACATCTTAGAATTGATGAGATGTAGTACTATGAATTGGCATCAAGAAATCATTTGTGTAATTGAGTACTAGCTGTGTTCCTCAACATTCATAAAGAAAGAGTTGTCTTGGGGCCCCTGGGTGGCTCAGTCAGTTGAGTGTCTGACTCTTGGTTTCAGCTCAGGTCATGATCTCAGGGTCCTGGGATGGATTCAGGCTCCTTACTCAGTGGGTAGTCTGCTTGAGGATTCTCTCCCTCTTCCTCTGCCTCTCTCTCCCTAAAATAAAATAAACAAATCTTAAAAAAAAGAGATGTCTTGTTCACCAAGGCATATGTCTGGCTCAAAGTAGATGGGCAATAAATATTTATGGAATAATGAGTAAAGGGTGGGGAAAGGACAATTAGGTTTCTTCATCTATGGTTACCTTGTCCAATTTGGTAGCCACTAGAGACATTGGTTAGTTAAATTTCAATTAATTGTAGTGAAATTAAACTCAAAATTTAGATCCTCGGTTGAACCTAGTACTTACTAGGCACAAATAGCTAGTGGCTACTATCTTGTGTAGTGCAGATACAATACATTTGCTTCATCACAGAAAATTCTTTAGATAGGGTTGGTCTAGAACAAAGGGAACATGAAAGAAGGTATTGGGAAAGGAAGGAATGGGATTTTGGAGATTGGTGGTGATCTTAGGAAATTAGACAACATGATGCTCCTACAATTAGAGCATGAAAATACGTACCTGAGATGAATCCTTGAAATAGAGTGTCTTTTTAACAAAAGTGAATTTATTAGGTGCTGGACCACTGCAATTCTACATGTGTCCTCCTAGGTTTTTCTTGGATTTTTCTATCTAGCAATAAGCAAACAAACACACTACTATAACTGCTATGTTGCCATGCAGTATTGTAGTTTGTGAATGGCAGTTGTTCACTTGTGCTTTCTTCTGTGATTAACTTGAAAGCTTTGAAAACTTCTTGATGCAGAGATGCATGTGTAGTAGAATATTTAGAATCTTAATAGTCAAATTAGAACAAAGAGGAATAGAGTGGAAATTAGAGGATCTGGAAAATTCAGGGAACCAAATGAGTACTTTTATTAGGAAAAACAGTCTCTCCCTCCTGAGTTAGGAAAACCCAGTGCTCCACCTCCTGTGTCTTTCCTATGTTTCTCCTTTACCCTTACACTACCTCCATACTCACAATGCTTCTATGTGTGTGTGGTTTTCCCAAACCAAGCAATTCTCTGACCACTAGCTGGTGTCCTACAGTTAAATTCAATTCTGTCGCTATCTATCTGGAGATAGCATAAGATCCCACAGGTTGAAAGTTCAGGCCCACAAGCCTGCCTCCCATTTCAGTTGCCAATCTTAAGCCCAGGTTGTCACCTGTGCTTCTGACTGATTGGCTATATCAGAGATTCCCATGATCTCTTCCTCTGGTTTAATTTGCAAGAGTGGCTCACAGAACCCAGGGAAACACTTACCTATGTTTACTAGTTTGTTGAAGAATATGATAAAGGATACAGATAAATAGCTAGATGAAGAGATACATATGGTGAGGTCTGGGAGGGTCCTGAGCACAGGAGCTTCTCTCCCCATGTAGCTGGGGGTGTCACCCCTGCCAGTGTGCATGTGTTTACCAACCTGAGAACTCCTCAAAACCTGTGGTACTGGAATTTTTATGGAGGTTTCTTCATGTAAGCCTGATAGTTATTAACTTCATTTCCAGCTCTACTCCCCTTTCTGGAGAAGTGAGGAAGGGGAAGGAGTTGACAATTCCAAGCTTCTCCAGGCTTAGTATTTTGGGTAGCCATCCAGGAGCCAGCTAGGAGCCCACCCAGGGTTGTGTCATTTGAACAAAAGATGCTCCTAGTGCTCTTATCACTTAGGAATTTAGAGTAGTCCCCTCTTATCTGTGGTTTTGCTTTCTGCGGTTTCAGTTATTCAAGGTCAGCCATGGCCCAGAAGCAGATAATCCTCCGTATGTCAGAAGGTCAGTAGTAGCATAAGGCTATGTCATAATGCCTGTGTCATTTACCCCACTTCATCTCATCACACAGGAATTTTATCACCTCGCATCATCACAAGATGAAGGGTGAGTATGGTACAATAAGATATTTAGAGAGAGAGGGAGAGACCACATTCACGTAACTACTATTACAGTATACTGTTATAATTGTTCATTACTATTGTTAATATCTTACTGTGTCTAATTTATAAATTAAACTTGTAGGTATGTAGGTATAGGAAAAAACATAGTACAGATTTTCCTTGACCTATGAAGGGCTATGTCTCAATAGACTCATCTTAAGTTGAAAATATCATAACTGAAAGCGCATTTAATACCATCTAACCTACAAAACATCAGAACTTAGCCTAACCTACCTTAAATGTGTTCAGAACACTCACATTTATCATACATTTGGGCAAAATCATCTGACACAAAATCTATTTTATAATAAAGTGTTGAATATCTCATGTAATATATTGAATACTGTGCTTGAAAGTGAAAAGTAGAATGGTTTTAAGTGTATCTCTCTTGGTTGTTTGCTGTCATGATTGTGTGACTGAACGGGAGCTGTAGCTGCTGCTGCCTAGTGTCATGAGAAAGTGTTGTACTGTGTATTGCTAGCCTGAGAAAGCATCAAAATTCTAAATATTTCTAAGTACATGTTCTTTTTCATTGCCTTCACGTGAACTCAGAGCTATTATGACCATGTGTTCTGTACATGGAGATAGCAACAAAGCAGAGTTTTATATTATAACCGCTATTTCCTATACCTTTTTTGGAGTATACAGCCTAGAAAGTAGTGGGTTGTATTTTGCTAGTTTTATGTAACAGAATATTATGGTTAATGATGTAGCTCACAGTTTTTTGGGGGATGGTTTGACATTTGTAGAAGTGAGGTACAGGAATATCACTTAGGAGCCCACAGAGTGTCTTTGGCAGAATCTGCCAAATAAAATTCTAGACAACTGGCATAGATACCAAAGGATAGAGAATCTTCCTGGGCAGCCTTCCCATCTTTCTTTATTTTAGCGCAAGAAGTTATTTACATCCAGAGTATATGGTGCTCTGTGTTGATTTGTGGGTAAAAATACTGAAAGGAAAAATATGGAGGCATTCCATTAGAAACGCTGAGCCTAGATTGTACCATCTCCTTGATTTTGTAAGTCTGTCCCTTATACTTAGTGATTATATAATAAAAACTTGTAAAAATATTTAAAACTTCTGGGTAAATTTATCAAAACACACATTTCATAAGTTCTTTATTGAAACAGAAAGCAGATTGGTGTTTGCCAGAGCCTGGGGGAGGCTGTTGTAGGTTGTAATGGCTGAGTGGGTGCAGGGTTTTATCCTGGGGGTGAGGAAGATGTTTTGAAACTAGATAGAGGTGGTAATTGCACACATTGTGAATGTACTGAGAATGCCACTGAATTGTTCATTATGAAATGGTTAATTTTATGATGTATGAATTGCACCTTAATAAAAAGAAAGCAAAAGAAAAGAATGAAAAGACTCAATCCAAAACAAACATACAAAAAACTTCAGGTTCCAACTTTCCCAAGCCATGGCCTCACAAAACATTAGGCCATTTGCTTAGATAACAAAACAAATTAAAACAAAAACCAGAATGGTAACCTTGTTCTTTAACTATTAAAATTATTAGGCATCCTTATTACTTTTCAGAAGGAGCATGGTATATTGCTACCCTCTAAGACTTTATGACTACAAGTTTTTACTGACTTAAGGGAGTGTCAACAATCCTCTTCTCTCATGCTATCCATATAGTTTTCACACATCAGTATGTTGTTTGAACTTAATAAAGGATAACTTTATCTTTATGAGGACAGATTTCATTGTACTACTATGTTATCTTAAACTTGGTTTGGTACATGGGCTTTAATAACTCTCATTGTTCATATTCTTCGGTTTGCTATTGTTTCTCCCCTGTCTCATGTTTTGAGTATGTATTTGTTTAATATGAAAAATGCATCAATGGCATTTATCCTTTTGGTATGATGCTCAAACAAGGACTTTTCCTGTAGCAATAGACAATTGTGAAATGAATGTAATAGCTAAATTGATGATAGTGATTTATATTGGCTCATATTTAATTTATGGGAAGATATAATAGTTCATACAAAAGATTTTAGCAACTAAATTAAAAAAAAATCTTGTAAAGCCCCTGGCTCAGGATCCCTGGGCCTACTAAATGGTGCTACACAGATGAATGTTTTTTTTTGCAACCCAAGGATCTCTGTTGAATTTGCAAATTCAGTTTGTTCCCACCCCCCCACCCCCTTTTTTTCCGCAGTTCAGCTAAAAGTATGCTAAGTTTCTGGAAGAGCAACAGGTGTTTCAGTAAAGCATTTGGCCTATTGCCACAGTCCACCTGAGAAGGGGACTATGAACATTTGAGTGTCAGTCTCCTACTCGACTCATGTAATCTAGGGTTAAATTCAGCTCTGTTGCCTCCTGGCTGTGTAATTTTAGCAAGTTACTTAAGCTTAATCCTCAGGTACTACATCTTTAAAACAGTGCTACCAGAAAAGTGCCTCAGACATAGGAGTATTGCTCAAATTTCATGTAATGAAAAGTACTCTGATTTCATGCAATGAAGTACTTTATACTTATTTCTAGTATATACTTAATATATAGTGCTGTTCTATATGCTGGCAAATTGAATTTAAATAAAATATTAAAAAATAGAATATATAGCATATATTCTAAATATATACTTATTTATAAATATAAAGCACCTAATGAAGTGTCCAGTATACAGTTAGTGCTCATATTATTGTAGCTGCTATTGTTATTTCTGGTTTACCAAAAAAGTAGGCCAGGAATCCAGGCCCATCCTGTTGGCCCTTCCCTAGTTGGTAAGAGATATGGACATTTTACCCTTCGCTGTGAGACATTTGGCACTTACCTGGAGGTCTTTCCCTATTTCCAAATGGTCTTTCCATCTCGAAAGGTGAGGTGTTATAATTGATTGTTCTTTACAATGTCACTGTGAGCTAGAGAGAAAATTTATTCTAAATCTGCAGGTGAAACTATTATAAGCAGCAATCACATGCATCAGAAGTTAATCTTACTCTTATCTGGGAAGAATGGAAGAGGAAGCTTTAAAACTCTGGTTTCAGAGGGAGGCAGGGCAA
Organism: Canis lupus familiaris; assembly: GCF_011100685.1. NCBI lineage: Eukaryota > Metazoa > Chordata > Mammalia > Carnivora > Canidae > Canis > Canis lupus. The sequence goes on along the minus strand of NC_049229.1, from coordinate 17,330,313 downwards.
GATGGCAGAAGAGTAGGGGTCTTCAACTCATCTGGTCCCACAAACTTACCTACATAACTTTTTTTTAATTTATTTTTATTTATTTATTTATTTAAAATTTTTTTTTCATTTATGATAGTCACAGAGAGAGAGAGAGAGATAGGCAGAGACAGGCAGAGGGAGAAGCAGGCTCCATGCACCGGGAGCCCAACGTGGGATTTGATCCCGGGTCTCCAGGATCGCACCCTGGGTCAAAGGCAGGCGCCAAACCGCTGCGCCACCCAGGGATCCCCCTACATAACTTTAAAAACATCCTGAACACCTACGAATTCGACTTGAGATTTAAAGAGAGAACAGCTGGAATTTTACAGAGAGAAAAGTTTTTGCTTCTAACAAGTTTTTTCCTTTTTGACTTTTACAGTTCTACATATATTTTTCACTTCTGGATTCCCTGCAATGTATTCAACTTAATTTTGGTAGATATACGAGATATGGGTATTTGTTTTCTGTTTTTTTTTTTTTTTTTTTTTTCCTGCCTCGTTTTGTTTTACAGTGGTGGAAGTCAGTACCTTCTAACACATGACCAAAATACACCCAGAACCAAGTGGAACACCATGTTGGTTCATTCTGTGAGATTATATTATCTATTCCTTCCCATTCTGCCCCCCTTTCTTATCTATTTATGTTTTTGTGGTCAATGTTGTGTCTTTATATAAGTATTGCTGATTTATATAGATTTGAGATTGAGCATCTTCTACATACAGAACAAAATACACTCAGAACCAAGAGGATCACCTTCTAGGACCCCTAAGATAAACTACATTCTTCCTCCACTACCAGTTTCTCACCACCACCATCCAGTCTTTTTTTCTCCATTTTTTTAAATTTTATTTTTTTTAATTTTTTCTTCTTCTTTGTTTTTGGCTTTTTATTTTTATTACTTTGTTTTAAAATTTGTTTTCTTTTTTTTTTACAATTTTTTTATTGTAGTTCAATTTGCCAACATACAGCATAATATCCAGTGCTCATCCCATGAAGTGCCCCCTCAGTGCCCATCACCCAGTCACCCCCACCCCCCACCCTTCCACCACCCCTTGTTGGTTTCCCAGAGTTAGGAGTCTCTTATGTTCTGTCTCCCTTTTTGATATTTCCCACTCATTTTTTCTCCTTTCCCCTTTATTCCCTTTCACTATTTTTATATTTCCCAAATGAATTAGACCATATAATGTTTGTCCTTCTCCGATTGACTTATTTCACTCAGCGTAATATCCTCCAGTTCCATCCACATCAAAGCAAATGGTGGGTATTTGTCGTTTCTAATGGCTGAGCAATATTCCATTGTATACATAGACCACATCTTCTTTATCCATTCATCTTTTGATGGACACCGAGGCTCCTTCCATAATTTGGCTATTGTGGACATTGCTGCTATAAACATCAGGGTGCAGATGTCCCGGCATTTCACTGCATCTGTATCTTTGGGGTAAATCCCCAGCAGTGCAATTGCTGGGTCGTAGGGCAGATCTATTTTCCCCTTTAGTGGTCCTTTTATTTTGTCTTTTCTTCCTTTTTCTGGACTCTGACCTCTTCAGAATCATCTAGGGTGTATTTCACTTAGGTTGTGGCTGATATTTTTGACTCAGCCCACTCATACAGCCACTCTGCACTGGACAAAGTGACTAGAAGGAAGAATTCACCACAAAAGAAAGAACCGGAAGCAATACTCTCTGCCACAGAGTTTGGATTTAAATATGATACCAGAAATTCAATTCAGCAGTACAATTATAAAGCTACTGGTAGCTCTGGAAAAAAGTGTAAAGGATTCTAGAGACTTCATTACTGCGGAATTGAGATCTGATCAGGCCAAAATTAAAAATAGATTAAATGAGATGCAATCCAAACTGGATGCTCTAACTGCTTGGGTTAATGAGGTGGAAAAGAGAGTGAGCAACATAGAAGACAAGTTGATGGAAAGAAAAGAGACCAAGGGAAAAAGAGAAAAACAATTAAGAGCCCACAAGGAAAGGTTAGAGAAATAAATGATATATTGAGAAGGAAGAATATACATCTAGTTGGATTCCAGAAGAGGCCGAGAGAGAGAGAGAGAGAGAGAGAGATTGAGAGAGCCACAATGTATATTTGAACAAATCATAGCTGAGAACTTCCCAAATCTGGGGAAGGAAACAGGTATTCAGATCCAAGAGATAGAGAACACCCCCCAAAAATCAATAAAAACCATTCAACACCTCGATATTTAATAGTAAAACTTGCAAATTTCAAAGATAAAGAGAAAATTCTTAAAGCAGCAAGAGACAAGAGATACCTAACCTTTATGGGGAGAAGCCTTAGGATAACAGCAGGCCTCTCCACAGAGACCTGGCAGGCCAGAAAGGGCTGGCAGAATGTATTCAGGGTCCTAAATGAGAAGAACATGCAGCCAAGAATACTTTATCCAGCAAGGCTCTCATTCAGAATAGAAGGAGAGATAAAGAGCTCCCGGGAGAGGCAGAAACTGAAAGAAGATGTGACCACCAAACTGGCTCTGCAAGAATCATTAAGGGTGACCCTGTAAAACTAAGGGGGAGCCCAAAGAAACAATCCACAAAAATGGGGACTGAATAGGCAATACAATGACACTAAATTCGTATCTTGCAATAGTTACTCTGAATGTGAATGGGCTAAATTATCCCATCAAAAGATGCAGGGTTTCTGACTGGATAAAAAAGCAAGACCCATCTATATGCTGTCTATAAGAGAATCATTTTAGACCTAAGGACACCTCCAGCCTGAAAATAAAGGGGGTGGAGAACCATTTACCATTCAAACAGTCCTCAAAAGAAAGCTGGGGTAGCAATCCTCATATCAGATAAATTAAAGTTCATCCCATAGACTATAGTAAGAGATGAAAAGAACACTATATCCTACTTAAAGGGTCTATCCAACAAGAAGATCTAACAATAATGAATATTTATGCCCCTAATTTGGGAATCACCAAGTATATCAATCAATTAATAACCAAAGCAAAGAGATACTTAGATAATAATACACTAATAGTAGTAGATATCAACACAGCACTTTCAGCAAATGACAGATATTCTAAGCACAATATCACCAAAGAAACAAGGGCCTTAAATGATACATTTGACCAAACAGATTTCACAGATATATACAGAACTTTCCATCCGAACACAATTGAATACACATTCTTCTCAAGTGCCCTTTCTCCAGAATAGACCATATACTCAGTCACAAATCAGGTCTCAACCAATACCAAAAGATTAGGTTGTCCCCTGCATATTTTCAGACCACTTTGCTTTGAAACTAGAGTTCAATCACAAGAAGAAATTTGGAAGAAACTCAAACACATGGAGGTTAAAGAACATCCTACTAAAAGATGAATGAGTCAACCAGGAAATTAGAGAAGAATTAAAAAGATTCATGGAAACTAATGAAAATGAAGATAAAACTTTTCAAAATCTTTGGGATACAGCAAAAGCAGTCCTAAGAGGGAAATGCATCTCAATACAAGCCTCCTTCAGAAAACTGGAAAAAACTCAAATACACAAGTTAACCTCGCACTTAAAGAAATCTGGGAAAGAACAGCAAGTAAAGCCTACACCAAGCAGAAGAACAGAGATAATAAAGATTTAAGCAGAACTGAATGAAACAGACTAGAAGAACTGTAGAGCAGATCAACAAAACCAGGAGCAGGTTCTTTGAAAGAATTAATAAGATAGATAAACTCCTAGCCAGCCTTATTAAAAAGAAAAAAGACTCAAATTAATAAAATCATGAATGAAAGAGGAGAGAGCACAACCAATACCAAAGAAATAAAAGCAATTTTAAAAATGTATTATGAGCAACTATATGCAAACAAATTAGGCAATCTAGAAGAAATGGATGTAGTTCTGGAAAACCACAAATTACCAAAACTGGAACAGGGGGAAATAGAAAATCTGAACGGCCAATAACCAGGGAGGAAATTGAAGCAGTCATCAAAAACTTCCCAAGATGCAAAAGTCCAGGGCCAAATGGCTTCCCAGGGGAACTCTATCAAATGTTTATTTATTTATTTATTTATTTATTTATTTATTTTTCAATTTTTGAAAAAAGTTTTTATTTATTTATTCGAGAGAGAGAGAGAGAGACAGAGAGAGAGAGAGAGAGAGAGAGAGAGAAAGACAGGCAGAGGGAGAAGCAGGCTCCATGCAGGGAGCCTGATGTGGGACTGGATCCCGGGACTCCAGGATCACGCCCTGGGCTGAAGGGAGCGCTAAACCACTGAGCCACCCAGGGATCCCTCTACCAAATGTTTAAAGAAGAAATAATACCTATTCTACTAAAGCTCTTTTGAAGCATAGAAAGGGAGGGAATACTTCCAAACTCGTTTTAGGAGGCCGGCATCACCTTAATTCCAAAACCAAAGACCCCACCAAAAAAGAGAATTGTAGACCAATATCCCTGATGAACACAGATGCAAAAATTCTCAACAAGATACTAGCCAATAGGCTCCAACAGCACATTAAGAAGATTATTCACCATGACCAAGTGGGATTTCTCCCCGATATGCAATGATGGTTCCACACTCATAAAACAATCAACGTGATAGATCATATCAACAAGAGAAAAAACAAGAACCATATGATCCTCTCAATAGATGCAGACAAAGCATTTGACAAAACATAGCATCCATTCCTGATTAAAACTCTTCAAAGTGTAGGGGTAGAGGGAACATTCCTCAATATCTTAAAAGCTATTTATGAAAAGCCCACAGCAAATATTCTCAATGTGGAAAAACTGAGAGCCTTTCCTCTAAGGTCAGGAACACGACAGGGATGTCCACTCTCACCACTGATATTCAACATAGTCCTAGAAGTCCTAGCCTCAGCAATCAGGCAACAAAAAGAAACAAAAGGCATTCAAATGGGCAAAGAAGAAGTCAAACTCTCCCTCTTCACAGACGATATGATACTGTACATAGAAAACCCAAGAGACTCCACCCTAAGATTGCTAGAACTCATACAGCAATTGGTAATGTGGCAGGATACAAAATCAATGCCCAGAAATCAGTTTCTTTTCTATACCCTAACAATGAGACTGAAGAAAAATTAAGGAATCATTCCCATTTACAATTATACCCAAAAGCATAAGATACCTAGAAATAAACCTAACCAAAGAGGTAAAGGATCTATACCCTAAAAACTACAGAGCACTTCTGAAAGAAATTGAGGAAGACCCAAAGAGATGGAAAAACATTCCATGCTCATGGATTGGAAGAATAAATGTGAAAATGTCTATGTTGCGCAGGGCAATTTACACATTCAATGCAACACCTATCAAAATACCATGGACTTTCTTCAGAGAGTTGGAACAATAATCTTAAGATTTGTGTGGAACCAGAAAAGACCCCAAATAGCCAGGGGAATATTGAAAAAGAAAATCAGAGCTAGGGGCATCACAATGCCGGATTTCAAGTTGTACTACAAAGCTGTGATCATCAAGGCAGTGTGGTACTGGCACAAATACAGCCACATAGATCAATGGAACAGAATAGAGAACCCAGAAATGGTCCCTCAGCTCTATGGTCAACTAATATTCGACAAAATAGGAAAAACTATCCACTGGATAAAGGACAGTCACTTCAATAAATGATGCTGGGAAAATTGGACATCCACATGCAGAAGAATGAAACTAGACCATTCTCTTGCACCATACACAAAGATAAACTCAAAATGACTGAAAGATCTAAACTGGAGACAAGAATCCCTCAAAATCCTAGAGGAGAACCCAGGCAACACCCTTTTTGAACTTGGCCATGGTAACTTCTTGCAAGATACATTTATGAAGGCAAGGGAAACAAAAGCAAAAATGAACTATTGGGACTTCATCAAGATAAAAAGCTTCTGCACAGCAAAAGGAACAGTCAACAAAACTAAAAGACAACCTACACAATGGGAGAAGATATTTGCAAATGACATATCAGTTGAAGGGCTAGTGTCCAAGATCTATAAAGAACATATCAAACTCAACACCCAAGAAACAAGAAATCCAATCATGAAATGGGCAAAAGACATGAACAGAAATTTCACCAAAGATGATATACACATGGCCAACAAGCACATGAGAAAATGCTCCGCATCACTTGCCATCAGGGAAATACAAATCAAAACCGCAATGAGATACCACCTCACATCATTGAGAATGGGGAAAATTAACAAGACATCAAACAATAAATGTTGGAGAGGATGTGGAGAAAGGGAACCCTCTTGCACTGTTGGTGGGAATGTGAATTGGTACAGCCACCCTGGAAAACAGCGTGGAGGTTCCTCAAGAAGTTAAAAATAGCGGAATTTCACTGCTGGGGATTTACCCCAAAGATACAGATGCAGTGAAACTCTGCGACACCTGCACCCAATGTTTATAGCAGCAATGTCCACAATAGCCAAACTTTGGAAGGAGCCAGGATTTCCCTCAACAGATAAATGGATAAAGGAAATGTGGTCTATAAATACAATGGAATATTACTCAGCCATTAGAAAGGATGAATATCTACCATTTGCTTCGACATGGAACTGGAGGGTATTATGCTGAGTGAAGTAAGTCAGTTGGAGAAGGACAATCATCATATGGATTCACTCACTTGGGGAATATAAAAAATAGTGAAAGGGATTACAAGGGAAAGGAAAGGAATTGAGTGGGAAAAATTAGAGAGGGAGACAAACCATGAAGAGTCTCCTAACTCTGGGAAACAGTGTTGCAGAAGGGGAGGTGGGTGGAGGGGGATGGGGTAACTGGGTGATGGGCACTGAGGAGGGCACTTGATGGGATGAGTACTGGGTGTTATACTATGTGTTGGCAAATTGAATTTAAATAAAAACAAATGTAAAAAAATAAGTAAAACTGGTTTCTGGAGTTCTCAGGTTATTTTTTTGTTCTTGTCATTTTTCAGCTTTTTAACAGGGGATAGAACTTGCAGAAGTCATTTTGTGACCTTGAGGAAGAAAGTCATACACCAAGAAAGGCAGAGCAAAAACTCAGAATGACTGGAGTTCTTGCTGACATACCAGCTCTGGAGAGATTTCCCCCTAGAGAAGAGGCGTGAAGTGAGTCAATGCCCCTCAGATGACTGAAGCATCTTGGAATGAATGCAGTTTTAACTAACAAATTCCTCAGGTGTCTCCTAGTTGCATTTGACAGGTGCTCGGAAGAGGGTACACTGACTTAATTCCATGAAATGACTCTAATGGTGGATATATTGCTGAGAAACTTTGTTAGGCTAGTTGTCCTTCACCCTTCATCTTGTAGCTGACTCCTGAAGGACTGAACTAACCCTCTATCTGTACAGACCCTGTGATTGCCTGTTAACAGAGCTGCATTTCTCTGCTAATCCTAGCTAATGAAACAAGAAGTCAGTTGAAAATTGTACAAAAAGAAAACAATAGACTTTTTTCACACACACAAAATCTTCCTGTGTATTTAAGCAATGCTTTTTACTGAGATATTTAACTAAGTCTATAGAAAGTCCAGTCCTTTGCAGTTAATGACATTAAAATTAAGTGTTCCCTTTTATGACATTTATTTGATGTCAGTGGATCTGTTTCATCAGTGTTTTCTTCGCACTGCCTAGTATTAAGTCACCATTGTGTTCCACGTGACTTGTGCTCCTAGATTTGTACTGTGGCACTGTTGCTTTTTGTGGGAAATGATAGCTCTTGCCTTGAAACCACATATGACAAAGGCTTTTCTTAAAGTATTTCTCTTTTTTGCTTATAAGGCCACAAAACTGTCCAAATCTAGCCTCTGTTGGTTCCACTTATTCATTATTTTTGGGAATGATCTGTTTTCTGACAAGGATGCACATTAATCTTAGGCAAGTGAAGCTTTTAGTATCTGGGCATCTTAACTCTTTAATCATTTAATCAAATGGTTGGGAAGAATATTGATTACACCTTTTAGCCTGGAGAAAATTAGGACTCCGTCATGGTTTTGGGTGGTATTTCTCTTAGAATTGTCTTCCATGCTTCATTTTCAGTGCTTTCATTATTCGCTATTCTATTTCTCATTCTTAAGGTAGACAGATTTGATATATATTTTATTAGACTAGAATGAGACTCAAGTAACTCTGAATTTCTAATTATTGTGAAATTTTTTTATTACCTCATATGATCCTTTTTTTTCTACAGAGTAATTGCCCTAAGTTGTCAAAACTATTGATTCTTTATTAGTATTCTTATTTAACCTTAAATTATGTGTATCATTTCTTGTTCTCTGACAGAAAATTATTCCCCTTGTACAAACTTTGTTCAGCTTGCATTTAACTCTCTCTCTCTCTCTTTTTTTTTTTGTTCCTGCCTTCTGTACAAGTTAGTGTAGAGCTATTGGAAAGAACATAATGAGCTATACTCTGTTTCAATTAGAGATTGTTTAATGTGTTATCCGTCTCTACTTTGACAAATTTCTTGCTTGTACAACATGGAATTATTATTACACAAGTGTATAATATGTAATTTTCATATATTTGGAAACTTAATTTTAATATTATGCAGAAATCTCAAGGTAGCTCCATTTAGCATTAAGACTTTTATTGAATGAATCTCTTTTACCTAATAACAAAAGTCTAATGTTTCCTATTTGTCATTTTAAAAAAGTCTCAGAAACAAATTGATGGCTTTTTGTGTGCGTTTTGTATTAAGGACATTTCAGAACTGCTCCTGAAATCCTTATCTTTTCAAGTTTTGTTAATGCTTTAATTTTAATCTTCTTCACGGAGCATCACAGTGGACAAGTCTCTGAGCACTAAGAAAGAATTAACAATTTACATTTGTTTAACCCATTTTGAGCACTAATGCCTTTTGTGTGTGTGTGTGTGTGTGTGTATGTGTGCGCGCGCGCTATGGCTATGCTATTTTAAGCTCAATTTTTCATACAACTCATTAATACTTATCAATAATAGATCTTTTAAAATAACACATTTTAATTACAAATGCAGCATACAGTTAAAATGCAAACAAAATGAAGAAAAATAAAATACATCTTTAATTCTACTGCTCAGAGATAATGGTAAATTTATTGTATTTTCTTTTAATGTAATATATTAACATAAGTAATACACATATATGTTATATATATTATACATTATATATATAAAGAATACACAGATTTTCACAAAGATAAGATCACATTATTTTGTGTTGGATTCTTCATATTTAAGCAAACGTATATATCTTTTTGACCATTCTTTTTTAAAACTATCATTAGATAGGAATTAAAACTATCATTTCTTTAATAAAAAATACATGTTTAATGTAGAGAAATGAAGAAATAATGGGAGAATATACAGAGACACATTTTGTTTTTTTTTTTTTTCAATGAGCATATATTAGTAGAGACACATTTTGATGTCATTTTATTCTATATCTCTCTGAGCTTTTAAAAGTCAGTAGATGTATATACGTATATATATATATAAATGATATGTATGTTTTTATAAACAATATCATATTTTAGATTCTGTTTTATACATGCATTTTCAGTAAGTTGTATCTACACCTTTTATGTCTTTAGAGATCTAAATCATAATTCTTGAAAATATTTAATTAATTAATTAATTTTAAAGAGAGTATATGAGCATGGGGCAGGAGCAGAAAGGGAAGAAGTGGGTGGGGAGAGAATCTCAAGCAGACTCTGCTGAATGAAGACTCTGATCTCAGGATTCTGAGATCATGACCTGAGCCAAACTGAGTCAGATGCTTAACTGACTGAGCCACCCTGAGCATACGTATTTCAACACTTATTCAATTTCTGCATGGTAAATTGTAAGGCTTTTGATGGAGAGTGTCAAATTATTCTTAGAAAGGTTATACGAGCTGAAACCTGATTGATTACACACACTCCATGTGTTTACGTAACATCACTCGATTTTTTTTGGGCACAGTACCTTTGACTGGTTGCAATGGAAACCAGAAAGTGGTATGGGTTCTGTATAGCTTGGTTTCAAATCTTGATTCTGTCACTCACTAGCTGTGTAACACAAGCATGTTTTGAAGTTCTTTAGGTTTCCATTTCCTCATCTGTAAAATACAGAGAATAACAATACCCACCTCATAAGGCTATTCTGAGGATTAAATGAGATAGGTATAAATGCACTTAGAACTATCTTTGGCACATAAAAATCAGTAAACAAATACTGGCTATTTTATTACTTATATAGTTAAAATGATGTGGTGACATGTTGGTCTGATGTCATCTTGCTGGTTTGTATATTGTCCCCTTAATTTATTTATAGACCAAGATTTTTTTTTGTTTGATTCTTATCATCTTAAAAAATCATACTATATATCTATTTTGTTTTCAGATCTTGTAACAGCCCAAAACAATAAAATTCTGACTTAAGATATGAAATATAACACTGCTGTAAGGACTAATCCTGAATACCGTATAGAATGAGCTCCTGAGATTAAACATCTTCAGCAAAGCTAATTAATTTAGAGAGAGAAGAGCAGCTGGAGAGCATATCCTTTGTAAAATTTTAGCAGCCATACAATGCTTTATTTGCAAAGCATAACTATGAACTCTAGGATCTAACCCCATCATTCTATTTTTTTTTTAATTTTTTTTTAAGTTTTTATTTATTTATGATAGTCACACAGAGAGAAAGAGAGGCAGAGACACAGGCAGAGGGAGAAGCAGGCTCCATGCACCAGGAGCCCGATGTGGGATTCGATCCCGGGTCTCCAGGATCGCGCCCTGGGCCAAAGGCAGGCGCCAAACCGCTGCGCCACCCAGGGATCCCTAACCCCATCATTCTAAATATACAGCTGCACATTTTTGAATAACATGATATAGTTGAGGATTGCTGAGAAATAGTCATTGGTAGACTGAACAGGCACAGATGTTGGTGCAGGTAGGGTGACTTTTTTTTTTAAGGTTTTATTTTTTTATTCATGATAGACAGAGAGAGAGAGAGAGAGAGGCAGAGACATAGGCAGAGAGAGAAGCAGGCTTCCTGCAGTAAGCCCAATGTGAAACTTGATCCTAGGACCCTAAGATCCTGACTTGAACCAAAGGGACACTCTCAACAATTGAGCCACCAAGGCACGACCTGGGGTGACTGTTTTTATAGCAGATGCAAAACCGAGTCTTAGTTGAAAATATCAAAAAGAAGCAAAGAATAGTCCATTCTTGGGTGCAATATTGGCAGTATAATATTTGGTTTTGCAAGTGCCAGTCCACTCTGCAAGAGTGCCCTGTTATCAGGAGTGCTGCTTTGATGTGGACGAAATGGGATACTTCAGAGAAAAGCAGTCATGAGAACTGAAGTCCTATCAGTCAAGGAAGAGTAGAAGGATCCTGGGGTGTTCAGCTTAGAGAACAGATTTATGGGAGTTACACGAACAGACTTAAAACAGTTGAGGGATGAGACTTGCCCTATTTCCTTGGATGGTAGCTAGACAAATGGACAGAGTTACAAAGAGGCAGATTCTAGTGATTCAGATTCTATTAGCACTATTTTTTTTTTTAAAAGATTTTATTTATTATTCATGAGAGACACACAGAGAAAGGCAGAGACACAGGCAGAGGGAGGAGCAGGCTCCATGCAGGGATCCCGATGTGGGACTCGATCCCAATACTCTGGGATCTTGCCCTGAGCAGAAGGCAGAAGCTCAACTGCTGAGCCACCCGGGTGTCCCTCTGTTAGCTCTATTACTGTAAATGGCTTTAAATATTATTTGAACAGAGCCACGCAAGCTATGGTGTGTGTGTGTTTGTGCATGTATTTAAAGTTTATTCTTCTAAAGAGGTAATATATTCAAGAGTTCTGAGGTATTTGTGGGTTTGGTAAATTGGGAGCCTGTTTTTCATAATTTGTGAACTGATCAATTTTCTCATTTGAACACAATCTCTTATTTTTTGAAACACAGATATTTCCTTCCTCCTCTTTTTCTCCTTCCTTCCTCCCTTCCTTCCTTCCTTCCTCCTTCTCTCTCTCCTTCCCTCCCTCCCTCTCTTTCTTCCCTCCTTTCCTTTCCCCTTCCCTTCTTTCCTGCCCTCCTTTCTTCCAACAGCTTTAGGGGGGATTCAGAGAGCTTATAACGACACTGTGACTGCTAAAGCTAATACAAATGGTCCGATGGAACCCACCAGGTGGACCCTGGGGTGGGATGGGAGAATCTGCTGTCAATACTTCTTAAGCACACAATGCTTTTTTAAAAGACCGTTTACCAACATTACTTATTACCAGCATGTCCTAGGGAGACTAAAGAAAGAATTCTGCCTCAGACTGCACCTATTTGCTTAGGCAAGCCCAACACCTAAGCATAATGTCTTCAGAAAGTAGACACTCAAAAATATTTAATGCTGAGAAGGATGGGGAGAAACAGAGTGGTCATAAATGCTTATTCTTTTTTTTAAAAAAAGGTTTTATTTGTTTATTCATGAGAGACACACAGAGAGAGGCAGAGATGTAGGCAGAAGGATAAGCAGGCTCCCTGTGAGGAGCCTGATGCGGGACTCGATCCCAGGACCCTGGGATCATGACCTGAGCTAGAGGCAGATGCTCAACTGCTGCGCCATCCAGGCATCCCAATACTTTAATATTCTTATCTAAAATAAGATTTTTTTTCACTTCACAATATTATTTTATCATGTAATTTTCAAAAGTGATGGAATGAAATAATGAGATTATCTATTACTATGAAAGGAGTTGGAGTATCAAAAATGTAAATGCCCAGGCTCCATTATGTTCATCACTGATCAACTGCAGGATGGAGAAAATGTGGTTTACAGTGTCTCAACTCCAAGAGAGACACTTGTATATCTCAGAGAAGAGTATACAAGGGTTGATTTGGAGCCAAGAGACACATAACTTCACAACTGGTATAATTGGAAGCCATAATTTAGAGTTTCCCAACAGACACAATTGTTCAGTTTTCTCCAATGAATGAATTTAGAAGGCAGATGGTTATATTGGTCCAGAGTTGCAAGTTTGATAGATAGGTATGATAGAAAACAGAGGGCAAGGGAGTTGAAAATTCTGGTGAGAGAGTAATTAAAATTATTCACTGGATAACATAGGTTCTAGATAGATTGAAAAAAAAAAAGTAGAAAGGGGCCAGGTGGGGGATTATAGACTGAGAGAAAAACTGAAAGGATCAGAGCAGAAATACTAGGAATGAGGTATTTGTGGAGGGAAGACTTTTTGTGGTTGTGTTTGCAAAATGGAATTCTGGTTGTTAAATAGTTTTCTGAGGGTAGAGAAAGGTTGATAAGAGACCTTTCAGCAGTATCTTTAATGGACCTTAAGTGTCATACATTTAAGTAATGATTGCCAAGTATTTAAATGTATTTAGAAAGAAATATATACTATTTTGTTATATATATAACAACTATATATAAAATATATAAATATAAATATATATATTTTTTAGAGAGAGACAGAGGATAGAGGGGCAGAGGGAGAGGGAGAGAGAATCTCAAGTAGGCTCCATTCTGGGCTCTTTCTCATGATCCTGAGATCATGACCTGAGTTGTAATTGAGTGGGACATTTAACTGGCTAAGCCACCCAAGATACCCCTATACTTTTACTTTAAATTGATAGTGTGGTTCAACCAATAAATTAAAAACATTACTTTGTGTTTGATTTTAGGATTAAAAAGATATTTAAATATAGATTAATTTTTAAAAGTTTGAATGAATATTAAACCTTTAGAAGAATTGTAAGAATAGAACAAATAACCTTTTCCCCCTACCATCCCAAGAGCAAGCTGCATCATGATGCCCTATAACATTGTTTAGAGGCATCTGAAATAGAAGAAAATGTGTGCATTTAAAAAAAATCTGATGTTTGGAGTTCTTGCATTTTGTGTTTTAAGTAAAAAGCAATTGCTTTATTTTGTATCTTTTTTTGTGTTTTGTTTGCATGTGATGAGATAGAAAAATTTCTGCCTGCCATTTTGTAAGCCCTTCTCTGTAATGCCTTATGAATATGGATGACCTTTTTTCCCAGTGAATTAGAAAGCCAAATTTAATGTAATTGTCACTCTATTTTATCTTCATAACTTTACTTTCACAGTATTGGAGACATCTTGAGGTCCTATATAAGAACTTTTATCAGATGAATGCAATTTAGAATTCTGAAAAAGATGACTATGAGGTGAAATTTGAGAATTATCATTACTTTTATGCTCCTATTTAAATTGAGTATTAATGTCGATGCTCCTTAGATTGCCCGAACTTATTTTTTATTTTATGTTATAGTTTAAGATTTTATTTATTCATGAGAGAAACAGAGAGAGGCAAAGACATAGGCAGAGGGAGAAGCAGGCTCCCTGCAGGGAGCCTGATGTGAGACTTGATCCCAGGACCCTGGGATTACCACCCCAGTCAAAGGCAGATGCTCAACCACTGAGCCACCCAGGTGCCCCTATTTTTAATTTTTAAAAAATATTTTGCTTATTCATTTGAAAGGGAGGGAGAGAGCACAGAGAGGAGGAGCAGAGGGAGAGGAAGAAGCAGGCTCCTCACTGAGCCCGAGTACAGGGCTCAATCCCAGGACCCTGAGATCATGACCTGAGCTGAACCCAGGTGCCGCTAAACTTCCTGAATTTAACCAATAGTCCATTATGATGTGGATCAAACAGTTGACTAATAAAAATAAAAGTCCTTTACAACTGTTTAGTGGCCATGTGCACTCTGGCAGCTGGCTGTGTTCAGCTGTGTGGGAAACTGGGTATGGTGCTCTTTGGATCTTCACTTGTACTTGAATCATACTTGGAGGTCCCTCAAAATGCTGTCTGAGAGTAGAAATGTTAATTACTCTTTATTAATTTTTTAAAAAGTCAAAATTGAAACATGCCTCTATCGCTTCCTATAAGCCCCTGAATACCTTTTCAGAAGTATCAGGGATTCACTTTCATTTTTAGTTTTTCTTTCAGAAGGAAGTCATGGAAACTGCTTACATCTGAAAACATAGCTTAATTTTGATCACCTTCAAGATGAAAACACTTTGATTAAAATGTTTCAATAAAAACTATTTTAAAAAAGTGATTTTAAATTACGCTTTAATTTTCCTGTTATATAGTAAGCCACATAAATCAGAAAAGGCCAATATTTTGGGCTTTAGGGACAGCCAGGTTCTGAATCTATGGGGAACATGCCTTAGTCTTGGGATTAGTTATGGTGCGCATCCTGGCTTTTAATAGTAATAGGGTGATTTGATGGTTATCCAATTTCAAATGAAAGTGACTTTTGAATTCTACCCAGTGAGCTGATCAATCTGAGAAGGGCTCAGCAATCAGGAGAAAAGGCAGATTTCATACTTTGTCCAGAGTGCCTTTTGGGCTTTGTTTTAAGAACCATGTGCAAAAACTAGTCCATTTAGTAGTGTCAGTCCAATTAGAAAACTCAGGGAAAGGCTGATCTCAGCTTAAAAATCAGCCAAGCCAATTGTTGAGTTCAAAGACAGTGAGATAAAAAAGAGCTAATTATGAAACCGAGTCTTATGGATTTAATAATTAATTATAAACAACAGAATGAACTTTAATTAAAAAGGTATAGAATTTTGCAGATCAATATTAAAAATGCAAAATTAGCCTATTTTTAAATAATAAAAATCAACAATAGATCTATTATGTGCCAAATATTATTCTAGGTTTCTTGCATATATTATTTACTCTGAATTTTATGATAGTTTCTCAAGAAAGCATTGGCTTTACCATTTTACAGATAAAGAAACTGAGGCTAAATTCAGGCAAGATGGTGGAGGAGTAGGGTCCCCAAGTCACCTGTCCCCACCAACTTACTTAGATCACTTTCAAATCATCCTGAAAACCTACGAATTCGGCCTGGGATTTAACGAGAGAAAAGTTGGAATAGTTGGAATGCTACAGAGAGGAGATTGCACTTCTAACGAGGGAGGAAGGCGGAAAAAAATAAAAAAGAATCCAGTGCAGGAGGGGCCCCGCGAGGAGCCGGGCTAAGGCCTAGGGGTGAGAGCCTCTGGACAGGAAAGCCCAGCCTTGGAAAAGCGGGAATTTTAAAAATCTGCACTGGAGTCTTCCGGATGGAAGGGCGCTCAGCAGGGAACTCGGGCAGAACCGCAGGAGGGGCAGTGAAGCCCCCAAGTTTCCTGGGTCACCAACAGAGGAGGTGCACCTGGGGGACAGCGCGCCGCACACTGCAGGCGGATCTCGGTAACGGGCTGGAGCACGTACCTGGCGGGGCCTCGGGGAGAAGCCGCTGGGTCAGGCGGGGGCTCCGGGCGAGGGGGCTGCGCCCTGCTGCCTTCGGGAGCTGCACCCCAGGGAGCGTGATTCCAGCAGCGCAGGCCCCGGAGCCCAGGGCGCGGGGGGACACAGCCCAGGATCCTGCGCTCCCCCCAGGAACAGGTGGAGGCTAGGAGGGCACAGGACAGTGGGGACACCGAGCTGTGCAGATCAGCGCCCCCCGCCCCCCGGAGCATCCAGGCCACAGCAGACTAGGAGCTGCGGTAGTTACTGGGGGAGCTGACTCCAGGGCTAGAGAGCTGGCTGCTGCCAGTGTTGTTCCTCCTGGTGTCACCCTGTGCCTGGGAGGGGCGGGGCCGCCAGGGAACAGGGGCCTCATGGGGTCAACAGCTCCCACTGAGCCTAGCACCGGGGGGTGCGGGGGCGGGGCAGCTCCCCCAGGTGCACACACCTGGGAGTCAGCACAGCAGGCCCCTCCCCCAGTCTTAGATATATTTTCCACTTCTAGAGTCCCTTTAATATACTCAACTTAATTTTGGGAGATATTTGATATTTTTGTTTTGTTTTGTGTTTTTTGTTTTCTCTGTCTCATTTTGTTCTACAATGGCAGAAGTTAATGCCTTCTAAAACATGACCATAATGTACCCAGAACCAGGTGGTATACTGTGCTGGTTCATTCTGTGAGATTCCTCATTCCAATTCTGCCCCCCTCTTTTATCTCATTTATGTTTTGATGGTCAATGTTGAGGCTCTCTACAAGCATTTCTAACTTATATAAATTTGGGACTGAGCATCTTCTAACATACAGAACTTAATATACTTATAACCAAGAGGATCACCCTCTAGAACCCCTCAGGTAGACTACAATCTCCCTCCACAACAACTTCATCACCACCACTATCTTCCAGTCCCCTCCCTTTTTTTCTTCTTCTCCTTTTCTTCTTCTTTTTTCTTTTTTCCTCTCTATTTCTGCTTTTTTCTCTTCTTGGGATTCTTGGCCTTTTATTTTTACTACTTTGTTTTAAAATTTGTTTTTCACTTTAGTGGTCCTTTTGTTTTGTTTTGTTCTGATCTTTGTTTTCAATTTCTGGTCTCTGACCTCATCAGAATCATCTAGGGTGAAATTGCCTTAGGTTGTGGTTGATATTCTTGACTCAACCCGCTCATACAGCCACTCTACACTGAGCAAAATGACTAGAAGGAAGAACTCACCACAAAAGAAAGAATCATAAGGAGTACTCTCTGTCACAGGGTTACAGAATTTGGATTACAATTTGATGTCAGAAAGCCAATTCAGAAGCACAATTATAAAGCTACTAGTAGCTTTGGAAAAAAGCATAAAGGATTCAAGAGACTTCATGCCTGCAGAATTTAAATCTAATCAGGCCCAAATTAAAAATCAATTAAATGAGTTGCAATCCAAACTGGAGGTTGTAACGATGAGGGTTAATGAGGTGGAATAAAGAGTGAGCAACATAGAAGACAAGTTGATGGCAAGGAAGGAAGCTGAGGAAAAAAGAGAAAAACCATTAAAAGACCATGAGGGAAGGTTAAGGGAAAAAATTATAGCATCAGAAGGAAATATCTACGTATAATTGGGGTTCCAGAGAAGGCCGGAGGGCCAGAGGGCCAGAAAGCATATTTGAACAAATCATAGCTGAGAACTTCTCTAATTTGGGGAAGGAAACAGGCATTCAGATTCAAGAGATAGAGAGGTTCCTCCCACCCCAGTCGATAAAAACCATGCAACACCTCGACATTTAATAGTGAAACTTGCAAATTCCAAAGATAAAGAGAAAATCCTTAAAGCAGCGAGAGACAAGAGATTCCTAACTTATATGGGGAGAAATCTTAGATTAGCAGAAGACATCTCTGCAGAGACCTGGCAGGCCAGAAAGGGCTGGCAGGATATATTCTGGGCCCTAAATGAGAAGATATGCATGAAACTAGAACTCAATCTAGTTGAGAAGAAATTTGGAAGCAACTCAAACACTTGGAAGTTAAAGAACACCCTGCTAAAAGATGAAAGGGTCAATCAGGAAATTAGAGAAGAATTAAAAAGATTCATGGAAACTAATGAAAATGAAGATACAACCATTCAAAATCTTTGGGATACAGCGAAAGCAGTCCTGAGAAGGAAATACATCCCAATATAAGCATCCCTCAAAAAAACTGGAAAAAACTCAAATACACAAGCTAACCTTGCACCAAAAGGAACTGGAGAAAGAACAGCAAATAAAGCCTACACCCAGCAGAAGAGAGATAATAGATTCAAGCAGAACTCAATGAAATAGAGACCAGAAAAACTGTAGAATGGGTTAACAAAACAAGGAACTGATTCTTCGAAAGAATTAATAAGATAGATAAACCATTAGCCAGCATTATTAAAAACAAACAGACTCTAATTAATAAAATCATGAATGAAAGAGGAGAGAGCACAACCAATACCAAGGAAATACAAACGATTTTAAAAACGTATTATGAGCAGCTATATGCCAATAAATTAAGCAATCTAGAGGAAATAGATGTATTTCTGGAAAACCACAAATTACCAAAACCTGAACAGGCCAATAACCAGGGAGGAGGTTGAAGCAGTCATCAAAAACCTCCCAAGATGCAAAAGTCCTGGGTCAAATGGCTTCCCAGGGGAATTCTATCAAATGTTTAAAGAAGAAACCATACCTATTCTACTAAAGCTCTTTTGAAGCATAGAAAGGGAGGGAATACTTCCAAACTCGTTCTACGAAGCCAGCATCACCTTAATTCCAAAACCAGACAAAGACCCCACAAAAAAGGAGAATTATAGACCAATATCCTTGATGAACACAGATGCAAAAATTCTCAACAAGATACTAGCCAATAGGATCCAACAGAGCAATAAAAGGATTATTCACCATGACCAAATGGGATTTCTCCCTGATATGCAATGATGGTTTCACACTCATAAAACAATCAACGTGATAGATCATATCAACAAGAGAAAAAAACAAGAACCATATGATATTCTCAATAGATGCAGACAAAGCATTTGACAAAATATAGCATCCATTCCTGATTAAAACTCTTCAAAGTGTAGGGGTAGAGGGAACATTCCTCAATATTTTAAAAGCTATTTATGAAAAGCCCACAGCAAATCTCATTCTCAATGTGGAAACACTGGGAGCCTTTCCTCTAAGATCAGGAACACGACAGAGATGTCCACTCTCACCACTACTATTCAACATAGTCCTAGAAGTCCTAGCCTCAGCAATCAGGCAACAAAAAGAAATAAAAGGCATTCAAATGGGCAAAGAAGAAGTCAAACTCTCCCTCTTCGCAGACAATATGATACTGTACATAGAAAACCCAAGAGACTCCACCCTAAGATTGCTAGAACTCATACAGCAATTGGTAATGTGACAGGATACAAAAATCAATGCCCAGAAATCAGTTTCATTTCTATATACTAACAATGAGACCGAAGAAAGAGAAATTAAGGAGTCAATCCCATTTACAATTGTACCCAAACGCATAAGATACCTAGGAATAAACCTAACTAAAGAGATAAAGGATCTATATCCTAAAAACTACAGAACACTTCTGAAAGAAATTGAGGAAGACCCAAAGAGATGGAAAAACATTCCATGCTCATGGATTGGAAGAATAAATGTGAAAATGTCTATGTTACACAGGGCAATTTACACATTCAATGCAATCCCTATCAAAATACCATGGACTTTCTTCAGAGAGTTGGAACAATAATCTTAAGATTTGTGTGGAATCAGAAAAGACCCCAATAGACAGGGGAATTGAAAAAAAAAAACCAGAGACGTGGGAATCACAATGTTGGATTTCAAGTTGTACTACAAAGCTGTGATCATCAAGGCAGTGTGGTACTGGCACAAAAACAGACACATAGATCAATGGAACAGAATAGAGAACCCAGAAATGGTCCCTCAGCTCTATGGTCAACTAATATTCGACAAAGCGGGAAAGACTCTCCACTGGAAAAAGGACAGTCTCTTCAATAAATAGTGCTGGGAAAATTGGACAGCCATGTACCAAGGAATGAAACTAGACCATTCTCTTATACCACATATGAAGATAAACTCAAAATGGTTGAAAGATCTAAATTGGAGACAAGAATCCCTCAAAATCCTAGAGGAGAACACAGGCAACACCCTTTTTGAACTTGGCCACAGTAACTTCTTGCAAGATATATCTATGAAGGCAAGGGAAACAAAAACAAAAATGAACTATTGGGACTTCATCAAGATTAAAAGCTTCTGCACAGGGCAGCCTGGGTGGCTCAGCGGTTTAGCGCTGCCTTCAGTCCAGGGCCTGATCCTGGAGACCCAGGATTGAGTCCCATGTCGAGCTCCCTGCATGGAGCCTGCTTCTCCCTCTGCCTGTGTCTCTGCCTCTCTCTCTCTCTCTCTGTGTCTCTCATGAATGAATAAATAGTAAATAAAATCTTAAAAAAAAAAAAGCTTCTGCACAGCAAAAGAAACAGTCAACAAAACTAAAAGAAAATCTACAGAATGGGAGAAGATATTTGCAAATGACCTATCAGATAAAGGCCTAGTATCCAAGATCTATAAAGAACTTATCAAATTCAACAGCAAAGAAACAAAGAATCCAATCATGAAATGGGCAAAAGACATGAACAAAAATTTCACAGAAGAAGACACAGACATGGCCAATAAGCACATGAGAAAATGCTCTGCATCCCTTGCCATCAGGGAAATACAAATAAAAACCACAACGAGATACCACCTCACATCATTGAGAATGGGGAAAATTAACAAGACATTAAACAATAAATGTTGGAGAGGATGTGGAGAAAGGGGAACCCTCTTGCACTGTTGGTGACAATGTGAACTGGTACAGCCACCCTGGAAAACAGTGTGGAGGTTCTTCAAGAAGTTAAAAATAGAGGTATTCTACAACCCAGGAATTTCACTGCTGGGGATTTACCCCAAAGATACAGATGAAGTGAAACGCCAGGACACCCGCACCCCGATGTTTATAGCAGCGACGTCCACAATAGCCAAACTGTGGAAGGAGCCTTAGTGTCCATCGAAAGATGAATGGATAAAGAAGATGTGGTTTATGTATACAATGGAATATTACTCAGCCATTAGAAACGACAAATACCCACCATTTGCTTCGACGTGGATGGACCTGGAGGGTATCATGCTGAGGGAAGTAAGTCATTCGGAGAAGGATAAACATTACATGGTTTCATTCATACAGGGAATATAAAAAATAGTGAAAGGGATTATAGGGGAAAGGAGAGAAAATGAGTGGGAAATATCAGAGGTGACAGAACATGAGAGAAGCCTAACTATGGGAAATAAAGAAGGGGAAGTGAAAGGGGAGGTAGGTGGGGGTATGGGGTGACTGGTTGATGGGCACTGAGAGGGGCACTTGACGGAATGAGCACTGGGTGTTATACTATATGTTGGCAAATCGAACTTCAATAAAAAAATATACAAAAAAAAAAAAAAAAGAAACTGAGGCTAACGATTAAAAACACAAAGGTAGGAGGTGTCGAAGCAGAAATTTGAACCCAGGACATGCTGGTGTGACTCCAAGCCTAGGTGATTTCCACTCTCTGAGTTACCTCTGTGTAAGGCCTGAATGGTGAATTCTTGGCACTTGTATTTGAATTAGTAATGTTAGTAAGTATTGCTTGTGTTGCATTAGTTACAAATCTTAGTGGCTTACCACAATAGTGAATATTTCCCATTCACTGAAAGCTCAAAGGAGGAGATGCTCTAGGTTGCAGTCATCAGATCCATGCTGCTGGTGGCTCTGCTCACCTTCAGCATGTGACTGCCTCTAAGGTATCTAAGGTATCTAGAGGTTGTGTTGGGGTGGTAGGTTTAGCAAACTAAAACACTTGACACTGTTGGAGGAGGTCATCTGGAGGACATGACATCTCCATGTACCATTTGTGTGTACCATTTGTAACAGTGGGAAGCTTTTTCAAGGATACTGCCTTGAGAGACTGATGTATTAAGACTCCCTGGATGGGATATGTGACTGAACTCAGTTAAGGTCTTTATATGAACTTTTAAGGTTCTGGCCTGTTGTTTCAGAAATCTGCTTGTCTTGCAGCTGCCCAAGAGAAGCCTGCAAGACAAGTTCCCTTGCTTATTAAAGCTACCACCTACCTATCTGGAGTGTCCCTTTTTAAAAAGATTTTATTTATTTATTCATGAGAGATACAGAAAGAGAAGCGGAGACACAGGCAGAGAGGGAGAAGCAGGCTCCTCGCAGGGAGCCCAATGTGGGACTCGATCCCCAGACCTGGGATGATGCCCTGAGCTGAAGGTAGATGCTCAACTGCTGAGCAACCCAGGCGTCCTGACCTGGAGTGTCCTGGATCATTTTTTGGTCTCTTCTTGCCCTCTGTGTATGAGGAGCCAGTTAAATTTGAATTCCAGGTAAATGACACATAATTTCTTAGTATAAGTATATCCCATGCAATGTTCGGGACAGTTACATTTTTGATGCATTTTATGTGCTAAATCTGGCAACCCGAATGTCAATGCCCTGATATATGTCATAGGACATGCTTACACTGACACATTTGGTGTTTTTCTGAAACACAAGATTATCTGGGTTTCCTCCATTTTATCTGACAACCCAGCTGACATCAACTGAAAGATGGGATGGTGAGTGAGTGTAGAGAATCTCATGTAGGAGGTTTTTATGGGCTTGGTTCTGAAAGTGATGTACATCAGCTCTGTCCATACTCCGTTGATAAGTATTACAGCCTCACCTAGATAGAAAGGGGATTAGAAATGTAGTCCCTGAGTGGACATTTACCAGCATCAGCATTATGCATGGAAGGATGGCACAAATTATAGACCCCTACCCATCTTAGCCTCAGCACATTGGCAGCTATTACATGCCAGTTTGCAGGGGGGCCTGGATCTGCACACAGAGGCAACATATATCATGGTAACTGAGCACTTTGGATAGATCTACACTCAAACTGTAGGCCAGTTTCTAACTAGCCATGAGGCGTGGGCAAGCTACTTTACCTCTTTGAGTTTGTTTCCTTGTTGATCAAATGGAAATAATATAGAACATCTTTAGAGAGTGTTTGAGGATTAAATCAGATAATCCATGTAAAGTACTTTGCACAGAGTCTGGGAGCACATAATAGCAGCTACTTCGTCTATGAGTCACAAAATAGAAGTACTTGTCAGTCTATTTACTTCATGTCTTTTCTGCTTCTAATGTTTTCTGATGGCTAAAGGAAAATAAGAATTGCTTTTTAAAATGACACTCTGGACTAGTAAGGCCTGGCTTCTAGGTGCTTGTTTTGTGAATTGTGGCTGAAAACTTGGAATAACTATTAAAAATATATAATAGTGGAAAAAGTTAATATATTTTGTGTTGGTAATTAGAAATTATGGATAAACTGAATATCTGGATAGGAAAACTATTAACAATGAATGCTAAATAATGAGCATGCATTACTTATCAGATGTAAATATTTATGTAGATAGTCTATGCACACACACACAAATTATTACCCTGACTTCTCATTGCACTGCCTTCTAACTTCTGAGTACGCTCAGTTCTTAGAACTAAAATTATGTCATTCTTCAGAATGATGGGTCTTATGAAGACTTATCTGTCAAGTAGCCAGCTGTGTTATGACAGGTCATTCAGATTCTTTCTCCTCTCACTTTAATTTACTTTCTGGAGAGAGATGGCTGGCAAGGTTTAAGCAAGCATGATAAAGACTAATTAAAGAGTTGTTCCTCAAATCTCCTTGAAATTAGAGGTTGATTCACTGAAATAATTCATATTTCATAACCTGAAATAAGCAAAACTTTGAATCTTAGCAAGAAAATTGAAGAGCTATATGGATTACCCAATTCTTTGCTGTGGAATTGTGCAATTGAATTTAGAATATAATAGAATTTGTGTTTCCAATAAAACCAACTTAGAACAGCTTCACATCATGGAACTAAATTAGACCGTAACTCCCTCTAATTAGTTTGGATAGTAATGTTTTTAGTCCTTAATCACACCTTTTAGTGAAGAATTCTGAATTCCTTAGAATAAAGTCTATTGTCCTATATCCTTGGGGGTAGACCTTGAGAGGGGTTAGCTAACAGATACAATGACAAAAAAGGTGACCTAAAGAATATATATATATTTTTTTTATACTGTTGGAGAGTTATTGGAGCTACTTTATAACTGCTATGTTTAGTTTTTTGCCAGGTATTGGAGCTACCTTGTCACATTACCCCAGAGTGTGAAGACAACAGAGGGAACATTGCCCCGGGGGGCCCAAAGAGGGATGAACCAGGCAGGACTGGGTGGTGTGCCTCCAGGGATTGGCTGACTTGGATTCACTAGAGCTTCCACCTGCTTGCCTAGGACAATTGTGTGATACCTTTTCTTTTCATGAAATGGGCCAGAAAAATGGATGCTTTGGTGAACCAAAAGAAGTGGATAGGTGAGCGGACTATTTAAAATTACTAGAATTGAGGCAGGTGGATTGTGCACAAATTACCCAGTTGATTGCATCAGCCATCCATTGTGTTTTCCAGAACCAGTTTGTGAGATGTTTTAAAATAGAAAACTTGGAAGTGTGGTATCCTATAAACTACTCACATCTATTCTGAAGCACCTTTAATGGTAGAACATGTGATAATGATCAAATATATAATTTTCTGGAAACTTCATGAAGGTTCTGGATATCCATTATACAGATATCCTGTGGTGGCAATAGAAGTAAATAGGGGAAAACACCCTTCTCTCAGATAATTTATTTTCTGTATCCACTCTCCCTTTCTCAAGAACCAGTCAACATTTATAAATTCTTCATTGTGTGTAAACGCTCTTATCACTTTCCTTTATTGTAGTCTTCAAATCTGCCTCCCCATGACACCTCCTGTCCCTAGATTGAGACAAGAAAGGCATTACTGGATATCATTGAGGTTTGGTTATGGCACTTTTAAAAGCAATGAGGAGATGTGGACATGGTAAGGCGATTGGAACATCTTCAGCCAGATACTCAGATGGAATCTCCAAGATGATGATTCAAATCAAGGCAATGAGAAATGGCACAGAAATTAATTCTTTGATTTCTGTTCAGTTTAAATCTGAGGACAAGCTTATTGAAAGCAAGTTGTTTACTTTGCAGTTAAAGGCCTGAGTGGAACAATGGGACTTAAATCTCCTCAGCAGTGACATTTTCATCGATGACATTAAGAATTTATTGAAAACCTGAAGGGCACATAAAAACAAACTAGGGAAAAGGGGAAGAGAGTGCATCAATGGGATGGGGTGAGGTGGATTTTGAGGATGGGAACAGCTTGGAGACATGAGATTGGGGCTTCTTAGAAGAGTGGCAGTGATCTGTATAGACCTGTGTGGGGGAAAAAACGATTGTGAAAATTAAGCAGGTTGGCTTCTTATTTGATCTTCCAAATATATTTAAACAATAGGTAACCATGTTAAGGTGGGAGGACCCTGGCTGATAAATGTGCTTCCTCTTTTCTATTTTGTTGTCATTGAAAAGTTGAATTAAATCACACACTCTGGGCAAACCATTTTAGTATGATTAAAAACATTCATTACATTTCCCTCCTGAAAGCAGCTTCCCTAAAGCACAGAAAAATGTTAAAAATGCATTCGCATTAAACTCTGATTCTTTTTTTAAATTGAAGAACATGAAAGCGCATTAAAATTTTTTTCTAGTGAACAGTCATTAGAGTAATAAGGAATTTGCTGGTGATGAATGTCTAGCAGGAACATGACCTACCTCATCCTTTAGTTTTCTTCTCATAAAAACAACTTTTGGTGATAACCCAATTATGGTTGCAATACAAAGTTTACAGAAAGTAAAGTCCATGGACATTGGGGTTGACTTGACCTCAAAGCAATAATTCTACAGTTCTATATTTCACGAAAACAAACAAACAAACAAAACCCCTTTAAGTATATGCCTCCTTATATCTCATCCATAAGTTCTCTTGTATCTTGGTATGTCCTTGTCTCTTTTTGTACCATTTTATTTCTTGGCAGCACCTTTGCTAGAAATCATTCAGGCAAAGAAAGGTAAGATGTAAAATAGCCAATTTTCCCTGAGGTGTTAAAAGTTCTGATTAAAGTTTGAAGATGGGTAAAGTCTCAAGCTATTTGCTAAAATAAAATTTGATCTACTCCTGGTCTATGTCTAGCTATTCTTAACATGATGGCCTTATCATTATTATAAACATTTTTAGAGTATTATGTTATTTGCAGGGCAAATTTTTAGTAACAAAATGGAGTAAGGTGTGGTTGTCATCCTAATTACAATTCTGCTAGAGAAAGACATTGACAGTTGGATTTATAAAGTAATATCAGCTAGTAAGAGATAAACCTCTGAAGTTAATGGATCAACACAATACCTGTTTTTCTCTCACTCATGTGATGTACAAAGTACTTTCTGTTGTAAGCAGAATAATTCCACCCCTCTACCCCATAAAATGCCCATGTCATAATCCCCAGAGCCTGTGAATGTGTTACCTTATGTGGAAAAGGGATTTTGAAGATGTTATCATGTGAAAGATCTTGAAATGGGAAGATTATCCTGGATCATCTGGGAGGGCCCAATGTAATCACAGGGGTTATTAAAAGGGAAGGAGGGAAGTGTGGGTTGAGTACAGAAGCCACGTGATTACAGAAGCAGAGGAACCAGGAGAGATAACGAAATACTATGTTGCTGGTTTTTCAGATGGAGAATGGGTCTGTGAGCCATGGAGGTGGCCTCTAGAAGCCACAAAGTGTGGGAAACAGAGCCTCCAGAGGGAATGCAGCCCTGCTGAATTGTTTTAGGACTCCAGACTCCAAACATGTAGGAGGCTACATTTGTGTTTTTTTAAGCCACTAAGTTTGTGGTAATTTGTTCCAGTGGCCATGAGAAGCTGATATAGCTCCCGTGGTCAAAGAAAGGGACCCAGTTTCCTTTCTTTTTATGTCTCCACCAGATAGTGGGGCCTGGATTTTACTGCATTTAGCCCGTGGGCAGAGAAAGACAATGAATGAAGGTAGTGGGCAGTTTTTACAGACCCAGATAGAAAGTGGCAAACACAATTTTTGTTCACATTCCATTGTTCTCAGCCATGCCAGGATGTCATACTGAAATTCTCCCTTATGCCCTTATGTCACTCTAGCACTTTTCTTTTTTAAAGCTTTTATTTATTTATTCAATGAGGGACACACAGAGGGAGGCAGATACATAGGCAGAGGGAGAAGTAGGCTCTCTGCAGGGAGCCTGATGTGGGACTTCATCCCAGGATCCCGGGATCATGACCTGAGCCAAAGGCAGATGCTCCACTACTGAGCCACCCAGGCGTCCCACGCTAACACTTTTCTATATGTCTTATAGGATCTTCCTGTCCATGCAGCTTCTCATGTCAGATGCCTGACAGTCATTTTTGATGCCACCTTCTCTCCTTAACTTCCACACCCAGTCTGTGACAGTCCTAGTGATTCTCTCTAGCCTCAAATTCATCACTTTTCTCCATCTCCACTGCCATGTGGCCATGTGGCTGCACCCAGTATAGTCGTGCATCCAGGGAGAACACAAAACGTGTTTGGTGAGTAGAAAGTCAGCATTTTCCGGGGATGCCAAACTGAGTAATCAGATAATGGTCATTAGCTCCTCCTCATAGCCATTATCTGCTATAAATAACATTACTTAGTTTTTCAAAGTGCTGAATGTTTTGAGGTAAGAATATGGTGTTTTCCTCATTTTTAATGAGGGAGCTAAAGGCCTGTAGGTGACATGGAGCCCTTTGCGATGAAGGGAGAAAACAACGACTAATAATTAAAAAAAAAGTACAGTCATGCCTCTAATGGTAAAACAACTTGACTTCTATGAGCTAGAAAGCCTGGGGTGGAAGTGAACAAATTCAAATAATTAAGTTGATGAGAAATATGAGAATATGAGAAATATTTTTGCCTTAATTTCTCAGCACTATTGATGAACTATGCTGGGCCCTGAACATCAGCCTGGCTTACTGCTTTCTTCAGTATGGAGGAAGTTAATACCATAGGGAACATAGGAGTAGATGTTGTGAGCCTCGAAATATTACTTTGTTACACTTCACCAGATGAATTCGATCTGAATACCAGATGGTGCTACCTCATTTGTATTTTTACAAAAGTGAAATTCTTTTATTTTTTTAAAATAAGAAATAGGGATCATATTGGTCCCAAAACAATGTAAAAATTGTTGTATTTTTGGTACAATCTCACCTCTTCCTCCTATTTTATATAAGCCTTAATACAACATATATATATACACACACATATATTTGCACATATATGAAGATTTTTTAATAATACTTTGTTTAAAATATCCCTATATTTTTATGTCAAAAAGTAGTATGTGTTCATATCAAAATATTTAGAAAATATAGATAAGTCAAAAAGGCCACTATCCTGATTTAGGAAATGTTAACTATTTGGTGCACATTCTTCTGTAAATATATTGATTCATCCTCTCAAGAGCTCAGCTTTTAAAATGTTCTTAGCTGTACCCAAGATGCCATAATGAATAAAAGTTCTCTTTAGGTTTTATGACCTTATGAAAAGCTATTTATTTGAGAAAAAGAGCGAGAGAGAGAGAAAGAGCACATGCATACAAGCGAGCACGAGCAAGCGGGAGAGGCAGAGGCAGAGGTAGAAGGAGACAGAATCTCAAGCAGACTCCATGCTGATCACGGAGCCTGACAAGGGGCTAATTTCGTGACCTGAGCTGAAATCCAGAGTAGGACGCTTAACTCACTGAGACACCCAGGCACCCTAGACCTTATCAAACACCTTTATCCTATGGTCTAGGACTTTTCTGTGCTCATAATCCTCATGCTAGATATCTGGTAGTCATTTTGGTTTCTTCCCCTCCCTCACCTCTCACATCTTTTTTTTTTTTTAATTTTTTATTTATTTATTTATGATAGTCACACACAGAGAGAGAGAGAGAGGAAGGCAGAGACACAGGCAGAGGGAGAAGCAGGCTCCATGCACCGGGAGCCCGATGTGGGATTCGATCCCGGATCTCCTCCAGGATCACGCCCTGGGCCAAAGGCAGGCGCCAAACCGCTGCGCCACCCAGGGATCCCACCTCTCACATCTAATTTGTTATCGAGTCCTATTGATTCTACCTAGCTTCATCATTTTTCTTCCTCTCCACTGCTGCCACCTGCTGATACCCTGGGCACATATTTCTTCCTCCCTGGACAACTTCTCTTTCTTCATATCCCTACCCCTTGCTCTCCCAAGGCTACTTTCTTTTTTTCTTTTAAAAAAAGATCTATTTATTTATTTTAGAGAGACAGAGTGAGAGCAGGGGGAGGGGCAGAGAGAGGAAGAGGGAGAGAGAGAAGCTCCAACAGACTCTTCGCTGAGCATGGAGCCCAACTCCAGGCTTGATCCCACCACCCTAAGATCATGACCTGAGCCAAAATCAGAGTCCACGCTTAACCGACTGACCCACCCAGACACACCTCCCAAGGCTATTTTCTTGCTCATCCACACCTTCCTAATAACTTCTTGCCCTTTAGATTTCATTTTTGGGTATCATTTCTTCCAGGACACGTTTTCTGATAAACCCATCCAGACTGGATCTGATACATCTTCTGTATGCTTTCTTATCACCATGTATATCTTTCTGTTATACTGCTTATCACAATGGTCCCACATCCTGTTTACTTGTCCGTATTCCTCACTGTGTTCCTAATGCTTAGCAAATGCCTGCCCTTGCATATGATTGATAGACAATGTTGAATGGATGAATGCACATAGTAGGAAATTAGGCTAAAAGGGTAGGGTAAATGGGTTCAGTTTTGGCCTCTGAGAGCCAAATATTGATTTTTGATTTTGGAGTAAAGGAGCAATTCACATATACATGATTTTTAGTACTGGTAGTATTATGGAAGACAAATTGAAAAGAGATGAGATAAACCAAAGAGTACTGCTAGGAGATTGTTGCCTGATCTAATGAGAACATTGACTCTTGTTATTGGGATTTGAAAGTTATGACTATGAGGACCCTCACATAAATAAGCAAAGATCTGCTTCTGGTCACTCTGAGATTAGATAATACAAATACAGCTGTCGGGGGCTCACTCCAAATAGCTCAGAGGCAATTTCAGGAGAAGAGGTGTTGGGTACTGTCTGGAAAGAAAGAAAGGTAGAAGATCACTAAAGCTAGCTTTTTTCTCTCCTATCACCTGCTTTTCAGCAGTGGAGTCACTTAGTTGAACTTCTGATTTGGTTATGTGAACATTTTTTTTTTTCCCACAGAAGATCTTACTGTCCCTCACTGCAGCATATCTATTCTCTCAAGAGGTGCTCTTCAATTTTCTTAGTTTGCATTTTAACATGGTGTAGTTGCAGTAGTAATATAAGGAACAGCACATAACACAATCTGTCATCTAAAAGTTGCAAAACAAAGCCAGGGGGTTAATTCTTGGTGTTTGCAAATACTCTAAAGGCAACATATGTATTTGTATGTAGGTCAAACAATGGATCATAATTATAAACAATAACATTTTTTAATATAAAAGAAAAAAGATGTTAACATAGAGCTGTAATTACTGAGCAATGCTTAAAGTGGGCTTACTGTATTGAATATATTATATATTGAACATGTGGTCTGTGCATGTAAGGAGTACAAAGAATAGTCTGCACGAATGCCATATGATTCCAGTCATAAATGGAATCCAAAAAAAAAAAAAAGAAAAAGAAATAGAATCAGAACTATAAATACAGAGAACCAACTGATTGTTGATAGGGAGCTGGGGAATGAGATGGTGGGGAACTTGGGGGGTAGGGGAGGGCGAGGGTGGAGGGATAGTAGTTTGGGCAAAACAGGTGAGGGGGAAAAGGAGAGACAGGCCTCCAGTTATGGAATGAGCAAGTCATGGAAGTGAAAAAGCAGAGCATAGGACTGCAGTGAATGATAATGTAGGAGCAGTGCTACAGGACAGATTGTGGCTGTACTGGTGGTGCACATAGCATAATGTATAAACCTATCAAATCACTAAACTGTACATCTGAAACTAATGCAACATTGTGTGCCAACTATACTCAAGTTAAAAAAATAAAAAAATAATCTTTGCCCTCAGGAAGCTTATACTTTGGATGAGAAGATGAGCTATAGACCATGCAAGTGTAAATAAAAATACAAGAGTAACTAAGTCAATGTATGGCTATATGATTACTTAAGGCTCTGGGTTTTAGGTAACATGCCAACTTAGGGATTTAAACAACACAGAGGAAGTTATTAGAAGGAAGAGGAACGTACCACAAGAGGAGGAATGCAGCAGGGACTCTGAAAAGGAGCTGGAAGGACTAGAAAGCCACCACTTCCCTTGTCTGTTTCCCACGCCCCCAGCCAGTCCCACCACTGACTCCTTTTCTGAGGCACCCTACCGTGCTCAGGTTGGCACGTTGCTGACTGGTTACTTGGTTCCAATTCCAAATTTTCAACTGAAGAAATGTGATTATGCTAATTGGATTGAGCACCTGTCCTTAGTCTACCAACCATGATTTACACAATTGTGTAATAGAAATATTGCTGTCAGGGCTCAGAGAGGCCATTTTCAGAGAACATGCCTATGATAGTGTAAATGTATTGTTTGGGAGTATCTATCTTTATTTTACCTCCAGGAGGACGGCTGAACCATTAGGTTCTAACTGGATAACAGTTTCCAGGATTATAAAAATACTGAAGACTTGTCATAACAACCCATGATTTTCTATTTGGTGCTGTAGAGATTTTTCTATTGAAAGGATGTTTGCATGTACATTAATCACAGCTATGCCTGGTTGGAATGTCATTATGCCATCTGTCATATCAGCTAATAGTCAGACTTTCTTTCCTGTATTTCAAAGCTTCCTTTTGGCAAAAAAAAGTCTTTGTAGGATAGTGTAGGATTATATTTTTGTTAATAATAATTAATTTATTAAGTATAACAAAGACAAATCCAACAATAAAGATAGGTCTATAAATGCTCAGGAGCGCACTGAAATTATGTTACTCCTGTGTGGTTCTCTCCCCAATTTAAAAATTATTTGCATTCAGCTTATTTTAATGTACTGTGCTCCATAGAAAAATATCAGGAAACAATAGTTCTTCCAAAACATCTATGTGACATGAGACAAAGTGAATACCATGACAGTACAACATGGAGGACGTGGAATGATACACTGCAGTTCAAATGGCTTGAACTGATCTCTGTGAGAAGATTTTGGATGGTTTTTGAAACCGTCCTTGACATCATTTTGATAAGGAGGTAATATGTGCAGTGAAGTGGCATTTGTTCAAATTTGCTTTTGAGAAGGATTCATTTACCGATTTTATGTTAGTTCCTTAACCCTTTTGCTCGTTTATTACTTAAATACACACAGCCAAACTTTTTATCAGAAGAGCTTGTGAGAAATACTGAATATGGCTTCATGTAGGACACATAGGCTACAGGGATTTTTTCATATTATGTTAAAAAATGGCAAGGCCTGGGACTAATGAAAATCAAAGAACTTTTTAGAAACTTCCAATAGGGAATTTAAAAATAGAGATGGCTTTTATACCAGAAATATGTCAGAAATAAAGTCAAGCTACTCTTTTTTTACCTGTAAAAGAAATTTTAAGCTATGAAAAGTTGTTAACTATAGGGTTTAAGTGTGATTGGAGAATGTAATATGAAAAACATTTTATGTTACAGAAATCCAGACATGGGGGCACCTTGGTGGCTCAGTGGTTGAGCATTTGCCTTCAGCTCAGGTTGTGATCCTGGGGTCATGGAATCTAGTCATGCATCAGGCTCTCCGCAGGGAGCCTGCTTCTCCCTTTGCTTATGGCTCTGCCTCTCTCGGTGTGTCTCTCATGACTAAATAAATAAAATCTTTTTTTTTTTTTTTTAAAAGAAGGAAGTCCAGAGATGTGTGTTGTAATACAACTTATATGTTCTTGGGTAGAACTCTTATTCATTCATTTTTGGCTTGACCTTGGAAATTCCAGATGCTTACTGATCTCATAGTGTGAAAATGAAAGAAGAAGACTCAATGAGGTGTCTAGTGTAAGGGAGTGATTCTTCTCTGCAATGGCTGTCAGGTGAGTGAAGCTCATGGGTCCTGAGCTGGGACTTTGCTATGAAAGTAAGACCTCATTTACTACAGCCTCAATGGCAGCAAGTCAGTTCTTTTTTGTAGGCTAATATGTATATAAGTGATTTAGCAGTATCTTGCCTGCTTTTCAGATAAGTGGGGAGACTTGAACGAGCTGGAGGAACAATGAATAATCTTAGTGTGGAAATCAATGCCTGGAGACCGAGTCACATAGCTCAGGCTCTTTCTGGTGTCACTGGACTACTTGCTCATGGCATTCTTCATTCATTCACACGATGCATTTTTATTATGACTCTAGCAGTGGCTCAATACAAATATGTCAAGTAAGCTTGGTGTGCATTGATCTAGGATTCTGTCTGTAGATTTAATCACACCAAAAGCTACCTAAAATAGAGGTAATCGGTGAACAGAAGCCTATGAAAAGGCTGCTGAATCTCAAAAACTCATTGTTATGTTGTCTAGATTTTACAGTTTAGATCTGACTCTTACACTAACTTGCCTTTTTTTTCTTATTAGAGACATAAATTTTTTTTATTTGAAACACAAGATTTAATAGAACATCATTATTTTTCTGTTACAACAGGAGACTTTTTAACATTTTGATACTTGAAAATACTAATTTTGAAATCCATTTGCATCACTAATTTTCAGGTATAAATTCATATATAGTAAGACATAGGTGACTAAGAATGTATACTGTATTATCCTAGCCATAAAGCATATCTTCAAGTTTGGGGTAACTTGCCTTTGGTAAATTCATAAAACGTCTTGCCTCAGTTGATTTCAATGTAAAAATTGTTAAATTTGTTTTAGTCTTAAAAGATTTGTGGTGTAGTTACGCTTGAATTATAATTCATTCCCCATATTGAAAACATATGTGTAAGACATTTTATTAAAATTTTCTGAGGACAAAAAATATGTTTAATATAAGGTATGGTCCTTTCTCTCAAGAAGTTTGTGGTCTAATAATGAAATTGAGATGTATATAAATATAGCAATACCTGACAGAATGTGAAAAATGTATATGTTACAAAATTAAGTTTAGTTATGTGAGTTTATAGTTTCATAATGCCATATTTTGGAATAATTTTAAATTTTTTATAATTATTTTAGATGTAGGCTATAAGGAGAGCCTGTGTGCACAGATAAACATATGTTTATACTAGTGTGCAAATGCAAGCATGTTATTATGTTGATTTGCCTTGCTACTTGCTGTGTGTAATGTAGTAGAATTCAGAAGATCTACTGCCATTCTTTCTCTTTACCTTTCTGTGTGATCTTGGGCTTAACACCAAATATCTTTGGGCACAGATACTTCTCCTGGGTAAAGGATTGTTCTTTAGTTTATATGAGTGATCAGGAAAAATATTCTGGAAATGATAAAGCCGCACACTGCAACTCTAAGGAATTATTTTCCTTTGATTTAAGGTACTCTCTCTAATTCTTATGTGAGCATTTAAATATTATGAAGACTAGTTGCTTTATGATGATAAAATGTTATAGTTTGCTTTGTACAGATTAAAAAGGCATAAGTGTTTTTAATTGCACTTAATTCTCCATGGCATGTTCATTTTCATTCTTAATGGCTCCACATGGCTTAAAATTAATTTGCATCCTTACCCAATGTCATATTATGGCTCTTTGATTACTTGCAGAAATTCTTCGACAAAGCTTAAGATGCACAAAGATTTTATGTGCATATTAATAACTAATTACAAGTATGACCCAAATTTTATAATCTTTATACCCTACCTCATTCCCAAAGGATAATCATATATAGCTTTCACATAATGACTAACTACTAGATTCAGTTGAAATAAAACTAATTTTTATAAATGAAAAGATTTACAAATTCTAGTTCAAGGACAACTACTCCTTAGTAACCCCTCATTTAACGCCTGGATTTGACTTAATGCAAAGTTCTTCTGTGAAATGAAGATACATTACCTTATGCATGGCTCCCTTTGTGCTGCAATCTGACATTCCTGGCTTGCTGGGGAAGGAGCAGACGGATCTGAGTTTCAGTAGACTTCATTGTGTGGCTTTATTTTAAAATTGTTACATATGTATTATGATTTTAGACTCAGGAGTCTCAAAGACTTAGCAGAAGATTGGATTATAACATGGCAAAGTCACATGCAAATGGAAGAGGTAGTGAGCAGGTGACTTTGGAGCTGACTGGGAGAGAAAGGGGCTTCAGTTGTGAAGGAGGAGATAGAATGAGAGGGCTCAGAGTGCTACTGAGCCTGTCAAACTCTGGGATAAATTAAAAGTATCTTTTCTTCGTAGGAGTCATTAATTTCGGAAAGGAGAAATTAGATGGTACCAGTAGGATATTAAAAAAACAATTCTTGCCCTTAATCTGATAATCAAACTAGAATAGGAGAAAAGTGATATTAAACTAAGTAGCCAGGACTTGTTCAGGAGTGACTCTGCAGGGTGAAAAAAAAGATACTCACCTGCTTTTAAGAAAGAGGTTTTCAAGGTTTTTCAGCACCAAACTCCTTATTTCCAAGTGGAATCTTTCATGGTTTTCCACATTCCCTCTGAATCCTCTTCATGCATGCAACAGGTTATAGTAGAGCTGTTGCACTTTGAAGCAGGGGTGCAAGCCTAGCTTCGTCTGATTGTCATCCCCATAGTGGCCCCTCAGGGTAACTCCTGGAGCTCGAGGGTTCCACAGACCACAGTTTGAGAACCACTACTTCAGGGTTATGGAATTACTAACTGTATAGTTTTGGTCAATTCACTTAGTGTCTCTGAACCTCAGGGTTTTGTTTTTGTTTTTGTTTT
Organism: Canis lupus familiaris; assembly: GCF_011100685.1. Classification (NCBI taxonomy): domain Eukaryota; kingdom Metazoa; phylum Chordata; class Mammalia; order Carnivora; family Canidae; genus Canis; species Canis lupus. The sequence continues at coordinate 17,294,184 of NC_049229.1, read as the reverse complement.
TTTAAATCTGTAAACTGGGAATAGTAATATCTATTTCAAATGGTGGTCGTGAGGATTAAATTAAATGAGCTAATGGATTTAAAGTCCTTAAGATGCTTGACACATTGTGATTATTAAATAAATGCACGCATGATGCAATTCAACTTCATCTAACAAGACGTTCTTGAACCTCTTCTTTCCAACTGGAATAAGCCATTATGTGTCAGTTTTTAAGCTCTTGTCTCTCAACTCCAAACCTCTTATTCTTCTGTACCCTGTTCTGTGGTGCTGAGGCTCAGAGTCTCTAAACCACATTTCTGTTTGGTCAGCAGTCTCCATGTCATATTCCTTTTATTTCACACTAATTTTTACAACTCATTAGTCTTTTGCTTTCTCACTCAATGAAATAGGGTTATAATAATTGCCCCTATATATGTCAAAGAGATATCCAATATATACATGAATTTACACATTAGATAATATACCTGCAAGTTATTAGAATTAAAAGAAATTAGAGGGCAGCCCCGGTGGCGCAGTGGTTTAGCATCGCCTGCAGCCCAGGGCATGATCCTGGAGACCCTGGATCAAGTCCCACGTCCCTGCATGGAGCCTGCTTCTCCCTCTGCCCGTGTCTCTGCCTCTCTCTCTCTGTCTCTATGAATAAATAAATAAAATCTTAAAAAAATTAAAGAAATTAGAACCAAACATTGTGCTAAGTTTAACATATTTTAAAGACCCCCCCAATCTAATTATAACATGGGTTCAAAGTACCAACTATAAAGTAAGCTTAAGCTATGTTGAAAATTTTAGAATGTTCCATTTAACATAAAAAATCCACTGTTTCACCACGTCAATAATATTGACTAAAAGTTGAGAGATTTAGAATTACATTTATTAAATAATTATTTAACATAATCATGTTTTTTGAGAAGCTATTCCTGTTTGCACATAACTACAACTGAAAAAAGGAGTCTTTGGTGTAAAAAGAATGATGAAACCACTCAATCTCACTAGCATAGAGTTTGGGAGGGCATAAAGAGTTATTTTATTCCTAATGTTGAATGAGTGAAGGAACAGATTGGGTAATGAATTTTAAATTATTTCAGTTTTCATGCTGGATCAATGTTTGCTACCACTGAAATTTTTCTTTTTCTTTAATTTTGGTTTTGAGAAAATTAGAATTGATTTACTTGTAATGTAGAATTCAGAATGGAAACAACTAGAAGCCATGCTGAATAATAAGCTAAAATATAGATTTCTTGTTCCAATATTTAAAAGACTTCACTTTTGAAGAAAAAAAAAGTGAACTCTGGTTAACCCAATTTCTCATCTGGGTAGGTATGATTGATATATATAGTGTGGCAAGAAAAACTTGATACCTATGATGTGCCCGGACAGAGTAAAAAAAAAAAAATTTGATAAAATTCCAGTGAAATCCCAGACCATTCTACCTTTTAGATAAACATAGGAATTGAAATACCATCAAAAGAACTATATTCTACATTCAGTGAACCAGTTATTCCTATTGGAGAAACAAATAACTATACAAGTATCTTCTTTGAGCAGATGGGCAGTTGAATTTTGATGATTTAAACAGCTTTTTCCTCAATTAAAACTGTTATAAAGTTTTGAGGAAACCATATAAAAATAATAAAAATACCTTTGTAGCAGACTCAATAAGTTACTTTCAGATAATGAGATACTGGTAGTTTTCTTTACTGAGGTTCTTTGATATAAGCTCCATCTGAATTGTCATACTTTGTTCTCTTGAGATTTTCTAATGTGTAAGGATTTCTAGGAATATGTATTCATCCGCTTGTAACATTTTTAGCTATAAAGAAATGCTAGTCATATAACAAACATTTATGATATCTACAGTATTCTGGAAACTTCCTAGGTCCTAGGATGGGGTTGGGGCTAGAAGATAGGGAGGAGATACAAGATGGTGAAGGCACCCTGGTCAGATTTCAATTGCAATGAAGTGTGAGAACACTAGAATTTCATAGGTCACCATGGTTCTTAAGGGAAAAATGAAAAAATGGAGATAATTAGAGTAGGAGTTTATTATTTGCTGTGTTGATCACATTCTGACTGTAGTCCTATCGATTTTATATCAGTCCATCAGAATATGTCTGGAAGCCATAACTTAGAACACATGTATGAAATTATCTATATGTTATAATACATCAGTAGCAAAGAGAAGATTACCAAATATCTTCCTTTTAGACTAAACTTTATGGAAACAATTGATACCATTTGGGAGAACTAGAACCTAGTAGATGCTGGCAGGTCTCACCACCTGAAGCACACAGCAACCCTAAGGTCACTCCATGATAACATGGTTAGTTGGGTTAGAAATGGTTCTATCCTTACAAAAATACTAATCTGAAGGGGCACATGCACCTAGATGTTTATAGCAGCATTTTCTGATTGCCAAACTATGGAAGCAGCATAGTGTCCAATGACTGATGAATGGATAAAGAAGAGGTGGTATATATATACACCCTGGAATATTACTCAGCCATAAAAAAGAAAGGTTGAAATCTTGCCATTTGCAATGACATTGATAGCTAGAGAGTGTTATGCTAAGCAAAATAAATCAGTCAGAATTATTTATAAATCTCATATATGATTTCACTCATATATGGAATTTAAGAAACAAATAAATGAGCAAAAGGAAAAAATAAGAGAGAAAGAGAGAGACAAAGTGAAAAACAGACTCTTAATTATAGAAAACAATCTATGGTTACCAGAGGGAAGGCAGGTGGGGGGATAGGATAAATAGGTGGTGAGGATTAAGGAGTACACTTGTGATAAGCACTGGGTGTTGTATGGAAGCATTGAATTACTATATTGTACATCTGAAAGTAATATTACACTGTATGTTAACTAATTGGAATTTAAGTAGAAACTTAAAAAAAAAGAGAGAAGTCGTTCTATTCTGCCCCTTTCTGCTATAAAGAGTGGGGTTGCTCTTTATTTTATTCATTTTATATACTTATGTTTAATAATAAAATACAGAAACCAGAAGCCAGTATTTGACTTTAGTATGAATCCCTCAGGGAAATTCATTTGTTCAGACATTCAACACTAGTCAAGTAGTGAAGCATCTCATGCAGGGGAAGACACACTGGTACCAAATACTGAGGACATAATGAAGAAAGACTTGGTTTTTACCCTCTGAGAATATGGATTCTAGTGAGAGGAATACATTTGCAGTATGGTAAGTGCTTATTGCAGAATGGCTTCTGGCTAAATTTTTTCTAAGAGGTATTTAACTCATTTATGTATTTTGATCAAACTGAGCAGTCTTTTTTTTTTTTTTTTTAGATTTTATTTATTTATTTGAGAGATAGAGAGTGAGAGAAACAGAGCACAAGAAGGGGGAAGGTCAGAGGGAGAAGCGGACTCTCCGCTGAGGGGTGAGCCCGATGTCAGGCTCAACCCTGGGACCCCAGGATCGTGATCTGAGCCAAAGGCAGACTCTTTTTTTTTTTTTTTTAAGATTTTATTTATTTATTCATAGACACAGAGAGAGAGAGAGAGAGAGAGAGAGAGAGAGAGAGAGAGTCAGAGACACAAGCAGAGTGAGATGTGGAGCAGGCAGGGAGCCTGATGTGGGACTCGATCCAGGGTCTCCAGGTCCATGCCCTGGACCGAAGGCGGCGCTAAACTGCTGACCCACCCGGGCTGCCCCAGGCAGACTCGTAACCAATTGAGCCACCCAGGTGCCCCCAAACTAAGCACCTTTTCCACCAGGTGCTTGACAAAGTTGCAAAACAACTAGCTGACTTGATGGTATGGAGCAATCCACCTCTTGTTTGCCCCTCCTGATCATGACCATAAACTTTAAGGGTTACCCAGTACACCCTCTTTCCCCCAAGACAAAGTATCTGACAGAAGGCAAAGTCTGCTGAGTAATCTCTGTCTCCCCCTCCCCAGACTCCAATTTTAGGGATGTTAGAGGAAGAAGGATTAGAAATAATTTGAATGGGGAATCCCTGGGTGGCGCAGCGGTTTAGCGCCTGCCTTTGGCCCAGGGCGCGATCCTGGAGACCCGGGATCGAATCCCACGTCGGGCTCCCGGTGCATAGAGCCTGCTTCTCCCTCTGCCTGTGTCTCTGCCTCTCTCTCTCTCTCTCTCTCTGTGTGTGTGACTATCATAAATAATAAAAGTTTAAAAAAAAGAAATAATCTGAATGGGAGAAGTTTAAGTGATCAGGATTCAGACTTCTATATAATGCTCCTCATCTCCTTCCTCCACGTACACACTTATGCTAACTCCTGAGTGGTCCTTCTGAGCTCAAGGCCATTATACCAGAGCTCTATGATAGAATGGAGTGGGCTTGTCACCTATCCATTAATGTCTCTGTAATACACAAAAGAAGGAGGCTAATTGCTCAAGAAGATAGAGTTAGGTTAACAAAACCATTCTAATTTATGTTTTGTCAGGTAGTGTTCCTCAACTCAGTATTTTCTTATCAGATTTGTATAATGTCAATGTATCTTTCATTTCTCCTTCAACATGAGTGATATTAGTAGTATATGGTGAGAAAATGTTCGAAGTAACTGACACCTGTTTTTCTTTCCTCACTTCCAAGATGAGATCGTTATCCAAGAGAGCTTTTAAGAAATGCCTATACCTTATTAAAAGAGATTGCAGCACACTTGCTATAGTCTGAATGTTTGTCCCCTCCATCCAATTCATATGCTGAAATCCTAATCTCAAAGGTGATGGTAAGTGGTGCCTTTGGAAAGTGATTTGGTTATGATGGTGGATACCTCATCAATAGGATTACTGCTCTTCATAGAATAGAACCCAGAGAACTCCCTTGACCCTTCTACCATGTGAGCATACAATTAGAAGAGGGCCCTAACCCAACCATTCTGGCTCTTTGATCTCAGACTTCCAGCCTCCAGAACTATGATAAATAAATTTCTGTTGTTTATAAGCTACCTAGCCTGTGGTATTTTGTTACAGTAGCCTCAACAGATTAAAATATCTCCATTATAACGGTAATTAGAAGCAATCTTGGAATGTATACTTTTATTAGTCTTTTTCTCTCCGTATTGCAGAATGTGTCTACTTAACTTTTTTGTCTGTAGATTCTATGCTTCATGAGGGCAGAGACTATGTCCTATTTATCTTCACAATTCCAGTGCTTGGCACAGGGTCCAGCCTATGGCATGTTTCAATAATTATTTAGTGAGCCAATATTTGTAGAATGAAGGAGTGGATATTAATTTTTTTTCTAGTTATAATGGAATTCCATTGTATGATTTTTGTTTGATGCCCAATTTCAAACAAGTTGTTTTTCTTGTCTGAAAGATCTGATAATGTCATTTTTATAATCTTTTGATTAAATCAAATGTACAGCATTTCCTTTCAAATATGTCAGCTTATTATTCTATAGTTCAGTCATCTCTCTCTGGGTAATGAGGAGCTCTGAACTCTAAGGGACAAGAGCTCTACATAATTCAAATGTATTATACTTGAAGCAACGTTTCTTTTCAGGTTAAAAATTATATTGGATTTTTTTTTTAATCAAGTGAAAGTTAACACTGACATTCACAGGAGAGTTTTTGTTCCCATTACAAGTCTTTGACTTTCATTTATTTGTGACCTATTTTTTTCATAACATTAAGTAGATGATGCCCCCTTTCAATGAGTAACTGGGGAAAAAGAAGTAATGAGGCATACATGAAATGAGTTAATACAGATGGAGGAAGTGATATACTTATGACATTGATATTATCACCATGATCCTTCTAAACATAATGATTTGAGGTAATTTATTAGTATTGATGGCATTTACTCACCTACAACCTGCTAATAAACATAAGGTAGTGAGTCATCACTGCCAGTGTGTGAGCTTCCTTAGGGAATTTTATTTAAATGGCCAGTTACATTTACTATATATTGACATGGTTGCACATAAGATTTGCAAGAATTTTTTCACTGTAAAATGAAAAAGAATAAACTTTTTCCAGGTGATTGCAATGGGAAAATCAAGTTAATTGAATTACATACTTGGTATTTAATGTCAGAGATTAATTTTAATGTAAACAATTATTAGATTTACTTTTTATTATTTATTTATTTTTAAAGATTTTATTTATTTATTCATGAGAGACAGAGAGAGAGGGGCAGAGACATAGGCAGAGGGAGATGCAGGCTCCCTGTGGGGAGCCCATCCCGGGAAGCCGGGATCATGACCTGAGCAAAAGGCAGACACTCAACCACTGAGCCACCCAGGTGCCCCCAAAATTATTAGATTTAAAAATTATTCCCCAAGTTATAAAATGATACCCATTTGGGAAATTTTCTTTGATTTACAAATATACTTTTCAGAATAGGTAATCAAAGTGTGTATTTCATATTTTCCCAAAGTGATGGGCCATTTTTTCCCTTAAGCTTCAATAGAAAAGTAGGAAATTCATAACTCACACAATGACTAAGGATGAAAACTGCCATCCATTTAAGATTTATCCTTTTGCTATTATGTTTGTGTATCTAGTCGAATGCTGGACATTCCATAAATGAGTTGCTTCTACTCTAGCTTGAAGAATTATATTTGGGTTAAGGAGAGAAGGGAGGGAATCCTTGGGTCTGTAAGTATCAAGCTAACAGGTAAAGTCTTGCTCTCTATTTCTTTTTCAGACAGTGAGAGATACTATTGGGATAAAAATAATTTCCTTGGAAAGTAAGCATTTTAATAAAAATGTAAATTATTTTAGCATTAGTATTAAACTTCAGATTAGTAAGTATGGCAGTGATTGATGAAAATGTCGAGCACTGGCAAAAGTGTTAGTAATGGAAAATTTTTTTCAACCTGTCTGCGAGACAGCAATGCATTATTACCTAAAAATCATTTCATTAAAGGTAAACATTTATTTTACTCTCAAGATTCATATTTCATGTAAAGTCAAAGTTGAAAATACGGTAATTAGTCTCGGTGGAATTTGTGTCTCTGCTCTCATAAAGGTCATCTAAATTTTCCCAGATGTTATGATTAGTTTTCATTATTGCTTTTAGCTTATCTTTCTTTTTAGTTCCTCATTTTCTTTTTTTTTTCTTATCTTTTCCTGTTTTACCAGAACAAATTTCATTTCTCATGTAAGGACCAAGGGAAGATTAGAATTACTTATAATTGAAAAGTTTGATTTGAACCTCTTCTCTCTTTCTTTTTTTGGCCGTGTACCTCAATTTTCTGCTTGTTCAGAGCTGTGCTCGCGTTACTTTTACTATTTTCTTTCACACTGAGCTGTTTGGAAAAATGAAATCTCAGCTCCGAGTCTCTCAAATATTATTCTTGTGGCCCTCAAACTTTGAACGTTAGTCTTTGATTCTTTCATGTCCAAGCTTAATTTGTAGCTGATTCTCCCCTGTACTTTATTATGGATGTTAATGGTATTTTTGAAGTGATTTCACGTGAAATTAGGATTATGAATAGGATATTATGTTGAAAGTTTAGAGAGTACACTGACTTTCCTGATTTATGAGATCATTTAAACTGATTTCTGTAAAGCACATGCTTCACAAAACTGGTTTATTATAAGGCAAAGGACCTAGCAGAGCATACTAAGCAGCAAACCATTAGTCTCCCATGTAGTTAATCCAGTATTCTAATGGTGAAGCAAAGGAACTTTTGAGGGAGGGCAAATTAATGTTGTTTCAAAAGATTAGAGAATATATCCAAAATACCAGGAGATTTCAGAACTGAAAATTGACTAAACATAATGATCGATCCAAACCCATCTTGAGTTAATTTGTATTTTTAGGCAATGTCACTCTTGGATTATGATATTCAAGAAGGCAACTTCATGTTATTTATTAGTTTTTTTCTTTTATTTATCTCCAAACCCATTATTCCAATTATTAAGTAAGGTTCTTTTTTTCTTTTTTAAAGATTTTATTTATTTATTTGACAGAGAGAGAGAGAGAGAGAGAGAGAGCTAGCACAAATAGGCAGAGTGGCAGGCAGAGGGAGAAGCAGGCTCCCTTCTAAGCAGAGAGCCTGATGCGGGGCTCAATCCCAGGACCCTGGTATCACGACCTGAGCCAAAGGCAGACGCTTAATCAACTGAGCCACCAAGGCACCCCTTAAGCAAGGTTTTGTAGACAATTTTGTTAAACAAGTACATATTTATTTTACTCACATCTTGTGATCAAGCTCGGATTCTAGCCTAGTCTGTATATTTATAACATATTTAAAAATTTTCTCAGTAAGAAATACTTTAGACTTACAAACAATTTTAAGTATAGGTCAAAAATGAAATATTTGAAGAGAGCTTAATGAGGGACTGTTTACCAGGGTTTAGGGAAACCTGGATGATTATTTCAATAAGCCAGGGCTGGTAACAGTCCAGTTATTTTCTCTAGGTTTAAAGGGATGTGGTGTGGAATCTCTAAGGTGGCCCCCACTGATGCCCACCTCCCTGGAAGTGTGATGTTGATGCCCTTATCTATTCTCTTCCTCTTTAATGTGGGCTGAACCTAGTCACTTGCTTTTGGTATGTTCTCTTCAAGAACATATTGAAAATACTGGAATGTCACTTCTAAGATTAGGTTATGAAAAGACTGAATTTTGTCTTGCTTGGTGTCTTGATCACTTGCTCTGAGGGAAGCCATCGCCATGGTTTGAACTTTCTGTGGGGAGACCCTCATGATGAGAAACTCAGAGATGCCTCAGTCCAACAACCTGTGACACCATATGAGCGAGGGAAGTAGATTCTGTCTCATTTAAGCCTTCAGGTGAAACCATAGCTTCAGATGGCACCTTGATTACAGTCTTGTGAGCGACCCTGAAGCAGAAGTTCTCAGAATCTGTGAGACAATAAGTGCTTTCTGTTTTAAGCTGTTGAGTTTTGGGGCCACTGGTTATGCAGCAATAGATAGCTAATACAAAGAGTTAGGGGACGGCACAATTACAACAGAGAAGGCTATGTGGAGCTCTCCTGTTGTGAGCTATGTCTTTCGGTCAACAGTTATGTTCAGTTTTTGAGAAGCTGGGAGAATAAATACCCTGACTCCACTTCTTGTCTCTGGGTGTTTTGGGAGCTCCTCATTTGCCACCCAGGTCAGAAGGTGGGAGGCAAAGGAGCCCTTTAATGTGGTCCATTTTAGTTAACCTCTCATGGCTTGGAGAAGTAGGGAGGAAGGGAAGGGTGTTATTTATTTATTTATTTATTTATTTATTTATTTATTTATTTAAGTATTAAGCCCTACAGGAATCTGACTTTTAAAGGGTTTGGGTTGGGAGCAAGAGCCAGCAAAGGAGCCTTTTAAGAAATATACCTGCCCTACGACCCAGAAATTGCACTGTTGGGGATTTACCCCAAAGATACAAATGCAATGAAACGCCGGGAGACCTGCACCCTGATGTTTATAGCAGCAATGGCCACGATAGCCAAACTGTGGAAGGAGCCTCGGTGTCCAACGAAAGAGGAATGGATAAAGAAGATGTGGTTTATGTATACAATGGAATATTCCTCAGCTATTAGAAATGACAAATACCCACCATTTGCTTCAACGTGGATTGGAACTGGAGGGTATTATGCTGAGTGAAGTAAGTCAGTCGGAGAAGGACAAACATTATATGTTCTCATTCATTTGGGGAATATAAATAATAGTGAAAGGGAATATAAGGGAAGGGAGAAGAAATGTGTGGGAAATATCAGAAAGGGAGACAGAACGTAAAGACTGCTAACTCTGGGAAACGAACTAGGGGTGGTAGAAGGGGAGGAGGGCCGGGGGTGGGAGTGAATGGGTGACGGGCACTGGGGTTTATTCTGTATGTTAGTAAATTGAACACCAATAAAAAATAAATTAAAAAAAAAGATATCAGGAGACAAGGGAAAAAGAGAAGAGGCTGTATCAGGAAGGGAGTAGCCAGTTGGATCACGAGCTGCTGAGTGATCAAATTAAAAGGGAAGAAAGAGAAATATTATTTAACTTTGTTCTAAATGAGGCACTATGCTAAATGCTTTAATATATGTAATTTGTGTAAAATCATGGGAATAAATTGTTATTTTATAGATGAGGAGACAGAAATTATGTATCATACCTAAGGACAAATGCCCAGTTAGTGGTAGCAGTAATCCAAACCAACATCTCTACTCTCTAGGCTACTGTTTCTTCAAAGATCTCCACTGCAATAGCAGTATTTGCATTCTTCTATGGTTGATCAGCAAGTTTTGATAATTTACATTGAAGAAGATTTTAATTCTTAACTCTAATATCTTAGCCTACTGCTGCTACCTTTTGACCTTGTTATTCCTTGATGGAGGGTGGGAAGAGACAAGATATTTCCCATAAAGATTTTTGAGGGAAGACTGATAAAATTATAACTTGTTAAAAGGAGGCTATAAAATTTAAATGTATGTGACTCCATCCTCTATTAACACAGAAAAATTATGGTAAGTCATAGTTCATCCTGAAGTTTATTGCCACAAATATTGAATAACGCATGTTATAACATTATATTGACATCCTACTTCCACTAATAACCCAGGTACTAAGAAATTTATGCAATGCTGCCAGTCAGGCCACAATTCATGGTATAATTCTCAGTAGGTGTTGAAAAACTGATAGACTAAAGCAACATGATATCATTAAATATTTGAGCAAGGAGGAACTCTTTCATATAGTCACACTATTCTAGAAGGGATTTCCAGTTTGGTTTAAAAAATGAGTCTGGGGCACCTCCTCAGGCAGTTAAGTGTCTGATTCTGGATTTTGGATCAGGTCATGATCTGAGGGTTTTAGGATCCAGCCCTATGTCATCAGGCTTCAAGCTCAGCAGGGAGTCTGCTTGAGGATTCTCTCCCTCCCTCTTGCCCTCTCCCCCTGGTTGCATACTCTCTCTCTCTCTCAAATAAATTAATAAATCTTAAAAAAAGAGTCTTACCTCTTTACATATTTTTCTTAGGCTATCTAAGATATTGCAATACACATAGTTTTGGGGTGGCCAGATTGACTAGTGTTGGGTATAACTTCTCAATTTTATCATAGGTAAGCTGCAAAGTAAACTATTACCAGCTGGTGATTCCTATGTGTGCATCATCATTTGATTCTACTGTAAATTATTCAATTATTTCTCAGATGGATATATTTGGCTGCTAAGCTGTGGGTTTTTATAGAATAAATTAACTTAAGATCCTACTACCCAGAAGGCTGAATACTAGGGTATCATTTTAGTTTTGTTTTTACAATAAAAACCCTTTGTTCAAATTTCAGGGCAAGAATATGGAAGAAATGAAATTTTGGCTCTACAACTGGTAAGCTGGATCAATTGTTTTAAAATAGCACAAACTGGCACATAGTGGAAGCTCAATAAACGTAGTGATTGATGCCACTGATATTAGGGAGAGCATTTAGAATTTTAGATGCTCATTCATCTTCTACTCTTCCTAAGAAAAATGTCTCCTGATTTTAGCTATGCTACTTATGGCTTCCAGATGCAACTGCTCTCATTCAAGGGGGGAGGCAATGCAGTATATAAAGTTGGGAGCAAGGATATTGCAGCCAAACTGTCTGGGTTTGAATCTTAGCTTTTGTAGAAAAGCTGTGTGACTTGGGCAAGTTGCTTAACCTCTCTGTGTGTCAGTTTCCTCAACTGTAAAATGAGGATGATGATAATAATAGTTCCTACCTCATAGGGTTATATGCCTGGTATATAATAAATGAAGTCTTCTGAAACTTGCAGTCAATATCCAACCTGGAGTTCCTTTATCCAATTCCATTGTCTGTACCTTCACTCTGCTTCTGAAACCCACTCTCTTGGTCTGGTCACCCCTAGGGACTCCTGTTTTTAGACCTTTTGTCTTTTTAGCTCTTTCTTTCTTTCTTTCTTTCTTTCTTTCTTTCTTTCTTTCTTTCTTTCTTTCAAGAGAGAGAGAGAGAATGAACAGAGAGGAGGGGCAGAGGGATGAGTAGACTCTCAACTGAGCAGGGACCGACTCTGGGCTGAATCCCAGGACTCTGGGATCATGACATGAGCCGAAGGCAGACACTTAACTGACTGAGCCGCCCAGGCACCCCATAGCGTTTCACTGTCTGTAGTTTCATCATCTGTAGTTCTTGAATTTGTGAAGACTTCCAATCCTTGACATTTTTTTTTTGCCTTCTCAGTAACATACCTCTGCTGGATTATTTTTTTTTTCCTTCCTTCATGTACATCCTTTAAAATTCTCTGACCACCCCTTCCAACTCTCTTCTTTATCCACCATGCGATGTCAAACCTTGAATCAGTTCAACAGAGTCTTCTCTGGTTTTATTCTTGGGCTGCTGAACTTCAGTTGAAACCTAGAGCATTATGGCTCGTTGTCATTATAAAAAGTTTGGCTCTCCAATCCTAAGTAGACCAGAAGGCCCCCAGGTGATTCTTCTAGGTTCTTGTTGTTCAGCTCCCTTTCCTACTTCCTGTATTAAGATATTACAACTTTTATGTCTTTCCTCATGCTTCCTACTCTAAACCTTTCTCCTCATTAGAGCTAGGAGGAATGAATACTCTTGACTTCTACCACTGATTTTTTAGAACAGTCCTTATCTGCACCCATATTTCTCTTCTTCCCATTCTCTTTGAGTTCAAGATTAGTTTCTCTATTAACATTGTGGATCTCTCCTGCATTTTGAACCCCTTCTTCTCCTTTAATGCAATGTTTAAGTTTATTTTAAAAAGAAAACCTCAAGACCCTCAGTTCCCTCTAGCCTTAGGTTCTGTGAAGCATGGATGGATTGTCTTTATGTCCTCATCTCCCATTTATTCCTTAGCCATCTGCAATTTGCCCCCTCTCTTATTCTACCACTAACCATTATTTCTCCCTGAATCCATTGAATTTATTCTTTTTTTTAAAAAAAGATTTATTTATTTATTTAATTTATTTAAGAGAGAGAGGAGGGGGTAGTGGCAGAGGGAGAGAGAATCTCCAGCAGATTCCTCACTGAGCATGGAGCTCAACATGGAGCTTGATCTCACCACCCTGAGATCATGACCTGAACTGAAACAAGAGTCAGATGATGAACTGACTAAGCCACCCAGGCACCCCTGAATTTATTCTTTATCTTACTTCACTTCTCTGCTGCATTGTTAAGGATTTTCTTCTCAAAATCCTTCCTAGTGTGTTCTTCCTCATTACTTTCTGGCTTTCTGTGGTTTTCCTCTTACTTTCTGGCTGCTAATTAAAAAGTTCCTCTCAGACTCTTATTTCTCTTCCTGCTTCTTAAATGATGGTGCTCAAAAGGGCTTGTTTCTCTGCTTCTCTTTTAATTCATAAGCTCTATCTATATCATGTATTCTACTTTTAAATTCAATCCATAAATCAAAGACTCCCAAATTTTATACCTCTAATTCCATTCCCAAATTGATCATGTGATTCCTCAGACTAAAACTCAAACTTATCCTTAGTAATGCATTCAGAGCTCCTTGTGGTCTGATCTCTGCTTACCTCTTTAGCCTGATCTCCTGACACAATTTTATTCTAGCTACATCTAATTTTCTAAATGCAATGTGCTTTTCACTACTTTGAAAGTCCTTTTACTCTTTCTTGTTCACCTAGGCTTCCCACCTATCTGATAAGATTTGGTTCAGTTGTTACTTACTTTGTCAAACTCTGACTCATTCTCTTCTGCTTCTAGATAAATCTTGTAATGTTTCTGTTTTGCAATATCCTGTTCACATGTCTCTTATGTACCCATTCTATTGCATGGTAAGTGTTTACATGTCTTCCTGCTCTAAGAAAGCATGAGCAGCTTGAGGCAGGAATCTAGCTTGTGATTATCTTTATTTTTGTCTATCTATATAGCCCCAGTGCATAGCACAGAGCCAGATACAGAGTACGGGGATAAAAATGTTTATTGAATGAACCAATCAGTGATGCCTTTTATTATTCCAAGTATTATCACCTGCATCTTTTGCCCATCATGGCTCGCCACTACCCTTAAGAATAGTGGATTTAGCATTTCCAATGAACTATAGAGGATTTAAACACAAAGGATTTTAAAATTACCTGGATCAAGAGAATAGTTTTGTACATTTTAGGGAGCTGTGTGTATATTTGTGTAATTAGTGTAAAATATAAGACCTGATCCACACACCAAGGTCTTGAAAGACATCAAAGAATGGTTACTAGAGTGAAGGGTAAATTGCCCATCTAAAGAGAATCAGGCAGCAGGCCTAATAAATTCAGCACACCTTTAGCTTTGTCTTCTGATTCTAAATGGTTTCTGTGGGATTGTTTTGGTTTGATGTTGACACATTGATAAATCTGATTTTTTTCTGCGATAGGTGGGGGTCTGAGCTTGTGCACATTGCCAACTTAATGAGGGGGTCAAGGTGCGGGCATGGGCTGGCCATACCTTTAGCATTAGGGCATTGCATAGTGCTTTACACATACTTCATGTCCAAAATGTATGTGCTGAATGAATAAATCAATGAATCAGTGAACATTTTGGTGGTACTTTTGGTAAAGAGCAAAGAGAAAAGTGTGGTGACAGGATGTGACCATGTGTCATAAAAGTTTAGTCCACGTGTGGTCTTTGGCTCACCTTGATATTTGTGAGGATTCTTCCCCATAGCACAGAGCTCTAAAGAGAGCATGACTTGTTGATGACCTTTGGGCTTGCCTTCTTTGGGGGCACAGGTTTTCTCCTGTGTACTCACGTACAGGCTCATAAAGATAATTGGCCACCTGTTGTTTTGTTATTTAGTGTTCTACAATCTAGGGACAATTCCCTTCCCTTCTCACCTTCTCCTGGCCCATTTCTTTTAGAGAACAGGAATCTCAAGTAAATTAAATGGGATATTATCTCAAACAAACTTCAAATACACTGAGCAAAGCACAAAGGAAATGTATTCAGCTTCTAAGATGGTGTCATTAACAATAAAGAAAATAAGCATTTGAAGAAAATAAGCATTTGAAGTAATGCAGTTAGATGAGAGGCTTTATTTTTATTTAAATAATACATGGTTTTGTTAGATTTTAAAAAGTAATCTCTACTCCAGTATATCAGAATAACTGGGTATTAGGTCACTACAAAATTTCCCGTCCAGAAAAGCTTATAAGATTTATAAAAAAACAGAAATATTCAGTAATTAGATAAATTCTTGACTGTATTAAGTGACAAGCAAATTTACTAACACAGGCAATTTACATGGAAATCAGAGAAATAGTCAACCTAACATGCATCTCACTAGTTTTTTTTTTAGACAGAAATGATTAAACATGTAAATTCAAATTTAAATTATTCATAACTACAGCAGCAGCAGTATTAGCTTCAAGCATTATTAAAAGTGTTTTGCTAACTTGATAAACCATATATTAACTTTATGATAAATGAAAATGTTTCAAATCTTAATATGAGTTTTACACCCCAAATATTGCCACCTACCAAATATTGCCACCAAATATTCTATTCTTACATGGTCTGTATATAAGCTTCCTGAATTTTTAATAACACAATGAACACTGGAATCTCCCCAGATAAATCTTCCTTTGTGAAGAAATTCTCTCAGAAGGAAATAAGCCCAGAAACAAAATTAATGCCATCTTGTCCATCATGCTTAATATTTTCATACATCTGTTTTTTGTTTCAAAATTTAAAGCTTAGGCTACTTTTTGTTTTATTACAACCCCAAATAGCTTCGGAAAAAATTCCAACTTTATATAATAATCTTAAATTAGAACTGAGGTGCCTAGTTGATTGGCACAGATGCACGGGAGGAGTGCATTCACCCATGTTTGCAGAGTAAAAACTAATCTGTTCAGCATTTAGCTTAGGAAATAAGACTTCGTATTCAACATTTTTTCTCTTTTTTAAAAGGTTTATTTATTTGAGAGAAGGAAAGTGTGCACATGAGCACAAGTGGATGGAGGGACAGAGGGACCCCCACTGAGTGGGGAGTCCAACTTAGAGGTGGATTTCAAGATCCATGCCATCATCACCTGAGCTGAAACCAAGAGTCTGAGGCTTAATCGACTGAGCCACCCAGGCGCCCCTCAACACTTTTTTCTTTTTTGACATCATCAGGGACTTTGTCTTGTGTCTATCATGGATAAAGTCACATATCAATTTACATTGCTTTCTAATCAGTACATTCTTTAAAAGATTGATTTTGGGTACCACTTCATTAGAAGAGCCTAGCACATCCAGAGGATATTAGTATTAACTCTTAGCATTGGGAATTATGCACAAATATAGGTGATTATTTTGCTATGTTTAACAAAACTATCGATGTACAAACTAGCTGAGGAATGAAATTAGCTATAGATTTTAGAAATGTATCAGGTAAATAAATAAACATGTAAGTTGAAAACAAAAGTGTCAATACAGGCAAAATATAGTGATTTGCCTAATAGCAATGGGTGTTTGTGTTGCAGACATTAAGCCTGACATTTCTGCTTTTACTATTCATGCTATGTTCATCTGAAACATTCAAGTAGTAGATTTTTTTAAAAACAGAATTATGAGGACAACTTTTGCTTTGTATTTCCATACAATAGATCTATTGTATGGACCTATTGTATGGCTTCACAGGTGAACAAATGAAGTGATGGGATAGTGGATAGTGACAGTTTGGACCTTTGCTGAATTATCAGCTTGGGAGCTTCCTTCGGTTTGTAGACGGTTTTCCACCAGCCTGTAGATTGCGTTTTGTGCTGCTGTGGACTTAAGAGAATGACTATCTTTCTTAACTTGCTTGTTGGCTGACAGGAAGTAGACAAAATTGAACTTAACCAACAAAGTGACTAACTTTAAAGAATTCAGAAAGAAATTTATGTGTTGAATATTTAGGAATAATAACAGGGAAGAGTTTAGGGGCAGAGTGCAGTTCATGATTATGGAAGTACAAGTTTCCCGAGGAAGAATATGATTAAAGAAAATAAAAGGCTAAGTGGGGAGCATAAAAATTTACAGGGTCTCCTAAGTGTTGAATCAAACAATGATATCTGAGATTTTATTTTCTCAGCCGCTTATGGCACACACAGCTGAAGAAAGCAATGTAGGAAAGTTCATGCCAACATAGCAGGAAAAATCTTATTCTTTGGGGTGACAAAAGGTGACACAGTTCTTGGCTGGCTGTTTTGGGTTAGCAGAATTTTGTGAAAGGAAGTTTGAGCTGCTAGGAAATCTATTTTTTTTTTCTTGAAAAGCTGATTTTCCCCATGAAAAACCCTGAGGTGAAAATTGCTACTTTCACACTATCCTTTGCAGAAATATTAATAAATGCCATTCTGTTAAGTATTAATTAAAATAGTACTCATTCGATTCTATTTTATCCCATGTTGTAAAAAGAGTGGAAATAAAGCGCTCACCCTGTCTTTTGGATCTGTTAAATCTCTCTACTGTACATGTGAAAGTATATAGGCAAATTGGATTCTGTAGGGGTTGTTACATTCATTCATTCATTCATTCATTCAGCATTTATTTTTTGAACAGTAGGTACTGGGAATACTAAACAAAACAAAATACTAAATAAAAACTTGAAATATAATGTTAGAGCCCTGCTTGAAATATGTACCAGGCAGTTGAGAATGATTGGGAATGATTGAAACTTACATTTTTACAGGAGACTAAAGGTACTGGCAGTCAAACTAGACCTTCAAAATCAAAGGATTTTGCTGGATGAAAAAATAGGCTAAGTATTCTAGATAGCATAAAACCCTGGAAGCATGAAAAGGCTGATGGGCTGAATGCTGGGAAAGGCTCCCTTTCCTCCTTATGGGATTGCTTCCTGAAGGATACATGATTGAAGCAGAACTTAAATTCTGGCATGGGTTTGGTTAAGGAAGAGAGCAGGAAGATTTGTGTGGCTATAGGGACCCATCTGGGAGGGTAAATTTTCACTGGGGACAGCAAGCAGGCACATAAATATTTGTTGTTTTGTTGTTGTTGAATTTTATTTGTCTAAGTAGAATGGAGAAAAACAGTGCAGGATGATGTCTAGGAAGTAAGGGTGAGGCATTCAGGGAGGGTTTGGGTCCTCACTGGTTTGTGAAAGAGATTATCAGGACCACATCTCTAAAAGAGAAGCAATTCAAATGCCAAACATCATAGTGTTTACCAGCAGGAGATTTAGTTTGTACTGCAAGGGAGTGTGGACTTACCCCCAAAGCAAATATACAATTGTGTGTGTTTTACTCGGCTGAAGGCTCTTGAAATCAATTTCTAACCCATAAAATAGAAGTTTCCCAAACCAAATCCACTATAAAATTTATCTCTGTGGAAAGGCCATAGCTGTTACAGGAGGGCAGGATGGTAGATCAGAAGGCTTTTCTGTTTAAATATTTAAATAGATTTCTATTTGAACAGCTAAATGAAACCAAACTCACTTTCTTATCTCAATAATTAAAAAGAAAATTGCTGAGCTTTCTTTGCCAAGTGCTCATGCCATTTCCCCCGTCTTGAGCATTCGTTGCTTATTCAAGTGCCTGTGGTTTGGTTCCTTTTTGGAATAACTCAAGCGGTCTTTCAGCAAACCACATTTCCAGAGCAACCGTGGGTCTGACTTCATTGGCTTCTTAATGAAGAACAGACTGGCTTAATGATTAATTGCCACACAAATGGGGCTGAACCATGCCTCACCCAGCCTGTTCCTCAAGAGGACAGGCTTCTGGGGCTCAGCACACTTCCTGTAATTGACAGCCATAGATCTGTTTCTGTTAGTGATGATTGCATCAGAAGGTGCCTCTTTTACTTGTGCTAGACAGGATAGTTTTAATTTTGACTTCAGATCTTATCTGTTAATATTTCCCCTGCAACATTAGTTGAGTTTTTCGGTCTTCCTTTTCATTACCCCACTAATTCATGATCATTTCAAAAAAATTAGAAAAATACAGATAAACAGAGAAATTAAGAGCAGCTAAAATTTTTGCCATTTACTTACTGATTACAGTCATTAGCATTTTAACGTTATTCCTGATCTTTCTTCCTACAGATCTATGCATATAAAATATGTATCTATATATTTGAAACACTACAATATATGTAACCATATCTATATCAATATCTATACACATACATGTACACATGCATACACATACTGTTTTAACTTTATTATTAATATATTTCAAGTCAATAAGTATACATTTATTTTATAATTTTGTAGAATCAAAGATTGGCATCATCAGTTGCTTGAAACTCTTCACGTTTCCCTGGGATCATGATTTGGTGGTATTAATATACTACGTTTCTTTGATACAGTTATGTGGTCCTAGCAAAATTGGAATTATGCCACTTAAAATAATGGGCATAATAAAAACAGTACAAATATTTAAAGCAACTCAGGACTTCTATAAACACCTATGAAGAAATTTACCAGTCTTTATTTCCTGTTTGGTATCCAGCCTATTCTTTACGACTATAAAACAAAAGCGAACATTTTGTACCACTGGCCTTCTGTAAATAGTTTATGACCATGTGGTTATCTGCTGTCTGGCGCGACAGGAGTTTAGAACCACCATTTAGAGAAAGGCCAGCCTTCCGCAGCAGGTACTACGTTTGCACTTGTTTAAACGGACACCAGCAGAGGGCAGCGCATGTCCAGGACATAACCCACTCATAGTAAAGGGCTGCTGAAGAGCCGTGGAGAGCCTTTTAATATTGCTCTAAATGCAAATGACATGCTATTTTACTGGAACATTATTAGTTACTTAGTGAAATATTTTAAGAATTCGAAGTCCTGACATTAGAAGATGGAGGTAACACAGCAAACTTGGAAGTTTTATTCATTTAATAAACTTTTTATTGGTCACATACAAATGGCACACGGTAGAAATCTATACATAAGGCCAAATCTCTGCTACGGATCAGCAGGAGATGAAGATGTAAATGTATCCAAGCGCCATGACAACACTCATGCTGGATGAATTAATTCTAGAGAAACTCAGAAGAGACCCATCAGAGGAGTTATATTTGAACTGATTCTTGAAGGATGGGAATTTCCTAGATGGGTGTGGTCAGGGAGGAAGGTAATGATGTGGTTAAAATGTTGGGGTAATGGTGGGTGATTTAATTTTCTATTACCACAAAATTAAGACTGAATCTCCAGAAGAGGGTTCCAGAACATAACACAAAAAATAGTGAGGGACGCCTGGGTGGCTCAACGGTTGAGCATCTGCCTACGGCTCAGGGTGTGATCTGGGGCTTTTAGGATTGAGTGCTGTGTCAGGCTCCCCACCGGGAGCCTGCTTCAATCTCTGTGTCTTTGCCTCTCTCTGTGTCTCTCATGAATAAATAAAACCTTAAAACAAAACAAAACAATAGTGAAAAAGCTGTTATTTGTTAGTAGACTTTTTGCTATTGTTTAGAGCAAGTGGCTGAAATGTAATAAACACATTCAATCCAAATGCACAGTGATATTTATCATGAGCCATCTTCAGGTAGTGACCAAATTCTATTGCTTTCTTCTGGTGGCTCAATGAGTCATATACATATACTGTGATTTCTTCTGACGTTTAGAGGAAAAGGGGTGGAAAATGTGTTTAACCTGTATCTCTTCATTGTTCTTAGAGCTGGTGGGCAATTGTCACAATTGGTGTCTTAATCAGTGGTAAATTCCTGTGACCTGCCTATTTCATGGATTGATTCACATTCCCTGAGAGCCCATGACACCTTTGGATCTGGATGGGGTCTGGTTTTCCTTTGTCTTTTCCCACAGTGTCGAGCTAACATAATATGCTTATGCAATACAGCCTTCAATGTGGACTGACATTCCCTATAAGGCCACACTCTTCTTGTCTTACACAAAAGAAAATGATGCTAGAGGAAAGGACAATGGAGAATACATAGAGAGGCTATAATTAGTGTTCCACATGACGGGACAATCTTCAGTGTAGACCTGAGTTGAAGCCCAGAGGCAGGAAGACAGTGTATAGAACTTTCCACACTTTCCACTGTGTTTCCAGCTATTCAAACCTTTTGTTTAATTAACAAATATTTGTATAGAGTGGTGAAGACAATCAACTAGAAGAATGAGTTATTATGATTATTTTATATTAAATCCCACTCTTTCTACAGCTGCTTTAAGTCTGTATTTTGGAAAGCATTCACAGAGAACAAAGAAACTAGAGTGGTTTGTGCTCATGGGTCTGTACTTATACAATATTCCTTTGTTTTTCTTTTTCTTTTTTTGCATCAGGAAGTATCTGGCAAGTAGCTATAACCAAGGTAGCAATATTCTCTTTTGACTAGTCTATTTTTTAAAAAGTATTTATTTAGTTATTTGAGAAAGAGGGAGAGAGAGAGCATTTGTGCACACCTGTGCAAGCAGGGAGGGTGCAGAGAGAGAGGGAGAGAAATCCTCAAGCAGACTCCCTGCTCAGCCTGGAACCAGCGGGCCAATCCCAGGACCCTGAGATCACGACCTGAGCTGAAAGAAGGAGTCAGCCGCTTAACTGACTGAGCCCACCAGGCGCCCTTTGACTAGTCCTCCCCTAATTGGATAGTCATCTGCTAGAGAGTTTTAAATGAAATTTAGAGAATCTTCCTAAGTGAAGCAGGAACCTCAGAAATTATAAAGGAAAGATCAACATATTTGACTCCTGAGTTAGGTAGGATAAAACCAAACTGCTATTGCAAAGAATTTCCCCCTCCAAGTGACTAAAAGATACAAAAGTTTATTAACAGTTCTGAGGCAAGCATTCCAGCTGGTGGGTAGGCTGTGGGGGGACCCTGTGGTCATTCAGGAACTTGGGTTCTTTTCTGAGTAGACAAATAGCAGTGTGTCGGTTCGGTTATCATTTTATTGCCTTTAAGCTCCACATTCACTTTCAGTGCATGCTCTCTGGTAGTGAACAAGATTCCTTTAAGCATCTTTCCTTTATAGTGTGCAAGATGTTAGGCTTTCTCAGTAGAGGGTGCTGGAGGGATGTTGCAGGGAGCAGGGGCTTTTCCTACTGTTTCTGGTGGTTGTATGGTGGGTCAGCAGTGTGGGTGTGAGGATGCCCTGTAGAGTTCTGCCCCAAGTGTGCACGCAGAATGAGAGGTTCTTTGGCTACTTTACAGCCTCAGCCAGGTCTGGTGATGATTTCCTGAGGCCTGCTAACATGAAACTTGGTGCTGAAGTCCTCCTGACTGCAGGGGTGCCATAATTTCCTATGCAGACCTGTGTTCCAGGGGCCCGCTCCTGCATGCCTATGCCTGCCTACACTCTGGAGGGCTGCTTCCTTCTTGTCTGATGGCTATGGACCAACTCTTGCTTGGGCAAACAAGCAAAAGTCTGCTATCCAGTGGGCTGAACTCATTGAGGCCTGAACCCAACCCTTAGAGGAGGAGCTCCTCCTATCACACAGCTGTTCATTTATCTGAGTTTGGTAATTCTTTATATTAAATATCCTCCTGGTTTCTATCTCCTGATTGGATCTTGACTAATACATGTGACTTTGTCATCTCTCACAGTATTGTCCTTTCCATGCTTCAGACTGGGCTGTCATGTCCAAGTTCCACTTGGTGGAAGGAGGAAAAGAGCATGGAGAGGTCATGGCTACTTTTTAAGGCCTAAATCTGGGAAGAGGTACACACTGCTCCTGCGGACATTGCATTGGTGAAAGTTAGTCCCATGCCACACCTCACTGCAAGGGAAGTATAGTCTAGTCACGTGTTGAAGAAGAAACCAGAATGGATTTTGGTAGGCAATTGAGAGTCGCTACCACAATTATCTATTTAAAGACCTATATGGCAAAAGACATCACAAACAAAAGTAAAAACTGTGAACTGGGTTTTCTGAGAAGAAAGTTTGTACCACATGTGGAGATCTGTGAGAGAGTTTTGAGAGATATTAGCCATATGCCAGAAAAAGGGTTAATATCCCTCAAAGATCTCTTACAAATTGACTCCAAAAATAAAACTCAAATTAGGAAACTGAAAAGGCTGAACAATCAATAAAAAAACAAGTATAAGATAAATCCCACAGAGAGGATATTTACCCTCAGGAGTGGTTAGGAAAGTGCAACCAGGAGTTAGAAAGTGCAACTACTTTCCATCTATTAGATTGGCAAAATTTACACACTAAAAATATCCAGTGAGAGAATATGCACTCATTTCTTCCTAGTAGAAATATAATTTACTATAACATTTAAGAAAAGTAGGTTATATATCTAAAAATAAATAATACAGTTACCTTTTTACTCAGGAGTCCTATTTTTGGAAATCCATTCCACTGAAATAAAAAGTCTAGTACATATGAAGTTTATGAATGTATTATTTGTGTAGGAGCAAAACTCTGAAAGTAATTTACATGGGCTTCAATAGGGGAAGATTAATTGTATTACATCCATACTACGGTATCATTCAGCAATTAGTAAGAATGAATTCATCCTATGTTTACTGATCTAGAGTTATATCCATAATATACATAAAACTAGTAAAAGTAAAATGTGTATTAAAAAGTAAAAGTAATATGTAAAAGTAAAATAATATGTATACAAAAGATTCCATTAGTGTATAAATAAATAATCAGGAAAGTCCATACATTTGTATCTGTGTTTTAACATATTTGTAGGAAAAAAGTTGTGGGAGGATGTATACAGGGCTTTCATGTGGATGGAAGGAATAGAGAGGAATTGGGAAGGATAATTAAAAAATAATTTCAAAACTATTTGTTTCACTGCCAATGTGAATCCTTTTCTCCCCCAATTACTTTTGCAAACAACAACAACAACAACAACAAAAACTTACGCATCGACAGGTGAGAATTTCCATCACTCCCCTACAAACCACCAAGGCCTAAAAAGAAAGAGCCAGTCAGTTGTAAAGCTACGATGTGTTTAAGGAATGGTTAGCTTCCCAGAAGTCTGATTCATTGAAACCCTCAGTCCTCAGGAAAGCAAATCAATACCTGTCTGTCTGCCTTGGTGACTGGGTTTGTTGATTGTGTTGTAGTATATTATTTTGCTGATAAGGAGAAAAAGTAAGCATTTTCGAAAAGTAGTGATGACCTAATTGCAGATCCAGGAATGAAACTCTCCATCTTCAGTCTGCTTTTTGGCCTGAGTTACTCTTGGTTTCCAAATTCTTCTCTTAAACACAATGTATGTTCTTACAGGTGAAACAGATCATCAAAGGAACCCTGAGTCATGAAAGGCACGTTTGACATTTTTTTTCTTGATATTGTGGTGATTAAAGGCTTTCCTGTTTTCTAGAATAAGAAGGGGAATTGTTTTGTCAAATGTTTGGCTATAAATTGCACACATAATCATAATGAACTTTAGGTCTTACTTGGGTATTAGTTGTGAGGTAGAGAAAACCTCTTCACCTGGGTGTCTAAGAAGGGCAGTTCCAGTTTCGCTTCTTACTTGATAAACTATTGATACATAATGACTAAAAGTAGGATAATGTTTAAGTCTAGGGGGGCTGGGAGAGGACTTTCATCAAATGGGTGTGTAGCTTCTGGGGTGATGATAATGATGTTATTTCTTGACTAGGTATTTTGTAATTTGTCAAATATACATTTATGTTTTATTCATTTTTGTATATGTGTATTACATAAAAGAAAGAGGAAGGAAGGGATGGAAGGAAGAAGGAATGACGGGGAAAAAAAGGGAATAGTTGGCTTTGACAGGCAAGTGTGACCAAAGGGAGAAGTAATGGCGTTAAAAATGTCTGAGAGACAGTGGTTATAATTATGAATATATGAGTAAGCAGTATATGGCAAAAATGAAAAAAGATATTTTTAACCTAAAATATATAGTAGTACTTGATTATCTGTCTTAGCCTGGGGTCCTTAGGAAATAGTCTGAGGCACAATCTTACATATTAATAGTTAATCGTGGAGTGCAAAGCCAGGATCAGGAGTGAGGGCAGAGAGGTAGTGGCAGGAAAGGAGCGATGGAAAATGCAATGGGGCATGTTAATGAGCTGGCCAGAGCTTTGTGATGTGTGCAGAGGATTACTTGGCTTTACGAGACATCTGCACGGAGGCTGTAGACTAACTGTGCCTCAAATTAGTCTCAGATCGGGGAGAGAAAGCGAAGAAAATATGTGCCAATTCTCACATTTCAATAGTCAAAGTTTGCTCCATAGATATTACCTACCTTACACTTCCATTTTGTGCCTCTTAGTCCCTTCAGCACTGGCTTGGGAATCTGAATTCAAGACATCAGGGGCAGCAAATTCTGTATGAACAGTAGCCCTAGGGAATGAGCAGGTGAAGCAAACCCCAGTCGGGGCATTCTGTCTGCCCAGAGTCTTCAGACTTCTGAGTCTTGACTCTGCATTTGTGTGTGTGTGTGTGTGTGTGTGTGTGTGTGTGTGTGTGTGTGTACTGAGAAAATCCTCCAGTGTTTGATGCTTCAGGGGCAACAGCGAATCAGATGATGGATGGCAAGAGGTAAGGTACTATCAGGGCATGTCTACAAGCAATAGGTAGGAACTGGGACAGACACTTTTGCAGCCTGGCCAGCCATGCAGGTGGAGTATCACGAGGACATGGCCCCACAGCAAATGCAGCAGTGGCCCTTCTGTTGGAGAACACAACTTTGTATCAGTGGTTTTCAACAGTGCAAGATGATCTAATCGAGTCACTGGTAGCGTTGAGCAGAAAACCTTGACAGCAAATCCAGGGAGGCATAAGTGGAGTCCAGTACATTATCTGTGTTGAAAACTTAATCTTGCTTTTTTTTGGTCAGCTATTCAGTACCTTTTTTGAGTAATTTGATATATATTCTAAAAATGCAAATTTAATAACTTAATAGTGATTTATCCCAACCCAACTCTTCCCTGAATTCCCTCCTAAAAGGAAAAAATATGTATTAAGCTTATGAAAGTTGTGTTTAATTTGTCAGTACAATTTTTTGTATTAGTATCAGTAAATGAGAATAAACCTGAATATTTCTATAACCATTAAAGAAACTGAATCAGTAGTTAAATACCTTCCAATTAAGAAAAGTTCAGGCCCATAAGGCTTTACCTATGATTTCTATCAAACATTTTAATCAGGAAATATTCCTATCTTAAATCAACTATTCCAGAGAATAGACAAAGAGCATTTACGTTTCAACTCATTGTGTGCAGATAGACTAACCTTGATGCCAGAAATGGGCAAACTAAACATATCATTAGGTCTGAATATTTAGGTGGTAAAATTATAAAAAAAAAAGTAAGGAAATGGTTATCCTAACAGTCAGATAATGCTTAACTCTAGGAGGGTAGGAATGGTTTTGAATCAAAAAGAGGAATATTCTGGTAAGTGTGCTGACAATGATAATGACTTTTGGCAGATTTTTCTTCATTCACCTCACTTCTGGGTATGGGAGTTTTCCTACACATTCTCTGGGTGATCTCCTCTATTTCTAAATGCATATGTCCAACCCAGATGTCCTCTCTGACCTCTAGACTCTTAAAAACCAAAATTCAATTAAGTTTTAAAAATTTTATTGACTTTGTTCAGTGATTCATGAATCAGGCAGCATTCAATCTAGTAGATTCAAAGAAGATCTGAAAAACTACATATGGCAAGAGATTTTATAGGCAGAAGGGAGCAGGAGCAAGGAAGTTGTACTAGACAAAAAAGTGGATTAGTTATCAAAAGTTTACTTTCCTTATAGGGGATGGTAGCGTTTTTCAGGCAGATGACCTAACTAATGCTTATCAGGATATTCTTGATTAACTGGATTAACTTTCCATTTCTAGGAAAGTTACAGTGAAACTGTAATTAAGATAAGTCTTGGTTCGGTGACGTGCTTAGCATAAGTGACTATTTTTGTTGTCTTTTTTTTATTTTTAACAACTCACTCTTTGAGCTCTTTAGTGACAGTTTCACAGGCATTACAAACTTGGCATGCCCTAATCCTAGCTCTTGATCCTCTTTCCCAAACCTACTCCTTCTTCTCTAAGTCAAGGATATTGTCATCTAGCCAGTTGCCAAAGTCACCACACTGGGAGTCATTTTGGGTTCCCCCCTTTTCATCGCTTCTCTATTTCAATCTGTTGTGAATTCCTCTCTGTTCTAGCTCAACTACTTCCTGAATATAACCACTTCTCTCATTTCTCACCTAGATTACTCAAAGAGTCTCTTGTCTTCTGTTTTTCCCCACTTACCGAATATCTAGGATTTGCCAAGCTCTGTGTTTGTTTATTTTAGAGACTACTTAAAATCTTAAATAATAATAATAAAAAAAGATTGTGGCTTGTCGCTTATTCAACCTTCCATCATGACTGCTTTCAGATGGTCTCAGGGAATCTATACATGTGCCCAACAGACATGTTATCAAACATGTTTTGGGTCCATTTTTCTTTTCTCATTTTTCTCCTTTGCCTTCCCTTAACCCTAACCCTTCAGTGCTATAACAGTTCAGGCTGAGATATGAACTGGCTCTGAGACTTCTCAAGCAAGAATGCAGCATCTTTGTATAGCAGGAAAGAATTTAGTTTAACTGGTTATAAACCAGCTTCTTACTCATGTTTTCCCTAAATCCACCTTTCCAACCTTTTTCTGTTAATGATATGCCTCATAGTCAACCAGGCTCAGTTATTTTTCACTTATTCTTTTTATTCCTACATGAAATTGTCTAAAACTATGAATTCTATCTCTACTATGCTTGCATTTCTGTCTCTTTTGTTCCTTTCCTATTCCCTCTATATAATTTTCTATTTTACTATTATTGTCGTTTCTTGGACTACTGCAGTAATTTCCTAATTGGTATTCGCTTTTTCCCCCCCAGTTTCTCTCCTTTCCCCAAGTCACCATTCAAACACTGACAAATCAAGCCTTCTAAGCATGGATCTGATCAAATCACATTTCGCTTAAAATAGTTAATAGCTCTTTATTAGTTACAGGTTAAGTCTGAGCTCCTTAAGCTGTCTGCTCAATATGGCTATGTCATATTGTAGTCTTACCTGCTCTACTCCATACACACTTGAGGCACACTGAAATAGGATATCCTGGTGTTTCTCAAGCATGATCTGCCCTTCCCCACAGTTGTTCCTTCCTCATGCAGTCTGTTTACTGGGTTGTCCCCCCTCATCTTCCATCATCTCAACTTATTAAAACCTCATCCTGTTGTTAAGGTACAGATCAATGTTGCTTGCTTCATGCTACTTTCTCCAATTCCCTCAATGCAGCACCATCTCTGTTTCCTGTTCCCATTTTCAAAGCAGGTGTTTTAATTTCCTAGGGTTTCCATAGAAAATTATCACAAACTTGGTGGCTTAAAACAACAGAAGTTTATTGTCTTACAGTTTTGGAGGCTATAAGTCTGAAATCAGGGGGGTGCCAGGGCCATGCCCTCCCTCTCAGGTTCTAAGAGAGGATCCTGCCTTGCCACTTCCTAACTTCTGGTGGTTGCTGGCAATTTTGGTGTTCCTTGGCTTGACCTATCATCCGATCACATGCCATTTCTCTGTGTGTCTTTATATTGTCTTCCTTCTTTGCGTGTGTCTATGTCTCTTCATTTCTGTAAGGACACCAGGCATATGGGATTAGGGACCACCCTAACCCAGTATAACTTCATCTTAACTTGATTACATTTGCAAAAAACTTATATACAGGTACTAAGAATTAATACTTCCATGTATCTTTTTGGGGACACAATATAACCAACAGCTGTAGGAGTATGTTGGTTCTCATTCCTGGTTTAGTGTTGACTTTGGAGGTTCAATGAAGATGCATGCTTTAGACAGGAAATCAGAGTTAGTTAGCTCTATATAGCTCAGAGCACTTTGAGCTCAAAGTATTTTCTTTCTTTTTTTTTTGAAAAATATTTTATTTATTTGAGAGAGAGAGAGAGAGAGAGAGAGAGAGAGCAGGGGGGAAGGGCAGAGGGAGAAGCAGACTCTGCTGAGCAGGGACCCTGATGCAAGGTTCGATCCCAGGGTCCTGGGATCATGACCTTAGCCGAAGGCAGACGTCTAACCAATTGAGCCACCCAGGCACCCTGAGCCCAAAGTATTTTCTAGCTCCATTTTAATGCACAAAGGCACAGAGTTTGACCCACTCCAAATCAGTGCATAGCACAGCTAATTGGCACCCTGTCTTGACTCCAATAACCCTGACCCACCTTCCTCTCCAAGGAGTCTACAGGTCTAAGGGTATTTTATTAGTCTACAGGTTCTAAGGGTTATTAGAACTTGATCTCTTTTCTTTCAAGACTAAATTGCAAAAACCTCATTTTTGCCTTGTCAACCAATTTGTCTTCTTTTTCTCTTAGCAACAATATTTTTATACCAAAATATTGCATTTCTGTGTTCTGTGTTCACTTTCTGTATTGTTCCAGAAACATTTCTCTGGCCATGACAGAAGTATGCAGACCTCATGGCAGCACTAGAGGGGACCCAGGTGGGTGTGTGGCATGTCACACATGCTGTCCTTGGAGGTACAGTCCAGGAAATTGGCTCCTTCAGTAGCTTTGCTTTTGTCATGACTCAGATTAACATTTTGGAAGGAAAACAAACTAGATGCACAGTTTTAGGTGGGCCTTGGATATCAGAAAAAAATTTTTATTAGTATTCTTTGTTATCAATTTTCAAGAACTATTTGTATATCCCATCTTATGTTTGAAAACTTGATAGGATGCACTGAGTAGAATGGATATTGTTGAATAAGACACAGAGTTCCCTTCCTACTACAAAAATGTACGGTTTTATCATTACATATTCTAGAAGAGTTACACAGAAGTTGGGGTATAATCATACACAAGGACACGGAAACATTCCAGTAGAAAATGAAAACGTATGCCTGATGAAAACAGCAGGAAACATGTCATTCCTTTTTAATAGAAAATTGTTTCAAAATAACTAAAAAAGGGCTTTCACAAGTGTAAACAATGTACAAGTTCTGTTAAAATCAATGGCTTGCATTTTTTGTTTTCATGTTCAGTGACAGTTTAATATCAATTTAAGTTAGCTTCCTGCCTATGACAAGAAGAGGAGTCATTTTATTCTGAACTAAGTATTTTCAGTCTCCTCTTTTTTGGTGTGAATCATTAATATTAAAGTTGCTGTTGACAAAATAAAAGCAGAAGTAGGAATGGAATACATTAAGGAAAATGCTATGTTGCACGCATGACATGGAATACTTAAATAGATGAAATAAAGCCGCTCTTTTGCAAAAAGCTATTCTTCATGAAGCTTAGTGCCAGGAAAAGATCAATGTCCTCTATTTTTAGTTCTCTCCATTTTGTTCCTCTAAGGAACAAAGATGCTACACAAGTCCTAATAAAGTGATATAGTAAACCCAATGTAGTCATTTTAGTTTTCTTTTGCACCTCTCCCGGGCAAAATGCCCAAATAAAGACGGCTGACTTTCATATGTCTGGGAGGGCAGATGACCTTTTTATATCTATCAGTTGGCTATTCAGAGTTCTAGAGACCCCAGATGTAACTAATGACCTTTATGAAGAAGGACAGGGGAAGACAATAAAGGAGGTAGTGTGGCTGTTCTACTTTTTCTCATTAGAAGAAACAGCACAACTAGGTTTTGCAGGGATAATCAAATTCATTATGAGTTCACTAGCAATTCTGTTCCTTTGGAAAAATGGATGATGATGGGGTTAGTTAGGATTAAAGGAGTTCTTTTGAATTCCTAGTTTGAATTCAGCAGCCTGGAATGCCAGCCTCAGCACTAGAATTCTATGATCAATCATCTTCAGTCGTCCTCTTTGCGGAATTAAATTTTACTCTCAGATTTAGTTAAAAGGTACCAATATTAGTACTATCAAAGGGACTTGAAAATTACTTTGGAGTTTTGGGATCTAATTTAACAGAGAGATAATAGGATCCAAGAGTAAAATATAAGTGAAACTTAACTTTTTATGAGGCACGAGTACATTTGAAATCCTTTTGAAATCTTTTTTTTTTTAATTTATTTATATATTTGAGAGAGAGAGAGCATGAGAGAAAGATGAGCAGGGGGAGAGGAGAGGGGCAGAGGGAGAGGGAGAGGGGTAAGCAGACTCTCCGCTGAGCAGGGAGACTGATGTGGGCCTCAATCTCAGGACCCTGAGATCATGAACTGAGGTGAAGGCAGATGCTTAACCGATTGAGCCACCCAGGGGCCCTGAAGTCGTTTCCTCTTAATTTGCTGAAAAATGAGGCACCAAAATTAGAAGAGACCATAGATGATTCTCTTGACAAGTTCCTTTGATAGAAGCTTTGGATTTAAAAAATACATATATATTGTTTCCTAATACCACTATGTAGTGGATACTGGTTATATGCAGGCTCTTCAGGACTAAAGCACTCATTTTCCCAATTGCTGGGAATGTTGGCAACTGATAATGCTCAGCTGAGTCTCTGGGAGTTGCCCTTGGCTGAAGAGAGGTATACCTTGTCCAAGGTTACCCCCATCCCCAGGGGGAGGGCAGCCCACATACAAAGATTGGTCCACGTGAGAGAGAAAGGCTCTGTTTTTCCCAACAAAGGATTGTTGGGGGACAAAGGGCCATTCTAGCTCCAGAACTTCTTATGGACTTAGCTGAGGTTTTTTATTGAGATTGCTACAAAATTCATCTTCTTCCTTTGCGCAGTCCTGCTTTCTTCACTCTCCTACAGGTGTTGATCCTCAATAAACCTCGTCTCCTACCCTTTCTGTCAAATCTGTACTTCAGAGTGTTCTTCCTGGAGATGCAATTAAGTGGAATCTTCTAAGACTGAATATCTTTATGCTGCATATGGAAAGAATCAGTGTTTTCTTTACCCAGATGGGTCTGGAGTCTATGTCAGCATCAAGATCTAAAATAGTGTGAAGTTCCTACCTGGTAACTTAATACATTATAAAAAGATACTACCTCTAGAGATTATCTTCAGCAACTTGGTGCCTTAAAGTGTGACACCCTCATTACATTCATAATTTAGCATTGAAGAGAGAAATTATAAAAAGGCCATTAATTAAAAGAGTAAACAGAAGAGCACAGGAGAGAAAAAGAGCTCAACAGCTTGTTTTAAATATAGGAATTCACTTGGCTTTTCTACTAAAAAAGAAACATTCTAGTCTCTATTGCCTTATTTGTATAAATTTCACTGTTATAGCTTAGTGGCTAGGAACCTCAATACTTAATAAACACTGATACATTCTTTTCATCTTCACAAAATTTGAAGTCTATCCATATATATTGGGCCAAGACAGAAGTAGTCTGATATGATCCAAACTTCCATTGCCTAGCCAACATTGTCTGGTGGGACTCATTTACTACCTCACAAACAGCTATGGTTAATTTTGATACTCAAAATAAAACATGTGGAAACAACACCAGAAAAGTGGAAAAGAGAAGTGTCAAAGACAAAGCTTCCTACTCACTTTCTTCCATGCATAATTATGCAAATAAAATGATAATCATGGACTGCCCCTTTTATTTTGACCCAGCCCACACTAGCAAAGTGCAATGAAGAATGGAGGCAATTATCTGTATGATCAAAACAACAGATTATTCTTATCTTTAAAAGACAAATTATCATGATTACTGGGATACTTGTTTCAATTATACTGATTACTCTGTTGATGGAGACCAGGTCAAAAGAATTTCTTTCTTTTATTCTGATTTTCCTACAATCAGAGAAATGGTATTTCCATGACTGTGATTCACCACAGCACAAGATCAGGTCAGGGAGAAGAAGGAACACTTGACGGGATGAGCACTGGGTGTTATTCTATATGTTGGCAAATTGAACATCAATAAAAAATAAATTTATAAGAAAAAAAAAGAAGGAACAATGGTTGGCAAAACATCTAATGTGGACATAAATTCATCTTGTTCAATTAGAAGAATTCAACAATGCACCTTTCTCTTCCAAGTACATTTAACATTTCATTTTAAAAGGGGATCTTCCTCATTGATTTATATATCAGTTCATGACTCTTCTAATTTGAAAGGAAAATGTCCCTCAAATAAACCTCCCCAAATTCTATTTCTCAGGTCACTCCTCTGTCTCTTAAAGTTAAATGAATGTAATCTGTGGTGTTATTATTGTTATTGTCATTCCTAGGTATTTAAAACATGTATTTGTTGCTATTATCAAAGAAAACTTTCCCCTTATCAATTGTAAGCTATTTATTTCTGGTATATAGGAATACTATTAATATTTGTATGTGTATTTTTATCTGGCTATTTATTAAACCCTCCCACTAGTTTTACAAAATTCACAATTCTCTTTTTTTCCTGCCTTTTAAAGGATAATACTCATAGTTCCCCAGCAATGACATAAAGGCTTTTATGATACTGTTTCTCAAAATGTATAAGCCTATAACTCAGGATGAGCTCTTATATCACTATAAACCTCAAATTAGTAAATTAAATACATACTCCTCTTCAGAAAAACCAGTAACTTAAAATTAATGTGATTATTTTTTTTTCTGAAATTAAATTGTTGACAAAATGAACATTTTGTCATTAAGCACTGACTTCTAAGGTACAGATTTTTTTTTAAGCTTTTATTTGCTTATTTGACAGAGAAAGACCATAATTTGGGGGTGGGGTGGGGCTGGGTGGGGAGGGACAAACTCCTTGCTGAACAGGGAGCATGCCGTGGGGTTGCACACAGGGCTTCCCAGGATCCTAAGATCATGACCTGAGCTGAAGGCAGATGCCTTTTTTTTTTTTTTAAGATTTTATTTATTTATTCATGAGAGATGCAGAAAGAAGGCAGAGACATAGGCAGAGGGAGAAGCAGGCTCCCCATAGGGAGCCAGATGTGGAACTTGATCCCAAAACTTGGAGATCAAACCCTGAGCTGAAAGCAGACACACATTGGTTGAGCCACTCAGGCATCCCTAAAGGCAGATGCTTAACCGATTGAGCCACCCAGGTACCCCAAGGTACAGATTCAAATGATATCAGTATATCTGTACTGCTATTTGCCACATGATGACAATAGACCATATTTTTAAAAAGTTTTATTATGGTAACCTATTCTTGGGTATTATCTTTTACTCCCCCCCCTTTTTTACAACAAAAGTAAAAGGAAACAAAGGCAATAATAATATTCAGACCTTAGATAGTAAATATACTTTGGTTTAAAACAATAGATCAAATAATTCAAAAGGACCTGTATATACAAATAATCTGATTTATTGAATGTATCTCCTTAAGCTAGATAAAGTAGTTGAGTAGGTAGGAAATAGCAGATATTCTATCCTTTGTCTGGGTCTTAGGAGTAAATAAACCCTGAGGTAGAGGGATCTGTAAGAAGCTAGGTTTGTTCTATTGGACAGGTGTGTGTGTGTGTGTGTGTGTGTGTGTGTGTGTATGTTTATGTATGTGTGTGTGTGTGTCTTGTTCCCAGCAGGAGACTGCTGTTATTGGCATTATATCTATTTATTATTATGATGTTATATGTCTTGGCCTGTAATGGGAAAGATGGGGAACCAAGTAGCCAAGCCACACTCAGGAAGAGAAATATGTCTGTAGCCATTAAGGATCTCCTTTTCTGAGACCCATAGTGGAGTTTGTAGGATAGGTCAATTGGTGATAATTTCTATTTCATCCTTTTGTCTGCATACCCAAAATATGGACTCCCCCACCCTCACTTTTTTAAGTACCCAATGTGAGAGTCTGTAATTAAGTTAAAGCATGTAAATAGGCTATAGATAACCAAGATATTTGCACAAATACTGGATTTAGCTATAGAAGTCATTCAGCAGCACATAGTACCAAGAGTGAAGTGGACTTTTATAGAATTGTCATGTCTAGAGTGAAATGTCTTTAGGACTTCTCTTATTAGTGTGATTGTATTTGTAATCCAGATAATTCAAGTCCTAGTTTGAGAAACACTGGAACTGTTTCAATATGCTTTAGTACAAAAGGCATTTAGGTACATTTAGTACCTAATTTAGTACAAAGGCAGTTAGGTTTATTCTTTCAATCAATATTTATTTAGTCCCTACAATAGCTAGGCTAAATATGGCTTCCAAATGTTGGGGATATAGTAGGGAAGAAAACAAAGTGCCATACCTAGTGGACTTATAGTCTAGGCAATAAACAAGGAGACATATGTAATATAATTTCAGACAGTGGTAAGTGATATGAAGAAAATATTACAGAATGAACACCTGAAACTAATATATGTTAACCAAAGTGGAATTATATAAATTTATATATTATATAAATAATACAAGATCAGAATAGAGAATGGCAAAGATAGTAGTTGTTGTTGTTGTAGTTGTAAGGGAGGTCTTTTTGGGGCGTTGTTTTCCAGCCTTAGTTTTTGGGTAAAGCATGAAAGTTCACCTTTTTCAAGGTTTTCAGTAGTCATATAGAAAGAATTGAGGGGTATATTAAGACCTGGTAGACATTTAAGAAGGGAAATACTTGAACTCATTTTCATGAGTGACTATGTGACTCCTTAATTAATGTATGAAAAATATAAACACGGGATGACTTTATCATGTGTTGTAATAGTAGCAGAGTTAACCCTGGAACTGAGAGATTCTAAATTTCTTGTGTACTCATTTGAACCACATTTTGTCCTCTTCATTTGTCTCTTTTTCATTAAGATCTTTAAAGTAGTCAATGTCTCTTCTTCTTCTGAGTTAGATGATTTCTTCTCATATCTTCCTTGATTCTTTTCTCTGGGCCATTGCTGAGTGGATATGTGCACTGGAATTTGCTGGACCATGAGTTTACACCTTTCGGGGTGCTCTCATGAAGAGCACTTGGCCAGGAAGAAAGATTTCCGTGGGGATAAGAATAGGGCAGATGTTTTTGTCCTAAAGTTAAGATATGTTTTACTTCTACTTCTACCAAAAAGTAGATCAGAGTTATGAAGTTAGTTTCAATTTTCAAAGAAATGTCTGCCTGCAGCTCACATATTTTATGAGCTCTTTGGATATTGTCACATAAAATTGATGTTTCTACAAAATTGCATTTTATAATGGTGATATAACTTATGATATGGGATTTTTGAGATTCACAGTTTTGAATTTTTGTACTGTGTAGCATGAACACATGGATTCAAACGTAGCAGGCAGTTCTAATTCCTGCTTAAATCTTGGCAGTGTCCTTTCAATTCTAATTAGCAGACATCAATCTCTTATGCTACCTTTTAGTTTGGTCATGCCAATCCTGGGCATGGTTATGAATTTTTTATCTTCCAGGATTTCTAGAAAATATTTCCCATAAATGTACAGAATCTTCTCGTGTGTTAATGTGCTCTCATAATTGCTCTCTTTTCCTTTTGCAGAGAAGAGGGGGAAATTGGACAATGAAGTGAAATGAAAAAATTTTCCTTTAATCTTACATTTATCTATTTTTAAAAGTGTATTGATTAAAGGGCAATATAATACTCATTTAAAGACATGCAAAAGGGGGCAGCCCCGGTGGCTTAGTGGTTTAGCACCACCTTCAGCCCACGGCATGATCCTGGAGACCCTGGATCGAGTCCCACGTCAGGCTCCCTGCATGGAATGGAGCCTGCTTCTCCCCCTGCCTCTCTCTCTCTCTGGGTCTCTAATAAATAAATAAAATCTTAAAAAACAAGACATGCAAAAGATGTAATTTTTATTATTAATTTTTTAAAATTTAAATTCAATTAGCCAACATACAGTACATCATTAGTTTCAGATGTAGTGTTCAAGAATTTGTCAGTTGTGTATAACACCTGTTCTCATCTCATCACGTTCCCTCCTTAATACCCATCACCCAGTTACCCCATCCTCCCGCCCACTTCCCCTCCAGCAACCGTTAGTTTGTTTCCTGTAATTAAGAGTCTCTCATGGTTTTTCTCCCTTTCTGATGACTTCCCATTCAGTTTCCCTCCCTTCCCCTATGTTCTCTGCACTGTTTCTTATATCCCACTTAAGTGAAACTGTGTAACCGTATAACTGTCTTTCTCTGGTTGACTTATTTTGCTCAGCATAATACCCTCCAGTTCTATCCATGGCAATGTAAATGGTAAGTATTCATTCTTTCTGATGGTGAATAATATTCCATTGTATAAATTACCACATCTTCTTTTTTCATTCATCTGTTGATGGATATTTCAGCTCTTGCCACAGTTTGGCTGTTGTAGACATTGCTGCTATGAACATTGAGGTGTAGGTGCCCCTTCATATCACAACACTTGTATATTTGAGGTAAATACCTAGTAGTGCAATTGCTGGGTTATAGGGTAGCTCTATTTTTAACTTCCTGAGGAACCTCCATACTCTTTTCTAGAGTGGCTGTACCAGCTTGCATTCCTACCAAGAGTGTAAGAGTGTTCCCTTTTCTCCACATCCTCACCAACATTTGTTGTTTCCTATCTTATTAATTTCCCACTCTGACTGGTGTGAGGTGGTATCTCATTGTGGTTTTGATTTGTATTTCGCTGATGTCGCGTGATGTGGAGCATTTTTTCATGTCTGTTGGCCATTATATATCTTCTTTTGCAAAATGTCTGTTCCTATCTTCTGCCCATTTCTTGACTGAATTCATTCATTTTTGAGTGTTGGGTTTGATAAGTTCTTTGTAGATCTTGAATACTAGCCCTTTATCTGATATGTCACTTGCAAATATCTTTTCCCATTCCATAGATTGCCTTTTAGTTTCGATTAATGTTTCCTTTGCTGTGCAGAAGCTTTTAATCTTGATGAAGTCCCAATAGTTCATTTTTGCTTTTCTTTCCCTTGCTTTTGGGGATGTGTCTAACAAGAAGTTGATGCAGCCAAGGTTGAAGAGTTTGCTGCCTATATTTTCTAGGATTTTGATGGATTCCTGTCTCACATTTAGGACTTTAATAATTTTGAGTTTATTTTTGTGTATGGTGGAAGAAAATGGTCCAGTTTCATTCTTCTATGTGTGGCTGTCCAGTTTTCTCAGCACGATTTATTGAAGATCTTGTCCTTTTTCCATTGGACATTCTTCCCTGCTTTGTTGAAGATTAGTTGACTGTAGAGTTGAGGTCCATTTCTGGGTTATCTATTCTGTTCCATTGATCAATGTGTCTGTTTTTTTTGTTTTTTGTTTTTTTGTTTTTTGTTTTTTTGTGCCAGTACCATACTATCTTGATGATTAGAGCTTTGTATTCTAGCTTGAAGTCTGGCATTGTGATGCTACTAGCTTTGGTTTTATTTTTCAACATTCCTCTGGCTAGTTGGGGTTCTTTGTGATTCCACAAAATTTTAGTATTATTTATTCCACCTCTGAAAAATAGTGGTATTTTGATAGAGATTGCATTGAATGTGTAGATTTGGGTAGCATAGACATTTTAACAACACTTCTTCCAATACATGAGCATGGAACTTTGTTCTATTTTTTTGTGTTTTCCTCAATTTCTTTCATGAGTGTTCTACAGTTTTCTGTAGATCCTTTACCTTTACCTCATTGGTTAGATTTATTCCTAGGCATCTTATGGTTTTTGGTGCAATTGTGAATAGTATTGATAATGCTTATTCCTCCAATTCATGAGCATGGAATGTTTTTCCATTTCTTCATGTCTTCTCAATTCTTTTCATAAGTGTTCTGTTAGACCACAGATCCTTTTCCTCTTTGGTTAGTTAATTCCAAGGTATCTTATGGTTTTTGGTGCAATTGTAAATGGGCTCTAGTCCTTAATTTCTCTTTCTTCTGTCACATTGTTAGTGTAAAGAAATACAACTGATTTCTGTACTTGATTTTATATCTTGCCAGTTGCTGAATTCCTGTATGAGTTCTAGCAATTTTGGTGTGGAGTCTTTTGGGTTTTCCACGTAAAATATCATGTTATCTTTGAAGAGTGAGAGTTTGACTTCTTCATTGCCAGTTTGAATGCCTTTTATTTCTTCTTGTTGTCTGATTACTGAGATTTTTGATTACTGCTTCAATTTCCTTGCTGGCTATGGGTCTGCTCAGGTTTTCTATTTGTTCATGTTTCAGTTTTGGTAATTTATAAGTTTCCAGAAATGCAACCATTTATTCCAGATTGCCTAATTTGTTGGCATATAGTTGCTCATAATATGTTCTTACAATTGTTTGTATTTCCTAGGTGTTGGTCATGACCTCTACTCTTTCATTCATGATTTTATTAATTTGATTCCTTTCTCTTTTCTTTTTGTTAATTCTGGCTAGGGGTTTCTCTATCCTATTAATTCTTTCAAAGAACCAGTTTTTAGTTTCATTGATCTCTTTTAATGTTCTTTTGGTTTCTATTTCATTAATTTCTGCTCTAATCTTTATTATTTCTCTCTCCTGCTGGGCTTAGGCTTTATTTGCTCTTCTTTCTCCAGCTCCTTTAGGTGTAAGGTTAGCTTGTGTGTTTGAGACTTTTCTAATTTTTTGAGAAAGGCTTGTATTGCTATATGTACTTACTTCCCTCTTAGGACTGCCTTTGCTATATCCCAAACATTTTGAACTGTTGTGTTTTCATTGTCATTTGTTTCCATGAACTTTAAAAAAATTCTTCTTTAATTTCCTGGTTGACCCATTCTTTAATAGGATGTTCTTTAACCTCCAAGTACTCGAGTTCCTTCCAAATTTCCTCTTGTGATTGAGTTCACGTTTCAAAATATGCAGGGAATAATCCCAGTCTTTTGGGCTTGGTTGAGACCTGATTTGTGACTCAGTATGTGATCTATTCTGGGGAATATTCCATGTGCACTTGAGAAGAATGTGTATTCTGTTGCTTTAGGTTGAGATACTCTGTATATATCTGTGAAGTCCACTTGATTCAGTGCGTTATTCAAAGCCCTTGTTTCCTTGTTCATCTTCTGCTTAGATAATCTGTCCATTGCTGTGAGTGGGGTGTTGAAGTTCCCTACCACTATTGTATTATTATCGATGTGTTTCTTTAATTTTGTTAATAATTGGTTTATCTAATTGGCTCCTCCCAAGTTAGGGGCATAAATATTTATAATTGTTAGATCTTCTTGTTGGTTATGCATGATATAGTGTTACTCCTCATCCCTTACTACAGTCTTCGGTTTAAAATCTAATTTTTCTGATATAAGTATTGCTACCCCAGCTTTCTTTTGAGGTCCATTAGCATAATAAATGTTTCTCCACCCCCTCACTTTCAATCTGGTGGTGTTCTTAGATCTAAAATTAGTCTTTTGTAGATAGTATATGGATACGTCCGTTTTTTTTTATTCAATCTGATATCCTGTGTCTTTTGATTAAAGCATTTAGTCCATTTACACTCAGAGTAACTATTGAAAGATATGAATTTAGTGCCATTATATTACCTGTAAAGTGTCTGCTTCTGTAGATTGTCTCTGTTTCTTTCTTGTCTATGTTACTTTGATATTTCTTCTGCACTTATAGGAGGATCCCTTTTAATATGTCTCGTAGAGCTGGTCTGTGTTCACAAATTCTTTTAGTTTCTGATTGTCCTGAAACTCTTTTACTTATTTTTATTTATTTATTTATTTAATTATTTATTTTTTGTATAGTTTTTTTTAATTGGAGTTCAATTTGTCAACATACAGCATAACACCCAGTGCTCATCCCATCAAGTGCCCCCTCAGTGCCCATCACCCAGTCACCCCAACCCCCAACCCACCTCCCCTTCTACCACCCCTTGTTTGTTTCACAGAGTTGGATGTCTCTCATGTTCTGTTACCCTCACTGATATTTCCCCACTCATTTCCTCTCCTTTTCCCTTTATTCCCTTTCACTATTTTTATATTCCCCAAATGAGTGAGACCATATAATGTTTATCCTTCTCTGATTGACTTCCTTCACTCAGCATAATACCCTCCAGTTCCATCCACGTTGAAGCAAATGGTGGGTATTTGTCATTTCTAATGGCTGAGTAATATTCCATTGTATATATGCACCACAGCTTCTTTATCCATTCATCTTTTGATGGACACTGAGGCTCTTTCCACAGTTTGGCTATTGTTGTCCTGAAACTCTTTATCTCTCCTTCCATTCGGAATGACAGCCTTGCTGGATTAAGTATTCTTGGCTGCATATTTTTCTCATTTAGTACCCTGAATATATCAGGCCTGCCACACATATCTGTGGACAGGTCTGCTGCCAGCCTGATGGTTCTACCCCTGTATGTTAAGAAACTCTTGTCTCAAGCTGCTTCAGAATTTTTTCTTTATTTCTGATATTTGCAAGCTTCACTATTATATGTTGGGGGCATTGATCTATTTTTATTGATTTTGAGAGGGGTCTTCTCTACCTTTTGGACTTGGATGCCTCTTTCCTTCCCCAGATTAGGGAAATTCTTAGCTATGATTTGCTCAAATATACCATTTCTCTCTCTCTCTCTCTCTCTCTCTCTCTCTCTCTCTCTCTCTCATCTTCCTCAGGGATTCCAGTAATTCTAATATTGTCTTGCTTTATGGTATTGCTGATTTCTCAAAGACTTCCCTCATGGTTGATTAGTTGTTTTTCTCTTTTCCTCAGCTTCCTTCCTTCCCATCAACTTGTCTTTTATATCACTGACTCTTCTGCCTCATTTACCCTAGCTGTTAGAACATCCAGTTTATACTGCATCTCAGTTAAAAAGCATTTTTAATTTCAGCTTGATTTGATTTGATTTGATTTCTGCATGCAGAGATTCTCTAGTGTCTTTTATGCTTTTTTTCAAGGCCAGTTAGTAACTTTATAATCGTTATCCTGAATTCCAGCTGTGACATTTTACTTATATCTATATTGGTTAGATCTGTGGCAAAGAGTACTACTTCTGGTTCTTTCTTTTGTTGTAAATTTCTCCTTCCAAAAAAAAAAAAAAAAGAGGGGGCAGAAGAGAGAATATAATCTCCCAGGTGGACAAAGCAGGGTGATCCACTTTGTCCTGGGTGTATTTTGATCTATTTGTTAGAAAACACTAAATTCTAATATTGTAAAGAAAGCAAAAGTTATATGTATACAAAAATAAAATTGAATACAGTGAAAGGAAGCCAAACATGAAGAATATATCTATATAATATAATGTAAAAAATTAAAGTTAAAAAAGACTTAAGAACAATTGATAAAATAAGAAACTAGTTGAAAAAGGAAAAAAAGAAAAAGAGAAAAGGAAAAAAAATTTTAAAAATTTTATTTATTTATTCATGAGAGACACACACAGAGAGAGAGAGAGAGAGAGAGAGACAGAGACACAGGCAGAGGGAAAAGCAGGCTCCATATGCAGGAATCCTGATGTGGGACTTGATCCCAGGTCTCCAGGATCACGCCCTGGGCTGAAGGCAGCACCAAACTACTGAGCCACCCGGGCTGCCCGAGAAAAGGAAAATTTTAAACTGAAAGATAAATGAATCATGAGAAAAATTTCAAATTCTATATACTATTTTTCCCTAGCACTGGAGTTTTGTAGTGCTGTGTGCTCTGTAAACTTGGTGTTCCCTGTTCTTCCAGCTGATCTGGAGGAGGGGCCTGCTGTGCTGATTCTCAGGTGTCTTTGCCTTGGTGGAGTTGTACTGCCCCTTACCAGGTGGCTGGGCTGGGTATAATCTGCTTCTGGTTGCTCTATGTGGCTTTTGTTCCCTGAGGGCTTTCCATGCCTCTTTATAAGATGAAAATAAAAATGGCTGAGCCTGTGTCCAGCCCTGGAGCTGAAAGATCTCAGTCTCCTTTCTTTAGTAAACACTCAAGGATAAGTGGTCTTCACTTCTGTGTGTGCCAAACTCCGCAAACTCCAGAGATGCACACCACACTGATCCTCCGTGTGGAAGGCAGAGGGTTTTCCTGTTTCTGCCCTTTGTAGGACCCTTGCATGGAGAGTGGTTGCTTGATCATGTCAGGGTTCTCAGTTTATGGTGAACCGAGCTGAGAGTCCCCTCCTGGTCTCATTGACCATAACTGGTTTTCTGCTCCAATGCTTGGGAACTCTGTTGGCTCAGGCACTTGCATTATATGACCCTGGGGATACTGAGATCACACTGTCCCACCTAGGATTCTGCCCTCTTTACCACCTTAGCACCTTTCAGGCAGGGACATGTTTCACCAGCAGATTTCTAAAGGTTCTGATTTTGTTTTCTGGGGCTGTATCACTTTCCAGTAGCTGGCTTACAGAAGCTCTGTCCCACTACCTACCATTTATCTTCTGATATATCCCCTCAGATCCACTTCTCTATACCTCCTACTTGCAAAAAGTGGTCACTTTTCTACTTGTAGAGCTCCAGCAATTCTTTTCTTACATCTCAGGTTGAGTTCATAGGTGTTTAGAATAATTTGATAGTTATCTAGCTAAATTCAA
Organism: Canis lupus familiaris; assembly: GCF_011100685.1. Lineage (NCBI taxonomy): Eukaryota > Metazoa > Chordata > Mammalia > Carnivora > Canidae > Canis > Canis lupus. The sequence continues at coordinate 17,251,172 of NC_049229.1, read as the reverse complement.
ATGAGGTCCCCTGCTCTTCTTCCTTCTACCTCTCCTCCCAAAAGATGTAGTTTTTAAAACCCATTAACAGAAATGATGTGTATCTTGGTACCAGATCCTTTTGTGATATGGTTGGGGTTGGGGCAGGTAAGGGGAATAACACAATAAATTTTGGAAATCTGAGTCAAGCTGTAGAATAAAAATTTTTTTCTCAAAATTATCTTAGAATCTTTGGTTATTCTTTCTGGTAATGGCGGTGCAGCCTTATCAGGCTAATTCTTCTGCAGTTAACGATTGAACACTGAATAAGATATGAAAAATAGAGATTTAAAGGCATGGGAGAGCAACTAAGTACAGACAGAAAAATCATTGTTGGAGATTTTTTATAATAGTCTTTTGATAATTGATAGATCAACTAGACAAAATGACTAAGAATAAAAAAGATATAAAAACATTATTAATCAGCATGATCTAATTGACATAGGACACTTCACCCAACAGTAGTAGGGTATGCATTCTTTCCAAAAGCACATATAATAGTTACCACGATAAACCATATGCTAGACCTTAAAATAAGTCTCAATGAATTTGGAAAAATTGAAATTTTACAGCGTATATTCTCTAACCACAGTCAATTAAGTTAGAAAGCAATAGCAATAAGGTTTCTGGGAAATCCTCATTATTTTAAAATTAAATAGCTTCTTCTATGTAACCCATGAATCAAAGAAAAAAGTCACAAGAAAAAATTTAAAAACAAACAATTATGAAAACAATATATTAAAATGTGTGTGATGTGGCTAAAAAACTGCCCAGAGGGAAATCTAACGCTTTACATACTTATATTAGAGAAGAAAAAAACAAGTTTCTACCTTATGAAGCTAGAAAAAGAAAAGAGATTGAAGCTTGAAGTAAATAGAAAGAAAAATAAGATTAAAATTAATTAAATCAAAAGTTGGTTTGTTTAAAAGATTAGTAAAATAAATTAATAAAATTTCTAGTAAAAGTTGCCTGGAAAAAAAGAGAGAAAAAAATCAAAGTAATTGATACCAGGAATGAAAAAGGGGGTATCACTACAGACATTTCATGCATCAAAAGGATACTAAGATAATATAGTAACTAGTTTATTTTAGTGAAGTACAATCTCCTGCATCTTCCTGAGAATGATACATAGAAGGTAATTTATTTTTTGAAAACTTAACGCATTTGAAACCATATTCATGGTTATTATTAATATTTTGGCTCGGTATAGAATTCCTTAATGAACACGATTTCCCAACATATTTAAAAGCATTTCTTCATTGTCATCTAGCTTCTGTTACTGTTAAAAAGTCTGATGGTATTCTTTTTTTAAATATATTTTTTTAAGATTTATTTTTATTTATTTATGATAGACATAGAGAGAGAGAGAGAGAGAGAGAGAGAGAGAGAGAGAGAGAGAGGCAGAGATACAGGCAGAGGGAGAAGCAAGCTCCATGCCGGGAGCCCGGGAGCCTGACACGGGACTCGATCTCGGGACTCCAGGATCATGCCCTGGGCCAAAGGCAGGCGGAAACCGCTGGGCCACCCAGGGATCCCCGTCTGATGGTATTCTGATCCTGAACTTTTGTAAATTATTTCTTTTAATTTGGGAGCTATCAGTTTCTGGAAGCTATGCGAGAACTAAAGTCACAAAATGGTGCTCCTTTGTACCAAGTATAATCTTTGAGTTTGAAAATCCATATTCTCAGATTCTGGGAAATTATCTTATTTTTTTGAAAGGTTTTTTTTTTTTTCCCCTGTTCTAATTGTGGATAGTTCCTGATGGCCTTCTTCCTATTGTTCATGTCTTCTTTTTCAAACTTTCTGGAAGAAATATACAAACCTCAAAACACTATCCTTCAGTTTTTTTTTTTTTGTTTGTTTGTTAAAACTTAAAATTTTATTTTTTAAAAAAATTTTAAGAAATGCTTTATTATTCTCTGAATTTTTATTTTTTGAAATATATATAGCCTCATGATCTTGTTTTGTGACTGTAATGTTATCTTTTATTTCTCTGAGATTATTCATTATAAATGGTTTCTTACTCTCTTTTTTATTTTTATTATTTTTATTTTTTTTTCTTACTCTCTTTGTATTGTTTCTCTCTACTGAGTTTCTTTCTGAAAAAAAAAAAAAAAGAAACAACCCTGTTATTTTTAGGTTTTTGTTTTTCCTATTGATGGTTTCCTCAAATGGCTAGTGATGCGTGGTTTACTGTTTGCCTCTAAGAGTGAGGCATTAAGAAGCTGATGGTGACATCAAAAAGTTGGCTAAGTTTGCTTATTGGGCAGGGACCTGGTAGTTTACTTGGGGGAAACTCTAGATCTCATAATATCAACTTTCTTGAGTTGATAAAGCTCTCCAAAAAAGAATTCTCCAATTTCGTGACTTGTAGTATTCTAGAAGTTGCTAGCAAGAGGGAAATCCTTGGTTTGATTTTTCTAGAGTTAATCTCTAATTTCCTGATGAAATAGGATGGAGAAAATTGTCTGGCTGAATGGGGCAGGAGAAGGATATGGGAAAATAACTGCTCTCTCAATAGATTTTCAGCCAATACTTTTATTTTCAGTCCCACTGCTCATCTTCCACCCTCTGTACTAAGAAGTGCCTCAAGTTCCTTATACTTTCTGGGGTTCTGGAACACCAATCGGCTTATTTCGTACTGGCTTCCCAACTTCAGGCACTTAGGTTTCATTTGCTAAGTCAGTTGCCACTGATTCATCTACTTTCCATCTTCCAAAATTATAACGTCTCTTATCTGTTATTTCTTCTATTCTTTTTGTTCTATTGTTATTTTGGTGATATCTTAGGACAGAACAGATGTAACCATGTGTATTCAAGCCACTATGTTTGATGAGTAGCCCTACTAGTAAGTCACAAAGAAATTATTACTTAAAAAGCCTCAAGGACCCATCAGTTGTGCATGGATGACATGCAGTGTAGGAATCTTATTTCTTATTGCTCATTTCACCCTCCCTTAGGTACAGATGTGCTAATACTTCTCTCTCTTTACCAGAGGTCTAAGGTCCCACCTTCCTTTTTGATACCCTTTTGGGTACTTGTTATTGGGGTTTAGGGAAAACTGTCCTCACAGAGCCACATGTGGTTAAGGTGCTAGATAGTAATGAAGTGAAACTGGCCAGATGTCAATAGGATCAGTTGGTGCCATGATTGGGCCCAGGCAACAGGACATTTTTGCTGAGAAAGGGTTGTCTGTTGTGTCTGAGCAACCCACCTCCTAGTCAGCTTCTGGGCATCATGGTCCTTTGTCAGTCCACCAGCCTAGCTCCTATGAGGCTGTGGTCCTTTATCTTTCCTGGATAGCTCCTCTGGGACTATTTCCAGACTTTTGAAGTCTTCTTCAGTTTATTCTGTTCTTCTTCAATTTACCTGACCCTCACCCCACCTTCTTCCTTTTAATCTAGAGATATTCTTTGTTTCTCTAAAAGTACTTCCTTATTTCTACTGTCTCTTCAATTACAATTCTCTAGATTTTTAGCATTTGAACTAGTGGCCCATTAAATCTGGAACCCAAATTATTAGCTACCTTAAAACAAGCTTTCTTCCTAGGCAACTGTTCTGATCTTTAAATTCTAGGAACTGACGGATATAAGTGCATGCTATTGCCCCCACCACCACCCCCCACCCAAAAAGGGAAGGAAATCCATCAGTTAAGCTCCTATCTTGAAGTGGTCTGAGTGTATACCTGTTGCCATGGGCCTTTGATGAGTTAAAAATCATATTGGATAATATGGATACTCAAGTCATTTGGAGGTCTTGCAACACACAATCAATTATTCTTCAAGTACTAATGTGCCACACTCTGAAAATACGGAAGTGAATGGGAAATGAAGAGTCACTTTCCTTTTTTTTTTAATTTATTTTTTTATTTTTTTATTGGTGTTCAATTTACTAACATACAGAATAACCCCCAGTGCCCGTCACCCATTCACTCCCACCCCCCGCCCTCCTCCCCTTCCAACACCCCTAGTTCGTTTCCCAGAGTTAGCAGTCTTTACATTCTGTCTCCCTTTCTGATATTTCCCACACATTTCTTCCCCCTTCCCTTATATTCCCTTTCACTATTATTTATATTCCCCAAATGAATGAGAACATATAATGTTTGTCCTTCTCCGACTGGCTTACTTCACTCAGCATAATACCCTCCAGTTCCATCCACGTTGAAGCAAATGGTGGGTATTTGTCATTTCTAATAGCTGAGTAATATTCCATTGTATACATAAACCACATCTTCTTTATCCATTCATCTTTCGTTGGACACCGAGGTTCCTTCCACAGTTTGGCTATCGTGGCCATTGCTGCTATAAACATCGGGTTGCAGGTGTCCCGGCGTTTCACTGCATCTGTATCTTTGGGGTAAATCCCCGGCAGTGCAATTGCTGGGTCGTAGGGCAGGTATATTTTTAACTGTTTGAGGAACCTCCACACAGTTTTCCAGAGTGGCTGCACCAGTTCACATTCCCACCAACAGTGTATGAGGGTTCCCTTTTCTCCACATCCTCTCCAACATTTGTTGTTTCCTGCCTTGTTAATTTTCCCCATTCTCACTGGTGTGAGGTGGTATCTCATTGTGGTTTTAATTTGTATTTCCCTGATGGCAAGTGATGCAGAGCATTTTCTCGTGTGCATGTTGGCCATGTCTATGTCTTCCTCTGTGAGATTTCTCTTCATGTCTTTTGCCCATTTCATGATTGGATTGTTTGTTTCTTTGGTGTTGAGTTTAAGAAGTTCTTTATAGATCTTGGAAACTAGCCCTTTATCTGATATGTCATTTGCAAATATCTTCTCCCATTCTGTAGGTTGTCTTTGAGTTTTTTTGACTGTATCCTTTGCTGTGCAAAAGCTTCTTATCTTGATGAAGTCCCAATAGTTCATTTTTGCTTTTGTTTCTTTTGCCTTCGTGGATGTATCTTGCAAGAAGTTACTATGGCCGAGTTCAAAAAGGGTGTTGCCTGTGTTCTCCTCTAGGATTTTGATGGAATCTTGTCTCACATTTAGATCTTTCATCCATTTTGAGTTTATCTTTGTGTATGGTGAAAGAGAGTGGTCTAGTTTCATTCTTCTGCATGTGGATGTCCAATTTTCCCAGCACCATTTATTGAAGAGACTGTCTTTCTTCCAATGGATAGTCTTTCCTCCTTTATCGAATATTAGTTGCCCATAAAGTTCAGGGTCCACTTCTGGAGTCTCTATTCTGTTCCACTGATCTATGTGTCTGTTTTTGTGCCAGTACCACACTGTCTTGATGACCACAGCTTTGTAGTACAACATGAAATCTGGCATTGTGATGCCCCAGATATGGTTTTCTTTTTTAAAATTCCCCTGGCTATTCGGGGTCTTTTCTGATTCCACACAAATCTTAAAATAATTTGTTCTAACTCTCTGTAGAAAGTCCATGGTATTTTGATAGGGATTGCATTAAACGTGTATATTGCCCTGGGTAACATTGACATTTTCACAATATTAATTCTGCCAATCCATGAGCATAGAATATTTTTCCATCTCTTTGTGTCTTCCTCAATTTCTTTCAGAAGTGTTCTATAGTTTTGAGGGTATAGATCCTTTACATCTTTGGTTAGGTTTATTCCTAGGTATCTTATGCTTTTGGGTGCAATTGTAAATGGGATTGACTCCTTAATTTCTCTTTCTTCAGTCTCATTGTTAGTGTATAGAAATGCCACTGACTTCTGGGCATTGATTTTGTATCCTGCCACGCTACCGAATTGCTGTATGAGTTCTAGCAATCTTGGGGTGGAGGCTTTTGGGTTTTCTATGTAGAGTATCATGTCATCGGCGAAGAGGGAGAGTTTGACTTCTTCTTTGCCAATTTGAATGCCTTTAATGTCTTTTTGTTGTCTGATTGCTGAGGCTAGGACTTCCAGTACTATGTTGAACAGCAGTGGTGAGAGTGGACATCCCTGTCTTGTTCCTGATCTTAGGGGAAAGGCTCCCAGTGCTTCCCCATTGAGAATGATATTTGCTGTGGGCTTTTCATAGATGGCTTTTAAGATGTCGAGGAATGTTCCCTCTATCCCTACACTCTGAAGAGTTTTGATCAGGAATGGATGCTGTATTTTGTCAAATGCTTTCTCTGCATCTAATGAGAGGATCATATGGTTCTTGGTTTTTCTCTTGCTGATATGATGAATCACATTGATTGTTTTACGGGTGTTGAACCAGCCTTGTGTCCCAGGGATAAATCCTACTTGGTCATGGTGAATAATTTTTTTAATGTACTGTTGGATCCTATTGGCCAGTATCTTGTTGAGAATTTTTGCATCCATGTTCATCAGGGATATTGGTCTGTAATTCTCCTTTTTGGTGGGGTCTTTGTCTGGTTTTGGAATTAAGGTGATGCTGGCCTCATAGAACAAATTTGGAAGTACTCCATCTCTTTCTATCTTTCCAAACAGCTTTAGGAGAATAGGTATGATTTCTTCTTTAAATGTTTGATAGAATTCCCCTGGGAAGCCATCTGGCCCTGGACTCTTGTGTCTTGGGAGGTTTTTGATGACTGCTTCAATTTCCTCCCTGGTTATTGGCCTGTTCAGGTTTTCTATTTCTTCCTGTTCCAGTTTTGGTAGTTTGTGGCTTTCCAGGAATGCGTCCATTTCTTCTAGATTGCCTAATTTATTGGCGTATAGCTGTTCATAATATGTTTTTAAAATCGTTTGTATTTCCTTGGTGTTGGTAGTGATCTCTCCTTTCTCATTCATGATTTTATTAATTTGAGTCTTCTCTCTCTTCTTTTTAATAAGGCTGGCTAATGGTTTATCTATCTTATTAATTCTTTCAAAGAACCAACTCCTGGTTTTGTTGATCTGTTCCACAGTTCTTCTGGTCTCGATTTCGTTGAGTTCTGCTCGAATCTTTATTAACTCCCTTCTTCTCTTGGGTGTAGGATCTATTTGCTGTTTTTTCTCTAGCTCCTTTATGTGTAAGGTTAGCTTTTGTATTTGAGTTCTTTCCAGTTTTTGGATGGATGCTTGTATTGCGATGTATTTCCCCCTTAGGACTGCTTTTGCTGCATCCCAAAGATTTTGAACGGTTGTATCTTCATTCTCATTAGTTTCCATGAATCTTTTTAATTCTTCCTTAATTTCCTGGTTGACCCTTTTATCTTTTAGCAGGATGGTCCTTAACCTCCACGTGTTTGAGGTCCTTCCAAACTTCTTGTTGTGATTTAGTTCTAATTTCAAGGCATTATGGTCTGAGAATATGCAGGGGACAATCCCAATCTTTTGGTATCGGTTCAGACCCGATTTGTGACCCAATATGTGGTCTATTCTGGAGAAAGTTCCATGTGCGCTTGAGAAGAATGTGTATTCAGTTGAGTTTGGATGTAAAGTTCTGTAGATATCTGTGAAATCCATCTGGTCCAGTGTATCATTTAAAGCTCTCGTTTCTTTGGAGATGTTGTGCTTAGAAGACCTATGGAGTATAGAAAGAGCTAGATTGAAGTCACCAAGTATAAGTGTATTATTATCTAAGTATTTCTTCACTTTGGTTAATAATTGATTTATATATTTGGCAGCTCCCACATTCGGGGCATATATATTGAGGATTGTTAAGTCCTCTTGTTGAATAGATCCTTTAAGTATGATATAGTGTCCCTCTTCATCTCTCACTACAGTCTTTGGGGTAAATTTTAGTTTATCTGATATAAGGATGGCTACCCCTGCTTTCTTTTGAGGACCATTTGAATGGTAAATGGTTCTCCAACCTTTTATTTTCAGGCTGTAGGTGTCCTTCTGTCTAAAATGAGTCTCTTGTAGACAGCAAATAGATGGGTCCTGCTTTTTTATCCAGTCTGAAACCCTGCGCCTTTTGATGGGGTCATTAAGCCCGTTCACATTCAGAGTTACTATTGAGAGATATGAGTTTAGTGTCATCATGTTATCTATTCAGTCCTTGTTTTTGTGGACTGTTCCACTGAACTTCTTCTTAAAGGGGAATTTTAAGAGTCCCCCTTAAAATTTCTTGCAGAGCTGGTTTGGAGGTCACATATTCTTTTAGTTGCTGCCTGTCTTGGAAGCTCTTTATCTCTCCTTCCATTTTGAATGAGAGCCTTGCTGGATAAAGTATTCTTGGTTGCATGTTCTTTTCATTTAGGACCCTGAATATATCCTGCCAGCCCTTTCTGGCCTGCCAGGTCTCTGTGGAGAGGTCTGCTGTTACCCTAATACTCCTCCCCATAAAAGTCAGGGATTTCTTGTCTCTTGCTGCTTTAAGGATCATCTCTTTATCTTTGGAATTTGCAAGCTTCACTATTAAATGTCGAGGTGTTGAACGGTTTTTATTGATTTTAGGGGGGGATCTCTCTATTTCCTGGATCTGAATGCCTGTTTCCCTTCCCAGATTAGGAAAGTTTTCAGCTAGAATTTGTTCAAATACATATTCTGGCCCTCTGTCCCTTTCGGCGCCCTCGGGAACCCCAATTAAACGTAGGTTTTTCTTTCTCAGGCTGTCGTTTATTTCCCTTAATCTATCCTCATGGTCTTTTAATTGTTTGTCTCTTTTTTCCTCAGTTTCCCTCTTTGCTATCAACTTGTCTTCTATGTCACTCACTCGTTCTTCCACCTCGTTAACCCTCGTCGTTAGGACTTCTAGTTTGGATTGCATCTCATTCAATTGATTTTTAATTTCTGCCTGATTAGCTCTAAATTCTGCAGTCATGAAGTCTCTTGAGTCCTTTATACTTTTTTCTAGAGCCATCAGTAGCTGTATAATAGTGCTTCTGAATTGGCTTTCTGACATTGAATTGTAATCCAGATTTTGTAACTCTGTGGGAGAGAGGACTGTTTCTGATTCTTTCTTTTTTTTTTTTTTTTTTAAAGATTTTATTTATTTATTCATGATAGTCACAGAGAGAGAGAGAGAGAGAGAGGCAGAGACACAGGCAGAGAGAGAAGCGGGCTCCATGCAGGGAGCCCGATGTGGGATTCGATCCCGGGTCTCCAGGATCGCGCCCTGGGCCAAAGGCAGGCGCCAAACCGCTGCGCCACCCAGGGATCCCTGATTCTTTCTTTTGAGGTGAGGTTTTCCTTCTAGTCATTTTGCTCAGTGCAGAGTGGCCAAAAGCAAGTTGTATTGGGAAAAGCAGTCAAAGAGAGGAGAGAAAGAAGGAAAGAATAGAGAAAGAGAAAAAAAAGGAAGAAAAAAACAAAAAAAAAAAAAAGAAGAAAAAAAGAAAGAAAAAGAAAGAAAGGAGGAAAAAGGGGGGTGGGGGAAGGAAACAAATCAAAAAGCAAAACAAAAAAAAAGAAAAAGAAAGAAAGAAAGAAAGAAAGAAAAAGAAAGAAAGAAAGAAAGAAAGAAAGAAAGAAAGAAAGAAAGAAAGAAAGAAAGAAAGAAAGAAAGAAAGAAAAAAAGAACCACGGGGGAGTATCTTCTGATTCTGTGTACTTTAAGTCTCTTGACTTCCCCTGGACCTTGTCCGTCTAGCTGGTCTTCTGGGGGAGGGGCCTGTTGTGCTGATTTTCAGGTGTTAGCACTTGGGGGAGCTGCTCTGCCCCTGCCTGGTGCAGGGCTCAGTGGGGGTTGTTTACCCCGTGAGGCCCCAGGAGAAACCACCGCAGTGGCAGGGCCAGCTCTGGAGCCCTGGACTCAGCCCCCGCAGGAACTCCGGAGCTCTCCATCTGCAGGGCCTGGAGGCTCCGGGGCGGGGCCGCTGATCTGCTCAGCTGGGGCAGGAGCGTCCTCGCTGTCCTGGGCCCTCCCGGCCTCTGCCTGTCCCGGGGGAGGCGGGATCCTGGGCTGTGTCCCGGCGCCCTGGGCTCCGGACCCTGCGCTGTTGGATTCGCGCTCCCGGGCCGCGCAGCCCCCTCCGCGGAGCCGCCCCCGAGCCCCTCCGAGCTGCTCCTGGAACCGCGCAGCCCCCTCCGCACGGAGCCTCTTCCTCTGCCCGAGCCCCTCCGAGCTGCTCCCGCCCCGCAGCCCCCTCCACGGAGCTGCCCCCGAGCCCCCCCCGAGCTGCTCCGGGTCCCGCCGTGCGCGCTGCAGCCCTTAGGGAGCTCGGCGCATCTCCCGGGCGCAGGTGTCTGTTAGTGTCCCCGGGAACCCGAGGTCACCCCCTCCCTCCTGGGTCCTGCTCCAACTCCCTGCGAGCCCCTTTCCGCCGGGAAGGTCGGTGCAGCTCCTGCGTCTCCGGGACGGGGCTCTCCTGTCCTGGGGACACTCGCCCCGGCCTCAGCCCGGCTCCTCGCGGGCCCCTCCCCCTTGGAGGCCTTTGTTTCTTTGTTTCTTTTTCCCCGTCTTCCTACCTTGATAGAAGCGTGAACTCTTCTCACTGTTGCATTCCAGCTGGTCTCTCTTTAATTCTCAGGCCGAATTCATAGATTTTCAGGATGATTGGAAGGTTTTCTAGGTAATTTGGTGGAGACAGGTGATTTGGGGACCCTACTCTTCCGCCATCTTGCCCCTCCCCCAAGAGTCACTTTCCTAAAGGAGTTGGTGTGTTGGTGTTCTAGAGTTAAACAATGAACATCCAAACCAAAAAAGTATAGAAGAAGCATTTTGTTTATTATTTCACAATATATAAGGGTATCAAATCATCATATTGCATACCTTAAACATACACAATGTCATATGTCAGTTATATCTCAGTAAATCTGGAAAAAAAGTATATAAGCAGAGGAGTTAGGTACCCAATATGGGAGTTTTTAGAGTAGACTTACAGGCCAGAAACCCTAGAGGGGGTAGCAAAACAGCTCAAAAAGAGGAACAATAGAAGGTAAATACAGAAGGTGAGTATTACAGCCTGAGAGATTCAGGTGAAGCCATAGATGCTGACTTTCTTTTCGATCATATCAAATAAGTTGATATATACATTTTTTTCCAAGTCATATTGCTGATATTTCTTGCTGCAAATACAAGGAAATATTGAATTTTTTCCCTATAATAAATCAATTGTTAGTAAAAAATAGAATGAAGAGCTGGAAAGTTCCTCCAGATAGCATATAAATGTCTTTGCAGGAAAGCGCCTTGCTATTAAATCAATCTACGCAGTTGGGCTAGGTAATTCTCCTTTCTAAGTTGATTTTTTGGCTGAACTTCCATTATATCTTGAAGCTGATATGTGAGTAAAGACAAATGAAAGACAAGTTTGGATAAGGATGGCATTTGGCATTATGTTCATTTTATGCAGTTAGATTTTTTTTTTCCATTTTACAGTCCTATTCTTATTTGTTCTAACATTCATTTCCTGTCTTCAGAATTTTATTAGGAAACATTCTTGTAACAGATGTTTTACCAAGTCATCTTGTCAAGGTGTTTGTGTTGTAGTGGTTTTTCTAACTGTGGTTAGGTGTGATGTTAAATAATTCTTCATATTAATAATGACATTTGGTTCTCCAGCTTATCTTTTGATATAATTATCCTAGATTTGGCTCATGTTCACTTATCCCTATTTCTCTCATCCTATGCTATTTTTAGCCACTTGCTTCCCAGTGGAGCATCAAAAGAATTATCTTCTGAATCACCTGTGTGACTCAGTGAGATCAGTTTTGATTTGGTCATCTGAGGACAGTCCATAGAGCCAACTCAATACTTTGGGCCAATAACCCCAATGTGTTCTAACTGTAACAAAGGGATTATGTCTGACTGAAGTCTGGAGGAAGACTCTGAGCCAGTGGGAATGCAATTGCTGATAGAATGGCATGGGAACGGGCTTAATGCCTGTCCTCTGTAGAGGAGGGAAGCTTTGGAGTTGCACTCAGTTCAAACTCAGTCTTTGCGATTGGCCAGTTTTGTGACTTTGGGCCAATCTCTCTGAATGTCAATTTCCTTATCTATAAAACAGAGACCTTAACAGAGCCTCTGTACAATGCTGCTGTATTTTTTTTTTTAAATATGGATGACACTAGATCTATAGAATGGTATAAAGTAAGTGCTCACGAAGACAAAAATGGAAAGAGATAGATCCTGTCCTAATATTTTCTGGTTTCCACACTTTCAGTTGTTAATAATGAAAACACTTCAAGGATATTGGCTGAAGGAAACAGGGCTCAAGGCAGGTTAGGCCATATAGCCTCATCAAAGGAGATACAGGAAGACAGCGAACAGGGCTGTATCATACAAGCAGTCAGGGAGCAACTTTTTCTTATAGTCTAAATTGGATTTACCAACCTAAATATCTGGATATTTTCAATACTTCCTTATAAATCAGGCATCTGTAATCTATTATTAGTACTTCAAAGTTGTGTCAATAAAGAAAAAATCAAAATGGAAAGTTCCAGAGGAAAAAAGTTATTCACGGGTTGACATAAAAGACATAAAATCTTATAATGCATCAGATTCAGCTGTTCCCTTTTTTTTCACAAATCACTGAAAGGGCTTTTATTCTGATTTCATAGACTATTTTTCCTTTTGCTTCTCCATCTCAGGCTGTCACAACACTTTGTGGTGTTCAGTGAATATTCATGAAGACCAGTTTCTTCCCAGTGGCAGCACTACCTGTAGACAGAGAGGTTCACACAGAACACTTGTGGTCTGTAGGCCAGAACTTTAAAAAACAGCTTGGTTAATTAACAAACTGAAGAATAATGTGTTTACACAAAACATTGTATTCATCTAGATCTACAAGTCCTTTTTTTTTCTTTCGAAAAAAGAAATATTAAAAAGGAATTTCCTGAATAATGAAAGTAGCTCACCTTTTTTCCCCTGGATATTTATTAGGATGTAGCCTTATATGCAAAAGGGCTGTGTTTATTTTTTCCCAATTTACAGGACAGGAGAATTTTTAGATAAAGTTTCTTTCAGAACTGTTCACACATTAGAATTGTACTTTATACTAAGGTTGAGTGGAAGCGCAGATCTGAAAAAAACTGCATGATGCCAACCTGACAACTAAGAAGATAGTTAAATTAACAGCCAATTATATATTCCAACTACTTATTTGACATGGTATAGATTTTAAAATGCAGATAATAAAAGAATGTCGTAATCCAGCCATTTATACCTGCAATATGAGCTCTGCCTTGGATTCAGAAATGTTCCAAGTAAGAAGAGATGCATCTCTCTCTCGGAGCTCAGGCACACTGAATTTGAAGCAGGTAAAAAGAGGAAAAAGATTTAGAGATACAACTGGGGAGACTAAGCAAGACTGCGTAGGAAATGTGAATGCCAACAAAACCAGTGTGTTTCGTTGAGGTGAGATGTAAATGTCCAAAGAATTTTAGATTTCTTGGTGAATGGCACTATTGCAACACAAAGCTAAAAGGTGTGAAATATGTTGATATTGACATGATGAACATTTGTAGTTCTTTTTCTTTTCTTTTTCATTTGTAGTTCTTTTAAAAGCTTTCAAAATGTCCTACCTCCCAAGGCTTTTTAGTTTTAGTTTTATGTGTGTGTGTGTGCATGTGCATGCATGCATGTGTGCCTGTGCGGGAGTGTATGTGTGTTGGCAGGGGCCAGGAGGTTGGGGAGGCTTTGTCAATAAGTTCCCAGTTCTTTAATTGTAAACAAAACCACACCAGAGCAATATGTTTCAATTAAAAACCTGGAGCCAGAGAGGATTATCTCAGGAAAATATTTATTTTCAGCTCTGTAAGGCTCATAGATCTTACTGGAGAAAACAGGGAAAGACAGAAGAATGTAACAGAAGTATCTAATACTTCTAATACTTCATTTGGAGTAAGAAGAAAGGTTGGAGAAAGTTCTCCAAATCAAAAGTTGATTGTTGTTTGCAAAATATATCTTGAAAACAAATCTTATTAATATTGAGTTTGGAGATTTCATAGCATTTCTCAGATAATAGGCTGAAAGAAATGTATTACCAGTCTCTGATTGAAATAGTGTAGCTTGTAACTATTTTTATTTCTTACCAATAACTTGCTTTTACAAGTTACAAGGAGAAAGAGAACCCACTGATTTAAGTCTGATTTTGTAATAATAAAAATATAAAATATTATAGGCAGTATAGAGAATAACACCCATGCCTTTTTTATATAAATTTAATACATGCCTGATTTGCCTTAATTATCTTTACAGAAATCCATACTGTTAACCCTATTTTCACCTGTATCCATTCCTTTGTCCTTTAACACAGACTAAAGTTGCTGGGTATCATCCATCCATGCTTTTACATTATCAATAAATACTATTTTTTGTCTCATATGCTTTACATCAATGCTATCATATTATGTAGATCATTCTACAGCTTGCTATTTTCACTCATTCTTATGCTTTCATTGTATATGTTAATGCACATGGCTCTAATTCATTTTATTTTTGCATAATATCCCAGTGCATGATTAAACCACAATTTGTTTGTGCATTCCCTTACTGATAGCATACATCTCTTTAGTATGCTAGAGTTCTTTAGGGTATATTCCTATAAGTGTAATTATGTCCTAGGATATAAGCATCTCCAACTTTAGTAGATACTGTCCACTGCAATTGAAAGAAATAATGCCAGCTTATACTCTCTCCAACAGTGTTGGCAAGATTGGGAGTTCCTCTTTCCCCACATCGTTGCCAACACCTGGCTGACATTTATTCTTTTAGCAACAGTTTATTGAGTAGCTTATGTGGTGATATAGCAATAAAGCAGTCCTTTCCCTCATGAAGCCTCATTCCAGTGGGAAACAGACACTATACAAACAAATATGTTTGCAGATGGTTATAAATAAGCAAAGCAAGAGATAGCAAGCCACAGGGATGACATGGGTTGGGTATGGGGAGTTTTTCTGGGTCAGGCAAACCTTCCTAGATGAAGTGACATTTAAACAGAAAATTAATTGAAATGTGGAAGAAAGTCATGTGGACTTATGGGCATAAAAGAAATGGTAAGTACAAAGGCCCTGAGGTGGGAGAATTTTTGTCTTTAAAATTTTTGTCAGCCTCATAAGGTATGAGATAGTATTCTGTTGTTTTGGTGTCTATGTCCCTTATTATGAAGTAATATTGGTCATGCAATTTCCTCTTCTGTGTATGGCCAGTTGCATTTTTCGTTTTTTTCTTATTGTGTTTTTCTTATTGTGTATGGCCAGTTGCATTTTTCGTTTTTTTCTTATTGATCAGCAGAAATTCTTTAGATATTTTGGATACTATTTATCAGTTATATAAATCTTTTAAAATATTAAAATTATTATTTCTTTGCATAGGCTCTATACTCAAAAGAGTTTCCAACAATTTACTTCTGGAAACACACAAATTCCAATAAAGCAAACTTAAATGTAGGACACAGTGTTTCTGTGAAAAAATTTGAGTATAGAACAAAGGTAATCACCTAGATAATTTTTGGACAAACTAGTAATAAAAAGAATTAGTTTTTGGAAAAAATCTGAATTATTTTGAAAATTTTTGTTAATTCTCTACTTTTCAGTTTACATGTATATTCAATCTGTAGAAAGAGTTTACTTAGTCACAATTATCTAGGTCAGCACAGTCCAACAGAAATATAATGTAAACCATAAATGGAAACCACATATGTAATTAAAAATTTTTCCAAGGGCCACATTAAAAAAGGTAAGAAGAAACAGGCAAAATTAAATTTAGTTATTTATATATTTTATTGAACTCACTATATTAGAAATATAGTGAGCTCAATATTAGAAATTTTATAGATTTAAAATATTAGAAATATTTGAAATATTTGATTAGTTCAAATATTAGAAATATTTGGTTTCAACATATAATCAATTTAAAAATTGAGATATTTTATATTATTTAAAAAATACTAATTCTTTGAAATCTGATGTGAATTTATAGTTACAGCATATTTCAGTTGGTATTAACTGGATTTGAGGTGCTCAGTAGACATATGAGGTTTATGGCTGCTGTGTTGGACAGTGTTGTCCTGTATCATTTGACATGATAGAGTGCCCTCTACCCCCAGTTGTCTATGAAGTTGAATAGATCTAAAAGCCCAGAGCTTAACGGGACTCTAAAGTAGGTAGGCTGAAATTTTCTCCCTGTAAGGAGTGATATATACTGCTACTCCAAAAAAAGGATTTGAAATCTGAACTGTTTTACACTGCTAGATAAAAGTGGTTCTTGCCAAGTAAACCAAAAAAATATGGTCTTTTTAAAAAAAATATATTCCTATGATATCATTTGTAAAATTAGCAATGAATAAAGTAAAAGATTGCTTTAAGGACTAGAATGTACAGATGACCAATAAGCGCATGAATAGATGCTTAACATCACTAATCATTAGGAAAATGCAAATCAAACCACAATGAGATACCACTTCACATCCGTTAGGGGGGCTATTATCTAAAAAGTAAAGCAAAACAAAACCCAGAAAACAAGTGTTAAGAAGGATGTGGAGAAATCGGAACCCTTTGCACTGCTGTTGGGAATGTAAAATGCTGCACAGCTGCTATGGAAAACAGTCTGGCAGTTTCTCAAAAAAAAAAAAAAAAAAAAAAAAAAAAGAATTACTGTAAGATCTAGCAATTCTACTTCTGGGTACATACCCCTAAGAACTGAAAGCAGAGTCTCAAAGAGATATGTGTGTACCATATTCAGAGCAGCTCTATTCACAATGGCCAAAAGCTGGAAGCAGGCCAGGTGTCCATCAACAGATGAATGGATAAACAAATAAGATATATCATATGATGGAATATTATTCAGCCTTAAAAAGGCTGGAAATTCTGACACATGCTATAACATGGATGAAGCTTAAGGACA
This sequence comes from Canis lupus familiaris, assembly GCF_011100685.1. Taxonomy (NCBI): domain Eukaryota; kingdom Metazoa; phylum Chordata; class Mammalia; order Carnivora; family Canidae; genus Canis; species Canis lupus. Next base: position 17,234,516 of record NC_049229.1, on the reverse strand, counting down.
TTATGTTAAGTGAAATAAGCTAGTCATAAAGGACAAAATACTCCTTTTACTCTTGAAGTACTTAGAGTAGGTGAATTTAGAGACCGAAAGTAAAATGGTGGTGACTGAGATGGAGGGGAGGGGGAAATGGGAAGACAGTTTTGAATGGGTCCATCATTTCAGTTTTGCAAGCTGAAAAACATTCTGTGGATAAGTGGTGGAGATGGTTACACAAGAGTATTAAAGTACTTAATGCCACTGACCTGTACAATTAAAATGGTAAATTTTATGTTGTGTATATTTTACCACAATTAAAAATAAGTAAACAGTTTTTAAAAAGTATAAGGTTACTTTGAAAACATTCTACATTATTATCTTTTGTCTCTTCTTTGTTTTCTTTTTCCCTCTGTATAAACTCATTATCCTAATTTTCTTAATCCATTGGTCAGTAAGTGATATTTCATAAGAGGAAGGGGTTACTCCTAGAAAATTCTAGGTTTCTTTCCAATAATTCATCTGATATAAAGTCTAAGTAGAAAGGCTTCTTGAAAACATGCACAGAAAGCTGTATGTTCTTTGACATCTTTACTAGAATTACTCTTTGCCTGACATTAGTAACTTATGAATTTCAAAAGAGGTAAATTACGCAGGTTCAGAAAACTTAGAAGTATCAACATGCTAATAACTGATTTTTCTTCTTTTCTCAATATTTTAGGCCATAATTTTGGTATCTTGAAATAATTATCTGAGTTTTCATAAGAAGTGTGGGTTTTTTTTTCTAGGTTATTTGTTCTTTGGTAAGATAAATTTCACATTTTCTTTTTTAGGTCCCGAATTTCCCTGAAAATTTCCCTTATTTCATGTATACCTTGATGTCATTCTTGGGTTCTTAATCTACTTGGTTGAGTACACACTCAAGCAACATTGAGGTTTAGGGCCCTTTTATAAAACATTCTGAAAAGTCCAGATTTTTGGCGTGCAGCTCAGGGCAGTTTCACAAAGTTTAAAGCAAACATGAAAAGATTAAATGTGTAGAGGGGCTCTCAGTTTAAACAAACTTCAGTATAACTTATAACATGAGTAAGTACAAAACAAGTTAATTTGTTATCCCTCATGCTTCGTTAAAATATACAACCTGGAAGTGGATTTCTTCCCTGTGAATGAAATCTGAGCAGGCTCCAAAACTTTTCTGGTGACTTTAAGTAATAAAAAGTCCTAGAGAACATTAAGCTCCAGATAGTCTCAACTCAGCAAATAGAATGCTGATGTCCCAATAATCATCAAAACACGTAATGTGATTTAATATCAAATCTTTTCCCTTCCCCCTGGAAGGACCTAAGGCAGCTGCTGAGGATAGAGGGCAGGAAGCTTTTTGCTTTCTCACATAGATCCTTTTCCATATGCTAGTTTTGGAGTGGAGAGGGAAGAGGGGGAGGAGGCAGTGGAGCAGGATGGTGTTGTGCTATGGTGTAAGAGTCTGGCAGTTAGCATTTTTGATTGTAATATAAGTACCCAACACTAAGCTTTTGGTTCCCAAGGCATCCTCTTCAAAGATATTCATCTCAGATAAACACATTACCAACTACACACCTAGATGAAGAGCCAGAATGCCTCACCCATGAAGTCCTCTTTTGGGAAAGAGCTGGTTGATTTGGATAACTGACCATTTGACTGCTTGTTTTTCCCTTTCTGCTTTTTAATTCCATTCTTATGTTTTAAATTTACCAGTGATGGGACACCTGGGTGGCTCAGTTGGTTAAGCATCTGCCTTTGGCCTGGGTCATGATGTCAGGGCCCTGGGATTGAGCCCTGCATGGGCTCCTTGTCCAGCAGGGAGCCTGCTTCTCCCTCTCCCCTGGCTTGTGCTCTCTCTTGCTCTCAAATAAATAAATCTTTAAAGAAATAAATTTACCATTTAAGAGTGAATCTGTGAAGCTCTAGGTACTCCACCCTTGACCCCAGTAAAGGCAGAACTTCAGGTCTGTGCTTTCTTTCTCTATCTCCCTCTCTCTCTCTCTCTCACCTATGATGACCCCTTTGTGTGGCTCTGGCCATGGCATATTGTGTTCCTTCCAGGACCTGTGTATAAATAAACCTTGTTTTTTCCAAAGTTCCCTGATAGTTGTTGCTAAAGTGTGTCTTGCAGTCATAGTAAGAGTTACAGGGACTGGTCCAGTCATACATTGGCTCTGGTTAGGGATGTGTGTGTGGGCTCTCCACAAGTACTGTGGACCCAGGTGAGTGCCTCCGGCATTTTTAGCTGATAGCATCTCTATCAGTAGACTGAGACCAACCTAAAACTTGTATTCTCTGTGCCTGGCAAACATTTAAAGCTGCCTTTGTCCTGTGGACACTTTTGTGAACACTTGGAGCCTCTCTCATGGGCTCCTGTGGCTCTGGGATACTGGAAGGAACCACTCGTCCAGCCCCTAGTTCTCAGGGGCTCCCATCAACACCTCTATTGCTGGCTTATTGCCCCTCCTTTCAGGGTAGTATTTTCTTGGGTTGGACTCAAAGAATTGCAGACTATTTCATCAGAATGGTCCACATCTGGTTCATAGGAAGTGATCTCACATTCATGGACCCATTGTGGGAAGGCAGAACCATTTCTTTCTAGATTTTCCATGTTTCTAGCTATGCCAAGCAGCAGATCTTCACTTTCCAGTAACCAGTGTTGTACCAGCTTGTCACTCCTGCTCCACATATTTTCTGGCAGCAGTGCTGCTGTGTTTCCCAACAAAACAACAAAATGACAGTATTTTGTTGCAGGCAGCAAGGACTGAGGATGCCACGAATCACTCTTTGTACATAATTAATTGTTATTAACTCAATAAAGACATGGATTTAAGATTTTATGAGATTTATCTTAATTATAAATATCTAGGACTCCGCTTTTGTTTAGTATGGGTTGGTGGATACATAAATAAACTATAAAACAGATGATCTTTACAAAACTGACCATATTAAGCTGATGTCCGACTTTGGTTTTGAGTGTGCCAAGATGTTGGTCTCCTCATTCCTCAGGGTAACTAGGAAGGACCCGGTACAAACTTTATCATCTTCTGTGTGTGAAATAGAAAATGTAGGGAATCTCTCTACTATACTTCATGTTAATGAAAGAGACATTAACATGAGGGTTGAAAATAAATGTAAAAAAATTGAACTTAGTGAAATTTTATTATGGGCCTTGGATATGCAAATTGCTATTAATAATTGCTATAATAAGTGATATCTAGTGTCAACTCCATATAAATGTCAGCAATTAACAGTGCATATTATATGTTTTTGCCATTTCCAAAGCTGACTGGTCTCTACTTGTTTTGAAAATATGTCACTCTTTGAAGACTTTTCAGAAAGGACCTATAATTTGTCAGCATCAATCATTTTTAGATGTGAGTACCAGGGTTTTATGTGATGAGTCTCACAGTGCTAGCCAAAGTTTAAAGTCTTTTATTTGATGCCACATAAGCCCACTCATGTAGGTGGCTTGTAATGATCATGTACCTTGGGTTTACAAGCCTTTGCAACCGTATTTCCTCATCTGATCATGTTTCTGTATTAAATATTGGGCTAAGTTTCAGCAACCATGTCTAGTGTCCAGTCAAAATTTATTTATATTTTATAGAAATGAAATTTGTCTTCATTTTGTTCAAGACAGTGTATGTAAAATATATTTCTTCCCTTGACATTTTATTTGTTCAAAGAGATGGAAAAGGTAGTAACTAAGTATAATCAAAGTGCTTGTGTCTTCCAGTAGATCAAGCATAGGAATAATTTTTATTTTTTAATGTACCGTTCTATTAAAAACAACTCTACATTTCTCTTACCATGGAGACCATTGAATTACCCTGCTGGAACCCAGACTTGATTCTGCCTAAAATATTTCATCAGGGCTGTGAAGTTAAAAATATTTCTTCCTATCTGATTCTTCTAAGGAGATTGAAGGAGCATCTGACAGCCTCTAAAATTTTAGAGAGGGATTAGAGCTCCAGAATCAGTGATTTCACTCTCATTAAGAATTTTTAAAAATGACAAAAGGTGGAGAATCCACTTAGCTTGGTTTGTTCATTTTCCCTTCTGATTCAGAATTACTTCCTGATGGAGACTTGGCTAAGTAGACTGACAGAAATAGCAAACCCCTGTCAGGTAGAATGCATTGAAAGTAAAAGTAAACATGATTTCGATTTTCTTTATATTCTTAAGAGTGGCATAGAGTTTTGATGCACAAATGCTAAAATGACATTTGTTGATGGAATGAACTCAATTTTGAGAATCCCAAGTATGCTGCCTTTAGATAATAGACACTTAATGAAGTACCTGGCTAGTAGTATCATGACATCAAATATTTCCAAAGTTGTGCCATTTGACTTAAAGAAACATTTTGATGATTTTAAATGTAATTAAAGTAAAAAAATGTAATTAAAGTAGTATAATTTGTGTTTATGCCTGTAATATAGTTTAAGATCAGTAAATAAATTACATTCAGTAAGCCCCATTACTTTATATAAATTGTTTTCCTCAGAATACAACAAAAATTACCTTCTTTCACCAATTTTAATAGTTATTCAGTGAATAAGGTGACAAAGTCCAAATAATTCAGCTTGGAATAAATAGTGGAAGTTTCACAGTTACATTCCAGTGGTCCAAAGAGATAGTGTGAAAAAGATACCAGAAACCTGTTCTTAATGATCAGCAATTGCATTTTCACACTGTCCTGATATAGAGCAGTAATAAAATTCAGAATTTGAATGACTTCTAATATGTATATATGAGTCATGATATGAAAAAATTGAAGGTTTATGAAAGCTAAGCTTTCTCAAAGAGGTGTATCAAAAGTTACTATCTTTCTCATATAGTCATTAGGTTAATGACACAGAAGGCAGGTCTGGTTTTCCAGTATGGTTTCATACTTGAGAGCACTTATCAAAATGCATGTGTCTCATTGATGTGTTAACTTTATTTATAGGAAGAGTAGGTGACACAGGTGAGTTTCGCCCAGAAACTGACCCTGAGACATTTACATGGACAAAGCTTATTAAAAAGTGATCTGGGCATCAACAGTCATGGGGTAGTGAGGAGGCAAGGTTGAGTAAAAGGAAAAGTTGAACTCCAATGTGGTTGTCTGATGATTTATTTTATGTATCAATTTGACTGGGGCAGGGGGTGCTCAGAAACTTGGCTAAACATTATTTCTGAGTGTGTCTGTGAGGGTGTTTCTGGATGAGATAGCACTTGAATTGATGGGCTCAGTAAGGCAGACTGCCATCCCCAACGTGGGGTGTATCATCCAATCCATTGGGGACATGAATAGAATAAAAGATGGAGGACGGGAGAATTCATTTCTTTTCTGCCTGTTTGAGTTGTGATACTGGACTTCTCCTGCCATCAGACTGAAATTAGCATCAGCTCCCCTGGTTCCTAGGCCTTTGGTCTGAGACTGAATTATGCCACAGTTTACCTGGGTCTCCAGCTTGCAGATGGCAGATCCAGGGACTTCTTGGCCTCTAAAATCATGTGAGCCAATTCTTCATAATATATTGCCATCTCTCTCTCTCTCTCTCTCTCTCTCTCTCTCTCTCTCTCTCTCTCATGCCTATTGAGTTTGTTTCTCTGCAGAATGGTTAATAATATAAGCTACAACAAGATCCTCAGTTGATCCCACAGACAGCCCTAGAGCAAGGATGGTCCTCCAGAATTGGCCCAAATCAAGACACAAAAACTAGGCCATTATGCCCCTGAGGAGTAGATATAATTTTAGGCTAGGTGGCTTTCTTTAGTGAGAGCAAGGCCAGAAAAGGGACTTCATGGTAAGTGCTTCAGTCTTGGAGTGGGGACCTGGGTGTCACACTGCATGTCCACTACTGTAGGTAGCCCTTTAGAGTCAGTAATTTACAAAACCTCAGCATATCTTCTTTGGCAATCTAGTTGGAATTTAAACTTTCATTTCTAGAGATATAGACCCTTTTCAATGGACATTCAGTTTTCTTTTGATCATTTACTCTGTTTGGCATTATGCCACATACAATAATAAATAAGACCTAAGACTTGCCCTAGGGTGCTGGCAATATTTTAGAGGAAAGTGAATCTTCAATGGTGGAATATGAGTATTTTGATAGACTAAGGGTAAGGATAGATTTATTTCCTTTATGGAAGACTTGGTTTTCAGTGCTTTCCATATCCCACTACATAGATAGTTATCCCACTCTTCCAATTCTAAAGGTTATCTCTAATGCTTTCATAGAAATCAAATATATCTCTTTTGAACCATGTGAGCTAGCAGACAGTTATAACAACTAATACTTCTCTAGCATTTTCAGTTTACAAAGTACAGCATCCCTTTGTCATTATTTAAAAATAAGAAAACAGAGGCCCAAAGAGGTTACATGGTTTGGTCAAGTTCTATCACCAGAATATGATAGAACCAGCATTCAAACACTATTTTGTTTCCCTGTATGACTCTGGTTGCCTTGTGGAACTGCTAAGGAACCTAAAGAGGCCATTTATTGAACATATAACCGCCAACCAGGTAAAAGTCTTCTTTCCAAGACAGATGGGTAGTTCTCCTATACTGTCGAAGTTTTTAGTCCCATTGTGAGAGAGATTGTTAGAAAAATTTTCTTTATTTCTTAATTCAAGTACATTTCCTTTGGATTTATTTTTTAGGTGGAGAAAATTTATTCATACCTACTCCACTCCCCCTGTTTTCTCTTATTTCTGTTTTCACAAAGTCCTATTTTCCAATCTTGTTGCTCTTACCATATCCTGTTTTTTCTCTTAAAGTGTGAAGATCAAACTGGAAGCCAGAAGGTTTATCTTTTTACTTAAAGCACACAAAAGAAAAACTATTGTTAAATATGGTTGGAAAAATTACTGTCTTAAAACCTTTTTATTTTGAGCTATTGCAGATACATATGCACTTGCAAGAAATAGTACAAAGAGGCCCTGCGTACCCTTCATCCAGTCTTCCTCAGTGGTAACATCTTGTGTACCTGAAGTCCAGTATCACAGCCAAGATCACTTTCTATAGCTTGCATATGATGTTCTTGCTAAAGAATCTCTTTATTTTGTACCTCGTGGCTAATTTATTCAGTAGTCAGAGGCAACAGGATGATTATGGACTTTGGAATCAGAAATAAGTCTGAATCTGAAATCACCATTTGCAAGTTGGAAAAGTTGGTTCACTTTAGTTTCCTGTCTTGTACAATTTGTGTCAAGGAAGGATCAAGTGAACTATTGTATGTAAAATCCCTTTGTAAATTATAAGGACCTAGGCAAATGACTCCTTTTATTGGTATATTATTGCATGCTGTGTTTAACAGGGCCACAAAGACAACAACTTCTTGCCCATTGTTTTAACAGGAAAAAATTAAATAATATTCTTTTCATGATTTCTTTCAAAGTCATGCTGGTTATTACCTATTGCCTTGTGCATTTTCCATTTTATGAATCAATTATAAAAGAAATATTTCAAGGAAGTAACAAAGAATCAAAGTTAAGATCACTATTTTGCAATTTCCAGAAAAAAATCACTGTTTTTTTCTATTTTTAAAAGATGAACAAGATATTTTTCTTTTAAATAATCAGGTAAATTTTCACCTACACAAGTGATCTTAGGTGACACAGTTGGCCATTGATTTAGACATTTGTCCATAAGTAGTATCCTTTCTGTGAAGACCATGTGATAAATATCTATCATCTCCCTATTAGTTAAGTTTATGCTGTTTCTATGTTACTGGTTTGTTTTTACCAATAGGACATTGATATTGAATTTTACAATAGAACATGACCTTTCTCTTTGAATTACCTGTTATACAGGTCAGGAACAGATATGTAACTCATATTTAGAATTCTGTGAGGAAATTGAATTGCTTGGTGTTCTTTCTTTCTTTTTTTTTTCTAACCTTACCATTCATGGCACCAGTTTTCTTTCCTACCCACATTTTGTTTTTATCTCCATTTCTTTCTTGCTTGCTTTATCTAGTATTTTTCTTAAATTTTTTTTATTTATTTATGATAGTCACAGAGAGAGAGAGAGAGAGGCAGAGACATAGGCAGAGGGAGAAGCAGGCTCCATGCACCAGGAGCCCGACGTGGGATTCGATCCAGGATCGCGCCTTGGGCCAAAGGCAGGCGCCAAACCACTGTGCCACCCAGGGATCCCTTATCTAGTATTTGTAAAGCCTCCTTAAATCTATTATGGGACAAGGTAGGGTCTACATAAATGAATAATACTAAAGTCCTAACTTCATCCCATGAAGATGTACAGAGAACTCACTGTAACTGTGGATATGTGAGGTAGTGACTATGCATAGGAATTTAGTATTGTTCAAACTTGCTGTCCACAGAGAGTTTAAAATTCATGTGCCTGGAATTAAATTGATGCCCTAAAATTCCTCTCAAAGGAAATATATATTTTAAATAGCTATAGTTATAAATAAGGTAACTAATTGTTGATAATAATATTATGGAAAGTAAATAATTATGTTAAAGTATTATAATGCAATTTTACAATGCAAGGGGCTCAGCTCTATGGTAGCAAATATTAAAACTTAAAAGTCTGAAGCAAACACTGAAAGATTTGTTGATTTTATATGTTTCAACAATCAAGTTTGCCACTCACTGTTTCCATAGCAACCAAGCTGCCTATATGAAGTAAGCAACTAAATTTCATTGCTCCTTGGTGTAAAAATAGTCACTGTTAATGGTTCTTCTCTGCGTTGGAGCACATAATAAAAAAATAAAACATACCCCCCCCCCAACACACACCTTTATGTCAATCCCAAACTGAAAATGGTCAGTGAGGGTGACTAACCTTTCCAGTATTCCTGGGGCTGAAGGGTTTTCCAGCACATGGGATTTTCAAAGCTAAAACTAGGGCAGTCCGAGGCAAACTGGGATGGCTGATCATCCTACCAGCCCTCCTCAGTAGTTAGAATGACATTTTATTTTGCCCATAGATGTACTTCATTTTGTGGAATAGAGTAAGTTTTAAGTAAGAAAATAGCATGATAAAATGCTATTTGGGGTGATATCATGCTGCCTACAGGAAAGTATGGAGGCAGGAAGGCCAATTGGAAGGCTACTCCAGCCATCCAAACATGAAGTAATATTATGGAGCCTGGGTAGCTCAGTTGGTTAAGCATCCAACTCTTGATCTCAGCTCAGGTCTTGATCTCAGGGTGGTAAGTTCAAGCCCCAAATTGGGCTGCATGCTGGCCGTGGAGCCTACTTAAAAATAAATAAAAACCAAAAACCAAATATGAGGTAATATGGATCTAAAGTGGACCCTCACCTAAATAATGTGCCATGTTACACATTAGTGTCTGATTATAAAATAAAGCTGACCTTTCTTTTTTCTAACTAAAATTAGGATGGCAGAAGGCCCCATTAACTTCATTGGATGTTCCCCAAAGTTGCCTCATGTAGTAGGCCTACAAGTCCGCTTATCAGTTGCCACATGACACCTATTCACACCTCTCTGGTGCTCACTGTTCATGCCTACTACCTACCTATAAAGATATTTTGCCACTGCTAATCATGAGATGTCAGTGCCCATCCTGAGCAGTACCTTTGAGTGCTTCCAAAGCCATTGCTTCTTGGAATAGTGAGCACTGGCATTCAGAGTAGCTTGCTGTCCAACTCTCAACCGCATTTGGTCACTGACCCCAGTACAACTCTACTTGTTCCAGAGTTTCACAAAATCTCTAACCTTCTTCTTCAAAGGAGGCTCAAGGTCAGCTCAAGAGATTAGGTAAGAATGAGATGCCATTCTATCCTCTTTGAGCTCTTGTCTTTCTTCCAACCCCTCTCCACTGAAGTCTCCACTGAGACTCTTCTTTATTTATAAACCCAAAGCTCTCAAACACAGCAGTGCAGGCAAACCGCTTGGAGTGGGAGGAAGGAAAAGAGAGACATGAGGTGTTGTTCACGATTTTGGAGTGATAGCTCAGTCTGCCAGGATCGCCCTGCTTCATAGATCATGAAGGGTAGAATGGCAATGGGGCATTGGTGTGATTCAGTCAGTTGAACCTCCAACTCTTGATTTGCTCAAGATCATGATCTCAGGGTCCTGAGACTGAGCCTCGTGTGGGGCTCTGCACATCGGGTTCTGAGTCTGCTTAGCTTGGAGTCAGCTTATCCCTCTCTCTCCTCCTGCTTGTATGTGTTCTGTCTCTCAAGTAGTTAGATAGATAGATAAACAAGTAAATAAATAAAATTTTTTAAAAATACAAGGGTAGAGGGGCACAGCTCATGGCCAGTTGTGGGGTGGCCTTGGGATATATTGTTGTAGCAACTGCTTTTTAAGAAATACACACCATCCCCTAATTCACCACTACTAAATACAAGCTCTGGTGTGGGTCAAGATACCAAGGACCAAATAAAAGGTATAGCATAAGGAATATAGTCAGTGTTACTGTAATAATGTTGTATGGTGACAGATGATAGCCACACTGTGGTGAGCCTAGCATAACACCTGAAAGTAATGTAACATTGTGTGTCAACTATACTGTGATAAAAAAAAAAAAAAAAAAAGAATCCGGGGTGCCTGGGTAGCTCAGTTGGTTAAGCATCTGACTGGATCAGGTCATGATCCTAGGGTCCTAGGATGGAGCCCTGCGACGGGATCCCCCCTCATTGGGGGGTCTGCTTCTCTCTCTCCCTCTGCCCCTCTCCCTTTCTCATGCTCTCTCTCTCTCAAATAAATAGATAAATAAATCTTTAAAAAAATCCAAGGACACTAAGAAAGTGTTGCCTTTTGTAGAAGTGGAGATTAGAAGTAGTCTTGGACAGGTTTACTCTGCTTGCTTGACCCATTTTGGATCTTTGCTTTTCCTTTTGCATCATTCCTTGCTCTTGGAATTTGTCTGTCATATTGCTGGCGTATTTAATGGCTTCTTCTCCTCTCTACCAGTGCTCCTTTTTCCTCTCCAACAAGATGCAGAGCAGGGGATGGTATGGGGCCAGCTGCTTAAGCCTTTAGGTGCCAGTCCCTAAGGAAGTGAAGAATAGTGTCTAAAACCCTGGGTGCAGACTGCCTGGTCATACACTCTGATTTCTAACTTTCAGGGCCTTGATTTCCTTCTCTTTATTTTTAATTTTTATTTATTTTTATTTTTTAAAAATATTTTTATTTGTTCATGAGAGAGAGAGAGAGAGACAGACAGACAGACAGAGAGAATGAGAGAGAGAGAGAGAGAGGCAGAAACACAGGCAGAGGGAGAAGCAGGCTCCATGCAGGGAGCCCGATGTGGGACTCGATCCTGGGTCTCCAGGATCAGGCCCTAGGCTGAAGGCAGTGCTAAACCGCTGAGCCACCCAGGCTGCCAGATTTTCTTCTCTTTAAAACAAGAATTAAAAATAGCAACTTCTTAATCAAGCCATAAATAAGTTATTATGCGTAGAGCAATTAGAACAGTGTCTAGACATAGTGAACACCATGTGTTTGCTGTTGCTATTGAGCTAGTGAGGAGCCATGCAGTTCACAGGCAGCGGAGACCAGTCACCAGCACAGGGCATGCCACAGATTTTGAGACAACAGAGGCTGGCAAACAAATGTCTTCTTCTGAGTGGAATCATTGGAGACTTTAACAGGAATGGCTACAGCTGATGGTATGTAGGAGTGATTCTTGTGTTAGTATTTTGTCAGCACTTTTTGATTGGAAACACAAATGAGGAACAAGTAAGAAATCCTCTCTTCGTTTAGTAGCACCATGCTCTAATACTGAATAAATTGAACAAAAATTCTCATTATACAAATCAAAGTAAAGTTTTCAGTTCTCCAACATGTAATTTAGGGTGGAACCCAATATCCCAAAGCCTTACTTATCTGCGAGTACAAAAGAAATTCACATTATGTAATATATAATTATATAATTCACAATAAAACATATTTTAAAAAAGTAAAATAAAAATGATTTAATAATAATAAAATAAAAATTCACATTGATAACTTAAGTGCTGCTGGCAGTCTAGCCCTTTCTGCACAGGATGTCTAGTTCCATGCAGTGTCTTTTCTCAAGTATTTCTAGGATTGTGCCCACAGAGTGCCTCTCCTGGATTTATGAATGCGTTTCCTCATGTTTTTTAACTTGTTAATATTTGCTAATCTAAAAGCATTTGAAACAATATTTGATCCTTTTCCTTGCCCTGCTGTCTTTCCTAAGAAAAATAACATCCATGCCAACAGTGTTGGTTTTTTTGGCATTCCCCAACCCTCAAATTCTTACAGTTGGAGAACGGCAGTAATGTCCCTTCTGCTGTCACTGGGGAGAAGTCAAAGCAGAATAGATGAGAAGTATATCTACCCACAGGGAAAAGGCTGCTATATGGGGCGGGAAGAAGTGAGACTCTGTTCACAGGAGGCTCTTCTAAGGGGAGGCAGGCCTTTAAATTGCATGCTATATTCTGCTGGTTCTATTGTCCTTTCCCCTTTTATTTCCATGCAATGTGAATATTTAGCTTACTTAAACCCAAGGTGAAAAGGAAACTCAAAATTGACCCAAGATGGCCACCTTGCCTGTTCCTGTCCTTATGTCTATTTTTAAAACTATTGCTTATCTCCACTGTTAGAGTCATTACTAGCTCTTGAGTAAGTCCATTTAATGTCCTAATTAATCCCAGAGGAGAGATGTTCTTGATATGGAGAGAGTTTTTTCTTTTCTTGATAACCAATTTGCATTTAATTCTTCTTAATTTCTTCCATTCTTTTTATTTAAAATCGTTGTGGTGTTTACAGATCACAGAAAGAGTACTTGTTAGGCGCTCTTTCCTTAGGCAAGCCAAATGTGTTAAATGATGTTATTTTTCACACAAACATCAATTCTTTTTTCCAAATTAATTCTGATGTTCTCGTTGGAGCTTTAGGCAATCTGTGTATATTGAGGTATACCTCAATTTTACAAAATAGATGTATTGCTGAAGATTGTGTTCCAAAATTTCAAATTGAATCCTACTGTTCCATTGACTGAGTTGTAAAATTGGAATTGTGCTTCCCTGTGGGTGGAGGGAAATCCCATAATGGTCTTAATTAAAACTTTTGTTGGAAAAAAGGTGAACATCAAGGTTAGCTTCATGTTATTGTACTGCAATGTTTCCCGGGATTATTAGCCCCAATGGTGGTTTATTTTGAGGTTTCACAATAAAACTGGGATGTCTCTAAACATTCCCTATGGCTCTTTGGCATAGCAGAAAGGCTCTGGCTGCCTTTCTGAGCTATTTTTATTGCAGGGGCTGAGAAGGGGCTAGTTGCGGGCAACCTTTGGCCTCTGGCCCAGGGGAGATGGTACCAAGGACCGTGGCTTTCTTCTTCCTCCTCCTCCTCCTCCTCCTCCTCCTCCTCCTCCTCCTCCTCCTTCTTCTTCTTCTTCATTTATTTAATCATGAGAGAGAGAGAGAGAGAATGAGAGAGAGACAGGCAGAGGGAGAAGCAGACTCCATGCGGGGAGCCTGATGTGGGACTCGATCCCCAGGACTCCAGGATCATGCCCTGGGCCAAAGGCAGGCGCTAAACCTCTGAGCCACCCAGGAATCTTGGACCATGGCTTTCTTTACCAATCAGGCATGGCGACTACACATTCTGGAATTTTGAGGACAGTTGAATCTTAAATGTCCTGTTTCATTGTTTCCATGGGATTATTCAGGCTTTCTACTATTGCTCTGCTATTGGTTTCTGAGAGGTGTTAACAACATAAGTGGAAAAAAGACACCACTAAGTGAATAATATTTATTCATAAGTCTGGAGGATATAGATAGGATTTTTCCCTAACTTCATTAATGTAGCTTTAGTAAATTTTGTAGCTAGTTAATTGATTTTTGTTACCAAGAGACTGTTTATTTCTCTTGTGTGCATATGAAGAGAGAGGAAGTAACTACATACTTAGACATAGAGGGGAAGCAGACAGGAGCTAAACATAACAACTGATAGGAGTGAGAGGAAAAACTGAATTTAGAGAACATTCTCACTGGAACTGCTTGATGGAAATAAGAAAAAAAAGTGGCTGTTACTTTTCTATAAATAACTTTCTAGTCACATTTCTCCTCCTCTAACATTTATTGTTCCCCACCCACATTATTTTCTTGTTATTCATCTTTTTTTGTTTGTTTGTTTTCAGTTTTCCTGTTCTCTGCCACATATCTAACTTCCTTGACTAATAGCCATTCTAAGGGCTTGTTTGGGTTATGTTGGGGATATTGCACCATTCTGTATTTTATGTTTTATATTTATGTAGGGTCTTAAATACATATTCCTGAGTATGGTTTGTGATGTTTCTTAGAAACCTGTTCTGGGGATAAAATAGTGTTCACAAAGGAAAATGAAAAGGAGAAAGTATGAAGGTGAAGGGATGACTTGGCTTGGAAAACAGAAACCTGATGATAAATGAAAGGGAAATAAATAAGAAATTCCAGTAGTTTGAGTTAGTCATTATGGCAGTGAGTCTGACTCTGAATGGACATAGAGCAGAGTCAGAATGATCTCCCTCACTCAACTGCCATGGGACTTGGCATTCCACCAAGATAGACTGGTCCCGTGTGTCCACTCCATGGGCACACAAATTTAAAATGCAGAGTTCTTACAAGGCTGGTCTTACCAGGAAGGTAGCCATCATAAAACATAATTTAGCGTGAAGTGGTATGTTAGGGTTATTTTTCTTAGGTAGATAGTTAGCATCCAGGCGCTGAAGGAAATGAAGGTCTGAATAAAGCAATCTCATCTAGCCCCATGACTTTAAATACCATGTGTGTGCTGATGGCTGCCATTGCATATCTCCATTCCCAGCTCTGGAGTCTTTTTTTTTAATAATAAATTTATTTTTAATTGGTGTTCAATTTGCCAACATACAGAATAACACCCAGTGCTCATCCCGTCAAGTGCCCCCCTCAGTGCCCGTCACCCATTCACCCCCACCCCCCCCCTCCTCCCTTTCCACCACCCCTAGTTTGTTTTCCAGAGTTAGGAGTCTTCATGTTCTGTCTCCCTTCCTGATATTTCCCACACATTTCTTCTCCCTTCCCTTCTATTCCCTTTCACTATTATTTATATTCCCCAAATAAATGAGACCATATAATGTTTATCCTTCTCCGATTGATTTGCTTCACTCAGCATAATACCCTCCAGTTCCATCCACATTGAAGCAAATGGTGGGTATTTGTCGTTTCTAATGGCTGAGGAATATTCCATTGTATACATAAACCACATCTTCTTTATCCATTCATCTTTCAATGGACACCGAGGCTCCTTCCACAGTTTGGCTATTGTGGACATTGCTGCTAGAAACATCGGGGTGCAGGTGTCCCAAAGTTTCATTGCATTTGTATCTTTGGGGTAAATCCCCAGCAGTGCAACTGTTGGGTCATAGGGCAGGTCTATTTTTAACTCTTTGAGGAACCTCCACACAGTTTTCCAGAGTGGCTGCACCAGTTCACATTCCCACCAACAGTGTAAGAGGGTTCCCTTTTCTCCACATCCTCTCCAACATTTGTGGTTTCCTGCCTTGTTAGTTTTCCCCATTCTCACTGGTGTGAGGTGGTATCTCATTGTGGTTTTGATTTATATTTCCCTGAGGGCAAGTGATGCAGAGCATTTTCTCATGTGCGTGTTGGCCATGTCTATGTCTTCCTCTGTGAGATTTCTGTTCATGTCTTTTGCCCATTTCATGATTGGATTGTTTGTTTCTTTGGTGTTGAGTTTAATAAGTTCTTTATAGATCTTGGAAACTAGCCCTTTATCTGATACGTCATTTGCAAATATCTTCTCCCATTCTGTAGGTTGTCTTTTAGTTTTGTTGAACATATCCTTTGCTGTGCAAAAGCTTCTTATCTTGATGAAGTCCCAATAGTTCATTTATGCTTTTGTTTCTTTTGCCTTCGTGGATGTATCTTGCAAGAAGTTACTGTGGCCGAGTTCAAAAAGGGTGTTGCCTGTGTTCTCCTCTAGGATTTTGATGGACTCTTGTCTCACATTTAGATCTTTCATCCATTTTGAGTTTATCTTTGTGTCTGGTGAAAGAGAGTGGTCTAGTTTCATTCTTCTGCATGTGGATGTCCAATTTTCCCAGCACCATTTATTGAAGAGACTTTCTTCCAGTGGATAGTCTTTCCTCCTTTATCGAATATTAGTTGCCCATAAAGTTCAGGGTCCACTTCTGGGTTCTCTATTCTGTTCCATTGATCTATGTGTCTGTTTTTGTGCCAGTACCACACTGTCTTGATGACCACAGCTTTGTAGTACAACCTGAAATCTGGCATTGTGATGCCCCCAGATATGGTTTTCTATTTTAAAATTCCCCTGGCTATTCGGGGTCTTTTCTGATTCCACACAAATCTTAAAATAATTTGTTCTAACTCTCTGAAGAAAGTCCATGATATTTTGAGAGGGATTGCATTAAACGTGTATATTGCCCTGGGTAACATTGACATTTTCACAATATTAATTCTGCCAATCCATGAGCATGGAATATTTTTCCATCTCTTTGTGTCTTCCTCAATTTCTTTCAGAAGTGTTCTATAGTTTTGAGGGTATAGATCCTTTACCTCTTTGGTTAGATTTATTCCTGGGTATCTTATGCTTTTGGGTGCAATTGTAAATAGGATGGACTCCTTAATTTCTCATTGTTAGTGTCTAGAAATGCCACTGACTTCTGGGTATTGATTTTGTATCCTGCCACACTGCCAAATTGCTGTATGAGTTCTAGCAAACTTGGGGTGGAGTCTTTTGGGTTTTCTATGTAGAGTATCATGTCATTGGCGAAGAGGGAGAGTTTGACTTCTTCTTTGCCAATTTGAATGCCTTTAATGTATTCTTGTTGTCTGATTGCTGATGCTAGGACTTTTAGTACCATGTTGAATAGCAGTGGTGAGAGTGGACATTCCTGTCTTGTTCCTGATCTTAGGGGAAAGGATCCCAGTGTTTCCCCATTGAGAATGATATTTGCTGTGGGCTTTTCATAGATGGCTTTTAAGATGTTGAGGAATTTTCCCTCTATCCCTACACTCTGAAGAGTGTTGATCAGGAATGGATGCTGTATTTTGTCAAATGCTTTCTCTGCATCTATTGAGAGGATCATATGGTTCTTGGTTTTTCTCTTGCTGATATGATGAATCACATTGATTGTTTTACGAGTGTTGAACCAGCCTTGTGTCCCGGGGATAAATCCTACTTGGTCATGGTGAATAATCTTCTTAATGTATTGTTGGATCCTATTGGCCAGTATCTTGTTGAGAATTTTTGCATCCATGTTAATCAGGGATATTGGTCTATAATTCTTTTTGGTGGGGTGTTTGTCTGGTTTTGGAATTAAGGTGATGCTGGCCTCATAGAACGAATTTGGAAGTACTCCATCTCTTTCTACTTTCCAAACAGCTTTAGTAGAATAGGTATGGTTTCTTCTTTAAACGTTTGATAGAATTCCCCTGGGAAGCCATCTGGCCCTGGACTTTTGTGTCTTGGGAGGTTTTTGATGACTGCTTCAATTTCTTCCCTGGTTATTGGCCTGTTCAGGTTTTCTATTTCTTCCTGTTCCAGTTTTGGTAGTTTGTGGCTTTCCAGGAATGCATCCATTTCTTCTAGATTGCCTAATTTATTGGCGTATAGTGTTCATGTTTTTAAAATCATTTGTATTTCCTTGGTGTTGGTAGTGATCTCTCCTTTCTCATTCATGGTTTTATTAATTTGAGTCTTCTCTCTCTTCTTTTTAATAAGGATAGCTAGTGGTTTATCTATGCTATTAATTCTTTCAAAGAACCAACTCCTGGTTTTGTTGATCTGTTCCACAGTTCTTCTGGTCTTGATTTCGTTGAGTTCTGCTCGAATATTTATTAACTCTCTTCTTCTGCTGGGTGTAGGATCTATTTGGTGTTTTTTTTTCTAGCTCCTTTAGGTGTAAGGTTAGCTTTTGTATTTGAGTTCTTTCCCGTTTTTGGATGGATGCTTGTATTGCGATGTATTTCCCCCTCAGGACTGCTTTTGCTGTATCCCAAAGATTTTGAACAGTTGTATCTTCATTCTCATTTGTTTTCATGAATCTTTTTAATTCTTCCTTAATTTCCTGGTTGACCCTTTCATCTTTTAGCAGGATGGTTCTTAACCTCCACGTGTTTGAAATCTTCCAAACTTCTTCTTGTGATTTAGTTCTAATTTCAAAGCATTATGGTCTGAAAATATGCAGGGGATGATCCCAATCTTTTGGTATCAGTTAAGACCTGATTTGTGACCCAGTATGTCGTCTATTCTGGAGAAAGTTCCATGTGCACTTGAGAAGAATGTGTATTCAGTTGAGTTTGGATGTAAAGTTCTGTAGATATCTGTGAAATCCATCTGGTCCAGTGTATCATTTAAAGCTCTCATTTCTTTGGAGATGTTGTGCTTAGAAGACCTATCGATTGTAGAAAGCACTGGATTGAAGTCACCAAGTGTAAGTGTATTATTATCTAAGTATGTCTTAATTTTGGTTATTAATTGATATATTTGGCAGCTCCCACATTTGGGGCATATATATTGAGGATTGTTAAGTCCTCTTGTTGGATAGATCCTTTAAGTATGATATAGTGTCCCTCTTCATCTCTCACTACAGTCTTCGGGATAAATTTTAGTTTATCTGATATAAGGATGGCTACCCCTGCTTTCTTTTGAGGACCATTCAAATGGTAAATGGTTCTCCAACCTTTTATTTTCAGGCTGTAGGTGTCCTTCTGTCTAAAATGAGTCTCTTGTAGACAGCAAATAGATGGGTCCTGCTTTTTTATCCAGTCTGACACCCTGTGCCTTTTGATGGGGTCATTAAGCCCATTGATGTTCAGAGTTACTATTGAAAGATATGAGTTTAGTGTCATCATGGTATCTATTCAGTCCCTGTTTTTGTGGATTGTTCCATTGGACTTCTTAAAGGGGAATTTTGAGAGTCCCCCTTAAAATTTCTTGCAGAGCTGGTTTGGAGGTCACATATTGTTTCAGTTCCTGCCTGTCTTGGAAGCTCTTTATCTCTCCTTCCATTTTGAATGATAGCCTTGCTGGATAAAGTATTCTTGGTTGCATGTTCTTCTCATTGAGGACCCTGAATATATCCTGCCAGCCCTTTCTGGCCTGCCAGGTCTCTGTGGAGAGGTCTGCTGTTACCCTAATACTTCTCCCCATAAAAGTTAGAGATTTCTTGTCTCTAGCTGCTTTAAGGATCTTCTCTTTATCTTTGGAATTTGCAAGCTTAACTATTAAATGTCGAGATGTTGAACGGTTTTTATTGATTTTAGGGGGGGAATCTCTCTATTTCCTAGATCTGAATGCCTGTTTCCCTTCCCAGATTAGGAAAGTTTTCAGCTATGATTTGTTCAAATACACATTCTGGACCTTTGTCCCTTTCGGTGCCCCTTTTTCTTCCTCAGGCTGTCATTTATTTCCCTTAATCTATCCTCATGGTCTTTTAATTGTTTGTCTCTTTTTTCCTCAGTTTCCCTCTTTGCCATCAACTTGTCTTCTATGTCACTCACTCATTCTTCCACCTCATTAACCGTCGTTGTTAGGACTTCTAGTTTGGATTGCATCTCATTCAATTGATTTTTAATTTCTGTCTGATTAGCTCTAAATTCTGCAGTCATGAAGTCTCTTGAGTCCTTTATGCTTTTTTCTAGAGCCACCAGTAGCTGTATAATAGTGCTTCTGAATTTGGCTTTCTGACATTGAATTGTAATCCAGATTTTGTAAATCTGTGGTGAGAGAGGACTGTTTCTGATTCTTTCTTTTGAGGTGAGGTTTTCCTTCTAGTCATTTTGGTCAGTGCAGAGTGGCCAAAAAAGTTGTATTGGGAAAAGGATAAAAAGAGAGAAGAGAAAGAAGGAAAGAAAAGAGAAAAAGAAAAAAGAAAAAAGGAAGAAAAAAAGAAAAAAAAAGAGAAGAAAAAGAGAAAAAAAAAGAAAGGAAAAAAGCGGGTGGGGGAAGGAAACAGAAATAAAAAAGCAAAACAAAACAACAACAACAACAACAACAAAAAAAAACAAAACAAGGGGGAGTATCCTCTGATTCTGTATACTGTAAGTCCTTTGACTTCCCCTGAACTTTCCAGTGCTGCTTGGTCAATAATTTGTTTTTTCCTGTCCATCTAGCTGGTCTTCTGGGGGAGGGGCCTGTTGTGCTGATTTTTAGGTGTTAGCACTTGGGGGAGCTGCTCTGCCCCTGCCTGGTGCAGGGCTCAGTGGGGGTTGTTTACCCCGTGAGGCCCCAGGAGGAACAACCGCAGTGGCGGGGCCAACTCTCCAGCCCTGGAGTCAGCTCCCGCAGTGACTAGGTAGCTCTCCGTCTGCAGGGCCTGGAGGCTCCGGGCGGGGCCGCTGATCTGCTCAGCTCGGGGCAGGAGCGTCCTCGCTGTCCTGGGCCCTCCCGGCCTCTGCCTGTCCTGGGGGAGGCGGAATCCTGGGCTGTGTCCCGGCGCCCTGTGCTCCGGAGCCTGCGCTGTTGGATTCGCGCTCCAGCCCCGCAGCCCCCTCCGCGGAGCCGCCTCGGAGCCCCACCCCCCAGCTGCTCCCGCCGTCCAGCCCCCTCCGCGGAGCCGCCGCCCGAGCCCCCCCGAGCTGCTCCCGCCCCGCAGCCCCCTCCGCGGAGCGGCCCCCGAGCCCCCCCGAGCTGCTCCCGCCCCGCAGCCCCCTCCGCAGAGCCGCCCCCGAGCCCCCCCGGAGCTGCTCCGGGTCCCGCCGTGCGTGCTGCAGCCCTTAGGGAGCTCGGCGCACTCTCCCGGGGCGCAGGTGTCTGTTAGTGTCCCCGGGAGCCCGAGGGCATCCCCGCCCTCCTGGGTCCTGCTCAGCTCTGGAGTCTTGATGGACTATAGGACATCTTCATTTGGGAGTTTGTTTATTAGTATCTCAAACTCAGGTCCCAAGATGGGATTAGAGGTGTGATCCCATTTCCTGGGGAAAATGCCTGTGAGAAAAAATGGATGGAGGGGAGCTGGACAAGGCTGGGGAGCTGCCAGACTATGCTGCAGGGCTGCCCCCTGTTGGGACAGAGGGAAGGAAGCAAGGGTGGTTGGGAATCTAGACCTTGGTGCAGTTCTAAGAAATTATCTGCAAACTTGATGTGGAGTCATTGAGCCAAAGTTGGCATCAGAGGAGTCCTGTATCTCCCGTGAATGGGCATGACTTAGTATCCCTGGTAGTTCCCAACCGGGAGCTGTCCAGAGGAAATATGACCTTGGCGTAAACTTGCTCCAGCAGCTGGGGTGTTGGTCAACACGCTCTTTGCAATGGAGATCTCAGAGGCGTGTTTTAATGGCTGCCACATGTTCCTAGACAAACTTTTGATTCTTTCTCACATCTGCTCCTCTAAAAGTTCTCTAGGTTTCATTTTGGTCCATGTTGGCTAAACTCTAGATCTACTCATCAGCTCCACCACCACTTACCCTATCATCTTGCTTTTGCCATCCCTAACGTCTGTTCTCTACAAAGAAGCTACTGTCCCTCTAAAAATATAAATCAGCTCGTGCCACCCATCTGTTCAAAATGCTGCCATGGTTTCCCATCTCATTGAAAATTAAGTCTGAATTTTCTGGCATGACCTTCAAACTTCTACATGATCTGATTCTCCTGCTAGCTCCCTCATGGGATCATTTACCATTCTTTTGAATTAACTCTGCTCTTTCAAAAATATAAGACCATTCTTGCCTCAGGGCCTTTGCACTTTCTTTGCCCCTGCTTGGAATGCTGTTATCAAAGATATTCTTGGGGCTCACTTCTTTAGGATCTCTGCTCAACTGTTACCAGATCAGAGCTTACTTCTCTGGCTAATTTATATTACTCCATTTTCTCCATAATATTCAATACTATGTGATATATATTTATCATTTTTGTTCCTTATGTATTTCTTCTAATTGCAATGTAAGTCCTATAAGGTCAAAGCCTTTATCTGTTTTGTGTATAGCTGTTTTCTTAGGGTCTGTCATGTAAGAGGTTTTCAATAAATATATGTTGAATCAACGAACAAATGCAATTTTAAAATCTGCAAAATTTGGACTGTACTGAACATGTCTTCTGTTTCATATTTTATAATCTACTTTTGCATAATGTATCATGAACGATTTCAAATACCATAAGCATTCTTCTACTGCATAGTATTTTATTTTAAAGCTGCAATATTTGATCCCTATTATCTCCAATTTTCTGGCTCTTACATGAATAATATTATAATGAGCATCATTACCCTTACACTGAATGGAGACATTGACCAAGTATATCTCGCAGACCATTCTATCCCAGGTGCCTGGCAAATACTTATTAACTAAGTGAATGTATAAATAAGTAGATAGAAAATATTTGGCTCATTTTGATTATCTCCTAAGGTAAAAACTTAGAAGTTGAATTGTTAGTTTTATATATTCATTTTGTCAGACCAATTTATATTGTAAAATGGTCCTCTCAAAAGTGGTCAGTTTGTGCTTCCACTGGCAGATATGAGAGCCTACTATTTCGTCAAAAAATGTTCAACAAGCTAAGCTTCCCAATTTGATTGATGACAAATATCTCATTTTAATTTACATTCTTTTATACTGGAGAAGTTACATTTGTATCATAGATTTATTGGCCACTGCTTCTTTAATGCTCGTGTCCCTTGATTTTCAAAAAAGGTTAAAGGTATAGTTATGAGGTCTGGTCCTGCCATTCACTGGCTGTTTTGTTTTTGTAAGTTACTTAGCTTCTCTGAACTTCTATTTCCTAACTGTGATGTGGAAAAAATAGTGATGCCTGCCTTCTTGGGACTCCACTGTGCAAGTTGACAAGGAATCTGGAGTCAACCTCACGCGTATGGTACTCTCCTTACCTTTGATGTGGCCCAGGAGAGTTGAGCTGTAGAGGGGGGGGGAAAAGAAAGACTTCTGGGTTGTGGTAAGGCATAAGTGAGAAAAGCCATGTAAAATGCGCAGTGCTGTATCTGGAACAGAGTAAGTGCTAATAAATGAGAACTCCAATTGCTGGTACTTTATCTCTGTGTTACACTGTGTTGTCCTGGGAGAGATAATCGTATTTCATCTATCTTTGGGATTCTGGGGTCTAAGAGAGTGCCCAGGATACCGGTATATATTAGTAGTGGCTTAGCTGCTCAATCAATGTTTGTTATAAGATGAAAGATTGTATAAACGTTTGGTAACAATGGGATTCTTGTTTTAGCTAACGTTTCCATCTCTGATTCAGCTCCCTGTTTATCTGGCCTTAGAGTATCTGCCTCCGTCTTAAAGCCTGCATGTTTTCCTCCAAACCTTGACTGTGGGTCAGCCAGGTTGTGGTATAACAGTTTCATATGCCCAGACAGAGTTTTCTGACCTGAGTTATGAGCTGCTGCTGCCAATAAGCTGTCTAAATGGGGAGACAACGGAGATGTCGTTTCATCTATTTTTTTTCTGCCTCAAAGATATTTCATTACACGTGGTTTCTGTAAAAATATCTTTGCTATATTTTATTTAATCACTTGGGGGAACACCCAGGAGAAAACAGAATCGTATTTATCCATAAATAACCAGGAGAGGGCTTTCTTTAGAAGTCAAGTGCTCTAGAGGGACTGATAACTGATGGCATTTTCTTTGCCTCTCCAGATATCCTTTAGAGAGATGCCCTAGAGAGATATATGATAAAGTATGAATAAGATGGGTAAAAAAAAAAAAACCCTTAAAGACCTCAAATGTACCTTGAAAAATAAGTCAGAGAGAGGACCTAAATTCATGAAATCGAATGTTCCATTAAAACATTTTCCTCTCCCTATTGCCATTACCCATTTAATTTCACTGTGGGCTGGTCTTTTGGGGTTTCTGGAGGTCTCAGTTTAATTTGAGACTTTGCTCTGGAACCAACTAGCAGAAAAGAAAGCCCAATACAATGAATGCTCTGACTGAACTAATTATATTTATTGAGGCCGTGTTGAAATGGTGGTCAAGCTTCCTTTTGGGAAATACTTACTTGATGGGAGAGTTAACATTTATAGTTGACATTCTGGAATTAACATAACTACAGCTGAAATCATTTTTCTTTTTTATCATTCTTCGCCATGCCTTACTTAATCACTAAATGCTGTCTGCTCTGAGCAACCTTGATAGATGAGGGAACACGCTAGTAAATAACAGATATATTTGTAGTGCTTGCCAAATAAAAAAGAAATGCATCTTTGCTACTGCAATGTAACTGGAACAGATGTGTGAATATTTTAAAACATGGTTGATGTTGTAAATTAAGATTTTGGTCATTAGAATAAATTAAAATTTCTACCTAATCATTTTATGATGTTGTAAAAAAACAGTGTCTTTCACATGGTGACCCTCTTGACAAGTCACCAACCATCTGGAGAAGAAAACAAACACCCTTTTGCAATTAATTATTCAGCTCTTTTAAAAAATAGGAAATATAGAAATATTTTGTCTTCACAATGAATAATAAGTAAATTTGGTAATCAAGTGACATTTACTCTACCATAGAAAATATAAACTTATTGTACAATAGTTCACAAAATAATAGCACAAAAGTGAACCCAAGTGGTTTGTTTTTTTAATTAGCTGATTTATTTGTAATGTGTCTTTTTTTTTTTTTTTTAGTCTGGTTTCAAGAAAGTTTTAAGGGTATATAGTGGTACATTTAAACACCAAGATCAGATAGCTTTTTAAAAGTGAAGAAATAGGGGCAAAGGGGGAAAGAGAATGGAAGTAGCACGAAACTCCTGGTAAGAGGCACATATTAAAGGTGTGCTGTGTAGTTTTTTGCCAAAGGTGGCTTACAAACTGAGCACTAAATTTCCTAGTAGCCAAAGTTGAGGGAAACATGATTAGTTGCAGGATTCACAGGGTTTATGAGATGAAAATCAAACATCTTGCCCTGGAAAAGTGTAACTATTCCTGAAATTGAGCCCAGAGATAATTTTCCCCAATTGAGCCTCATGAGAGGATTATATGTAATTAGGGAACAATATTTCACTTTCAAATATATCCTTTCATTAAATACAAGGAGTCATTTCATAGAACATTTTCTTGTTACCCCTAGTATAGGCCAAAGGCATCATGCTACTGCATAGGGACCAGACTTGCACAGTGCATGTACAGTGTGGTGAGAAGATAGCAGTGGGGGCCGGGGTCCTGAGGCCACCAGACGTTGGGCTGTGTGTGTGTGTGTGTGTGTGTGTGAGAGAGATTCAATTCTGCTGGTGAGGTGTGATCATGCAGTGCTTCCTAAAAGATAGGCTTTCAAACGAGTACTGAAAGCAGAGTAGGAGCACCCCATGGAAACAGTCTGGCATGCTACTTTGTAATACATCTAAGTGATAAAATATTCATTTTGCTTCAGTTTTCTTTTATTATTTTAGGTAAATATTCCTTTCAAAATATTTACTCTTCTTTTTTTGAAATTAATAACAGTAACATACAGCTGTTTAAAACATTTAAAAAGATAGGAGTATAAAGTAGAAAATAAAAGTCACCCAGAAATAAACATGGCTAGTATTTTCGTATATTTTCTTCCAGGTTTTTGTTTGTATGTTATGTACGTACGTATGTGTCTTTCAAAACTGAGATCATACTGTATGCATAACTTTGCATCCTTTTAAACATAATATTATGTCTTGTCCCGGAGTAATTAACACTTTTGAAAACGTTAAATAGTTGCATATTATGTACATTTTGGTTCATTACAGTCTTTTAGGTTGTTTCTATTTTTTCCTAATTGGAAGTGTGTTTCAGTAAACATTCTAATACATACTTGTTTGGATAACTTTTGACTATTTACCGAAAAGTTTTTCTAGATGTGTAATTATTGAGTTGAAGAGTTTAAGTATTTTCCAATCATTTGATAACTAATTGAAGTTATATTGAAGTGTTTCTACTTTAGTTTACTAAAACTATGTGCTTATATATTTATGTAATTACATACTTATATTTGTATATTTGGCAGTTTATTTTATTCTTATAATAATCAAATGTATTTATTAGTGAGGCCAGATTTTTTTTGCAAACTAGAAAGCCTACACAGTAATCCCCGCTTATCCATGAGGGATACATTCCAAGACCTCCAGTAGGTGCCTGAAAGTATGGATAGTACGAAACCGTATAATACACTATGATTTTTCTTATCCAGATATACCTATGATAGAATTTAATTTATAAATCAGGCATGTAAGAGATTCACAACAGTGGCTAATAACAAAATAGAACAATTATAGAACAATGTACTATAATAGAAATTATATGAATGTGGTCTCTCTCCTTCTTTCTCTCAAAATATTATACTGTAGTCACCCTTATTTTTAGGATGATGTAAGATGATCAAATGCTTAAGTGATAATATGAAGTGGGATACATGAGGCAGGCAGCGTGACATAGATCGAGACTACTCAGATTATGATGGAAAGGGGAATAGCCAGCTTCTGGAGAGTGGTTGACTGTGAGCATCTGGAACTCTGGAAAGCAGCGCTGCAGATAAGGGGAGGGGCTACATCCACAAAACAGATGATTGCCCTAAATTACGCAAATTGTGTATGTGTTTTACCTGGATTGAGTCATGCTTTATTTTTCTCCTTCATTGTGCATGAGTAGTCATTCCAATGGCATTTTAAAAATTGTTTTCTTCTTACGTGGAAATCATCAGATGGCTTGATGATTTGTTCTGGTGTTATCTTTTTATTGTTAATATCTTGTCTTCTAAGTGGTAAAGCTGTAGCTGAATTATAAAGTTCCCCTTGGGAGAATGGAATTGCATAATGGAGATAGGAGTTTATCTGCATGATACATTTTCAAGGTGAGCTAACAACAATAGGACAATAATCTCTTCCAAGACTGTCCTGAAAGGAGCTAGTATATTTTAGGCACATTTGTTGCATGGCAGTGATGTTGGAAGCTTCATTTGGCCAGCCCAGGTGGTGATAATCCTGATAAAGAAAAATAGTGAAATAGGGCAGATGAATGATTCAGCTAAATGTACGTTTCCATTTCGAACATTGCATCATCACAGCAAAGCCTACTTAATCCCCTTGCACTAATGTATCTCATAGTTTTCCACAAATTTTATTTCAGTTTTGACATGAGGCAAATATTGAAAGAAAAATTTTGTTCCTTCGACATAATCAAAACGTATGAAATGGCAAGGTCATAAATTCTGCCTATCGTACTTTCCTTGGTTCTTCACAGGACGTCCTCCTCCTCGTTCTCCAGGACATGAATATGCTGCACCTAAGAATTTGGCTCAAGAGTCAAGAGAGATAAACAGTAAAGTTCACTTCTGCCCTGTTGATCATGAAAGGCTTTGAAAGTGGAAATATTAAATTTTGGGGGGGAAAAGTAGGGCTATGGATGAGGACTCGGATCTTATATTAAAAATATGAATCAAAAGAGTCTTGATCCATCAGAAATTTATTGCCTTAAAGTAAAACATGTTGCAATCCACAGAATTTGGAATATAATTGCTTTCAATTTGAGAAAGTACAGTTTTTCTTTTAGTCTCCTATGCAAATTTATTCCAATCAGATAAGGGGGAGAGCCTATTTGTGCAAGTTTAATTGTAACAATACATCTTCAATAGTTTATTAACACTTAATAGAACTATCAGCATATGAGGAACTAAAAATCCATCTGGAATATCTGTTTGATCATGTATAAATGATATCAAAATACAATATTTCTCTAAATGTAAACTTGCTGGACAGCGTCCCAAGGGGAATTTACAGCCCAGTGACTTTAGTGTGTGAACTCATTAGAGCATGGCTCATTACCTACTGGGCAGTGGAAAAGCCAGCTACAAACATCCCTGTCCTGAGTCCATTATAAGCAGAGTTTTGGCTGAATTGTCTTTGTGGCAAAGGTTATTAGTGAACCTTGTGATTCCCAACTCAATGAAACTGCTAATCTGTTCCTGTCCCTCCAGGGAGCTGCGCATGAGAATTATGTGAGGTCCACCTGTTCATGTTTCAAGTCTGCTTGGCAATTAATGCCAATGCATGTGAGTTAATGTTTTACCTAGTTCTTAAGAAGTATGCTTTGTCCTTCCTCAGTGAGTTCCACTTTTTCCAGTAAAGCCTAGGGTTTCACTTCTGGGCAAGTCCACACATATATTTTAATTTTGTTTGGGATGTACACTGATCCTTTCTCGTGGGAGTCAAGCCTGTGGTTTATTTGTGAGAAGAAGCTTTTGTTTGAAAAAACAAATCCTCTGTTTTATGGAGGCATGCAGAAGATCTTGTTTTTAAGTAATTTAGAATCTTTTAATTTCATTTTCCACTTTTGCTTTGATGCATCCTTGTTATTTTGCATTTATTGCTGTTGTGAAAAGTCATAACAAATTAGCACAAATTGTCTATGTATAAGGTATTCAGAGTTTGATGGGCATTGGAAGGCAGGTTGCTTCATTTCAAGAGGTGGTGATTAGTTAATGAGTGCAGAAAAGAATTTTTTTTTATTGGAGTTCAATTTGCCAACATAGAACATAACACCCAGTGCTCATCCCGTCAAGTGCCCCCCTCAGTGCCTGTCACCCAGTCACCCCATCCCTCCGCCCACCTCCCTTTCCACTACCCCTTGTTCGTTTCCCAGAGTTAGGAGTCTCTCATGTTCTGTCACTCTCTCTGATATTTCCCACTCGTTTTCTCTCCTTTTCCCTATAATCCCTTTCACTATTTTTTATATTCCCCAAATGAATGAGACCATATAATGTTTGTCCTTCTCCGATTGACTTGCTTCACTCAGCATAATACCCTCCAGTTCCATCCATGTTGAAGCAAGTGGTGGGTATTTGTCGTTTCTAATGGCTGAGGAATATTCCATTGTATACAGGGCAGAAAAGAAGAATGCATGTATATACACAGTACTAACTGGAAACTCATCTATAATCAAATACTGAATTATGTCCACACTAAAGTATTGTGAGACTTAAGAGACTGTCGATAGGAGGAAGAGGTTGGAAGGAACACAGTGTGTGGGGTGAAGAGACGAGTTGATCAGGTGGAATGAGAATAGCAAGGGTGCACTTTGGATGGGAAATACATGTAGAGTTGGTGAGGCCGGTCAGTGCTAGGGTCAAAGACTTTGGTTTTGATTTTAAAATAGTAGGCATATATTATATTTTCTGAATTAGGGAGATGATATGGTTTTAGAAAGATTTATATGGCAGGGTTGTATAGACATAATTTATAGAGGAAGAATGTAAAGGCAGAGTGAAATTTAAAAAAATCATTATTCATCTATCTAATGGTCTTTCTAAGGTGTCCTAACTTGCCATTTGGTTTATTGTATAATGGATTTTTTAGGGTATAGATATTAATTAAACTTGGATATTTCAGAGTCTAATGACTGGACTTATTGCTTTGATTATTGCTTTAGGTGGTCTATAATAATTGCCAAAGTTGATCTATGATACTCTGTACTTATCAGCTTTACATCATATTTATGATTTTACAAGTATTCATTGTTTTAAAGAATCTTAGATGGCTTCCACTTGCTCCATGGGTGAATTTCGAGAAATTTCTGGAATTGTTAAGAAGCTGTGTAAGTCAGAATAGGCTAAGTTTGCTGAAGTAACAACTGCCAAATCTCAGTGGCTCAACATCATAAAAGTGTATTTCTGGTAAATGTTTATTTATGCTAAATGTCTATTGTGAGTCATTGCAGTGACTGCAGTCATTTGGAGCTCTTATCTCAATATGTTATCCCATACTTGCCAAGGCAGGAATAAAAGAACTTGGCAAATTATATACTGTTTCTTAAGGCTAGAGGGACACATGTAATTTTTAGTCATATTTTATTGGCCAAAGTAAATGACCTGGCTGTGCCTAACTTCAAAGTAGTTGGGAAGTGCTATGCTAACATATATTCAAAACAGGGGAAAACAGGGTATGTGTGAACATCTCTAATGACCACCACAGGGAGATAGTTCCTTTTCAAAGCACTCATGAGCATAAGTCTAGAAAGAATAATATCTTTCAAATGAAATTATTCTACTGAGAATTATTTCATCCACTGCTTAGGTCTATAGGCTCATAGGCCCAGAGCAAATTAGAATTTTAATATAAATGGACAAGGTGACCCACAACATGACTAGAATATGACTCTCTATTATGAATTGGTAAGTGTGAGGAGAGATTGTAAAAACTTCTTGTTATGGAAGTTCAGTATTAGATTCATACTTGTGTTCTGTACATTTTTAATGTGATTGGTGAAATAATTTGGAAATAATTTGTATAATATATAAATAATCATAAATATTTATTACAAAAATATATGCTATTTATGCCTATATACATAGACTCATATATTACTTAGCTGACAACTGAAGGTTGAATGGTCAATGGTGGTGGCTCATGGTGACTATGGATCTCTATACAGTTAGCATATACCCTGGATGACCTCTGAGAGCACAGTATGTGGATTTTTTTAAAAGTTTTAAGTTAGAGTATTAGAGTATTAGAATAGGAACCACATTTAAATTTATTCTATAGTCTTCAGTTATGTGCAACATAAGATTTGCCATTCCTATGTAATATTTAAGTTTTATCTGTTGTATCTTGAAATTTCAAATTGCGTGAAAAATAATTTTATTTGATGAAGTTAGTGTGGTCCATAAGGGCTGGCTCAGAAGACAATCCAAGTGGTAGACTATGGGCTCTGCATATTCAGCCACATTCTTCTCTGGTAATGTCAGTACCTGGATCTCCAGTGTTGGAGATCAATTCTTCAATTCTTCAATTCTCTGCATCCTTACTCCCAGGAAGCTCCTTGAACCCTTCTATGAACACATGTAGTGTATGAGATTGAGCTTCTGCTAATGGGTATGAAGAAGTATGAACTTGTGATTTTTAGCAATTATTTGCATATGCCAAGATATTGTAAAATACGTCCTATTTCTTTGATATGATTTGGGTAGCCTTAAGATGTATGCTTACATTTTAGATTCCAGAGGTTGAGGTTAAAGTTGCTAAGCGCTATTGCTGCGAGTGGAAGGGATGGCCTTTCAAGATGGTGTATAGAAGTGGCACTTGTGTTGCTATTGTTCTAATGTCAGTACATTGATATTAATAGTACTAATCTCAGTATGAGTCATTCTATTTTGTTAACAATAATGAGTTGGCGATGTTTATAATAGTCATGAGTTAATAAATGTAATTGTATTGTCTATTGTATAATAATAATAACTGTTAAAAGATCATTTTATGCCAAGTTTCAGAAGGAAACTGAAATATAAAATTGTGAGTTAATAGCTATTAAGAATGTAAAATAAAGGGTGTTTGGACCGGTAATAGATCTGATTTCAGCTTCCCTACTTAACCTGACTAAAAATGATTTTCAGATACTGAGTAATCGATGGGAAGATAGTATCTTAGAGCTCTCAAAAATTGTAAAACATCAGTGGCACCAGAAAGGTGTTATGTTACTGGTAACTTTAGTGTTGTATTTGAACTGATGAACTCAGATGTCAAATATTGAAGTATGCCACTGTTACCTAGACTTTTCTGATTCTTCATAAGGAACACAGAAAAATGATATTTTTCAGAATTGTTTAATTAACTTAAAATCAGGTGTGTTCTGTATACTTTCACAAGAATTGTTAGTAATGACCATCAAATAATATATATTCCTGCATTTATAAGTGCGTGTAAGGATGAAATTTTTTCAATCAATTCATGTTAAGATACCAAAGTTGATTTTCTTGAGAGTTTATACTGTGACATATCTGAGTTTGTTTTGATAGCTTGCAGGTAGCCTTCACAGTATGGTCTTCTACCAAACCTTTTTTTCTTTTCTAGGTTACCGTCACATAAGGATTCATCTCAAGGGGTCTCCTATTGATGATCTCAGCTCTTGCTCTCCACTTATTCCCTTTTTCAGATTTCTTTCATCCTCCTATGATACACGGGTTTTCTGGTAAGTTGCTTTATTTTCATTCTCTCTCAATTCTCTGATGTTACTTAGAAGGCAATTCAGGGCAGCCTGGGTGGCACAGCGGTTTAGTGCCGCCTTCAGCCCAGGGCGTGATCCTGGAGACCCATGATGGAGTCCCACAACCGGCTCCCTGCATGAAGCCTGCTTCTCCTCTGCCTGTGTCTCTGCCTCTCTCTCTCTCTCTGTCTCTCATGAATAAATAAATACAAATCTTTTTTTTTTAATAAATACAAATCTTAAAAAAAAAAGAAGAAGAAGAAGGTAATTCAGCCATCTCGATGTTTTGATGAGGAAGTGGGTGGGGCACAGAATCCTAGGCATGTCTTGGTGCTCACAATAGCGTTGCTGTACTATCTATCCCCTGTCATATACATACGTAAAAATGGGATAGATAAGGAAGAGAGGTGTTAGAGTAACTAGATTAGTCCCAAGACAAAGTTGCCCATGCTAAACCCCATGCTAATAAACTAAAACATTTTGCTAAGCTCTCCCAGAAAAGGAAGGTCAATAGATCAACACTTGCCTGTTCTACAAGGCTTACTTGACCTGGGTTCAAAACTTTCCTTTACTCCATATAAAGAAAGTTACCCTGCTTTAACCAATCTGCAAATGCCAAGAATAACTTCCTTATTCCTGCTCACTTCAGTCTATAAAAATATGTTGCCCTGTACAGCTCTTAAGTGCTCCTTTCTACCTGCTAGAGTGGATGCTGCCTGATTCATGAATCATTGAATAAAAGCCTATAAAATCAGTAAATTGTGGAAAAACCTTCTTTTAACAGAAGCAAGGACTTGGAAGTGTTATAAGGGAAGTGGGGGCAGCCAAGGACTTGGATGTGAAATCAAAATGGTCCAGAATGAGGGTATACTAGGTCACACCTCTTTTCTATATATTGCCAGTTAAGGAAATGTATCATCTTACTGTCACATATATTAAGGGTGAGTCAACTTGCATTCAAGCAGAATATTGAGGCACTTATGCAAATAATTTAAAACAAAAAGAAAAAAATTCTCCCCATTTACTTGAATTTTCAAGATAGTGAAGGGAAACATGTATTTTAGGTCATGAATTATGCAGAAAATTTCTTCAATTTGTCATTATATTTTGTCTCTGAGCTTTTCACAAATACAACTTGTGAGTGAAATATAAAAGGCATAGAAATATGTGTCAGAGATTTAGATTTCTTTTAGATTTATGTCTTATTATTTGAGCTCCCACCTAAATTCCTCTGGGGTATCATGGTTTTGTATATTCCCTGCACACATAGCCATTTGTTTATTTTCTTTGGTATTGTGTCTGGTATTTGTTGTACATTTTGGGAAACCTCCTTCATACTTAAGAAGATCACTGGTCAATCTAAAAACAGATAATACTTATAATCTTTGACATTTTTCGTCTAAGCCATTTAAGCCTTTGCTTTTAGAGTAGTAGCTTGTAGTGACTGAGGTACAATGTCAAAAAAAGCCTAGATCAGTCTCCATTAGCTATGGAAGTTAAGAGAGGATATTGTGGATAATATAAAGGAACCCTACTTGACCGAGTCTGCATTTTGTGTATTTGTGTTATTAACTATTTATTTATTTATTTATTTATTTATTTATTTATTTTATTTATTTATTTATAACTATTTATAACAATAATGTCACATTATAGAAACTCAGAAGAACATGGGAAGTTGTCTTATTTCCTAATTCCTCCCTTTGATTCTATAACTCCTCCTCTACAATGTGGAGAACGTTGGAGTTATTCTTCTTAAACCCAATTAACCTTTGCCTTGAATTCATTGATTGTTTAGTGTATGTGTAGATTGGGAAGGAGATGGGAGCTAATATTTTTATTTTTAAAGGTTTTTCATGGTGATTGGACCTGGATATGCAAAGAGAAGGCAGATTACTCAGTTTGTTTACCCTTCCAGCTTCAGATAAGCTGTACACATTCAACACATTGAGATGAAAAGCCAGGGAGTACTTCTGGTACTTCCCTGTAAGCTGTATACTCCTCTGGGGGAGCATTGAGGTTTTAGCCAATAAAGATCAAGTGATTCCCACTGAAGACTTTTAAAAAGAACTCAAGCAAGAAGTCTGGTAAACTCACACACTACTTTTTTTTTTTTTTTTTTACTAACAATTCTTCATTGTATGCTTTGTTAAAGGTACAGATGTCTCCTGATACCTAGTACCACTTTTTCTGTTCCACTTGCTGTGACAAATAAGCTGGGGAGGGGAAGGAGAGTACCAGGGCAAGACCTAATCAGAAGTATTTACATAGAAGTGAGTAGAGATGATATCACTGTAAATAATACTGTGTCCTCTGGAAGAAGTCAAGGTCACAGACAAAGACATGATTTAAATAAGAAGGAAGGAGTTAACACAAAGTAAGGTTAGGCTGGGACCCATCAATGCTCCCAGTTACCTTTGGATTATGTAGAGGCTGATTAATATCTCTTCAAAGGCCCTTCCTACATCTCTCTCTTTTTCTTCTCTGGATCCTAATTTTAACTCTTCCCCAAGCCAGTGAATTTTCTTCAATTTCCTCAGAAAGGCTTGCTCCCTCACCTCTAAGTCTTTAGCCACATGCTCTAACTGCTCTAGTTCAGGGAAGAAGCACTTTGTTTAGAGAGAGAATCAAATGCCAAGGAGAAATGTGGAAGAGGCTTTAGCACCCAACTGAGCTTTTCTGGTTGATACCATTAGGAACATTTAAAGGATATAGATAGAGAAAGAGAGAACCTTGAAGGAACACTGGGTAATTTCCTGCAGTGTTGTTATATGGAAATGAATGCTTATGATTTTTCCTACTTTTAATTGACTGCATAGTCTCCACTTAAGATTCCTGACAGAAGTGAGTTCCCTACTACTGAACTCTTCCCTAGAGCTTCTTCACTTCTTCTATTTCTCTAGATAAATATTACCCTTGGATCAAGTAATGTTATCAGAAAGCAGTGAATGGCTTTAAGTGAATTATACTTTGATGTCCTGCTCTTTATGTACTATGTGAAATTTTACCCCTTATGAAGCATTTGTATAATCGCCATATTTACTAAGGAAATATTGTTAAATATGATCCATACTTGATGACTCAGCAATTTCACTTTTAGATGAAAGTCCTGTAGATTTTCAACAGGAGACATGAACATATTATTTATAGTACCACTGTTCACAATAGCAAAACCCACAAGATAACTCAAACACCAACGAGAGAGTAAATGAACAAATTGTGTCATATACTAGCCCGATGGAGGCTATAAAAACAAATGAATTACAGCAACATACAATAATATGGATGAATCTTTTTTTGTTTGCTCTAAAATTTTTGAAGACTTAATTTTTTTAAAGCAGTTTGATCCGTAACAGAATTGAAAGGAAGGTACTGAGATTTCCCATATGCCCTCACACTTACATAGTCTCCCTTCTTATCAGCTTCACTCCCCAGAATGGGGCATTTGTTTCCAAGGATGAACCTACATGATGCATCATGATCACCCAAAGCCCATAGTTTACTTTAGGGTTCACTCTATGTGATGTACATGTAATCACTGCCTTAAAAATTCTCTGTGCTCTAACTATTCATCCATTCCCTCCATTGCTCCTGGCAATCACTGGTCTTATTGATATCTGTGTCTTCATAGTTTTGCCTTAATATGGCTGAATCTTAGAAACATGATATTAATTGAGAAAATAAATCCTAAAAATTACATACAAAATGATACTCCTTTAAATAAAGTTGGAAACAATTAAAGTAAGAAAAAATAGAATTTTAGGAGTACATATAAATGCAATACCCTTATATAAAAAGGAACCTAAGGAATGAGGAATATGTATGTGATTCAGGATGTGATTCCTACTGTTGGTAGGAATCTGGCGGTTGGGCTATGTTGGGACTATAGAATTGGTGTAGGTTAATGTCAAGGTCCTAGCTTGGGTTATAAGTGGTAGATTCATAAACACTTATTGCATGACTAAAACTAATCAACTAACTAGAAGTGGGAGGAAAAGAACAATGTCCAGCATAACTTATAGAATCTTCTTAATGGAGGATCTGTGGGAAGATTTTTTTCCCCCCAGATCGTGAAATCTGAGTTTCTCCTTAAATATTGCTGTTTTTTTGTTTTTAAATCATATTAGCTCTAAGAATTTTCTGATTGCATGTTCTTCTTTGCTTTGACTGCTAGAAAGCTCAGATTCAAATTTATAAGATACCTTTAGTAATTGTATAGGAATTTATGGTATACATTTGATGTCTAAGTTGAATCCTAGTTTCATCTTAATATTTCACCTAGTTTCTCTTAATTTATATTTTTTGTTTTTTTTAAATACTTTTTTGCTATTTTTTTATATGAGGTGCCATAAATTAGGAAGAGAATATAAATAAATGAAAATAGATTTGCCTGTTATTTTGGACAGTATCCAGCACCTATTGCTTAAGAATGAGGATGACATTTGGCAATGAGTTGGTACATTATTCCAAAGTATTGGTATTTATTGTATGTCACAGTTTGTAGGAAATGAAGTGGGCCTATTTGTGAAGATCAGTCTGGAGAAATCTACTTAAATACACATTTTATAATAATTTTAAGTAGTTCTCTGGAATATCCATCATTCTATCAAGGTCATCTCTTAGTTGCCCCTAGTTATATAGGTTTTAAGTTAAAAAGACAAATTACACTCTAATCTCAGAAAATAAAGTGAGATATTCAAGACTTTGAGAAGTAGAATTGTCTCTTTCCAGGGCAGGCATATGGTCATGGACAAAGCCAAGATCTAAGTTACAGAAATAATGTTTCCTTGAGTCTGGAGCACTGGTCCATTGAGAATAGACTTGACTATGTGAATGAGAAAGTTTTTCACACAGGGGTAACAATCTCATCAGAAAACTATATTATCTAGGGTTGCTTGTATTCATGGTTTTCCCTGTAAAAGGTGTATGTTTCCCTATCTAGACCCAACACCACTTTGTATAAAATTAAGAAAACCACCTCCCATTATACTATATTTAAAAAAAATGCTTTGGATTAAAGATGCTAGTTAGCAATATTACATTCACATTCTTTGAGAAATTTATAAGCTTTGGAAAAAATATTTGTAAAAATTTGCTGATGATCAGTTATAATCTGTCCACTGAATATGGCAACTCCAAAATCATCAGTGAATTAAATTTATCTTTGATATATCCTTATAACCTTATTTTCATTTGGAATAAAAGAATTTAGTTATTTCTTGAGTTCCTCGATTGTTTGCCATATAAACAATATTAGGTGGAACAATAATTCTCAAAACAAGTAGAAGCATAATTTTATTTTTAAATAGACCAGAGTTTCAGGAGATAATTTCCTATAAGGTGTTTATATTAAGGAGAAATTAAAAGCTTAGATGTCCATTTCTTCTTCATTAGCACAATATATCAGAAATCCAGTGCAGAAAGAAGAAAGCATTTCTCTAGATTCTAACATGTAAATTCTTGGCATTTCAAGACACAATTCATTAAGATTGGTTGAGAACATTTTGCTGATTAGACTAAAATCTATAAGTAGTATCATTTAAAGAATATTTAGTTTTGTTTCTTCACACTGCCATAAATGGTACCATGCTTATCAGCTGTTCTAGGTGAACATGTATTTTATTTTATTTTAAAATTTCATTTTTAAAAGTCTTTTTTAAAATACTTTTTATATGTGAAGAAATATGGTAGCTGTATAAATAATACAAAGATAAGTAAAATATAATTCCTGTTCTTGAAGAAAGAACATTTTAGTAATAGGGATGAAACAAATGTACATGAGTATATTGCAAGGATGCAATGGCATAAGAGAAGTATAAGGTAGAAAGGCTCATCTCCAGTTTTCCTAGTCATAAAGGCCTTCTGGATAAGATGAGCTTATGTCCTGGTTTGCCTGGGATAGTCCTAATTTCTATTTATTGTCCTGAGCAACTATATATAAGACAACCCTTCATTCTCAAAGGCATTCCAGTTTGGAAGAAAAATGATATGATCATTCTATTTATGGATAAATCTGCATTTAAGTCTGGCTTTGAAGATTGGATAGGTTTTCAACAAATGGAGCTCCATACTATTGATGAACTGATCAATTCATATCTGGAGGGGTGTAGACATCAGGGAATATGCCAAAGAAAGTGTTGCTTAGGCTGAGTGTTAAAGATGATTAGGTTTTCATTTGGGGGCAATGTGAAAGAAGCAACATCAGGAAGATATCACAGATAGGATATGCATGTCATAGCTGGAGAAGTGCTAGTAATGGATATTAATGGGTAATAGTGAGAAATGAGTCTGAGGAAGTGGTCAGAGGTCAGGCCTTGAAGGGTTTACATATATGCAGTGGAACTGGGACTTTATCTTGGAAGCAATGAGGATAGTGGTAGTGGGGTGTCATTGAAAAACTTTAGTCCAGGTGATCCCTGGGTGGCTCAGTGGTTTAGCACCTGCCTTCAGCCCAGGGCGTGATCCTGGAGTCCTGGGATCGAGTTCCACGTTCGGCTCCCTGCATGGAGTCTGCTTCTTCCTCTGCCTGTATTTCTGCCTCTCTCTCTCTGTGTCTTTCATGAATAAACAAATAAAATCTTTAAAAAAAAAAAAAAACCCCAAAACTTTAGAGAGTGTCATACTGAAGTTTGCATCTGAAAAAGTGGTGAAGGCATGGAAAAGAGATTGGAAGGGTATGACCTTGGAGACATTAGGAACAATTAAAAGACCATCACAATAGTTATAATAAGAAAAAATTAAAAAATTAAGGTGTGAACCAAGATAATGACAATAGAAATAAAGCCATACATCAAAGGGTAAAATAGAAAATGTTTTTCCAAACAAATTTCTCTTAGCTCTTGACCTACATTTACTTCTGCTTTTAAAATTTATTAAATATAAATATAAACAAACTTCAAACCTCAAAACTTTTAGAATTGTATAAACTTAGTTTGAATTCATGAATTTAGAAAAATAGAATTTTCTATTTATTGATCAGAATGGAATTCATCTTGCCATGTCAATGACTTTAAGAAACTTTATTAAACACTCATCAGAATATGTGGATCTTTGAAGAAAGGGAATCCTTTTCCTACTGACATGAATTATCTAAATGATTCTCGTTAATCTTTCATTTTTCTTGGTGTGCATAGACACACCCAAAGTGCTTACTATGGCTTACCTTGGTCTTGTTTGCAAATCTCCTTCATTGCTTTCTGACCATCTTTACTTTCTTGTGGGATACAGGTTGTTATAAGCCTTAGATGCTATGATTTTCCCCACCAATCTTAGATTCTATCTGACAATATTTATTGAATTCTTCTTAATCTAAACCTCACTTTAATCTTATTGAACGATCCCAGGGATTAATTTAATAATGCATGCACTTGCCTCATTTAAGCAATAAATAAATTGAATACAAAAAAGATTTCGCTTAAAGAGGGATAAAAATTTATACTGTTTACTGAGCATGTATTATGCACAGGGTTTTTTTACATGAGTTATCCAAAGTGATCTTTACAGGAAAATAGGTACCCCTATCACCATTTTATGTTGAGAGAGTAGAGGCTCTCATAACAGTGATTGAACTGATGACCTACTTTGTTTTTACACCCTGCAATTCCAAACACAAGGCTATACCTCAAGCAGGCTTTTGAATCTATGAAATGTGATGAAACTGGTTTAAAAGTGTAGTTTGTGGAGTTCATCTTATATAATTGTTTTCTTGAGAGGTTTCAGTTCTGTTATCATTCATTTATTTCAATATATCTTCAAAAGAGACATAATAAACCTTCAGTTCTACAGTGACTAATATGGTAGGATTGCCATTCTGATCCTTTCATATACCAAACATAGAATTTATTTCATTTTATGGGATGGCCCTTGAAGTGCTTGTCTAGCAGGCTGGCTGTGGAAAGGAACCTGGCTTTTGTTACTTCAAAGAATGAATATAAATAGGAATAACGTTAGATTTCTCTAACTATTCCTTTCTCTCTTTATAAAACAGGGTCTCTTAAGTGTTAGGTTCTTACTATGAGTCTGATACCTTACACCAAAATTGCCCTACCAATAACCAACGTTCTATAGAACTCAGAAAATTTACAAAATCAAATCCAGTCAAAAACCCACTATATAATAACATTTTTTGTCTTGTGTCTCCAGAGTAGATTAATTATCAATTCAGCACTGAAAAAGATATCAGAAACTTGCCTTAATTAACGTTCTGGTCCTGTTTACTTGACAGTAGACACATGAGCATTTTGGAAAAGGCTTAACTGATGCACGGGACTGTGAAGTATTAGTTTTTAAATGGGAGAGTTAGTACCAATTCTGAAAAACATGACCAGAATCTTGGTTTTAAAAAATATTGATTTTGGTCAGATTGGACAGAATTGATTAGACCATGACTAGTTGTCAGTCTCATAAATCAGGTTTGTGATAACCCTTTGTTTTAAACCCTTGCTGAGTGGATTAACATTACAAAAGAGGAAGAAAGGAGGTACAAATAACACAGTGGAGTTTGGAAGGTGCTTGTCTTGGTACATACAAATATGTGGACTTAATATTTATTTCTTTTCCTGAGCCTACAGATACTTCCCATATTCATTTCAAATATTAGTTATTTTGGCCTGGGAGTCTGCCCTACAAAATGATAAATGTGAATCAAATCAACTCATTCTTGCTTGCAGTCTCTCCAGACAGAGCAGCTCTTGACTTTTTACGGTTTTGAAAGTTAAATATAATTTTTATATCCCACAGCAAAACCTACTCATTTTTTAGCATGATCCTACAAGATAGTCTTTATATAATTGAAAAATTTTAGACTTGGAAGTTTTTGTAACTTATATAAACTTATAACTTGTATAACTTAGAAGTCTTTGTAACTTGTGTGAGAATAAGGGGGCCAAAGAGCTGAAGATATCTGAAGATGGTCATAGAAGGTGAAGAGACCAAAATTAGTGTTATTGAAGAGGAAACTGTCATTACTGTGGCCAGGAGCACAGGCTTACCAA
Source organism: Canis lupus familiaris (assembly GCF_011100685.1). Taxonomy (NCBI): domain Eukaryota; kingdom Metazoa; phylum Chordata; class Mammalia; order Carnivora; family Canidae; genus Canis; species Canis lupus. The sequence goes on along the minus strand of NC_049229.1, from coordinate 17,193,676 downwards.
AGGAGAGACAGGAGAGTCACTTACAATCTCTATCCCATATGTTTTATGCTGACATGCTTCTTAGTTTAAGAGGAGACATCAAATAATAATAATGATAATAATAATAATAATGATATTATTATTAATAGAGCACCCTGCTTTATTATTAGTATTATTAAATATTCGCTATGTGCTCTGTGCCAGACATCAAAGAATGAAGATGATGATGATGATGATGATGATGATGATGATGATAGTAAAAACTATGTGTAGTAAATACTATGTGTTCTTTGCCAGGCATATTTCTTTTTTTCCATTAAAATTTTTAAATTCTAATACATTTAATGTATAGTGTTATATCAGGTATGCAATATAGTGATTCAACAGTTCCATATGTACTCATTGCTCATCATGGTAGGTATACTTTTGATCCTTTTTGTCTATTTCACCCATCCCCCACTCAATTCCCTTCTGGTAACCACCAGTTTGTTCTCTATATATAGTTAGGAGTGTGTTTTCTTGGTTTACTTCTCTTTTTCTCTTTTTTTTTTCCTTTCTCATCTATTTTGTTTCTTAAATTCCACATATGACTGAAATAATATAGTATTTGTCTTTCTCTGAGTGATTTATTTCACTTAGCATTATACTTCCTAGATCCATACATGTTTTTGCAAGTGGCAAGATTTCATTCTTTTTTATGGCTGAATAACATTCCATTCATATATATATATATATGTATATGTATATATACATTCCATTTTATATATATATAAAACACCTCTTTATCCATTCCTCAATAAACATAGGGATTAAAACAATTAGTGAATCATAGGGTAGTTCTATTTTTAATTTTTTGAGGAACCTTCATACTGTCTTCTGCATTGGCTGCACCCAGTTTGTATTCCCACAAACAGTGCACAAGGATTCTTTTTTCTCCAATCTTTGCCAACACTTGCTTCTTGAATTTTTTATTTTAGCCATTCTCAAAGATGTGAGGTGATATCTCATTGTGGTTTTGATTTGCATTGTCCTGATGATGAGTAATATTGAGCATCTTTTCATGCATTTGTTCGCTATCTGTATGTCTTCTTTCGAGAAATGTCTGTTCATGTCTTCTGCCCATTTTAAATTGGATTGGTTTTTTTGTTGTTGAGATGTATAAATTATCTTGTATACTAACCCTTTATCAGATAAATCATTTGTGAATATCTTTTCCCATTCAGCAGGTTGTCTTTTAGCTTTATTGGTTGTTTCCTTTGCTGTGCAGAAGTTTTTTATGTTATTATAGTCCCAATAGTTTATCTTTGCTTTTGTTTCTCTTACCTCAGGAGACATATCTAGAAAGATGTTACTGCAGCCAATGTCAGAGAAATTATTGTCTGCTCTCTTCTAAGATTTTTATGATTTCAGGTCTTAATATTTGATCCTTAATCCATTTTGAATTTCCTTTTGTGTATGGTGTAAGAAAGTGGTCCAGTTTCATTCTTTTGCATGTGGCTGTCCAGTTTTCCCAACACCATTTGTTGAAGAGACTGTCTTTTTGCCTTTAGATATTCTTTCCTACTTTGTCAAAGATTAATTGATCATATAATTGTGTGTTTATTTATGGGCTTTCTATTCTGTTCTATTGATCTCTGTCTAATTTTGTGTCAGTACCATACTATTTTGATTACTACAGCTCCTGTAGAGCAGGTTTGGTGGTCTTGAACTCCCTTAACTCTTGTCTGGGAAACTATCTCTCCTTCTATTCTGAATGATAGCTTCATTGGATAGAGCTTTCTTGGCTGCAGATTTTTTCCTTTCAGCATTTTGACTATATCATGCCCCTCTCTTCTTCCCTGCAAAGTTTTTTGCTGAAAAGTCCCCAGATAGCGATATGGGGTTTCCCTTGTACATGATTGTCTATTTTTCTCTTGTTGCTTTTAAAATTCTCTTATCAAAACTTTTTGCCATTACTATGTGTCTCGATATGGACCTATGTGTCTCAATATGGACCTTCTTAGCTTCATCTTGTTGAGTGTTCTCTATACCTCATGAATCTATATATCTGTTTCTTCCATTAGGTTAGGGAAGTGTTCAGCTATTATTTCTTCAAATAAATTTTCTGCCCCTTTTTCTCTTTCTTCTCCTTCTGAGATTTCTATAATGTGAATGCTATTAAGTTGGTTGGAGTTGCTGAATTCCCTAAGTCTATTTTCATTTGGCATATTATTTTTTTTCTCTCATCTGTTCATCTTGATTACTTTTCATACTCTGTCCTCCAGGTAATTAATTTATTCCTTTGCTTCCTCTAGCCTGCTATTTATTCCATCTAGTGTGTTTTTAATTTCATTTATTCATTTATTATGTTCATTTATCATGTTCTTCATCTCTGATTGGTTCTTTTTTATGTTTTCTATCTCTAGTATAAGAGTCTTGCTGATGTCTTTCACTCTTTTTTCAAGTTTAGTGAGTATCTTTTTGATCATTACTTTAAATTCTCTATCAGATATATACTTATCTCCACTTTGCTTAGGTCTCTTGCCGTGGTTTTGTCCTGCTCTTTCATCTGGGACATATTCTTCTGTCTCCTCATATTGTCTAACTCTCTGTGTCTGTCTTTGTGTGTTAGGAAAGCTTGCTATGTCTTCTATTCTTGAAAGTAATGGCCGTAAGAAGGAGATGTCCTATTGTGCTATGCAATGTAATGTCAGCTGTTCATCAGAACTTGGCACTTCAGGAATGTCTTCTATGCGTGTTGCATGCACCCTGCTCTAGCCTCTTGACCACTTTTTCCTTTAGTCCAGTCATCTTCAGGGGCTCTTTTTCTGTTGTGGGCAGTAGAGTGTTTTGTCCATGTGGTGTTAGCAGACCAGTCTGGGGTTGCCTTGGTCTTGAATTGAGTCAGACCAAGTGTTTGCCAGAGATGCAGTAGTACCAAGCTGCAGGGCACTTACCCTGTGTTGTCTCCTGAGAAGTTTTCATTGATAGGGTGAAGTCTGTATTCAGACCAATATCTGTTCCCAGTTCACTGCTAGAGCTGCCATTTGATTGGTGTGTATGGTTATCTTCCCCTCACCCCAGGATAGGGATCATTTGGAGTGGTGTTGGTCCCTTTTGGAGCTGCTCGCACACTGCCAGGCTTGTGGCACTGCTTTGGATGGAGTCTGGCCAAAGGCATATTGGAGGGAACATGGTGCTACTGTTGGGACCAGCAGGCATGGGGCATGCGGTTTTAGCTCAGTGCATGCCATGGCACTGGGGTCAGCCTGGGCAGGTCTGCAAAGGGTGGAGCGCACAATTTTAACGAAGTATATGTGGGTCTTCTGAGGGGCAAAGTGCATGGGTGGGGTAACATGCTGTTGGCAAGGTTTATTCTGGTTTTGTGATGGAGGGGACCCATGGTACCCCAGTACTGAGGCAAGCATGGCTGGGAAGGGAAGATCTGTTGAAGTATGATGGGTAGGGGTGTTAGCAAGTTAAGTAGTGAGTACTGGCATTGAGTTGGTTCCCATAAGATGATCAAATGTTTGTGCTAGCGGGTTGGGGAGGGAGATGGCACCTGCCAAATCCTTTGTTCCTAGATGGGTCTTTCTGTGATTCTTGCCCCTCCAGGACAGTAAATTGAGTGGACTACTCTTGCTCCTATGTGTTTCCCAAACTGCTGCTTCTACACTAAATCTCCATGGACTGTTTTTTGTGCTGTCTCTTTAAGTGTGGGGACCCAGCTTCCTCTTACCCTCCAGGATCTCCCAGAGAGGAACCCATTGATTTTTAAAGTCCCAAGTTTTAAGTACTACTGGTTATAAGAACTCATGAAATACAGCTCCTTTTGCCTTCAAAGCCAAATATTATGGGCATTCATGTTCCTTGTGTGGGATGCCCAGTGTGATAGTCTGTTTCTTCCCTTTCTCTGTGCCTGTGTCTTCCTCCCACACTGCCCTTCCTCCCACCCCCCACGTCCTTGGTCTGTTTAGCTTCTCCCCATGTCTCAGCCCTTCTTACCCTCTTCAATGTGATCTCTTCTCTACATTCAATAGTGGAGGAGTTTGTTCTGCCAGGCTTCAGGTCATTTTCTGGGTTATTTATGCTGCTGTGAGTATTATCTAGTTATATCCATGGGACATGGTGAGCTAAGGGTCCTCTGACTCCACCATCTTCCCAGCCTCCTACCAGGCATATTTCTAAGCCCTTTACCAGTATTATCTATTACAAATAAGAACCATTATCATTCCCACCTTCATAGATGAATATATAAAGCACAGAAAAGTTAATTACCGAACATCACAAAAATTAGTGGAATCACCATTAAAATCCAGGCTTTTGAGTCTACAATTTATATTTGGAACCTGTAAATGTTAACTGTGAAGAACAGTTTTCATATGAGCATCTCTTTTCAGGGTGCTTTATGTGGAGCTGATCCTGTTAACAGCTTCCTATAGTTTCTGTTTCAAGTCTTGACTTTTATTTTTACTCCCATGTCCTTTTCTGCTTACTTACTGGATTGCCTCCTTTTTCCTATTTGACAAGCATCAGGGAGAATGTGTGGGTGTTTCTGGTCCCAGGAGGGAGTGTGATCTGACACCAGCAGACTTCATAGTACACTGCAGCATACTAGCATTGTTGCTGGCAGGTTCATGGGCTCCTCCCTTCATGATAGTAATGTGACCTTCTTATCTGAATCAAGGATGTGCATATGATCCTAGATAATCCTGTTTCTTTATTTTTTAATTGAAGTATAATTAATGCATGACATTATATTAGTTTCAGTGTACAACAGAATGATTTGATATTTACATACATCATGAAATGATCACCATAAGAAGTTTAGTTATCACTACAAAGTTACAATTCTTTCCCTTGTGATAAGAACCTTTAATATTACTCTCTTGACAACTTTCAAGTATGCACTACAGTATTATTGATTATAGTTACTGTGCTGTATAGTACATACCTATGGCTTCTTAATTTTATAACTGGAAGTTTGTACTTCTTGACTCCTTTTGCCTGTTTTGCTCACCTCCTCTAACCCTGCTCATGTCTAGTAACCACCATTCTGTTTTCTGTATCTATGAGTTGGGCTTGTTTTGCTTTGTTTGTTCATTTGTTGTTGTTTTTTTAATTCCACATATAAGTGAAATGATATGAAATTGTCTTTCTCTAACTTATTTCACTTAGCACTCAAGGGCTGAAGTTTCATCCATGTTGTAGCGAATGACAGGATTTCCTTCTTTTTTATAGGTTAGTAATGCTCCAGTGTATATATACACCACATTTTCTTTATCCATTCATCCATTGATGGATACTTAGTTTTCATATCTCAGCAATTATGCTGCAATAAATATAGCAGTGTACGTGTCATTTTAAATTAGTATTTTCATTTTCTTTGGAAAAATACTTAGTGGAGAAATTGTTTGTATCACATAGTAGTTCCATTTTTAAATATTTGAGGAAACTCCATGTTCTTTCCATGTTCTTTCTGCACCAATTTACACTCCCACCAATATTTCTCAAGAGTCTTCGTTTCTCCACATCTTTGCCAACACTTGTTATTTCTTGTCTTTTCGGTAATAAGCTTTCTAATAGGTGGGAGGTAGTACCCCATTGTGGTTTTGATTTGCATATCTCTGACATTTAGTGTTTTTGAGCATCTCCTCTTGTACGTTGTGGTCATCTTTATGTGTTCTTTGGAAAAATGTCTATTCAGATCATTTGTCTAATTTTTAAAAAATATTTTATTTATTTGAGAGGGAAGAGACATAGTGACCAAGATAGCACAAGCAGGGAGGAGAGGGATAAGTAGGCTCCTCACTGAGCAGGGATCCCAACGTGGGGTTCCATCCCAGGATGCTGAGATCATGACTTGAACTGAAGGCAAACACTTAACAGACTGAGCCACCCAGGTGCCCCCTTTATCTACTTTTTAATTGAATTGTTTTTTAAAAATTTTTTGCTATTGAATAACAACAGTTCTTTATGTATTTTGAATATTAACCCCTTATTGGATATATGAGCTATAAATATTTCTCCCATTCAATAGATTGTCATTTAATTTTGTTGATGGTTTCCTTTGCTATGAAGAAACTTTTTAGTTTGATATAGTCCTATTTGTTTATTTTTGCATTTGCTGTCTTTGCTTATTAGAGTCAGATCCAAAAAATCATTGCCAAGACTGATGTCAAGGAGCTTATTGTATTGTCGATTTATGCAAGGAGTTTTATGGTTTCAGTCTTATGTTCAAGTCTTTAGTCCATTTTGAGTTACTTTTTTGCATGGTGTAAAATAGTAGTCTAGTTCTCCCTCCCTCCCTCCCTCCCTCCCTCCCTCCCTTCCTCAGACACTCCCGTTCGTAGTTCTTGCTTTTCTGATGTCTGCGTTTCTGTCTTTCTTTTTTTGTTTCTTTCTTTTTCTTTCTTTTTCTTCTTTTTCTTTCTTCTTTATTATTCTTTCTTTCTTTTTTTCTTTTCTTTCTTCTTTCTTTCTTTCTTTCTTTCTTCTTTCTTCTTTCTTTTCTTTTCTTCTTTTTTTCTTTTCTTTTCTTCTTTTTTCTTTTTTTCCCATGTAGCTGTCTAGTTTTTCTAGCACCAGTTATTGAAGAGTTTCTTCTTTCCCCAGTGTGTATGCTTGCCTCTTTTATTGTAAATTAATTAAGCATATATAAATGGGCTTATTTTGGGGTGCTCTATTTTTTATTGATCTATGTGTCTATGTTTATGCCAATACCAAACCATTTTAATTACTATAGGTTTTTAATATAGTTTGACATCAGGGAGCATAATGTCTTCAGGCTTATTTTTCTCAAAATTGCTTTTCCTTTTGGAGTCTTTGTGATTCCATACGGATTTTAGGATTGTTTGTTTTAGTTCTATGAAAACTATCATTGGAGTTTTGATGGGGATTGTATTAATCTGTAGATTGCTTTGGGTAGTATGAACATTTTAACAATATTAATACTTTCAATCTATGAGCATGGAGTATCTTTTCATTTATTTTGCCTTCAATTTTTTTGATTAGTATCTTATAGTTTTCAATGTACAGGTCTTTCATCTCCTTGGTTAAATTTATTCCTATGTATTTTATTCTTTTTGACACATTTATAATGGGGTCAGTTTTTAAACTTTTCTTTCTGATAGTTTGTAGTTAGTGCATAGAAACTTGACAGATTTCTGTATATTGATTTTATACCTAATTTTTACTGAATTTGATTATGAGTTCTAACTGCTTTTTGGTGGAGTCTGTATGGTTTTCTTTTATTTATAAATCATATTTAATGCTTGAAATAAAAATTATAACATCATTTGATATTCAAGACAATGACATATACATATCTTTTAAATTTAAAATTTAGGTAGTTAACATACAGTACAATATTGGTTTCTGGAGTAGAATTCAAAGATTTATTACTTACATAGAACATTCAGTGCTCTTCAGGACCAGTGACCTCCTTAATACACATCTAGCCAACCCCCACCCCCCACCACCCACCTCTCTCCATAAACTCTTCAGTTTGTTCTCTATCATTAAGAGTCTCCATGGCTTATTTCTTTCTTTTTTGTTTTCCCCCTTCCCATATGTTCATCTGTTTTGTTTCTTAAATTCCACATCTAAGTGAGAGCATATTGTATTTATCTTTTTCTGACTGACATATTTCACTTACCATAATACACTCTAGCTCCATCCATGTCATTGCAAATAGCAAGATTTCATTTTTTTGATGCCTGAGTAGTATTCCATTGCATATATGTCACCTCTTTTTGATCCATTCCTCAGTTGATGGACAATTGGGCACTCTCCATAGTTTAACTATTGTTGATAATGCTGCTATAAACATTGGGGTGTATGTATCCCTTTGAATCTGTATTTTTGTATCCTTTGGATTAATACCTAGTAGAAGTCTACAAACAGTGACATTTTTTACTTTTTTCCTGTCCAATTTGTATGTCTTTATTTCTTTTTCTTTACTAATTTCTTTGGCTAGGACTTAACAATACTATATTGAATTTCTCTGGTATGATTTCCAATACTGTATTGTGTACTATGGGAGAATGGGCAACCTTGTTTTGTTCCTGTTCTCAGATGGAAAGTATGATGGAAGCTGTGGACTTGTCATATTCAGCCTTCATTATATTGAGGTACAATCCCTTTTTATTTACTTTGTTAAGAGTTGTTAATCATAAATGGGTGTCGAATTCTGTCAAATGCTTTTTCTCTTTATCGATGTAATTATATGATTTTTAGCCTTTTATCTTGTTAATGTGGTATATCATATTGATTGATTTACGGGTGTTGACCCATTCTTGCATCTGTGGAATAAATCTCACTGGATTGTGGTATATAATCCTTTCAATGTAGCATTGAATGCAGTTTGCAAAAATTTTATTGAGTTTTTGCATATATGTTCATCAGAGTTATTGCTATAATCTTCTTCCTCCTTCTCTACCTCTTTTTGTTCATCTTTTCTCTCTTTCTTTTTTCTTTCCGTAGTGTTTTTGGTTTTGGTGTCAGGGTAATGCTTCATTTGTAATAAGTTTGGAAGCACTCCATTGCATTCCATTTTTTGAAAGAGTTTGAGAAGAATGGGTATTAAATCTCTGAATCCTTGGTAAAATTTGCCAGTGAAGCCATCCAATCCTGAACTTTTATTCTATGAGAGGTTTTTGAATACTGATTCCATCTCCTTAGTAGTAATCCATCTATTCAGATTTTTAATTATTTCCTGATTTAGTCTTAAGAGCATATGTTTCTAGGAATTTATCCATGTCTTCTAGGTTATCCAATTTGCTGGTATATCATTGTTCATAGTAATCTCCTATAATCCTTTGTATTTCTTTAGTATCAGTTGTAACTTCTCCTTCTTTTTAAAAACTTTATTTATTTAATTTATTTATTTTAGAGGGAGAGAGAGCACATGTTGGGGGGGCAGAGGGAGAGGGAGAATCTCAAGCAGACTTTGCTGAGCACAGAGCCCGACACAGGATTCAATCTCCTGACCCTGAGATCAAGTCCTGAGGGAAAACTGAGTGAGACACGTAACCCACTGCACTATCCAGGCACCCCTGTTGTAACTTCTCTTTTAATTCTGATTTTATTTATTAGAGCCTTCCCTTTTTTTTTCTTGGTTAATTTTATCTTTTTGAAGAATCAGCTTTTAGTTTCATTGAACTTCTCTATTGTTTTCTTGTCTCTATTTCATTTCTTTCTACTCTGATCTTCATTATTTCTTTTCTTCTACTAACTTTGGGGCTTTGTTCTTTTTCTGTTTTTAGTTTGGGGGGTAAAGTTAAATTGTTTATTTGAGTTTTTCTTTTTGCTTGAAGTAGGTCTCTATTGCTTTAAATTTCTTTCTTAGAACCAATTTTGCTATATTTCATAGATTTTGGTATATTTCTGTTTTCTTTTTTTAAAATTTTTATTTATTTATGATAGTCACACACACACAGAGAGAGAGAGAGAGAGAGAGAGAGAGAGAGGCAGACACAGGCAGAGGGAGAAGCAGGCTCCATGCACCGAGAGCCCGACGTGGGATTCAATCCCGGGTCTCCAGGATCCCGCCCTGGGCCAAAGGCAGGCACCAAACCGCTGCGCCACCCAGGGAATCCCTATATTTCTGTTTTCATTTGTCTCCAGGTATTTTTTAAATTTTCCTTTGATTTTTTTTTTGATGACCCATTGATTGTTCAGGAGCATATATTTTTTAATATTTTATTTATTTATTCATAAGAGACAGAGAGAGAGAGAGAGGCAGAGACTTTGCCAGAGGGAGAAGCAGGCTCCCTGCAGGGAGCCCAATGTGGGACTTGATTCCTGACCCCAGGATCACACCTTGAACCGAAGGCAGATGCTCAACTGCTGAACCACCAGGGTATCCCTGTTCAGTAGCATATTGTTTAATCTACACGTTTTTGTTTTATCCCCATTTTTCTTATAATTGAGTTCTAGTCTCATACCACTATAGTCAGAAAAGATGACTGATATGATTTCAATCTTTAATTTATTGAGACATGTTCCATGGAATCTGGATGTGTCTATTTTAAGTTGATAATAATTTAACTTAATTTTTTAAAGATTTATTTATTTATTTGAGAGAGAGGAACAGAGAGAGCATGCAAGCAGGGGGAGGAGCAGAGGGGAAAGAGAGGGACGAGAAAGTCAATGCTGAGCTTGGAACCTGATGTGGGGCTCAATTCCGGGACTCCAAGATCATGACCTGAGCTGAAACCAAGAGTTGGATACTCAACTGACTGAGCCACCCAGGCACCCTGATAATATTTTAACTTTATACTCATTGCCAAATTCTACTTTTTTTTTACTTCCCTCCCCCTTATGTTTTTGATGTCATATTTCACAACTTTTTATTTTGTTCCCCTTAATGAATTATTGTAGCTTTGGTTAATTTTACTATTTTTGTCTTTTCACCTTCATAGTAGCTTTGTAAGTGATTAATCCACTACCTTTACTATGTATTTACTTATGCCAGTGATATTTTTACTTTTGTATCTTTTCTTGTTATTAATTAGTGCCATTTCTTTTCAGCTCAGAGAAGTTTAACTTTTCCTATAAGGCTGATTTAATTGTGATAAATTTCTTTAGCTTTTACTTGTCTGGGAAAATCTTTAGCTCCTCTTCAATTTTGAATTATAACCTTACAGAGTAGAATATTCTTGTTTGAAATATTTTTCCTTTTGGTATTTTGAATATATTATGTTACACCATTCTTGCAAAATACTGTTGAAAAATCAGCTGCTAGTTTTATGGTGTTTTCCTTAAAGCCTAAAGACAAGTTGTTTTTCACTTTCTGCTTTCAAGGTTCTCTTTTTATCTCTTTATCTTTAATTTTGAATATTTTAATTGTAATGTGTCTTGGTGTGGATTTCTTTGAGCTCATCCTATTTGGAATTCTGTGGGTTTCTTGGGCCTGGATGTCTGCTTTGTTTTCTAGATTAGGTATGTTTTTGGCCATTATTTCTTCAAATAAGTTTTTGGCCCCTTTTTTTCTCCCTTCTCCATCTGTGAGCCCTACAGTGTAAATGTTAGTATGCTAGATGTTGTTCCATTGCTCCCTTAGGCCACCTTCACTTTTTAAAATTCTTTTTTCTTTCTTTTGCTCTTTTTGAGTGAGTTCCATGGCCCTGTCTTCCAGATCACCAATCTGTTCTGTTTCATCTAATCTGCTCCTGAACCCCTCTCATGTATCTTTTAGTTCAGTTACTATGTTCTTCAGTTTTGTGACTTCTGTTTGGTACTTTCTTATATATTCCATCTCTTTGTTGACATTTTTAATGTGTTCATTTATTCTTTTTCCAAATTCAGTGAGCATCTCCATAATCATTACTTTGAACTCTGTAGATACTTCTCTTTTTCATTAAGGTTTTTTCCTGAGATTTTATCTTGCTCATTTATTTGAAACATATCCTCTGTTTCCTTACAATGCTTAATTTTTGTGTTTGTTTATATATACTGGGTGAAAGAGAGATCTCTTCCAGCCTTGAAGGAGTGGCCTTGCCTAGGAAATGAAACTTTTGTTCATCCTTATTCTAGCTTTTGGTTGGCTCTTTAAACTTTATGTTTGTAAATCAGCAGCCTGATTTATTCTTGATAGGTCTCAGTTGAGGCTGTGCTAAGACCTGTCAGTGCTCCAAAGGGAGGAATCTCAGTCAGCACTTAATTTCAGACTTAATGGAAGCCAGACTCTCAGGTGACAGCTTTTAAAGTACACAAATATGGACAGTCCTTTGGGATCACAATTGTAAACCCTGCTGGCCAGCAGACAGGGCAGTCTGGAGGTGTCTCCTGGGTAATAGTTGAAAAAATCAGGGTCTCAGATGACTATAAACTCCTTCCTGGGAAGTCTCATTGAGCTGTAGCAAGGCCTATAGAGAGCACACAGAATATCCTTTGGCCTACTTCCCTGAGAGCATCTATGCCTCCTCTGGGTATTTGGCAATCCAGAATCCTATCCTTCAGACTACAGTTATGGTACAAGAAAGTAGGCCTTTTTCAAAGGAAGATTGGAGCTTTGCTTTAGTCTGCAGTTTGTTTAGGCCTAAAGGGTGGTAGCCAGCCAAGAACATTCTTTCTGACTGTTACAGTCCTGTAGGACTCAGGAATACAATGACTCTGGGCCAACAGATCCAGGCAATCAGGGATGTCCTCTCTGTGGTCTTCATATACCTGGCAGCTTTAGTGAGGAAGCTGGATGGTACAGGGGTAGGACATGCCTACCAGCTTTAGCAGAGAAGCAGAAGCACGCAGAAACTGCGCATGTCTACCAGCTTTAGCAGGTCAGTGGGAGATGCATGGGCTGTATGGGCCTGCCAGTCCAGCATGGTAGAGGGAGAGTAAAAAATTGGCACACATCAGTACCTACATCCTAGAATGTCCCAAAAGATCCCTGCCCATTTGGCAGGCTCTTTAAGATTAGTAAATGGATATTCTTCACAAATAATCTAGGCACTCCTCACTTTTTAAAAATATTTTATTGATTCATTTGAGATAGATACAGAGAGAGAGAGTGAGAGCATGAGCTGGGGGGAGAGGCAGAGGGAGAGGGAGAAGCAGACTCCCTGCTGAGCTGGGAGGCTGATGTGGGACTCTATCCCAGGACTGAGGTATCATGAACTGAGCTGAAGGCAGACACTTAACCATCTGAGCCCCTAGGCACCCCAGTCTAGGTACTTTTCAAACTGCTGCTTTTGTGCTGAACACTGGGCTAAACATATCTGTGTGCCAGTCCTTTAAAAGTGATACCTCAGGGGTGCCTGGATGGCATGGTCGTTTAAGCATCCAACTCTTGGTTTCCACTCAGGTCATGATTTTGCGGTCATGAGATCGAGCCTTACTTCAGATTTCACATTCAGCACAGAGTCTGCTTAAGTTTCTCTTCTTCTCCTCTGCTCCCCCCCTTCAAATAAATACATCTTAAAAAAAAAAAAAAGAGTGACATCTCAGATACTTACAGCCTCTTGGGTATCCTGAACATAAGCCCCATTGTTTTTCTTGGACATTAGCCTAGATACCTTGGGCTTTTCCCTACAGTGCAGGTCTCAAGGGCTCAGAGTCCTTGCTGTGGGGCATGAAACCCTTGCTCCTCAGAGAGAAGCTCCTGCTTTGTGAGATCCCTCTTTGTGGGTTACTGCACTGAGGTGGGGTTTTGGCAAGACTGTGACTGTGCCTCTCTTACCTGTCTTGATGTGGCCCTTTTATCTTTTGTTGTAGAGGAGTTGTTCACCTAATTTATAGGTATTTTTTCAGAGGGAATTTTTTCATAGGTAACCATAGATTTTTATGTCTGTAGGAAGAAGTGAGTTTAGGATCTTCATATGCTGCCATTTGGACCATGCCTTTCTTTATCTTTATCCCCTATTGAGATTGCTAAAGTTTAATTTTATTATAAGACAGCAGTAAATAAAATTTACAAAGTCTTTGGGGTTGTACAGCTTATGGCAGTGAAAGTAAAATATGCCTTAAGAGTGACTTCCTTGGCAAACTGATAATCAAGACAGATGCTGATTCTTTCCAAGGGCAGAGGCTGAACCCTGAATATAGTCATCATCAAAACCTAAAACATTTCACATAGCTTGCACATGTTCTGAAGAATGTAGACCATCTATTCAACATATATATGACAGGAAAAGAGAAATAACATTCGGAAGCCTCTAATGAGGGTGTGTATGGTGATCCATCTGTAAATATGGCTTGTGTACAGTATAATCGCTTGGATTTGGAAGGAAAAGAAGGATTATTTACAGGCCTTTTTTTGCAGATGGTGCCTGGCTGGCATATGGATGTATTTGCATGCTATTCAGGCTATGACTTCATTGGGTTCATGTTTTCATGACAATAGGTTTTGAGCCATCTAAAGGCTATGATTAAAACAATAGTGAATTCATTTAGAAAAAATACGTCTTGTCACATCCACCTACTGATTCCTTAATTTTGAGAATTATCTCTGGTAAAGATCAATAACATATAAGAGACATGCTCATTTTATTGCATACTTCCCCCCTTTCAGAAGTGCTTTAGTGAAGATTATGTTCTGTAGCCCAGCATTTCAGTATCTTGAAAACAATGATTCCTCATGTCACTGCAGGATGGAGAATTGTAACTCTCCAAAGGACTGTAAGGAAGTTCAGTAAGAACTCTGAAGCCAAAGGATGCCTTTTGAGAGGCATAAATTCTGGCCCAGAAGTGTTAGTGGGGAGATCAGATAAAGGGGGTCTTTTAAATAAAAGTGGGAAGACTATAGAAAACTGCATTCCAGGTGGAAGTTAGAGGGAAGGAGAAGCAGTGATGGAAAAATCTCTGGGTTGGTGGTTTAGGTTTTGCTCTAATTAGTGGTGAGAGAATAGGTCAGTTATCCTCTGTGAGCTCTATTAAAAAATGATAATAATCTGCCTATTTCAGAGGTTTGTGATGAGGACTAAATGGGTTGATATTTATGAATGGGGTATTGAAATACATTCTCATTAGATTCCGTGTGCATGACACTGTGCTAAGCACTTCAGGGGATGAAATATGAATAAAATGTGGACCCTCACTTCAAACTAATCAGATAGATAAAATAAGCACCTAAATAAATATAACTCATAGATTTGCAAAACCAGCAAATTATTTTATGTAAGTTAAAGAGTGATTTTCACCATTTAAGACTGGATGCCTCCAGAGCAGTGACTCTTAAATCTGGCTGTGCATTAGAATTACCTGGGAGCTTTTAAAACATAGGAATGCCCAGGACCCAGTCCCAGAGATTTTGATTTAATTAGTTTGGTATGCCCTGCCTCCCTCCCTTGCACATTCTCATTAAAAAAAAAAAAAAAAAAAAGTGCCCCAGGTGTTTTTTAATATTCAGTGCTTCTCAAACTAACTTCATCAGAATCTCCTGGAGAGCTTGTTCAATCTCAGCTTGCTGAGCCCCTCCCCCAGGTATTCTGATACACTAGATCTGGGGACTGAGTGTGAATTAAGTTTCTACAAGCTGTCAGATGCTACTGATTGTCTGCAGATCCTATTTCAGAGCCAGTACGTACATTTGATTTTACTACTAACGTTGTGTATGCAGTCTATACATTTATTTCTTCAGGCTGAAGAAAGCATGTTGACACAAAAGTCTATCTTTTGGTCAAGCAGTAAGACCAGTGGCATAGTTGGAGAAATTAACACTGTGTGGCTAAATGAATGCAATATTACTTGATCAGAGAGATAAACTCTTTGACAAAAAGAAGTCTTCATACAAAGGATGCTTGCTTCTAAATGTGCCAGTTTGAAATTTCCTCTGTGAAAAGAAGGCATTATTTAGTGGACACCTGGTAAGCAGTGGCATGTTCAACAAAACAGATTTTGAAAGAAAGTAGATTGGGAAAGCAACTCAGATTTCTTTTCTCTGGAAATATCTTCCAAATCAACAGAATGAATGTTTTACCTTTCCAAATCCTTGGGTATTAGAATAGCTAAAGCAACATAGCATAGTTTTCAGAAATAGAACCCTATTAAACTTTCACAGCCCATGTAAGATGCCAGTGAGAAAATGTGCAAAATTGATCATCATGTCTTTATTACTTGAAGAAGGATAGAAGGGCACTCAAGGTTGATTTGAGTGTTAAAATGTATGAATTGTCTATTTCCCAAAGAGTGTAAATCCTAAATGCCCATGAACAGCAGTTATAGGGGACTCTGGGGCTTCAGTCACCTTGAAATTAGGAAAATGAGAAATCTGCCTTGCCGAATTCTTCCTGAGGGTGGATAGTTGAGAGCTGAGGCTTTGCAGATGTGTGAATAGAATGACATCAGTGACTGGGATGAGCTCATACTGTCCTATTTTATCACTTTTTTCCATCATAAATATGTTTTATGAGTAAAAGACATGAGGCTTTTTTGCCAGGACATCCTTTTTGCTTGTCATGCTTCACCAATCACAGACTGGGGGGGGGGGGTGCTTTTTAAAAATACCTATTAAAGTCAAAGTAAAGGGAAATTTCAGAAGAAAAATTTATATCTGGTTAACTTAGTTTTATAATGAAAAATAAAAGCAACAATGTATGAAGTTGCCCTATGGGATAGATAAAATTTAAGTAAGATTTTACAAACTTTGGTTTCTCCATTTGGTGCTGGACAGATGGAACAACTCTAGTCTCTCCAGATCTGCATCATATTAGTGCAAGATGACATTGTTTAAGACAAGAATATTATTAAGGAAGACTGGAGATAGCTTAATAAGATATAAATGGGGATTGTATTATATTATAAGGCAGGCATGGTAATATAGTTATATAGTCTATAATGTTCAAAAAGCCTTTAAAATACATTTAAGACAAAAAGAGGACTATATAAATTATAAAGCAAACATTAAATCGACATCACAGATAACAGTCATATTTTATCTCTGTAGCAAGTTTACAATGAAAACTTGCAGCAGCAAAGTTCTATTTTTAAATAGGGACTTTAAAAATACTTTTGAATCTCTTTCTCTGGGTTGGATGGATACTGAATCAGACAAGTTGACATGTGAAGTTTGGTAGTCCCTAGCAGGTCTCCATTCCTCAGACCTGGATTGCTGTCTTAAACTTATATGTATGACTGTTGCTTGGTTAGTGTCTGGTTAAGTCTCTTCTGTGGGTAATTGAATTAAATGCTCTAACAATGAAAGTTTATTACAATTTCTGCTTTTCCTGTTTTGATTAATGGTGGATGATTCTTGCTGCTTAAGCCCAAAACTTGATAATCTTTTAAAGGACTGACCCTCCTTTACTTCCTTCAAATGGCCATTAGCTTCTGTTGGATTCTACTCAAACGTCTCTCAAAGCTGTTACCATTATTCTTTCTTTTAAAATGTTAATTTTGTTAAATTTAAAAATACAAGAAAATAGAAGGAAGACTTAATGATAATAATTCATCCTATTTTGTTCTCATTCACCTCCACTACTTCACCCTGGTTCCTTTATCCTTCATATGGATTATTCCAATAGTCTCCCATTCTTCCATTTTTACCCTTGCTTCCTGTGGTCTAGTTTTTACACAGGAGCCAGATTATTTTAAAATATGTCACTTCAAATAATTTCTTCCTTAAAATCCTCTCAACTTCTTATCTCACTCAGGGTAAAAGCCAAACGAGCTTATTTTATTTTAATTTTTTTTAAAGATTTTATTTATTCATGAGAAACACACACACACACACACACACACACACACAGATAGAGAGGCAGAGACACAGGCAGAGGGAGCAGCAGGCTCCATGCAGGGAGCCCGACGTGGGACTTAATCCCCAGTCTCCAGGATCACACCCTGGGCTGCAGGCGGCACTAAACCGCTGGGCCACCAGGGCTGCCCCATTATTTTAATTTTTTTAAAATGACTATCTCACTCTCCCTTCCTTCCATTTTCAACCCCTCTGAACTCACCTCCTACTCCATCCCCCTGGGATTTCTCTGTGGTCTTGGAAGATGCCAGTCATGTTCTGCCTAAATGTCTTCGTTCTTGTTGCTCCCTTTATCTGAAGTACATCTTCCTTTAGATATATCCATGGCTTGCTCCCTCCCTTTGTTATCATGAGGACTGCTCTGGCCATCCTCTCGGACTCCCATGCTAGAGCATTTCATATCATCCTTGCTAGGGGTGAACATATATCATCCATAATAGGAACTTTTGAGTTAAAAGGAGCTCCAATTAGATAGGAAGTTGAAACAAGAGTCATAAATTGAGACCAGCCCTGGCACCCTGGAACATATGGTCATCTTGCTCTTATACAGATTATAAGAGCAAGCTTATCTTACAGCTTATTTTATAGCTCTCTGATATAGTATATGCTCACTTTCTTGGTGTTTCTGTTCTCCTCTTCTTGCAAACTCCTTGAAGAAGGGGATTTTGTTTCTTTGCTGTTGTATATTCAGCACCTTAGATAGTCTCACTACATATGGAGTACCCAGTAAAATTATTTCTTTTACTTAAAATCCAGTTAACATACAGTGAAATACTAGTTTCAGATGTATAGTAGATTCAACACTTCCATACAACACCCAGCGCTCATCATGAGAAGTGCTCTCCTTAACCCTATCACCTATTTGTTCCATTGCCCCCACCTACCTCCCTTCTGGTAACTATCAGTTTGTTCACTATAGTTAAGAGTCTGTTTCTTGTTTCACCTTTCTCTCTTTTTTTTCCCTTTGCTCATTTGTTTTGCTTTCTTAAATTCCACATATGAGTGAGGTCATGTGGTGTTTATCTTTCTCTGACTTATTTTGCTTAGCATAATACTCTCTAGTTCCATCCATATCACTGCCAAATGGCAAGATTTCATTCTTTTTTATGGCTAAGTAATATTTCATATCTTCTTTATCAGTCATTGGACACTTGGGCTATTTCCATAATTTGGCTGCTATATAGATAAAGTTGCTATAAACATAGGAGTGCTGTATCCCTTTGAATTAGTACTTTCGTTTTCTTTGGGTAAATATGCAGTAGTACAATTGCTGGATTGTAGGGTAGTTCTTTTTTTAACTTTCTGGGAAACCTCTATACACTTTTCTAGGGTGGCTGCACCAGTTTACATTCCCACGACCAACAAGAAATTTCTCCTTTCTCTATATCTTCACCAACACCTGTTGTTTTCTTGTTGTTGATTTTAGCCATTCTGACAGGCATGAGGTTATGTATTTCATTGTGATATCTCATTTTGATTTGCAATATTTATCTCATTTTGATTTGCATTTTCCTGATATCAGTGATATTGAGCCATGTGTCTCTTGGTCATCTGTATGTCTTTGGAAAAATGTCTATTTATGTCTTGCCATTTTTAAATTGGATTATTTATTTTTTAGTGTTGAATTTTATAAGTTTATTTAAAGTTTATAAATTTTGGATATTAATCTTTTATCAGATATGTCATTTGCAAATATCTTCTTTCACTCCATAGATTGCCTTTTAGTTTTGTTGATAATTTTCTTTGCTGTGCAGCAGCTTTTTGAGTAAGTCCCAATAGTTTATTTTTGCTTTTGTTTCCCTTGCCTTAGGAGACATATCTAGAAAAATATTGCTGTGGCTGATGTCAGAGATGTTTCTGCCTGTATTCTCCTCTAGGTATTTGATGGTTTCATGTTTCTCATTTACATCTTTCATCCGTTTTGAATATATTTTTGTGTATAGTGTATGAAAGTGATCTAGTTTCATTCTTTTGCATATAGCTATCCAGTTTTCCCAACACCATTTGTTGAAGAGACTGTCTTTCCCATTGCATATTCTTTCCTGTTTTGTTGATGAAAAATTGACCATATAGTTGAGTTCATTTCTGGATTTTCTATTATGTTCCATTGATCTATGTGTCTGTTTTTGTGCCAATACCATCCGGTCCTGATGATTACAGCTTTGTAATAATGACTTGAAGTCTGAAATTGTGATGCCTCCAACTTTGGTTTTCTTTTTCAACATTACTTGGTTATTCAGAATCTTCTCTGATTTCATACAAATTTTAGGATTGTTTGTTCTAGCTCTGTGAAAAATATTGGTAGTATTTTGATAAGGATTATATTGCATGGGAAGATTGCTTTGAGTAGCATAGACATTTTAACAATATTTGTTCTTTCAATCCATGATCATAAAATGTTTTTCCATTTCTTTGTGTTCTCTTTAATTTCTTTCATAAGTGTTCTATTATTTTCAGAGTACAGATCCTTTACCTCATTGGTTAGGTTTATTCCTAGGTATCTTATGGTTTTGGTGTAATTGTAAATGGGATTGATTCCTTGATTCCTTTTTCTTTTGTCACATTGTCAGTGATAGAAATGCAACTGACTTCTGTGCATTAATTTTATATCCTGCCATGTTGCCAAATTCCTATATGAGTTTTAGCCATTTTTGGATGGAGTCTTTTGGGTTTTCCATATAAAGTACCATGAAAGTTTGACAGCTTGTTGATTTGGATGCCTTTTATTTCTTTTTGTTGTATGATTACTGAGGCTAGGACTTCCAGTACTAATTTTAACAATAGGGTTGAGAGCTGATATCCCTGTCGTGTTCATAACCTTATGGGATAAGTTCTTAGTTTTTTCCCTGTTGAGGATGATATTAGCTGTGGGTTTTTTGTATGTGGTATTAAGGTATGTTTCCTTACACTGTAGAGAGTTTTAATCAAGAAAGGATGCTCTATTTTGTTAAATGTGTTTTCTGCATCTATTGAGAGGATCATATGATTCTTGTTCTTTCTTTTATTAATGTGGTATATTCTGGATGTTGAACCACCTTGCAGCCCAGGAATAGATCCTACTTGGTCATTGGTGAATAATCCTTTTAATATACTGTTGGATCCTATTAGCTAGTATCTTGGTGGGAATTTTGACATCTATGTTCATCAGGGATATTGGTCTGTAATTCTCCTTTTTGGTGGGGTCTTTGTCTAGTTTTGGGTCAAGGTAATACTGGCCTCATAGAGAGAGTTTGGAAGTTTTCCTTCCATTTCTGTTTTTTGAGACAGCTTCAGAAGAATAGGTATTAATTCTTTAAAAGTTTGGTAGACTTCTGCTGGCCATAAGGTCCTAGACTTGTTTGCTGGGAGATTTTTGAATACTGCTTCAATTTCTTTGCTGGTTATGGGTCTGTTTAAGTTTTCTATTTCTTCCTGTTTCAGTTTTGGTAGTTTGTATGTTTCTAGGAATGCATTCATTTCTTCCAGTTTGCCTAATTTGTTGGTATAGTTGCTCATAATATGCTCTTATAATGTTTGTATTTCTTCAATGTTGGTTTTGATCTCTCCTCTTTCATCCATAATTTCATTTATTTGGGTCCTTTCTCTTTTCTTTTTGATAAGTCTGACCAGGAGTTTATTGATCTTTTATATTCTTTCAAAGAAAAACAGCTTCTAGTTTCATTGATCTGTTCTACTGTTCTTTTTATTTCTTTTTAGTTGATTTGTGCTCTAATCCTTATTATTTCTCTGCTCATGCTGTATTTAGGCTTTATTAACTCATCTTTCTCCAGCTCCTTTAGGTGTAAAGTTAGCATGTGTATTTGAGGCTTATTCCTTGAGAAAGAGCTGTATTGCTATATACTTTTGTCTTAAGACAGCCTTTGCTGCATCCCAAAGGGTCTGAACTGTTGTGTTTTCATTTTCATTTGTTTCCATAAATTTTTAAAATTCTTTAATTTCCTGGTTGACCCATTCATTCTTTATTAGGATGCTCTTTAACCTCTCTCTGTGTTTCTTCCAAATTTTCTTTTGAGATTGAATTCAAGTTTTAAAGCATTGTGGTCAGAAAATATACAGGGAATAATCCCAGTCTTTTGGTATCAATTGAGACCTGATTTGTGACCTGGTGTGTGATCTATTCTGGAGATTGTTCTATGTGCACTCGAGAAGAATGTGTATTCTGTTGCTTTAGGATGAGATGCTCTGAATATATCTGTGAAGTCCATCTGGTCCAGTGTGTCATTCAAAGCCCTTGTTTCCTTGTTGATCTTCTGCTTAGATGATCTGTCCATTGCTGAGAGGAGGAGTTAAAGCCCTCTACTATTATTGTATTATTATCAATGTGTTTTTAAAATTTTGTTAATAATTGGTTTATATAATTGGCTCATCCCAAGTTAGGAGCATAAATATTTACAATTGCTAGATATCCTTGTTGGATGGACCTTTTATTATGATGTAGTGTCCTTCTTCATCTCTTATTATATATAGTCTTTGGTTTAAAATTTAATTTGTCTGATATAAGAATTGCTACTCCAGCTTTTTTGGATTATCTATTAGCATGATAAATGTTTCTTCACCCCCTCACTTTCAATCTGGAGGTGTCTTTGGGTCTAAAATGAAACTCTTGTTGACAGCATATCAATGGTTATTATTTTTTTTAAGATTTAAAATTTTTTTTTCATGAGAGACACACAGAGAGAGAGGCAAAGACATTGGCAGAGGGAGAGGCAGGCTTCTTGCAGAGAGCCCAATGTGGAACTCGATCCCAGGACCCTAGGATCACACCCTGAGCTGAAGGCAGATGCTCAAACCACTGAGCCAACTGGGCATCCTGGGTCTTGTTTATTTTTAATCCAATCTGATACTCTGTGTCTTTTGATTGGAACATTTTGCCCATTTACATTCAGGGTAATTATTGAAAGATATGAGTTTAGTGCCATCGTATTACCTGTCAAGTCACTGTTTCTGTAGATTATCTGTGTTCCTTTCTAGTCTTTGTTACCTCTGGGCCCTCTTTGCTCAAAGAATCCTCATGAATATTTCTTGCAGGGCTGGTTTGGTGATCACAAATTCTTTTAGTTTCTATATGTCGTGGAAACTCTATCTCTCCATTTATTCTGAGTGATAGTCTTGCCAGATAAAGTATTCTTGGATGCATATTTTTTCTCATTTAACACCCTGAATATATCATGCCAGTCCTTTCCGGCCTGTCAGATCTCTGTGGACAAGTCTGCTGCCAGCCTTATGTCTCAACCTTTGGAGGTTATAGACCTCTTGTCCTGAACTGCTTTCAGGATTTTCGCTTTATCTATCTCTGAAATTTGCAAGCTTCACTATTATATGTCAAGATGTTGACCTATTTTTATTGATTTTGAAGGGTTCTCTATGTCTCCTCGACTTGAATGCCTCCTGCTTCCTTCCCCGGCTTAGAGAAGTTCTCAGCTATAATGTGTTCAAATAAACCTTCTGCCACCCTTTTTCTTCTGAGACCCCTATTATTCTAATATTATTTTGCTTTATGGTATTACTGGTCTCTTAAATCCTCCTTTCATGTTCCAGTAGTTGTTTTTCTCTTTTTCTCAGCTTCCTTATTCTCCGTTATTTTGTCTTCTATATCATTGATTCTCTCTTCTGCCTCACTTATCCTAGTAGTTAGAGCCTCCATTTTTTCCCATCAGTAATATTGTTTTTGATTTCACCCTGATTAGATTTTAGTTCTTTTATTTCTCTAGAAAGGGATTCTCTAGTGTCTTCTATGTTTTTTTTTCAAGCCCAGCTAGTATCTTTATAATTGTTGATTTGAATTCTAGTTCTGACATCTTACTTATATTCATATTGAGTAAATCTCTGGCAGTGAATATTGGCTCCTGTTCTTTCTTTTGGGGTGAGTTTTTCCATATCATCACTGTATCCAGAAAAGAATAGATGAAACAGAGAGAAAATACACACATAGCAACTATACCGGAAAAATACAAACAAAACAAATCAGAAGAACCGCCCCTCAAAAAAAGAGCAAAAAAATCAAACACGAAGTAAAACAATAAGCTAGATCCTGTGTGTAATTTGGTCTGTTAAAAGAAAATGGATCCCAAAATGGGAAAGAAAAAAAAGAGATATATTTATACAAAAATAAAATTGAATACAATGAAAGGAAACCAAAAATGAAATATATATAATGTTAATATAAAAATAATAATTAAAAAGGACTGAAAAATTGATAAAATAAGAAAATAACTGAAAAGAAAAAAATAAAACTGAAAAATTAAAAACTGATTTTAAAAAACCCACTAGGGCAGCCCAGGTGGCTCAGCGGTTTAGCGTCGCCTTCAGCCCAGGGCCTGATCCTGGAGAAGTGGGATCAAGTCCTACGTCGGGCTCCCTGCATGGAGCCTGCTTCTCCCTCTGCCTGTGTCTGTGTCTCTGCCTCTCTCTCTCTCTGTGTCTCTCATGAATAAATAAAATCTTAAAAAAAAAAACCCACTAATGCTATGTACTAAAAACTAAATATTTGCGGACAGCCGCAAATATTGTGGGTGGCTCAGCGGTTTAGCGCTGCCTTCAGCTGGGGGGGGGGGGGGGCGTGATCGTGGAGTCCCGGGATCAGGTCTACATCAGGCTTCCTGCATGGAGCCTGCTTCTCCCTCTGTCCCTGCCGCCCCCCCCCCCTCCGTTTGTGTGTCTCTCATGAATAAATAAATGAAATTAAAAAAAAAAGATTTGCAGTTCTGTATGATTGGTAAACTTGGTGTTAGCTGGAAGTTCCTACTGGTTCTCTTGGGGAGGAGGTGCTGATTCTGAAATTGCTTTGCCCTGGTGGAATTGTGCCCCCTTTGCTTAGGGGCCGGGTTCCTTGTCAGCAGCTCTGGATTGCACTATGTGGTGCTGTTTTGCTTTCTGAAGGCTTTTGGCACTGTTGGGGGGTGGGGGTGGGGGATGAAAATGGGGATGCCCCAGTCGCTAGCCCTGGTGCTGAAAGTTCAGGCCCCTTCCTATTTAGTGATCCCTTATGGAAAAACAGTGAATCATTCCTGTCTCTCTGGTTTATTTCAGAACTCTGTGTTCACCCAGTCTGTTACTGAGCATTTTTATCTCAGGCACGACCGTTTAGAGTCTCCAAACTTTATGGACTCTTGTAGTGCAGACCCGAGCCATTTTGGGGGGGAGGGGTCTTGCCCTTGTTCTGCCACTTACTGGGCCCCTGCTCAGAGAGTGGTTGCCCAACCGTCCAGTGGTTTTTGGCTTATGGTAACACCAAGCAGAAAGCGAGTGCCTGGACTCACTGTTGGCAGCTGGCTTCCCTGATCTGGTGCTTGGGAACTCTGCTGCACTCAAGGACCTCCATTCTTTGTGACCCTGGGGATCCTGAAACCATATTGTCCCACCTGGGATTCCACCCCACTTTGCCACCTGAGCACCTTTCAAGCAGGGATGTCCCTCATCAGAGCAGACTTCTGAAAGTTCCAATTTTGTGCTCCACTGCTTATAGCACTTTCCAGTAGCCAGTTTAAGGAAGCTCCTTCCCTGCTGTGGTTTATCTTCTGATATATCTCCTCGGACTCACATCTCCACACTTCCTACCTTGCAAGAAGTGGTCACTTTTCTCTTTGTGGGACCACAGCGATTCTTTTCTCATATCTCCAGTTGAATTCACAGGTGTTCAGAATGATTTGGTAACTATCTAGCTAAATTCAGGGACCAGACGAAATTAGGGTCCCTTACTCCTCCACCATATTAAGTACTCCAGTTTGCTAGTATTTTATCGAGAATTTTTGCATCCATCTTCAGCAAGGATATTAGCCTGTAATCTCTTTCTCTCTTCTGTGGAGTTTTTATCTAGTTTGGTATCAGGGTAATACTGGCTTCATAGGATGAGTTTGGAAGTTTTCCTTCCTTTTCTATTTTTTGGAATAGTTTAAGAAGAATAGGTATTAACTCCTCTTTAAATGTTAGGTAGAAATCCCCTGGGAGGCCATCTGGCCCTGGACTTTTATTTGTTCAGAGTTTTTGATTACTGATTCAGTTTCTTTGCTGGTTATCAGTCTGTTCAAGTTTTCTATTTCTTCCTGTTTGAATCTTGGTAGTTTATATGTTGCTAGGAATTTATCCATTTCTTCCAGGTTGTAAATTTGTTGGCATATAGTTTTTCACAATATTCTTTTATAATTGTTTGTATGTCTGTAGGGTTGATTATTTCTCCCCTCTCATTTGCGATCTTATTTGTGTTCTCTCTCTCTCTCTCTCTCTTTCTCTTTCTCTTTGATAAGTCTGGCTAGAGGTTTATCAGGATTTTTTTAAGATTTTTAAAATTTCTTTAGCATGAACAGGGGGAGGAGCAAGGGTGAAGGAGGGAGAAACCCAAGCAGCCTCTGCACTGAGCCCAGAGCCTAAAGTAGGGCTCGATCTCATGTCCCTGAGATCATGACCCAAGCCAAAATCAAGAGTTGGGTGCTTAACCAACTGAGTCACCCAAGCATCCTCAGATTTGTCAGTTTTTAAACATGTTTTCAAAGAACCAGCTCATTGATCTGTTCTGTTTTTTAAATATTATTTATTTATGCTATAATCTTTATTATTTCCTTTCT
The DNA here is from genome assembly GCF_011100685.1 of Canis lupus familiaris. Classification (NCBI taxonomy): domain Eukaryota; kingdom Metazoa; phylum Chordata; class Mammalia; order Carnivora; family Canidae; genus Canis; species Canis lupus. The sequence continues at coordinate 17,167,966 of NC_049229.1, read as the reverse complement.
TCTGTTGGCTTTAAGTTTTATTTGTTGTTCTTTTTCTAGCTCCTTTAGGTATAAGATTAGATTATTTATCTGAGATTTTTCTTGTTTCTTGAGGTAAGTCTGTATTGCTATATATTTCCTCCTAAGATTACTTTTGCAGCAGCCCAAAGATTTTGGATAACTGTGTTTACATTTTCATTTGTTTCATTTGTTTTCTTCTTTGATTTTTTGGTTGAACAATTAATTGTTTAGGAGCATGTTGTTTAAGCTCCATGTATTTGTGGTCTTTCCAGATTTTTCTTGTGGTTGGCTTATAGTTTCAATAGAATTGGGCTATTTGTATTTTTTTATTTTTCTATTTATTGAGGCCTGTTTTGTGAGTTAATATGTAATCTATTCTGGAGAATGTTCCACGTGCACTTAAAAAGAATGTGTATTCTGCTTTCTGTTTTGGGATGGAATATTCTGAATATTCTGAATATATCTGTTAAGTCCATCTATTCCAGTATGCCATTCAAAACCATTGTTTCCATATTGATTTTCTGTTTAGATGACCTATCCATTTATTTAAGTGTGATGTTAAAGTTTCCCACTGTTATTGTGTTATCATCAACTACTTCCTTTATGTTTGCTATTAAGTGCTTTACGTATTTGGATACTCCCATGTTGGGTGCATAAATATATGCAATGGTTATATTATCTTTCTGGATAGTCTTTTTTATGATTATATAATGCCCTTCTTTGTCTCTTTCTACAGTCTTTGTTTTAAAGTCTTGTTGTCTGATATAAGTAGTGCTATTCCAGCTTTCTTTTGACATCCATTTGCATGCTAAATATTTCTCCACCCCCTTACCTCCAATCTGTAGGTGCTGGTAGGTATAAAATGAGTCTCTTGTAGGCAGCATATAGATTGGTCTCATATTTTGATCCATTCTGCTGGAATGGATGTCTTTGTCTTTTGATTGGAGCATTTAATCCATTTACATTCAAAGTAATTATTGATAAATACAGATTTATTGCCATTTTATTACTTGTTTAATCATTATTTCTGGAGGTTTTCTCTGGTCCTTTCTTGTCTTTGTCACTTTTGATCTCTTCTTTGCGCTCAAAGAGTTCTCTTTAATATATCTTGAAGGGCTGATTTAGTGGTCACAAATTCCTTTAGCTTTTGTTTGTCTGGGAAACTCTTTATCTCTCCAATTCTGAATGACAGCCTTGATGGTTGAGTATTCTTGGCTGCAGAGTTTTCTTCTTCAGCACTTTGAATATATCATGCTACGCCCTTCTGACTTTCCAAGTGTCTATTGAGAAATCTCAGCTAGTCTTGTCGGTTTTCCCTTGTAAATTAAGACTTGTTTTGTCTTGCTCCTTTTAAGATTTTTTCTTTATCACTATATTTTGTAAGTTTCATTACAACTTGGCCTACTTTTGTTGATTTTGTTGGGAGTGCTCTCTGCCTCCTGAGTCTGGATGTCTGTTTCCTTCCTCAGATTAGCGAAGTTTTCTGCTATTATTTCTTGAAATATTTTCTGATCTCTTTTTTCTCTCTTCTTCTTCTGGGGACTCCTATTATACAAATGTTACTATGTTTGATGGCATCACTGAATTCCCTGTCTATTCTTGTATTGCTGAATTCTTCTTTCTCTCTTTTGTTCAACTTTATTGGTTTCCACTATATTGTCTTTGGGGTCACTAATTCATTTCTCTACTTCTTCCAGCCTATAGTTCATTTAAAAAGCCCGTTTCCAATGTTGTTTATTGCATCATTCATCTCTGATTCTTTTAAATCTCCTTTTAAAGAAAGATTTTATTTATTAAAGAGAGAGAGAGAGCACGAAAATGGGGGTAGGGTAGAGGGAAAGGAGAGGCAGAATCCCTGCTGAGCAGAGAGCCCGATGCAGAGCTTAATCCCAGGACCCTGAGATCATGACCTAAGCTGATGTTGGATGCTTAATTGACTGAGCCACCCAGGCACCCCTTTTATCTCTGTGGTAAAGGTCTCACTTATATTTTCTTCTTTTCTCAAGCCCAGTGAATGTCCTTATGATTATTGCCTTAAATTCTCCATCAGGTATGTAACTTATATCTGTTTTGCTTAGATCTCTGGCCATGGCCTTATCTTGTTTTTTCATTTGGGGTAAATTCCTTCATTTTGGTATTTTGTCTAAGTCTCTGCCTTCTTCTTTGTGTTGAAGAAGCTAGTTATGTCTCCTGCTCCTGAGTGTGCTGCTCTTATGAAGAAGAGATGATGTAGTGACCAGGCCTGGCACTTAAGGGAGTGTATCTGGCGTGTGCTGTAGGTGCTCTGCTATTGTGTTCTAGCTGCTCTATTCTAAGGCCAGTCCTCTGCAGAGGTCTTCTTGCCTGCTTTGGGCAGTATTTGGTCCCTCACCTGAATGTGGTGAGTTTTAACCAAGTGTGTTCTGGTCTGCTTGTGAAATGAGACCTGATGCCAACTCCACCAGAACTGAGGCCCTGCAGAACTCTCTGATTGGAAGACATGATGTAGGCAGGGGTTTGATGTGATCATCTGGCAGAGAGGCCTGCCACACTGGGGCTAAGGCAGGCTTAACTGAGAAGGGTAATACCATAAAGCACCAGTAGGGCTTGCTGTAAGCAAGTTAGGCAGTCAGTGTCTGTGCTGTGCTGTTTCCTGCAAGTGGCTCTGTGTTTACGCTGAGGAGTTAGGGAGGGAAATGGCACCAGTCAGCTCCTTTGTTCCTGGAGAGGCTTCTCTGTAAACACTGCCTCTCAGGGATACACTCTGAGAAGAATGAATAATCTCCATTCTGTGTGTCCCAGACATTCTTTATTGCTGTTGCCACACTGTCTGCCCCATGAGTTGTTTGCCTATCTTCTCTCCAGGAGTAGCACAGTGTCCTTTGGGCTCTATCTCAGAATGTTGGCTGACCTTTAAAAAAAACTCCAGGCTTTAAGCCCTGCTTGTTGTAAGAACTCACAAAATTCAGCCCCTCTCAAGTTCCAAGCCAGTAACTTTGGGGAAATATTCTCCTTGTGTGTTTTCCTGTGTGCTCTTCTCTTACCCTTGGATCATTTTTCTATTCCATTTCTTTTAGATTTTGCCTAGTAGCTTTATCTTTTTTCCTCTAAGAAGTTGCTGTGATGGGCCACATGGGTGGCTCAGTCAGTTAAGCATCCAACTCTTGATTTTGGCTCAGGTCATGATCTCAGGGTTGTAAAATTGAGTCCTGCATCAGGATCATGCACTGGGAATGGAATCTGCTTAAGATTCTCTCTCCTGCTCTCCCTCTGCCCCTGTCCCATCCTCTCTCTCTCCCTCTCTCTGTGTCTCTCTCCAAAAACAAAAAGTCACTGTGATTATCTTATGTCTTTTCCTATGTTAACGAATATGATTTTCAGCAGTGTCTATCCTGTTCCTTGTTTCATACTTAATTATATGTTGTCATTCTGTTTTAACAACTAGTCTTTGGGTTCTCTCTTTTTTTTTTTAGTTGATATTTTTGTTTTATGGTGTGAAACAATTAATTGCACTATTTTTCTTTTATTCTTTGAATTATGATTTTCTTATATCTTGGTTTCTTTCTTTGGCTTTTGCATGCATGTCACTTGTCTGTAGCAAGTTTACATAGTATCCACACCATTTTTTTTTTTAACCTTTGTCAAGCTTGGTGCTCTGACTAGATGGTCTATTTCTTTTGATAAGGTATGAGCAACTTGATCTTCTTCCCAGAATATCTTTTTTAAAAAAGATTTTATTTATTAATGAGAGACAGAGGGAGAAGCAGGCTCCCTTTTGGGGTCCTCAGGACCCCAGGATCATGCCCTGAGTCAAGGCAGATGGTCAACTGCTGAGTTACCCAGGTAGCCCTCTTCCCAGAATATCTTGAAAGCAATTATTTCTTTTTTTCTCTCCAAGTATAGTGAAAAGGATGAAATTTCATCCTTTCCACTTCCCTGTCATCTGAGGGAATGACAAGGAAGGGAGGGAACTCAGCATTCTTAGAATACTCAGGCTTTGCTCTTTCCCCTAAAAGAGTGTTAAAGGCCATGAAACAGTTCATCTTTTTTTTTCTGGCAGGGGGTGTCTCATACTAGAGGTTTGGGGTCACTTTTACATTTAGTGAATTGCTCTGGAGCGTTCACTTCCAAGAGGACATTAGCACCATTCCTAACTTTTCTAGTTTCACTGGTTTTCACTATTCTCAGGAATAGTTTCCATAACATCTCAGAAAAAGAAAGTAGATAAGTATATCCATTCTGCTTTTTTGTTTCTAAATTTGTGAGTATAGTGGAGACTTTCTCCAGTCAGCAACAGACTTCTTGCAGGAAGATGCTATTGAATTTTCTTCTTACCTATACTCTTCCACAAGTTATTTCTTTCTCTCAGTCTTCTTCTCGTTCCCTCCTTTTCCATTCCCTTTTGTGTCCAGGGACTTTTATGTTGTTTTAAAGAGAGAGCTCAAATGCAAATATTTTTCTGGGATCTAAATATTTCTTTTTCTTTTTCTACATTCCTATAGAGCTGATATATGGATTTTATCACATTGTGATGGTAGTTTATATGCATATTCTTTTCCATATTGAATTCTGATTTTCCCCTCGCTACTGAAAATGTACTTAAAAACTGCTTGTGAAGTAAATAGACAAATATCTAGCAGAACATCTAGCAGAGGGCAGCCCGGGTGGCTCAGCGGTTTAGCACTGCCTTCAGCCCAGGTGTGATCCTGGAGACTCAGGATCGAATCCCATATCAGGCTCCCTTCATGGAGCTTGCTTCTCCCTCTGCCTGTGGCTCTGCCTCTCTTTCTCTGTGTGTCTCTCATGAATAAATAAATAAAAAATCTTAAAAAAAAGAACTTCTAGCAGAATGGAATATTTTCTAAAGTCTTAAGTGTTGAAATACATATTTTAAAAATCAACTGAAATAGCAAAGTACCTTAGTTTATTGGTCATGATTCTCAGCCTCCATCTTCATGTCACAACCACCTTGAATAAGTATTTATTGTATACATCTAGGTGTGGTAGATCAAAATCTAAAAATAAAGAGGTTCATAGATGGAGAACATATTTTCCATTATCATTGCCTTGTCTTTTAGGACAATTATTACTTTCCAAAGAGGCATTTACAGGGCATCTGAAATAATTCCACCTTGTACCAGGATCTTCATGGAAAATATCTATGATTTACTTGGTTTAGCCATAGTGCTTGCTCACTAATGACTCTGAGAAAACACATCTAGAGAATGGAGAAGCTCTGTGTCTCCTTCAAACAAAATACCATATAATGTGTGAAAATTTATACTTTCATCTCTTCTCCTACGAACAACATAACTAAATATTTATTTCCATTTAAAAAATTCCAGTGTAATTACTTTTTTAAGATTTTATTTATTTATTCATGAGAGACATAGAAAGAGAGGCAGAGACACAGGCAGAGGGAGAAGCAGGCTCCATGCATGGAGCCCGACATGGGACTCGATCCCAGGACTCTAGGATCACATCCTGGGCCAAAGGCAGGTGTTAAACCACTGAGCCACCCAGGGATCCCCAATTCCAGTGTAATTAACATAGTTTTATATTAGTTTCAGGTGTACATTATACTGAGTCAACAACTCTGTACATTACTCAGTACTCATTACAGTAGGTGTACCTTAATCCCCTTCACGTCATTCATCCATATCTCCATTCACCTCCCCTCTGGTAACCTGTACTTTGTTCTCTATAGTTAAGAGTCTATTTTTCTGCTTGTCTCTATTTTTCTTTTTTCGTTTGTTTTGTTTCTAAAATTCCACAAATAAGTGAAATCATATGGTGCTTTTCTTTCTCTGATTGATTTATTTCACTTAGCATTATAACCTCTAGCTCTACCCATGTCATTGCAAATGGCAAGATTTCATTCTTCAGTAATATTCCATTGTATGTATATCAAATTTTCTTTATCCGTTTATCTATTGATGTACACTTGTACTGCTTCCACAATTTGACAATTGTAATGAATACTCCAATAAACATAGGGGTGCATATCCTTTTGAATTAGTGTTTCATATTCTTTGGGTAAATACCTAATAATGGAATTATTGGATCATATGATAATTCTATTTTTAATTTTTTGAGAAACTTCCATAGTATTTTCTACACTGGCTGCATCGGTTTGCATTCTTACCAACAGTGAAAGAATGTTCCTTTTCCCCTCACATCCTTACCAACACTTGTTGTTTCTTGAGTTTAGCCATTCTGACAGGTATGGGATAATATCTCACTGTGGTTTTGATTTGCATTTCCCTGATGATGAGTGATGAGCATCTTTCCATGTGTTTTTTGGCCATCTGTATCACTTCTTTGGAGAAATGTTTGTTCATGCCTTTTGCTTATGTTTTAATTGGATTATTTGGGGCTTTTTTGTGTTGAGTTGTATAAGTTCTTCATATATTTTGGATATTAACTGTTTATGGGGTATGCCAATTGCAAATATCCTCTCCCATTGAGTAGATTGTCCTTTAGTGTGCTAAAAGCTCTACAGAAGTTTTTATTTTTATGAAGTCCCAATAATTTATTTTTGCTTTTATTTCCCTTTCTTCAGGAGACATATCTAGAAAAATTTTGCTATGGCTGATGATAGAGACATTTCTGCCTGTGTTCTCCTCTTATTTGGGTCTTTAATCCATTTTGAGTTTACTTTTGTATGTGATATAAGAAAGTGATCCAGTTTCATTGTTTTGCATGTAACTGTCTAGTTTTCCTAGCACGATTTGTTGAAGAAATTACCTTTTTCACATTAGATATTCTTGCCAACTTTGTCATACACTAATTGGTCATGTCATTGTGGGTTTATTTCTGGGCTTTCTGTTCTGTTCTATTGATTTATGTATCTGTTTTTGTGCCAGTATCATACTATTTGATTACTACAGCTTTGTATTATATTTTATGTCTGGGATTGATACTTCTATTTTGTTCTCCTTTTTGAGATTGCTTTGGCTATTTGGGGACTCTGGTGGCACCATACAACTTTTGGGATTATTAGTTCTAATTTTGTGAAATTGTTGGTATCTTAAAAGAGGTTGCATTAAATCTGTAGATTGTTTTGGGTGTTTGGACATTTTAACAGTATTTGTTCTTCCAGTCCGTGTGCAATGAATGTCTTTCCATTTGTGTTGTCTTTAATTTGTTTTATCAATATTTTATAGTTTTCAGAGTATAGGTCTTGCACCTCCTTAGTTATCTTCCCTTTTTTTAAATGAAATTATTCATTGAGTTCTTTCTGAAACAACTATAACAAAAAAAGAAGATATAAGAAACAATGACTGAAATTATCCCTACAGGGGCCCCTGGGTGTCTCAGTAGTTGAATGGCTGCCTTCAGCTCAGGGTGCAATCCTGGGGTCCTGGGATCAATTCCTGCATCGGGCTTCCCACAGGGAAACTGCTTCTCCCTCTGCCTATGTCTCTTCTTCTCTCTCTGTGTCTCTCATGAATAAATAAAGTCTTTAAAAAAAGGAAAAGCTTTAAAAAATTATTCCTGCAGTGCCTTTTGACTACCAAAGAAGAATGTAAGTTAAAAAAATATGTGGTTAAATAGAGATCTTCCATACATGGAATGAAGTGATGCTCAACTTATAATAAAAGATATTTTAAAAACAAAACAGCCATTTCCATCATCCTGCAGTGTGCAAGACCACAATGTTAGACCACAAAAGACACTGTCTACTTTAATCATAAATGGGAAATTAGTATAAAATTTCTTTCAATTGGAAAGTTCTTGTACTCCAATGACATTATTTAATGTTGTCTATAAAATGGTAAAAGTGAGGTTTGCTTAAAACATCTGACCTAAAAAGAAAAAACAACAACAACAAAAATCTGACTTAGGTCAACCAGTAGACACTACTGTGACATATAATTAGATACAAACTAAATTTTTTTCTAGGAGGTGTTCAGAGTACATCAATAAAAATCTGATTTGAATTAATTACATAAAAATACTAGATAAAGAACATACAGAATAAAATTGAGTTTCCAATAATAAAATGAATCAGAACTGCATTTGTTATCTTTATATGATTAATGTAGTAAAAATTAGTTAAGGGTTTGAGTTATAAATTTTGATTACAGTGTAGGTTAGACTAGTAATTACCAAACTTGATACCAAACTTTTATCTTTTGTCCTATGGAGATAGCCTAAGATCAAAGTGCATAAATATTTTGATTAACCCAGTTTTCCTAATGATATCTGGAGCATTTTTCTCCCTCAATAGTATAAAAAACAGTTAAAACTCTTCTTTTCTGATATTGTAATATATCTTACATGATCCAACATTATTATTTTTAAGCATCATTTTGGGCTATCTTTAGGATAAAAGGAAGCAAGACTGATACATAAGTTTACTTCTTTGTTGTAATTTGGTTGTCATAAATATGCTGCTTGATATTCAACCTACTATTTACAGTTCAATCTTTAGGAGACAATAAGATTCATCAATAGCTCTCATTTCTTTGGAATGTCCTCACACTTATGCTAGAATGCTATTTGCAGTGGTAGTTTCTGCTGACTAATAACTTTGCTGTCAGTAACAGATGTCATAAAAATAAACTTACAAATCTTTAAGCAGCCTACATTGGTTGTGTAGTAAAACATCATTTGGTGTAATGCAAGTGAATTTCCATTTGGAGATCTGATTTCTAAACCTTTTATTAATTCACCTTCTTAAGAAGACTTTTTGTCTTTTATTAAAGGAGTTCTATGCTTTTTAATGTTGTGTTTAATGTACTAATAGTTTTTGGCTTGTGGTTTAACCATCTTTGGAATTAAAAAGAAGAATAATATCTTGCCATAAAAATAATATGGAACTAAAGAATCTGCTAGGCCTTAAAAACACATAGTTTTTTCAATCTCTGACACTGTGCTTCCATATGGACATCGTATTACTCACCCTGAATGCTGCTCAAATCTGATTTATATATCTATGGAAGTTGGGCATGTTCCCATTGCAGCCATGAATAATGAACATTGTGAAAATTTAGCCAATGGCATCAAGCTGTTTGGTTATACAAGCAAGGGTAAAAGAGACTTTGAAACAAATAAGCTTTTTTATTATCACATTATATATGTATGTTGTAACATAAAATATCTCAAGGTTTTACAATGTACATACACAAGGCCCTGAAGATGTCTCTTTATATAGTACAAAACCTCATAAACTGTTCATCTGACCAAGGAATATCCATCTTCCCTTTGCCATCCAGGGCGAGAACTGAGTGTGGTCGTGTATAATGCAAATGGTTCTTTCCTCAAGGCATTGTTCTCTGAAATAGTTCACCTTAATGCCTGCCTTCATTGATGTACTCACTGTATTTTCTGTGATGGATCATGATGACACTGAGCTGCTCTGGGAAGGATGAGGATATTGTGGCAGAGCAGTTTAACAAATGAGAAACTTCTCCATCACAGAATTGGTGCTGGATTCAGGCTGTGTCTACATGCTCAGGTCAATCTGTAAATTTTGATTAACTTGTTCAGTGAAATTGGAAATTCACCCTCATCCCAACACATTAAGACAAAAAAGGCTTCTTTTGAGAAAATCTAGAAAGAATGCTTTCTTTGTGTGTTTAGACAGAGCCTTGGGCTACCAAGGATACCAAACACTTTTCTTATTTCTTTATAGAAATCTATGAAAGAGTGTTTTATAGGTATTTTATTTTAAAGATCAGGTGAAATTTGATTTAACAACTTTCTACTACTACTCTTAATTAGGTTTAAATTAGAATTTTAGTAATAGATAGTAGTGGAAAAGGGTCAAAATTAATTTATGTCAAAATGTTAGCTGCCACTACTCACTGCAGAATTAAAATTACCTGAAATAGGACAATGTCCATTTGTCTGATTTAGCTAAACTGTAAGAAGAGGGTTAAAAAAAAATAAAGGCCATAATTTCTTCCTGAAACCTGGGCTGATTTTTCCCTAATCCTGTGATAAGTATAATTCTATGATTATTCATAGATAGGGGTAAAGCAAGCTGATAAAGCTAGAAAAAAGAATAAGAATAATAATAGAGTATATCTGTAAGAAAACATACAAAGTGCTTATTGTTTCTTTTTCTAAATAATGTCAAATGACCAACTTGACTGATTAATTACCTCTTTCCCTGGCCTCAGTCCCAGCAACTTAGTTTGATAAATTTGAATAATTGTTTTGTTACACAAACATTGTCTATAAGAAAGTTAATGCTGGGGAAGCAAGATGTAATGCCAGTGTATTTTAATATTTTTATATACACATATGTGCTTTTATAAACAGCATATAGAATTGTTTTGCCTGTGTTTTGAATGTTTGAAAAGGTCTACATACTTACTTTTTCCATCAATACTGTTTTTAAAAATGATTTACTTATTTATTTTGGAGAGAAATGGAGTATACATATGAGTCGGGAGACAGAGGAAGAGAATCTCAGGTAGACTCCCTGCTGAGCATGGAGCCTGACACGTGGATTCTATGTCATGACCCTGAGATCATGACCTGAGCCAAAATCAAGAATCCTATGCTTAACCAACTGAGCCACTCAGGCACCCCTCAATATTAGGTTTTTAAGATCTATCCTTGATACATGTTACTTTTACTCTTTCTTAAAGAAAGGGTTAAGAAAAAAAAGAAGAATCAGTGCTTCCTTTCTGGAAACTGACGTGCCAAAGTTCCTATCTCATTCTAACAGTTACTTTCTCATCCCCCATGTAATGAAACAGATGCTAAGGTCAGTTAATTCTTTAGGGTAAACAGTCAAATTGTTTGCAACAACCAGATAAAAAGCTGTGGCAGGCCTTGAATTGTGTATTCAGGGCAAGTTTGAGCACTCCTGCCTGTTCCCACTTCTACACATCTTGAGTTTGCTTGTTCTTCTAACCTCCTATTTGGGCTCATAATTCACTGCCTGTTACTGATGGGCAGTTTGTTTTAGACTAGCTTTAGTTTCATCGGCATGGCAAGAGCTGTTCTCTTCATTCCGTGCCCTACTTTGGGACTCGGCAGACTCAGGGACTCCTGGGCATCCTCAGACCTTGTTGATACCCTCTTTTCTGCTTAAGAGTTCCTACCCCAATATAAAAGTACCAATCACTTACAGTCATACAGTAATTGCTGGCAAAGTAGTTTGGATACTGGTAAGCCAGTATTTCTGAATTCTCATCAATTCCTCAATGTAAACCAACTTTAAGTGAACAGTTTTGCATGTAAAAATGAAATCTAGAGAAGGAAAGAAGCAGATGACCCAAATGAGATGTGTGTAAAGCACCTAACAGTGCGTGGCACATAGAAAACTTAAAAAATGACAGTTATTATGAAGATCTAAGTGAAGCTAAATGGTAAAGTTTATTTTCAAGTTTTTAAAAAAAAATATATTTCCAGCTTGGACTCAGGCTAAGAAAGACTAAGACATTTAATTTTTGTTAGGCTAATAAAGAATAGGGCACTGTTTTCCGACTCACTGCTCTCTCTTCCCTTTTTATTGGAGGCAAACAGGAGATAGGAGAGCACAGTGCCATTAAGTCCAAGAGGACAGAGTGGATAAGAGACAGAGTCAAAAGAGGGGAAGGAAACTGACTTCCTTGCTACAAAAACATAGTGGGTCCCATGACAAAGAGAGTGGGTCCCATGACAAATAGCAACTGCTGTTTTGAGAATAAGAAAGGCTGCTGGGAAAAAATTATGTAAGGAAAATTTGTTCTTGATTTTTCCTTTAAAAAATGTGTGAGACATAGAGAAACACACAGTAAATACAATAAGTTTAACTCATATTCTATGATTATTCTTTAAAGAATAAATATTAAAAAAAGAATAAATATCACCTGGGACCAGGTATAAAAAATGAATTAATTTTCATAACTATCAAAAAATTTTGTTATAATTGCATACTTTCCAACTGACCTTTAAGTTAGGATAATGTTTGAAGTTGGCTTTCCCAATGGATGAGTTGCAATTATAAGGCGATAGTTTTAATAGCTCAAGTCACAGGTGGAATAATTGAATATCATTAACAATGACATTTGATTATGTTTCTTCATTTTTTTCCAATGATGTGTCAGGTTCCTCGTGAAATCAGAGACCATAGGGATTCATTATAGCCAGGGTTGATGGTACTGCAATTTTATAACTATCTAATAAATTAGCATTTAATACTGAGAGATTTCGTCATGAACTCGGAAGGTTGCTTTTGTCTTAAAGAAGACTTTTGCAAGGAGAGGAAAAAAAAACGATGACAACAACAACAACAAAAACCCCATTTAGAATATCCAGGAGGTGAAGATGCTATCCAAGCAAATGAATCTTGGATCTTTGCAATCATTTGGTTTATCAGAATATCATTCTGTGGCCAAAGAAGGAGTAGGGAGGGAGAGATTATGTGTTGAAAATTACTGAGTCAAAATTCTTATGATCTTGCCAGTTTGGTAGTTCTTTTTCCAGTTTTTTCAAATATTGCTCTCTCTATTGTGGTTATCCTTGTTCTTTTCTAGCTCATTTCCTACACTAAAAGAAGTCATACACATGAAGTTCTATATAGAGTCAGAATTCTCTCAGAAATGCAGATCTGCATAAGCATCAAAGAAAAAATACATCTATCACATCTTTCTTATTAACTCAATGATTATTTTATTAGATCAGGCATTGTTTGGGTAAAGACCTTCTGTTTTTTTTTTTTTAAATATTTACTAAGTTAATATGTTGACATAATCTTGTCAGAATTCCAGATTTTGGCTTGCCTATCAACCAGTCTTTATTAGGTGTGGGGGGAGTGTATTTTAGGGTGTTGTTTCTATTTCAAATGAAAGGAACATGTGAATCAGGTTCAAACTGCAAGTGTTTATATGTATGTGTGTGTATACAGACCTACCTCAGAGATAGTGTGGATTCACTTCTAGACCACTGCAACAAAGTGAATATTGCAATAGACTGAATCAAACAAATTTTTTAGTTTCCTAGTGCATTTAAAGTTATATTTACACTATACTGTAGTCTATTAAATGTATAATAGCAGTACATAAAAATGTACATGTCTTAATTAAGAAATACTTAATTGATAAAAAATGCTAAAACTCATCTGAGATATCAGTTACTGGTAATCTTTTTGCTGGTGAAGGATGTTGCATCAGTGTTAATGGCTATTGACTGATCAAGGTGGTTATTGCTGAAGATTGAGATAGCTGTGGCAATTCCTTAAAATAGGGCAACAATGATGTTTGCTGCATTTCTTTACTCTTACTTTCACAACCAATTTCTCCATAGCATGTGATGCTCTTAGATAGCATTTTACTCACAGTAAAACATCTTTCAAAACTGGGGTTGGGGCATCTGGGTAGCTCATTTGTTTAAGTGGCCAAGTCTTGATTTCGGCTCTGGTCATGGTCTCGGATGGTGAGATTGAGCCCCTTATCAGGCTCTGTGCTCAATGGGGAGTTAGAGCCTGCTTGAGTTTCTCTCCCTCTCTTTCTGCCCTTCCCCCTGCTTGTGTGCATGCACTCTCTCTCTAAAATAAATAGGTAAACCTCTTTTGTGTTTGAAAAAGAAAAAAACTAGAGCCAGTCCTCTCAAATTGTCATTGCTTTGTAAACTACATTTATGACATATTCTAAATCTTTGTTGTCATTTCCACAGTTGTCATCTTCACCAGGAATAGATTACATCTCAAGAAATTTAGTGGCTATGTAGGGTTATTAATTGGCCTAATTTCAATATTGTTGTGTCTCAGGGGATAGGAAGGCCTGGGGAGAGGGAGAGAGATGGGGAAATGGCTGGTTGGTGGAGCAGTTAGAACACATACAACATTTATCCATTGAGTTAGCCATATTATATAGACACAGTTCATGGTGCTTCAAAACAATTAGAATTTGTTTTTAGTGATTGAAGTGATCAAAGGGTTGATGGTACTGCAATTACCATCGAAGATCACTAATTGCAGATAATCATAATAAACATAATAATGAAAAAATTGAAATATTGTGAGAATTATCAAAACATGACATAGAGACATGAAATATGCAAATCCTATTGGAAAAATGGCACCAATAGATTTGCTCCACACATGGTTGTTACAAACCAGTTTGTAAAAAAGCTCACAATAAAGAGTAGTGCAATAAAACAAGGGTATGCCTGTATTACTATTTTCAGCATTACATGAACCAACATCTTGCTGTCATGAAGGTTTTGGAGTTTATCCTTGATGAAACATGAAATTCCTGACTTTATGGAAGCAATTACAGAATGCTTTGCATTATTGTTGAATCTAATACTTTAATCTAATGCTTTGCATTATTGTTGAATCTAATACTTTAATATAGAACAATGTATTTCTCGATCTTTTAATACATACTTGTGATTCATTTTCCTTCACAAAAAAGGGAAAAAAGTCAGTGTCATCAAATATGTGAATGAATATATAATGTGACATTTACATTTTATTTATTGGCATTTAGTACTCTGAAAAGCCTGCTTAATTTGCTATTAAATGAAAATGGGCTGTTTCCAGAACAGCTACAACATTGTATTGCACTGATATAGCTTCATACTTGTCTTATCAACAGCAAGTTATTAGGGGGATTTATACACATATGGAAATGTCAACTATGGTGTTCTGATGTTTTAATGAATGTTTATTACTCTAATCATTATTCAATGGTTGCTTTTGGTTTAGGATTAGATCTTTAATATTACCAAGAAAATTTAGACAAAATCTTGACAAATTTGACAGCAATTCCTTATGGCTCTTTTGGAATTCTAAGTTCTGATTTATTTGCATACCTGTCTAATGGTCCACATTAAAAAATTGTTTTTGATTTTTTAAAAGATTTATTTATTTATTTGAGAATGTGTGTGTGCATGCACATGGACACATGCATGCATGAGGAAGGGGGAAGGGTAGAAGGTGGGGAGGAGTAGACTCCCCCTGAGCAGGGAGCCTGATGTAGGGCTCCATCCCAGGACCCCAGGGTCATGACCTGGGCTGAAGAGAGACACTTAACCGACTGAACCACTCAGGTGCCTTAAATTTTTAGGCATTCCCTGAATTTTTATAGATTCACTGCTGCTATTAGTGTGATCACCATATTCAAACCAGTCAATTAGGTTGATTTTAAAATGAATTTTATCAGATTATGATCTCAGGGTACTGGAATTGAGTTCCGCATCATGGTCCTTGTTCAGGAGGAATCTGCTTCTCCTTCTGTCCCCTGCCCATCCTCCCACACCCCCTCCCCTGCTTGCGTGTGTGCACACTCTGTCTCTGTCTCAAGTAAATAAATAAAATCTTAAAAAATAAAATGATTTTTAAAAGAGAGTATAAAGTTAACTATGTTTTTTTCTATATGAAGCCACATTTTTAAAGCATGTTCTTGTTTGATCTTGAGTAACACCACATAAAGGTGAAGGTGATTCTGAAGTAAAATTGTAATAGGTAATATAAGTGGCAATGTTGGGCTACTTGTAAATGGCTCAAAAGCATTCCTATCTATACCAGTAGGCATTTTTAAGGCAGCTGAAGCCTGGAACTGCATTTCCAGAATGTGTGCACCTTCATTGTAGGAACACTGCTCTCATTGTAACTTTATTTTACTTTATTTTTTTCAATGTAACTTTAAATATCTCTATTGTCCATCAGACAGTTGTACCAAGATAGAGAAGGCATTAAAATATTTTCACAATATTTGTTAACTTATGCATTTGTTAACTCTTAACAATTTAGGGAGAAAAAGAAAAAGGCAGATGAATAATAGTGACACAATTCAAATACTAGTTATTAATATGGTGTTTTAAGCATATAGTTTTCTGGAAATAAACATTTGTGGTACAAATCTCCTCTCATGATGGTATGGTAATAGACCTATTTGAAACAATTTTTAAAAACATTTTGCCAAAATTGCTGTTATCTATCTATCATCTATCTATCTGTTGCTGAACTGTTTGGATACAAGTTGCAGACATCATGACACTTCACCACTAAATACTTCAGCATCCTTCTTAGGTACCATAATGACATTTTCACACCTAAGATGATCAGAAGTAATTCAGTAATATCATTAATATACATTTTTATTCAAATTTTTGCAA
Source organism: Canis lupus familiaris (assembly GCF_011100685.1). Lineage (NCBI taxonomy): Eukaryota > Metazoa > Chordata > Mammalia > Carnivora > Canidae > Canis > Canis lupus. The sequence goes on along the minus strand of NC_049229.1, from coordinate 17,151,922 downwards.
TTGTGGGATGCCTGGATGGCTCAGTGGTTGAGCGTCTGCCTTCGGCTCAGGTTCTGATTCTGGGATCCGGGATCGAGTCCCGCACTGGGCTCCTTGTGGGGAGCCTGCTCCTCCCTCTGCCTATGTCTCTACCTCTCTCTCTCTTTTTCTCTCATGAATAAATAAACAAATAAAATCTTTAAAAAAAATTTCTGCAATTGTTTCCATAATGTCTTTTAGAACAGAAACAAATATTTTGATATAACATTTTGTCCAGTGAATTAATTTCTCATATCCATATGTCGTAATTATATTTTCTCAGCATAGTCATTGGCCATTGAATAGGCTTGGGTTTCCATGGCCTCAAGCCACCAACTGAACCCACTAGAGTAATTTGTTGGAATGAGAAATGTTAACTGCCAAGACGAAAAATGTTAATCAGCAACCAGCCTGACTATGATTTCCAAGGTACTAATCATTTGGAAAAGTTGCCTCTCATTGGCTCACTTTATAGATAATCACTAATTGAAAAGCAGCTAGAATAGTAAGAAGGTGTATTAGCATGTTAATAGGTCTTTGTGCCCAAAGGCTTTGGATTATAAATTATAAAGACTACATTAGCCAGATGGACAGGATTGATTAGCATGCTGGTATCACCTTGGCATCCTGTGGTGGTTGAGTGTAAACAAAGTGACCATAACCATTTTGGCATAGTTTATTTGTTATTAAGTTTCTTGCTCTCAGTAGTTAGGAATAGAGTTTTATTTTGTAGTTAGTGCAGTAAATGAATCAGTAATTCTGTATGTTAATAACTAGAAAAGCATTTTGTTCTTTTGTACCTTGGCTAAAATCAATCTTCTTGTGCTCCGATTTACTCCATTTCTAATAAATGTAATGGGCAACCATTAATTTAATGGTTTAGCCATTAACTTAACCATTTAATCTCTTCATGCATTAGTTTCATCATCTGTAATATAAACAGGCCAAACCAGAAATTCTCTAGGATTCTTTCCAAATTTGAGTTTTATGGGACTGTGTAGATTCATGACCAGTAACAGATCTGGAATGGAGGGAAAGTATGCCAAAAGCAAATGTGTTTCACTAAGGCAACTGAAACCAGTATTTCCAAATGGAATCAACCTATACACAAATATACTAGAGATGACTTTATATTTCCCACATCATGCATCTGGCTTATTGATTGGCCTCCTATGTGGATATTCTTCCCAGGTAAGTAGATGATTATTTTGTGTTTTTCTTCCCTAGAACTGTCATTTCTATACTGATCTTGGAATCCAGGGAGGGAGAGAGGGAGAGATTACATCTCAGCTCCTCTTGGAGTGGGAACACTCATGAACTCAATAGGAGGAAGTGATATTACTTTCAGATTTCTTTATGTCAATAGTTTCAGTTGTAATAAAGTAAAACTATTTGACAGTAAAATTTTTCTGCTATTGTGATACAGAGTCCAGTTTGTGTTATAAGAATCCTTTCCTCAACATACATGTGGTTTTGATCAGAGTTATTTCTACTACTGAACACAATTACAATAGCATTTAATGAATGCTATTTGGTGGGCATAGGACTAAGTGCCTTACAAGGAGTATTAGTATAATTAATCCTCACAAAAACATGATGTCACACTCTGAATAGCCTTGCGTAAGGGTGAAGAAACAAGAATGTAGAGAGTTTAGGCCACCCTAGCTAAGTTAAGGGGCAGAGCTGGAGTTTTTTTTTTTTTTTAAGATTATATTAATTCTTGGGAGATACAGAGAGAGAGAAGCAGAGACATAGGCAGAGGGAGATGTGAGACTCGATTCCAGGACACTGGGATCATGACCTGAGCCAAAGGCAGACACTCAGCCACTGAGCTACTCAGGCATCCCAGCAGAGCTGGAATTTAAATCTAGGGCATGCTCACAAAAGTGCTCACCGCTGTTCTGATTCTGTGTCTCAGATTACAGAAGGTTTGAAGTCTGCTCAGAAGCACCTAGAGCTCCATGTCTCCTAGAAGTGACTGAAAAGTATCAGGAAATCCTGACAGTTTTCTTTTGTCATCCTTGCTTTTTATTATTCCTCTTGCTTGCAGCATATGCCTCAGCAGCTTCTTTAACTTCCCAGGCAGGATACTTGGCAGTTTTGTTGTAGAAGGGACTTAATTAAGAACTGGGGAGCTGGCTGCCAAGGTCGATCTTATTTTTACTTTATTTATTATTTTTTTACACAGAGAGATAGTGAGTGTGAGAGCAGGTCGGGGAGGGGCAGAGGGAGAGAAAGAATCTTAAGCAGGCTCCATGCCGAGCATGGAGCCTGACTCAGGGCTTGATCTCATGAGTTTGAGATCATGATCTGAGCCAAAATCAAGAGTCAGATGTTTCACTAACTGAGTCACCCAGGTGCTCCACTAAGGTCCATTTTAGTTCTGAGTGTCTTTAACTCATCTGGTCTCTACAGCATACATTTGGATTGTGATTAGTATCTTAGTGCTAGCATTTAGCCTCATCTCAGTGTGATACTCCTCACTAGTCACTTTGATATTCAACAGTTAATAGGTGGCATTGATAAAATATTTAAAAATCAAGGGTATTGATGTGTTAACTTCTGTGGAAGGTCCGTGTTTCTCTTTTACAGTGGGATAAGACACCCTACTGCTTATGACTTTGGTTTGGTCAGTAGCTCAATATTATATTCCTGCCATGTTTTGTTGGTTCTCCAAAATACCTTTTTCTCCACTTTGTCTAACAATAACTCAATAGATAGCAATACACAAATAGCAGAATTCAGTTACAGCTTTTGATTTTATTTAAAATGCTTTTTTTCTTCTCAATCAAAATTTGTTCAATCAGCCAAAAAATGGAGAGAATTTGGGAGTTGCATTTAATTATTTTGATATTATACTAATGGTGTATATATAAAGTACATGGGACTTCACTGTTTATCTCAATCAAAGTACTCTAGGATCTGCCCCCAACATATCTCTGATTCCATTGCCATATAACACTGATAACCTAATGTATTACTTGGTTCTGGCTACAGTAACAGAAGACTGGGTGGCTAAAAGAACAGAAATTTATTTCTCACAGTTCTAGATTCTGGGAAGTTCAAAACTAAAGTGCTGGCAGGTCCCATCTCTGGTGAGGTTCTGCTTTGTGGTTTGCAGATGGCCATCTTCTTCTTCTACCTTTGTGTGGTAGAGAATAGAGAGGGAGTAAACTCTCTCATGTTTCTTCTTATAAGGGTACTAATCCCATCACAAAAATTCTGTCCTCATGAATTAATAACTTCTCAAAGGCCCCAACTCCTAATACTTTCTCACGAGGGGTTAGGATTTAAAAATATGGATTTGGAGGGGACATAAACATACAACCCTGGTTAATACATCTGGTTACTAATTATTAGTAATAATAATGGTACCTTGCATGTATCAAATACACATGGCCTGTGTCCCAGGCCACGCACCAAATGTTTCACAAATATTATCTCACTTAATCTTCAAATAATCTGATGAGATAAACACTAAATTTTAAAAATTCTTTGTTAGAAGGAAAAATTATCAGTGATCAAATTATCAATTAATTAAATTTAATTAAAATGATTGATTAATACATGTGTTGACCGTTAAAGAACTCAAAGCAAAAAAGCAGCTTTGTGTACTATTTCTCTCTACTCCACATTTCACTCTGTCTCCCCAGGGATGATCTCTTTTCATTGTTTCTGATTCTTTGGTTAGTTATCTTCAAAACTTTAGATATATGCTAACTATTCTGCTTAACAAATTTTGTGAGCTCTCTATTGTAGGACAGAATGTGGATTAATGGTTGCCAGGGATGGGAGTGGGGAAGATTGGAGAGTCACTGCCTGACTTCTTAATGGGTATGGGGTTTCTCTTTGGGGTGATGAAAATTAGGTAGGATGATGGGTGCTCAACATCATGAATATACTAAAAGCTATGAATTGTACAACTAAAATCGTTAAAATTGTGAATTTTGCCTCAAAATATTAAATGGCTCTCTGGTTAGAAAGTTACTTACCTTTAAATTTTCAATGTTTCAGTATTTATGTTATTATTTTTGATTTTTAGCATCTTCTTTGTAGAATTGAAAAATGGAGGCAAAAGAGGTTAACTTTCCCAACATGATACAAACAGTAAACCCGGGGTTTGACCCCAAGTGGTATACCTGCAATGGACTATACATGCAACCACTATTCAATACTTCCTTCCAAAATGGCAGTTTGGGTGGCTGAAACTCTATGAGTGGAAAGGAAATCAGACTGAGATTAACTGTTGTTTCATCTTGCAGTTGTGTAGAGACAGAAACGTTTTCTCATACGTGAGAAATTTTACCTGAAAAAATGCTTTTATATCTACCAGCATGATCACCCAAATTATCATTAGACTGATAAACTTTACTGCACATGAAAACAGGAGCCCCACCTGTAGATTGAAGAAATGATATGAAATTGAGTTAGGGATTTGTTAAAATAGAACCAATCCAGTTTGGTGCATGAAGGGTTGCAGTAGCTTCTTTCTAATATCTGTTTAAAGAAGTGATTTGGAAACTAAGCAGTTACAGTTACATTTATACATGATCCTTAACTGCTATAGTATGGGTTAACTGAATTTCATTAGTGATCTTAGCAGCAAAACAAAGATGTACAATTGATTGTTGGTGTTGATTGAATATGTCTAATAAGCAGCTGGAAGTAAAGTGTTTCTGTTCTGTTTTCAAATGTGATAGAAATAGCCTCCTTTTATCATTGCCAAGGAAGGATGTGGGAGTGGTGAACCACCCTTTCCTTCCAAGGCCAGGGAAACAGTACTAGGAAATGGTATCCAATATCACCAAAGTGCCAGATATTTAAGCAAGGAGTGGAAATAGTGTCTCAGAAAGGACTATGTTTTTTCAAAGTCTCTGTACTTTAGCCCTGGCTTTTTCTCTGTTTCAACATTTTATTTAACATTCAGTAATTTAACAAGCAAATATTTATTAAGCATTAGTGAGACTCTTGCAGTGAAACCACTGAGCTGAATTTTGTGGGGACAACACAGGGGTAGAATACATATCTCTACCCTTGAGAAGTTTATAGTCAATCATATTGGCAGGCAAGATATACATACAACATGAAACTCCTAGAGTCCTTAACTCAATATAGAATTTAACTGAGATCTGTACTCTGTAATGCTGCTGATAAATGTTAAGAGAGTCTAGAAACACTTTCTTCTTTTGCTATTAGCAGAGAATATAGTCTCTTTCTTGTTTTTTCCCCAAGTTGAACAAAATAACTCCCCTTACTACATCCCTTCTCATATATTAATATAGTTTGAAAAGAGATTGTGGCAAACACCCCAAAACCAAATAATCCAGTTAAGAAATGGGAAGAAGACGTGAATAGATATTTTTTCAAAGAAGATATCTAGATGGCTAGTAGACTCATGAAAAGATGTTCAATATCACTCATCATCAGGGAAATACAAATCAAAACCATTATGAAATACCATCTCACACCTGTCTGAATGGCTAAAATTAACAACACAGGAAACAGCAGATTTTGGCAAGGATGGAGAAAGGGAACCTGCTTACACAGTTGGTGGGAATGCAAACCAGCGCAGCCACTCTGGAAAATGGTATTAATGTTCCTCAAAAAAGTAAATAATAGGACTACCCTAAGATACAGCAATTGTGCTAGCAGGTATTTATCCAAAGGATACAAAAATACAGATTTGAAGGGGTACATGCATCCCAATGTTTATAGCAGCATTACCAACAATAGCTAAATTGTGGAAAGAGCCCAAAGGTCCATCGATGGATGAATAAAGAAGTAATATTCCATAATGTGGAATATTACTCAGCTATTAATACAATGAAATCTTGCCATTTACAATGATGTGGATGAAGCTATTAAGTGTATTAAGTCAGTCAGAGAAAGAGAAATGCCATATGATTTCACTCTTAAGTGGAATTCAAGGAACAAAAGAGATGAACCTGTGTGCAGAGGAAAAAAAAAAAAAAGGGAAGCAAACCATAGAGACTCTTAATGATAGAGAACAAACAGGGTTGATGGATTACTCCTAAATCTAACTCCCAAACTCAGCAATTGTTACCATTTTGGTGTATTCCCATTTCTGACTATATGTATATAAATCCTTTCTTTTTCTTTTTTTTTTTTAAGATTTTTTTATTTATCTATTTGACTGAGGGAGAGCACAAGCAGGGGGAGGAGCAGAGGGATAAGCTGACCCCCCACATATCAGGGAGCCCAAAGTGAGGCTGGATCCCAGGACTCCGGGATCATGAGCTAAAGGCAGCTGTTCAACTGAGCAGGCCATCCAGGTGCCCCTAGAAATTATTTCTTAAAAAACATAATTGTAATTTCTCTATTAGGTCAAAATATTGGTCTTGCCAATGGCAATATTTCATCTAATGTACTTCCTCAGCCCTTTGTGCACACGAGGAATTAAATAATTGTTGACAAAATGAGTCCTCTCTTGACTCTGTCATCTGTTAGCTCTCTTCTGCCTTCACAGGTAAACTTCCATAGGGGTTACTTGCACCTGTGATTGATCTTTGGTCTTACCAAGGTCTTCATGACTTCCCTGTCCCTAAGTCTGAAGGACACTTTCAGTTCATACCTTATTTTTGCCTTGGAGGAGGAACTTGGGTGCTGTTAACTCCTCCCTCCTTCTGGAAATACATACTCTGGGTTTTACTGTCACCTCTCCTTCCTTCAATCCTACCTTTTCCAGGGCCTTCTCTACTTTAATAGTCAAGTGGCAGTTATGGGGTAAATTGTGTGCCCCTCCAAATTTTTGTGTTGAAATCCTAACCCATAGTACCTTAGAATATGACTGTATTCGGAGACAGTCTTTAAAGAGGTCATTAGGTTAAAATGAGGTCATTAAGGTGGGCCCTAATCCAACTTGATCGACATCCTTATAAGAAGAACAGATTAGGACACAGACAAGCACAGAGGGAAGTCCACATGAAGACACGTGGCAGCCATCTGTAAGTCAAGCAGAGAGGCCTCGGAAGGAGTTAATCCTGCTGCCACCTTGTTCTTGGACTTCTAACTTCTAGAACTGTCAGAGAATACATTTCTGTTATGTAAGTCACCTAGTCTGTTGTACTTTGTTATGGCAGCTTTAGCTGACTAATGCAGAGACTTCCAGAAAGTGAATTGGATTGTGTAACTCTCCAGCTTAAAACTCTAACCATTCTTTATTAAGCTATATTATAGATCAGTACCAGTGTTCTTTCAATGACTTACCTGGCATTGCTGACCTGGGCCCTGGTTTCCCAGTCTCACCACACATATGCATCTTAGTGCTCCAACCATCCTGTAGTGTTGCCGTCAGTACGCAAGGCTCCTTCTGTCTGACACACCCCTGCTCTCCCTCCTCCCCTTCCCTCACACCTTTGCTTGGCTCCTTCAGGTCCTAGCTTGGAGAAGGCTTCCTCCCAAGTGCCACTGGGTTCTCCCAGCCTTGGCATTTACTCCCATCCAACACTTATTGTATTGCTATAGTTGCCTGGCTACTTGTTTATATTACCTCCAGGCTTTAAGCTTCATGAAAGCAGGGAAAACATGCCTTTTATTGTATCTCCAGAGACTGTCTGAGTACCTGGCATACAGTAGGGTCTCAAGATTTGTTGAATGAATGGATGGGAGTATATTGTTTAGCAGAAGAGAAAATTATTTTTTTAATTCTGATGGTTTGTTTAATAACATTGGGTGTGGATACAAATATTAAGGATACCTTAATTCTTTAGATATGTCTGATTTTGAAAATTGTCTATTACAGAAGATATTTATTCTCAAAGTACAAATTTACCACTTTGCCTACTTCTGTTGGTAAATTTGTCAGGCTCAGGCCTCTTTGTTCTATGAGGTATCTGTAGCTGCATGAAAAATAAAAAAATAGATACCATATATATGTAAAAGACTATTTTATTATATTTCCTCTGTCACCCTCTCCCCTCCCTCCATCTTTTCTTTTTCTTTCTTTCTTTTTTCTTTTTCTTTCTTCTTTCTCTTTCTTTCATGTTTGGTTTTCATAGGGTAAATATAACTGGTATTTTGAGCACTTGAGGAATCAACAACTCGTGTTTTTTACTGGTGAAAGAGAGTGGGTTACTTTGTGCTTAAGAAAACCCTGGAAGAGTGCTTGTGTGAATGCCAATTCTGCAAAATTCTTTGGAGCCCAGGAAATGGGACTGTCAGCTCCTTGGCATTAGAAGTTTGGCACTGTATGCCCTTCAGAGGTCAAGAGAGCTCTGCATTAGGAATAGCTGCCTGGCTTTAAAGAAATAGTTTTGGTTCTGGCAGTAGGCCAGAATGGGAAATAATTTCATCCACTATTGATTAACATGTTTAGAGTTAAAGCTGATTTTCTGTAAAATACAGCAGAAATGCAGCTCAGGGTTTCTGGTTCAGGTTTAAATATATATATAAACCTCCAGGCACAGTCAAAATTTAAATTTTTTAAGCATCCCACACATTGAGGCTATTCATAAGCATCTAACTAAAGAGAATCAAAATTAGAATTTAGCAAAAATATGCAGACCACTGGCATATTTTATATTTTAAATAAAAAAATGGAGACCCCAAGTAAACTCCATGGTATCACAGGTTACTTTACATTTTTTTGAAATAACAATAAAAAGGGGGAAGGAAAATAAACAGTATCAGGAAAAATCAATTGGTTCTCCAGTTTGAAATTAAATCAGAACCTCTAAAAGCTCTTTAAAAATATACTTCTCTTTATTAAAAATATCTGCCTAGCTGAATTTTCTTTGATTTATTTTGTTGACCATGCTTGACTTATGATACCTATAAAACCTGACACGTGCTTTGGTGTTGGTGTGTTCCCAGAGCAGAATTATATCAGGGCCTGATGGTAAAGCACTCTGTAGTTACTATTATCAAATGCTGAATCTCATTTTAGCTATGATAAAAGGCTCCTAGTATTAAAACACTGGGTTTATAGATGATAGATGAAAAATGTATTTTTCAAACCATGGCCTTTGTCGTGGAACATGACTTGCTTACTATGGAAATATCTCCAGCTGCCTAGAAACGTTGCCTAGCAACCCCTGGAAACACAGAAAATCTAATATCATCCCTGAGTTGCTTGTGGGTAAAGGGATTATTAAAAATATCAGTTAGTAAAAACGGACTACCAAGTTTGTTCTTGGGCACCACCACAACTAATACTTTCTGGTCTGATAGGGCCTCTGCACCCCTCTCCCAGGAATGCTCTAGTTTTTAAGCCCCAACACTGCAGAAAGGAGGGTCATTTGAAAAGATCACACCCTTGCCATTAGAGGATTCAGCTCTACTTCCCCTAGTCCACTGACTCCCTGCTGCTTTCTGCTTTGGAGAACAGCAGTGAGCCAGCAGTGGCAGCCAGCTTTAGATGCTGCGGATAGCCACGGCTGCCAGCTTCCTTCAGCCCCAGCAATTTCTGGGTTGACCACAGTGATTTGTAGTTGGCTGCTGCCTTGACTCTGCTCTGCTGGTCAGCCAGGGCTGTGGGCAGCTTGCTCCTGGAAGAGCACCCCACACTCCAGCCCCCCGGTCCACTGCCCTCGCTTCTGCCCACACGTTCCACTCAATTGATGGCACACAACTTGGGAAAGCTCTTGTCTTTACAGCAGGGAGTTATGTGTTCTGTGCTGTAAGCAGAGTAAAATGCCTCACTGAGCTCTGACTTCACTCAAAGTCCTTTTGTTGTCCGTAGGATTTGAAAATTGTTTAGTTGGATAAATGTGTTGATGCATTTTTTGGTGTGACAGGAATGGATCTTCCGAAATTCATTTGAACAAATGAGTTGTATATAAACTGCCACTGAGTATAGCTTTGAGTGTGAATATTTTCTCCTGGTCAACTTCTAAAAGCCTATCTCCATGAGAATTTGAGCTACTTTTAATAATTATGATGGCAATAGCAATGATAAAGCCAGTGCTTTAAACTTATGTAGAGTTGTAATCTATAGAAGACTCGGACATCTGTACTGTCACTTGATTTGTCTGTCTCTGAGAGAGGTAGTGTTATCTCCATTTCATATCCATAGAAACTGACGCTTAGGAGGTAAAATGGCTTGTTCAAAGTAGCAAGGGGAAGGAGTGTTCTGACTTCCAGTTCACTGTGATTGCTAATAGGCATTAGGTTGAGGCTTGTCTATAGGGGAAAGTGCATAAGTGAACAGTGTGAAGGTCCCTGCATTGAGAGGGCTGTACTGAAATTACTGGTTGATTTTGGTGAAATCATAAGCTCTATGGACATTAATTTCTTTATTTATTGTGTTAAGAATTAAGCCAAATCCTGTTTACATTTTAAAATTCTTTTTTAAAAAATATTTATTTATTTATTTGAGAAAGAAAGTGCAGGCATGCTCAGGCAAGAGTGGAGGGAGGGGTGGGGGAGGGAGAGGGAGGAGGAAAGAATCTCAAGCACATTCTGTGCTGAGAGTGGATACTAACTTGGGGCTCTATCTTAGGACCCTGGATGCTTAACTGACTGAGTCAGTTAAGTAGCCACCCCTACATTTAAAAATTCTTAATAAAGAATGAAAATGGAATGCATAAAGCCACAAACTAGTCTCCATTGCTGTGAAAAACTTCAAAAGAAGTAGTCATGGTACATCGATGTTTCATTAAGGAGGCAATTCCTGGTTTCAGAATTAGTCTTCATTTAATTTCTTTTCTCCTGGAGAACTAATTTTGCTTTTTTGGCAAAAGCCTGAAAGAGTGAGAATATTAGTCCCAACTTTCTGTTCTTTCATGTTAATTGAGTGTTTACAGTTTTCCTACCCTGTACTAAGTACCTCACAGGTGTTACAGAGTTAATAATTTCAACAACCCTGGCTTCATTTCATAGAAGGCAGAGTTGTTTGGATTTGCCCAGAGTTACACAGAAGAAAGCTTCAGAACCAAGCTGAAGCCAGGCTGACCTACTGCCATGTAGGGCTTTAAATCACAGTACTTCACTGTCTCTAGTGCATGGCTATGAGAGGGACACTGGAACTGACCCATTATACAAAGATGCCTTCTTTTAAGAGTTCATTTGGGCTCAATTTCTTTACAGTTAGGGTGAATTTCGAATGTATTTACATGGATTTGACTGTACATCATTAAGACCTGAACCACATTATATCTCTTCCTTTTTGTTCCCAAACTTCCCCTAATTAAAGCAGGCCTTCTCCTTGTTACAAATACACCCGTACATTTATGCCGTTGATAAGCAAGACTGTGACATGGACCCCTACATAGGTGACACGATTATGTTTTATTCCTTGACTGGACCCCTCAACTAGGAGTCTGCTCATCTGTTTTGGCTCACTCAAAGATGACTCATTTTAGTTTCATGAAGTCCTCAAGCCAAGTGACTTTTACTAGATCACCAGTATCTAACTATGTGATTTATGGACATCTGCATCATAGTCACTTGAAAATCTTTTTTTCAGTTAGATTTCTGAGTACTACACTTAAACCTAATGAGTCATAAGGTAGACCACTGGAAAATGGATTCTTTTTGTTAAAATTTTTATTTATTTATTTAATAAGCTTTTACTTTAATTCCAGTTAATTCCAGTGTTATATTAGTTTCAGGCAAACAATATAGTGATTCAACATTTCTATATATCATCTGGTGCTCATCACAAATGCTTCCTTAATCCCCCTCACCTATTTAACCCATCCCCCCAACTACCTCCCCTCTCGTAACCATCAGTTCTCCACAGTTAAGAGTCTGTTTCTTGGTCTCTCTCTCTCTCTCTCTCCCCCCTGTGTGCTATTGGTTTCTTAAAATCCACATATGAGTGAGATCATACGACATTTGTCTTTATCTGACTAATTTTGCTTAGCATTATATTCTCTAGCTCCATCCGTGTTATTGCTAATGGAAAGATTTCATTTCTTTTTTAAGATGTTAAAAATTTATTCATGAGAGCACAGAGAGAGGCAGAGACATAGGCAGAGGGAGAAGCAGGCTCCCTGCAGGGAGCCTGATGTGGGACTCAATCCCAGGACCCCAGGATCATGATCTGAGCTGAAGGCAAATCTCAACCACTGTGACACCCAGTTGCCCCAAGATTTCACTCTTTTTACAGCTGAATAATATTCCACCGTGTGTGTGTATATAAGCTCTTCTTTATTCATTTATCAATAGACACATAGGTTACTTCCATAATTTGGTTATTGTAAATAATACTGCAATAGGGGTGCATGAATCCCTTTGAATTAGTGTTTTTGTATTTGGGTAAATACTCCAAGTGCAATTGCTGGGTCATAGGGTAGTTCTATTTTTAACTTTTTGCAGAACCTCCACACTGTTTTCCAGAGTGGCTGTACCAGTTTGCATTCTTACCAACAAGAGGGTTCCCTTTTCTCTGCATCCTCGCCAACACCTGTTGTTTCTTGTGTTGCTGATTTCAGTCATTCTGACAGTTGATATCTCACAGTAGTTTTGATTTGTATGGAAAATGCATTCTAGCAAACTGCTGCTCAGGGAATTCCTGAGCACCCTGAGGCTGGAGAATCCTTGAGGGGCATTTTAGGCTTTTACAAAAAGATTTATTGCATGCATATCACCTGCTCCCTCCCTCCTTCTCCGTTTCACATCTTCCCATCTTTTCTACCTGGAGAGGAAATCTGAAGGGCCTCCCAACTCTTTTTCTTCATTTATCTATTGCTTTTTGCTACTCCCACCCCTTGCAGCCTCCTTTCTTCCTCTCATATTAGGAAGAACCACAGCTATGCAGAAAAGAGCTATTTGTTCCTTGAATATTTGCAAAGTTTACACAGTACTTCTGTATTTTTCAACTTGGTAATTGTCCAATGCAGACATTGAAGAGGTGCTGTGCATACTTCACACGCCACTGAATTTCAATTCCATGGAAATCATCAGTCATTCTCCCTTCTGGGCTGGATGTTTGCATCTCTGTCAGGGAGAGTCACCAGACCTTGAAAGTGAACACTCAAGGAAGAAGGTGTTCCTATCAATGTTGCTACATGGAGTACAGGTTTGCAGAACTTTGAGCCTCTGTCAAACCCGTCCTTGATTTTTCTCTACTCATTTCATTCCCCCCCATCCTTTATTCCCCAACTCCTATAGGCACTACCCTTACTCATCCATGAGTAATTCCTTTCTTGCATTCTTTCTCTAACTCTTCTGATATCCATGGTAACTCGGCCAGAGCTAGAACAAGCACCACAAAGAGGTCTGCTCATGAAAGCCCTTGAAAGGAGGTAATCTTTTTTTTTTTTCTCTGTGTGTGGCTGTTTGCATAAGAAAGAGAGATATAGGCAAGGTGCTATGTACAGGCTCTACTCTTCTGCCATCATTTTGGTTCAATCACTTCATCTCTGGTTTCACTCAAAATCCTCATGCCTTGTAGGGATGAACTGCATATTCAGAAACACTGGGGCATTACCCTCTTTCTATCTACTCAACAATGTAAACAGCGTATCCTAGAGTGTGTTCTTAAAGTTCCTTTAGACTCTTCTGGTAGATGAGGGTGGTATAGGGAAGGGTACTGAGGACAACTCCGACACATTGCATATTCTCTTCCTTTGGAGCATCCCAGTGAGGAGTCGTTGAAGGGAGAAATATGATGAATTTAACTTAATCTTATAGTTATTCCATCATGAAACACTTATTAACATAGGGTTCCTGAACAAAATCCTTTAGAATTCTCTGGGTAATGTAGCTGAAGAATCAAGGGATTTTGTTATTAAACTGGTAGATTAACCATACTTGTTGCTTCTTTGGATCTACTACTGGGCATTTGCATGTCTATTAGAGGAAGGATAGAAGAAGAAAGGTTAAATTAACTTGGCTTAGAAAGGTCTAACAAGCTTTTAAAGTTCCCTCCTAAATACAGGATTTATTTTTTTTTACCTCACCCGGACATTGTAGGTCCTCTATCATGTTATACTACCTTTCCAACCATTGCCTCTCCTGTGTTTCTGAACATTCTTTCTGCTCCAGCCACTTGCTGCTTTTTGCTTTCTTACCTTTGTGACCTTATTTATGCTGTTCCCATGCTTAGAATGTCACCTGCTTTCATCTCTCTTTTATAAAACTTTTCCTGACTGAACCTCCTCTTTTCTTGCTGCTTGATTAACCAATGAATTTATTGAATGTATGCCAATTGAATTGTATGTGAAAGACTAAGTTATGGTGGGAAAGACTTATTGTGTGAAGGACTAGGTTGGGCTCTCATGATACAGTAATAATGAAGACAGACCTGGTCTCTATTACCACAGAGATGTGGTACACAGAGAGTGATTCTCTATCTTTTGAATCCCACCTTACTTTGTTTATACTGCCCTTATAGCAAGTGATTTTACTCATTGCTTCTTTTCATAATTTTTATTTTGAAACAATTTCAAATTTGTAGAAAAGTTAAATAGTATAAATGGCTCATGTATATCCTTCACCCAGAGACTCCATTTTAATTTCCCTCATAGCAATGGAATACAATCAAGGACTATACACTTGTCATGTTGCTCAAATCTTCAACCCAGAACAGTTCTATCTTTGACTTTCCATGACCTTGAAGAATTTAGAAGATTATAAAGCTTGGGTTTATTTGATGTTTCCTCATGATAATACCCAGAATTCTGAGCCAGAATTTCACAGAATTGATACTTTGTTCTCATTTTATCTTATCTGGTAGCAGTTGCTTGTCTACTTGTCTTATTGCTGGTGATGTTCTTTTGATCCTTTAGTAAAGATGATGCCTTCCAGGCTTCTTCACTGTAAAATTATCTTTCTTTCTTTTTTGTGATAATAGATATTTTGTAGAGAGACACTCATCCCACATTTAAATATCTGCCAGTTTTAGCATCCATTGATATTTTTTCCAGAAATAATTATTACTTTAATGATGGCCAAAAAGCAATTTTCTAATTCTACTGTTTACTAGTTGGCATTCTATAGTATTTAAGTGTGTCTATGTATATGTATGTATTTATATCAGTATGTACTCAGAGACTTAATTTTATTCAGTAAGTTATAACTCATTATAATCATTATATATTTTAGATCTCAAATTTTTCCAGATTTAGCTAGCAGCAGCTTCCCACTGCTGGAACTACAGGAACACCTTCTTTCCTTGTCTCAGCCTGGAATTAGCCATTTGTCTAAGTCCTGTTTGTTATTTGTTTTAATGGAGGAGTGGCATTTAAAAGTCAAATCTATACTTGGTGCCCTTTATTGTGGCTAAAATGTTATTGATCCTAGGGCCTCTTAGTGGACAGAGCAAGGAAATCTATACAAGTATATATATATACACACATAATACATGTATATCTGCATACATATATGTATCATACCTATGTATATATACACACATTTACATCTCTCTATATCTTTCTAGATATACATTAAGAACTGTGAGTACCCCATACTTTCAATTCCAATCTAATATTGTTGGGTTCATTCCTACTTCTTCCTTTTCATATCTGTACCTTCTTTCTCTGACAGTGAAAAGCCAGGCTTCCATTATCTTCCATATACATACTTACTTACTAAATTTCCCGATCTCTTGATCTTAGTGGACCGCCACCCTGCTCTGCCTCCTTTTATATACCTTGGCTGTCACTGGACTGCCTCCCAGACTTCCTGCCAGGCTTATTACCTTGTGCTGTGGGACAGGGAGAGAGGGAAAAAAAAAGTGCTTTTTAAAAGAATAATATCTTGGCAAATTGTAAAATGAATCCCTCCCCTATCTCTTTTACATAGCTAGATAGAGATACGTGTATACTTGTGGCTTCTTTTAAAATCAGCCAACAAAAGTGATGACCTTGAGTAAATGTGCTTTATAGGCTTTTTGACAAAAAAGG
This sequence comes from Canis lupus familiaris, assembly GCF_011100685.1. Classification (NCBI taxonomy): domain Eukaryota; kingdom Metazoa; phylum Chordata; class Mammalia; order Carnivora; family Canidae; genus Canis; species Canis lupus. The sequence continues at coordinate 17,136,095 of NC_049229.1, read as the reverse complement.
GTTAGTTTACCTTCTTGGCTTAACACCACAGAGCACCACTTAGAGTCATTTATGTACATGTTTTTTTCCTACCCCAGGACTCTAAGCTCCTTGAGGTCAGAGGCTGACTTTTGTTGGTTCTTGAGTCAGTGGGACACCTTACACAGTGTCTGGAGTGGAATATGTGTTCAATTTGTTAAATTAATTATTTTCCTTCTCTCAGAACTGACCAGCTTACTTTGCAGAATTGATTGACCTTATCATTCCAACACTGCATACAGGTAGCTTCAGTCTACACAAATATCTCCCCTGCAATGTCTTAAGAAGCTTGTGGGAAATGTACAGGTCAGAAGTTTATGCACTAGAAAATCTTTTATAAGCTGAATAATGTCTATAATTAGGAAAACAAGAAAAAATTGTGTGAATGAAAAAAGGAGGCATTATAAAGATGCTCAGTTACATAAAATTATTGGGGATATTTACTTTTTCTGGCACATGAAACTCTATGCAGTGAATAGATTCTGTTTAAAATAGAAATAATCAATGAAGGGAGATATGTGTAAAATTTTTATGTTGGAAATTATAAAATGGAATAATAGTGCATTGTAAAAAGTAAGTTTGAAGCTTAACAGTGGATTTGTTTTAGGTATAATTTCACACTGTTGGCATCACGCCTGGTGTGTGGTGGTCTTACCAGACTTTGAGTGCCTGCTTACACTATGTTCAAGTTACAACAACTTTAAGCTCTGACTTGATTGCAGAACTATGTCTGCAAATCAAGTGTCAAACCTATTGCCACTGCCATTTTAGGATGACTTCAGGAAGGGTCTGTTTTCACCCTTCTGCTGGCCTAATAAGTTAGGTTTGGAGTCAACTTAATTTATAGTCTAGTTGGGATAGATTAAAGAAATGATGATGACACATCAGCCAAGGTTAAAAATGCAATTTTCAGTTCATTAAAGCCCAGAAAAAAGGTCAACCTTTAATAATTGTATAATCTACTAAGCTAAGTTCTCAAGAGGCTTCTGGTAGACTAGCTTGTGACAGAGATGTACACATTTGAGAAAAGACTTCATTATGCATAAAATGCATTTACATGTAAATGTATTTACAAGTAAATACATATAACTATATATATATATATGTCAACTTGAGATTTCCTGGAAGAGACTCACCTAGAAACAAGTTTAGCCTAACAAAATATGAATTAATTTTCTTATTTTCACTGTCATTAATGGGACTCTCTGAAATTGAAGATGGAGGCCAATCTGGTCTGTAGGATTATAAAAGATGATTTATTTCATGGTGTTCATGATATTATGGGAGTAGGCAACACATTTTTAGTCCTGCTTACAGGAATAAGCTTTCTCAGAAGTTATATAGATGAAATGTCTCTCTAATATAATAGCACTTGCCACTCTCTCCCAATTCAGCCTTTTCTGATTACCATGGCAACTCACATCTTACAATATACAGTTGTGGTCACTATCTGCTACAGTGGAGAAGTAAGCTGTAGGTTTGTCCTCAGTTGTCTTTTGTAATGGTCCTAGTTTCTTCTTTGTTCTTAACATGCTGGGATACACAGCCTGGACTGTTGAGCATTTAAAATTCCCTATCTGGATTAGTGACCAAGAACAAGTATTCACCTCAAAGTCTAGCATTCATACATTAAAGAATATGATTGAAAACTGGATTAATTTAGTTGTGAAAAGAATGTTCTTTTAGTATGAAAAGGATGGAGATTGGAATCTTGGCTCTGTTACTTTCTAGGCAAGTTTCTTTACCTGTCCAAATCTTAAGTCAATCAATTGAGGCTAATAATACCACAGAGAGTGGATGTAAAGATTACATGAGATCATCTCTACAAAATATTTATAGCATAAGCATTTAGAAGTGATAGCAATTATTAAAATTATATAACATGTTTGTGGAAGAGGAAGAATTTCAATTATTATTTTCTGCTTATACCCCATTCTCCAAAAGACACTGTAAAAGTCTAACTCAAAGGATAATACAGGTTATTTATAGGGCAAATAATAAAGTGATATGCAAAAATATGGGAAGTTAGTGGTATCAACTAATCATCTTTAAAAGGGTCAGGAGAGGAGAGGGATGCAGGGAGATAGTGAAGTGCGTTTAGAATATGAACTGCTTTCCTTTTTCCTCTATTTTAGATGGCCAGCAGAGATTTTCCCTTTTAATTGAGGTATGACTTCTTCTGGTCCTCCTCTGAATCTTTTATGGGGGATTCCTTAGGATAGTGATTTTAAGGCCTAATCAGCCCTCATTACTAAAAAACTGAGCAGAAGTCTTCAGTGTACTATGCACAATGTCATATTTTCATAATCGGATCACTCATTTAAAGTTCCTCTGAGTTTGAGTTCTGGGATATTTGGGTAACAGGATCAAGCAAATCAAACTGATGGCTTCAAAATGCTTCCCCTTTTTTTTTTTTTTTAAAGAAACTTTCTCTGGTTACTTGGAAATCTAAATAGAAGACGATAATTTATAATTGTAATAATATTAAGAACACACTTGGCTGGAATATGCAATTTTGGTCAAACTGGTGCCTGATAATTTAAAAAACTAGCATATCATTCCTTTGTGGTGCTACAATTTAAACACTAAAAGCCTATTGAATAGAAATCTTAGACACAGTAGATGATAAAGTTAAAAACAAATAATTTAAGTTATTGAAAGAAGTTATGAATCAATGTACTCTAACCAAGGCCATACTTGTTAGTAGGTCTGCTGAGAGCTCAAGAGGGGTATAGAATATACCTTTATATTTCCAGATGGCCAGACATTTCCTATATCCTCCACATCTCCCTGTTTCCATTTAAATCACACATCCAGCTCCTCAGAGTGGGTTGTGCCCTACAGAGATTACACAAAGAAAGATGTAATTTGCCAAAAGTGTATTGTCTCTTTCCCTTGGCATCCCATAGCTCTTGTAACACCTCATTTCCTTTTATTAAAGAAAGAAATATTTCACTGTGGTCAATACTAGTAAAACTCATTCATATAAAAGAAGTAGATGGTATTCAGATATACAAATGCATATCTCAGGAATTGTAAAGAGAGAAGTCAGAGAAATGCAGTGTCCTGGAGTCCAAGAGAAGAAAGTATTTTGAGAAGGAGGTGGTAATCACTGATGTTGAACAGAGCAGTCAGGCCCTGGAAAGTAAGGGTTAAGAAAAAGCTACTGGATTTGGTGAGGTCATTGGTGACGCTGAGGGATTTCAAAGGAAAGGTGGTTTGGAAAGTTTGATTTTTAAACAATGAATATGGGGTGGTGGTGGCTGGTTATGATGGGAATTTTAAGGTGTGTGAGTCAGCACTGTAAGGATATTCTTTAAAAAACTTTGTGAAAGAAAGGCTACATTGAGGATATTGCTAGAAAGATCAGTTGTAGCATCAAGGAAACAGCCTTTAAGTCAGTTACACCTGTGTATCTTTGAAGATATGGAGCTCAAACCTGGGAGAAGAGGTTGCAGATTTTGAGAAGGGAATGGATAGATAGAAGAACTAGATCCCCTAAAAGTAAGGAATGAATCTTATTTTATACTTTCATTTCCTAAACATTGAAAATAGTATCAGCATTTATTATAATAGTGATATAGACTTTGTAAAATGATATCATGCATGCAGAGGACTTTTTTCCCCAAAATTTATGACTAGAAATTAATGCTGACAGTCATGCGTATGACTTGTTCTACAACGCTTTCTGGCCAGAAACACTTTTTAGCAGACTATAGGTCAATAGAAAGAATGTGTCAAATGTTTAGGTTATATTAGTTCACTGAGGTTGGGGGTGGTTATGGATAGTTTACACCGACTTGTCACACTCTGTTGCCCAAATATAGTAAACACTCTCATCAGAATGCAGAACTTAAAAATGGTGCCATAAATGACAATTCTAGCCAGTCAGTAAAGAGTGATTGCTGCTCCCAACACCCCAGTTCTACTCTTTCATTCTAAAGGGCAAATGAGTTCTGAGAGTATTTATGTTCTGTTCAGATTAACTAATTGAGATTTTGGCCTTTTTCTCTAGTTGCCTATTCCTTTACTTAAAATTAATTTGTTACAAGGCACAGCGAGTTAATTAGTATGATTAGCTCCCTCATCTCCATGCTTGCATTTTTAAGAACCTGAAAGTCAAGGTACTGCTTACACAGACGATTATTTGCAGACAGTTAATTCTTGAGTTATTGTCTTGGGATGGGCATTATCATATTATTAGCATGTCTTTTACATTTCCTGATTCTTTAGGAAGAAGCATCTCACTTTTACATCTCACTTTAGAACTTTTATTGTCAGTAAATATTAACCATAAGCTTCTGTTCTGTCAATAACGTTGTTGTGAAACCCTGCAGAGAAGATGGTGGCATAGGAAGATCCTCAAGTCACCTCTTCCCATAGCCACAATAGATTTACATCTATATATGGAGTAATTTCCTCTGAAAAATCTTAAAAAACAGATGAAAAACACATCCCCAGCAAATGATAAAAGGGCTGCATTAACATGAGTAGAAGTCCACTGTCACATGCAGAAAATCCCATGCCCCACGTGGTGACAACCACAATGGGGAGGTATCTTAAAAATATGGAATTTTTCCCCAAAGAGCAAAGGATTTCTGCAACACATCAGGCACTCCAACCCTTGGGCCTTACACTGAGAGGGCAAGCCACAAAAATGTAAAACCAATGGAAATTATGTCCAGGAGATCATAGAACTGCAGGGAATGGAGAACTTGTTCTTAATGTGCTCACATGAAGACTGTCACCCTGGACCTAGTGCAAAGCAGCAGTTTAAAAATGCTATACCATACATGAAGGTGAGCCAGTTATTACTAATCTTAAAGCAAGCACTGAAGAGAGGTAGAAACCTGTTGGGACTCTCTCCAGGGATGTGGCATTTTTTCCGTCTCATGCTACCTTGCAAATGCCAATGCTGGCAGGTGCCATTTGGTGATCTCCCTTTAACCTGCTAGCACAGGTGGGCACTCTCGATCCCTGTGCTACAGCTATGTCACAGGTGGTGAGGCACCCTTCCCCTGCCAAGGTGCAACTGTGGCACCCCCAAAAGCTGGCAGACACATACAACCCACACAGGGATATCCCTGGAGCAGTTGGTTCCAGTGGGCAGGGAAGATTGCACTTCTTAGCATCAAGAGTCATCTCCTACATAAGGACACTTTTTCAAGACTAGGAGAACATAGTGCTTTGCCTAATACACGAAAACAGAGAATCAGGCAAAATGAAGGGACAGAGGAATATGTTCCAAATAAAGAACAAAATAAAACCTCAGAGAAAGACCTTATGAACAGAGATGAGTGGTCTACATGATAAAGAGTTCAAAGTAATGATCATAAAAATGCTTTCCAAACTAGGGCAAAGAATGGTTGTATACTGTGAGAACTTCAACAAAGAAATGGGAAATATAAGAAAGTACCAAACAGAAGTCACAGAGCTGAAGAATATAATAACTAAACTGAAAAATATGCTAGAGAAATTCAATAGAAGACTAGATGTAGATGAAGTAGAAGAATGAATCATCAAGCCGGGAAACAAAACAATAGAACTTACCAGACGGAGCAGCAAAAAGAAAAAAGAATTTTAAAAAATGGAGTACCTAAACAACATCAAACAGAATAATACATGCATTAGAGGGATTCTGGAAGGAGAATAGAAAAACAAAGGGCAGGAAATGTATTTGAAGAAATAGTGGTTGAAAAATTCCCTACTCTGGGGAAGAAAACAAACATCCAGGTCCAGAAAGCCCAGGATTCCAAATAACATGAACCCAAAGAAATACAAAGACACATTATAAATAAAATGTCAAAAGTTAAAGATAGAGAATCTTAAAAACTACAAGAAAAAACTCCCACAACTTGTTACATACAAAGGAAACCCCATAGGGCTAGTTTATTTATTCACTATTGAGAGAGAGAGAGAGAGAGAGAGAGAGAGAGAGAGAGAGAACAGGAGCAGAGGCAGAGGGAAAGGGAGAAGCAGACTCCCCACTGAGCAGGGAGCCTGAGCCTGATGCAGGGCTTGATCTTAGGACCCTGGGATCGTGACCTGAGCCAAAGGCAGACACTTAACCAACTGAGGCATCCAGGTGCCCAAAAAATAGACTTTAAAACAAAGACTGTAATAAAAAACAAAGAGGGACAGTCTCTTCAGTAAACAGTGTTGGGAAAACTGCATAGCTACAAGCAAGAGAATGGAGTTGGGTCACTACCTTACACCATGTAAAAAATTAACTCAAAATGGATTAAAATCATGAATGTAAGATCCAGAACAGTAAAACTCATAAAAGAAAACATAGGTGGTGAACTCTTTGACATCCCTTTTAGTTATGTTTTTTGGGATCTGATTCCAAAAGCAAGAGCAACAGAAGCAAAAACAAGCAAACAGGACTACATTGAACTCAAAAACTTCTGCACAGTGAAGGAAACCATCAATAAAATGAAAAGGAAACCCACTGAATGGGAGATATTGTTTGCAAATGATATATCTGATAAGGGGTTAATATTTAGCATATGTAAAGAATTCATATAACTCAATAACAAGAAAAACCAAACAGTGATTAAAAAAATAGGTGGGTGATCTGCATAGATTTTTTTTCCAAAGAAGACATACAGATGACCAATAGGCACATGAAGAGATCCTTAACATCGCTAATTATCAGGAAAATGGATATCAAAACCATAATGAGTCACCACCTCACAACTGTTAGAATGGCTATTATCAAAAAGACAAGTATTGGAGAGGATGTGGAGAAAAGGGAACCTGTTAGCATTGTTAAATGAATGTAAATTTGTACAACCACAATGGAAAACAGTACAGAGCTTCCTCAAAAAATTAAAAATAGAGCTACCATATGATTCAGCAATTCGATTTTTGGGAATCTATCTGAAGAAAACAAAAACACTAATTCAAAAAGATATACACATTCATATTTATTGTAGCATTATTTATAGTAACCAAAATATGAAAATAACCCATGTATCCATTAATATGTGAATCGATAAAGATGTTACACACACACGCACAAACACACACACACACACACAATGGGATAGCACTCAGCCATAAAAAAATTATGAAATCTTGCCATTTGCAACAACATGGATTGACTTTGAGGATATTATGCTAAGTGAAATAAGTCAGACAGAGAGAGACAAATACTGCATGATTTCATTTGTAAGTGGGATCTAGAAAACGAAGCAAGCAACCAAACCAAACCAAAACCAAACTTATAGATACAGAGAATAGAGTGATGGTTGCCCGATGGGAGGAGGTTGGGGGTGGGGGGAAATTGCTGAAGGGGATCAAGCGGTACAAATTTCTAGCTTTAAAACAAATAAGCCATGGAAATGTACTTTATACCATAGAGAATACAGTGAATAATATTGTGTTAACTTTGTATGGTGACAAGTGGTGACTAGACTCATGTGGTGATCATTTCCCAATGTATACAGATGTGGAATCACTATGTCACTATGTTGCACGCATGAAACCAATATACTATTATATGTAAATTACACTTCAATAAAAATAAAGAAAATAAAAAACCCCCAATATTTTTGTGTTATACATTTTGAAAATATGAGTTTGTAACTCTAAAAGAATTGATTTCCTGTACGTATAGGTTTAGGGAGGTGGCTGTAGTCAGTTTTCTCATTCATTGTCATCATAATGAATAATCAATGAGTTTTCAACTATTCCTGTTGAAAATTTGAAGCCAAGCAGAAAGTATACCACTAGGTGACACTCTGATCTTAAAGCATAAACCAAATAATGACAATTACAAAAATGACAATAAAAGTGAAATCAATAGACTATTTATGGTACCATGGAGATAGTGTGAATTTAATATTGTAAATTTGGGACATCAATTTTTAGCTCAATGAAGATTATTTTGTTACAAATAATTTTTTTAAAAAATGTTATGCTATGCAAATGCTTTGTATTAATTTATAGTACTAAATCATTCTCCATATCAGCAAATTTGGAAATACTGCTAACTTTCATGAAGGAGAAAGATATAGTTTGATGATTCTAGGATAGGGAATCGTCAGTTTAGCACTGATACCAACTTTTACTACCACACAGGGAAAGGTATTTAACTGTTCTTTTCTAGCTTGATTACCCATAAAGAGGTAATAAGCTTATCTGCCTCTCAGGAATGTTGTAAAGGAGAATTGGTTAAAATGTGCAGTGTCTTGATCACTGCAACTATTAAATATTATGTAAAGCAATGTAAGGATAGTAAAATCAATAAAATGCTTGAATGGAGTTGTTTGGTGATCAAATCTACAAATTAAAACTTCAGTAATGTGTGGTACATAAAATTTGTCTCTGTTTAGTGTTTCCATGAAAAGAAGGTGAAGAAAATTTCTAAAACAAAAAAAAAAAAAAAAAAAGGAAAGAAAATTTCCCTGAATTGTTGATTATTTGGCTTTAAATATAGTCACTGTTTCACAAAAAGCCACTTGATGATCAGACTAATCCAACTGACCTTGGGTTTGTGGTGGGAGAACTGTGAGGGGCTCTTTTCACCTAGAAGAATTTGCTGGGGGAAATCCTTGAAATTAATCATCAATGAAACGTAAGGGTATATATACATATGTGCAAGCTAACTTAATATATGTGCTTAGAAGTCCATGGCTTTCATAAACATCTTAGGGAAACCCATGACCCAAAGAAAGGTTATACCTACCGTTTATGGTTGATAGTGGCAATAGCTAGCATCTTATCAAAGCATCTAGTTTCAGGCAAAATGCAGTGAAAATGAACATCAAAAGCACTGTAAAATGTGGAAAAGTGACAAAAGTTCTGCCTGGGGTCTGAGTAGGAATTTTGGTCATCATATGCGTTACATACATGGTTTTACATATATGAAGGGGCTCAGGATTCTTGCTTTAAAAAAAAACAATTTTTAGAATCATATCTTCCTCTAAGTGCTGTTTTTTTTTCTTAATTTCTGCCCAATCACTCTCAGAATTGTGGTTCATTTTCCTCTAGCTTTTCAGAAAGCAAGAACCTATGATCTTTGACCCAAGTTACCCTGCCTATCATAGTTATAATGTATTGTTCTGTGATGTCTGAGCCAGTGGGAGGACTGTAGGTATAGAATAATTTTTCTTGGCCTAGAAATGTTTCAGGGAGAATGAATGGAGAGACGAGATATGAATATAGAGGAATAGGAAGAACTTGTGAACTCGATTAAAATGAAGAGGCACTGTCTCCTCGAGGCCCATGTTGGGATGGCCACAGTGCAGTGTGGGTAAATGAATTGGCTACATTCCCAGTCTAAAGGCAATCTGAGCTTTCTCCATTTCTGGCTGGAGCATGTATTGAGACACACCTATGAGAAAATTTATACTTTCTACTTGACTGACATTGAAAAAATGAATGCTTCTATGCTATTGTAACTAAGAAATTTTGAGCAGTCATCTCTATTCACATTTGAGTACGATACTGTTCTATGACTGGCTTCAAGGTCATTCAGCCAGTCAGTTTTGGGGCCCAAACTGATGCTTCTGGCTCTCTCCCACTCAGGTGGAGCAACTTTCCTGTGCTTGTTTGTTTGTTTTTTAAAGATTTCATTTATTTATTTGAAGGAAGCAAAGAGTGAGCAATAGAGCACAAGCAGGGGGAATGGCAGAAGCAGAGGGAGAAGCAGACTCTGCTGAGCAGGGAGCCTGATATGGGGCTCAATCCAAAGATCTGGGATTATGACCTGAGCAGAAGGCAGATGCTTAACCCACTGAGCCACTGGGTACCCCCTTGTGCCTGTTCTTGTTAGGTGACTCAGCTTTACTTCTCCTGGGCTTTTCTTCTGTTATGAGCTCCAACACAGAAGAGAATTACAGGATCTGTGGTCCTTGGCACCTAATTATTTTCCTGTCTCTCATGGTACATTGATATATCCAGGTTTCCTAACATGTTCAATCACAGTTTCACTATGAATTTAATTTATTTAAATCTTATTGTTTTTTTAATAAACCAAAGATTTAAAATGTTGATAATAATAGCACGTAAGTACTGTACTTCAGATTATATTTTGAGAGAGGATATCTATGTAGATGATGAAATTGTCATTAATCCTAAAGAAAATTACAATAACAAGAACACATACTTAACTTGAATTGACTACATGCTATGTACTATTCTAAGCATGTTACATATATTTACTGATGTGACCACCACAACAATAATTTGATGAAGATATTGTAAAGGATAGAATTTAGATATAATCCAGTCTTATTTAAAACAAGAGAGGCAAATATGTAGATATATATTTAGGAATAGCACCTTTAGTGTGAGCTGTTGAATTTCTTTAGAGTCTCAAGTTAAGGTCCTCTGGGCTTGTAACTGTCACTTTATAGCTGACAATGATCACCTGGTATATTAGGCAGATCCAGAAAATAACATAAATTGCGAACAGTTTATTTAAAAAAATCAGGCTTTAGGAAGTGAACTTCCATACTGGGAATAGCATTTGTTTAATGAGTAAGGAAAAGAGGATTTGAGAGTCTTGATGAGGAAAAAAAAAGGAATTAAGTGAAAAAGTGAATACAATTAATTCTGAAATAGGAAGTATCTACATTATAGTAAGTAGCCTTAGGCATGCCTAATAAGGATCAAATGATAACCTGTGAAAGAAGTGTGACATATTCTATGACTCCCTAAAAGATTTGTGTGTGGATATAGATATATAGATATAGATATAGATATAGATGATATAGATATAGATATAGATAGATATAGGTAGATAGATAGATAGATAGATAGATAGATAGATACAGACATAGATGTAGATAGAAATATAATGGGTGCAGAGAATGAAGAAAGAGAGGATACAGGTAGTGAAGGCCTAAACTCAGTTTTGAAGCTATCAGATGCCACAGAACTTCTAGTATAGCATTTGTCCATCATGTAAATGAATTGTAGAGGGGAGGAACTCAAGACAATATTTGAATATAGTAACTGGTTCTGGGTATTCAAGAGCTACAGTAAAGTTCAAGAACCACGGAATTCAATTAGAATACTTTTTGAGTGAGATTTTTACTTTATTTCACCACTTTTAAAAGAATGTAAAGAAATAGGAATGAGCCAAGACAAAACCCACAAGATTTATTCGTTAATTTATTTGTTCAACCTACTTTTTGCCACACATTGTTTTTGGTATTGGCGATACAGCAATAAACTCCTACAGAACTTACATAGTATATGGAGTTCATGGAGTTGCCATGAACCGAAATGGAAAAACTATGAGAGAAGAATGTTTGATTTGGAATGGGGAGAAGATCAGGAGCTCAGTTTGGAGGATGCCGTTTGAAGTTTCAATTAGATGTCTAAATAGAGATGTTGAGTAGAAAGTTGGATATTTGAATCTAGAGCTTAGGGGAAAGCTAGGCACAAGATACAAACTTAGGAGCTTTGGTAATCAGTGCTATTTACCAAATATTTCCATATCACCTTCTAATATGGTTTCATGTTAGACTAGCGCTTTTCTGCTCATGGTGATCATATGACTTGCTCTGTCCAATTGAAATAGAGTGGAAATAATATGTGTTACTTCTGGATGGAAACTCTAGCAATTGATGCACAATTTGTCACAGCAACTGGCAATGCTCCAGTGGTAACTGCTTTATCAATTAGTGTTCCAGAGAGAGGACAATGTAGAGCAGACTCCCAGGAAACCCACAATAAATGAGTAATATGAATAAGAAATATTTATTAAGCTGCTGACATTTGGGGGAAAGATCATTGGAGAGCTTGGCAAGAGTTCTGATGGAGCAATCTGGCAGAAACATAATCTGGGTTTAAGTGTAAACAGGAAGAGAGAAATTAGATAGAGTAGGTTCTGTTTCAAGGTTTTGAGTGGGACCATAGTTGGAGAGGGAGAGTGGGATCATTGATGCTATTTTAAAAAGATGGTAAAAATGCTGCATGACAAGTACAGATGTGAAAATGAATGGTTTTGGAGGGAAGAAAGATTGTGGGAATGCTATCCTTTTTTTTTTTTTGAGATTTTTTTTAAAATTTTTATTTATTTATGATAGTCACAGAGAGAGAGAGAGAGAGAGAGGCAGAGGGAGAAGCAGGTTCCATGCACTGGGAGCCCGACGTGGGATTCGATCCCTAGTCTCCAGGATCATGCCCTGGGCCAAAGGCAGGCGCTAAACCGCTGTGCCACCCAGGGATCCCCCTTTTTTTTTTTTTTTGAGATTTTTATTTATTTATCTACTTGACAGAGGGAGCACAAGCTGGGGAAGAAGCAGGGTCCCAGCCAAGCAGAGGGCTGTACAGAGAACACAATGTAGGGCTCGATCCCAGGCCCTGGGATCATGACCTGAGCCAAAGGTGGATGCTCAACCTACTGAGCCACCCAGGCACCCCAGGAAGAGCTGTCCTTGAACAGGAGAGATGGCCTTAGATCTAGTGCTCAAACGGAAGGGTTAACTTTGTTGTGAAATTGGTGGCCATGAATTTAAAGTGAGATCAGTGTTTTTCTCCAGACACATTCAGTTGTGTGGGTGTAGGTATAGAATAGAATTGAATTCAACCAGGCTTGGAAATGTTTGACTTGATCACAATTTTTTTTTATTTAAATTCAATTAGCCAACCTATAGTACATACTTAGTTTCAGATATAATGTTCAATACTTTATCAGTTGCGTATAACACCCAATGCTCATCACATCACAATTTTAAAGTATTTTAGTTCCAGTGTTTGTGGGAAATCAAATAAGAGGAGTGGGTTTTAATAAAAGCAAACCAACCAACTTACCAAGGGCTGTTCCTTGCATCCCCAACCTGAGATATTTGAAAGAAGACATTCATGGCCGTTTTAGAACCAAAGAAACAATAGCAGCCATGAAAATTTATTCCTGAAGAAGGTTGGGTGCTTTCCGTTTCTACTGATCTTCAATAAGAGAGCAAATATTCACTGCTCAGAGAGGGTTATAGATCCTTAAGAAAAGTATGAAATTAGATTTGACAATCCAAATACCAGCTGATGCCAGTTGTTTTACAATAACTAATAGGTCTTTGTGTCCTAGTTCCTTTTATTCCTATAGCTCCCAGCATATTTAATCACTTTTTATCAGTAGCCTTCTAAGAGGACATTAAGTAATGAGATAGCAATACAAGCAAGGGGATTTTGAGCCCAACTCCAGCTAGTCATTGGCATGTTTTATATGGCATCTGTATGGGAAATCCATAATGAGTGAGATTAAGGCAATGAAGTGAGAAAATGAAAAATTTATCCAGGAAGTAAATGTCCATGGCCAAATTACCAGTGTTTATATACATATATAACAACTGAGCATCAATGAGTTGGTTGCAGTAGTTATAACAAGCCTTTGCAAGGAGTTTTAGGTTAGAAGAGGATTTGAGTTTATTATAAAATGGAGTGTTGTGATGTTTTCTTCAATTTGTTGGGGTTTCATCTGGAACCCTGAGCCATCCCCTCTGATGAGAAGAAGAGATATGACTGAAATTAGGAAATCCGGGTCTAGTTGGCTGTACCAGCATAGAGGCCAGCTGTGCCACACTTGTTCAGAGCAGTGGACTGTTGACATGAGACAATAACAGGCAGAGAACGCTGAAAGAACATTTTTGAAACCTTGCAAAGCCAAGTGTTTGAAATGTGTCTTTGAAAATGGCTCATTTGGTAATGACAATAAAACGTGCTTACAAAAGGATGTTAAGTGAAATAATCCAGGTAGCAATTTTATTATAATATGCTCTCAACTATTTTTGAAAAGACATAAAAAGAAAAAAGGCTAGAAGGAAAAGTATGTTAACAGTGTTTATGTGATCGGAGTCTGGAGCATTAAAAATATTGGGTCAAATCTTGGTCAGACATTTAGGGGTATTGAAAGTAAAAAATATTTCTGGGTTTATTTCCTTTTTGATTGCATGTTTTGTTTGTGTTATAATCTGTACATATGCAGTTTGCTAATAGAGATTTAATATATGGCTATTGCCTCCAGTACTATATTAGTGATGGCAGGATATACTTTTAAATATAAATACTATGAATTCTGTTCAGAAATCCAAAGATATGTGTTTATATAACATATGACTTATTATTTGAACAACTGTTACGTGTCACATAGTCAACTAGGTTTTGGATATATCAGATATAGTTCCTCACCTCATGAGGCTTGCAGGGTATTGGAGGGTATATCAGTTTTCTATGACTCCATAAGAAATTACAATACATTTAGGGACTTAAAACAGTTTATTATTTAACAGTCTAACAGTTTCTGTGGTGAGGACAGTGACATAGATTGGCTGGGTCCTCTGATCAGGGTCTCACGTGGCTATAATAAAGCTGTCGGCCAGGCTGTGTGCTCATGTAGAGGCTCACCTGGGAAAGAATTTTCTTTCAAGTTCACTTGATTTGAATCCATTTCCTTGTAGCTGCATGATTAGAATCCATTTCCTTGTAGCTGCATGATTAAGGGCACTGGCATCTAGCTGGCTGTTGGCTTGAGGCCAGCTCAATTCTTAGAAGCTGCCCTCAGCTCTTTGCCATGAGAGCCTCCCAACATGGCCACTCTTCTTCAGAGCCAGCTAAGGAGAGAGACTCTCTAGAGTGAGTCTGCTGGCAAGCCGGCGTTGTATATAATGTGACGTAATCACATGAATGTCATGTCATCATCTTTGTGTATTCTGTTGGTTAGAAGAAAGCCACAGATCCTATAAACAGCTAGCCACTGCTGTTGGCTACTGGGACTTATTCTGCCAGGAGTGCTCTATAGAATCCACCTCAGAATTGACTGCAGCTGCTATTCAGGGTCAGTCAAGGTTAGCCTTATGGGGGGAGAATTCTCAAATTAAAGGCTGTTGATAGTTCAGAATGACCAATTAGGTTCCTGAAGGTATGTCTCCTGGAAGCAGCAGAGAAACCCAGGGTGGAAAGACACAGCTACTTGAAACAGCTGAAGTCAGGTGTTGTCAGGTTACAGATGTGCAATGCTGGTTCCCACCACAATGGCAATGGCTGGAGTTAAAAAGGTGGGTCCAGAGGATGCGAGTTCGGGAGAAGTATTTAATGCACATGGCCAGTGAGAAGCAGAGCTGGTGGTTAAGTTTTTCAGACTCCCTGGCCCCAGCTGCCATATCACATTTTCCTACACTTTAACAAATACATCTCTGTGGGGGCATGTGGGTGGCTCAGTCAGTTAAATGTCTGCCTCCAGCTCAGGCTGTGATGCTGGGATCCTGGAATCGAGCCTTGCCACAGGTTCCCTGCTCAGTGGAAAGCCTACTTCTCTCTCTCCCTCTCCCTCTCCCTCTGCCCCTTACCCCTTTTCCCTTCCTTGAGCTCTTGTTCTTTCTCTTGTTCTCAAATAAATAAATAAATAAATAAATAAAATCTTTTAACCATCCCCCACACACCTTTTTCATAAGCATTGTATTTCTTTTTGGCACTGAAATTCTCCATTTAATTTTCACTGCTTTTAGTAAAACTACAGCACTGCTTCTCAGAATTTAATGTGCATACAAATCACCTGGGGAATCTTGTTAAATGCAGATTTTGATTCAGAACACTGAGATGTGGACTTCTAGTCTGCATTTCTAACAAGCTCTCAGGTGATGCTGCTGCTGCTGGTCTGCACACCACAATTTGAGTAGCAAGGTCATAAAGGCATAACTAGGTTGTATATTTGAATGAATTGAATAAAAGACAGGTGTTGTGATGCTTTAACGTCAAACAGAGCCTTTGTCAAACTTATTTCCCTTCTTTGTGGCCTTAAGTTTTATCAGACCCTCTAAGTATATTTTGAATGATGGCTTGAATAATATTGTTAGAGAAAACCTTCTCCCAGAGCAGTTCAAAGTGCTTTTTATAATGTTAGCCATCTGGTCCTCGCTATCTGAGGGTGCTAATTTCCTTATGGAAAAATACTAATAATATGCTAATAATGGGAAAAATCAAATACATACTCCCCACTGAACAGTATTTCCTTGTTCTGCAAGTGCATCCTCATTGCAGACTGCATTCCCTAAATCAAAATAACAATATCTTTAGGGTGCCCAGGGTCTAGAGCAGTTTTGTCTTGCCTTCCTAAAGGGACAAATGTGGAATTTCAAACTCTTGCACCTGCTAGGAAGTTTTGTTCTGGGAACACTGTATTTACTACTGACTGATTTAATTTGATTAGATTTTCATGCATAGTATCCAAAATTTCAAAGAAGAAATAAATGAAGTAAACGCTGAGATCCTATCACACATTTATGTAGTTCTCTAAAAGATGTGATTAACTTCTGCAATATGGTTTCTGAAGAAGCACTTTGAAAGGAAATATGTAAAAGAAAACCTCTAAGATTTTAAGCTAAACTGAGATTTGATGTTGTAATAGGATAGAGCAGATAAGGAATGGACTTGAAACGGAGCCTTGACAAACCCAAGTCCCTACGATGGTTTTTAAAATTACTTAGATTCTTTTTCTTCTCTTGGATTTATTATTTATTCACTTAGCATTTAACACACATCTATTAAGCATCTACGGTGAGTACTGACCTGTATCTAGGTATGCAGTGGGAGATAGAACAGTTCCTGACCTCACAAGGGGGAAGGCAGACATAAAACAGATAATCACACAAATGCATATATGATTACTTACTGGGGTAAGTACGATGAAGGAGAGTCCCTGTGTAGAGTCCTAAGGTCAAGAGAGGGTTCATCACATTTGAGGAATTAAAAAAGTCAAGTGCTGCTGGAGCACAGAATGAATGGAAAAAATCAGTAAATGCTTACAATAATGTATGCAAGGTACCAGGCAGGGTCCTGAGAGCCCAACAGGCCTTAATGCATTAAGTCCTTACTACAACCTTGTAAGTCAGTGCCACTATTTTCATTTCATTGGTCAGAGGCACAGAGAGGGTAAGCAAGTTGCCCAGTGTTTCATGGGTAGAGTATTTGAACCCAGGAGGTCTTCATCACTGACCGGTATTGCCTCTGAGGAGAGGAAAGGGCACAGGGATCATACAGCTTGAGAGCTTGATGTTCCCTCTCTTCATATAACATGAAGCTTCAGAGTTTTAATCACCATGAAAGAATAGGAGGTTAGCTGACTTAATCATGTAACAATAACAGGGAAATAAAATAATAATGCTTCACTATAAGACAACTTATAGCCCTGGTAAGTAAACCCTCAAAATGCATAGCCATGTTGTCATTTCCAAAAATTTCTCCATGAGAGGCTACCTGGAAAAGAAAATAGCCATAAACTGTATCCACATCTCAGCATGGATGATTCAGGTCCTCATTTATGCCCTTTCTATAATTATATTATTATGCCCTTTCTATAATTCATGGAGGATGTGTAACTAATAACTCAATGAGCAGGCCTATATCTCCTTTGTATTTTCTATGGCAGGATGACTATGCAGCAAGAGTTTAGATGTCATGGCAGGATGTGAAAAAAATGGAAACTTACATGATTTTTTTTTGTCATTCAGGGTAGATTACTTTGCTATGGATTTATTTTGAGCTTTAAATAATCAATGACAATAAACTTAAAATACTTATTAAAATTTTCATTAACTTATTTATTTGATACACATTTCCCAATGTAGGAACCAAGCCCTGGGATATGTTATTGCTGTCATGGTCATTATTGTCATGTCATGTCAAGTAACAATGCAGTGGAAGAGAACACAGCAGGTGCAGGGCCATGTCTTTATCACATGAAGTAGTCCAGAAGCCTCCAAGCAGAGGGTCAGATGAGAAACTCAGAAAAGAATAGTTAAGGTCTTCTTAAATTCTATGGTTTATGCTTTTCAGGGCTTTACTTTTTGTGGCTGGGTTTTAACAATGTCATGGTTCATAGTGGCAGAAAGAGAAGAAAAAAACATGAGAAAACCACAAGCTGGGTAAAAGTCTGTGAGAAGCTAAAAGTTGCTCATTTGGAGTTTTGATTATCATAAAGTGATGGGAGTCTTAGAGTAATATCACTTGAATTTTTCCCTTTAAGAATGGAGAACAAGGCTGAGACATCAAGTGAATTTCCCAAGATCATCTATCAAACTGGTAGTAGCAGAGAGAGAGCTAGAGCCCAGCATTCCCAACTCAGGCAGTGCAATGGGGGTGAGGCATGTGTGTGGGACATTGTGTTAGGGTTTCCTCAGACAGGGGCATGAAATTGGAAAAATTTCACAATATGAAATTTTTAAGGACTATGCACACCCAGAGAACACAGAAAATCCAAAACTTGTGTACGTGGCTTACAAAGCAAAGATAAGCCACTAAAGATATGCTATTGAGATAATATGTGAATATTATCCTAAAATTGGTTTTAAAAATAATGAAACATCTTAACCTTGAGAAGATGACACCTATGGTCTTTTTTTTTTTTTTTTTTTTTTTTTTTTACTTAACCAGTCTTTTTAAAGATGAAAACACCTTACAAATAGATTTGGAAAATATTAGGGTCATTTCATGAATTCATGCCCCTATCTACTCTTGGCCATTTTGATCTCCCCTCTTTCCTATGAGAATACAGAATGATCTTCTACTGGTGTTCTATGTGAAGCCTATTCAAGCCCTTACTAGAGCTATGACCACCAAGTAGCAGAGGTTTGTGTAGGGTGCAGGGACTAGGTGTATCTGCTTTTTACTACTGCTTTGATTCTGAAATTATAAACAGTGTTGGTGGTAAAATACTTTTCCCTGATGAGGCTGATTGCACTGCCTCCTATGTATCTGGGAAACTGTGAACAAACCCAAGAGCAGGCAAGAGGAGAAGGGGTAGGAATTTTCACCTGGATAATTACATTTGCTTCTCTACTAATCTTCAGATTGGCATATAGAATATCCACAAAAATCAACTAAACAGTGAATAGTACTGATATGAGAAATAATTATAATTTTCTGCTATAAGTTAAATATTAATGAAAATAAATCATAACTAAAAAGCTTTTTTTATATAATAGAAAATTAGATATAAAACATTATGGAGAGGCACCTGTGTGGCTTAATCAGTTAAACATGTAACTTCAGCTCAGGTCTTGATCTCAGGGTCCTGGGATCAAGCCCTATATTGGGTTCCATGCTCAGTGGAGCCTGCTTGACCCTCTCCTTCTGCCTCTCTCCCTGCTGATGTTCTCTCTCTCTCTCTCTCTTGAATAAGTAAATAAAATCATTTAAAAAGTATAATGGAAGAAGTCACTTATATAGTAATAACAAAAATATAAAATATCTAGAAATAAATTTTATCCCCAGTGCATAAGATCTATATGAAGAAAAACTATAAAAATATTGAATTATAGAGAAAGACAAATAAATAATGGGACATGCCATATACATTTTTGTGGGGAGGGCATACCATATTCTTGGTTGAAAGATTTTTTTCCTTTAAGCAAGTCTATCCGTATAATGTAATTCCAATAAGAGTCCAATACAATTTAAAATAGTTCTTTTTAATTTGACCTTGGACATGATGGTAACCTCTTTGGACTTTACTGCAAGATTAAAGTGATCAATGTTTCTTGAAAACATTTTGGAAATATGAATAATGGCCTTAAAATGGTCATGTATCTTAACCCAGTAATTTCACTTGGAAGATTTTGTACTAGATAAGTAATTGGGAGAGGACTATAAATCTCTATGTTTAAGAATGTGAAAGTTTTACAAAAAAACAAAATTGGCAAAAAAACAATGCTTAAGTACATTATGACGTAAACATAAAGTGAAATATTATGTAGTTATTAGTATTTAAAATACTAATTACTGAAATTAATGGGAACAAATAAATGTAAGATTACAGAAAGTATTTCCATTAAAATATACACATATACAAATATGCAAAGAACATATGAAGGTGAAGAAATTATATGGAAATGTTTCTAGTAGCTATCTCAGAGTGGTGACATTGTAAAATGTGGGTTTGAATTTCACTTGCCAGCTGTGAGATCCTGAGTTAAGTGGTGCTCTTACTTCAAGCTTAATTTCCTCATGTGCAAAATGAAGAAAATAGCAATAACGTTTCTGTGAAGGTTAAAATATTTAATATATGCAAAGCATTTAGCTTAGCATTTACCAAGTGTTCAATAAATGGTGTATATTATCAATAATATTATAGATTTCTCTCTCTCTCTATATATATATATTTAAATATTTAATTTATTTGAGAGAGAAAGAGAGAGAATGAGTGGGGGAAGGGGCAAAGGGAGCGGGACAAGCAGTCTCTGTGCCCCTCCCCACACTCTGTGCTGATGGGGAGCCAGACTCAGGGCTTAACTTCAGGATTCTGAGATCACAATCTGAGTGAAACCAAGAGTAGGCACTTAACTGAGCCACCCAGATGCCCCTATAGATCTCTCTCTCTGTTTTTTTTTTTTTAAGATTTTATTTATTCATTCATGACAGAGAAAGAGAGAAAGAGAGAGGCAGAGACACAGGCAGAGGGAGAAGAAGCTCCATGCAGGGAGCCCAACGTGGGACTCGATCCGGGGTCTCCAGAATCATGCCCTGGGCTGAAGACAGGCGCCAAACCACTGAGCCACCCAGGGATCCCCTCTATAATTTAAAAATCTATTTTTATTATTTAAAAAATTGAGTCATATTTGACATACAGCACTGTGTGAGTTTAAGGTGCACAATGTATTCATTTGATGCATTTATATATACAATAAGATTAATAGTGTAGCATCTGTGGACACTTCTATCACCTCAATTATTTGATTTTGTGGCAAGAACATTTAAGATCTAGTCTCTTAGAAACTTTGAAGTATATAATGCAGTAATTGTTGATCATAATCACAATACTGTGTATTAAATCTTCAGAAATTACTCATTTTCTTTTTCTTTTCTTTATTTTAAAGATTTTATTTATTTATTCATGAGAGACAGAGAGAGAGAGAGAGAGAGAGAGAGAGAGAGAGGCAGAGACACAGGCAGAGGGAGAAGCAGGCTCCACGCAGGGAGCCCGATGTGGGACTCGATTCTGGGTCTCCAGGATCAGGCCCCGGGCTGAAGGTGATGCTAAACTGCTGGGTCTCTGGGGCTATCCCCGGCTGCCTTTTTTTTTTTTTTTTTTTTTTTAGATGTATTTCTTCTCTTAGAAGAATGGGGCAGAGGGAGAGGGAGAGAGTCATAAGCAGCTTCTAAGCTGCATACTGCCTTCAGCATCTGTCTATGTCACATTTAGACATTGAAAATTTATTAATTTCATGATCAGAAACAGATGATGAATATTACACATTTTAAAAAGAGGACATTAAGAAAGTTGAGGCAAAATAAACACCAATTGCAAGACTTGGGAAATGAGCAGAAAACATAAAATATATACCCCATGAAGTAGTAGCCTTAGGTAGACCAATTTAAAAAAGAAATAATATCATTGAGTTTTTTTTTTTTCTGTGCTATGGGTATTATGTATGTATAATTCATTTATTTCTTGATATCAATCTGTGAGGAAGTTTCTGTCCTTAATATCATTTTACAGAGGAGGAAACTAAGGTACAGAGAGTTTAATGCATCTAAGGATATAGAGCTAGTCAGCAGCAGAACTGGGCTAGGAAGCAGTTTATATCAGTCTAGCCACTATGCAGACTACTTTCTCAAGGATGAACTCTGCATGATTCATGTAAGATAAAAAGCAGATGAATTGCTGAGGATAAACACAATTCTTAATGTTGAGAGAAGAAATACATTTCTCCTGAATGGTCTCATGAAGATGACACTGCTCAATTTCATGATGAACATCCTCAAAGCCATCTTTACAGCAGATATACTGACAAGTTTCATAGGACCATGTATTATAGTGTCCCTCAATGTGAGCCTGTGGCCTTGCATTATAGCACAATTCACTAAAACCCTTTTTGTCTTACAAGAGCTCATAAGTGGAGAGTGGACTAGACTGATGGATGGACAGGCACTGACACACTGAAAAATCACTGAAATAATTCTCTTTTGTACTGAAAATTTTCAAAATAGTTTAGAAAAATCAAAGATTGGAGGCTTTTCCATAAACTTGAAAATCAAACAGGACTTTAAAGGGATAAGATATCTCATAAGACACAGGAATAAGATCACAATTAGTGTCTACTATTCTGCCACAAATTCTGAAAAAGACTCAAAATGAAAGATGTTGACTGAAATAACTTATAAGAAATTGCATGGATTTGTGAAATTAGAAATGGCCTTGTTGGTTTGTAGTTGTAAAAAGGATAGTCATTAATTTGGGGGTAGCATATTGAATAATTGAATAGTAAATTGTCATACATAGAGATTAGGTCTTTGTCACATGTCACTCTCTAGAAGCAGACTTTGAGATGGAATTTGGGTGCAAGAAGTGAAAGGAATGGGGATGTAGAAGTAAGTCCATTTTGGGACAAAATGGCCTGAAATTTGTATACACACCTTGCTCATCTTCTGGGTGCAAACTGCCCTGGGAAGGATATGATCTGGGAAGAAGCCTCTCTCCTCAGCTCAGGCTGATTCTGAGGGAGCTGGCACTTGGTGCTGTCCACTGTCTGCATTTCCCATAACTGGGCATCAAGTTTTCCCTTTAAGGAGGATCTGAATAATACGTTTCCATTCACATACACATATGATAAAGATGTCTCTTGAATATTTAAACAGATAATGGAGCATTAGATTTTTGCACAAGTTTTGAATCTGAGGTAGGAGGTGACCTTGAGAAATTTGGGCCTTTATTATTCCTGCTTTATAATTATAGCTAATAATCTATTTCTTTAATCTCTTAACATGTATTCAAACTGAATGAAGAATCCTGCTTATTGTAGCTACCTAGAATTATGTGTATGATTTCTAGTGTGATTAGCAGATGTCTCAGTCTGCTTGGGCTGCCATAACAAAATGCCATAGATTGAGTGGCTTAAACCATGTAAACTTATTTCTTACATTTCTGAAGGGTACGAAGTCCAAGATCAAGGTTTTGGTGAGGTAGTCTCCATTCTGAGACTTCTCTTGTCTTGCATGTAGCCACCTTATCTGACTGTGTGCTTACATTGCCTTTCTCAAAGTGTATGCATGAGAGATAGGGTGAACGAGCAAGCTCCCTTCCTCTTTTATAAGGCTACTAGTCCTATTGAATTAGGACTCTACTCGTATGACCTCATTTAATCTTAATCACCTCCTAAAGATCCTATATCCAAATACACTCACAGTGGAAGTTAGGGTTCCAAAATATGAATGTAGGAGAGACACAATTCAGTCCATAACAGTTGGTAGGCATTGGAAGAACAGTGGTAGAACAATGATAAGCAAACTTCTAAAGGATTATAAAAAAAACCCCAAAGAATAGTATGTGACAGGCATTGTATATAGCTCACATAGCCTAAAATATTTACTGTCTGATTCTTTACAGAAAGTTTGCCAATCCCTTGCCTAGGATCATGACCAGACTAACTTTTAGATAAATTTTCTGGACCCAGTTTCTGCAGCTTAAAAAAATGAGAACTAGATTATTTTTATTGCATTCCTTAGAAGGAAGGGATTAGTCTGTATATCAGTTGAACAGGAAATATTTCCTAATTGGACAATCAAATTGAGAGTTCTATCCAGGTGAGGCCTTTTGAATTGGTTTTATGGTCACCTTTTGTTCTCTCTGCCCTGGAAAATGATGCCACATACACTCAATCAACAGCGTGATGGAGATAACTTGAAAGGGCTGGTTAGGGTGAGTACCCAAACCAAGTTAGATTCCTAGGATATTGGTAATAATGAGTAACAGGAATGCCAATGAATGATGGAAGTTTAGATGATATTAGAATAGAGAGACTAGATGGTAGTCTAGTTAGGTGACCACAAGAAAAGAAGGAGGCCATGTGATGAGAAAAGTTTGATTGTGCTGTAGCTGACAACTATAGAAACCCAGATATTTCTTAGTGCTTTGGGATGAACTGTGTTGGTGAAATTTTACTTTGTTCCTGCGAGTCAGTCAAAGATTACTGGAAGATTATATGTCACTCACATTCAAAAGGCTTTACTCTGTGGCCTCAAATGGTCAGTGCTATGCCAGACTTTAGGATGTCCAGTCTCTAACATCTTGCTATCCTAGAAGTAATGAGTAAATATATGAGATAATTGGGACTCTCTAATAAAGAAAAAGAGTCCCAATCCAAATGATAGGATAAGATAATTTATGAATGGTGGTATAATTGTAGGCTGGGCCATGAAATCAAGAATAAAGGGTGCCTGGGTGGCTCAATTGGTTAAGCGTCCGCCTTTGGCTCAGGTCATGTCCCAGGGTCCTGGGACTGAGTCCTGCATCAGGCTCCCTGCTTGGCAGGGAGTCTCTTCTCCCTCTACCCTTCCCCCTGTTCATGTTCTCTCTCTCTCTCTCAAATCAATCAATCAATCAATCTTTAAAAAAAAGAAATCAAGATGAGTTCATCTATAAATTTAAAGCATACTCAACAAAGGCATAATTTCAGATCTTGTTTGTTTAAAATACATCTCTTTAAAAAATTTCAATTATAATTCCTAGTTCTCTTTAGGCTATTAAAGGAACCAGGAATTTGAGACCATGACTACAACTTAGCTGAACAAAAACTTCAATCCTGTAAAAATATAATTTTCTTCATGGTAGAATGGCAGGGTTACAGCTCTGAGTTTCATACCAGTTTCACTGAACTTCAACTTATATAAGCAGAAAGAATCCTGCTGAAATCCCTGTTGCCTGACAACCCCATAAGTACATGCTGAATGTTGACTGTTACTTTAGAGAGAACTCCTTGCTTGATCATTTGGTTCAGTGACCTGTGTTATAATTTTTTCTCTTCTCATGCCTTATTACCCATTTAAAATACTTTCATTAGAACAGAGAACTGTGTACATTTTGTTCTTGGGTTTTTACTCAGCAAGACTCACTATTTTCTCCTAGAGAAAATTTCACATAAAGGAAAATGAAAACAAGCACGATAAGTTTTATTTATAAACTGGTATTTTTTACCAATTGAATTGCAAGGGCATTCACACAAAACTTACACATTTACACATTAACTACGTGAAAGTTAAGGGGCCAGAAAAGAAGCTAGCATGAACTATCAACGTAGGGGGAAATGTACTGAATATTAAAGGTCATCCAGCTGCCTGAAGAGTTGTATAGAAAAGGTCAGCTCCTCTAAGAAGCAGAATATAGAGGGTACTTCCAGTTGTCTAGATGTTTCACCTTTATATCCTTTACAGGATGGCAGACAGTAGACAAGATTAAAGTAAAAGACAAAATATATCTTGAGTATTTTGTCAGAAGAACAGACTTATCCCTGCTTGTTGAACATAATAGGACTGGAAAGAGCTTTTATAACTGGGCTCTGGTCAACCATGGCAGGTAAGAAAGATTTGGTGCTCGTGGTTGATGCTGAATCATGCATCATCAGTTGTTTTCTTACAATGAAAGGAAATGGCAGTTTATGAATTCTAAAACAAAATCACAGGGGATTAAGGAAGAAATGTCTGGCCAGGGGCTTTGGTTCTTAAAAAATTAAAATGTAATTTAAAAATATTGTTATCTTGTGTTGGCTCAGATAATTTTTAAAAATTTTTTCCTCTTTTTATATAAGCAATTCTCGATTGTCCATGATATTGGGGTCAAGGAAAACTTGGGAAACAAATCCAAAGATGGGAGTGTTTCAGTCCTTACTAGGCCTCATTAATCCTGCTTGTCTAGCATTAGCCTCTGAACCTCACCTGGTAACAGTTGTATTTCATTTCTTTTTTACTTCTTTGTTCATTTCCTGTTAAAGATTATGGTGGATAATAAAATAGCCAGAAGAATAGGGACAGAGGGCCTGTATGATTATCAACTAAATGGGTAAATAGCCCTTGCCATTGAGAATTTACTATGCTTTTTAAATACTGACTATTCATTTTTTAAGTCACAATCCAGTTTTAGAAACTAACTCAATCTTTATTTTCTCTAGCAAGTTTGTACTTGAACAATGTAAACTCTTATCCAAGGAGAGGCTATATTTTTAAATCACACAATACATTTCATGAAAGTACAGATTAACTTTAACTTTAGAAAAGGGAAAAAACTAGTGCCATTTCCACCTTCTTTCAGTGGGGAAATATTTATTGAGGTGTCTTCTAAAAGAGTAAATGATGTTTCAATGTCTATCAACATGCAGAAGAGAATTTGCCATACCCTGCATGGATGTTGTATGTGTTTTTATGCATTTAACAATAAAAAAGGGAAAGACTCTCCCACCCTCACTCTGAAAAATTGCAGAACTGATGCACAAATTCAATAAAGTTGCAGGATGCAAAATCAATGTATGGAGATCTGTTGCATTTGTAATATAACTTGAAGTCTAGAATAAGATATCTAGGAATAAACCTAACCAAAGAGGTAAAAGCTCTATACTCTGAAAACTATAAAACACTGATGAAAGAAATTGAAGATGACATAAACAAATGGAAAAACGTTCCATGCTCATGGATTGGGAGAACAAATATTGTTTTTGTTTTTCTTTTTAATTTAAATTCAAGTTAGTTAATGTATAGCATATTACTGGTATCAGGAGTAGAATGTAGTGGTTCCTCACTTACCTTTAACACCCAGTGCTTATCCCACCAAGTGCCCTCCTTAATGCCCATCACCCATTAAGCCCATCCCCCTACCCACCTCCCCTCCAGCAACCTTCAGTTTGTTCTCTACTGTTAAGAGTCTGTTATGATTTACTTCCTTCTCTGTTTTCATTTTTCCTTCCCTACCCCTATGTTCATTTGTTTTGTTTCTGAAATTCCACATATAAGTGAAATCACATGGTATTTGTGTTTCTCTGACTGACTTATTGCGCTTGGCATAATACTTTCTAGCTCCATCCACATGGCAAAGGGCAAGAACTCATCCTATTTTATGGCTGCATAATATTCCACTGTGTGTAAATATATATTTAAATATATATAATATATTAATATTGAAATAAATTATATATATTATAAATATATAATATATATATTTAATGACCTCTTCTTTATCCATTCATCATCCATTGGTGGACATTTGGGCTCTTATTGCTGTTGGTATTCTGATAGGGATTGCTTTAAATGTATAGATTTATTTAGGTAGAATAGACACTTTGTTCTTCCCATGAAAAGACACTTTTCCAAAGAAGACATACAGATGGCTAACAGACACTTGGAAAGATGCTCAGCATCATTGATAATTAGGGAAATGCAAATCACAACCACAAGGAATCAATCTCATTTACAACTGCATCAAAAACAATAATAATACCAAAAGCATTTTTCACAGAGTTAGAGCAAACAATCCTAAAATTTGTATGGAACCACAAAAGACCCTGTATAGCCTTAATAACCCTGAAAAGCAATTTTGAAAGGAAAGCAAAGCTGGAGGCACCACAATTCTAGACTTCAAGTTATATTACAAAGCTGTAGTGATCAAGACAGTATGGTACTGGCACAAACACAGACACTTAGATCAATGGGATAGAATAGAAAACCCAGAAGTGGACCTACAACTATATGGGCAACCAATTTTCCACAAAGCAGGAAAAAATATTCAATGGAAAAAAGACAATCTCTTCAACAAATGGTGTTGGGAAAACTGGACCACTTTCTTATACTATACACAAAAATAAATTCAAAATGGATGAAATACCTAAATGTGAGACAGGAAACATAAAAATCGTAGAGAAGAACACAGACAGTAACCTTTTTGACATTGGTTGTAGCAACTTCTTCCTAGATACACTTCCTGAGGCAAGGGAAACAAGAGTAAAAATAAACTATTGGGACTTTGTCAAGATAAAAAGCTTCTGCACAGTGAAAGAAATAATCAACAAAATTGAAGGGCAACCTATGGAATGAGAGAAGATATTTGCAAGTGACAGATCTGATAAAGGATCAGTATCCAAATAGTTGTCAAACTCAACAACCAAAAAGCAATCCAGTTAAAAAATGAGCAAAAGACAGGAATAGATATTTTTCCAAAGAAGATATACAGATGGCTAATAGACATGTGAAAATGCTCATTATCACTCATCATCAGGGAAATATGAATATAAACTACAATGAGATATCAGGTCTCACCTGTCAGAATGGCTAAAATTAACCACACAGGAAACAAAAGATGTCAACAAGGATGTAGAGAAGGGAGAACCCTCTTATACTGTTGGTGGTAATGCAAACTGGTGCAGCCACTCTGGACCGCAGTATGGGGGTTCCTCAGAAAGTTAAAAGTAGAAAATACCCTTAGATCCAGCAATTTGTACTATTAGGTATTCACCCAAAGAATGCAAAAATACCAATTCAAAGGGATACATGCACCCTGATGTTTATAACAGTGTTATCAACAATAGCCAAATTATGGAAAGGGCCCAAATGTCCATCAACAGATGAATATATAATGAAAATATAATATATATATAATATATAAATGTTATTCAGCCATCAAAAAGAATGAAATCTTGCCATTTTCAATTATGTGGATGGAGCTAGAGAGTATTATGCTAAGATAAATAAGTTGGTTAGAGAAAAACAATACCATGTGATTTCACTTATATGTGGAATTTAAGAAACAAGTGTGCAAAGGTAAAAGAAAAGAGAGAGGCAAACCAAGAGACAGTCTCTTAACTATAGAGAACAATCTGATGATTACCAGAAGGCAGGGATGAATGAGGGGATGGGTTAAATAGGTAATGGGGATTAAAGAGTCCACTCATTGTGATGAGCACTAGGTGTTGTATGGAAGTATTGTATCACTACTTTGTATACCTGAAATGAATATTGAACTATATGTTAACTAACTTGAATTTTTAAAAAATACTTAATTTATTCATGAGAGACACAGAGAGAGGCAGAGACATAGGCAGAGAGAGAAGCTGGCTCCTCACAGGGAGCCTGATGTGGGACTCAATCCCAAGATCCTGGGATCACAACCTGAGCCAAAGGCAAATGTTCAACCACTGAGAGACCCAGGTGCCCAACTAACTTGAATTTAAACAAAAATTAAAAAAATAAAGGGAAATTAGCACAGTAAAAAGAAAAATTTGCTGCTATGGTTGAAGGAAATACTAAAAAAGGAAACTGATTATTATGTCTAAATCTCTGTGGAATTTAAACAGATAGCTGAACTATAAAATGATTAAAATGAAGTATTCTGGGAGCACTGGTTAAGAAATATTAATTGTTAATAAGGATTAGTATTTATTATTAGTATTATATTTAGAGTAGTTAGTTCTAGAGTCTTCAGCATGACATTTAAAGTCCTACAATATATCAGACTCATCTTTCAGACCATGTGCAAATGTCTGCTGCTACCTCCATATGAGTTTTGTTAACTTCAGTTGAAATTCTGCTGGATATGACTTCTAGGATTCCTGGTATGTAATATACAGAATAGGGCACCAATGGAATGATTTTGTCTTCTTGATCAAGCTGATTTGAAACTCTTTGTTGGATGAAAAGTTGCTCTGGATGAACTCCTATGTTTGTAGCTGTTTCTACCTTTTTTGGTAAAATTGTAATCATGAGTTCTGGGTCATTTTGAGCTGATGTCTCTAAGATTTGGGTGTACTAAACTAGACTTAAGTGTACTAAACTGGACTTCTACTTTCTGATGAAATAGTTAATGCCAACTAGTCTGTTTACATTAGACAGTCCATAAAGAATGTGTTGTTATCCTGCAAAAGACATACTTGCCCTAACATCAAAAATATTTTCTCCCCTAACTGTGGCTATCAAAATTTTGTAATAAAGATAAAAAGTAGAGGTGAATAAATATAGCTTCTCAGATCTTTAAGCCTGAGTGATATCTACTGAGCCTACTCCTCCATTTCAAGAAGTTGAGGAGGGAAATTCAATTGCAACAAACTGATAGCAATACTCCCTCAACAATTATAATCCTTGGCACTTGCTACTCAAAGATCAAGGACATTTCAATTGGCATCATTGTAGTTTGTAAATTAAAGAGAAGTAATTCAGGAATTTCTCCCCTGGATTTTTATTTTTCTTTTAAAAACCACATACATGGGCAGCCCGGGTGGCTTGGCGGTTTAGGGCAGCCTTCAGTCCAGGGTGTGATCCTGGAGACTGGGGATCGAGTCCCATGTCAGGCTCCCTGCATGGAGCCTGCTTCTCCCTCTTGCCCATGTCTCTGCCTCTCTCTCATGAATAAATAAATAAAATCTTAAAAAAAAACCCCAAAAACCACATACAAAATAGAAAGACTAGTATAATGAACTTCCAGGTACATCTCATCCAATTAAAACAATATTAAACCCATGGGTGAGTTTCTTTCACCCATTCTGGGTTATTTTAAAACAAATTTCAGACATAAATTAATTTCATTTTTTAAGTATTGCAGTATGTATATCTAAAAACCCATTCCTATTTTATATTAAAGGGTTATTACTTATTACAGGTTATTAGTTCTTTAAAAAAAATCCAAGAAAGTGTTTAACATTAGCATGTTTTTATTTCTCTTGGGTAAATACACATTAGTGGGATTCCTGAGTTTTATGGTTAATGTGTATGTGTAACTAAGAACCTGCCAAATCTTTTCCAAGTGGAAGTACCATTTTGCATCTTTATCAGCAATGAAGAGTTCTGTTTTCTTCATATCTAGGTCAATTTGTTATTAGTGTACAGAAATGCAACATATTTTTATATATTGATTTCATACCCTAAAAATTTACTAAATTTATTAGTTCCAACACTTTCTTGATGGTGGTTAGGGTTTTCTATATATAACATCATGTCATCTTCAAATAGTGACAATTTTACTTCTTCCTTTTCAATTTGGATGCCTTTTCTTTTTCTTGTTTAATTACTCTGGCTAGGGCTTCCAATATTATGTTAAATAGAAGTGGGGAGAGTGGGCACTCCTGTCTTATCTTTTCTCTTGTTCCTGATCTTAGAGGAAAAGATTTCACCTTTTACCATTAAGATGTTAGCTGTAGGCTTGTCATATATAGCCTTTGTTGTGTTGTGGTATAGTCCCTTTGTACTCACTTTATTGAGAGTTTTTTTTTTTTTATTATAAGTGAATGTTGAATTTTGTCACATGCTTTCCCTACATCTATTGAGATACTCATATGATTTTTATCCTTCATTTTGTTAATGTAGTGTATCATATTGATTGATTTTCAGATGTTGAACTGTTCTTGCATCCTTGGAATAAATCTCTCTTGATCATGGTGTATGATTCTTTTAATGTATTATTAAATTGAGTTTGTTATTATTTTGTTAAAGATTTTTGCTTATGTTTATTAGGGATATTGACCTGAAAATTTCTTTTCTTGTCCGGTTTTGGTATCAGGGTTATGCTGGCCTCATAAAATGAGTTTAGAAGTATTCCCTCCGCTGCTGTTTCTTCTTCTTCTTCTTCTTCTTCTCTTCTTCTTCTTCTTCTTCTTCTTCTTCTTCTTCTTCTTCTCCTTCTCCTTCTCCTTCTCCTTCTCCCTCTCCCTCTCCCTCTCCCTCTCCCTCTCCCTCTTCTTCTTCTTCTTCTTCTTCTTCTTCTTCTTCTTCTTCTTCTTCTTCTTCTTCTTCTAAAGAGTTTGAGGATTATTGTTATTTTTTCTTTGACCATTTGATAGAACTCATCAGTGAATCTATATTGTCCTGGACTTTTGTTTGTTGGGAGTTTTTTTAAATTATGGATTTAATCTTCTTACTAGTATTCACTCTGCTCAGATGTTCTATTTCTTCATGTTATACTCCTGGTGGGTTGTATGTTTCTAGGAATTTATCCATTTCTTCTAGGTTGTCAATTTTGTTGGCATATAATTGTTTTAGGAATATTTCTTGTGCTGAAATATACTTTTTCTGATATGATATAACTGTCAATGTTTTCCTGATATACCTTTTTCATACTTTTGCCTTAAATTTTCCATGTTTAACTTCTCTATATTTAAAGTACATTTCTTGTAACCAACCTACAGTTGGCTTCTTCTATTTTAATTTAACCCAGGAATCTTTACATTTTGATTAGAGCATTTAGATCATTTAAAATTAATGTAATTATTAATATAATGGGTATATATCTACCAATTTGTGATTTTTTTTGTTTGTCCCATCTGGTTTTTGTTAATTTCCCCCTTTTATAGCCTAATTTGCCCTGAATGTTTTAAATTATTCTATTTTCCTCTACCATCATCTTATAGTTATGCCTCTTTATTTTTCTTGTAGGAGTTGATCTAGGGTATATAATGTATATCTTTATCTTAGCACCATCAACCTTCAAATGTTATTCCCCTAATATAAAGAGCCTCATAGAGGAATATTTCCATTTACTGCCTGCTATTGTTGTCTTTTAAGGTGACTAAAAATGAGAAATATGAAGAAGTTGCCCATATACTAACCATTTTAGATTCTTTTTATTTCTTTTTGTAGGTTAAATTTTCTAAATAGCATTCTTCTCCTTTTTTGATTATTTTTGATTCTTTTTTTTTTTTTTTTTTAGGATATGTTGAACTGCTTGGATCTGTGTGTATATGTCAAAAACTGTGAATGGTCTGAGATTTTACTCAACTTGCAAACTAATAAGTATTAAAGAGTACTTTATTATTTACAGTACAGGTAGCTAGAGTATGAGTACATTTTCCTCAGTTCCAGTTCTCACAAAATTATTTGAAGAAGTCCAGATCATGTCTGAATATTCAAGGGAGCAGTGTTATAGACAAGGATCCCAAGCTTAGGGAATCCGATCTTTTTATCATGGACAGCAAGCATACCTTTCCTTTGTTCTAGAGAGTGATGCTATGTCTGTCTTCCAAGACAGTAAACAAAGCTACCCTTTTTTCTGGAGGGAGATACTATATCTTCTAAGGTTGTTTGCTATACAAATATGTTTCAAAATAGTTCAGAACAAAGATAATGCCTCTAAATGTAAGGTGTGCAGGAATGTGACAGACCCATTGATGATCATTTCCCTATGATATATAGTTTTAGTTAATTTTAGAATTTCCACCCATTGTTTTTTAAAATATTTTTTCTGACTCCCTATTCTTTTTAGAATTCCAATTAAATATATTTTAGAATGCCTGATATTTCTCTGCAGGTCATTTTGGCTGTGTTAATTTATTTTCAGTCTATTTTTACTCTCTGATTTATTTTGGGTAATTCCTATTTCTATATTTTCAAGTTTACTAGTCTTTTCTTCTGTAAGATCTATTCATTATCAGTCCCTTCTAGTGTAGTTTTTATTATAGAGAGTTTTTTAATCTCTAAAAGTTCACTTTTGCTGTATTTTATATTTTACATTTATCTCTTCATAATATGTATGTTTCCCTCTACCTTCTTGAACATTTAGAATATATATATGTATATATATATGTAAGTATATATGTAGAATATATATATATATATATATATATATATATATATATATAGTAAGTGTTTTGAGACCTTTATGAGTTAATCCCATCATTTCTGTCATTTATGACTATTTCAATTCATTGATACTTTTTTTCTGGTTATTGCTCATATTTTTCTCCTTCTTTGCTTGCCTCATAATTTTTGGTTGAATGCTAAACATTGTGGATTTTACATTTTGGAGTGCTAAACATTATTTTATCCCTTTAGGTAGTGGATTCTTTTTCCCCTAACATACAGTTATTTGGAATCAGTTTGTCCCTTTTGTGGCTTAAGTTTGTTAGAATGTGTCCAGAACAGCCTATCGTCTAAGGTAATTTTAGCCTCATTCCTAAAGTGATACCCTCCAGAAAATCTTATCTGATGCCAGTGTCTTGTGAGGTCTTTCCACTGTGACTGGTGGGGACATAAACAATTCCTAATCCTGGTGAATGGAAGCTTATCACTTTCCATTGGTTCTTTTACTTCTCTCATCTTCTCTTAGTCATATGTGTGTGTATGCCAGTATTTGTCTAAAGATTCAAGGGGATGGACTCACTGCAGATTTCTAAAGTTTCTCTCTGTATGCAGCTTCCTCCTCCCTGACTGTGCCTCACAAATTCTGGCTGCCTTGGCCTTCCTGGACTCTGATTCCTGTCTCCTCAACTCATACAGGCTTCAGGGCTTTATCTGAGTTCTCCCTCCCTGCAAGGCATGGACAATCAGGCAGTCAACTGTGGGCAATGCTATAGCTAACCTCATTAATTTCTTTACTTTTAGAGATAACTGCTCTTTACTGTCTATAGTCTAATATCAGAGGAAATCAAATCCTTATTACTTTATCATGTTTGGAAACAAAAGTTTGCCATACCTTCTTAATTTATTAGCTTGAATAATTCTAAAAGAGTAACTTCTTTTCATCAACTTGGTTATCCTGAGTACAGTTTATATAGAAAAGTTTAGATTCTTTACTAGTTTATGAAATGACAGATTTCTTAGCACATTCCAAAGGGCAAGAGTGGGTTTTAAAGTATTATGTATTCATAATTATAGTTCTGGTGTATTTTAATATTGCAGTCATTATTGTGGATGCTCATATTACCTCCTTTTTCACCAATGGTAGGCTTTTCAATTTGACTCTTATATCCTTTTGACACAACTTTAGTAGTCTTTGAATACTACCTGCTTTTCTGTTATGACAAGATGCTAAGAGACTCCTCGATTTCTGAAATCATACTTCCATGAATTTTATTCAATCGAGAACTGCTTGTATAAGAACAATTTGGAGATAGACAAAACTACCATCATTGTAGATAATTATTCCATGTGTTCGGAAAGTAGCAGTACATTGCTATTTACCAAGTTCTTAAAAATGACTGGGATATTACACAAACCAGAGGGCATCATTGGTAATGAAATTATACAAGTTTGACTGGATAATTCAGATATGAATTATTTTTTTTTTAGATAAAACAAAGAAAAAAGATGAAGTTCAGGGTACAATTGAAATGGAGAGATACTTAGAGCAATGATATGGAGCATCTGAGAAAAGTGGCAGAAGCCTAGTTTGAAGTAATAAAATTAAAAGCAGAGACATCTAGGGATGCCTGGGTGACTTAGTGGTTGAGCGTCTGCCTTCCGCTCAGGGCATGAGCTCGGGTTTCTGAGATCGAGTCCCTCATTGCACTCCTCAGAGAGACTGCTTCTCCCTCTGCCTATGTCTCTGCCTCTCTCTGAGTCTCTCATGAATAAATAAATCTTAATAAAAAATAGAGACATTTTATGCAAAGGATATGTTTAAAGTGGTGGATACAGGGTGGTTTAGTGGGTTAAGTGTCTGCCTTTGGCTTAGGTCATGATCCCAGCGTCCCAGGATAGAGCCCCACATTGGGCTCCCTACTTAGTAGAGAGCCTGCTTCTCCCTTTTTCCTCTGCTCGTACTCTCTCTTGCTATCTCTCTCTCTTTCAAATGAATATGTTAAATCTTAAAAAAATAAAATGGTGGGGAGAAGGCAGAGCCTGAAGGTCCCCAAGGCACTGGAACTCTTAGAAGGAGGGAGCCATAACTGTACTTGGGAAACCTCATTATATTTATAATGGCACCATAATAAATGGATTTGAGTAAATGAGGCTGATGATGAGTGATATGAAGCTATATTAATCTGACCCATGTTTCTTTATTATATATCTATAGCTACAAGAGAGAGAATATTCTTCTTTGGTAATCAAGATGTTCTCTGAATGGTGCTGGAATTTCATTGCTCTAATTTCTCCTTTTATACTATGCAGTACTTTTATGATAGTGCACTCTTCAGACAGGGTACCACATAATTATTAAGGTTAAATGGCTAGAATCACCATTCGGTCATATTTCCCTGAATTTAAACCTACATAATTAGGCTTTTGGATGCACTCGAAACTCTTAATCTGAGATTGAGAGTCTCTTGGATGGTATCATTGGTATACATAGCATCTTATGATTCCAGTATGATTCTTTTAATTTTTTCAATTGAAGTATAATTGACATCACATTATTTCAGTTTAGGTGTACAACATAATGACTCAACATTTGTTTATATATCCAAAATGATCACCACAATAAGTCCAATTAACATCATCATCATATATAATTTAATTTTTTTCTTGTGATGTGAACATTCAAGATCTAGTTTCCTAGCTACTTTCAAATATGCAATACAGTATTGTTAACTATAGTCACCATGCTTTACTTATATCCCCATGATTTATTCATTTTATTGAATGAACATTTTTAACTTTTGACCCCTTTCACCTATTTTGCCCTCTCTCCATCCCCACCACCGATCTGTGCTCTATATCTATGAGCTCATTTTTTGTTTCACTTTGTTTTGTTTCTTTGGGTTCCACATATAAGCAAGATTGCATGGTATTTATCTTTTCCTGTCTGACTTATTTTACTCAGCTAAGGCCCTCAAAGACCATCCATGTTGTCACAAAGGACCAGATTTTTCTTAATGGCTGACTGATATTCCTTTGTGTGTGTATGTGTGTATACATATATATGTATACATATATATACATATGTATATGTGTATATATATGTATACATATATAACCATCATTTTTTTATTCATTCATCAATGGACTTAGGTTGCTTCCATATTTCGGCTATTGTAAATAATGCTATAGTGAGCATGGAGGTGCATATATCTTTTCAAATTAGTGCTTTTACTTTCTTCGAATAATACCCAAATGTGGAATTTCTGAATCATATGATAATTTTATTTTTAATCTTTTGAAGAACTTCCATAATGTTTCAGTTTGAATTTTTTCTAATTGCACTCTACAATGGTAACTTAAAGGACAGATGGAGGAGTTAAGGTTTTTTGTTCTATATACTTCCATTATAGATATTTTAGAGTCAAATAAATAAATATTTGTAAGGTGTATGTTGTTTTCAATGCATTTAATTCTGATATATGCCTAAATGGGATCCATGCTGTAAACATTAAATAAGTTCCATTGGTTTTATTTGATTATAACACTTAGCTTTGTCTATAAGGTCTTGATTATGTTCTGATGTTTATGTATTGCCTTTGCCACATAGGTATACTATATGGCATAATTTCATTCTCTGTACTTAGTTTTTTCTCAGTATTGGAAAAATCAGTTGAAAAAAGAAAGCTAAAATAGCTAAGGCATTTTTTTGTAGTTATTTTGTATTAATTTTCTTTCTGCCTGTTGTATTGCTTAGTATTTAAAGGGTTCTTCCATAAATAGAGGATGTTTATGAAGTGAACCCATTTAATAACATAAATTTCAAAATCTGAGCCCAAAGTCTGACTACACTCATTTTTAGCTACATTTTCAAAAATCATTTTACATTACTACATTTGCATTATTTGAATACATGGCTTTTCCTCCTATTTATACTTTCCTTTGAGGATAGAGCACTTATTTTAATTATAACAATTTAGGTGCATTGAATGCTTACTCCTACCACACATTATGGTAAGCATTTAAAAATTATTTAATTCTTGCATCAAGAATATCTTTATCTCATAAAGATAAATATTTTTATGACATTTGCTTAACAGATGTGAACACTTAGAAATATGCACTAATGTAACTTTCCCAAAAACACACATATGCTATCCAAACCTGAGCTTTCTGATCTCAAAGTCCATAATGTTCTTCACTATGCCAAAGTGATAGGTATATTAGTGTGAATAATAACACTTGTATTTAACGACTTATGGGTTAAGTGTATTGATAAATTAATGGATAGATAGAGGAGCTGATAGTTATAAGGAGTGAAAGAGAAAGATTATCATTATGCTTTTAAATGAATCTTAGAAATTGCTTTGTTTGTAACATTTATATGGGGAACTACATCAATCTCTGATTTATGAATTTGAATACCTAAACTTATTGGCATTTTATTCTACTTTCCTTTTAGGATAGGGGTTCTATTTTAATTATAGCAATTTAGGTGCACACTCCTTCTTACTTTTAAAAGTTACATTGAAACCTGCTTGTAATGCTTAGGAAAGCCTGATGTATGTAGATACTGAAATCCTCTACATTTACAGAGAGACTGATTTAAAAAAAGAAATATGCCAGTGAATTTGTAAAAAATGAAATGATGTCATTTCTTTTAAGTCACGGTTAATCTGGAAAATTGCTATATAACCATACTTTTTAGATATTTAATTTTTATATATTATCTATCATATTAACATAAACATAGAAAACAGTCTAGAAAGATATACAGCAAGTTATTAACAGTGGTTATTGCTAAGTGGTGGGATTAAGAATGTTTTGATTTTTTCTTTTTTTTCCTGAGTAAATACAATATATATTGGTATGGTTGTAGGAAGAAAAAACAAAATAAGTTATTTTTTTTTATTTTAAAGAGCATTAAACATTAAACATGATCCTTCCCTCTGGCAGATATTTAATTTTTATATATTATCTATCATATTAACATAAACATAGAAAACAGTCTAGAAAGATATACAGCAAGTTATTAACAGTGGTTATTGCTAAGTGGTGGGATTAAGAATGTTTTGATTTTTTCTTTTTTTTCCTGAGTAAATACAATATATATTGGTATGGTTGTAGGAAGAAAAAACAAAATAAGTTATTTTTTTTTATTTTAAAGAGCATTAAACATTAAACATGATCCTTCCCTCTGGCAGATATTTAATTTTTATATATTATCTATCATATTAACATAAACATAGAAAACAGTCTAGAAAGATATACAGCAAGTTATTAACAGTGGTTATTGCTAAGTGGTGGGATTAAGAATGTTTTGATTTTTTCTTTTTTTTCCTGAGTAAATACAATATATATTGGTATGGTTGTAGGAAGAAAAAACAAAATAAGTTATTTTTTTTATTTTAAAGAGAATTAAACATTAAACATGATCCTTCCCTCTGGCAGAGAAATTTAGGATAAGCCCTGTAGAGGTCATGGTTAGGGCTGGGACCATTTGGTGAGTATGGTATTTGCCTAGGTGAAAGACTTAAGGGAAAGCCAAAAACTCAGTAATAAATGTAATAATAGTAATAATAACTTAATAATAATATATATATCTCATTATTATATATATATATATCTTACTGAAGTATAGTTGACACACAATATTACATTATTTCAGGTATACAACATAGTGATTTGACAAGTCTATACATTATGCTATGCTCACCACAAGCATAGCTGCCAAGATGATAATATTTTTAAAAAATCAAAATTAATACAGAAAACTACAATGAGCAAAATATCAACATTTTAAATAAAGACAGGCTCAGACAGAGTTGGCATCAGGGTGAGGTGAGTGAGTTGAATTGTGCAACTGTGTGGTATTAGACCCTGTGTTTAGGACGCCTGTTTATTGCAGAGCTTTCTGTAAATTCGGTTTCTACAGGGCAAGAAAATGATATAATTAATCCTCCAGGAATATTTCTTGGGCTGGACATGGCTCTACAATGTTTACTAATGTACCAAAAGTAATATTCACTGATTTTCCTGTACTTCTTCAGTTAAATGCTTGGAGGTGTTGTAGAAACTAACTGTGGAGGAACAGACTTGGCTGGTTATTTCTTAGCATATATAAAGTACTATTCCTCAGGCAT
Organism: Canis lupus familiaris; assembly: GCF_011100685.1. Classification (NCBI taxonomy): domain Eukaryota; kingdom Metazoa; phylum Chordata; class Mammalia; order Carnivora; family Canidae; genus Canis; species Canis lupus. The sequence continues at coordinate 17,096,670 of NC_049229.1, read as the reverse complement.
GTTTTTCAATGAGCAACTTACTTTATAATAGCTTTGTACAAAATAATTTCTTGTAAAGGAAAGAACAGAAGGCATTAAAAAGTTTAAAAAAGCATTTGGAAAAGGATACATGTGGCTGAACAGTACATGTTTGAAGTGGTCTTTGGGGAGTTTATGTTCTGTCTGTCTCTTTAGTGCTTTTAAATGGAGATGACAAAATAGATGATATTTCCCATGTTTCTGAGGTAAACATATTTAGTAATTTTGAGTAGCAAAGGATTATAATCTTTAAGAAGAATTCAATATAGTGCTCCTATGAAATCTTCTTTATGATGCAAAGAAAAGAATCTTAAATGGCCAGTGTTTTCATTTGGAAGGAAAATAGGTGGAGGGAAAAAAAGTCATGACAGAAGGTGAGAATTCACATTTCAAAGATAGTCTTTAGATTCATTTTTTTAAAAAAATCAGAACTGTATGAAAATTTCTGCAGTCACCTCAGCATGGAGGTGTCTATATTCTTGAACAAGTATAGGCTATTTAGAGGTAGTTATTTTTACTTCCTTCTTACTCAGGGTTTATTCTTTTCTGGACAGAACTCCAAAAATGACATCTTTTCTCAGCCATGTTTACATGACATAAAATGACTAAAACATGAAAAATATTTCAGCTGCCCTTATGGCAAATAACAACAAAGAATTCTTGGTTAAGGTAGGGAAACAAGCCAAGTGTCTAATCGGTGGATGAATGGATAAAGGAGATGTGGTATATATCCATACAATGGGATACTACTCAGCCACAAAAAAGACAAAAATCTCGCCATTTGTGACAACATGTATAGACCTTGAGAGTACTATAGTAAGTGAAAAAGCCAGACAAATACTGTACAATTTCATTTGTATGTGAAATCTAAAAAATAAAACAAATGGTCAAGCAAAGCAAAATAAAATCCATAGATACAGAGAACAGATTGGTGGTTATCAGAGGGGAAGGAAGTTGAGGGGTATGTGCAAAGGGTGAAGGAGGTCAATGGTATGGTGATGAGTGGTTACTAGACTTATTATGGTGATCACTTTGTAGTGCATGCCAATATCAAATTATTATGTTGTACACCTGAAACTAATAAAGTGTTATATACCAGTTTTACCTGAATTTAAAAAAGAATTTTTGGTTAGAAATCCCTTTCCTGTAATAAAATGAAAATCTGGATTTATTTTAATAATCATTTTTTACAACTCACTATTCCTGTGGTGATCTAATCAGCAATGCAGACTACCAGTTTAGTAATTCAAAGGTTGTTTCTATTAATTAGTTTTACAACTGGATGGCTTGACTCTCTTGCTGCCGTATGAAAACTAGCAGAGATGAATATGTTGTGCTTAGCAAAATAAATAACTCTGCTGAATTTGAAAAATGGACTCAATTTGTCTTCTCTGTTTTCAGTGGCAGATGCGAGATGACAGCTAAATGAGTGATCAGTCCATTTAAGAAGAAAATGTATATCAATATTGCCAACCACTGCCATCGAACACATACATAATTTGATAGGCTGGCATACTTCTGTAGGCAAGTGATATAAATGCCACTAAAATTATGGCAATCTTGATCTATGGTGAGGAACTCTGAGCCCTTGATCATTCATTTATAGAAGTATTGGGGGAGATTTACACATAACTTCTGGGGAGAGTTTGGGCCTTTGAGCACTTTCTTACCCACTGTCTATTCAGAATCTCTTTGGTAAGATCTTCAACTGTCCTCAGGCCAGGTGGTTGTTAAAGCCACAGAGAAGGTATCACTTCCAGGTCTTTCAGCCATTGTGGACACTCTCTCCTATTCAACTTTTATTTACCTCAAACAGATTTATTGAAAGCCTATGTCACACCAGGATCCATGCTGGGGATGCAAGCCATGTGAGTCAACAAAAACTATCAAATCTCATTTAAGAGGAAGTAAATTTATAGGAAAACATACAGACTGTATATTCTTTGATAACAGTGATTCCAAGCCTTTTCTTGAGTTGCAAACCTGAGAATCCGGTAGATCTACATAGGCATTGTTCCCTGAAAATTTCAGATATGCACAAACAACTGAATTTTGCATTCACTTTTTTGTACATAATTTTTCTGTGAGGGTTGCAGTGGGAGGATGCAGGACTCCAGGTACAGGTTGTGGACTCTGCTCTACCCGTTCTCCTATCCATCCATTCAGCAGCAGACAACTTGGCCCTTAGGCTACTTTTTTTTCTTTGTCTTCTTGTGAATTCTTCCTTTATTTAATGTTATTTTAAAAATATTTTTTTCCAGTTATATTGAGATATAACTGATATACATCACTATATAAGTTTAAGGTATACAGCGTAATGGTTTGACTTACATATTTTTTTGACTTACATATTTTTTGAAATGATTGACACAGTTGGTTTTGTTAGCACCCATCATCTCATATAGATAGAATAAAAAGAAAAAGTGAAAAACGGAAAGCTTTTTCTTTGTGACGAGAATCCTTAGGATTTACTCTCTTAACAACTTTCCTTTATATCCTATAGCAATGTTAGTTACAGTCATGATGTTGTACATTACATTCCTAGTACTTATTTATCCTATAACTAGAAGTTTATAGACTTTGACCAGCTTCCTTCAACTAATTCCCCTCCCCCTAACTCCCACTTCCAGTAACCACAAATCTAATCTTTTTTTCTATGAGTTTGTTTTTTTAAGTTCCACATATAAGTGAGATCATATGATATTTATTTTTCTCTGTCTAATTTCACTTAGCATAATGCCCTCAAAGTCCATCCATATTGTCACAAATGGTAGGATTTTCTTTTTTTTTTTATGACTGAACAATATGTGGGATTCTTTATAACTGAGCTGCTCTATAATGTTTTGCTACCATAACTTTGATGGACACTGACAATCCACCCTTTGAAACTATGTCTATTGTTTGGATGTCTTTGCTTTGCTTCCTGTAGTTGAACTGTTTTGTCAGGAACACAGGATAAATGTTTCCTTAAAACTAGTACTACAAAAATCTGCTTTTTTGGCCAACTGGATTGATTTTATTTGTAATTACAGACATGGTGAATAAAAGCCCTTAGGCTTATAGAAACTAGTAAAATAACCCACGGACAGAAATGATAATAGTTAGGATCAGGGATGAAAACATCTGTCTGTATTTTCCCTAGTAGAGAGCTAGATATTTCCATCACAAAACTGACCCTAAAGCCTAGACATTGTATAGAAAATGTCCTGAGGGGTGTCCAGGGCTCCTGCTGACAAGCAGTAGATCCAACATTCAGCATTGATTTAGTGTCCCTATTGTCATGATAGTTTAGTTAAAAATATTATCTTCTTATATGAGATGTGGTTGAGATTGTTACTTTTGCTTTTAGAAAACCATAACAATAAAAAGTCGTGTGTGTGTGTGTGTGTGTCTGTGTGTGTGTGTAATATATCAAAGAGTAAATTAAGGTGCAAAAATCCCATAACCAATCAACTCTGGCTGCATCTGGGTGGGATTCTGGGTAATTTGTTAAACATATGTAGGCCTTGGCTCCACATCCAAGAGATTCTGGTGTGCAGCTAGGATTGAGAACCACTGTCTGGGTTAGGTGAGAATTTGTCCAAAAGCCACTTCAAGAATATATTGATTAAAAAAATATATATATATGAAGATCCTTGATATTCCATACATCTATAATTAGTGGTAATTCCCTTACAATGGGAAAATGCTTTGAAAATATTTTAACTTGTGTGTATGTAAGACAGAAGGTAAGGATAGCTTGGTATGATGGGAATATTATAGATTTGAACTTAGAAGAACTTGAGTTTGATTAAATCTCTGATGTCCTTCTACCTAGCTAAGTAATTTTAGGGTCCTCCTGAATGCAGTTATTTCTTCTGCAAAATGAAAATATTAGCACCTCAATGACAGAGTATGACTATCAAATGGGAAGATGATGATCATATGTGGAACTGCTTTGTTAGCTAAAAAGCAATCTGCTAATGCATGGAGAAGAAGTCTGTGTGAAGACCAAGACAGAAGCTAGAGTAATGCTGTCACAAGCCAGAGAAGAGTAGGAGCTACAAACTGCTGCAAAAGGCAAGGGAAGAGCTTTCTCCTTTAGAGTATGGCCCTGAAATCCTTGATTTGGGGCTTCTGTCACCAGAACTGTGAAAAAATAAGTTTCTGTTGTTTAAAGACACCTGGTTTGTGGTAATTTGTTATGGCAGTACTAAGAAATGAACACAGAACTCAGGAAGAGAGATTTTGGGAGGGGTAGCAGTCAGTGTAGGCTGGCCATTCCTTTTTCTTTTCTTTTTTTGAAATAAACATCAAAGTTTATGCAAGTAAATTGAATCTTTGGACAATCCAGATATGTTCAATATTTGTTGTTATTGTTCTTATCAAAATTCAATAAATTAATGTCTATAGTCCTTTGAAATGACTTAATCAGTGTGGGAATTAAAAGCATACATTTCATTTTAAAAATAATATTTAGTTAGTTTTCTCATAAAACCATTAGTTACATTAAACTTTCAAAATTCTAATACTGATTTATGAATTAGATAAACTGCCATTACTAATAAATGCTAAGATTATAAAATTGAAAAACTATATTGAACACAAAAGAATTATGACAAAATGTGTGATATCAGTCAGTACTAATTAGGTCTTATAGTGGGTCAGATAAAACATAATTTTCAAGATATTTAGTGAAGTTTAAACCTTTGAATAATATATTCAGCTCAATAATTCTTGGATATTTGCCTGATTTCTCTCTTTTTATTTTTATTTTTTTTTAATTTTTTAAAGATTTATTTATTAATTCATTCAGAGCGAGAGAGAGAGAGGCAGAGACACAGGCAGAGGGAGAAGCAGGCTCCACACAGGGAGCCCGATGTGGGACTCCATCCGGGGTCTCCAGGATCACGCCCTGGGCCGCAGGCGGCGCTAAACCGCTGCACCACCGGGGCTGCCCGTGATTTCTCTCTTTTTTTTAATACAGGTTTTTTTGCTTCTGACTTTAACATGTTCCGAAAGTACCTATTATCTTTTAGTTCTGTTAAGGATTGTATCCATTTTGCTATCTTATTTAGTTTTTTTTTTTAACAAAAATCACAAGTGTAATTTTATTTTATTTTTCCCCCACCCCACTCCTCTAGCAACTCTCAGTTTGTTTCCTATGATTGAGAGTCTTTTATGGTTTGTCTCCCTCTCTGATTTGTTTTATTTTTCTTTCCCTTGTCCCATGATCCTATTTTGTTTCTTAAATTCCACATATGAATGAAATCATATGATAATTGTCTTTCTCAGATTTATTTTGCTTGGCATAATACCTTTTGGTTCCATCTATGTCATTGCAAATGGCAAGATTTCATTTTTTGATGGCTCAATAGTATTCCATATATACCACATCTTCTTTATTCATTCATCTGTTGATAGACATTAGGGCTCTTTCCATAGCTTGGCTATTGTGGACATTGCTGCTATATACGTTGGGGTGCCTGTGTCCCTTTGGGTCACTACATTTGTATCTTTGGGGTAAATGCCTAGTAGTGCAATTGCTGGGTCGTAGGGTAGCTCTATTTTCAACTTTTTGAGGAACCTCCATACTATTTTCCAGAGTGATTGCACCAGCTTGCATTCCCACCAATAGTGTAAGAGGGTTCCCCTTTCTCTGCATCCTTGCCAACATCTGTAATTTCCCGATTTGTTAACTTTAGCCATTCTAACTGGTGTGAGGTGGTATCCATCATGGTTTTGATTTGTATTTCCCTGATACCAAGTGATGTGGAGCATTTTTCATGTGTCTGTTGTAGGCTGGCCATTCCTCAAGGGCAGGCTGCTCTGGGGTCTGACTCTTTACTTCTCCCAGTTTCTTCTTTTCCTGTAGTTTTGGATTCAGAGTTTTCTACCTGATTCCCATGGGAGCAGGAGCTGGAGCTCTTATGTTGCTGTTGTGGTTGGGGGCAAATATACGATGAGGGAAGGAGTCATAGGCATAGTATGTAGGGTTCAACATGGAGGGATTTAAAAGTGCACAGGCATGAGAACTAACAAGTTGTGGTGAAAGTTGTTCAGTGCCTAATTATAAAAATAAATAAGGCCCATTTGCTATTGGGAGTATCATTGGCACACAAAGAATTAATATAATAATGTGCTTAAAAAGTGTCTTATAATTGTGTTTGCACTATTGATTTGCTTAGTAAATTATTTTGTAGAGATGGTACAAACTTCAGTCCCAACCTGGCTAATTTATGGGAATCTAATTTAGTTGAGTCTAAATTGTTGACATTTTATTGTACACAAATGCAAATCATATATTTGCTTATCTGCTTGCACTCAACTTTATTGTAGGTCACATAAATAGAATAAATTAAGAGAAAATACCTTGGGACAAATAATTATGTGCTTACATATACTGATATGTAGCTAACTTGAAGAATCACTTTTGATAATCTGAAATTTTTAAATCTTTTTCTGTCTTTAGGGGAAATATATACCCCTCATTACTAATTGGAATGCTTCTTCTTGTTTTTTTAATGTCGAATTAGTTTATTTTAGATGTGTTCTATATTATATGTCATTATATCCTTTTAAGAAGCAGACCCAACTCTAAATGAATAAAAGTAATCAGAACATCCATGAAAGACGTCAATGTTCCTTTTGTTTCACCGTGGCATTCCGTGAACAGCTCTACACATTTAGGGGCTATCTCTAAAATGCATAGTCCCTTGGGCAGTAAATCCTTTCATCTGTAGGAAAAGGGACTCTGAAGCTCTTTTCCACGTATTTACAGAACTGTTAATGTCCCTCTGTAAGAGGAAAAGTCTATATGAGTTTTTAATGGCTTTATTATTGTTGTTGTTACTTTTAAATATGTTTTTCTTTGTTCTCTGTAGTAAGGTCATTTTTGTCATCTACCTTCTTATTTTTATTCTTCTTTTTTGTCCTTGGTATTCCACTTTCTTTTTTGACACATGACAATTATTTTTTAGTTTGGTCTTACCAATACCATTGCTGAATTTAAAACCAAGCTCAATGAATTAAGATCATTGTTCATAGAGTGGGTAAAGGGTAGATGGTAGATAGATAGAAAAAGATGCATAGGGATAGAGTCTTTTTGATGATGGAAGGTCTTTTAGTTTTGTTTTGTTTTGTTTTTGGTCTTTTCTCCCCACCAAATCAGATGATATAGTCTCTGTTGTGAGGGTTTCCCATTAGCTGCCCTGTTCACTTTTATTGATTCAGTTTGATAAGACAAAAAAGATAACATGTAGTACTTTATGCTTTATGAAACATGAGCCCAGCTAAAGTTTAGCTGAGCTGTAACATGTGTGTCAAGGTCAATTAATCAATATGGGAAATATTGATTAAGCTTCAAATTTCTCTTTTTGTTTAAATCAACGATACAAGATGAGGCTTAGATATACAGAGACCTGTTATTAGTGAGAGACTGTGAGAAAAATGTCTTGTATCGTTTGAAGTTAAGATCATCAGAGAACCAGGAAATGATAGAGTAAAGATTGGCATTAGCAGGGGGACAATTAGAAAATTTGATTTCTACAAATTTTTGGAAACAATATTGTAAATAGTTGTGAAAGTGATAGCTTTCTTTTAGCTTTATATAGCTTCATTACAATGTAAGAGTTCTTAAAAAGTCTTATAAAGCACCAAGACACTTGAGCACCTTTTTTTTTTCAGTGAGGCCTAAAGACTTAATAGGCCTTAATAAACAATTCAAAAAAGATCAACTATAATAATATTGGAGGTAAGGGAGTGACTCCTGTCGGATACTTGCCTAAGGCTTTAACTTGGATGGATAATGGTTGGCAGCTGCCAGATGCCACAGTTGTGCTTGATGGCAGGTGGATCTGATCTAGGAGAATTCCCCCAGGTTGCAGTGAGGTATATTGTCTTGGGAGGGGACAACTCAGAGTAGCTTAATAGCTATATTTATATTCCAGACAGGCCAGACTCCTTATGTTAACTCCATCATCTATGGTATTGCTTATTCTACTTCCTTAATCTTCAATGGTCCATACAAGTGGTTCTCAAAGAATGGTTGCTAGATCAACAGCATAGGCATAATTTGGGAATTTGTCTAAAATGCAAATTCTTGGGCCTCACCTCATATCCACTGAATCTGAAACTCTGGGGTGGACCCAGTAATCTATGTGTTGATAGCCTTCCCAGTTATTTTGATCCATGCTAGTTTGAGACCATGGATCTTTATTATTCTCTCTGCCTAAGTTACTTTCAAGACTTAATCAGATTTTTCCCTTTTCTTAGTAGCCTCCCACATATATTATATAGCATCTAACAAAATACCTAATGCATAAGAAGTACTTGATAAATAGTTGTTCTATGAATGCTCAATACTCCTACAGTTTTGGAAAGAAAGAAGAATGTCAGTCCTGCTCTTTAGCATGCTCCCAGCCACTGTACTTCTGATTGCCTCTGCCAACCTACCACTAGAAGTGCTCTGGTGTTTTTCTGTGCAAAGTTACAGATGTTCCACAAACAGCAGTAAAATAAAATCTGCCCTAAGGGAAGCACAAGTAGAATGTGCCAGTCACCTAAAAAACAATTATACTACAGTGTGCAGGCGATGTTTATACTGAACTTTCTTCCAGAATTTCTTATAATAGTATCAATCATCATTATTTTATATCCTCTTCCTCATAAATACCTGTGTTTTTCTCTGATCACATGTCCCAAATTTGGGTTCAGAAAATACAATGACTATAGTCATAATGAAGCTAAAGAAAGAACAGCAATAGATTTATAGAGAAAGAAGGTAATAGAATCGATTGTAATAGAATCGAATCTGTAAATTGAAGACAAGACATAAACCATTCAGTTGTTTTGGCTTGAGTAGGGGTGGGACAATTGATTTATAGTTTGGAGGATTGTGGGATCCTTTGAATTAAATAACAATTATTTAAGATCAACTCAGGTGTGGTGGGGTGTTAAGAGTCTGGGTTGAAGTCCCAATACCTCTATGTATTTGCTGTATAAAATTCAACTTATTTATTTTCTCTGAGCCACCTATAAAATAAAAATATTAACATTCAGGTCAGACTCTAAGAATTTTCCAACATTCGACCTTTATGACCCATAAAAATGGAAATTTCAATGACTCAAACCAATATTTGCCTCAAAGAATTGTCATGAGGATTTAGTGAAGTCAATATGTAGAGTGCCTGTTACATAGTGGGTGCTCAATAAATATTAGATCTAGTCTCATATGAAAATGATTGGCACACAGAGTTCAATAGATATTTTTGAATAAAATAATCACAAGAGGTAATTATCTTCACTATCAAAATATAAAGCCAGTCTTTGATATTCTCACTTCAATAGCCACTTCCATGCCAAGTAACTGTTTCCATTCTGATTACTAAATTATTTTCTAGAATATTCATAGTTTGGAAGGAGTCTATTTTTTACCCAATATTTACTACTTTTGTGGGCATGAAAGTAATATTTTTATGCATGTTTTCATTATTTAAAGTATTCATAATTTAGTGTTGGTATGTCTTGAAATGGATTTTGAATTGCATAAAATACTTACCCCTACTTGTGATTTGGTTTGAACACGGAGAAAAACAACTTAAGGCAGTCAGCCTTTGGTATATTAAAAAACATTATTCATGTTTTCATTTAGGCTCTCCTGTATATCACAAAGCCTGAGAAATGACTCGAGACTGGTTTTAACCCCTCACTAACATGTTGTTTCCACTATGGGGCATCTCTGATAGGTAGGGGATTGTCAAATGTACGTCAGTGGGATATATTCCACATTGAAGCTTGGTCTCCAAATATCAGCTAATAATGAATAGCCAGTTTCAAGGAGAAGGCAAGAAGCAATGATAATGTTATAGAGAAAACAATGTCAAAATGTAGGACTAGCTGCATGTTTAGAAAGGAAAGTACAAAAAAGATTGTACCTGTTGCAGGTTTTTGTTCTCTAAAAAAATACTCATTGTAGCATAGTTATTATTGGGTGTCAACATTGACCAGGGGCACTGGAAAGCCTTTCCATTGTTAATCTTGATCTTGGAGTCAGGGTTCTGTTAGATTTTCCACAGTTCAGAAACAACAACCAGTTCTGGGTCAAAGATCCTATAACTTCTTACAGTTGGCAGCAGAAACCAATCAGATTGTATCATGCCTGCCATTTGCTCAGGCAGTGGTTCTTTAATCCTGTCTTTTCATTTCTTTCCTTTCTCAGCCAACATAAAAAAACCTTTGTTGTCAGAAGAAGACATGTAGTGTCCTCATGCTTCTTTCTCTTCTGATTCATCCTTCTTCCCCAGATGAAACTTGCAAAAAAGTCTCTGTGATTGGGAAGCATGGCATCTTAGAATCTCATACTTTTTCTTTATTTTGAAAAATTTGTTTTGCTTCCAATCAGAAGAAGGCAGAATGCACAGATGTTGCGGAAAGAACGTGAAACCAGGTAGCCTCACTGATTCCTGTTGATTTCACTGGTAATATAAAAGGGTTTGAACTATCTTATGAATATATGAATAAATATTTCATGAAGGCCTTGTCTGCTCCAAAAGTTCATATTCACATCTAACTCTATTGTAAAAGAAAGAGAAACGTTGCTCTTCTCAAAGAACTTTCTTGGTGTGACTCTGAAGACATCACTTTTTTTTTTTTAGCAGCTGAGGATGTTCTCATCATAAAAAATGTTTATAATCTGACTCTGACCAAGAAACAGAGTAGAAAGCGCACTAGATTTTATGTTCTGTTTGTACCCTCAGTCCCTAATATATGAAAAAGCACCTGTTAAATTTTTGCTGAATAAATCAGATAGGAAGTCAGAAAATCTGTGCTTTATTGCTGGAACAAACTGTGAAACTGTAGGCAGGTCACTAGAGCTCCCTGGACTCTATGGTGAGGAGGAAATACCAGGTGACCACTAAGATCTTTCCTACCTTCAAAATTCTGTGAACCTGGATTCCAAAACAAATTGCTCTCTAAAAGCACTATTTATACTTTTCAGAGACTCTCACATTGTGAACATTGGTGAAATGGAAAATGGTTATGGTTTAGTATGAAAGTTTAAAGTGGTTGTAGTAAGAACACCAATAAGGATTAATTAGAGTAACTAACTTTCACCTGGAATCTCCCAGGACAGAAACACTACCTTACTTTGTTTCCTTTTTGAGGGGCAGATCTGGTGCAGGGGAAGGAGAAAGAAAGGTTGGAAGAAGGAGTATGATGTAGTGGTGATGAGCATTGAGCAGCTGGATAAACTGTGAAGGCAGACCCTGGCCCAGGGAGGGAGAAGAGGGTCAGAGAAAAGAGCAGGATATTTCTGATGGCTTTAGCCAAAGGCAAAGGCCTAGAACCATGCTTCACAGGTACCTATGGGCTGCTTAATTTTTCCTGTGGGTCTGTGGCCAGCAATTCTTAGCAGTCATGTTCTATTTAACACTTTCTCATTTTGAGTCCCAGTTCTTTGGAAGCATTTTTCATTTCTTTGTGTTTTCACTATCTTCATCTTTAAATGGGGAATAACAATGGGGATTACATGACAATGCATGCAAAATGTTTAGATCAATGTGCAATGCATGTTAGTCTATTAACATTAATAAACATCAATATGTTAGGTATTATTATTTTTATTCCTACTACCTCTACCCATTCATTAGAAAAGATGGACAAAGCTAACTGCTAAAAGAGGAAATAGTGGGATATTGAAAAGATAGTTTCTACTATGAACACTGAAAACTCCTCAAACAACTCTCTCCCTAAACAAACAAGCAAGCAAGCAAGCAAACAAACCTTTCCTCTCATTTGATTTTAACTCCATTTATAGTAACCCGCTCTCAGCAAAGCATTGCCCTCTTGCTATTGTCCTCTCTTAAAATGGAAATATTCACCAGGGACAGCATACTAGGTCCCCAAAATCTTATTATGGAATAATATCTAGAATTTCTTTTCTTTATGACAAGAGAGGTGGGGGAATGGGTGAGATTCATAGAGGGCAAAGGGAAAGTGGAGATGGATAGGAAGACTAAGAGGGTAACAGGAATGAAGAAGGATGGGTACCCCCCTTTTCAGGATTCTGGCCAGCAAGGAGTGTGCTATACTCACCAGTTGTGAGAATTTAGATACAGGATCATTTCTGGTTCCCATGGTAATATCTTGGGGGCTTAGAATTTTGCAGTTAAAGGAAGAAATGGTAAGAGAGATGGGGATGGGGAGAGTGTCTATTTTAGATAATGAAATAATGATGTTTGTCTACAAATAGAAATGAAATAGTGGTGAGAAAAGACTTGGTAAGTGCAGGGGTGGGAGTATATTGAGTATATGAGTGAAATATTGGCTTTGATCTAAGTAGACACAGTCCATTTATAAAGGTACCACAAGGAAAGGTAGGGCTAGAAGCAGTAGTTGGTTGAATATATTAGAATTTTGTAGAAAGTCTCTTCTGATTGCTTTTATTTTCTAGGTAGGAGCCAAGGTTATCTAATCCTATTTGATGGGAGTGAAGAAGGGAGAGGAGGTGTTAGAGGTTTGAGAAGTGGTGGTGAGTGGGAGGTATATAATCATCCAGAAGGGCTGGGGAGTGACAATTCTGAGGAAATGCACTAGGGTTCCCGGGTTAAACTAGGAACTTAATTGAGGTTATTGATTATAAGCTTAAAAAGAGACCAGTCATCATTTGAAATATTTAATGTGGTTTATGTTCATACATATCTAGTTACTTAGGTGCAGGTGAGTAGTAGGTGGAAAGTTAGATCTAATAAGCAGGGTTGGGGTTTTCCAAACAGGTACAACAAAAGGACAGAAGACCAGGAGAGCTGAGAGTATATATACCAGGGTGAAGGTACACATCATCATATATAATGTTGGAAAATAAGTTGGATATAATGGGAAGTGAGGATAGGAAAGGAGTGAAGGACAGAGAAGTGTGGAAGACAAATGAATGGATTCTAGGTCCTGGTGGTGTTGTCTTCAAAAACTGCTATTGAATGACTACTCTGGCTAGCGAGCCTCTCTGATAGTACTGGCACAAAAATAAACACCAGGGCTTCATAGAACTGTAAGGTGGCCTGATCAGTGAGATGATACAAAGGTGAAATGGTAGTATAGGGAAAAGAATAACCAAAGTCAGGCTCTGAGGGCAATGCTGCAAAATATAAGACTGTTGATCTCAACAAGAACACCAGGATTCTGCCTGCAGAAACACAGTAATCAGGATAAAAAAAAGGTCCTTCATCTAAACAGAACTAATCTGTGGGAGAGCTAAATCCACAAATGCCTACCCAGTGTTACTGAACACAAGGCATTGCATTAAGCTCTGTGGCAAATATGAAACTATAAGGAATTCCATGTCCCAGGGGTGCCTGGCTGGCTCAGTTGGTTGAGTAACCCACTGTTGTTTTCAGTTCAGGTTATGATCTCAGTGTGGTGGGATGGAGCCTCACATTAGGCTCTGTGCCTAGCGAGAAGTCTGCCTGGTATTCTTTTTCTCCTCTCTCTCCCTCCCCCTGTGCTCATCCCCCTGCTCTCTCTCTCTCTCTCTCTCTCTCTCAAATAAATAAATACATATATACATACATACATAAAGTATTTTTTTAAAATAAAAGGACATACCAGCAATTTTGCCAGGCTTTTATATCCAGAGAGAGGACATATCTGCAAAGCTGATGTTAGTAAATGAGATGGTTAAGAGAAGAGTAGATGAATCTGATTGGGAAAATCAGGGAAGGTCTCGAGTGGAGGTGCCTTGAATCATGAATCATGGTAGCTCACTAAATGTGCTGTGCATAAATGAGAGAGCTGATCCATTCTGCTGTTTTCTTTGTTTTGACTGAGGAAACATGTCTCCTTTCTTTGCTCTGTCCTTCCTTCCTGTCATCTTCCTAAGGACCTATTCATGACTTAAGTCCTTCCAAATGCGAGTTTCCACCTCTAAAAAGATCGTAATTTTGAATAACATTTATTTAAATGCTATTAAAGTAATATTATTTATCTGCCTTATCTTAGCTGTCATTCTGTTATTATTTTTCATTAGCAGCATGGGAACTTCATACCTGTCCATTACATGTTTGTTGTTGTTGGTGTTTGGTGTTATCCCATGTGAGAAAAACTACTTTAGCAAAATAGTATCCTAAAGCTGTTAAAGCTCTTGGACACTGTTTTATATATGGAGAAATAGTTTGGGAAGAGTGAAGTCATTTATAACCTTACTTCCTGACTTTTACAGGTAAATAATAGTTTATGTCACACACTCTAGTTTTCAATTGTCCTAAAATAAGTCACTATCTGAACAGACTTTATTTTTTGCTTTGTTTTGTTTTGTTTTTCTTGAGGTAAGATTCCCTGTATATTTTTAGGGCATGAAAGATATCTCACAGTGGGAGGTTAGCTATGACAATATCATGTCTCCAAAATTCACTTTTGATTCCATAGACACTAGTTCACTCCTTTCCTTGTGGAGGAGGCATTTCTTTATATCCCAACCCATTTTGCTGCTGTTACTGCACTTTTATTTTATTTTCCTGTAGGCACAGGTGGAGATGATGCTGAAGTTTACCTCTTTTTTTTTAAACAGTTGTGAAATAGGTATGAATAAGCTCAAACTCAAATACTCTATGAAGGGGAAAATATATTTTCCTTGCCAGAAGATGTTATTAAGAGATTGAATATATCCAAAAAGCATATTTCTTTTAATAAAAAATTGTATTTAGTTCCTAAAAGAAATGTATGAAAAAAAAAAAAGAAATGTATGAATTTGTACCATGCACTACAGAAAAATAGATGGCACAACTAGCTCTGAAGGGATATTTGATCATTCTTCTGCTACATAAAACTCTGTAAATGAGTGACAAGCAGCTGGTGTCTCATTATCTCCAACAGAGTCTTGAATGCAGTTTGCAAGCCTTTGAATAGTCTGTTTTTGTATCTAAGTGAAAAACTTTTGAGCTCAGCCTTTTTTCCCCTTTTTTTGCATAGACATGTTACTAGTATTAACTCTGAAAATCAAATTGATTCCTATTTCTATACTTGGAAAAATTCTCGCTTTTGGAATAAGGACATATATTTTACATTGTGGATTTAAAGTCGTAATAAATGAGTAAGAATTTGAAAAATGGAGTCAATAATGAATATGTCTATAATAGATGTAGGCAAATTAATTATTGCAGAGGCTTATTCAGACGCATATTTTATGGGTTTTTGGATGTAAGGGATTAGATCCATTAGTGGTGGAGTCCATGCCTTACTTATCACACTGATTTCTTATTCTCATTGCATACATGCATTTAAATAGACAGCATCTAGTACCACACCTAGATAGAAGGAATTTCATTAAATTTGTTGAATGATTGAAAATAATTGTTTTAATTAAATTAATATTACATTTGAACTTCTTTGCATTGGGTTCTTATGGTTAATCTCCTAATGCATCATGAAACTGGCTCATACTTCAGTTTATGATGACTACAGCTTAAAATTTCTAAGACAATTCTGTTTTTGATGTAATAAGAGTGTCAATTATAGGCATTTCCGAGCATAGCATAGCTTCCATAATTCTGTAAGATTTTACATATAAATGAGCAAATAATTCCGGACATCCTCCAGTGCTAATGGAGGACCTAGAATATTAATGATTTACAATGATATTCAGATAAATAGCATCAGTTCTATTCCATGCTGTATTAGTCATGCTGCCATAATAAGATACTATAGACTGGGTGGTTTAAACAACAGAAATTTATTTCTCAAGGTTCTGAGGCTGAGAAGTCTAAGATCAGGGTGCCGGACAATTCACTTTTTCCTGGTGAGGACTCTCCCTGGCTTTTAGATGACTGCCTCCTCTTCATGTCTTCCCATGGCCTTTTCTTGATGTATACACACACACACACACACACACACACACACACACACACAATATGTGAGCTCTTTTGTGTCTCTTATAAGAGTACTAATTGCATCATAAGGTCCCATCCTTATAGTCTCTTTCAATCCAAATTATCTTCCTAAGGTCTCATCTCCAAATAGTACCACACTGGGGACTGGGGCTTCAACAGAGGAACTTGGAAGGGGAACACAAACATTCAATCCATAAAACATACAGAACTCATTTCTTACTCATCACTGCTTATCTGTAGCCATTATCCCCACTCCTTCAAATCAGCCTCTTTTTTGATGTTTATCATTTTAGAATTTTAATTCCAGTATAGTTAGAATACAGTTTAGTTAGTTTAGCTAACATTTAGTTAGCATAGTTTATAATATAGTCATCCAACAATTCCATAGGTCACCTAGTTCTCATCACAAGTGCACTCCTTAATCCCCATCACCTAATTCACCATCCCCCACTGCCCCTCCCTCTGGTAACCATCAGTTTATTATCTACAGTTAAGAGTCTGCTTGGTTTCTCTTTTTCCTTTGCTCATTTGTTTCTTAAATTCCACATGAGTGAAATCATATGGTATTTGTCTTTCTCTGACAGACTTATTTTGCTTAGTTCCATTTCTCTAGCATCTTCTATGTTATTGCAAATGGAAAGATTTCATTTTTTTAAAAATTTTTATTTATTTATGATAGGCACACAGTGAGAGAGAGAGAGGCAGAGACACAGGCAGAGGGAGAGCAGGCTCCATGCACCCGGAGCCCAACGTGGGATTTGAGCCCAGGTCTCCAGGATCGCGCCCTGGGCCAACGGCAGGCGCCAAACCGCTGCGCCACCCAGGGATCCCAAGATTTCATTCTTTTTTATGGATGAATAATATTCATATATATACATATATATGAATATATGGATATACATATATATGTATATCCTTATATACCACCATATATACCATACATATATATGAATATATATATTCATATCAAACATATATACATGCAGTATATGTATATATATATCCATATATACCACCTCTTCTTTATCCATTCATCGATGGACACTTGAACTTCTATAATATGGCTATTGTAAATAATGCTTTTATATACATAGGGTACATATATGAATTGGTGTATTTGTATTCTTTGGGTAACTATCTAGTAGTGTGATTACTGTAATGTAGGGTAGTTCAATTTTTAACTTTTTGAGGAACCTCCATAATATTCCACAGTGGCTGCACTGGTTTGCATTGCCACCAATAGCACACAAGGGCTCCTTTTTTCCCCATGACCTTGCCAGCACTTTTTCCTTGTGCTTTTGATTTTAGCCATTCTGACAAGTGTTAGGTAATATCTTATTGTGGTTTTTATTCTCATTTCCCAATTATAAGTGGTGTTGAGCATCTTTTCATGTGTCTGTTGACAATCTGGATGCCTTTTTTTTTTGAGAAATGTCTCTTGACCAGTTTTTTTTTTAAAGATTTTATTTATTTATTCATGAGAGAGAGAGAGAGAGAGAGAGAGAGGCAGAGACGCAGGCAGAGGGAGAAGCAGGCTCCATGCAGGGAGCCCGATGTGAGACTTGATCCCAGGACTCCAGGATCACGCCCTGGGCCAAAGGCAGGTGCTAAACCGCTGAGCCACCCAGGGATCCCTCTTGCCCAGTTTTTAATTGGATTATTTGTGATTTTGTGTGTGTGTGTGTGTGTGTTGAGTTGTGAAAGTTCTTTATTTATTTTGGATATGAATCCTTTTTTGGATAAGTTATTTGCACATATCTCTCCCAGTCCATAGGTTGCCTTTTAGTTTTATTGATTGCTTCCTTTGCTGTTCAGAAGCTTTTTATTTTGATGTAGTCCTAATAGTTTATTTTTGCTTTTATTACCCTTGCCTTAGGAGACATACCTAGAAAACTGTTGGTACAGTCAATGTGCAAGACATTTCTGCCTATGTTCTCCTCTAAGATTTCAATGGTTTCAGGTTATTTATTTATTTATTTATTCAGAAAAGATTTTATTTATTTATTTCAGAAAAGATTTTATTTATTTATTCATGAGAGACACACAGAGAGAGGCAGAGACACAGGCAGAGAGAGAAGCAGGTCCATGTAGGGAGCCCATGTGGGACTCAATCCCGGGACCGTGGGGATCATGCCCTGAGCCAAAGGCAGACACTCAACTGCTGAGCTACCCAGGCATCCCTCAGGTCTCATATTTAGGTATTTGATCCATTTTGAGTTTATTTTTGTGTATGGTGTAAGAAAGTCGTCCACAGTTTCATTGTTTTGCATTTAGCTATCTAGTTTTCCCAAAATCATTTGTTGAAGAGACTTTTTCCTATTGGATATTCTTTCTTGTTTTGCTGAAGATTAATTGACCCTATAATTATGGGCTTATTTCTGGATTTTTTATTCTATTCTACTCATTGATCTGTGTATTTTTGTGCCAGTACCATGCTGTCTTGATGACTACAACTTTGTAATATAGCTTGAAGTCTGGAATTGTGATGCCTCCAGCTTTGCTTTTCTTTTTCAAGGTTGCCATGGCTACTTGGGGTCTTTTGATTCCTTGTAAATTTTAGAATTTTTTACTCTAGTTCTTTGAAAAATGCTGTTGGTATTTTGATGGGATAGCTGTAAATGTGTAGATTGCTTTGGGTATTATTGACATTTGAATAAAGTTTGTTCTTCCAATCCATGAGCATGGAATGTTTTTCCATTTCTTTGTGCCATCTTCAATTTTGAGTCAGCCTTTTTTGACTGAAATTTCTACTAATCCAAAAGATGAGCTAAGAGAAACAAAGTAAAATAGGGGGAATGGAGTCAGACCACTGTTGGGAGGAGAACCATCAAAGCAGTTAGAATGTTATTTTCACCACTGAAAACAAATTTAAAGTAAAATTCAAAAGCATATAAGGCTTAGTCAGATAAAATATGACAATCGGTTTACTGAAGTGATAGTGAGATGCCTGCTGAGGGACTTCTGGAGCAGCCTGTCTACCTGTCTCCTGAGGTAGATGCCAGCCCTGGAGTTGATGGTCATAGCTACCCATGGCACTTCTCTGGGAATATATCAGAAATATGTGGGGTCTGGGTGCTAGGAAGTGTCTGCCCCTAAAGGATCCCAAGTCTGTCTCTGTGGTTATTCACTATTATGATAGCCATGATACTCAGTAGCTGCTTTGTTTAAATAATCCAAGCAAATAAAACCTAGGAAGCTTCTTAAAGCCCTCAAGTCACTCTATCTGGAATGTGAAAACAGCTCATTAGCTAAGATATTATACCCTAACTCTGAAGTGATGACTTGGATACTGAAATCCTAAAGTGTGGCTGCAAGGATGTACCTCATCATTCAATGGGGGAAATAGTAATATGATAATAGAGTTAGTGCAACAATGTTTCCACTAGATCAAACCTCGTTGTCACTCCTAATAGACCCTCTAGCTGTCATAGGACACTAGAATACCATTTCTAGGATAATTTGCCAATCAAGATTTTTCTTTTCTAAAAATATTTGTCCAAGTTATGGTACCAGAGAAGTCCAGCCATAGGACAAACATCAAAGAATAAGTTAGTGAGTCCTACCCTTGAGGATCTTCCTGGAGCCAGTCTTTTTCTATCTGATTACTCTGTTTCTGGAATTTAAAGCCTTCAGTAGTGAAAAGGCTACTGATTATTTAGCTACTGTGCTATTATCCACATTAATAATTACCTCTGTTAATGGGTGATTCTTTAGATCAGGAATCATGTTTTATTCACCAGTGTAGCTTGAGCATTTAGCATTTTAATGAATGGAATAATTATGAGTGAACTAGATTTTTCTGAAAGCAGAGGCAAGATGAGTATTAAGAAGAAAAGTTACAGTATTCTTAATGTATTCCCAACTTTTGAGATGAATGAAAAAAACCTTATCCTTTCAAAATTGTGATCAGTGACATGCTATGTTCACATCAAAGTTTCAACAAGAGGGTTTCTTTCCCCCATCTCATTTCCCTGAAATTTCCTGGGATACGATGATTATGATAAAAGTAACAGATATCATCGTTGCATGCTCATTAGAGTTTAAGAATTGCAATATGCACTTTATTTTATTTATTTTTAGATTTTTAAAATTTATTTACTCATGAGAAAGAGAGAGGGGCAGAGATATAGGCAGAGGGAGAAGCAGACTCCCTGTGGGGAGCCCAATACAGGACTCAATCCCAGGACCTCGGGATCATGCCCTGAGCCAAAGGCAGACGCTCAACCACCGAGCTACCCAGGCATCCCTGCAATGTGCACTTTAAATTACAATAAAGATAATAATAAGAGCAACAGCTAATATTCATTAATTGTTATGCACCAGGTATTAAGTGCTTTATATATTAACATCTAATAATTATTTAAACGATGTCAGTCCCACATTGCCAATGAAGAAACTAAGACAGAAGGGAGGGCATGGACCTATCAGCTAATAGGGTATGAAGCTGGCAACTAAATTTAGGCCTCAGGGCTGGCTCTTAATTCTTTTGCAGTGCTGTCTCCTGTGTACTATGCTACCTCCAAGGCTCTTTTCCTGCTTTTGTGCAAATTAGAAAAAAATTGCATCTTCCTCAATAATAAGAAATATTACAAACATAAAACCATTCCTTAGGACTTAATGCAAATTGAATTTTAAACATAAAATAATAGATGTTTTTAATTTTAAAATTAATTTTATTTATTTTTAATTTTTATTTAAAAATTTTTTTTAATAATAAATTTATTTTTTATTGGTGTTCAATTTGCTAACATACAGAATAACACCCAGTGCTCATCCTGTCAAGTGCTTATTTAAAAAAAGTTTAAAGATTTATTTATTAATTTATCTGTATTTTTGTTGGGGGGTGGGGCAGAAGGAGAGGGAGAGAACAAGAATCTCAAGCAGATTCCCCTCTGAGTGCAGATCCCAACATGGGGACCTATCTCATGATCCACGGAATCATGACCTGAGCTGAAATCATGAGCCTGATGCCTAATTGACTTAGCAACCCAGATGCCCCAGTGTTTTGAATTTTTAATCAAACTTGGGAAAAATATAAAATTACTTCAAAAACATCTTGCTTTCATTGAAATTGAATTATGATAGATGGGATGCTTATTTTCACCAATATCTCCTTTTCTACTTTTTTGTTTGTACTTTTTGGTTTTGGTTTTTTCTTTATCAAATTATTATTTAAATTCTAGTTAGTTAACATATAGTGAAATATTGGTTTCAGGAGTAGAATTTAATGATTCATCACCTACATATAACACACAGTGCTCATCATAACAAGTGCCCTCTGTAATACTCATCACTCACTTAACCCATCCTTAACCCACCTCCCTCCATCAACCCTCAGTTCTCTATCTTTAAGTCTCTTATGATTTGCTTCCCATTCTCTTTTTTTCCCCTTCCCATATATTCATCTGTTTTGTATCTTAAATTCTACATATGAGTGAAATCATGCGATATTTATCTTTCTCTGACTTCTTTCACTTAGCATAATACACTCTAGCTTCATCCAAATTATTGCAAATGGCAAGATTTCATTTTTTTGATGGCTGAGTAATATTCCAATTCATACACACACACACACACACACACACACACACACTCACACGAATATATACCACATCTGTATCCATTCATCAGTTGATGGACATTTGGGTTCTTTCCATAGTTTGGCTATTGCTGATAATGCTGCTATAAACATAAGGGTGTATGTAACCTTTTGAATCTGTATTTTTGTATCATTTGGGTAAATACCTAGTCATGTAATTGCTGGATCATAGGGTAATTCTATTTTAACTTTTTGAGGAAACTTCATACTGTTTTACAGAGTGGCTACACCAGTTTGCATTCCCACCAATAGTGTAAAAGGGTTCCCATTTCTCCACATCCTTGTCAATGACTGCTCTTTCCTGTGTTGTTGATTTTAGCCATTCTGACTGGTGTGAGGTGGTATCTCATGTTTTTGATTTGTGGTTCTCTGATGATGAGTGATGTTGAGCATCTTTTCATGTGTCTGTTGGCCATCTGTATGTTTTCTTTGGAAAAATGTCTGTGTCTTCTGCCCATTTTCTTAAATGGATTATTTGTTTTTTTGGGTGTTGAGTTTGATAAGTTTTCTATAGATTTTGGATACTAACCCTGTATTAAATATGCCATTTGCTAATATCTTCTTCCATTCTATAGGCTGCCTTTGAGTTTTGTTGATTGTTTCCTTTGCTGTGCAGAACATTTTTACCTTGATGAAGTTCCAGTGGTTCATTTTGCTTTTGTTTCCCTTCCCTCTGACAGCATGCCTAGTAAGAAATTGCTATGGCTGAGGTCAAACAGGTCGCTGCCTGGGTTTTCTTCTGGAATTTTTTTTTCTTCTAGGATTTTGATGGTTTCCTGTCTCACATATGGGTTTTTCATCCATTTTTAATTTATTTTTTTATATGTTATAAGAAAGTGCTCCAGTTTTCCCACACCATTTGTTGAAGAGATGGTCTTTTTTTCATTGGATATTCTTTCCTGCTTTGTTGAAGATTAGTTGACCATATAGTTGTGGGTCCATTTCTGGATTTTCTATTCTGTTCCATTGATCTTGTGTCTGTTTTTGTGCCAGTACCATACTGTCCTGATGACTACAACTTTGTAGTGTAGTTTGAAGTCTGGAATCATGATGCCTCTAGCTTTGCTTTCCATTTTCAAGGTTGTTTTGGCTATTCAGATCTTTTGTGATTCCAAACAAATTTTAGGATTTTTTTTTTGAAGCTCTGTGAAAAATGCTGTTGGTATTTTGATAGGGATTGCATTAAATGTGTAGATTACTTTGGGTAATATAGACCATTTAAATGTTTGTTATTCCAATCAATGAGCATGGAATGTTTTTCCATTTCTTTGTATCCTCTTCAATTTCTTTCATAAGTGTATTATAGTTTTCAGAGTACAGATCTTCTACTTCTTTGGTTAGGTTTATTCCTAGGTATCTTACTGTGTTTTTAAAGAATTTATTTATTCATGAGAGATACAGAGAGAGAGTTGGAGACCTAGGGAAGGGAGAAGCAGGCTCCCCATGGGAAGCCTGATGCAGGTCCTGGGATCATGACCTAAGCTGAAGGCAGACACTCAACCACTGAGCCACCCAGGCATCCCTATCTTCTTGTTTCTGATGCAGTTGCAAACGGGACAGATTCCTTGATTTATTTTTCTGCTGCTTCATTATTGGAGTATAGAAATGCAACACATTTTTGTATAGGGATTTTACATCCTGTGACTTTGCTGAATTCATGTATTATATCTAGCAATTTTTTGGTGGAGTCTTTTGGGTTTTCTACATAGAGTATCATTTCATCTGCAAATAGTGAAAATTTGACTTGTTCCTATCCAATTTGGTTTCTTTCTTTCTTTCTTTCTTTCTTTCTTTCTTTCTTTCTTTCTTTCTTTCTTTTCTTTCTTCTTTCTTCTTTCTTTTTTTTCTTTCTTTCTTCTCTCTCTCTCTCTTCTTCCTTCCTTCCTTCCTCCCTCCCTCCCTCCCTCCCTCCTTCCTTCCTTCCTTCCTGATTGCTGGGGCTAAGACTCCAGTACTATGTTAAATAGTAATGGTAAGAATGGTCATTCCTATCTTGTTTCTGACTATAGAGGAAAAGCTCTCAGTTTTTCACCATTGAGGATGATATTAGCTGTAGATTTTCATATATGGCTTTTATGATGTTGAAGTGCATTCCCTCTATCCCTACTTTGTTGTAGGGTTTTTTTTTTTTTTTAAGATTTTTTAATTTATTTATTCAGAGAGAGAGAGAGAGGCAGAGACACAAGCAGAGGGAGAAGCAGGCTCCATGCAGGAAGCCCGATGCGGGACTCGATCCTTGGTCCCCAGGATCACACCCCGGGCTGCAGGTGGCCCTAAACTGCTGCACTACTGGGGCTGCCCTGTTGTGGGGTTTTTAATCAAGAAAGGATGCTGTATTTTGTCAAATGCTTTTTCTGCATCTATTGAGAGGATCATTTCTTTCATTGAGTAGTATACCATGGTGATTGATTTGCAAATATTGAACCACCCCTACAGTCCAGGAATAAATTCCACTTGATCATGGTGAATAATTGTTTTAATATACTGTTGGATTCGATTTGCTAGTATCTCTGAGAATTTTTGCATCCATGTCCATCAGGGATATTGATCTGTCCTTTTTAGTGGAGGTCTTTGTCTGGTTTTGAAATCAAGGTAATGCTGGCCACATAAAATGAGTTTGGAAGTTTTCCTTCCATTTCTATTATTATTTTTTTTGGAGCAATTTGAGAAGAATAGATATTAACTCTTCTTCAACTGTATGATAGAATTCCCCTGGAGGGATGCCTGGGTGGCTCAGCATCTGCCTTTGGCTCAGGGCGTGATCCCAGAGTGCTGGGATCAAGTCCCACATCAGGCTTCCTGCATGGAGCCTGCTTCTCCCTCTGCCTGTGTCTCTGCCTCTCTCTCTCTGTGTGTCTCTCATGAATAAATAAATAAAATCTTTAAAAAAATTTAAAAGAATTCCCCTGGGAAGTCGTCTAGTCCTGGAGATCCATTGGGAGATTTTTGATTTAAATTCTTTGCTGCTTATGGGTCTGTTTAGGTTTTCTATTTCTTCCTGTTACAATTTTGGTAGTTTGTATGTTTCTAGGAATTTGTCCATTTCTTTCAGGTTGTTAGATTTGCTGGCATATAAATTTTCATAATATTCTCTCATAATTGTATTTCTGTGGTGTTGGTTGTGGTCTCTCCCCTTTCATTCATAATTTTATTTATTTAGGTGCTTTCTCTTTTGTTTTTGATAAGTCTGGCTAGAGGTTTACCAATTTTTTAAATTCTTTCAAGGAACCAGCTCTTAATTTTATTGATCTTAATTTTATTGATCTGTTCTATTTTTTTGTTTGTTTCTTTTTATTGATCTCTTCTATTTTTTGCTTGTTTCTCTATTGTTTATTTCTTCTCTAATAGTTATTCTTCTTTTTGTGGCTTTAGGCTTCATTTGCTGTTCCTTTTCTAGCTCCTTTAGGTGTAAAGTTACGTTGCATATTTAGGGCTTTTCTTGCTTCTTGAAGTAGGCCTGTATCACTGTATACTTTCCTCTTAGGATGGCCTTTGCTGCATCTCAAAGGTTTTGGACCATTGTGTTTTCATTTTCATTTGCTGCCATGTTTTTAAAAATTTCTTATTTAATTTCTTGGTTGACCCATTCATTCTTAAATGGGATGTTTTTAGCCTCTATGTATTTGTAGTTTTTCCAATTTTTCTTGTGGTTAACTACAGTTTCATAGTGGTGTGGTCTGAAAATATGCATGGCATGATCTCATGTTTTTTGTACTTCTTGAGAGATGATTTCTGACCCAGTATGTAATCTACTCTGGAGAATGTTCCACGTGCTTTCAAAAAGAATGGGTATCCTGAGGCTTTAGGATGAAATATTCCGTATATATTTGTGTCCATCTGGCACAGTGTGCCATTCATAACCATTGTTTCCTTGTTGGTTTTCTGCTTAGATGATCTGTATATCACTGTGAGGTGTTAAAGTCCTCTATTATTATTGAATTGTTATAAATGAGTTTCTTTATATTTGTTATTAATTGATTTATATGTTTTGGTGCTCCCAAGGTGGGGGTGTAAGTATTTACAATTGTTAGATCTTTTTGACATAATTAAGGGGTTTTGGCATAATTAAGGGGTCTTACTTGTAAAGACCCCTTAATTATGTCATAGTGCCCTCTTCATCTCTTGCTACAGTCTTTGGTTTAAAATCTATTTGGCCTAATATAAGTATGGGTACTCCAGCTTTCTTTTGACATCCATTAGCATGATAGATGGTTCTGCATCTCCTCATTTTGAATCTGCAGGTATCCTTAGGTCTAAAATGAGTCTCTTATAGGCAGCATATAGATGGGTATATTTTTTAAAGATTTGTTTATTTATTTTAGATTGAGGGGAGGGGAGAGGGAATGGGAGAGAGAGTCTCAAGCCGACTTCATGCTGAACCCATTGTTGGGCTCCATCTCATGACCCTGTGATTACCACCTGAGCTAAAACCAACCAAACACTTAATACACTGCACCACCCAGGTGCCCCTGGATCTTTTTGTTTGTTTGTTTAATATGTTCTGACACCCTATGTCTTCTGATTGGTTTAGTCTGATTATATTCAGAGTGCTTATTGAAAGATATGAGTTTAGTACTGTTGTGTTACTTGTGAAATTGGTGTTTCTGGTGATGTTCTCTGTTTCTTCCTACTCTTTGTTGCTTTTGATCTTTTTCTCCCCACTCAAAGAGTCTCCTTTAATATTACTTGCAGGCCTGGTTTAGTGGTCACAAACTAGTTTTTCTTTGCCTGGGAAACTCTTTCTCCCCTTCAATTCTGAATGACAGCCTTACTGGATAATTTATTTTTTTGACCTCATATTTTTCCCATTCACCACATTGAATATATCACGCCACTCTCTTCTGCCTTGCCAAATCTCTGTGGACAGATCTGCTGCAAATATGACCTGTCTTCCATGGTAGGTTAAGGATTTTTTTTCACTTGCTGCTTTCAGGATTCTTTCTTTGTCTGTATATTTTGGGAATTTGACTATGAAATGTCTTGGTGATGACTGGGTTTTATTGAACTTAATGGGAGTTTTCTGTGCTTTTGTGGATTTTGAAGTCTGTTTTCTTCCCCTGATTAAGGAAGTTTTCAGCTATAATTTGCTCAAATAAACCTTTTGCCCCATTTTCTCTCTCTTCTTCTTCTCAGATTTCTATGATATGAATGTTATTATTTAAGGAGCTGCTGAGGCTGAGTTCCTTAAGTCTACATCTGTGATCCAATACCCTTTTTTCCCTCTTCTTTTCAACTTCATTATTTTCCACAATTTTTATCTTCTATATCATTGGATTGTTCCTCTGCTTTGTCCATCTTCATTGTCTTTGCATCCATTCAGTTTTGTATCTCTTTTATAGTATTTTTTATTTTGGCCTGACTAGTTTTTAGTTCTTTTATCTCTGCAGCAAAGGATTTTCTAGGGTCTTCTCTGCTTATCTCAAGCCCAGCTGGTATCTGTATGATTATCGTTTTAAATTCTGGTTCAGACATCTTACTTGCATCTGTATTGATTAAATCCCTGGCTGTGACTTCTTCTTATTCTTTCTTTTAGGGTGAATTCCTCCACCTTGTCATTTTGCCTGGGTCACTGTTTTTTTGTGTGATTGTTAAGAAAGCGTGTTATATTCTTGCTCCTGAGAGTAATGGCTATGTTAAGAAAAGGTCCTATGCTTCCTTGGGGCTGGTGCTTCAGGAGGTGTTTCAGAGTGTGCACTCTGCTGTTGTGTTTTGGCTGCTCCTTAAGTCAGTTCTCTATAGACTTTCTCCTTGCCTGTAGTGGTGGGTGTTTGGACCTTGTCCATTGTGTGGCAAGAATTAACTAGGCATTTTTTGGTCTGCTTGTTAAAAGAAGTAGATAAAAAAGATAGGAAATCAGACCCTATTTCCCCTAGAGCTGAAGCTTTGCAGCACTCTATAATCAATAGATTTGGTGTGTGCAAGGGGTTTGTGCTGGTCTTCTGGGGGAGGGACCTGCTGCACTGATTCTCAAGTAGACTTACCCTAGTGGAGATGCACCTAGTGGGGGGCAGAAGGGGTGTCAGTTGGTATAAGCACCTCAGGCTTCCTCTGGGTGGTGCCATGTTGCTCACTGAAGTTGGTCAGTGCCAATGGGTTGGGAGGAAAATGGCATCTCCCCACCCTCTCGTCCCAGAGCAGGGAGTTCACATCTGCTACTCTTTAGGAAGCCCTCACATAAGAGCAAACAATCACCCCACTTGTGTACCCTACTTTCATCAGATCCCTGCCTTCACCCTGTCTGTGTCTGAGCTGTCTCCCTGCCAGGTAGCACAGTACTCCCATGTTTTATCTAAGGTGCATGGCTTAGTTTCAAAATATGAAATTTTAGGGACCTGCTCAGCACAGAACTGCACTGATCCTCTGGAAGAGGGTCTTACTGAGCTGTGGCCAGAGCCAGTTTGTCCCCCCAAATGGTAGCATGACTGTGCAGTGGTTCGGAGTTTATGGTAAAGCACAGCAAAATGCTGGCACCAAGACCAAGGTTTGCTGCCTCAGCCAATATTATTTTTTCCTTTTTTTGTTGTTTTTTGTTTAAAGATTATTTATTTGAGAGAGAGAGAGAGCACAAGGAGAGGGGCAGAGGGAGAGGGAAAGAGAATCTTAAGTAGATTCTGCACTGAGCCTGGAGCCAGACCAGGGGTTAATCTCACGACCCCAAGATCAGACCCGAGCCCAAACCAAGAGTAAGATGCCTAACTGTGCACCTAGGCACCTCATCCCATCTGGTGTCTTTGTTCCTATGCTAGTGAACAAGTCAGCACACTGGCACCACTGGTTCTTTTATCACCAGAAAAGCCATGCCATCACTTCCAAATGCGCTCCAAGAAGGAAAATAGTTTCTCCTCGTGTGATCCAGGGGATCCTTAGAACATGCTGCCTGCTCCTAGGTCTCTGTCCTCCCTCCTCATCTGAGCACTTCTAAGCCTGCTGAGCATGACCCTGGCAATGGCATGGACTTTTACACTTTTAAACTCTTGAATTCTGCTGCCTATAAAAACTTGCAGTAGTCTGCCTCTCTTATTTTCCCAGTCAGTGGTTTGGGGGAAGAATTTTTCTTGTGTAATCCCCTATGTGTACTTTCATTCTCATTCATTCTCATTCTCTCTCTGTCTCTCCTCTTTCCACAATCAGGGCTCCCCTCCACTGTACCTGCAGCTCTTTTCTCCCCACAAATCAACTCTCTGCAGCTTTTACCTTTCATGGTGTGGCTATTATTCTACCTTTATATGTGTAATTTGTTCTCTTAGTCCTCAAAACAATTTCTTGTGTGTTCATAATTATTTGATATTTATTTAGCTGTGTTCAGGGGACAAGCCAAGTGTAGGGTCCCCCTACTCCTTTGTCATTCACTATCCCAATATCTCCTTTTCTATAGAAAGGGTTCCTAGACTTGTGTGGCATCCTTTTTGTGACATTTAAGGCCTTACATAATTTATACATTTTAATTATAAGAAGATATTTTCTCTACTGCTGACTAATATTGGAAAGGTTAGATATGTCCCAAAGTATTTGGATATATATCTTGCTGAAAGTATAGTGTTCTATACACACATTTGATTTTTGAGATTTCACTCTTCTGCACATAATAGCTTTTAATGAATAGTGTAACCATGCTGTTGTAAAACTTTAAAAAATTGTGGTAAGAACATTTAACATGGGATCTACCTTCTTAACAAAATTTTAAGTGTACAATAGAGTATTGTTAACTATAGTCACTAAGGTTGTACAGCAGATCTCTAGAACCTAATCATTTTGTATAACTGAAGTTTTATACCTGTTGAATAACAACTCCCTACTTTTCCCTCCCCCTAGTCCTTGGCAACCACCATTCTATTTTATGTTTTTATGTGTCTTACTATTTTATATTACTTATATAAGTGGAATCATGCCATATTTGTTCTTCTATGACTGGCTTATATCACTTAGTATAATGTTCTCCAGGTTCATCCATACTGTTGCAAATAACAATGATTTCCCTTTTTAAAGCTGTTTAATATTCCACTGTGTGCATTTACCATGTTTTCCTTATATATTCATCCATCAATGGACATTTAGGTTGTTTCCTCATTTTGGTTGCTTTTGAATAATGCTATGTCTTGCAGTGAGCATGGAAGTGCAAATGTTTCTTCTAAATCCTAATTTCATTTTTTTAAATAAAAACTTAGCAGTAGAATTGCTGGATCATATGGTAGTTCTATTTTTAATTTTTTGAGAAATCTCTATACTGTTTTTTATAGTGGCTGCACCATTTTTCTTTACCACCAACAGTATAGGAGTGTTCCAATTTCTCCACATTCTCACCAACACTTATGATCTTTTGTTTTTTTGTAATGGCCATCCTGACAAGTGTGTGGTAATAACTCATTGTGGTTTTGCTTTGCATTTCACTGATGATCAGGGAAATGTAATACTTTAATGAGAGATATAACTGATTTTTCAAAAGCAACTTAAAGTTATTGATATCACAACAATATCTTATTCTTTACTATAGTCATCAGTCAATATTAATTATAAATTTTTACAAAAGTGTAGTAATTCATATTCATAATAATTTTCAAATTATATGTTATCTGGAACAGTACTTCTCAAACTCTAGTGTGTGTTCCAAATATCTGGAGATCATGTTAAAATGCAGATTGTAATTCAGTAGGTCTGATGAGGCCCTAGGGTTTACAATTCAGCCATCTCCCAGGTAATAGTGATATTGCTAGTCTAGGAACTATATACTTAGAGTAGCAAATATCTAGAACAATGAAAAGGCAATGATATTCTTATCGTAAGTTTTTCTTTCAAAGGCAATATTATTATATTCTGTACTGGAAAAATTGATTGTGAAATTTAGTTTTAGATCATAGACCGGGAGTGAGACTTACAGGTGGATGGAATCTTCTTCCTCTTTCTGGTAATTCAGCATTGGAAAAGTTGGTATCAGAGTCAAGAAACTGCAATTGTTTTAACATTGATGATACAATTTTAGTAAACAACATTATTTCATGTTTCTTCACAGAATTTGTTACTGCCTTTGATTTTTTCAAGGACACTATTGATTGAATTTTGGTTCCTGTACATTTGGCATATAGCATTAAATGATATCTATGTATCAGGAGGTTGCAATGTTTTAACAGTAGTTAATTTTTGTAATGCCAGAACTTCCATAACAAAAAATAATCAATTGCCATATTAAGTGGATCACATGTAATCTCTAATTTATGTCTAAGTAATACTGACTTTGTATATTTTTAATGGAAAATGAATATTTGCTGTTACACAGTGATTTATATTGTGAATGTATTTGTACACTTCAGTTTGGAATTCAGAAATATTAGCAAACAAATAACAGATGATATGAACTGTGCTATACAACTTTACATTTAATCTGAGCACTATTATCAATAGAGGACTTTTTGCTTACATTTTCAGATGTTTATCTGTCAGTACACTAGACAGAAATGTAATTATTTGTGTAAAAGCTCAAGTTCTTTAGATATTTGACCAACAAGGCTTTTTGATTATCAGACTTGTTTGTCCTTTGTTAGAAAATGGTGGAAATATTCTGATTTTTTAAGAACAAGCTATAGAGCTGCTCTATGCCAGAAAACTGTCATAATAAATAGACAAATAGCCCATTTTTTGAGTCAAGAAAGTTATAATCAAAATTTGACAATAGTTCAAAATGGTAAAGCTGTCTATGAAGTGAATGTTGCCTGTTGGATATGGAGCCCCTGTGTAAGTCCATATATGAACAACTCTCTGAGTTATCCCTGGCTGCTCCCCTCAGCATGTTTTACCCTTCATGTTGTCCTGTATTGAGACTGCAGTTGTACTGGTTTCATCTCTCCTGCCATCTCCACTTTCCAAAATAACCCAAGAAGTAAGTTGTAAACAATTAGGTAGGATACTTGATGTATAATATAGTTACCACAAACAATAATGATAAGATCCATTTGGGTTTCTATATGGAGGTCTCTTGGAGAGGGAGCTGATGTTTGTAGGTTCTCCATCCACAGAGTTTGTAGGTCAGCTCTTGAGCAAAAAGAAACTGTTGAGCAGGTCTTTACACAGTGATCATTGCATTTAACAGTCTGTTTGTTGGTAGCAGAAACAGGTATGTGTCTTGGACTCCATAAGATTCATCCCATCACAGGATCACCCAATATTCTACACAAAGGAAGTCAGACAGAGTTCTTCTTTGCCTTGGTCACATCCCCCCAACATTTGGGCCACATTCCAACTTAATTTCCATGTTGCTTGACTAGAAATACAAGTGCATGATAAAAATGGTGTATTTGGAAGGGACCTGTGAAGCCCAAACTCCTCTCCAGTGCAAGAATCCTCTTACTAGCTTCATTGATCACTTACCTTCTATCTCAGAGTTTCCAGTAGCCCATTTCATTTCAGCCCATTTCAGGAGCCCAGGTCTAATTACTGATTCTCCATATTTTAGGTTCTCTTAATTAAGAGTTAATTAATGGTTTCTTTATAACTTCATTTATTCAAATTATTTTTTCGGGAACAGCACAGACTTTGATTTTCTTCAAATATATTTTCAAAATTGATATTTAAAGCCCACATATACGTATAAAGAAATGTATAGGGGTAGATTATAGGATTACAGAATTTATAACTGGAGGAAATTATATAATAATTTATATTTTATTTTCTTCATTTATCCCTTTTCCACAGATGTCTAAGTATACTTAAATCCCTTGCATACTTTAAATATCAAAAAAAATCTCTTTCTAGCATGTAAGATAAGAGTTGAATTGCTCTCAGATACCACTGAAAATAAATGCTCTGTAGAATGTAGAATGATTGTATAGAAATACTCGAGGTCATTTAGTCTAATTAACAGTAAAGTCAATCAATACATACTAAATGCAGTGGATGCCCATGGAAATAATTAAGCTAATTGTCTTTGGGAAATCCATGTTGCAGATTTCTTTTCCAATTTGCCATGCTCTGTCCAAGGCTATCTTTCCCCCTCCTCCTTATAGTTCTTTTCACCTGAGATCTATAAAGATCCAGTCAGAATTTAAATTGGAATGATTCTTGTGGGAAATTTCCTTCTTCCCTTTAGCCAGGCCCATTTTTTTTTTCTTCATAAATGAGTTGGCCTTAACTTGAGTAAATCATGATCTCTATGATCTTCCAGCATACAAACAAGAGCAAACTGAGAGTTTGTGCTGGTTGGACAGTTTTGATGGCAAGTTGCATGTGGGTGAGCCATGCTGCAGAGGACTGCTGTATGCTGGACATCCGTCTGATAAATTTGGGCCCACCCTGCCCCTCAATTATTTTTAGTGGGGAGGATTATTGGCAGAGTATAAAAGGACAATCTCAACACGGCTACATAGGGCCCATGGATGTTCTCAGAGCATTCTTTCCAGAGGACACACAGAGATACCAAGGCCTGGGATATTACTCACAGATTTCTCAAAGAGTTTTATCTACCTTTCAAATGCATAATCCAGAATAATTCTCATGAGACATTTAGTAGTAAAGCTGGAATCATAGTGAAAAGAAATACTCATGGTTCTACAATTTCTGTAATATTCCTTTCAGCTATCTGTGCCTGTATACAGAAGCAAAAGGAACAAATACAAATACAAATAAGTGAATATCTCTGGGTGATTCTTTCAGGGAAATGACCAAGTGAAGAGAAAATCTGTACTTTCTAGTAATTTATAATTTTAAGAGGAAATGTGAGAGAATCATGTGCAAAAAAATTATTCTGGTTCAAGTTTTTTGAAAAGGCAAAAAAAATGAGGGTAGTTATGTCAGGTTTTATGTGCATTATGATAATATATTTTGAATAGTCCCAGCTGTAAATATTTTATCCTTATTAACTTATTAACTCTATCAATCATCTAAAGGTTCTGATGATACCATTTTTTGAAACCTCTAAATGATTTTTAAATGGTCCCCTTCTCCTGAAATGATACCTTAAGTCAAATCATATGTTCTGTTTATGGTTTAGAGATTTTGGTCACTACTAACTTAGAGATCAGGATGCTTTTCATTTTAAATTAGAAAATGAGGGCAGCTCTAGTGGCTCAGTGGTTGAGGGTGTGATCCTGGAGACCCGGGATCGAGTCCCATGTCGGGCTCCCTGCATGGAGCCTGCTTCTCCCTCTGCCTGTGTCTCTGCCTGTCTCTCTCTCTCTCTCTCTCACTCTCTGTGTGTCTCTCATGAGTAAATAACTAAAATCTTTTAAAAAAAATTAGAAAATGAGTTATATTAGAAATGCAACATAGAAAAATAAGAAAATCCAATGGAATGCAAAAGGCCCAACTGCCAGGACAACTGAAGATTCATATATGCTTCCCTTTCCACCTGTGCCCCATCCCAATTTAGTCCAGGAAAAAGTCCTGGTCCTAGATATGGACAGCACATCTGAGGGGATATTACCATATACTTCTAATCTTAAGAACATTTAGGGTTTAATTTGTTCTTCTTTTTATAGTTTATTAACATGAAATCTTATATCATGGATTTCAGATCTTTCTTTTCTAGAAGCACGTATTTTCTCCCTCTAAACAATTCATTAGATGTATCCCACAAATTTTGATATGTTTGTACTTTTAAAATTTTCATTCACTTTAAAATATATTCTACTTTTTTTGGTGTAGTTTCCTCTTTGACACATGGCTTATCTTTAAGTATATTGTTTAATATCTAAATACTTGGAGATTTCCAGAAATCATGTTATTAAAATTTCTAGTTTAATTCTATGATGGTCAGAAAAATACTTTGTATGGTTTCAGTCTTCTAATATTTTCAAGATGTTATGGTAAATAATACTGTTTTTTATTTATTGTTAAAGAATACACACTTAAACAGAATGTTAATTTGTTATTTTGGTATAATTTTCTATGAATAGTAATTAGGTCAAGTTGTTTATAGTAGCATCAAATCTTCCACATCTCTACTCATTTGCTATTTATTCTACTATAATTGAAAGATGAGTACTGAAATTTCCAGTTTTTTGTTTTTTGTTTTTTTTTTTTGAAATTTCCAGTTTTAATTTGGATTTATCTCTTTCTTCTAGAAGTTCTATCGAGTTTTGCTTCATACATTTTGAAGCTCTGTTATTAGATGCATAAGCATTTAGGACTATTGTATCCTCTTTTTTTTTTTTTTTTTATCGTATCCTCTTAATGTTATTGTATGACAGATATCTCTTTATCCCTGGTAATATTTTCTTTTCTCAAGTCTACTTTTCTGATGTTAGTATAGCCATATTACTTTTGTTGTGATTAATTTTTGCATGCTAAATCTTTTTCCATCCTTGTAATTTTAATCTATTAGCATTTTTATATTTAAATTGGGTTTCTTATAGATTTATAGTTGGGACTTCATTTTCTAGCCAATTTCACAATTTTGCCTTTCAAGCAGTATTTAGACTATATACATTTAATATAATTAGTTATAGGGCTGATTTTAAAACAACCTTGCTGTTTGTTTCCTATTTGTCTTTTCTGCTCTTTGTTCACTTTTTCTTGTTTTTATGTTTTCCTTTGGATTAATTGAATTTTCAAAAAAACTATACATACCAGTCTCTTAGATAAATCACTATTTTATTTTTATATTTTAGTGCTTACTCCAGGGATTATGATATACATCCTTCATTTATCACAGTTTACTTTCAAATACTGTTACAGCATGTCTTTTCTACTATAACACCCTTACAAAAATGTACTTCTATTTATTCTCTTCTATTTGTTGTACTGTTCAGTCTCTTCTATAGTTATACATTTTAATTTTACATTGGCTATAAACCACACAATCCAGTGTTATCTTTGTCTTACAGTGTCAATGACCTTTTAAAGAGATTTAAAAATGAGATAAAATATATTTTGGTTTACACATATGTTTATCATCTGATATCCTTATACCTTTGTGTAGAGTTAAATTTTCCTCATTTGTCTTCCACTTAGAGAACGTTCTTTCACATTCCTTTTTTTAAAAAAAAAAAGATTTTGTTTATTCATTTCACAGAGAGAGAAAGAGCACAAGCAGAGGAAGAGGAAGAAGCAGGCTCCCCACTGAGCAGGGAGCCCTACATGGGGCTTTATCCCATGCCCCTGGGATTATGACCTGAGCCAAAGGCAGATGCTTAACCAACTGAGCCACCCAGGTGCCCCAAACCTCAGCTTTTAAGATGGTATTACAGCAAAAATAGAATATGAAAAAAATAAAAGTTTTCAAAATGCACAAAGTTTTATCAATTACTTTTAAAAACAAAAAAGCTGCAATTCCTCAGATTCTTCTTATTCAATGCTAGAACTTAAAAGGATTTTTAACACCCTCAAGAGTAAAAAAATAAACACTTAATTTTCTTTTAATGTTAAAATTACAAAGAACTTTCTTTTTTTTGAATTTATAGAAATTTACATTTGAGAGCTTCTAGAGAAGAATCTCTAATATTAATATTTTTTTCATTGAAATGTAAATAATTATATCTGGGGATCACTATTAACTGTTAAAAGAAAGTTAACAATCTCTGGCAAATTCCCAAAAGAGCTCAGGCTTTAGCTTTTACAAATAAGCTCTCAAAATCATTGTTCTGAAGAAAAACTTACACTGCCAGCCTACTGTACTCACATTACTCATTCATTTATTTATTATTTGTTTTTTTATTTTTTAAGAGAAGTAAGCCCTTATTTCCTTGTTTCACAAAAACTCATTCATTTAAAGTGAGATTTTGTAGTCAGTGATGAACATTTTTATTGGATTACATTTTCTAAACATAGAAAGATGCTAGGCAGAGATGTAAATGCCTGTTTATATCTAAATAGTTTCAAACTAGTGAACTGGGGTTTTATTTATTTAACTTGTCAAAGTAACTGTAGGCAATGTATACATTGTTTTTCTAAAATTGTGTGCAAATTTCACACATTAATTAGGTTATAAAAAGAACTTCAATATGATTAATATGCACTAAAAGCTATAGTCAAACCCAAAACATCACTTTGACGAATAATCATCCTATTTAAAAAGTGACTCACAAATATGCTATTTTTCTCCATTTCTGGTAAAAAAAAAATTAGAAAGCATAAAAAGTATAAAATGCATAGAATGACTCTCAAAAAATTACTCTTAGAAGTGCACAATGAGAATGTTGTGTTAGAAAGATTTCTTCTAAGAAACTAGCTACAAAACATAATTGTGTGTGTGTTTTTTATACCGTTTCTTGTCAAAGACTTTCCTTTGCAATTCCTCTACTACAATTTCAAATTCTAATTCTAATAATCTGGAAGATGGAAAGGATAAGTATTTTATCATTATTCAGTCACTCTCAGGCAGGGAAATTTTAAGGTGCACCTCATATATAGTGGAAACGAAACTGAAATTGCAGAGTATCAACACACACACCGAACAGACACAACAAAGTTTAAGGAGATTTTGATGATACAAGCAAGTAGTCATGTAATCAACATAAATTGGTGGTAATAGATTAAGATCTTTTATCATGATCTCAAAGAGAAACTCAGGATAAATACTGCAGAATCGAAAGCATTTGAGGCACCTCTGTGATGTGACAAGCCTGTTGTTAGATTTACAAATCGGAGCCTGAATTCTTAATTCCAGTTGCTCATTATCTTTAACTTTCTTGATTCTTCTATGAATGTAACAAAGCACTTTGGTGAAAAATCCTACCACCTACCATACTTGCTGTATGTTGCTTCTTAATGTAACTTTGTCATTAAATCTTTCATTTCTTATGGAATGAACTAATCTGCTGCTACTACCAGCTCATATTTTCCATCTTTACTTTCTGAGGAATTACAATCAGGAGAATCATTGCCAGGGTCTTCTAAGAAGTCCCTATCTGTGCTGTTCTTTTCCAGGATATAAGAAGTACTAGCTTGAATGTGATGTGCTTTTCATAATGAATTCTTTGAAATGGTTCATGAGTGAACTGGGACATTCCACATATCATCATAGCACCTGTGTATTTAAAAAAGTAAATATATTCTTTGAATGCTTACTTTCCCCCAACAAATTGGTTTATATCAACTCTAATAGCTGGAGACCATGGTGGCCCCAGATCCTTAGCAGAGAAACTTTAGCCAGGCAAGTAACCTTCTTTCCTGTGAACTCACAACTTTTGGACTTTTTGACTTTTTTGTTTTGTTTTGTTTTGTTTTGTTTGGACTTCTTGACTTCTTGAATAGATTTTCTTAATCACTGCTTTTTTTCTCCCTTTTAGTTGGAAGTGTTATGCTCTTTATCTTTTAGCATTCATCTTAGGAATTAAAGATGTATCATTGACTGATAAATATCTAATATTAATCAATAATTTTACTCTTCTCCTGGTTAATACAACAAGCTTAAAACACTTGCCTATATTTCCATCATTCCCAAGCTACATCTATATTTTTTATGAGTCAATGTGTATTGAGATTTACTCACATGTTTGCAACTTTCTTCATTCTTTAGTCTTTGGTATTTTTTTGCCCCCTTGATCTTCTCCAGTGATTATTTTTCTTTTTCCTAGAACACATCCTTTGCAAATTCCTGTGGGTACAGGTCTCCCAGTGGTAAATTCTTTTACTTTTTTATTCATCTGAAATGTCTTGGTTATTACTATTATTTTGGCTACAAATTCTAGGTTAGCAGTTTCTTTCTGACTTCTGCTGATGCTGTGGAGAAGTCTCCTGTCAGTCTCTGACTCTCTTTAAGGCAAGTTGCTCTAGTTGCATTAAATATTTCTGTGATTTTATCCAGTTTCACTATGATGTGTTTAGATACAGATTTCCTTTTATTTAGTCTTCTTGGTGTTTATTGGGATTCCTGAATCTGAAGATCTGAACATTGGCATTTCTCATCAGTTTTGGGGAATTCTAAGCCCAAATCTCTGCAAAAATTGCCAGTGTCTACTCTGTTTTCTTCTTCTAGATGCCAGAACTTATCTCTTGTCTTTTACAGTCTCCTCCATGTTTTCCACCTTTTTTGCTGCTTGCATGCTACATTCTGGAGAGTGTCTTCTGCTGTTTTCAGCTCACGGTCTCTTCAACTGTCCAATGTGTTGTTTAGTTCCCAGTAAATTCTTAATTTTGTTTGCAAAATTTTCAGCTCTAGAATTTCAATGTATTTCTTTTTCAAACCTGCTAAGTCACTTCTTATAGTTGGCAGTTTCCTGCTGAAATTTCTGGAGCTTACTTTTCCTCAAAAATGGTAAGCATAGTCGCACTGTGTCTGATAATACCTATTGCTATTTTGATGATTTCTATCACTGCTGGTTCTTGTTCATGATATTTTTTTTCTTTATGCTTCAGTGAGTGCTGGGCATTGTGTTTGAAAAAGAAGTGCTTGTTGGAGCAATATGAGGCTTAGGTTGACATTCTCTTCCTCTACAGCGGGATACTAACAATCTAGGGTGTACTCGCAAACTCAAAATCTGAGATTTCATGGGCTATTGAGATACAAAAAAGAAGTGTGTCGACTATTCTTGACAAAGCTTGGTTTATTTTTGTTTTACTACTATTTTCAGAGTATAGCCATTTGGGGTCCCAAGTCTCTGTGTTGGGTGGGCCCTGAACTCTTGAGTTCCCCCTTTCTCTAAGAAGCTTTGAAAGCACGTATCAGCTACCTCTTCCAGATCAGCAACTGCTCAGAAGACAAACCTTTCATCAAGTCTTGGATTTTTGTTCTGTAATTCCTCATTATCTTGATATATCTTTGATACTTTTAAGACAAAAATTTAATAAATTTAACCAAGATTTTATCTATATCTATATCTAATCTATATCATCTATATATCTATATCTATATCTATCTATATCTGAATGTGGTTGGCTTTGGTTAAATAGTCTTTCATTACCCAAGACAAAAATTTCAAGCACCCATTCCATTTTCTTGCTATCCATTTCTTTCCCTCTTTCTTTCCTTCTCTTTTAAAGTATTTATGTACTTTTTTCAGAAGAGTATATGAAAGATAAACCTTCAGAGTTCTTGAATGCCATTCTTTTGCTTCATATTTGATTAGTTTGATTATTTATAGAATTGCTATAAAGTCATTTTATATTGGAATTTTGAAGGCATGATTTCATTATTTTCAGCATTTATTGTTCCTGATGAGAAAACTAACACTATTCTGTTTTTGTTTTTATATATATATGTAAAAGAAGTCTGTTTTCTAGGAAAATGGGCACCAGAAAACCTAGTTATATTTTACTTTCTAGTACAATCATAAAGATAGTAATTTCTACAAAAATATTGTAAGACTTCCCTCCAGGAGCCTATCTTGGATTCTTTAATTTTTAAATGATTCTTCTTTGAAACTCCTTTCATGTTATTTTCCTGGCTATTTTTCTCTTCATCCATCATTAACTGATCTTATTCTGCTAATCCTCATTTAGCAATGGCTTTGTTGGTGATTCAAGAAGTAACCAGCACCTTCATCAACTCTATGAAATCTAACATATTCTCAAGATTTGCAATTTTATTTTAAAACCAACTTATGCTATATATGTGTTATACATTTATTAAGATATTTATTTTATCATATATTTATTAAAATTTCAGTGGAAGATTGATCAAAATAGACTGTGATGTGATTGATGAGAACAGATGTCAAAGTGACAGGGGAATGGGTATTTTAAATAGGACTAATCTTATAAGTGGCCAGTCCATTAGTGATATTTTTGAGGCATAACTGTGTTTCCCTATGCAATCTCATGACTATAAGAAAGCAGTAGTGAATCTATCAGACCTCAAGGATCTTATATAATTTGATTCTATAGCCTTTTCCTGGAAGCTTCTAGGATATTCTCTTTATATTTAGTCTGTTACAAAATATCATGTGAATATTTTTAGGCACTGGTCCTTTTCATTCACTGTGCTCAGCATCTACATCTTTCAGTTTGAAACCAGGTGTTTTCAATGCTGGGACATTTGCCTCTTTGCTTTTATTTTATCTCACAATGTTATCCATCTACTTGCCATCTTCTAGAGATTTTAATAAATCTTTGTTCTACTGATGGCTCTCTCCCTTCCCTTTTTGGTGCTATTATGAGCTTACTATCTTCTGTATTTCTTTATTGTAATTTTTACAGGGATTTTGGAGGAAGGAAGTTAAACATCTATGTTAATAGTCTGCCAAGTAGAACCAGAAGATTCAGTATCATTTATATTAGATGCAGAGGACTTTATTGAATGGAAATAGCTACATCAATCTATTTTCATCTATCCATCTAGACCAACTCCCTATTACTGGATATTCAGGTTGTTTAAGATTTTTTCAAATGTCCATAATTTTTGGTGTTTCTGACTTTAAAAATCTCATTTTTCTCTGGATGGACATAGAAATTACCGCAAGCAAAATACTGTTTTAACTTGAATAAATTTATGTTCTGTATCAGTTAAATCTTCCATTCTTTTTGAATGTGACAACCATTTGAGGACAA
This sequence comes from Canis lupus familiaris, assembly GCF_011100685.1. Classification (NCBI taxonomy): domain Eukaryota; kingdom Metazoa; phylum Chordata; class Mammalia; order Carnivora; family Canidae; genus Canis; species Canis lupus. Next base: position 17,055,780 of record NC_049229.1, on the reverse strand, counting down.
ATTAGGAGAGAATGGCTCTTTTGAGGGCCACATAATGAGAAGATTCAGTGTAAAAGGCTTTTGACAGCCAGTCTAGAGAGATATGAATACTCAGAGATAAAGGCCTCAATTTTCCAGCACAATGCAAACTAGACCCAGGGGAGAGAATATGGCAACTGCTGATATTGAGAGGCCCATATGCTAAAAACAACCAAATTTTCCCCAGCACTAGGATTAGGCAGCCATTCTCAAGAATAGTTGGAACAGGAGCAAAGGGAGGCATTTCTGTTAGGGATAGATGAAATTCAAAGTCAGTAAAAGAGGTTTTTGGCTGCCTATTAGGAAAAAGATACATTTTAGGACATGGGTAGATGAAATATTTTGAATATGAGCCCTAAATCAATTATGCTAAACAATCTAAAATTCATTCATTTTTTCAAGTTTTTTTTTTTTATCATTGATTTACATGATAAAAAAAAGATGAACCTGTGAGTATATGTCATTTTCATGGTAAAGTCATATTGGTGCTAATTACTAATCTAATGAAATCCTTATTAGTGAAGTAACATTCAGAACTCAAAGATTTAAAAAATAAAACCAGGGCCTAAAGAAGGGCTTCTCAATGAGATGTGGGACATTAATCCTCCAAATAGCACCTGTTTTTTAAAGTGCTCCACTATTCCAAATTAATCAGAAGGGTGGATGTAGTGAACTTCAAGTTGTGGCTGAGCTCTTTCTCCCAGGAGGAGATCTTGATGTGTATCCCAGAGCAAGAAGTGGCCAAGATCCCTGTGTGCCATATATGTTTACAGTTCAAATGAGCTACGTAGAGAAACTCTTATTAGAAGGTAAAAATTATCATCACTCTAAATTAATCATTAAAATTATTAAAATTGGGCACCAGGGTGGCTCATTCAGTTAAGCATCTGCCTTTGGCTCAAGTCATGATCCCAGGGTCCTGGGATTGAGTCTCACATCAGGATCCCTGCTCAACAGGGAGTCTGCTTCTCCCTCTACCCTTCCCCTCTGCTCATGATCTCTCTCTCACTCTCTCAAATAAATAAATAACATCTTTAAAATGATTAAAATTAGCACAACTCCATCTTTAATTTTTTCTTCAACTTTGTGGATTTAATGCTTCTCTTGAGCAATAACAGGTAATTTTACTTATCTCTTAAGAAGTAAGAGATACTTTTTGAGTCTTGCTTCTTTTCCTTGGACCAGTGTTAGGCTTCCTGGAGATCTTCTGAGCTGACTCAGGAATTGGAAGATCTCTAAAGCTACTCTAAGTCAGATAAGGTGGAGTAAAAGAATTTTGGGCTAGGAGTCAGAAGCTCTAGGTCTAACTTTGGCTTAGCTGCATTCCACCTCATCTGTAAAAGGGGATTAATAGTGCTAGCTCTTCCTACCTATAAGATTGGGAAGAATTAATAGGACTACAGTGAGTGAAGGCAAGATATTAACATTTTTATATATACTTGGTATTCAGATGAGGAAAATCTATCCACTGATAGATTCTTGGGTATATGTTGACTCAGATTGTCATAACAAAATACCACAGACAGAGTGGCTTGAACAGCAGAAATTTACTTCCTCACAGTTTTGGATGCTAAGAGTCTAAGATCAAGATTTCAGTCAATTCAGTTTCTGGTGAGAGTCCTTTTTCTAGCTTGTAAATGGCAGCCTTTTCATGTCTTTATAGGCCTTTCATTTTCTATAGTTTTCTTTTGAGGACACGAATTCCATCAGATTAGGGCCTCATCTTGTGACCTCATTTAACCGTAATTACTTCCTTACTCCAAATACAGTCCCATTGGGGGTTAGGGCTTCAACATATGAATTTTGGGTGTGGGGTTGGGGGACATGGACATTCAGTCCACAACATTAGGAAAGATTACATTGATCCTGAACCTATGGAGTCCTCAGTTGTGGACTCACATATACCAGTGCCTCAGATGAGGCATTAACAGAGAAAAAAGGACCTCATGTTAAAGATATGCTTTCCAGAACCATTCAATTAGATCTTTTATGGAGACTGTTCTGCTCTCAGATGGAGATGTCCTGCCAAATATTTCATGCAACTTTGGATATCATCAAGATGTTTTGAGAAATACTGGATTCAGGACATCTGCACCAGAGTCTTAGCACTTCATTGTTTTTATTGATTATTCCACTGCAAATTTCTTAAAATAACATCCATATCTAATGTATTTGTGGAATCTAAGCTATAAAGATAGGAAAATAATGCATTTTTAAAATTTAAATCAGAATAAGGCAACCCTATAAAGCACTAGAGAAAAATGTATACTACTTGGAGGTAGTATCACTTACTGCTTAAGGGTTTAGGTTCTGGATTCAGAGAACCCTGGGTTCAAATCATAGCTCTTCCATTATTTATCTCTGTCATTTCAGACAATTTTGAAGTTTTTCTGTACTTCAGATTCTTATGTTTAATATAGATATAATAGTTCTACGTCACTAGTTTTTTCAGAATTATATAAAATAATATAATAGGAGATAAGCACATGGTCTGACCCATTAAGTGCTTAATATATAATAGATACAGCTTATTATATTATGTAAAATGTCATTGCATAGATTTTTATTACTCTCTCATAAAGAGCTTATACTCTGACACGTTACTGATTTAATTTGAATTTTAGCAAAAAGAAACATGCTTTTAAGAGCCAATTAAAATAATTTCCTTGTCCCTTGTTTCTTCTTTTTTCTCTTCCCTTCCCTCCCCTCCCCTCCCCCTTCCCTGCCCTCCCCTCCCTTCTCCTCCCCTCTCCTCTCCTCCCTTCCTCTCTCCTTCCCTCCCCTTTCTTTCCCTTCCATTTTAACAATATTACCTGGGGTGAGATATGGGGAAACCAGAACACATCAAGAGAGAGAAATCAGGAAGAGTGTCATAGTTTGTTGTACTCACAGTTCTCTGGGGGAGAACAGAGCACACAGCACAAAGCCACTCAGGGGAAGCACCAGATCAGTCAGGAGGCAGGAGGGGAGAGAAGAACTATGGATAAGTGCCTTTATCCTTGGTTCTGGGGAGGGAAAAGGCAAGGCAGGGCAAGCAGGTTTAAGATTGGCTAATTTGAATGATTTCAGTGGGCTCTGGAACTTAGGGGCTGGCCTTGTTATCGATGCGTGGCCCTTGGCCAATCAGAGCAGGTGTATAATGGCCCGGGGTGTGTGTGAGCTGATGTGGGAGGTTGTTGGGGGGTGTGGACTTAAGTAGCTGTTTGAGAAGGGGAAATGACCAGCCTCTCATCAGGGCCTCAAAACTAGGTCAAGACATGTTTGAGGGCAGCCTAGGTGGCTCAGTGGTTTAGCGCCGCCTTCAGCCCAGGGCCTGATCCTAGAGACCCCGGGATCGAGTCCCCCGTCAGGCTCCCTGCATGGAGCCTGCTTCTCCCTCTGCCTGTGTCTCTGCCTCTCTCTCTCTCTCTCTTTCTCGTGAATAAATAAATAAAAAAATCTAAAAAAAAAAAAAGATATGTTTGAAGGCCTATTATTTCACTACTTAGAGTCAAATGTTAGCAGGAACTGAGGCTGAGGTTTTTACAAGGTAGAAGAATCTGTCATGTGCACACTGTAAATACTAAGTGCCACAAATGCATCTGGTAGGCCAAGGCGTGAGCAGCCTAATGCCATTATCCCCAATTCTTTTAATATGTGAAAATTTCTGCCTAAAGGGAAAGCAAAAGGATTATTGCTACTTAATATTTGTTTAACATAGCATATTTGGGGAATGTTTCAGAATGTCTTATGAATGAACCTCGAAGTACCTGAAAGTTGTAACTATGCCCATTGTTAACCATTATTGAACATTTTTATTCTCTTTAAACCATTGAATTTGGGTAAACCATAGATTGGCCCATAAATATTGAGTCTCTTAGTTTTTCAAGTCAGAGTCTCTTTACTGACCTGCTAGAATGTATGTCACTGAGTAAAGAGGGCGTTGAGGAAATATGGAGAGACTATTATATGCTGTTTTTCTTTTGTTTCTTTGTTTTGTTTTTTGGGAAGAAAGGAGAACAAAAGGAGGCAGATGTGGGGAGTGAAAAGTTTAATATAGTGTATAGATTTGTATTATTTACTGATTACAGCAGAAAACATAAGTTTTCTGGCCTATTATTTAAAAATAGATCTCTGAATGTGTCTCACACATTGCTGTAATGAATAACAACCACATTAGTATTCTAAAGAAAATCCTGGTTATTAGATTTCTGTAGTAAAGAATTGTTTCAAAAGATCTTACTTTACATTTTAAGACTATTTGCAATCTTGACACATTTTTATGTTACTGGCATCAAATTATTTTTAGTTCAACTGGCCACAGTTGGGAATAAACCTAGATTCTATGTTGAATATTTATACTACATCTGATAAAGTAGCCAATGTAAAGATGTGGTCTATGGTTTTTACACACACTGTGGTAAGAAGGCAATTCAAATATTATAAGACCTATCTTACAAGCTTCCTGGTATCAGACAGATATGTCAAGGCTCATTCATATAAAAAATGTATTTATTAAGGTCACTAAGTAAATACTGTTTCAGTAAGTGAGCAATTTAGATACAAATGTATACATTTAAAAATATACTTACCTACCAAATTAAAACATAGAATGAGCTGCAGGAGTAGTTGTAATAGTATATATGGTTTGTGTATTCATAGAGAACATTTTATTCATAAGGTATGAAACACTGAAAGGATCATGGAATACAAAATCATACTAACCAAAGTCCTTCCCTGGCTGTTACAGATCATGGTACCCTGGGAAGATCAGCCTCACTGGGATTCAAGTTCGTCAGCTGAAAAAGAGGGGGAGACATTAAATAATCTGTAAGGTTTCTTCTATTACAAATTGCCATGATTTCTTCTTTACAACTTATTTCTCATTTAGGAAGAAAATGGGTAAAACGCAAGGTATAAAATATGAATTGCATTGTATAGTAGGAAATCATGAACTTTGTCTTGGCATGTTTTTTTCTTTTCAGCTAACATTGTTGAAATTCAGTTAATATTCAATAAACTGTACATATTTAAAGTGTACAATTGGAAAAGTTTTGACAATTGGATCCATCTGGGAAGGCATCACCCCAGGTGTTCTTAGGGATTTGGTATAACCCCTCCCTTTTCTCCCTCCTTGTCCTTTTCTTGCCCTGTGTCCAGGCAACCATTGATCTACTTTGTATTCTTAGAGTTTAGTTAGCATTTTATAGAATTTTATATAAATGGGATCATATCATATGTGTTCTTTTTATTTTTGGTCTGGCTTCTGGTACTTAGCGTAATTATTTGAGAATCATTTGTTTTCTTGCATGTATCAATAGTGTGATCCTTTATATTGTTGAATACCATTCCATTGTAAGAATGTCACAGTTCATCTATTCGCTGGTTGGTTCACATTTGCATTGTTTCCAGTTTGTATCTATAACAAATAGAGCTTCTCTGAAGATTCCTGTATGTCCCTGTATGGTCATATGCTTTCTTTTGGGTAAATATCTAGAAGGGAATGGCTAGATCTTATGGCAGATGTCTAATTTTTAAGAAACCACAAAAGTATTTCCTGAAGTGATTGTACCATTTTCTATTCCCGGCAGTGGTATATGAGAGTTCCAGTTGTTCTACACCATCACCAGCCTGCTGTGGTCATTTAACTACATTTTAGCCACCCTAGTGGGTGAAAGTATTTAGAATACTAATATTGTGTTTATTTTTCTTTTTTAAGATTTTATTTATTTTAGAGAGTGAGAGAGGGCACAAGTGAGAGTAGGGAGGGGGAGAAGGAGATGGAAAGCGAGAAAGAATCTGAAGCAGACTCCACAATGAGTGCAGAGAGAGCCCCATGTGGGGCTTGATCTCACCAACATGAGATCACAACTTGAGCAGAAACCAAGAGTCCTATGCTTAACCAGCAGAGCCACCCAGGCACCCCTCCCCCTGTGGTTTAGTTTGCATTTTCCTAATGACTAGTGATACTGAGCATTTTTTCATATGCTTATTTGGCCTCTGTAGGCCTCTGTAGGGTCCAGATTTTTTTCCTTCCATTTTTAAGAGGATTGTTTGTTTTCTCACTATTAAGTTTTGAGAATCTATAATTCTTTATATATTGTAGCTATTCTTACTTTTAAGGCTTATTAGATGAGACCAGAGCAATGCTCAGTCTCGGGCTAATTATCCTCCAATATTGAGGTAAGACTCTTCTGTATTCTCTACCCAGGTCCCTGTGAATCATGACAATTTCCTCTGGTTTGTGGGAACAGGGCTATTCTTGTACCCATGTAAAACCCAGGGACTATTACCTGTAATTCTTTTGAATAGTTCTTTGTTTGTCCTTGGGTAATTTCCATAAGAACACATGCTGATCAACAATCAGTTGAAAACTTGAGACTCTCTGGAGCCCCTGGAGTCCTCTCTTATGCAGTTTTCTCCTTTCTGAAACTCTGGAGAATTCTAGCTGCTTTGATCTCAAATCAGGGAATGTGTTGAGCACTTCTTGGTTTCTCCCAACTGAAAGTGTGGTTGGAAACTCAATACAATAAACTGGGGCAATTTTTGAGCTTGTCTTGTTTGCTTCTGTAGAGATCACTGTCATTTGTTATTTGATATCTAGTGTCTTGAAAATGGCTTTTACATGTTTATTTCCTCTATCCTTTTTTGTTGCTTCAGGTGAAAGGTAAATTTGGTCCCTTTTACTCCATTTTGGCCATAACTGGAATGGTTTTGAATTTTTTTCTTTAGGGTTTGGATAAAGTCCTAATGAGAGCCACTGGCCATTTGGGCATTGTATCTGCTTGCTCATAATCTCACTGTTATTAACATTTTGGTTTATATTTGTCTAGTTCTCTTTTGCTCTTTTTCTTAAACAGCTTTATTGAAATATAATACGTACATCACAATTTATTCATTTAAATTATACAAGTCAGTGTTTTTTATATAATCATAGATATGTGCAACAATTACCACAGTCAATTTTAGAATATTTTTAACACTGTAATAAGAGCTTCAGATCCTTTATCAATCACTCCCATCATTCCCCTCCCTCCCCTACCCCAGTTCTAAGCAACCACTAATCCACTTTCTCTCTTTCTGTAGATTTGTCTATTCTATACACTTTATATAAATGGAATCATATACTATTTGGTCTTTTGTGGTTGACTTCTTTCACTTAGCATAATTCTTTTAAGCTTCATCTATGCTGTAGCATATATCAGTACTTCATTCTTTTTTATGGCCAAGTAATATTCCATTGTATGGATATATCAAAATTTTTTATTCTAGTCATCTGTTGTTGATAACTGGGGTTTTGTTACTACCTTTTGACTATTGTGAGTACAGCTGCTGTAAACATTACACACTTGTATTTGAGTACCTACTTTTAATTATTTGTATATTTCTAAGACTGAAATTGCTGTGCTGTATGGTAATTCTATGTTTAACTTTTTGAGGAACTGTCAAATTGATTTCCACAGTGGCTGAATTACTTTATATCACCAGCAGTGTACAAGTATTCTAATTTCTTCACATTCTTGTAAGCACTTTGTTATTTTTCATGTTTAAAAAATATATAGCCATCCAGGGTACCTGGTTGGCTCAGTCAGTTGATCATCCAACTCTTGGTTTTGGCCCATGTCATGATCTCAGGGTTGTGGGGTCCAGACCTACATTGGGCTCCATGATCAGTGTGGAGTCTGATGGCGATTCTCTCCCTCCCTCCCTCCCTCCCTCCCTCCCTCCCTCCCTCCCTCCCTCCCTCCACCCCTCTCTCTCTCAAATGAATAAGTAAATATACAAATAAAATCTTTAAAAAATGTATATAGCCATCCTACTAGGTATGAAGTGGTATCTCATTGTGGTTTTGATTAGCTTTTCCCTAATTACTAATGATGTTAAACATCTTTTCATGTAATTGGTGGTTATTTGTATGTCTTCTTTGAAAAAATGTCTATTCAAGTGCTTTGCCCATTTTAACATCAGGCTGTTTGTTGTTGAGTTTTAAGAGTTCTTTATATATTCTGGATACTAAATTTTTGTCAGATATATGACTAACAAAATTTTTCTCCCTTTCTGCAGATTGTCTTTTTACTTTTGTTAACAGTATCCTTTGATGTACAAAAGGTTTTAAAATTTGATGAAATTCAACTTGTCTTTTTTTATTACTTGTGCTTTTGGTGTCATATCTAAGAAAATGCTGCCAAATTTAAGGCCATAAGGATTCACCCTATGTTTTCTTCTTATAATTTTATAGCTTGAGCTCTTTCACTTAGATGTTTGATCTATCTTGATTCAATATTTGAAACTGCTGTGAGGAAAGGTCCAACTTTATTCTTTTGCATCCAGTTGTTCTCAGCAATTCTTTGAAAATTCCACTCTTTCACCATTGAATAATCTTGGTACCCTTGTTGAAAATTAGTTGACCATAGACATATGGATTTATTTTTGGACTCTAAATTCCATTTCACTTGTCTATATTTTTATCTGTATGCTAGTACCATACCATACTAAGTTTTGAAATTAAGAAGTGTGAGTTCTCTTACTTTGTTTTTCTTTCTCAAGATTGTTTTGGCTATTCTGAATTCCTTAAAATCCCATTTAATATTGGAATCAAATTGTCAATTTCTACAAAGCAGTCAGCTGAAACTTTATGGGGCACTGCTTTAAATCCGTAGGTCAATTTGAGGAATATTGCCATCTTAAAATATTAAGTCTTTTAATTCATGAGCATGGGGATGATTTTGTATTCATTTAAATTTTCTTTGATTTCTTTCAATAATATTTTATAGTTTTTAGCATATAAGTTTTATATTTTTACTAAATCATTCCTAAGTATTTTATTCTTTTTTGGTGTTGTTATAAATAGAGATTTAAAAATTAATTTTCAGATTGCTCATTACAAATGTGTAGAAATAGAAACAGTATTTGTTTATGTATTTTATATCTTTCAAACTTGTGGAATTTCTGGTGAATTCCTTTTGTAAAAAATATTTTATTTATTTATTAATGAGAGACACAGAGAGAGGTAGAGACATAGGCAGAGGGAGAAGCAGACTCCCTGCGGTGAGCCCGATGTGGGACTGAATCCCAGGACCCCGGGATCATGACTTGAGCCCAAGGCAGACTCTCAATAGCTGAACCACCCAGGCGCCCCTCTTCTGGTGAATTCCTTAGGATTTTCTATATACAAGTCCATGTTACTTGTGATAGAGATAGTTTTACTTCTTTTTCAATTTGAGTATTTGTTTGTTTATTTATTTATACCTAATTGCCCTATCTAGATATTGAATAGAAGTGGTGATAGCAGACATTCTTATTCTTTTTTTTTTTAAGATTTCATTTTTAAGTAATTTTTATACCCAGCGTGGGACTTGAACTTACAACCCTAAAATCAAGAGTTGTGCATACTCTATTGACTGACCAGCCAGGTGCCTCTCTTATCTTGTTATTTTATTTTATTATTTTATTTTATTTTATTTTATTATTTTATTCATTCATTCATGAGAGAGAGAGAGAGAGAGAGAGAGGCAGAGACACAGGCAGAGGGATAAGCAGGCTCCATGCAGGGAGCCCTACCTGGAACTCAATCGGAGGTCCCTAGGATCAGGCTCTGGGCTGAAGGTGGCGCTAAACCGCTGAGCCACCCGGGCTACCTCTTATCTTGTTCTTGATCTTAGAAGGAAAGCGTCCAATTCTCACCATTAATAATTAATTATGTAGCTGTAGTTTGTTTGTTTGTTTTTTGTAGATGCCCTTTATCAGGTTGTGGAAGTTCTCTTCTATTCTTAGTTTGTTGAATGTTTCTATTATGAAATGGTGTTGAATTTAATCAAATTCTTTCTACTTTTATTCAGATGAAGTGTTTTTTGTTTTATATTATATTGATAGAATGTGTCACATTAATTGATTTTCAGATGATGTATTTGTCTGGTTTTGATACCAGGATAATACTGGTCTTATAAAATGAGTTGAATATTGGTCACTCTTAAATTTTGGGAGAATTTGTGAAGAATTAGTATGCATGCTTCTTTAAATGTTTAATAGAATTCCACAGCCATCTACACCTGGCTTTTATTTGTAGGTAACTTTTTAATTACTCATCAATCTCTTTATTTGTTATAGGTTTATTTGTATCTATTTTTCTTGAATCAGTTTCAACTGTTTGTATCTTTCTAGGAATTTGTCAATTTTATCCACGTTAACTAATTTGTTGGCATACAACTGTCCATGGTATTCCTTTATACTCCTTTTCATTTCTTTAAAGTTGATAGTAATGTCTACTTTCGTTTCTAATAATTTGAGTCTTTTCTATGTTGGGCAGTTTAGCTAACATTTTCTAAAATTTGTTACCTCTCTTTTTCAAATAAAAATAATTTAACCTGTATTTCCTTGTGTTCCTGTGTGTGCGTGTGTGTGTGTGTGTGTGTGTGTTAACATTAAACCTTTTAATCCAACCGGAATTCATTTCACTATATAAGGGATCTTACTTTTAATTTTAAAATAATTAACCAATCATTCCAGTACCACTTGCTGAATAATTTATCTATCTCCAAAGATTTGAAATGTTCCTTAATTATACACTGTATTTTTACATATACTATGGATTATTTCTAGGCTTTCTCTTCTTTTGTGTAATCATATCTACCAATTCTTATGATGGATATCATACTGCTTTTATTTCTTACTATTTTATCATTTATAAAATAATAAGAAAAAAACTTATTATTAACTAGAAAAAAAACTACCCTCTCACTATTTCTTAAATTTTAGCTATTTCTATCAACTTATATTCCAGCTGATCATTAGAACAACTTTATCACATCACCTCTGTTCCCTTTGTACCGCCTTCCCCAAGGAATGTTTGAGTTTTTTTCAAATGCTGGGAGTTTATTTGATCTGAAATCAATTCATATAATATTCTGAGAAAGATAGACATTATAAAATATTGAATGTACACATCATAGGTGCTCTCCTACTCTTTGACCTATTTTTAGTGTTGCTGACCACTAGACTCCTGAGCTTCTTCAAATGTAACTATGCAATTATTCTTGACTCTTTCCTTATGGTAGTATATCTCAGGTCTTCTTTTTCTTCTCCCTTTCTTTTTCCACTAGGACTTTCTTAACAATCCTTTATCAATCTTTCTCCTTCTCCATACTGCTTCATAGTTAGAAAAATTATCTTTGTCTATTTTTTTCTTAGAAGTCACGGGGACTACCAATTGCTTAATTCAATCAAATAGGCCTTTACTCTGAATTTAAAAATGTCTAATTGTCATCTAGAATCTCACTCCCACCCTAAAGCCCACATTCTGTTCTCAGACCCTCAACTCAAAATTTGTATTCCTCTCCTACTACTTCTTGTTTTGTAATTTCTACTTTAGCAAAACAAAGCTATTCATATTTCTTTACTTTGGCAAAGTAAAATTCATTGCCATATATAATTCACCAACATTTACCTACAGACGATCGTATAGATACACTGTTTTATGGTATTTATTCCTTACCATCTTCCATAAAAATGTATATCCTCTCCTCCTTTCAGCCCCTGCTCAATACAAACTTGAGACAAGAAGTGTGTCTATTTTAATGCTACTCCAGTCATTCCAGCAGCTTTTCTTGATGGTATTATTTAGTTATAATTGATTATACAGAGATGCCTTATTCAAGAAAGTACAGTGTACAAGCATGTATAATATATATGATTATGATTAGTTTTATAAATTTGATTCACCATTGATTCATTTAAATGTTAGATTATATTTTTTGGAAGCTATAAAAATTTAAACTGGGAGTTATTGTTTCCAGCAGTGTGAAAGCTCTATGAACTTATAAATCAATAATTACAAATAAATAAAATGAATTGCTTCAAACACATGAAAGAATATAAAGCTTAGTATAACTTAAAACATATAAAATTTATTATCTAATGCTTCTTTTTTTTTTTTTTAAAGATTTATTTATTCACGATAGACATAGAGAGAGAGAGAGAGAGAGGCAGAGACGCAGGAGGAGGGATAAGCAGGCCCATGCCGGGAGCCTGACGTGGGACTCGATCCTGGGACTCCAGGATCGCGCCCTGGGCCAAAGGCAGACACGAAACCGCTGAGCCACCCAGGGATCCCCTCTAATGCTTCTTTGTAAAGCTATTCCTGGGTATTCATATTTGTTAAATACTTACTGTGGACATAGTTTTTAAAAATCTCTCTGTAAGTTCAGTCCATGAGGGATAATGAATTCAAACCATTGTGCAATTAGAGGATTTCCTGACCTAAACTCACCCACCTTGGGCATTAACATAATGAATGCAGAGGACAAATATGAAGAGAGAGACCTTTTTCATCTTTTGGAAACTGGAGACTTCTAGTAGAGGACGGTTATATTGAGTCTTGCAGGAGAAATAGAAGTTAGCTAGATAGTGGGGTGGGAGGGGTGATCATTCCAAAAATAGCAATGGATGTATGTGCAGAGACCTGCGAGACTGTGACAAATATGAGAAATTGCTAATATTCCATACTAATGGAACAAAGGATGAATATGTGATCATGGGGAGATAAGACCAGAAAGCTAAACTGAGGCCAAGTCATGAAGAGCTTTGTAAATTATACCAAAGAGTTTGGCCTTTCTTCTACAGGCAATGGGAACTTGCTTACAGAAAGAAATACTTCTATCAGTATATTATGAAGTTCCTGTTAATGTATTATGAAGTTCCTATCAATATATTATGAAGGAAAAAAAAACCCTCAAATACTTCTTATCTAATGTGCAAGGCAACCTTAAAAAAAAACAACAAAAGAAGAAGAATAAAAAGAAGGAGCCCTGGCCTCCTCTTACAAAAAGAGTATCAGCAAATCAGGTTCACAACTAACTTCAGATTTCTGTTTCTTAGATTTTGTTTGTTGTAAAGTGCTTTTATCTTGTTTTCAAAGATCCAAAGTATAGAATTGTTTACTTATTTCTAGCAGCTATATTTTTCCCTTCACAGATTGTCCCTGTCTTTGAATGTGCCTTTTGAAATGGTATTTTCCAATTTGATTTTCAGGAGTAAGGCCTCGAGCATGAAAAACATGAATTTTTTTTCTTAGAAGCAAGTGAGCTTTCCTTCTTTCCTGATGTACACAGATGGTTTCAGGATGTATCAGTGCTGAGAGCCATTTACAGTCAAAAGATTTTTTGATCTTTGGCAAGCCCTAGAGGGAAGAGGAGATTAATGTTACATGTCCTTCCCAACATCAGACTGGAGGAAAGGTTGGTAACTGCGATGAATGTTTTAGTCTTAAGAGAAACTTGCACCTTTGGCAATATCTGCGCAGGTGGCAGTGATGCCTGAGAAAGCATGTGGGGCTTCTAGGAGGGGCTGGGAGGAGGCACACTGCTTGCACTGTGATGTAGTGGGAAAGGAAGGTTAAGTGGTCTCCAATTTTTAAAATCTATGTAATTTTTAAAAGTCACTTTTATATAATTGTGGAGTTATTTCCTGAGGGATTTTTGTTGTTGGTGGTGGTGGTTTGTTTTGGGTACAAAGTCAAGAAGACCAAAATGATGAAGTTATGAGGAAGTGGCTCCAACCACTGGGGAATGAGGGATAGAGAATTCAGCTCCCAGAGTTCACTGCTGAGCTCTTAATCAGAATATGAAAGTTGCACTTCACATCAAACCACTGGATGGTCATTTCCTCAGAAGGTCTGGATGGTTTTCACTCTGACACCACATTGTGACTTGGGAAGAAAGGTGACAAAGAAGGGAATAGAAGGAAGTGAACCTAATGTTCAAAGGGTGATTTTGTGTTTCCAACAGGTGTAGATTGGAATAGGCATAGGTGATGAATAAATGAATGAGTTAGCTAGTTCAGAAGAAGAAATGTACACTTTGAAAAGTGGGCTATGCCTTTTGATTTTTTCCCTTTTGATTGTTTTCTTTCAATTTTTTACACAAAGCCCTTTTCAAAACAGCAGTTTAATATGTCCCAAAGAAGATAAGGGAAAGAGATTTTGTTTGGATTGAAATCTGGGATAGAATTTAAAAAGGGGAATGGTGTATTCTTGGGATTCTGGCAAGGTGAAGGTTATGGCAGTGAGAAATATCTCAGGACGTAGTGAAGTTTCACAAGTGAGTAAGGGTCATTTGTACGGTCATGGTTCCCAAACAGAGATTCTCCTGAGAGCTCTTCTCTGCTCAAAATTGGAAGGAATTTGCATTACGATGAGAGGCTATTTTCTTGGAAAAGCCTCTTAGACCTTAAGTAGCTTGCAAGAGACTCTTTTGACAAGGTTCATGAAAATGGTGTCAGGAAAAGGAAATTACTTGCTTTAATAACTCTGACATTATTGGTGTTAAGTGTTTTGCATTCTGTTTGGTGATTTGCATACAGATGGGGCTATGTGGACTCAGAACGGTGTTCCTTTGTGTTTCTTCCCATTTCTAGCACTATAAAAAAATGAGTCAGAGATGCACATCAAGTTGTCCTAAAAGAGCCAGTGATTTTAATTAGTTTTGAGAGAGAAGTTAACCTAAATACAGCATTGGGATTAGAATTGGAAGAATTTTCTACTTAACTGTTTTTATTTTGGCCTATCACCTACAAAACTATCACACTGCCATGGGATTTTAAAGCTGATGGGGCTTAGAAATCATATAGACCAGTAGGTCAGTACTTCTGGTCTCCTGGCTTCAGGTCAGCTTTTTCCAGCATATTGTGCTTACTCTCTTTGCAAACTGTAAAATACAATGTTGTCAGTTAAGTTTAGGGAATTTAATGACGAAAGAGACACATCCTTGCCAATTTAGATTTTGTTTTTACTACAGATGTGGTAGTCAATTTATGTATTGCTACCCGAATGTAGAAGTTGCACTGGGCATCTCTGAACCTCCCCTCCTAGACTTGAGAATCCTTCAATCTTTGAAGCCTTTTAGGAACATCTCTTGATATTTCAAAGATACAGATACAGAATCATACCACTGTTAATGTTTTTGGCCTCAAATTCCTATCTTTAAAATGGAGTATTAAAATTGTTCTTTTGTCTTATAAGAGTCCAAGCTTTTTGTTCATCATTCCACCTGTCTAGAATATTCTGCTTCTTTTTTTTTCACCTTTCTTTCCTTGAAAAACTCAGTTCAAATTCTCATTCCTTTAGGTTTAATGATCTCTTCAGCTTCCTTCATATTACTATTCAATTGTTTTGGTAAGTAGTGTCACTATATGGGATTTTTTTTTTTACACTGTGGTTATTTATTGTTATGTACTTATATATTTTGACAGCTTATATAAACTCCAGATTGCTTTTAGAGAGTGAAAACCATGACCTTTCCAAATTTACATTCAGCAGAATGCATCTCAGAGTGTTTACTATATATTATATATTTAGCAAATAATTGTAATTTTGATTTTACATTATTTGTAGTTTTCTGTTTTTAACAAAACCATTTTTTACAAAAGCTTAGCAAATGGAGGTGTACCTGAAAACATTTATTTTTAAAGTGCAGCATATTAGTTATTTTCTTAACTTTTATTTCTTAGTGTGAAAAAAATGCAGTGTCCCAGCCCAGCATCACAAAAGAAAAGTATAGAAGAGAGAGTTTGAAACAGAGAGATGGGGACACCTGGGTGGCTCAGTGGTTGAGCATCTGCATTTGGCTCAGGGCATGATCCTGGAGTCCTGGGATTGAGTCCCACATTGGGCTCCCTGCATGGAGCCTGCTCCTCCCTCGGCCTGTCTCTGCCTCTCTCTGTGTCTCTCATGAATAAATAAATAAATAAAATCTTTTTAAAAATTAAAAAAAAAAAAGAAATCGAGACAAAAAATAGTAAGTGATACAGTTAATTGTTGGAGCTTCTAATTTCTTTTTAAGAAGAAAAATAAGATTAATAGAAAATATATTTTGAAAACATAATTTCCCAATAATATTTTTTCAGCCAATGGATTAATTTGATAAATAAGTGATTATTCTTTTAAAGATTTATGTGTTAGGCCCTATGCTGTGGATTCAGTACCCTATAAGACAGAAAGGGCCCCTGTTCTTAAAAGAATACATTTTACTAGGAAGGCATTTTAGCTAATGTGTATCATGATATGCAACTGAAACTCTTATCACCTATACTATTCATATGTGTGCATTGTGGTTAAAAAAATATTATAAAGTTAAATGCAAAATAACTTGGAAACAAAAGCTGATAAAATACTGTAACTACTGTCTTGATTTCAACTGTGTGATGATCAGTGAGGTTTCATTGTTTTTACTGATTTTAATAAGTGGCATAAATGTATACACATGTATAACTTAATAGTAAAAATATTAACAGTACAGCAGATAGATGCTCTGTAGGGCACACCTAGTTATGTGACCTTTCTGGTAATTGTCTGGTCCACATACCACTTAAGTTCTTGTAAAGATTCTTTAGTGAAGAACCAAAAACAGACTTGGAAATAAGGTGCTCACATTTCACAGTCCCTTCATAAAGAAGCTGGAGACTTAACACAACAGTGTTATTCCTGTGGCCAATTCCTCTGTGAGGAAGATTAGTTTGACTGAGGAATTTGTGGGTGCAGAAGGTTTTTAGACTTTGTTTATAAATAAGTGGCTTCCTAGGATTTGGCTTGAATTTACAGTGTATGTTTATCTGAAGCCCCCGAAGACAGATGTATATGAACACTTATCTATCATCTTGTAATCAAGGGGGAAATGAGCTACAGATTTCCTGATTTCTTTGCCAGAGGCAACGACTTTTCTCCAGTAACATAAACACAGATGCAGGGAAGTGTTCCATTTAAACCTCTTCCAAAGTTCATGGGTATTTTCCCTTGGTATGACTAGTTCTGGTGCTCAGTTTAGGTTTAAAATAAGTTATTTTTCAAATACCTATTTTGATACAGTGGACTTGTTTAAGAGTAAAGTCATCATGGGTAATAAACAATGGACTTGAACCTCCACCTACAATAAACTATAATATTATTACCTTAAAATGATAAGGCACTGTGATATTCAAAGCACCTTTTCATGCAATGTCTTTCTTGTTACTCAGATAATCCTATAAGATAGAAAGGGCAGCCATTATCACCATCACTTTACAGATGAAAAAACTGAGTCCTCTACAGTTTAAGTGATTGCCTAAGGACATAAACTGATAAATGGTGGATTTAAAACTAGGGCACTGAGATAACTCTTAAATACAAGTTAGGATTTTGCATTTCAGCATTTTGCAATGGTATTCTAATAAAAAAATATAAGAAAAACTGAACACGTTCTTGCTTCAAGATAGGATGGAATCAAAGAAAGAACAATGAACCAGAGACCTGGATCCAGTTCCAGTTTTGCCAACTGACTCAGTGATTATGGACAACCTGCTATTCTTTCAGGGTCTGATTTTATCACCTATACAAAGAAAGCATTGAATTAAATTATCTGTAGTGTCTCTTTCAGACCTAACATTGTATGAAATAGTTGGTGTTCAACTATCTAAGTTCTAGATTTTTCTAAGCTATTTATTCCCTTTTACCTTCCCATATCTGTGCATTCCTCCTGCCCCCATCCACATCTGACTAACTGAGGAGATAATCTCAGACATGTAAACTGTGCAGACCTCAAAATCCCAACTGCCAAAATATCTCCATGAGCTTGCCCCCATGCTCTTGCCTTATCACTTTATCTAATGTTGCCTGAAATTCCCAGAATAGAGCCTCTTTTTGAGGGACCATGAGAAAGTTTGCAGATTTGCTAGGGCTGCAATAACAAAATATCACAGACTAGATAGCTTAAATATCAGAAATTTGCTTCTTCACAGCTCTAGAGGCTAGGAGTCAAGATCAAGGTGTTAGTAGGTTTAGTTCCTTTTAAAGCCACTCTCCTAGCTTTGCAGATGGCTTTCTTACTGTGTCCTCATATGTTCACCCCTGGGTGTGTGTGTCTCCTGTTTTTTAATTTCTTTTTCTAAAGACATTAGTCATATTTGGATTATGTCTCACCCTAAATTGCTTCACTTAAACTTAATTACCTCTTCAAAGACACTGTGTCCAAGTGCAGTCACACTCTGAGGTACCAGGGGTAAGTTCTTTAACATATGAATTTGGAGGGAGACATAATTCAGCCTAAAACATACTTGCCCTAGAAAGATTTCTCTAAAACATTCTCTAGGAGTTAGGGAATAAAGCCATAACATAGATCACTAAAGTGGAGATGGATGCAGCTGGAGGAAAGGGTATAAAATCTGGAAGGGATAATTGCTGATGAAGTGGATTGATTGGGGCACCCAGAAGACATTCTTTGCTGAAAGTAGGCTGTACTCACTGCTGTCTTTATAGAAGTGTGGAGGCTGAGAAAATTAAGGCCATTCCACTTTAAGTTCAGCTTTATCACAAGTACAGCCATTCCAGGCCCCTGTGAATAAGAGCTGAACTTTACCTTACTTCAGTTACAGGAAGAAAACAGTTTACAGCTTAACGTCCTAGAAAGCCCCATATTAGAATAAAAACAGAGCCCAAGGGCAGGAAGCACCTATTAGAATGAGAACAGAGCTCAATGCCCTTGAAGGCCCCATATCAAAATGTAAACAGAACTTGAGGAATTCCTCCACCCCTTCTGGAGGTCCCCTAGACTAGTCCTTAAAACTAAGCTGAAACCCACCTTGGGGTCCAAGTCCCTGCTCCGCATTGTCGGGTACACTTGGACCCAAGCTCGAGCTTGTAAATAAACCCTCGTGTGTTTGCATCGGTGTCGGCTCCTTGGCGGTTTCTCAGATTCGCAATCTTGGGCACAACAGAAGTAATGACTTGGATGAAAGGAAATGAATTTAACTTATAATGTCTCTTACAATAATTACTCTTCTGTGTCAATGCTTTGGAGAGGCCCTATCAGAAAAAAAAACCCAAACAATATTCTGTGTTTTCAGCCTCAGAATTTGCTGTTTTCTCATATCCAAAAGACACATGCTATAACCATGCTTTAGTTCAAGACTACAAGCAACTTTTCAGCTAAAGATTTCTCTCTGGTAATAGAGACAGTCTACTAAACACTACTAAAACACTTGGCTACTTTTTATAATTATTGAATTATTGCTGTATATTTTTCCATGTTCAGGCTGAATAACAGATAATTCATTTGCCTCAAGTAGGTTTGCGCAAATTTTCAGTTTTTTATCCCAAACACAGACATGACACATGTCAAGACTCACAAAATGTCTAGATGGCAGTGTCCAATATGTTAGCCAGTAGCCATTTAAATTTAAAGTTGAATTGATTAAAGTTAAATACTATATAAATTTAGTTCCTCAGTTGCACTGGCCATATTTCAAGTGCTCAATGAGCATGTATGGCTACCATATTCAACAGTGCAGATATAGAACATTTCCATTATCACAGAAAGCCTATTGGATAACACTGATGTAGATTATTTTTCACATTGATACCTACTGATAAAATACATTCTCATTTAATAGAACCAAACTTATTCTGTAAAATATTTTGTTCCTTATCAGTTAGAATGCATTTAGCTATAAATAACAAAAACTCAACTTATAGAGGCTTGAACAAAAAAGGATTTATTATTCCTATTGTAGATTCAGCTGTTCACCACTGTCAGGGCTCATATCACCATGATTTTCTTAGTCTTTCCTTCATGGTTGAAAGGTGCCTACTCTGGTTCCAATCATCTCATCCACATTTAAGATAAGAAGAAGGTGAGGAGCCTCTGGGTGCCTCAGTTGGTTAAGTGTCGCACTCTTGATTTTGGCTCAGGCCATGCTCTCAGGGTCATGATCTCAGGTCGTGAGATTGACCCTTGTGTTGGGCTGTGCACTGGGTGTGGGCCTAAGATTAAGATTCTCTCCCTTTTCCTTTCCCTACTGGCTGTCTCTCTAAAGATTGAAAGAAAGAAAGAAAAAAAGGAAGAAAGAAAAAGGAAGGAAGGAAGGAAGGAAGGAAGGAAGGAAGGAAGGAAGGAAGGAAGGAAAGAAAGAAAGAAAGAAAGAAAGAAAGAAAGAAAGAAAGAAAGAAAGAAGAAAGAAAGAAAGAAGAAAGAAATTAAAAGGAAGTATGTGGCATCCATATCAAAAAAGAAAAGACTTTCCCAGAAATCCCTTAGCTGACTTTGGCATGTATGTAAACCACAGGATTTTCTATGCCCACTCATGGAATATGGTTAGGAATCATGGATTAGGAGTCGTGGTTAGGACAGCCAAGCAACAAGCAGTGTCTTCTATAGCTTTCTAATAGGATTTGTGAAAAATAGTTCCTGATATCACAGGGACGTTAGCAAGAAGCAAGAGATTATATCCCATCATTCCTCTAAAAGAACAAATATTGAAGATCTGGGTTTTCTTTCTATTCAACAATCCATATTTCCAAAGTTTACAAAATAGGAAGGAGTGGCAACCTCTATCTGAATTATATCTATACTGATTGTGATAACGATTGTGAGCACATAGAACAACTGAGAAAGTATGTCTGTTACTTGAAAGCCGTGTGATGAAGTGGAAAGAAGATAGATTTTCTTTCACCTGTCCATGTAATTACTAAATTGAGCAGGTCACCTATCCTAAGTTTGATTATCTGTAGGATGGAGATTATTGTGAAATCAAATGAGCCAACATGTGCTAAATGTGTCTGGTGTGGAATAGCCACCTCACAAACATTACTTCTTTATCCTACTTCTTTTCCTATGTTGTGCAGAGTAGTCTCAAACTGAGCTTTCAGAAATGATCACATAAAGTGTTATAAAATTTCCAAATACAGATTGAAGTATTAACATGAAGTAATAACTTGATCATATGTACTCAGAAAAAGTATCTTAAGGGACGTTTGGGTAGCTCAGTGGGTGAGTATCTGCCTTTGGCTTAGGGTATGATCCCGGTCCTGGGATCGAGTCCTATGTCAGGCTCCCGGTGAGGAGACTACTTCTCCCTCTGTCTAGGTCTCTGCCTCTTTCTGTGTCTCTCATGAATAAATATATAAAATCTTAAAAAAAAGGAAAAAGTATCTTAAGTCCTTTGTTTAAATCTGGTGATGTCACACTCACCACAATGTGTTCTTTAATTTCCCTGAAGTTAAAAGTTACTAAGAAGAACGAAAGATTTTTTTTCCCTTAAATTTCTTTTACTTAGCTAACTTGCAGATCTGGACATAATTTGCAATAAAATTGACCTTTGCTTTAGTGAGCTTCAGAACTTAATTGTCTCAGAGACGAAACACACATGGAAGGGGTAGTGATCAGGGAGCAAATGTGGGGAATGATGACAGGCAGGTTTTCTGTATCCTGAGAAACTTCTAGGGTGAAAGATGGTTGTCACAAGAAACCAGCTGGGCCCCAGAAGAAGCCATTTTGGAGAAAGATGAAGAGGCTTACAAAGACTTAACAAAAGAGTAAAATCTTATCTAGTATTAACAACGAGAGCCTTGGAGCCATATAAGCACTCTCTGGGTGAGCAAGGCGGAGAGAAAAGCACAGTTAAAGCAATCATTTTGAATTGCTACTGGGTTTTTTCCTTGGATATAGTGGCCATCGAGGCCTGCAATCAGCTTAATTATACCTACAACAAAAGGAGTAGCACAAGGGAACAGGTATAGCTGAGGAAAAGCTACTGTAGATACTTGCCCTGATGGAGAGGAATCTGAGAATCCTAGATTTCCTCTGTGAAATTAAGTGGGTCACAAATTCTACTGGCTCTTGCAACATAGGGAGGATTTAGAAGGTGGACAGAGGAACTTTCTCCTTTGTTGCTGTTATTCAAATTGAAGTCTTCCCAAAGCCTGTCTCAGGCACCCCACTTCTGTGATGAAACTCTTTACTTGGAACGCATGGCACATGTAAACAGCAAAAAAGAATTTGCATGACTGAACAAAATGAGATGAAGAGGCTTGAAAAGTAAGTTTGGCTAGACAGCGAGGAAGAGGATGGCAAGCATTTTGTTCCATATTTGGAAAGCAGCAAACAGTGAGGGCCAAAGGGAATTATTTGCTGTGTTACTTGGGGGGGCGGGGGGCATAATGAAGCATCACAAGGTAAAATGAAAGTAAGGAGAATTTAGTGAACATTTGAAATGCCTTCCTCCAGGAGCTACTACAGGTTAGCATTCTCAGAACAGGCCTAATTTAGCACAACAGGCCTTCTCTGGGATTGAATGCGATCCATTTCATTGTAGAATCCTTTCTTGCAGAGAGGCACTGTGAACACCCATGATTTAAGACTATTTTAGGCTGTAGGTAGAAATAATGTTGTAAGAAGCAATTCTCTATTGTTTTGCATATTTGACCATTGAAAACTGCTTGCTTTTCCCCCTTCTTTAACACTGTCTTGGTTTGGGAACCCACAAAATTGGAGCTTGAAATAAGGATTTAGTGCACACAATTTATTTGGGAAGTGATTTCAGGAAGTAGGAAGAAAAGAGGAAGGAATGAAATGGAAGTAGGAAAAGCCAATAAAGGCTGCATTCTAAATTCTCTACTGTGATAGGCAGTGAGAGTTCAAATCACAGAATGCTTTCCAAAATTCTCTTTGGCCTGGGAAATGGCAGCATTTGTCCATTGGCTTCCATTGTCGTTGGTTGAGGGTAACTCTCAGAGATGTTAGCTTCCCAGCACTTCCAGGTACTGGGTTCCCACAGATTTGGCAAAAGTTCCTAAACAGAAAAGCACAGGTTTCATGAAGTGGGAAGCTATACGTGTCCACTACAGATGTGGCTAAAATCAGAAGTAGGCTGAGCAGATAGATCCAAGGCTCTAGGAACATCTGCTACAAACCCAATTTACCTCCCTGAACACCTAACTCATCAGATTCAGATTTGTTAGATGAAGGACAGCATTTTACATGGTAACATTGACTCTGCAATGTTAGAGATGGTGCCCTTCCTTTGAAGCCTACCTTTTTCCATACTCACATTTGCGTACTCTTTCTTATTATGCCCTCTTGGGACTTCATTAACTACTGACCATTTTTCCAGTTTTACACAAATTATAATTCTCTGTGTTGCCATCAGCATTTTCAAACTTGTCTCATTTTTTGCATTGCCAAACAAGCAGCTACTCCATGAACTTTTGTGCAACTCCGTACCTAAGAAAGTGGTTTGCTTTCAGTATATATTCAGTATGTAGGTTGATTAGTTTGTTTTTCATTTATATTCATTTTTCAAAAACTGGAAGTACAATATGTGCACATGATAAAAATTCAAGCAGTGCAAGCATTTGTACAATAAAAAGTCATTCTTCTTTTTACTGTGGACTTCCAATGCCCCTTTCTCTGATATAGTCATTGTTAATAATTCCTTATTTATTATTCCAGAAAGTGTCTGTGGATATACAATTTTTATATATCCATTAAAATGCAAATGAGATCATGTTGTATACATGATCTGTACTTTAATACAACTAAGGTTTCACTGGACAAATATGTCAAATATTATTTGATAACAGCACATACAGACCTACATCATTCAATTTAATGGCTATCTAGAATTCCACCATACAGATGTGTTATTCATCAATATGATTTTTCTGATTTCCTAAATATTTCTAGCACGATAATAATCATAACATGGCAGTTAATTTCTCCCACTTATCAGCTGTGATAGACTCAGATATGCTGTGGCAACAAATTAACACAAGTTTAGCAGCATAAAACAACACAAATATATTATCTCTCAGTTTCTGTGGGTCAGAATTCCGGATATGCGTTTGTTTGGTCCTGTCTTCAGACTGACCAACCTGAAAATCAAGATGCCAGCTGGGACTATAACCTCATCTGTGGCCTAAGGTTCTCTTCCAAGCTTACTGGTTGTTATCAGAGATCATTTCCTTGTGGCTGCATGACTGCAAGTCATTTTCTTGCTAGTCTTCAGTTGAGGACTGCTCCCAATTCCTAGAAACTGCCTTTGTCCATAGACAATTAATAATTTGGCTGTTTGCTTCTTTCAAGCCAGTTGGAATACCTGATTCTGCTTTTTGTCTATTTTAAGGGCTCACCTGATTAGGTCAAGCTCACCTACGATAATCTCCTTTTGATTAAATCAACTAATTAAAGTCAACTAATTGAAGGTCATAATCATATCCCCAAACTTCCTTTTGTCCATATCATGAGAGTGATTATTTCACATATTCACAAGTTTTGCCCACATTCAAGGGGAGGGGACCAGGGGGCCATTTTAATAGTTTACTTACCATCTGTAGTAACAAGCACCTCCAAAATATCAGTGGTTTACAACAATGAAGGCTTATTTTGCACTCAAGCTACATGTCCATCCTGGGATATCAAAGGGGCTTTGCTCATAGTTGTCATGCAGGGACCTATACAGATGGAAGACTTGCTTTTTGAACATTGCTGATGGCCATGCCAGTGGGAAATGAGAGATCTAGAGGGTCTTACATTGACAATGCTTTACTCACAATTTTCTGGCACAATTTACTCACAGAATTACATGAGGTTATATCTAACCACATGAGGACCAGCAAGTGCAATACTACCAAATGCCTAAGAAACTGAAATAGCTGGCCAACCACTTTCAACTATTTAAAATAGATCCGGGTTGTCACAGGTAAGCTAATGTGGTGCTCAACTATCTTCCTCAGAAGATCCTCTGAAATATCATCCTTTCAAATGTAATTAAGTTTGGATCAAGGGTGATCCTCTCAAATTCACATTTGATTGCACTGGGGCTCTGTTTTGAGACCTAGCATGATTATCTAGTGGTAGATTTCTTTCTTTTTCTTTTTTTTTTTTTTTAAGATTTTATTTATTTATTCATGAGAGACACAGAGAGAGAGAGAGGCAGAGACATAAGCAGAGGGAGAAGCAGACTCCTCGCAGGAACCTGATGGGAGAGTGAATCCCAGGACCCCAGGATCATGACCTGAGTCAAAGGCAGACACTCAACAGCTGAGCCACCCAGGCATCCCTAGTGATAGATTTCAAAGGGTAGTTATAAGGGAGGTGAAATATTTTGATTCTCTATTCAAATGATAAGCTATTTTAATGTGTGAAAGTTTCATGTTTGAGAAAGTTGTCAGCTGAAGGCTGTTTGACAGCTTTGTACCTTTTAGCTACAGGATTTACTATGAGAGTTTCTGTTGTGTAGGAATCGACCTTGACAGCATCCAAACCACCAGGGAGTGGAATAGGTAATCCAGAGAACCAAACAAGATAGCATGTAAGAGACATGATGAACAGGCAGCAAAAATCTGTCAATAATAAAAGATGCTGGTTAGGGGTTATCTTCCTCTCCAAATTACTTCCCATTTGAGTTACCTCTGTGAATTGCTAGTTTCCTTTTCAGGATCAGAATCTTAGAAAGACCCTTAAAGTCCAACATTTTGTGCACTCTGCACATCCTATTCAAGTGGACATCCAGTTTTTGTGTGACCATATCCAAAAATGGGAACTCACTATCCACTGAGGCAATGTATTCATTTTGTGTAAGTAAAAATTTCAGTTATCTATAGTGTAGAAAGAATTATATAAGTAAGCTCCGAGTGTTCTATAGTGATGAATAAGCAATAATAAATATTTTTTTATTCTTGTTTCAGCTATCTTCCATCCACATTTTCTTTGCTGTACCATTTTAAAGTAAATACTATTCATCAGCTTTTTAAGTTCTAGCGAGTGTATCTGATGCATATATATTCTAGCAAGTGTATCCATTATATAAAGATTACTTGTATCCATTACTTATCAACCATTTAATTTTTAGATGACTCCACTTATGAGAAACTTCTTCCTTGAATGTTGTCCTGAAAGTTGGCGTCCTATAAATTTGGTTCTTTGACTCTGGTTTGTCTTTTTGGAACAATGCAGAATAACTTCTCTATCTTTCATAAGACCATCTTGCAATCAGCAAATATTTAAATTCTGTTTGTGTAGATTCTGATATCTATCTTTCCACTCTGTCCATCTCCAAATTTTTTGTCATCAAACATAATATATTTAATTTAGTCATCAGGCCTATGATGAGATTTCATACTATCTTAGTCATGCTTCTCTGAACACATTCCAAATGGCCAAGTATCTTTCTTAAAATGAGGTATCAGAATATAACTCAATCTTCTAGAGATGCTCTGACCACTGAAATGTACAATACTATTTCCCTTGGTCTGGAAACATGTAGCATAAATTTCTTAATAGGAAAACTGTTGATTTATATTGAGCTTTTAGTCACCTGAGACAACTCAGTATTTATTTTTTTTACATAAATTGTTACAAAAAGACTTATTTTTATATGCATTGTATTGATTTTGCTGAATTGAAATGCAGGCTTAACATTTTTATTGTTTGAATGTTATCTTATTACTTTTTACTTGTCTCAATCCTGTCATTCAAGAAATTAGCCAGTTCTCTTGGTTTTATGCCATATACAGGTTTAATAAGACTGACTTCTGGATCTATGCATAGTTGGTAGAGAGTCAGGAAAGCTGAGTGGAAATAATTCTGGGCTCTGAAGTCAGTCTAGGAAAAATCCTGGTTCTACACACGAGCTATATTATCATGAATGGGTGCCCTTACCTTTTTCACCCTTAATTCCTCATCTTTACAATGAAGGATATAATAGTACCTACTTCATAGGGTTTTTGTAAGGAATAAATCAATTAATATCAAAATTCCTACCCCTAGCCCAGAGTAAAGATTCGATATATATTACCTATTATTGTTAATTAAATATGTTAATAGAGCTGGATCAATGTCAGATATTAGAGATCATGGATCAACAACACTATTTGGGAAGAGTCATTCCACCAGCCAAGAATCTACCTAAATGTTTTATTATCCAAATGTTCCTGTCTTTTTTTTTAAGGCTACCATATAAAACTTAAAATATGCCTTGTTTATATCAAGATACACTATTTTCCTGTCTTTTGATTAATTTTCACATTAGTGAGTTAATTGTTGCTTAATGAGTATAATAGCTATAACAAAAAAAATCAGAAGTCAGTTTGTTCCTTTTCTTTTAAAAATCAGATTGTAATCACAATTTTGGGCCAGAAATTAACACTACTCTAGGCCTCAGCAGCAGCAAAATGAGGTGTAGGGTTGGGAAGAGGATGATTGCTTTGGTAGTTTATGTAGGAATGACCTGAAATAAGTTGATAGAAATTAGTTGGTAAAATAGTAGTTTATAGGAATTCATAAGCCAAAGTTGGTGGGTTTTCCTGAAAAACGTGATCACCTTAAACTAAGAAAGTAATATCCTATGGCAGATGGCTTGAAAAGAGCAGCATAAGACATGTGGAAGAAAATCTGTAAAACATGTTCAATAAAAAGAAGAATATAAATTAAACCAGATAAAAGTCAGACTGCTAAAGGTTATCAGCACTTCCTTTGGGAGTGACAGGGCTCAGAATAAGTATCCCAAGAATGTGCCAATTTGGCATGCTTGCTATTTTGAGCTGAAGGCAATCAAAGCCCAGAAGGCTCAGACAAGGCTTTTACTTTCTGTTTAACTGCCTAAAGGAATTTTGGTAGATGGCATGGTCCAGGAAGACAGCTATTATCAAAGATAACTACAAAGAATATGGGCTAGGAGTAGTAAACTGGGGGGAAGGGAGGGGTTGGTAAGCAGGGTCTGTTGTTCAAAGTCCTCTCCATGTCCTATCATCTCGGCAGGTTACCACATTTATTTACCAAACATTTGCTCTTCCCATCTTCCTGTAGACTGAAGTCCCCTACTTTGAAGTCCCAGACCCGTACCCCCTCCTTCTTAACTCTTAATAATGGCATATTAGCCTCAATTGTCGGACTACCTGTGGGTCTCATATTCTTATGGGACCCTGTACATGCAGAATTAAATTTGTTTTTCTTCTGTTAATCTGTCTCATGTCAACCTAATTATTAGATCAGCCAGAAAGTCTAGAAGGGTAGAGGAAAGTTTTTCCTCCCCTACAGCTGGCATAGTCGGCAGGATCAGCCGTACTGGTTGGATATTGCTTGCTCTGAGGTTGCTGTAGCTGAGAGATCCTGGCACCTCTGACAAAAAGCTGGCAGAAGGTAAGAATTCTTACTCTGTATCCTGGGTCTCTGCCTGCCAGCATGAGTGATGAGAGTCACTTTTTTTCTTTTCTAGATTTAGGTATGAGAAAATATTTGTGGAACTAGTTCCTTCGGTATAGTAATTCCGGTAAAGATTTGTTATGAGTACTCTTGATTTTTATTGATCATTTTCTCCCTAGAGATGGTCACGGTTTGTCTTTGTCTGTTGTGCTGTTTGTCTTAGGGAGGAAAATCATAGGCAAAACTCAGACATAAGCCCTATAAGCTTGCTATTTGAGCTGGCTTGCAGGTTGGTGAGTTCACAGTTCTCATCAGACCAGTGTCTGTTTCAACAAATTTTGCTGTAGGTTAATGTGTACATGAGGTGACGGCTGTTGCTAAGGGACATCTTGGAAGCCAAAGTGGCAAAATTGGTGAGCACAGATCAAGCACTTAAGAGCTAGTAGAGTGCTTGTCCCCCAACCCAAAGACTTCTGCATTAGAATAAGTTGGCCAGAGAATGAATTAGTCTGACACTAGGTCATCTGCCAAACTTAAGAACATTTCTGTGCAATGAGATACACTAAAATACCACACAATTCCCAGTACAGCCACACATTCTTCTTAGGTATTAGTTTGGCTCTGAGAGACCCAAGGCTTAGATAAAGTTGTTAATGTGCATATAAGAAAAACTAGAGGAGGTTTTCCTGTCATCTTGGTTTATGTCCTGAGAACTTGGTTTTGTGACCAGTGAGAACATTCTTTTTTGGTCTTCACCAGCCAGGAGGTGCACATATCAGTGTATATCCTCGTGGACAGTTAGAGAGACATGAAATCACAAGCTGTACTCTCTTTGTCCCACTGTGCCAGCAGTCAGGGGAGTTTGTTACAAGAGGTCCCAGTCCATAAGGGGCTTTGTCATCTCAACTTTCATTGTTTGGTTAGTGCTGGAAAAAATCCCATTCCAATAGCACCTGCCTGGTGTCACAGAATAGAAAGCCTGTAACTGGAGGTGTTTCACTTTCTTGTTGCAAATCAGAGATACTGTTTTCATTATACCATACTTACCACCTGTAGCAATGAAGGACTTTTACTTTCTTAGACTATCTTTGGGAGTGAACTTTCTGGATCATGGGAGCTGCAGCCTTTGCATCCACTGCAGGGATGTCTTTTGTATCCATAGTAAAGATTTATTCTAAGCCTGGGAAGTTACCCCTGGGTCTTTCCATGAAATAGTTTATTTTTAAAATTTTTTAAAAGATTTATTTATTTATTCATGAGAGACACAGAGTGAGGCAGAGACATAGGCAGAGGCAGAAGCAGGCTCCCCAAGGGAAGCCTGATGTGGGACTTGATCCCAGGACTCATGCCCTGAACCAAAGGCAGACGCTCAACCACTGAGCCATGCAGGTGTCCCATCAATGAAATAGTTTATTAAATTGAGTTGCTATTGGAATAAATATACCATCAAAGATTTTACCTGTCAATAGTCAAACAATTGAGCTTTTGAATTGGAAAACCTTTTTTATTTGAAACAATTTTTAGAGAGTTTTCATCCTAAATACCTATCCCATTAGTACCTGTGGGAAGATCAGATGGAAAAAAGATACAAAGAAGCATAATGGCTAGCCTTAGCCCTATTCCCTCAATAGAGTGAAAGAACAGAAGAAATTAGACTTAGAACAAAAATTTAAAGTCACATCTAACATAACTCCTGTTTCCTTCCTCCTATATGTCCTTTACTCCCAACTCTCTGCTCCTGTCCTTGCAGAAGATCTTTTGGATCTCTAGATTGCCAGCTAAAACCAGCCTCTCAAAACCCAGCTCCATCTTCTCAGCCAGTTCTCTTAGATTCTAGAACTCTTCCAACTTTCCTGAGAAATCCCTTAAACACCCAACTGCATGTTTTGACTTCCCTTTGAAAATAAGATTTACTGAGAGCACTCAGACTGATCTCCAGGTTTGGGATATACAGGTTACTCCTATACATACTACAAGCCAGGAAGTGAATTTAGCAGAAGTACCTATGGCAGGCAAATAGGGTTTGCTTTGTGGTCGCTTACAATTTCTTTTACCTTCCAGGGCTCTGCAGTCAGGCTCTACTAGCTTCAGGCATCCCTACACAATGTCCTTGGTGGGTGTATCCTGGGCCTCCCCCTTGGAGAATCCATGTCCCCTGGACAGCGGCAGATTTTTAAAATTCTAAAGCCCTTTATCTCTACGTTTAGAAGATCCTTCCAAATTTGGAGAAGAGTTAGAAAGGTTAATGGCCATTCGCAATTCCACTCACAGGCACCTAGACCGGTTGCTAAGAGCTGTTCTTCCTGTCCAGGGTGGTGCCGTGGTTATCAGACAAGTCAGACGGCCCCCTGGGGGAAAACCCCCTTCACAGAAAAAACAGGTGGCTGGAATTTCTCCCAGGTCTTCTTACAAATGTCCAGGAAGTAGCTCAGTTGGAGGCTGATATTCAAGGTTTGGTAAGAGCAATAGTAGAAGCTTTCCTCCCTAAAGTAAACTGGTCTAATGTTGAATTTCATGCTCAGAAAGAAGGATAGCATCTGAAGGTCTTTGTGTTGAGAATTTTATACAGACTTCTTAAAGGTACACTGCATTGAACCTGGAAGCTCTAGAACATAAAAATCTTTTAATTTCTCTTCTAGTGGGAAATTTTCTTCTTGGGGGATATATATATATATATTCTATATATATATATAGGATATAGGATATATATATATAGGATATAGATCCTTCAATATCTATATATCTATGTCTATATCTATATACCTCAATTCAAAATAGAATGGGCTGTCCAGCCAACCTCTCAGTGTCATAATAGAGGCAGCCACTCATTTTTTTTGGAAATTACAAGAAAGCAGGAAAAAAAAAGTTAACTGCAAGAATTCTTCTTTGCAGCTTGAATCTTTAGAAAGGCAAATAAGCTTAACTCTGAGAGTAACTTAAGGCCCACTTGGACCCCTCCCTATTTGTCTCCAGACAATTGCAGATATCACAAAAAATCAGGACACTGGAAGAAAAATTGTTCTACACTTAGGAGAAAGGAAAGTTAAAGGAACAATCTCCTTAGATCCCATCACTCCCAGAAGGTTTGTTGTTTTCCCCCTGTGGGACAGTTCCCTTTGAAATGACATGGTTAGCTGATCCTCAGGAGCACCCTGGAGCTCACCATTAACTTAACATGGAAGATTGGAAACTAGATGTCTTAATTGACACTGGTGCAACTTTCTCTATTATCTGCTCAGATTTATGGTTACTTGTCACCTCTGATTCTATTCAAACTATTGGAGTCTCTGGGCAACTCATTTCATTGGCCATATCTCAGCCAACTCCAATATCCTTAGACCCTCTTTAACACTCATCATGGCTTTCTAGTGTCCCAACTCCTTTTGGTAGAGATTTTTTTAATGTAAATTTAATGCCACTATAAACTTCAATGAGTAAGGCATTTTTGTTTTCCTACCCTCAGATTAAACTTCAAATTTCTACTTTCCTTATTGGAAACTCATCTTGATTTAAATTCCTCTGAAGAGGATGAGTCTTTAAAAGATTTCACAATTAGTCTCTGGGATACACATGCAAATAAAATTGGATTGTCACTGAGTGCAGAGTCTGTGTGCCTAGTGCAGAAAAAGAATAAACTGTTTCTATCAGTGGTCCTATATTCTCTCTCCAGAGATGCAGAAGGAGGAATTGAACCTCTTTTGCAGCAGGGTGTACTTGTCTTTTCTTCCTTACCCTCTAGTTCTCCAATATTGTCAATAAGAAAGAAGATAAATTTGATTCAGATGGGAACCAAATCTATTGATCTACATAAAACTAAGAGCCATAAACTCTTGTGATTCCTTGCCATCCCATGGTCCCTAATCCAGCTACTATTCTTGCCTCAATTCCTGATGCTTCAGTTGGTTTATAGTGATTGATCTTTGCTCACCTTTCTTTTTTATCCCATTGCATCTGACTCTCACTTTCTTTTTTCATTTACATTTAGGAGATGGTGACCATGGACTTGCATACTTCAGAGGTATAGTGAGTCTTCCTCAATCTTTTTCCAAGTCTTTAAGCTGATTCGAATTCTCTAGCCTTTACCAAGGCTCCACTGTTGTTCAGTTTGTACGCAAACTAAGCAGAGAGCTCTTATAGACACTCTCATTCTCCTAAAGCCACTAGCTGAACAAGGCCATTAAATCTTCCAGATCTAAATTTCAATGGGTGCCAACACCTGGTACATTCTTATCTCAGGGCACTCAAAAGCTCACCCCAAAATTTCTTGAGTCAACTTTGTCAGCCCCTATTCCCCAAATGAGAAAACAGTTATGTAAATTTCTAGGGACAGCTGGCTACTGCCACCAGTGGATTCCTAATGTTGCTGTCCTTGCTAGACCTCTGTATACTCTCTTCTCAGATAACATCCAGGGCCATTACTTGGCTTTCAGAGGCATTAGTCTCTTAGAAGCATCAAAATTAACATTGTCAACACCTCCAATTCTTGGTTTACCTAATTTTGACAAACCTTTTCTATACTGCCATTAAAATAACAGGATTGCTACAGGTGTTCTAGGACAGATTTTTGTCTTTTAGATACATTGTATAGCATATTTCTCATGCCAGTTTAACCCTGTGGTATCAAATATGCCCTCATGCTGTGTGTGGTGGTAGCCACAGCTGCCACCTTGATTGACAAAGCTGTGCTCTTACATTAGGTTCCCACATTCACTTCGGTGTTCCCCAAGCTGTTTGCTTTCTTACAAGTTCATAAGCTAGCACCTCTATGTAACTGTACGAATAGGCTCTCTTGACTAACCCTTCCATCATTTCACATCGTTGTTAACACTTTAAATCCAACTACTTTATTATCCCTTCCTGATAGTGGAGAGTCCCATTCCATTCCACATGATTGCCTGGCAATTATAGAAATGGTTTCAAAGCCACAGGAGAATCTCTTAGACACCCCTTTGGCCAACCCAGATTTACGTCTATTTTGCCATAGCTCCTATAAGAGAAATTTCTAGGGAAACATAATAACTGGTTATGACATAGTTTCTCCACTTGAAACACTTAAAACATATTCTTTGCTCACTGTAAAATCAGCCCTAGCTTCTGAAAAATAGTTCTTACTAGAGCTTGCACATTGGCAAAAAGGAAAACTGCCACTATTTATGAGACTCCAGGCATGCTTTTGGAATCTGCCATGCTTTGGGCACAATTAGGAAATCCTATGAACCCTTAACTTCTATGGGAATTCCTATTACCAATAGACATATAATTACTGCCCCACTGCAAGCTATTAACTTCCTTTCTAAAATTGCTATTCTTCACTGTTCATCCAATGCTAAGGCTGATAGCATAGGAAAGATAGGGCTGGCAAGGCTGCTAAATATGCAGCCCCAAATAGACCACCCAGTCTTTTCTCTATCCAATTTTTAAACCTGCCTTTATCCTTGACTGACATTATTCATTCTCAGGCAAATGCCTCACAATCTGAAAAAGACAAATGGATACAAAAGGGTGCCAAACAATTATCAGATGGATTATACAGTGGGCCAGATGGACTTTCCATAGCCTCTTCTTTTGACCTATTGTCTTGCACTTATCTCCCATCAAATGAGACATAGGTGCAGGTCGGGGATAGTTAAGGAACTAAAAGACAGTTGGTTTTGTCCTGACATCCATGGAATTTCTAATCAAATTATTTCCCAGTGCACTACTTGTAAGTCTCACC
This sequence comes from Canis lupus familiaris, assembly GCF_011100685.1. Taxonomy (NCBI): domain Eukaryota; kingdom Metazoa; phylum Chordata; class Mammalia; order Carnivora; family Canidae; genus Canis; species Canis lupus. The sequence goes on along the minus strand of NC_049229.1, from coordinate 17,022,126 downwards.
AACTTTTTGGAGGAAATATGTATACATCAGGAAGTTCTCCTAGGCCTACACTGTCCTTGGCAGTACTCCAAATAGATTTTATAGATTTGCCCTGAGCCTTAGGCTATTCTCACTGTTTGGTTATTGTCTGTATGCTTAGTGAATGAACCAGATAGTCTCTGACTAGACAGACCAATGTTACAATAGTGGCAAGGAAATTAATAACGAAGAATATTCCTCATTTTGGTGTTCTTTTATGGATTGAATAAGACGAAGGAACTCATTTAATAGCAGAGATAAACTACTTGCTTGGAAAAACTCTGGGGTACTCATTAAAATTTCATACCCCATATCATCTTCGATCATTAGGGCAAGTGGAATATAAAAATTTTTGATGTAAAAAGAACTATTAAAAAGATCTGTTAAGAAACTGTACTTAAAGCCAGAAGCATTACCTCTGGAAGCTCTGGAATACTCCAAAACCTTCTATTTGTGGAGTAAGTGAGCACTATGAGAACTTAAGTGAATAGTTTGATGCTATGACTGACTATATACAAGAATTAACTATCATACTTGAAGCATATCACCAACAGATGAAAGAGTCATGGCCTCCACTGACTGACAAGTCTTGCCACATCTTTCAACCAGAAGACTGGGTGTACTTCAAGATCTTTATAAGAAAGCACTCACTGTCACCTCAATGGGAAGTATTGTATGAAGTACTGCTAACCACATATACTTCCATCAAAATAAAAGAAAAAGCTTCCTGGAGGGGCACCTGGGTGGCTCAGTTGGTTAATCATTGGACTCTTGGTTTCAGATCAGGTTGTGATCTCATGGGTCATGGGATGGAGCCCCACATCAGGCTCCATGCTCAGTGAGGAGTCTACTTGAAGATTCTCTCCCTCTGTCCCTCCCCCTACTCACATGCTTGTTGTAAACATACATGCATACACATTCTTTCCCTCTTTCAAACAAATAAATAATTCTTTAACAAAAATGAAAGAAAGAAAAACCTTCCTGGATTTACACATTCCATGTCAAAATAGACCCAGGAAGATTGCTCTCAAAACAATTGGAGACAGTCCTTATAGGTGACCTTAAATTAAGGATTTCTAGGGCCAATTCCCAGAACCCATAGGCAGTCCACATCTAAAAGTGAACAGCTTTTTCCAAGATCATGGATCAAGATGATCCTTTACTTTCACCTGTTTCCCATCTTTTAAAAGACTTTGTATATGCATACACTAAAAAAATAAATAAAACAAAAGAGCAAACAAAAAACAATCAAATAAACAAAAATCCAAAACCAGAAACCAAAAAGCAAATATCTGCCTTCTCTTATTAATGAATCTTTTTCCTGCATTTATTAGTCTTTTATTAGAATACTCACTGGAGAGGGCTTGTCTCCTCTCTTACCTACTTCTCTCTAGGTTTCCCCTATTGGCTCTTTTTCAACTGTGTCTTGTTCTTGTTAACCATTACCTTTTCAACAAATGAAGCAGAGACCAAATACCTCCCTTATGCTAGTTTACCAGATTCTGGCCACACCAACTGATCAATCTGATTGTTGGCTATGTCAATAACTAGATAGTATGAAAGAACCTGAACTAGTCTTTGTTCTTGCTGATGTGAACACCTGATGAACTAAACATGGAAGATGGATGAGCAACAAGATATGGTACCCATGAGTAGAAAAAGGTCACTCTACCTCTTCTTCTACTGAGTTATGTAGGCCCAAGAAAATCTTTATAGAAACCCAAGGATTGTCTCTTGACCAGGTAAAGATAATAGATGGAAATTTTCCTCTTTGTATTGAAAGCAGAGATGCCACTGGACTTTTCCTGGGCCATATACCAGACAATATTGCAATCAAATCCTGTGGTTTGATTCTATAAACGGCATCTTTATACCTGTCAAAGAGATTAAGTGACTCTAGCACTACCTTCCATAGCACAGATGTTTGCCAAATCACCATATGTCTTGGATGGCTCACAGGCCATCACTGAATGACTTGGGGTATCTCAGCTGCTTCCCTGATTAGACTGCCCAGTACCCCAAACTACCTATGGGTTGACATAAAATCTGGACTAAGTTGGCCAGATGACAAAACTGACCCTTATAGCTGCCAAAGCCAGATTGCAGACCTCCTATATCAGATATTTTGCAAGCTGTTTTTCCTCTTTCAAACTGACAGGACTAAATGAAAAATGGAGGTGTATGGATGCTAACAGTAATAGTAGCAAAGGTCATAGAATGCCCAAGATCTGGGCATTCTTTGAATCACACTGGACTTCTTGTCTTATGTGGTGACAAGGTATATAAAGGGTGCCCACGTAAATGGTCAGGGATGATATTTTCTTGAATGCCTGCTCCTTTCACAAGACACTTCACCTTAAATGCTAGCCAAATTACAAACTTGAGCTCCTTTGTTTAAAGACTTGGGCTATATAAACATGTTGGATGAGAGGTCATAGAAAATCTACTTGTGTGTCATCACTCCAAGTCCCTTCAGCATTGAGGACCTGATTTTCAACCTTTGGAAATGATGAATTAGAAAAAGCAATTTTTTTTTTCCTATGGTTATTTTTTTTTTTTAATTTTTATTTATTTATGATAGTTACAGAGAGAGAGAGAGGCAGAGACACAGGCAGAGGGAGAAGCAGGCTCCATGCACCGGGAGCCTGACGTGGGATTCGATCCCGGGTCTCCAGGATCGCGCCCTGGGCCAAAGGCAGGCACCAAACCGCTGCGCCACCCAGGGATCCCTTTTTTCTATGGTTATAAAACAAGAGCTCAACAACACTATGCAAGCTTTGGAACTACTCCAGTCAAAAGTTAACAGTTTAGCCTCTGTGTACTCCAAAATTGTCATGCTCTAGAAACCCTGACTGCCCAGCAAGGAGGAGCTTGTACAGTTGTCAGTGAAAAATGCTGCTTCCGTGGAAATCATACAGGACAAATAGTGTCTAACTTACATCTATTAAGAGAGAAGATTAATACTTTCCATAGATAAATGAAGCACAGCCATTGTTTTGGACTGATTTTTTCCTAGGATTAGGAAGCTGATTTAATAGGGTGTGGAAAATGTGCTTCAATTTGCTCTTTTCTGTTTGTTCACCCTCATTCTAATCTATGTTCTCTTCTCTCTGCAAATCTATTGCCAGTTGGCTACTAACCCAATTCTTCTTCCACAGCAACCAGTACAGCTTATAAAATATGTGAAACTTCCAGGGAAGTTTCAGAAGAAGGACCTAAAAGGATTTAGAATGAGTGTCCTCAGAATATAGCACTTTGGCATACAGAATATTTTAAGCTGAAAACAATCAAAGCCCCAAAAACATCGGAAGAGCTTTTACTTTTTCCCCTTAACTGCCTACAAGAATTTAGATAGATGGCTAGGTCCAGGAAGAGAGCTATCACCAGAGATAACTATAAAGAATATGGCTAGGAGTATTAGGGTCAGGGGAACTAAGCAAGGCCTATTTGTTCAAAGTCCTGTTTGTGTCCTATCATCTCTGCATGGCATCACAAACATTTGTTTCCCACACATTTGCTCTTCTCATCTTTCCATAAATTATCTTTCTCTCTTTTGAAGTCCCAATTACCTATTCCTTTTTTCTTACCTCAGAATGGCATATTAGGGGTGCTTAGATGGCTCAGTCAGTTAAATGTCTCCTTTTGACTCAAGTCATGATCCTGGGGTCTTGGGATTGAGTCCCACATCAGGCTCCCTGCTGAGTGGGGAGCCTGCTTCTCCCTCTTCTTCTGCTGCCCACTGCTTGTGTCCTCTTGTTCTCTCTGACAAATAAATTAATAAATAAATAAGTAAATAAATAAATAAATAATAGTTTTTCTCCTGTTAATTGCTGTCGTGTCGATTTAATTTTTAGACTAGCCAGAAGAACCTAGAAGGGTAGAGAAAATTTTTTCTCCCTTCAGGAGGAAGAATTGTACATTTATAGTAGAATTCTCATCATATGCTTTGCAATGTGAAACAAAATTAAGCATCTGTTGTGTTTCCACAGAATACCAAAAGAGTTGAACGGTTTTTTGCCAAATATGAAGGATAACCATAAAATAATCATTGTAAATTTTGCAAAGGCTTGACTTAAAAGGGGCCAAACAGCATACCAAAATTCACTTTTGGGAGAAGCTGGGTATTAAGAAAGGACTGCAACTCAAAATACTGAAAATTAAGAGAGGCAGGATTTTTCTTTTCCACAAGCAGGTATAATAAAGTCCAGCTACAGTAATGTTTGGCCATCAGTTGATAAAGACACATAGTATCTATTAAAGCGTTGACAAAACAAATGTTGAACCCTACATCAATTATGTTATTCTATTTCTGGGCTTTTGCCCCTACTGATGAATTTTGAAATGTAAAACTGGACCTAAATGGACATACTGTTTTACTCTAAAATCACATTGGAATGCAATACATTGGAGATGACAACAGATTAAAGAAATCATTATTAAGAGTGTAACATTTAGTATGCAGACAACTAAGATGCCAACAGTGGTATAGCCCTCTGCATTTCAATGAGTTTTGGTGATAGCCTGGCTTTGAAGAACATCAATTCTGTTGAATGTCTTTTCTTGCAAATATCTGCAAATCCTAGAGAGAATCTGTTTTATTATGACTATCAGGAAGTAAAAAAGGCAGATACTTACACCAAGTGACTTCTTACTGGGGCAGCTGTCTGTAATGTTTCCAGGATGAAGTAGTAACATGGTTTTACTCATTTGTGTCCTGGATATCATAAAATGTGGTGGAACAAATAATTTATTACAAAATTAAAAATTATTTCAACCATATAGTAACTATTACAATTATAAGAAATTACTGAAATATCAACATTAATTTTTAATTATTTTTACTAAACTCTATTTAAAAGTGGTTGATGATTCTTTTAATTATGGCAGGTACTATAGCTAATATAGTATGGCAGGTACTATAGCAAATATATGTATAATAGGATGCCTACGATTCTTAATTTTTAGTGAAAGAGTGTCCGTTTTCAATTAACTTTTATAGTATTTTAAATTTAAGGAACTCTTTAGGTATTGATATTTAGATAAATGAATTGTGAACTCTCCTTACTGCTTAAAACAACTTTCTGGTGCAGAGTGACCAAACCAGGTAAGCAGTACCTTTTATTGAATTAACAGTGCATATTCTAGTTGCTATGAGATTGAAGGACAACTCTATCCTCTAATACATTTCTCTATCCAATGATTTCAAAAATTACCATCAGACCTTCTGTAATTCTGTTTTTCAGTACTCTGTGTGATTTCATTCATTAGAATCCAGGGACTTGAACTTCATTATTATCTCTCAGATGCAATAGGTAGAGAGAGAGCATTAAAACAGGAGCCAGGAAGACAGTTCTATCCAAACATTGCCATAGACTTATTTATGACTTTGGGCAAGGCTTTTTTTTATCTGTAAACAAAAAACATTGTTTATATGTTTTGGTATGTATGTATTTATTTATTTATTTATGGCTCCTTCAAGTATCAATTCTATTTTAATTTTTGGTTTTCTCTTAATAGTACTTATTCTACTCTTTCCAGTTTGACAATTATTCTTGTTGATGGCATATAAAATAGTTGACTATTTCTATCCTTTTTCTGTCCTTAGTTAATGTTATACCATCTGCTTTAAGATTTAAGCCAAGTTCTGCTTATTTTTTCTCTTTGCCCTAAGCCTAGTTTTGTTTTGTTTTTTAAGGTCTTGTGGGTGGCTTTGGAATTTTTTGCTAAGCCTCACCCATAGGGTTTATGAATCAGACAGAACCAGAGCTTGAATCTCAGCTCTATTTTATGTTAGTTGTGGGAAGTTCACAAGGCTATCTTAATTCTCTAGAATTTAGTTTCCTCATTTAATAAATTGGGATAACATCAGTATTTATCTCATGTGATTGTTGTGGGAATTACCTGAAAAAAAACAAAACAAAACATGAAAAGTGCTTAGTATAATACCTGGCACAAAAAGCCCTAGAGAAATATTTTTATTTTCTTGATGTTATTTTTTGTTGCCATCATCAACTTTATCATCATCACTAGGAGGTTATTTTTGAAATACTATTACTGGTTTGTCATTGCTTCTTTCTATTAAAAAAACAACATCAATAATACCTCATATGAGTAGGTAATTTTACAGCTTATGATACTTTTACATGTCTTATCTAGTCTTTACAATAACACTCTGAGTTGAGGATTAGAATTTCTACATTCCAGATCAGAAAGTCTCTAAGACGTTTAGTAACTCCTCCAAAGGCTGAACACACGGTGCTTGTGATGTTCACTTCCTAACCCCTGTCATCCAAGAAGAAGAGGTTGTAGAGCAACCAAAAGCATTTATTTGGTGTTTCAGGGATTACAATTTCAGAAACACAGATTGGACAGAAATTGAAAGTGTGCAGGTGAAAACTACACAGTTACATAACTTATTGTGAAAGAATTGTGATTGGTACTGACAGAATTAAATTATCTAACACTATTGGCTATCTAGGTAATGGATGTTACATTATCTCTATTTCAGTCCATAGTAGAAGAATGTGTCCCAGAGGATGATTCAGGTGCAATTAACTGACAAGTTGCAATTGACAAAAATCAAAAGTCCATAGTGTTCCAAATGATACAGGAGACTTGCATAGGCCTTGCTTCCTCAATATCCTCCCAATCCTATTTTGAATGATTCTCTTAGCAAGGCTTACCTCACTTGGGAATCTTCTTTCTCACAGAAATAAATGATTGAGGCAACTTGTGTGATGGTAGCATGACATGGTGATAAACAATATCAGGTGACTTTGTGACAGAGTTGTCTGTGATGAGTATCAGCAACGGAGAGATCAAATCTTCTTTATTTCATTTTACTGTTTTTACTTTTTATTATTTTATTTTGCTGTTTAAAATTTTTTATTCCAGTATAATTAACATACAGCATAATATTAATTTCAGGTGTACAATATAGTGATTCAACAATTCTATACATTACTTAGTGCACATCACAATAAATGTACTCTAATCCCTATCACCAGTTGCACTCATTCTCCCACACACAACCCCTCTGGTAAACATCAATTTGTTCTCTATACTTAAGAGTCCTTTTTGTTTGTCTCTTTTTCCATTATTCATTTGTTTGTTTCTTAAATTCCACATATGAGTGCAATCATATGGCATTTGTCATTCTCTGACTTATTTCTCTTAAAATTATATCCTCTAGATACATCCATGTTGTTGCAAATGGCAAGATTTCATTATTTTCTATGGCTTAGTATATACTATATATATATACCATATATATATAGATGGAATAGATATGGAATAGATATTCCATATCTATCTATCTATCTATCTATCTATCTATCTATCTATCTATCTATCATCTATCCTCACCTCTTCTTTATCCATTTGTCTATCAACAGACACATGGGTTCTTCTATAATTTGGCTATTGTAAATAATTCTACAGTAAACCTGAGTGCATATATATATCTTTTTGAATTGGTGTTTTCATATTCTTTCAAAAAAGATTTTATTTATTTATTTAAGAGCAAGAGAAGGAGAGAGAGAGCTGGAGTGGATAGGGGGAGAGGGACAAACAGACTCCTGGGTGAGTGTGGAGCCCAATGCAGGGCCCAATCCCAGGACTCTGATATCATGATTTGAGCCAAAATCAGATGTATAACTGACTGAGCCACCCAGAAATCCCAGAAATTTATTTGGGTAAATACCTGTAGTGGAATTATTGGATCATATGGTAACTCTATTTTTAATTTTTTGAGGCCATTCCATACTGTTTTTCATAGTGGATGCTCCAGTTTGCATTCCCACCAATAGTGCACAGTTTCCTTTTTTCTACATCCTCACCAACACCTGTTGTTTCTTGTACTTTTCATTTTAGCTGTTCTGATAGGAGTGAGGTGATAATCTCATTGTGGTTTTGATTTGCATTTCCCTTGATAATTAGTGATATTGAGCATGTTTTTTTTTTAAATTTTTATTTATTTATGATAGTCACACAGAGAGAGAGAGAGAGAGAGGCAGAGACACAGGCAGAGGGAGAAGCAGGCTCCATGCACCCGGAGCCCGACGTGGGATTCGATCCCGGGTCTCCAGGATCGCGCCCTGGGCCAAAGGCAGGCGCCAAACCGCTGCGCCACCCAGGGATCCCTTGAGCATGTTTTCATGTGTCTATTGGCCATTTGTATGTCTTCTTTGGAGAAATGTCTGTTCCTTTTTTCTGCCCATTTTTAATTGGATTATTTGTTTTTTGTTGTTGTTGGGTTATATAAGTTCATTATATATTTTGGATACTAATCCTTTATCAGAGATGTTATTTGCAAGTATCTTCTTGAGTTCAATAGGTTGTCTTTCAGTTTTGTCAATTGCTTCATTGTGCAAAAGTCTTTTATTTTGATATAGTCCCAATAGTTTATTTTTACTTTTGTTTTCCTTGCCTCAGAAGACATATAGAAAAATATGGCTATGGCTGATGTCAGAGGAACTACTACCTATGCCCTCTTTGAGGTTTTTTTTTTTGACTTCAGGTCTCACATTTAGGTCTTAAATTTACTTTGAGTTTATTTTTGTGTGTAGTATAATAAAGTGGTCTAGTTTCATTTTTTTGCATGTTGCTGTCCTGTTTTCCCAACACTATTTGTTGAAGAGACTTTTTCCAGTGGGAAAAAGACAGTCCTGCTTTGTCAAAGATTAATTGGTCATATAATTGTGGATTTATTTCTGGGTTTTTTTTTTATTCTATTCTATTGATCTATGTGTCTATTTTTCTGCTAGTACCACACTGTTTTTATTACCACAGCTTTGTAGTATCTCTTGAAATCTGGGATTCTGAGACCTCCAGTTTTGTTCTTCTTTTTCAAGATTGCTTTGGCAATTTGGGCTGTTCCATAGTTCCACGCAAATTCTAGGATGTTTTGTTCTGGTTCTTAGAAAAATGCTGTTAATATTTTGATAGAGATTACTCTTCAGAGATTTGATAGAGATTTCATTGATTTGCACATTGCTTTTTTTTTGTTTGTTTCTATATCATCTATTTCTACTCCAATCTATATTATTTCCTCCCTTCTACTGGTTTGGGGTTTTGTCTGTTCTTCTTTTAGCTATTTTATTTTATTTTATTTTATTTTTTTAAAGACTTTATTTATTCATGACAGAGAGAGAGAGAGAGAGAGAGAGAGGCAGAGACACAGGCAGAAGGAAAAGCAGGCTACATGCGGAGACCCCGATGTGGGACTCGATCCCGGGGCTCCAGGATCATGCCCTGGGCTGAAGGTGGCGCTAAACTGCTGCGCCCGTGGGGCTGCCCTTCTAGCTCCTTTAAATGTAAAGTTAGGCTGCTTAATTGAGATTTTTGAGTTAAGCCTGTATTGCTATACCTTTCTCTCAGAACAGGTTTTGCTGGATCCGAGATTTTGGAGTGTTATGGTCTCCTTTTCATTTATTTCCATGCTACTTTTTATTTCCTCTTTCATTTATCTTTTTTTATATATAAATTTATTTTTTATTGGTGTTCAATTTGCCAATATATAGAATAACACCCAGTGCTCATCCCATCAAGTGCTCCCCTCAGTGCCCGTCACCCAGTCACCTCCACCCCCCGCCCACCTCCCCTTCCACCACCCCTAGATCGTTTCCCAGAGTTAGGAGTCTCTCATGTTCTGTCTCCCTTTCTGATATTTCCCACTCATTTTTTCTCCTTTCCCTTTAATTCCCTTTCACTATTTTTTATATTCCCCAAATGAATGAGACCATATAATGTTTGTCTTTCTCCGATTGACTTATTTCACTCAGCATAATACCCTCCAGTTCCACCCACTTCGAAGCAAATGGTGGGTATTTGTCGTTTCTAATGGCTAATATTCCATTGTATACATAGACCACATCTTCTTTATCCATTCATCTTTCGATGGACACCGAGGCTCCTTCCACAGTTTGGCTATTGTGGACATTGCTGCTATAAACATCGGGGTGCAGGTGTCCTGGCGTTTCAGTCTCTGTATCTTTGGGGTAAATCCCCAGCAGTGCAATTGCTGGGTCATAGAGCAGATCTATTTTTAACTCTTTGCGGAACCTCCACACAGTTTTCCAGAGTGGCTGCACCAGTTCACATTCCCACCAACAGTGCAGGAGGGTTCCCTTTTCTCCACATCCTCTCCAACATTTGTGGTTTCCTGCCTTGTTAGTTTTCCCCATTCTCACTGGTGTGAGGTGGCATCTCATTGTGGTTTTGATTTGTATTTCCCTGATGACCAGTGATGCCGGAGCATTTTCTCACGTGCTTGTTGGCCATGTCTATGTCTTCCTCTGTGAGATTTCTCTTCATGTCTTTTGCCCATTTCATGATTGGATTGTTTGTTTCTTTGCTGTTGAGTTTAAGAAGTTCTTTATAGATCTTGGATACTAGCCCTTTATCTGATATGTCATTTGCAAATATCTTCTCCCATTCTGTAGGTTGTCTTTTAGCTTTGTTGACTGTATCCTTTGCTGTGCAAAAGCTTCTTATCTTGATGAAGTCCCAATAGTTCATTTTTGCTTTTGTTTCTTTTGCCTTCGTGGATGTATCTTGCAAGAAGTTACTGTGGCTGAGCTCAAAAAGGGTGTTGCCTGTGTTCTTCTCTAGGATTTTGATGGAATCTTATCTCACATTTAGATCTTTCATCCATTTTGAGTTTATCTTTGTGTATGGTGCAAGAGAGTGGTTGATTTCTTGATTGACCCATTCATTTTTTAGTAGCATATTATTTAACCTCCATGTATTTGTGGTCTTTTCAGACTTTTTCTTGTGGCTGACATCTAGTTTCATAGCATTGTGTTTGGGCAAAGAGGTATGGTATGACTTCAATCTTTTTGAATTTGTTGAGACTTGTTTTGTGGCCTAATATGTTATCTATTTTGGAGAATGTTCCATGTACTTTTGTTTTTGTTGTTGTTGTTTTTTGTTTTTCCATGTACATTTGAAAAGAATGTATATTCTGCTGTTTTAGGATGGAGTATTCTGAATATATTTGTTAGATCCACAATATCCAATGTGCTATTCAAGCCCACTGTTTCCTTGCTGATTTTATGTTTGGATAGTTTATCCATTGATGTAAGTGAAGTCTTAAAGTCTCCAACTATTATATTATTACTATTGATTACTTCTTTATGTTTAGTATTGGCTGCTTTATGCATTTGGGTGCTCCCATGTTGAGTGCATAAATATTTACAATTGTTATATCCTCTTGTTGGATTGTCCCTTTTATTATTATGTAGTGTCCTTCTTTGTCTTTTCAGTCTCTGTTTAAAACTCAATTTTGTCTGATATAAGTCTAACTATACTGGCTTTCTTTTCACTTCCATTTGTATGCTAAATGCTTTTCCATCCTTTCACTTTCAATCTGTGTGTGTCTTTAGATCTGAAATTAGTCTTGTAGGCAGCTTATAGATGGGTCTTGCTTTTTTATTCATTCTGTCACCCTATGTCTTTTTATTGGAGCATTTAGTCCATTTATATTCAAAAAAGTTATTGATAGTTATTGATTGGAGCATTTAGTCCATTTATATTCAAAAGTTACGTACTTCTTGCTATTTTATTTCTTGTTTTGTGGTTGCTTTTGTAGTTCTTCTCTCTTTATTTTCTTATTTTCTTCTCTTTGTGTTTGCTGACTTTGTTTAGTGATGTGCTTGGATTTCTTTTTCTTTATTTTTGCATATCTGTTACTGGTTTTTGATTTGCAGTTACCATTAGTTTGTATATAACTTCATATTCATGCAGCAGTCTATATTAAGTTGATGGTCACTTAAATTTGAAACCATTCTTTACCCCTCTCAACCCACATTTTATACATATGGTGTCATACTTTATATCCTTTTGTTTTATAAATACCTTGATTTTATAGATATGCTTTTTACTGCTTTTGTGCCTACTTTTCTTACTTCTGCTTATAGTTTTTCCTTTCCACTCAGAGTGCCCTTTAACATTTATTGTAGGACTGATTTAATGGTCATGAATTCCTTTAACTTTTGTTTGTCTGGAAAACTCCTTATCTCTCCTTATATTCTGAATGATAGTCTTGTTGGATAGAAAGTTCTTGGTGCAGATTTTTCCCCTTTCAGCACTTTGAATATATCATGCTACTCTCTTCTAGCCTACAAAGTTACTGGAAACTCCCTATGGAGTTTTCCCTTGTATGCGACTGCTTTCTTTTCTCTTGCTGCTTTTAAAATTCTCTTTTTATGACTACCTTTTTGCCATTTAAATTACGATGTGTCTTGGTATGGACCTCCTTAGGTTGATTTTGTTGGTGGCTTCCTGTACCTCCTGGATCTGGATTTCTGTTTCCTTCTGAAGATTCAGGAAGTTTTTAGTTGTTATTTCTTTTTTTCTTTTTTCTTTTCTTTTCTTTTTTTTTTTTTTTAGTTATTTCTTCAAATAAATTTTCTGTCTTCTCCTTCTCCCTCTCCCTTTCCCCCTCCCCCTCCCCCTCCTTCTTTGATGGCCCTGCTGGGAAACCGGGGCTCCAAAATGGCGGATCACCCCGCCAACCCTCTCCAAGATGGCGGACTTTCCCCGCCACCTTCCCTGCGGCCTCCAGGTCACCATCAGGAAACTGAAACTGTCCACCCAGGAACTTCCCAATTGGGAACTGTCCATCACGGGCTTCTCCCACCCATGCCCTCCAGACCTTACCTTATGTAGACACAAGCCTATGCCCTGCTTCAACCCGATAAAAGGACCCTGCCAACTCCCTCCCAGCGGTTACTTCCCCGACTCTCTCTCTCTCTCCCTACCCCCCCGCCCCGTGAGTTGTGGAACCTCCCCCGAGGGTGCTTGCAATAAAGTTCATCTCTCGGATCCACTTGCCTCTTTTCTTACCACCGTCAGCGGGAGCAACTTTACATTTGGTGCCGAAACCTGGGAGGTAGGTCGAGCCCTCGCCAGGCACAGAGGCTCCCTCCTCCTCACCGGCAGACTGCAATCTCCCGCTGCCCACCTCGGGAAGGCTTACTTCAGAACCGCGTGTGGGGAGTGCTCCCTGGCCCCTGATCCACTTCCGGGTTGCCCTGTCCTAGCCTGGGCAAACCCCCAGCCACCTGGTGGCCCCATCAGTCCCAAGGAATCAGGAGACGTCCTCATTCCGCGGGAACTACTGTCCCTCCGGTGACCCAGTGCACGGACGAGGGAATGCTCGCCTCTGTAATCTGAGTCGGTTGGTAAAGGGGACCATGGGAGCCTCCCAATCCAAATTCGACTCCAGAACGCCCTTGGGCTGCCTTCTGGCCAACCTCCGTACATTAGAGTTGTACCAGGACTTACGTAGCAGATGCCTTATACATTATTGTACTGTTGCCTGGCCTCAATACAAATTAGACAACCAATCGCAATGGCCTCCCGAGGACACATTTGACTATCAGGTGCTCACAGATCTCGACAATCTATGCAGGCGTCAGGGCAAGTGGTCCGAAATTCCCCATGTCCAAGCTTTCTGGACCCTACGGTCTCGGCGTCCTTGTGCTCCCAGTGTTCAACCTCTCAAGTCCTCCTTGCTCGGGCTCCTGCCCCCACTCCGCGCTCTTCCTCTACCGCACCTGAAGAACCAGACTCTCCTCTTCAGTCCTCTCTTTCTGAACCGCTGGAAAACCTTTCTGTACCCCCTTCTCGAGCTCCCACCTTACCCCCTCCTCCTCCTTATCAGCTCCCTCCTCAACCCACTGCGACCCCAGCACCGTTGCAGACCCCAAGAGCTGTTTCCGAGGTTGAGCCTCCACCCCTGACAGGGGCCGAGTCTCTGTCGGACTTCCCATCTTCCCCTCCCATTTCGGCCCAGACGGGTTCCCAAAACCCTCGGTCCAGCTTAGTCTGCCCCTTAAGGGAGGTGGCTGGAGCCGAAGGGGTTGTTCGAGTGCACGCGCCCTTCTCCCTACAGGACCTCTCCCAAATTGAGAAATGCCTGGGTTCCTTCTCCGCCAGCCCAGACAATTTCATAAAAGAGTTCCATTATCTGGCCCAAGCCTATGATCTTACCTGGCATGACTTACACATGGTTCAGACCACTACCCTCACCGAGGAGAGGGAACGCATCCAGGCCGCCACCCGAGAACGTGCCGAGCAAGTCCATCTCACCGACGCCCCCTTGCGGGTAGGTGCTCAGGCGGTCCCGGCTGCAGAGCCCGGATGGGACTATCAGAATGGCCAAGATGGCCGCCGCCGGAGAGCCCGCGTGGTTCAATGCCTTATCGCCAGCATGGGGGCAGCTTCCAATAAAGCAGTTAACTATGATAAGATCAGGGAGGTTATCCAAGCCCCAGATGAAAACCCTGCCCTGTTCCTAAACCGGTTGACCGAGGCTCTAGCACAGTATACTAGATTAGACCCGGCCTCCCCGGCGGGAGCCACAGTCCTGGCGACCCACTTCACTTCCCAATCGGCGCCGGACATCAGAAAAACCTAAAAAAGGCAGAGGAGGGCCCTCAGACCCCCATCTCTGACCTGGTGAAAATGGCCTTTAAGGTTTTCAACTCCCGAGAGGAGGCAGCCGAACTCAAACGGCCAGCCAGGCTCCAGCAGAAGGTCCAACTACAAACCCAGGCCCTGGGGGCGGCCCTGCAGGCGGCAGTTTCCGGAAACAGCAACAAGGGGCAACAGTACGTACCCCTCTTTAAGGGCGGTGCTGAAGGGCACTGGGCCCCTCAGTGTCCTAACCCGAAGGCACCCACAAAGCCGTGCCCTCAGTGTCACCTGATGGGACACTGGAAGTCGGACTGTCCTAGCCTCGGGGGATCCTCGGCGCCTCTACGCGGGGGAAACCCTGAACCGGCAAGTCCTGTTCTTCAGCTACTCGGGCTGGAGGACGACTGACGGAGCCCGGACCCGGACACCCCCTCACCCAAGCCGAGCCCAGGGTAACGCTCCAGGTAGCGGGTAAGTCCATCTCCTTTCTGCTGGACACGGGGGCTACCTACTCAGTCCTGCCATCCTACTCGGGACCCACATATGCCTCACTGGTCGCGGCGATGGATATCCACGGTACCTCCTCTTCCCCAAGAATAACCCGACCTCTTACTTGCAGCCTGGATGGTTTCCCTTTCTCTCATTCATTCCTCATAATCCCCACCTGCCCAGTGCCTCTCTTGGGAAGAGATATCCTCCAAAAACTGCGGGCCACCGTCCATCTCTCTCCTTCTCCTTCAGCCTCAGAGTGTCTTCTACTGCCACTCCTCCCTTCTCCTCCAACTCCCATCCCTACAAATCTGCCCACCGTTAATCCCCAAGTTTGGGACACATCCAAAACCACCGTCGCCTCCCACCACAGTCCTGTTCATATCTGGTTAAAGAATAACTCCACATACCCTTCTAGGGCTCAGTTCCCCATCTCCGTTACCCATCGTAGGGGTCTCAAATCTATAATAGACCGCCTAAAGCAGCAGGGCCTTCTCATTCCTATCAACTCCCCCTGCAATACCCCCATCCTGCCTGTACAAAAGCCATCAGGGGCATATCAGCTGGTACAGGACCTACGGCTCATTAATGAAGCTGTTGTCCTACTCCACCCGGTCGTCCCCAACCCCTATACCCTACTGTCTCACATCCCTCCTGGCACGTCTCATTTCTTGTTCTCGACCTAGAGGAAGCATTCTTTACTATTCCTCTGCATCCTGACTCCTATTTTCTGTTTGCTTTTACCTGGAAAGACCCAGACACCCATGTTTCTGGACAACTTACCTGGACAGTCCTACCACAAGGGTTTCGTGACAGCCCCCACATTTTCGGCCAGGCCCTGGCGGCTGACCTCCAGGAATGCATCCTGGAGGCCAGTACCCTGCTGCAGTATGTAGATGACCTGCTTCTCTGTAGCCCTTCCCGCCTGACCTCCCAGGAAGATACCTCTACCCTACTAAACTTCCTGGGAGCTAGAGGGTATAGAGTCAACCCATCTAAGGCCCAGCTTCATACCCCATCGGTCATGTATCTAGGGATCACTCTGACCCCTACCTCTAAATCCCTTACTGGGGACCGTATTCGCCTCCTCCAAGAACTGCAACCCCCTCAGAGTGCAGATGAGATACTTTCCTTCCTAGGACTCGTGGGGTTTTTTAGACACTGGATTCCAAACTTCTCTATCCTGGCCCGGCCTTTATATCAGGCAGCCAACGAAGCCCCTCAGGGTCCCTTAAGTGATCTTGCCTCAATCCAGCATGGATTTTCGAGGCTCCGAGACTGCCTCATTAAGGAACCAGTTCTGGCCCTCCCGGACCATACTAAACCGTTCCATCTCTTCACTGATGAACGATCTGGGTCGGCCACCGGCCTTCTAGCCCAGCCCACCAGGCCTACATATAGGGCAGTAGCCTACCTGTCCAAACAGTTAGACCCCACCACCCGGGGTTGGCAACCCTGTCTCAGGGCCCTGGCTGCTGTGGCCTCCCTCACTAAGGAGGCCCTAAAACTGTCCTTAGGACAGCCTCTTACAATCTACTCCCCCCACCGACTCACGGACCTCCTTGGCCATCAGTCTCTGGCCCAGCTGACTCCCTCCCGGGTGCAGTTAATCCATTTGTTATTTGTCGAAAACCCTCAGATATCTCTGTCTTCCCCAGCTTAAACCTTGCGACTTTACTGCCTGCACCCTCGCCTACCCCTGACACTTCTCACTCTTGCCCTCAACTTCTGGAGGACTTTACCCCCTCTTACCCTGGACTCTCTGATCAACCTCTGGCTAACCCTAATCGCATCCTGTTTGTAGATGGCAGCTCCCTTCTGACCTCAGATGGCCTGCACCATGCTGCCTACACCGTAGTTACCTCTGAGGTGGTTGTTGAAGCAGCCCCCCTTCCTCTTGGGACTACTTCCCATAAGGCGGAGCTGATAGCTCTAACCTGGGCGCTCCACCTGTCCAAGGGACAACGAGTCACCATTTACACTGACTCCAAATATGCTTACCTCATATCCCAAACTCATTCGGTTATTTGGCAAGAAAGGGGATTCCTGACTATCAAAGGTACCCCTATCGTAAATAGGCCGCTCATTGCCAGGCTCCTCAAGGCCCTATGCCTACCCACCGAGGTCACCATCGTCCACTGCCGGGGACACCAAACTACCCCTGACCCGGTCTCCCTAGGCAACAATAAAGCTGATACGGTGGCCAGGCAGACGGCCCTTAGCGCCACTCCTGCCCCTGTACTCTTCCTCAACACTGCACATCAACCTTGTTACACCGAGGAAGAGACACTAGCACTCCAAAAGTTGGGGGGCAAACTAGGGAACAAAGGGTGGATCCACATGCAGAACCACATTGCCATACCTGAAAACCTGGCTCACACCCTGGTCACAGAAATTCACCAGTTGCTCCATATTGGCCCCAAGGCGTTGTTTCAATTCTTACAACCTCTCTTCTACCACCCTTCTCTGTCCAAGGTCATTGAAACCGTTCACAGGGCATGCACTGTCTGTTCAGCTGTCAATGCACAAGGTGGGATCCGCAGGCCAGGACCTAACCACCAATTGCGAGGCCACCAGCCAGGAGAAGACTGGCAGCTGGACTTCACCCACATGCCCCATCATAAAAGCCTCCGCTACCTACTAACCCTGGTGACACGTTCACAGGTTGGATAGAAGCCTATCCCACGGCCCGTGAGACGGCGGACGTCTTCGCTGCAATCCTTACTGAACACATCATTCCCCATTTCGGAATGCCCCAAACCCTCCAGTCAGATAACGGACCTGCCTTCATCATCTCTTCATCATCTCAACATCTCCTGGAGATTGCACATCCCTTACCATCCTCAGTCCTCGGGTAAAGTAGAAAAGGCCAACGGCCTACTTAAAGCCCAACTCACCAAACTTACCTTGGAAACCCATCTTTCTTGGCCTACCCTCTTGCCTCTAGCCCTCACTAGGCTGAGAGTGGCCCCCCGTGGACCCTTGGGACTAAGCCCGTTCCAACTCCTCTAGGGTCGTCCCTTCCTCATAGATCACAATCTCCCTGCTGTTCCTCCACCCCTTCTCTCATATCTGCCTTACCTCACTCTGCTCCGGGCCCTCCTGAGAGCTCATGCTGACTCAGTCACCCCAGCCCCGAACAACCCCGAAGATGATGAGACTCCTCCCCAAAAACTGCTCCCGGGGGACCAGGTTCTCCTCAGGAGTCGCAACCCCGGTCCCTTACAGACGCGGTGGACTGGGCCCCATACTGTCATCCTCAGCACCCCAACTGCAGCAAAGCTATTGGGCCACCAGCCGTGGGTGCACATCAACAACCTTAAACGGGCCCCTCTGACAGTAAGTGGGCCTCCCAGATGGTGGGCTCCACCGAACTCTGCTTGGTTAGGGCTCCTTCTCGTGCTCCTTCTCGTACTCCTCCTGAGTCCCCAGATCCAGGTGGAGTCATGTGACTGCATGAGGGGCTCAGCTACCTCACGCTATTTCTCGGCCTATACTTCTATGCACAGGTCCTGCTATCAGGGAAAAACACCTCCACTCTCCGCTACTGCACCTCCTTGGGAATCTTCCTCTCCTGCCCAAAAGGGATCTATTGCTGCCTAACCGCCAATGATTCCTTGGATTGTATTCTCATCCTTCTGTCTCCTACCACCAGCATCTACTCATCTGAACAACTCTTATCTGAACTGTCCCCTACCTCTCGGAGAAAGAGGGCTGCCTTCCTCCTCTTTTTTATAGGGGCAGGACTAACTGTCGGTGTGGCAACTGGGGCGGCAGGGCTGGGAACCTCCATTAACTTCTATTATAAGCTCTCCCAGGCACTCAATGAGGACATGGAACGAATAGCAGACTCACTCACCGCCCTACAGACTCAGATCACCGCTTAGCCGCCGTCACCCTACAAAACCGACGCGCCTTAGATCTCCTCACCGCCGAAAAAGGGGGAACATGCCTTTACTTAAACGAAGAGTGCTGCTACTTCGTCAACCAGTAGGGCATAGTCAGCTCCAAGGTCAAAGAACTCAAAGACGGGATCCGAGTGAGACGCCAAGATGACTCCATTTGGGGCTTAAGTCCCCAAGCCTGGGTAACTCGGCTCCTTCCCCTCGCAGGGCCCCTCTGTATACTCCTCCTGTTCATCTCAATCGCTCCCTGCCTTATACGTTGCTTACAGGAGCGCCGGCAGGAAATAACCAGGGTATCAGTCAACCAGCACCTCCTGCAGCCCTATTCACGCCTGCCCACATCCGATGGCCTCTACGATGACGTCCTACTGCCCGCAGGAAGTAGCCAGAATAGAGTCCACGCCCCCTGACACCAATATGAATATAAAGAGGTCGGAATGATGGGCGGGCTGGGAAACCGGGGCTCCAAAATGGCGGATCACCCCGCCAACCCTCTCCAAGATGGCGGACTTTCCCCACCACCTTCACTGCGGCCTCCAGGTCACCATCAGGAAACTGAAACTGTCCACCCAGGAACTTCCCAATTGGGAACTGTCCATCACGGGCTTCTCCCACCCATGCCCTCCAGACCTTACCTTATGTAGACACAAGCCTATGCCCTGCTTCAACCCGATAAAAAGGACCCTGCCAACTCTCCCAGCGCGACTTCCCCGACTCACCCCCCACCCCCCCAATCGTGGAACCTTGCCCGAGGGTGTTTGCAATAAAGTTCATCTCTGGGATCCACTTGCCTCGTAGCCTCTTTTCTTACCACCGTAAGCAGGAGCAACTTTACATTCTTCTTCTTCTTTTCTTCTGGGATCTCTACAATGTGAATGTTGTTATGCTTGGGGGTGTTGTTAGGTTCCCTGTCTATTTTCATTTTGTCTTAATCTTTTATTTTTTCCTGTTCAGCTTGATTGTTTTCCATTACTCTGTCCTCCAGATCACTAATTCATTCTTCCAATTCCTCTAAGCTATTACTCATTCTCTCTAGTGTATTTTTAATTTCAGTTATTGAGTGCTTCATCTATGTTTGGTTCTTTTTTATGTTTTCAATCTCTAAGGTCTCCCTTCTCTTCTTAAGGCCAGCAAGTAACTTTATGACTATTGCTTTAAATTCTCTATCATGCATATCACTTACCTCTGTTTCATCTAGCTCTCTTGCTGTGATTTTATCTTATACTTTCATTTGGGACGTATTCCTCTGTCTCCTCATTTTGTCTAATTCTGTCTTTTCTTATGTGTTAGGAAAGTCAGCTATGTCTCCAACTCTTGAAAGTAGTGGTCTTGGGGCACCTGGGTGTCTCAGTGGTTGAGCGTCTGCCTTCGGCTCAGATCATGATCCCGGGGTCTTGAGATCGAGTCCTGCATCTGACTCCCTGCAGGGAACCTGCTTCTGCCTCTGGTTGTGTCTCTGCCTCTCAATGTGTGTCTCTGTTGAATAAATAAATAAATAATCTTTAAAGAAGAAAAAAGAAAGTAGTGGTCATACGAAGAAGAGGTCCTATAGTGCCCTGCGGTACAATGTCCTTTGTTTATCAGAAATTGGCACTTCACAGTATCTCCTTTGTATGTTGTGTGTGCCCTATTGTGGCTGAGCCATGTTTGCTTTCAGTACTGTCATGTGCAATGGCTGTCTTTTCCTGTGTGGGCCTTGTGTTTGGTCCTTGTGTTATTAGTGGGCCAGTATGAGGCCTCCTTGGCCTTGATTTGAGTCAGATCAGGTGTTTTCCAGAGCTACAGTAACACTGAATTGCAAGGTACATTCCCCATGTTGTCTCCTGATAGCTTTCATTGGTGCATGGGGCCTGCAGTTAGACCAGATGTCTGCCCTCAGCCCACTAGTGGGGCCGTGGTCAGACTGGTGTGTGTGGTTATCTTCTTCTGTCCCCAAGAGTCACTTTGGAATGGCACTAGCCTCTGTCAGCGCTGCTTGTATACTGCCAGGCTGTAGCATAGCTTTGGATGGACTCCTGTTGAGGGCAGGTCTGCAGGAGAAGGTGGGGGGCAGGGTAGCTAGTGCCAGCAAGGTCTGCTGTGGTCTGCTGTGGTCTGCTGTGGGAAAGGACCTGCAGTTGCTGTAGAAAAATCCTGCCTTAGCCCTGGCTGGAGGGGGCGGTTTTCAGAAGAGCACAGGGGCAGGATACATGGTGTTAGCAAGGTTTGCATGGGTCGGCTGTGGGAGGAGACCTGGACTGGAGGCCTGGCTAGAGGGCACCAGTCAGTGGAAGTGCACAGGGGTGGGTGGGCTGTTAGCAAGCTAAACCAAGGGTATTCCTGCTACCCTGATTGCTGTAGGCCTCTGTGTATCTAGTCTGGGGGGCAAAGGAGGGAAATGATGCCCATCAGATCTTTTGTTGTTGGAGAAATCTCTCAAAGATCCCTGCCCCTCCAGCATTGCTCATAGGTTAGTAAATAAATCTCCTTCGCACATACCCCAGGCGTTTTTCAAACTGCTGATTCTATGCTGTATCTCCATGGTGCTGTTTGTTGTGGATAGTCCTCTGGGTCAGTTTTACTCTTCAGTGAGTCTCTGCCCTTCCTTCCCACTTCAGTGTGGCCTCTTCTCTAGCTTTGGAGAGTCTGTTCTGTCAGTCTTTGGGTCATTTTCTGGGTTATTTACACTGACCTGGGTGTTACTTACTTGTATCTGTAGGATGAAGTAAGTTTAGGATACTCCTACTTTGCCATCTTCCTCAGAAGTGCTTAAAACAACAACTACTACTACTACTACTTCTTCTTTTTCTTCTTCTTCTTCTTCTTCTTCTTAAGATTTCTTTATTTTGAGAGAGAGAAAGAGAGAGAGAGAACAAGCAAGACAGAGCAAAGGGTAAAGGGAGAGGTAGAGAAAAAAATCCAAGTAGACTCTGCACTGAGTGGGGAGCCCAATGCAGGGCTCAATCTCACGACCCTGAGATCACGACCTGAGCTGAAACCAAGAGTCAGACACTCCACAAAACTTCTTTAAAGAAAACTTTACATTAATTTTGAGAGAACACAGGTATTTTATTATATGGTATAAATTTCTTGAAATAGAAACAGTATAGGATTTCTTATTGTGTCTTATATACATTGTTTTTTTTTTTTAATAAAGATTTTATTTATTTGAGAGAGATAGAGCATGCATGAGTTGGCAGGGGCAGTGGGCAGAGGGAGGAAGAGAAACAGAATTCCTCACTGAGCAGGAACCCCGGAATAGGGTCTCAGTCCCAGGACTCTGAAATCATGAACAGACCTGAAGGCAAACATTTAACCAACTGAGCCACCCAGGTGCTTCTACATTGGTTTGTAAATAGAGTTTTCCTCTCAAAATTCATTTTCTATTTTGAATATCATAAATGGTACTTATTAAAAAGACTGTGTGGAGTGTGGGGTTTTAGGGACATTCAGAAGGGGTCCTGAGGTGGAGATTAGGAAATAAAGCATGGTATAGGACATAGAAAAGTTCTCTAGTTATGCCTGGGTGCATTTCCTGGAGAAGGACACAGACATTTATTGCATTTCTCTCATTTGTCTTCCTTGAATCAGGAGGAAAACAGTTGCTCTTGTCCTCTAGGGCACTTTCATGTGAGAAATTTTCCAGCAATTTAAAGAAAAATGGAAAAAAAATAAAGACAACATAATGAGTTTTTCATAATGCTAAGTTTCTGCTTCAATTTAAACAAATTCTTTAGTTGAGAACTTCTTGTTTTGTTGTTTAAAAAATGTCCCTTTCTGAAATGACAGAAAGAGTAGATGGCAGCTGATTTTCTTTAATCTGCTGAAAAGGGAAACAAAAAAAAATGGCAAATATACCTTGGCATTTAATTTTTATTTGTTCATGGAATCCAAAGCCCGAGGTCACAGACACCCATGGCAGAGATGCATCTAAAGCAAGGTTTATCCTGCAGTGTGGGAAGCCCTTGGGCTTGTGCTTGGCCAGCCTCTCTTCACTAACCCAGGTTCCCTGACGGCTGCACTTCTGAATTAAATATCCATCCCAATGAATGGAATGAGATTTAGTTAAATTCCTCCTGATAAGCTGTCTAAGGGCCTGTGAAATGTGACTGCTTTGACTGACGCTCCCATTTTCTCTTCCTCAAAATAAGTCAGATTGACAGGATTCAAAGGGGACATGAAATTAGTTCTTATTGCCTGATTCAGCAATAAAACCAGGAAGCAGAATCTGCTAAATGAAAAATATTCTAAGACTAGAAATGAGAGATTGTAAGGCAAGCCTCAACTAGCTGAGGAAGTTTTTCTGTGCCTGCAGCTGATAAACTGCTTTTGTAACTAGATCAAATGTTGGTCCTGGTCAGGACTCCAGTGCTGCAGATACTTTCAGCCTGACTGCCATGTGGGTGAGCAGATAGCATTCAGCCAGGAGGACTTAGGAAAACATCCTTATTAAAAGAATTTTCCAAATAGCTACTGAAGCATCAGCCGTGAGAGTAATCTGATGATAATTTACAGTTTATAACACAATGAACACTCCCATACTTTCTTTTTTTTTTTTTAAATATATCGCAGATTAAAAAAAAACAAATATCAAGTGAGCTAGAATTTTCGGAAAGGTACGGTCCAGGTTCTTCTATTCCTTTTCCTTATGGGACTGCTGCTGTGCCAGCCAAGTCTCTAATAATGCCAGTTTCACTCCAAGGATCTACAGAGTGAGGAACTGGATGTTTTATTTGTATTAATACTTAGATTATCAAGTCACTTTTACATCCAGGAACTGATTTGGGGTGGGCAGGATGGGGGGGCCAAGAATCTGTCCTTATCTTTCCTGATGCAATTGAGCCCTTGTTCATTAGTACATTTAGAGCATTTAGATCTGCTTACCCTGGTGGTAACTGGATGCTGATGGATAAAATGGAAGGAAGCTTTCAGGTATTCCCAAAAGGAAGTTACCTGGTATCTAGTCTGTCTTATTCCATTCCTGATTATAAACGTCTGCCCTCCTACCCCATCACCTAATGATAAAGCCAAGCAGTACATCAAAGCCTCAGACAAAAGGTCTATTAGGTATGCCTATGATTAAGGTTGATTAGCTAGAAGTCACTGGGAATTTTAGTCCAAGATCAGTGGTGAATCACATCCAATTTGCATAAACTACGAGGTACTTCATTAAGGCTAATCATTTTCCTCTGTCTTTCAGTAATAAATCATCCTTCTATGGGGTTCATTTAGATTGAGCTTGAAGATTTTGCCTTCAGAATTCTTCAACACTATTAAGATCACTTTAGCTATGCTCTTTGGCCTCATTTGCTGGGATGGTACCTTTTTGGATCCCCATCTCAGAGCTACATCCTTGAAAAAGCTTCTTAGAAATGTAAGCAGTGATTCATTAGAGTCCCTGTGCCAGCAGCCAAGACCCATACAATAATGAATTGTGTATCTTTTAAAACATTGGTAGAACAAATCATACTTGTTTCAACTGATAAAGTGCTCAGGCCACATAGTGCACTGTGTTGAGCCAACTGATGATTAAATAATTTTACATACTCTTCTTGAAATGAGTCTATTTAAATCCAGGAAAATTGACCAGGTTTAACATTCCAGAGCTCTTGTGTGGATGATTCTTTCTTTGCGATTACTTGTGAGAGTGATGAGATGCTGCTTGTGCTACCCCAAGGATTATTCCTTTCTATTGCTTGTAATTTGTACATTTGCCCCATGTGCCTTGCACCTTCCCATCCCCTTCACAGTCCTCTTTGCTTGTGCCTATTGAATATCCTTTTATAAAAAAAATTTGGGGGGCCACCTTGGTAGCTCAATGGTTGATTTGGCTCAGGTCATGATTCTGGGGTCCTGGGATTGAGTACCACATCAGGCTTCCCACAGGGAGGCTACTTCTTCTCTGCCTATCTCTGCCTCTTTCTCTGTGTCTCTCATGAATAAATAAATAAAAATCGAATAACTAAATAAGTAAATTTTTAATTTAAATTCAATTAATTAGCATATAATGTATTATTGGTTTCAGAGGTAGAGGTCAGTGATTCAAACTTTTTACTTATTTATCTCTCATGCTCCTTGAAAACAGGGATTCCATGCCCAGCTCATAGCTTACAGTAAATATGTATTGATAAATTGTTGTGAATTATGAGATAATGGCTATAATGGAATATTATAGAGCCCATGGAAAGAATGATATTAATCGCTATACATAGATATATAAAGATTCCCATCTATTTCATAGTATAGTTACTAGAAGAAAGCAAGCTGAAAATCATAATGCATAGGATGATCCCATTTTTTTTTTGAATAAAATAATGCTTATGTGTATATTCATAGAAAAGGTAAAAAGTGTAAGTACACAGGGGCTGGATATAGGGTAAAAAGGTAGGGCTTTTGCTTTTAACTTAATAAATTTCTATGTTTTAATCTGTTAGATTGAATCTGTATTACTATTATAAATTAAAAACCCAGTAAAGAGTTTTAAAAACCATAAAATTATAGATTCTGGTTGCTAAATACTATTATTTAAAAAAAAAAAAAACACTCCATTCATTTTGTAGGGCTACTATAACAAATTACCCCAAACTGAGTGGTTTAATAAAAGAAAAATGTATTCTTTCATAGTTCTGGAGGTTAGAAGTCTGAAATGAAGGTAGAGCCATGTTCCCTCCAAAGGCTCTAGGAAAGAATACTTACCTCTCTAGCAGTAATTAGTAATTTTGGCATTCCTTGGCTTGCGGACACATCATTGTAATCTCTGCCTCCATTTTCACTCGGGCTTTTCTTCTGTGCTTCTCTAGACCTTTACATATCCTTCTTATGAAGACACCAGTCATTGCATTTAGGGTCCACCCCAACCCCGTATGACCTTAACAAAACTAATTATGTCTGCAAAAACCATATTTTCAAATAAGGTCATATTCTGAGGTTCTGGATGGAGTTGAATTCTGGGGGGACACAATTCACCCCAGTACAAATATTAACAAGGGCCAAAACCAATAAGTTCTATGTGTCAAGACTTCTTTTCTGAAGACTGTTGTCTGGGCAGGTAGGTTATCAGTACAGTTTGCTATCTCTCATTGAACAGGTGCAGGAGTGCAGGATGGAAGTTCCGTGTGATAGTGCAGTTGCTGCAGGTTTGGAGAACCTAACAAGCCTTCAGTTTATCTCTCCTCCAGTCTTAGACCCGAATCCACTTGACCCTATCACTCCAGTTCTGGGATGAAACAGCTTTTAGTTCCCTTTTTAATCTCTACTTTTACTTTTGATGTGAGGTTTTGCTTAATTTACAAATTTAGTTTCTTTCCTTCCTTTTCTTTCTTTCTTCCTTTTCTTTCTTCCTTTTCTTTCTTTCTTTCTTTCTTTCTTTCTTTCTTTCTTTCTTTCTTTCTTTCTTTCTTTCTTTCTTCTTCTTCTTCTTTCTTTCTTTCTTTCTTTCTTTCTTTCTTTCTTTCTTTCTTTCTTCTTTCTTTCTTCTCTTTCTTTCTTTTGTCTTACTATAGACGAGGCTCTGCAAGGTACACAAAATGAATTTCCTTAATTTTGAGGATCTTGTAGTTTGGATTATGAATGTGAGTACTGTACTTACTGATTTAAAGAGACACATTTTAACATTCCTAAAACTGGGACTTTTCTACTGTTGATGGTGTGACATAGTTTGACAGCATTAAAAATTTCCTAATGGTAAAAAAAAAATTACATGCCCTATAGTTAATATCTTCAGATTCAATGAGATATGGTAGCATGAGAAATTGGGCAAGTTACCTGCCATTGATAAGCATATGCTGTGAGGGATTGTGTGTTAGGAACAGGAATCTATAGTTTATTTCTTTAAATAGTTTTTAAAAATAAAAATATGTTTATAGGTTTATTATGGCTATTACTTTTTTTAAAATAAATTTATTTTTTATTGATGTTCAATTTGCCAACATACAGAATAACACCCAGTGCTCATCCCGTCAAGTGCCCCCCTCAGTGCCCTCCTCCCCTTCTACCACCCCTAGTTTGTTTCCCAGAGTTAGGAGTCTTTATGTTCTGTCTCCCTTTCTGATATTTCCCACACATTTCTTCTCCCTTCCCTTATATTCCCTTTCACAAGTATTTATATTCCCCAAATGAATGAGAACATACACTGTTTGTTCTTCTCCGATTGACTTACTTCACTCAGCATAATACCCTCCAGTTCCATCCACGTTGAAGCAAATGGTGGGTATTTGTCGTTTCTAATGGCTGAGTAATATTCCATTGTATACATAAACCACAGCTTCTTTATCCATTCATCTTTCGATGGACACCGAGGCTCCTTCCACAGTGTGGCTATTGTGGACATTGCTGCTAGAAACATCGGGGTGCGGGTGTCCCGGCGTTTCATTGCATCTGTATCTTTGCTCCCGACAGTGCAATTGCTGGGTCGTAGGGCAGGTCTATTTTTAACTCTTTGAGGAACCTCCACACAGTTTTCCAGAGTGGCTGCACCAGTTCACATTCCCACCAACAGTGCAGGAGGGTTCCCCTTTCTCCACATCCTCTCCAACATTTGTGGTTTCCTGCCTTGTTAATGTTCCCCATTCTCACTGGTGTGAGGTGGTATCTCATTGTGGTTTTGATTTGTATTTCCCTGATGGCAAGTGATGCTGAGCATTTTCTCATGTGCGTGTTGGCCATGTCTATGTCTTCCTCTGTGAGATTTCTCTTCATGTCTTTTGCCCATTTCATGATTGGATTGTTTGTTTCTTTGGTGTTGAGTTTAAGAAGTTCTTTATAGATCTTGGATATTAGCCCTTTATCTGATACATCATTTGCAAATATCTTCTCCCATTCTGTAGGTTGTCTTTGAGTTTTGTTGACTGTATCCTTTGCTGTGCAAAAGCTTCTTATCTTGATGAAGGCCCAATAGCTCATTTTTGCTTTTGTTTCTTTTGCCTTCGTGGATGTATCTTGCAAGAAGTTACTATGGCCGAGTTCAAAAAGGGTGTTGCCTGTGTTCTCCTCTAGGATTTTGATGGACTCTTGTCTCACATTTAGATCTTTCATCCATCTTGAGTTTATCTTTGTGTATGGTGCAAGAGAGTGGTCTAGTTTCATTCTTCTGCATGTGGATGTCCAATTTTCCCAGCACCATCTATTGAAGAGACTGTCTTTCTTCCAATGGATAGTCTTTCCTCCTTTATCGAATATTAGTTGACCATAAAGTTCAGGGTCCACTTCTGGGTTCTCTATTCTGTTCCATTGATCTATGTGTCTGTTTTTGTGCCAGTACCACACTGTCTTGATGACCACAGCTTTGTAGTACAACCTGAAATCTGGCATTGTGATGCTCCCAGATATGGTTTTCGTTTTAAAACTTCCTCTGGCTATTCGGGGTCTTTTCTGATTCCACACAAATCTTAAAATAATTTGTTCTAATTCTCTGAAGAAATTCCATGGTATTTTGATAGGGATTGCATTAAACGTGTAAATTGCCGTGGGTAACATTGATATTTTCACAATATTAATTCTGCCAATCCATGAGCCTGGAATATTTTTCCATCTCTTTGTGTCTTCCTCAATTTCTTTCAGAAGTGTTCTATAGTTTTTAGGGTATAGATCCTTTACCTCTTTGGTTAGGTTTTTTCCTAGGTATCTTATGCTTTTGGGTGCAATTATAAATGGGATTGACTCCTTAATTTCTCTTTCTTCAGTCTCATTGTTAGTGTATAGAAATGCCATTGATTTCTGGGCATTGATTTTGTATCCTGCCACGCTACCAAATTGCTGTATGAGTTCTAGCAATCTTGGGGTGGAGGCTTTTGGGTTTTCTATGTAGAGTATCATGTCATCGGTGAAGAGGGAGAGTTTGACTTCTTCTTTGCCAATTTGAATGCCTTTAATGTCTTTTTGTTGTCTG
The DNA here is from genome assembly GCF_011100685.1 of Canis lupus familiaris. Taxonomy (NCBI): domain Eukaryota; kingdom Metazoa; phylum Chordata; class Mammalia; order Carnivora; family Canidae; genus Canis; species Canis lupus. The sequence goes on along the minus strand of NC_049229.1, from coordinate 16,993,428 downwards.
ATTGCTGAGGCTAGGACTTCCAGTACCATGTTGAATAGCAGTGGCGAGAGTGGACATCTCTGTCTTGTTCCTGATCTTAGGGGAAAGGCTCCCAGTGCTTCCCCATTGAGAATGATATTTGCTGTGGGCTTTTTGTAGATGGCTTTTAAGATGTCGAGGAATGTTCCCTCTATCCCTACGCTCTGAAGAGTTTTGATCAGGAATGGATGCTGTATTTTGTCAAATGCTTTCTCTGCATCTATTGAGAGGATCATATGGTTCTTGGTTTTTCTCTTGTTGATATGATGAATCACCTTGATTGTTTTACGGGTGTTGAACCAGCCTTGTGTCCCGGGGATAAATCCTACTTGGTCATGGTGAATAATTTTCTTAATGTACTGTTGGATCCTATTGGCCAGTTGAAAATTTTTGCATCCATGTTCATCAGGGATATTGGTCTGTAATTCTCCTTTTTGGTGGGGTCTTTGTCTGGTTTTGGAATTAAGGTGATGCTGGCCTCATAGAACGAATTTGGAAGTACTCCATCTCTTTCTATCTTTCCAAACAGCTTTAGGAGAATAGGTATGGTTTCTTCTTTTAATGTTTGATAGAATTCCCCTGGGAAGCCATCTGGCCCTGGACTTTTGTGTCTTGGGAGGTTTTTGATGACTGCTTCAATTTCCTCCCTGGTTATTGGCCTGTTCAGGTTTTCTATTTCTTCCTGTTCCAGTTTTGGTAGTTTGTGGCTTTCCAGGAATGCATCCATTTCTTCTAGATTGCCTATTTTATTGGCGTATAGCTGTTCATAATATGTTTTTAAAATCATTTGTATTTCCTTGGTGTTGGTAGTGATCTCTCCTTTCTCATTCATGATTTTATTAATTTGAGTCTTCTCTCTCTTCTTTTTAATAAGGCTGGCTAATGGTTTATCTATCTTATTAATTCTTTCAAAGAACCAACTCCTGGTTCTGTTGATCTGTTCCACAGTTCTTCTGGTCTCGATTTCGTTGAGTTCTGCTCGAATCTTAATTAACTCTCTTCTTCTGCTGGGTGTAGGATCTATCTGCTGTTTTTTCTCTAGCTTTAGGTGTAAGGTTAGCTTTTGTATTTGAGTTCTTTCCAGTTTTTTTTTTAATTTTTTTTAAATTTTTATTTATTTGTGATAGTCACAGAGAGAGAGAGAGAGAATGAGGCAGAGACACAGGCAGAGGGAGAAGCAGGCTCCATGCACCGGGAGCCCGACGTGGGACTGGATCCCGGGTCTCCAGGATCGCGCCCTGGGCCAAAGGCAGGCGCCAAACCACTGCGCCACCCAGGGATCCCCTCTTTCCAGTTTTTGAATGGATGCTTGTATTGCGATGTATTTCCCCCTTACGACTGCTTTTGCTGCATCCCAAAGATTTTGAACGGTTGTATCTTCATTCTCATTAGTTTCCATGAATCTTTTTAATTCTTCCTTAATTTCCTGGTTGACCCTTTCATCTTTTAGCAGGATGGTCCTTAACCTCCACGTGTTTGAGGTCCTTCCAAACTTCTTGTTGTGATTTAGTTCTAATTTCAAGGCATTATGGTCTGAGAAAATGCAGGGGACGATCCCAATCTTTTGGTATCAGTTCAGACCTGATTTGTGACCCAGTATGTGGTCTATTCTGGAGAAAGATCCATGTGCACTTGAGAAGAATGTGTATTCAGTTGAGTTTGGATGTAAAGTTCTGTAGATATCTGTGAAATCCATCTGGTCCAGTGTATCATTTAAAGCTCTCGTTTCTTTGGAGATGTTGTGCTTAGAAGACCTATCGAGTATAGAAAGAGCTAGATTGAAGTCACCAAGTATAAGTGTATTATTATCTAAGTATTTCTTCACTTTGGTTATTAATTGATTAAAATATTTGGCAGCTCCCACATTCGGGGCATATATATTGAGGATTGTTAAGTCCTCTTTTTGGATAGATCCTTTAAGTATGATATAGTGTCCCTCTTCATCTCTCACTACAGTCTTCGGGGTAAATTTTATTTTATCTGATATGAGGATGGCTACCCCTGCTTTCTTTTGAGGACCATTTGAATGGTAAACGGTTCTCCAACCTTTTATTTTCAGGCTGTAGGTGTCCTTCTGTCTGAAATGAGTCTCTTGTAGACAGCAAATAGATGGGTCCTGCTTTTTTATCCAGTTTGAAACCCTGCGCCTTTTGATGGGGTCATTAAGCCCGGTCACATTCTGAGTTACTATTGAGAGATATGAGTTTAGTGTCATCATGATATCTATTCAGTCCTTGTTTTTGTGGATTGTTCCCTGAACTTCTTCTTAAAGGGGAATTTTAAGAGTCCCCCTTAAAATTTCTTGCAGAGCTGGTTTGGAGGTCACATATTCTTTCAGTTCCTGCCTGTATTGGAAGCTCTTTATCTCTCCTTCCATTTTGAATGAGAGCCTTGCTGGATAAAGTATTCTTGGTTGCATGTTCTTCTCATTTAGGAGCCTGAATATATCCTGCCACCCTTTCTGGCCTGCCAGGTCTCTGTGGAGACATCTGCTGCTACCCTAATACTCCTCCACATAAAGGTCAGGGATTTCTTGTCTTTTGCTGCTTTAAGGATCTTCTCTTTATCTTTGGAATTTGCAAGCTTAACTATTAGATGTCGAGGTGTTGAACGGTTTTTATTGATTTTAGGGGGGGATCTCTCTATATCCTGGATCTGAATGCCTGTTTCCCTTCCCAGATGAGGAAAGTTTTCAGCTATGATTTGTTCAAATACATATTCTGGCCCTCTGACCCTTTTGGTGTCCTTGGGAACCCCAATTAAATGTAGGTTTTTCTTCCTCAGGCTGTTGTTTATTTCCCTTAATCTATCCTCATGGTCTTTTGTTTGTCTCTTTTTTCCTCAGTTTCCCTCTTTGCCATCAACTTGTCTTCTATGTCACTCACTCGTTCTTCCACTTCGTTAACCCTCATAGTTAGGACTTCTAGTTTGGATTGCATCTCATTCAATTGATTTTTAATTTCTGCCTGATTGGGTCTAAATTCTGCAGTCATGAAGTCTCTTGAGTCCTTTATGCTTTTTTCTAGAGCCACCAGTAGCTGTATAATAGTGCTTCTGTATTGTCTTTTTGACATTGAATTGTAATCCAGATTTTGTAACTCTGTGGGAGAGAGGACTGTTTCTTTCTTTTGAAGTGAGGTTTTCCTTCTAGTCATTTTGCTCAGTGCAAAGTGGCCAAAAACAAGTTGTATTGGGAAAAGGAGAAAAAGAGAGAGAAAGAAGGAAAGAAAAGAGAAAAAGAAAAAAGGAAGAAAAAAAGAAAAAAAGAGAAGAAAAAGAGAAAGATAAAGAAAGGAAAAAAAGGGTGGGGGAAGCAAACAGAAATCAAAAAGAAAAAAAAGAAAAGAAAAGTAAAAAACCACGGGGGAGTATCTTCTGATTCTGTGTACTTTAATTCCCTTGACTTCCCCTGGAACTAGTCCGTCTAGCTGGTCTTCTGGGGGAGGGGCCTGTTGTGCTGATTCTCAGGTGTTAGCACTTGGGGGAGCTGCTCTGCCCCTGCCTGTTGCAGGGCTCAGTGGGGGTTGTTTACCCCGTGAGGCCCCAGGAGGAACAACCGCAGTGGCGGGGCCAGCTCTGCAGCGCTGGAGTCAGCTCCCGCAGTAGCCCCAGAGCTCTCCGTCTGCAGGGCCTGGAGGCTCCGGGGCGGGGCCGCTGATCTGCTCAGCTGGGGCAGGAGCGTCCTTGCTGTCCTGGGCCCTCCCGGCCTCTGCCTGTCCCGGGGGGAAGCCGGATCCTGGGCTGTGTCCCGGCGTTCTGTGCTCCGGGGCCTGTGCTGTTGGATTCGCGCTCCCGCCCCGCAGCCCCCTCCGCGGAGCCGCCCCCGAGCCCCCCGAGCTGCTCCGGCCCCGCAGCCCCCTCCGAGGAGCCGCCCCCGAGCCCCCCGAGCTGCTCCGGGTCCCGCCGTGCGCGCTGCAGCCCTTAGGGAGCTCGGCGCACTCTCCCGGGGCGCAGGTGTCTGTTAGTGTCCCCGGGAGCCCGAGGGCATCCCCGCCCTCCTGGGTCCTGCTCCAACTCCCCGCGAGCCCCTTTCCGCCGGGAAGGTTGGTGCAGCTCCTGCTCCTCCGGGACGGGGCTCTCCTGTCCTGGGGACACTCGCCCCGGCCTCAGCCCGGCTCCTCGCGGGGCCCCTCCCCCTTGGAGGCCTTTGTTTCTTTATTTCTTTTTCCCCCGTCTTCCTACCTGGATAGAAGCGCGAACTCTTCTCACTGTTGCATTCCAGCTGGTCTCTCTTTAAATCTCAGGCCGAATTCGTAGATTTTCGGCATGATTTGAAGGTTATCCAGGTAATTTGGTGGGGACAGGTGATTTGGGGACCCTACTCTTCCGCCATCTTGCCCCTCCCTCCACCTGTCTATTACTTTTTAATTTGAGGTACAAATTGACCTATAGCATTACATTAGTTTCAAGTATATAATATAGTGACTCAATCTTTGTATATATTGCAAAATAATCATAAGTCTAGTTCACATTTATTAGCATACATAGTTACAAAAGATACTTTCTTGTAAAGAGAACTTTTAAAATCTATTGTTAGCAATTTGCAAATATGCAATATGATATTATTAACTATAGTCATCCATGCTGTACATTACATCCTTGGGACTTATTTTATAACTGGAATTTTGTATTTTTTTTTACTCCATTCTCTCATTTCACTCCACCACACTTTCTGCCTCTGGCAAACACCAATATGTTCCCTGTATCTATGAACTTAAAGATTTTTTTTAATTCCATGTATAAATGAGATCATTGTCTTTGTCTGACTTATTTCACTTAGCACAATGACCTTAAGGTCCCTCCATGTTGCAAATGGCAAGATTGCATTCTTTTTTATGCCTGAGTAATATTCTATCTATCTATCTATCTATCTATCTATCTATCTATCTATCTATCACATTTTCTTTATTATTTCATCCATTGGTTATTTAAGTTATTTCTGTATCTTGACTATTGTGCTATGAATGAAAATGGGGATTTAGTTTTTTTTCTTAATGTTTTCATTTTCTTTAGATAAATACCCAGAAGTAGAATTGCTAGATCATATGGTAATTCTATTTTTACTTTTTTGAGGAACCTCCACACTATTTGCTTTAGTGGCTTCTCCAATTTACATTCCCGAGAACAGTACACATGGGTTTCCTTTTGTCCATATCCTTGCTAACACTTGCTATTTCTAATTACCTTATTGCTTAAATTTATTCTGTAAATATGATCCTGCACTGCTATTTGCAAGGGATAGAGAATATCCAAATGCTCATTTAAAAAAATATTAGAACTTAAATTTACTAAGCAAGATATCTGGATAGCATTAAAAATCTTACAAGGCAAAAACATTTGTGAACTAGGGCAGAAGGCAAATCCATGGTCAGTAATGTCCAAAATTATGAACATTTTACCTTTCTTATTAGTAAGTTTCTTCTAAGAAACTGGGTTTTTGAATTTATATCAATTAAACCAAGTCTTTAAGGTGGAAAATTCATTGGTATCAACTGAACTGTTTTGCTTTTTGCTAAACCTCCATTCAGTTATCAATACTGAATTCTGTTTGCACAAAGTATCTTTTGTGTAATGCAAATTTCTGTCACTATTCCCTAGGGGATAAAATATCACATGGAAAAAGGAAGAAAATGAAAGATGAATTATGAATCTAATTCATGAGTTTTTTTTTTCTTTTACATAGTATTTGTGTCAGAGTCAGAAATAAAATCTAATTGAGAATATTCACCAACTAAAAGAAAACAGTTTTATGTGGCAAACCTACTGCCCCAGAAAACAAGTAATTAAAGAACCTCTTAAAATAGCAGCCATAAAATTGACATTCTGTGGGAGACCATGTGTTCATTACTGTTCTTTTTATTGAGGATCCTCCCTGGGCACTGTTCTGAGAATTGAAATCTGCTGGCAGAATGGGAACTTTAGCCAAGGACTTTGCATCCTCTTTGAGGGAAAAAGGTTAGTGCGTTTCTGGTGTACACAGGATAGTTGTATCATGTCAGGTGGAAATATGATCTTATCTTTCTTTGGAGCTTGGTTATGACTTAAGGAGATCTGTATGGGTGCCAAATTGACAAGCCGTGGACTTGTGGTAATTAATTGTGAGTGTCACCTTTGTTAGGTCGTGGTTACTAAATAGTCGAACATTATTCTCCATGTTTCAATGTAAGTATTTAAATTTTGTTTCTATTTGAGTATAGCTGACACAATGTTCATTAGTTTCAGGTATAAATGAAAATATTTTTTTGGTTGAGATTAATATTGAAATCTCTAGGTTTTGAGTAATATGAGTGAATTATCTAATCAATTGAAGGTCTTAATAGAAATAGAACTGACCTCTCTGAAAAAAGAGAGATTTCTACCCAGCAGACCACCTTTGGACTTGAAGTGCAAAATCAACTCTTCTCTGGGTCTCTAGCCTGCTAGCCCAACCTGCAGATTTTGGACTTGTCAGCCTCCACAATCATGTAACCCAGTTCCTTAAAATAAATCCTTATCTTATCCATTATCTATCTATCCATCATCTATCCATTTATACATATATACATCTTATTGGTTTTTTTTCCTTTGGTGAACCTTGATGTATACAGATTGTATGAGAGACAAAGCTTGGATAAGCAGAAGAGACTTTTTCCTGAGTTTAAGAACTCCAGGCATGGCAGACACTATTCCCTTACTACCTACTATTTTTCTATTTAGGCAAGGAATTATATGGAGAGTCTGTGATATTTCTTTGGCTGAAAGAAGTTGGAGGAAGTTTCTACAGAAAGGCAAAAGGGTCTTCCTTTATATTTTTATTCTATTGCTGATGGAATCTCATATTTCCCCCAATTTCCCCAAATGGGAATTGGAGCTAGATGTTGGAATCATTTATTGGAGCCAGTAACGAAACTTTGGTTGTTACTACAAATTTTACATTACATTTGCTTAGATCTCCTAGGGTTTGAGAGGGAATGTGCCCTCTCCACCATGTAAATAAAGAAACAAATATGATGGCCCACATCTTCCCTTAAAGACAGGACACTACCACTTCAAGGAAGGAAGCTCCAGCTCAAGGCTGCTGGGAGAGGGAGACTGGCTATATTCAAGTAGGTCATCTGTTTTCTCTCACAGAGTCTTCCTGTGGTCTGGCTCAAGCATTGCCTCCTTCATGAGCCTTTCTAAACTTTAATAGATTTCTTCCTACTCCAGAGTGTCCATCTCTATTCTCCTTCACAGCAAAACTTCTTGAGTCACCATCTCTGCAGCCTCACTTCACTTTCTTCCATACCTGACTCTATGCAGGCATTAGTCCTCATTATGCTACAAAGACCACCCCAGTCAAGGTCCCCCTTGACCATCATGTTGCCACATTCAAAAGTCACCTCTAGGTTCTCATCTTCTTTCACACCTCAGTGGCACTGATGATTCAGTTCTCCTCGAAACATGTTTTCTTTAGGTTTCTGTTGAGTAGAATTAAAATGAGATTTCCTCCTAGCTCGTTTCCTAATCCTTCTCAAATATCTTTGCAGATATCTCTGCTACTTAAACTTGAAAACCTAGAGTATCCAAGGGCTCGGTCCTGTACTCTATCTGCATAACCAAGCCTATGGCTTAAAATGCCATCCATATGCCTCATAAATCTACATTTCCATTTGTGGCCTTTGCCCTGAAATCCAGGCTTGTATATTCCAATTTCCTACTCCAATTTCCTACTTCACATCTCTGCTAACTATTCCCTATATTTGTAATCCTTAATCTATTCACAGATAGTTCCTTCTTATTATTTAAATTTCAATTTATACAGTACCTGTATAAACATTATCAGCTATATATCTGTCTATTTCTCATCTATCTACTGTTTATCATCACTCACTTACTTTTAATTTTATGCATAACTTGTGCCAGTGTGTATCCTTCTTTCCTTTAAAAAAAAAATCCTAGTTAACATACGGTGTAATATTAGTTTCAGGTGTAGAATATAATGATTCAAAATCTCCATACAACACCTGGTGCTCATCACAAGTGTACTCTCTAATCTCCATCACCTATTTTGACCATTTCTGGCCCCCTCCCCTCTGATAACCATAAATATTTTCATTATAGTTAGGAGTCTATTTCTTGGTTTCTCTCTCTCTCTCTCTCTCTTTTCCACTTTGCTCATTTGTTTTGTTTCTTAAATTCCACACAGGAGTGAAATCCTATGATATTTGTCTTTCTCTGACTGACTTATTTCACTTAGCATTATACTCTCTAGTTCCATCCATGTCATTTTAAATGGCAAAATTTTATTCTTTTTTAAAAGATTTTATTTATTTATTCTTGAGACACAGAGAAAGACAGAGTCACAGGCAGAGGGAGAAGCAGGCTCCCTGAAGTGAGCCGGAAGCAGGACTCAATCCCAGGATCCCATGATCATGACCTGAGCTGAAGGCAGATGCTCAACCACTGAGCTACCCAGGTGTCTCAAGATTTTATTCTTTCTGATGGCTGAATAATATTCTATTGTATATGTATATCACCTCTTCTTTATAGATTCATCAATCAAAGAACACTTGAGCTATTGTAGGTAATGCTGCTATAAACATCGGGGTGCATGTATCCCTTTGAATTTGTGTTTTTGTATTTTTGGGGTAAATACCCTGAGTGCAGTTGCTGGGTCATAAAGTACTTCTATTTTTAACTTTTTGAAGAACCTCCATACTGTTTTCTATGGCTGTACTAGTTTGCATTCCCACTAGCAGTGCATGAGGATTCCTTTTTCTCCACATTCTCAATAATACCTGTTGTTTTCGTGTTGTTGATTTTAGCCATTCTGACGGGTATGAGGTGATATCTCGTTGTAGTTTTGATCTGCATTTCCCTGATGGTAAGTGATGATGAACATCTTTTTATGTGTCTATTGGTCCTCCGTATGTCTTCTTTGGAGAAATACTCTTGTCTTCTGCCCATTTTTGATTGGATTATTTGCTTTTGTGTATTGAGTTGTGTAGGTTCTTTATATAATTTGGATAATACCCTTTTATTGGATGTACCATTTGCAAATATCTTCCCCCATTCTGTAGGTTGCCTTTCAGTTTTGTTGATTGTTTCCTTCATTGTGCAGAAGCTTTTTATTTTTATATAAACCCAATATTTTATTTTTGCTTTTGTTTCCCTTGCCTCAGGAAACACATCTAGAAAATGTTACTTTGGCCAATGTCAAAGACATTACTGCCTGTGCTCTCTTCTAGGACTTTTATGGTATCAAGTCTCACATTTAGGTCTTTAATCTATTTTGAACTTATTTTTGTGTATGGTATAAGTAAGTGGTCCAGTTTTATTCTTTTGTATATTGCTGTCCAGTTTTCCCAGCACCATTTGTTGAAGAGACTGTCATTTTCCCATTGCATATTCTTTCCTGATTTGTCAAAGATTATTTGATTATATAATTGTGGGTTTATTTCTGGGTTGTCTGTTCTGTTCTATTGATCTTTTTTTGTGCTAGTACCACACTGTTTTGATCACTACAGCTTTGCAGTATAACTTGAAATTTGGAATTGTGATGCCTCCAGCTTTGCTTTTCTTTTTCAAGATTGCTTTGGCTATTCAGGTTTTTTTGTGGTTCTATACATATTTTAGAATTGTTTTTTCAAGTTCTGTGAAAAAAATGATATTTTGATAGGGATTGCATTAAATGTGTAGATTGCTTTGTATAGTATGGACTTTTTTTTAAAGATTTTATTTATTCATGAGAAACACAGAGAGAGAGGCAGAGACACAGGCAGAGGGAGAAGCAGGTCCTTGCAGTGAACATGATGCGGGACTCGATCCTCAGACCCCAGGATCATGACATGAGCCAAGGGAGACACTCAACCACTGAGCCACCCAGGCATCCTTACTATGGACACTTTAACAATATTTGTTCTTCTAATCCATGAGCTTGAAAAGTCTTTCCATTTTATTTTATTGTCTCAAGTTCTTTCATTGGTGTTTCATAGTTTTCAGAGTAGAGGTCTTACACCTCTTTGGTTAAATTTATTCCTAGGTATCTTATTATTTTTGGTGTAATTATAAATGGGTTTTATTAATTTCTGTTTCTGCAGCCTCATAATTGGTATATAGAAATGCAACAAATTTCTGTACATTGATTTTGTATCCTGCAACTCTACTGAATTTGTATTTCAGTTCTAGCAAAGACTGGTGGAGTCTTTCAGGGTTTTGTTATATAGTATAATGCCATCTGCAAATAGTGAAAGTTTTACTTCTTCTGTACCGATTTGGGTGCCTTTTATTTCTTTTTGTTGTCTAATTGCTGTGATTAGGACTTCCAGCATATGCTGAATAAAAATAATGAGAGTGGACATCCATGTTTTGTTCTTGACTTTAGTGGGAAAGCTTTCAATTTTTCACTATTAAGGATGATTCAGCTGTAGGAATTTCATATATGGCCTTTATTATGTGGCACTATGTTTTAAATCATGAATGGATATTGTACTTGTCAAATACCTGTTCTTTGTCTCTTGAAATGATCATATGGTTCCTATCTTTTCTTTTATTGATATGATGTATTTCATTGATTGATCTATCAACATTTAACCCTCTTACAACCGAGGAATAAATCCCACCTGATCATGATAAATGATTTTTTAAATGTATTGTTGATCCTCTTTGCTAGTATTATGTTGAGGAACTTTGAATCTGAGATATTGCCCATAGTTCTCTTTTTTAGTGATGTCTTTATCTGGTTTTGGTACGGGGTAATGCTGGCCTCCTAGAATGAATTTGAAAGCTTTCCGTCCTCTTCTATTTTTGGGGGGTGATTTGAGAAGAATAGTTATTAACTTTTCTTTAAAAGTTTGATAGAATTCTGTGAAGTCCTCTGGTCCTGAACTTTTATTTTTTGGGAGTTTTTAAATAAGTGATTCAGTTTATTTGCTGGTTATTGGTCTGCTCAAATTTCCTATTTCTTCCTATTTCAGTTTTTTTTAGTTTATGTTTCTAGGAATTCATCCATTTCTTCTAGGTTGTCCAATTAGTTGGCACATAGTTTTTCATAACATTCTCTTACAATATTTGTATTTTTGTGGTGCTGGTTGTTATTTCTCCTCTCTCATTTGTGATTTTATTTATTTTAGCTTTTTCTCTTTTTTCTTGATAAGTCTGGTTAGAGGATTATCAATTTTTAAAATTTTTTTTCAAAGAACCATCTCCTGGTTTCATTGATCTGTTATATTGATTTTTGTTTTCATTTCTATATCATTTATTTCTGTTTTCATCTTATTATTTCCTTCCTTCTGCTGATTTTAGGTTTTGTTTGTTGTTTATATCTTTCTTGTTTATTTACTTTTTTAGTGTATTTTAGTTTCTACTACTTAAATGAAAATTCCGAGATTATTAGATTACCTGACAGAATAGAAGCCTAATAAATATTTTTCAAATTACTTGATTGAGAAATTATCATTTATAGCTCACCATTTAGCATTTAAGTTTCTACTACCATAATATTTTGCTGTTTTCTTTTTTTTTTTTTTTAATTTTTATTTATTTATGATAGTCACACAGAGAGAGAGAGAGAGAGAGAGAGAGAGAGAGAGAGGCAGAGACACAGGCAGAGGGAGAAGCAGGCTCCATGCACCAGGAGCCCGACGTGGGATTCGATCCCGGGTCTCCAGGATCGCGCCCTGGGCCAAAGGCAGGCGCCAAACCGCTGCGCCACCCAGGGTTCCCTATTTTGCTGTTTTCATGTATTTGTCTGGATAGCTATAGATTTAATATTCTATAAAGAGTGAGGTTAAGTCCAAATGGTGTTTGAAAAGTGTTCCCATTTTTAGGCAGAAACATGAGGTTTAGCAATAGAAGGTACCAGTTGCAAGTTGTATACTTAGTCTAGCATACTTGGTCTGTGCATTAACTCTCCACCCCCATGAATAATTCTCTTATTTTGATGTTCCTGTCTTAGGGACTCTTTCCTAATGTAGTCCTGATCTCTGTCACTTCCTCCTCCTGATATTTCCAGTAAGGATGACCAGCCTCCAGGCACTTGGTTACTCCCCTTTGAGGGTAAATAGAGCTAAAAGCAACTGTGAGAGCAGGAATAGTATGTATGTTTATTCTTCCTGGTATCTATCTTCATTTCTCCTTTACTTTTGAAGGATAGTTTCACTAGATATAAAATTCTAGTTTGATAGTTCCCTTCTTTTAACATGCCTTGCCTGCATAGTATCCAACAAGAAGTCCTCTGTAATTCTTATCCTTGTTTTTCTATGGGTGATGTTGTTTTGTTGTGATGGTGGTTGTTGTTTGTCCCCTCACCTCAGCTTGCTTCAATAATTTTTTCTGTGTCTTTGATTTTCTGTAGTTGGATACGGAATGTAATATACATAATATGTGGTTATATATGGTTAATAATATATATATAACCCAGCTCTTCTAACTTTTTTCTTCTTCTGGCATTTCAATTATTCATATGTTTTACCTTTTGAAAGTATCCTACAGCCCTTGGATGTTGCATTCTATCCCCTTTTCCTTTTTTCATTCTATTTTCTCTTTATAACTCAGTTTTGAAAGTTTCTATTAACCTATCTTTAAGTTCACAGATTCTTTCCTCAGATACATTCAGTTTACTAATGCACCTGCCAAAGGCATTGTTCATTTCTGTTAGAGTGGTTTTGATTTCTAGCATTTCCTTTTGATTCTTTACTAGAATTTCTATCTCTCTGCTCATATTACCCACTTGTTCTTGTCTACCTTTTCCATTAGAGCCCTTAACATATTAATTACAGTCATTTGAAATTCGGGATCAGGCCTGATAAAACCAACACCTGTGTCATACCAGAGTATGATTCTGACACTTGCTTTGTCTCTTCAGACTGTATTTTTTCTCACCTTTTAGTATACCTTGTAATTTATTTTTGTTATTGAAAGGTGGACATGATATATTGAACTGGGATAAATAGGCCTCTAGTGTGATGTTTATGTTAATTTGGCCAGTGCTTGGACCATGCTTAATGTTTGCTATAGCTGTAAGTAGCAGAGACTTCGATTCCTCTAGCTATTTGTTGTTGTTGTTAGGTGCCCTGTTATCTTTGGGTTTCCCTAAAAATTCCTTCTTAAATAGAGTCTCAGTCTTGCAGCTTTTTTAGCTGAATCTACTGGTACTACAGTGTTGGTGTGGTGGTAAGGTATGGAAGAGGGGAAGCATCCTATAATCTTATGATTAAATCTCAGTCCTTTAGTGGCCCTGTGTCTCAAGGCTGTGACCTTTACTTGTGTTTCTTAGCTTTCCTCCCCTTTCCTTTGTATGAAATCAAGGCTAGAAGGGACGGTAGTGGAAAAATGCCCCATCACTATCTGTGATAAGGCTCTAGTGAGTAGGCCTTGGTTATGAACACTCTGGGAATATTTTACAATGGTTACACTTGCCTTCCCCTCACAGTAGCCACAAGGTGATCATTCTTGGCTCTTAACCATTAAAACCCTCATGTTCCTGGAGGTGAAATCCATGAAGGTGTGAAGGTCCTGTAATATCTGCAAGCCTCAGGATCTCTCACTGTCAAGCTAGTTCATACACAAGCTCCAGCAATTTGTCAAAATTTCCATTTAAATGTTTCTACCAAATTATGGCCCTGGTGGCTTCTGCCACAGAGAAGCAGATCTTAGCTCTAGCTCTGCAGGATTTGATTGGTGGTATGCTTTGCAATCTTAATTCTTTGATGTTTCCAGAAAAATCACCGATTTTCAGTCTGTTAAACATTTGCTTTTCCTAAGAACGAAAGTGATGATTTCCAAGCTTTTAACACATTGGACTCTGAACTGGAAGTCTAAATATCCTTTATAGGATCTAGTGCTGCATTAAACAGGCATCAGCACAGCATGTCTTGGCTTGTGTTTCCAGCAGTTCTACTTGGCCCATTTCCCCACCACTTCCCACAGCTGCATGGGACATTCTTCTTGATGAAAGAAAAGAGTTGGAGCTTTGGCAAGTTGTATTTTAATGACTGCCAATCTCTGAAATATAGTCACTAACTTAGTACTTAAAGTGAGTCATGGATGACAGCCAAGATGAAGTCAGGGATTATCTTAGCTTCTTGTTTTCATGTTCCAGACATGTATACTTGCATAGTGTCCAAAAACCCTTCTCTGTTGGACTGGAGCCTTAGCTTCCTCAGGAAAGTCCATTTTTATAGCAGCAATGTCCACAATAGCCAAACTGTGGAAGGAGCCTCGGTGTCCATCGAAAGATGAATGGATAAAGAAGATGTGGTTTATGTATACAATGGAATATTACTCAGCCATTAGAAATGACAAATACCCACCATTTGCTTCAACGTGGATGGAACTGGAGGGTATTATGCTGAGTGAAATAAGTCAATCGGAGAAGGACAAACATTATATGTTCTCATTCATTTGGGGAATATAAATAATAGTGAAAGGGAATAGAAGGGAAGGGAGAAGAAATGTGTGGGAAATATCAGAAAGGGAGACAGAACATAAAGACTCCTAACTCTGGGAAACGAATTAGGGGTGGTGGAAGGGGAGGAGGGTGGGGGGTGGGGGTGAATGGGTGACGGGCACTGAGCGGGGCACTTGATGGGATGAGCACTGGGTGTTATTCTGTATGTTGGCAAATTGAACATCAATAAAAAATACATTTATTATTTAAAAAAAAAAAGAAAGTCCATTTCTGATGTTTCCCTGAGGTCTTGGTTTCTGGAAGGTAGAGAGCCTTTAGTTTTCTTATTTGTGGTTTTGTTTTTACTCAATGGCAACATGTTTCCTCTCCTTTCTATCCTTCCATCATTCATTCATTCCTTTCATCTACTCTTCCTTCCTTTCTTCCTTTTCTTTTTAATATTAGTATTTAGCATGTTTGTGTGAGGCTAAACATTTTACTCCTTAATGATAGCTTTTATCAGAATAAGATAGTTTAGCTGAAGATGGCTGCCTGGTGAAACTTTTTGATACTGATTTGAAATGCAAATTAATATAAGCAATTACCAGATACTATACATGGTCTTAAAATGGAAGACTTTAAATGACATTTCCCTGGCACTCTGTGTGAATCTCAAAGATTAGGCATTCTTTTATTCAATAAATTAAATATGCACCCAAAACCCAGTTTGAAGTTACCATCATATAGTCATTCTTATTGTAGCCAGTTCTAAAATAAAGATGATTTTACCAAATAACAGTTACCTAAAGAATCACTTCCCACTTGGGAATATATGTTTAGAAAGTGAGATATTTTGTGTGGGTGGGTTCTGATGGCTTCAGAGTATGAAGACCAATGTGACATTTTTAGGGAGATGGATTTTTTTCTACTCGGTATGAAATTAGGAAACTAACATTTATTGATTCTTTTTTGTATCAAATTATTTCTATTCATTCAGTATTCAATGAATATTTATTGAGTGCTACCATGTTTTGGCCATATATTTTAATTGCTATGGGTACAGTGGGATGGGACACTCAGTTCCTTCTCTCATGAATCTCATATTTTGGTTGGGAGCATAAAATGAATACAGAGAATAATATGTACCCTGATTGAGATAGAAAATGGCTGGGTGAGTGGTAAGAAGAGGGTGTACATTAGATAGGGTAGGGAATCAGGCCTTTTGGAAAGGTGACATTCTCATTGAACTATTAGAGAGTCAGCCAACCACTCATTTTCTAATTTTTACAACAATGGGAGACCAAGGTAACATTTGCTCAGGTGGTACAGGCAAAGAAATAAATTACTTAACTAGATTAAGTAATTTCTTTAAAGTTACACAGACTTCCAATCTTAATCCATTTGCCTCCAAAGCTGTTCACTGTCACATCCTGCAGGTGCTTGTTTTCCAACTGCCTCAGGGATGGGCAGACACAAGCTCTTTGTTGACTCGATCTTGGACATTAGACATGGAACAGAGAATTTCTTAAGAAAACTAATGTGGAGTTACCTAATTGTTTTGGTAAAAACCTAAAAAAGAAAAGACAGCCACTTAATTATAGATACTTTTCATAAAAAGGGATTTTTAATATCAAAAGAGTTGAAGGGGTATTTTCTGAGATTAAAGGACATGAATCCAAATTAAATGAAATTAGCTTTATGAAACATCGTCTTTATTTTACTTATTTCTTTTTTTTCTGATCTTATTTATTTTATTTGTCACTCTTAGAAAATCTAATTTTTGACTGGACTCAGACTTAGAAGTAGAAGCTCTCAGAGAGGACAGCTTCCATCTCTTGGCAATCTGTTCCTGCCATTTTTCGTTGGCCTCCTTCATTCTCTTGGCCACAAGTTTAACATATTCTGCAGCCTCTTCCTTCTTTTTCTTAGTATGCTGTTTCTTCAAAGCAATACGCTGATGTTTGTATTGGAGGACATGTGGAGGACACATGGAGTAACAAGATGCTGAATCTTAGGCGCCTTGGTTCTAGGTTTCTTACCTTTTTTTGTTTAGGGGCTTTCTAACAACATACTGGCGGACATCGTCTTCTTTTGACAGATTAAAAAGTTTGCAGATTCTGCTGGCCCTTTTGGGCCCCAGGTGATGAGGCACAGAAATATCAGTGAGTCCAAGAATATCCTTCTCCCCTTTTTTCACAATAACCAAATTGAGAACACTGAGATTGGCATCCACCATGCAACCCCAGGTAGATTTGTGTTTCCTCTTTCCAGTCCTCCTGGGTCGGTAGCAGGAATGCCCCTTACTCAGCAGCAGGCGGACACAGCCATGGGTCAAGACACCCTGCTTCATGGGGAAGCCTTGCTTGTCATTGCCACCACTGATTTGTACTATGTAACCCTTCCATTCCTTGCCCAGAGCATCAGCAGCAATGTCTGTGGTCATATCCTTCTTATAAAAGGTACACAGTTTTTCACTGATCATCCACTTCAATGAGTTTCTGGCAGCCCGTGGCTGGGAAAGAGATGTTCAGCTTCATCCTGAAGGAACCAACTGCCTTGGAGGTGCGATGAAAAAGAGCCATTTTACTTATTTCACAGAGAATCACTAGAACCACAACATAAGTGGATCTGTTTGAGAACTGATGGACTCAATGACCTTGGAGGTTATCTCCAACCTTGAGAATCTTAGGTTGATATAAACCTCCTAAGCTTGATGTGTGGAGGGGCAACATAGGGAAATGGTCTTCTGTGAGGACATAAATTTTCTGTTAATTGAATCAATCCAGGAAAGTGTAGGTCATCATGACCTAAATATTTTTGGTTTGAGTCTTTTCATTTGAAATGTTTATCTATTTAAGGAAGAAGAGATACTCTATTCACTAAAAAGTTCAAACACAACTTAAAGCTAATTACAAAATAATTTACAAATTGTTTTTCTATAGGCAGTTGCTCATATTGCCTTGAATAATTTAAGAGATTAGATTCATTATTTTTCCTATTAATTAAATAGAGTGTTAGAAATGACCATTTGGACTTCTTTTTTTTTTAAGACACTTATTCAGCATCATGATCAGACTATTACATTTAGCGATTAATAGCATGCATGCATGCAAACAAGAAATCTACTTTAAAACCCTTTGTTGGAATGCTTTACACTTCCCACAGAACAGAAGCTAAAATAACCCATTATACAATTAGTCACAAATATAGTCCTTGAGTTTTCTGCCCATACACATGAGTATTGTCTAAAACATGTCTTCTTTGTAGCAGCTAGGCTCTGCTATCACTGTGCTTGGCTGAGTTTGCAAATCTTTGCAGTGTAT
This sequence comes from Canis lupus familiaris, assembly GCF_011100685.1. NCBI lineage: Eukaryota > Metazoa > Chordata > Mammalia > Carnivora > Canidae > Canis > Canis lupus. The sequence goes on along the minus strand of NC_049229.1, from coordinate 16,975,737 downwards.
AGCTTCCCTGTTACTTCTCTGGCTCTCTTCTCCTGTTAAGGCTTTTTTTCTGGCAGTAATTAAAACTTTCTGCCATTACCATAGCTCTCGATGCTGCTAGAACTGCCAGAGCCACCTTGGTTTTGTGGTTTGGCAGAGTACTGGCTTCACCATCACAGGGGCCAGAGTTTCTGCCTCTAAAATTTTCTCCTTTCATGGGTCCAAAATTTGAAGATTGCTGTAGTTGCCAAAATAGTTATAGCTTCCGCCACTTCCAAAGTTGCTTCTGTCATTACCAAATCAGTTATAGCCATCCCCACTGCTACCGCATCCACCACCATCTGGTCTGCCACCAAAGCCACCTCACCCACTGAAGTTTCCTCTATGACCAAAGTTGTAATTCCTACCAAAACCACCTCCACAACCACCAGCAAAATTTCCAGAACCACTTCAATGTCTTTGGCTGGATGAAGCAGTAGCCATCTCTTGCTTAGATTGGGCTTTCACAGTTGTGGCCATTCACAGTATGGGATTTTTAAAGGACAATCTTCTCTGTAGAGTCATGGTCATCACATGTTATAAAAGCAAAGTCTCTCTTCTTGCCAACTGCCTTGGTCAGTCATGATTTTAATCACGTCAATTTTCCGACACTATTCAAAATAATCTTAGATGATGTTAGATGATGTTCTTCAGTTTCTTCTTTAATGCCACCAAATAAATCTTGTTCACAGTTAAGTGGGTACCAGGTCTTTGCAAATCTTCTCTTAAGACAGCTCTCTTTGGTTCCACAACTCTTCCATCCACCTTGTGTGACCTTGCATTCATGGCTGCATCTATCTCCACCACAGTGGCACACGTCAAACCCCAAGCCTCTGGAGCACTTGGTGTTTGGATCTTTCATTACCACGCAGTCTATAAGTGTTCCATTGCTCAGAATGGCTCCTCAGACTCTCATCAGTTGTTTCAAAGCTCAAACCTCTGATAAAGAGCTTCTGCAGCTGTTCAGGCTCTTTGGGAGACTCTGGCTTCAACATAATGGCAGTGGGAGGGGAGATTTTAACGATGCCTATTCAGTGGCATCCACAGGCAGAAAGCAACCAGTTGGACTTCTATGAATAGGAATGTATGTGTGTGCATCTTTGTCATGAATATTCAAGTATTGATCAATTTATGATACTGATATAATGTATCTTTTGCCTAACCATGAAACATAAACAGAACTAGAAAATGTAAAAGAATAAATCCTATTTAAAATTCTGTGAAAACATAATAAAAATTACAGAAGAAATAATTACGTGCAACAGCAGCAATAGCATCCTTGAAACCATTTCTATAGTGTTTCAAGTATCTGAATGTGTCAGTTATGCCAGAGTTCATCTCCTAGAGAGGCAGGATAAGAAGTGTTGGGCTAAAGCCTCAAGGATCAATTGAAATTTCAGTTCTGTACATAATAAAAATAGCAAAGGTACAGGCTGTTTGAGTGTCTGGCTCTTTTTTTTTTTTTTGGTCAATATAACCATTATTACCTTCACACTATTTTATCTCCTTCTTTTAGGCTTGATAGCATGAGCTAAGAGCAATTGATTTCACAAAGCAATTGAAAGGATAAAGAGAAACACAAATTATGGAAAATGTACCAGGCACAGGTGAATAAATACTACAATATTAATAAAGCTCTAAAATGCTTAGAATTAGTTTGAAGCTTTCTCTCTGATTAATGTTTAACGTGTGTGTCTGTGTTTTTTTTTTTTTTTAATTTCCAAAGAAGTTAAGGATAGTATAAGGAAGAAGTGGGAAACATATAAAGAAGCTAAATCAGGGATGCCTGGGTGGCTCAGCAGTTGAGCATCTGCCTTCAGCTCAGGGAGTGATCACAGGGTCCCGGGATCCAATCCCGCACCAGGCTCCCTGCATGGAGCCTGCTTCTCCCTCTGCCTCTCTCTGTGTGTCTCACATGAATAAATAAATAAAATATTTTTTAAAAAAGAAGCTAAATCACTTGTAACCCCACTACTAGGGTCAGCACCATATTAATGTTCCCCCCAATTCCTTCTAGTCTTTAAAACATATATGTAATATATATTATGTGCATAATATATAATTCTATTTTAATTAATAAATGTATAGTCATATTATAATAAATAGTATACTATATTTATTGTATGTAATATATTTATATATTTACTTTTTATATATTTATTACAACATAATTATAATTTTCTATCCTTTCATTAAATATTATGAGGTATTATACAAACCAAGTAATTTTTTTACAAGAAATATTTTTCATACAGATGCTTTGTATGATGACCTAATATTTTTCATATAAAAATATTAAACTTTTCATAATTAGTCCCCCACTCTTAGATATTAAGGTTGTTTCCAATTTTCACTTCTTCAAAGTAATGCTACAATGAACATGATCAAACATCATCTGTTTGAAATTTTGAAATATTTCCTTAGGTTAGATTTCCATAAGTAGAATTGCTATGTTAAAGAATGTGAACTCTACTAAGAATCTTTACAGCAGAAAAGTACAAACAGTCCATCAGTGTAGCCTAATAATTCCCACATTAGCTGTACCTTCACCCCTACAGGTGTTACCATTGAAAAAAATGTGCTTGATAACTTGATAGATGAAAAAAATCTCATCATTCTATCAATCTGAATTTCTTTCCTTTTTTTTCTTTCTTAGTGAGATTCATCCATGCCTTCATTCATTAAAATATCCACAAAACATTGTTTCGGCAGGGCTGGTTTCACTGGAATGTGACCCAGGCAGTTGCATGAGACTCCAATGCTCAGAAGAGTCTTACGCTTGTTTCAATGCTCTGCTGTTGCCATCTTTGAATCCTTAAAATTTTTATCTTTGTATATATGTTTTGTAAGTGAAGTCTGATGGGACAATGGAATATGTGTGTGAGCAGAGGAAATAAATGCAGTATGCATGATACATCAACAGTTGGATAAGTAGGGGAGGTGCTGACAGCTCTTAGTGTCCATGCTTACTTCCAATGCAGAAAGAAGGTAATAGTTTTTTAGGAAACATGAACAACCAAGGAATCCTATTATATCCTTTCTGTCATGTTACTTTCTTGTGTTAGCCAGCCACTATAATCATAATATAATGACATAGAAGGAAAGAAAAAGATAAGACAACCCATAGTTCCTTTTTTTTTTTCTTTTTCTTTCTTTTTAAAAAAGATTTATTTACTGAAGAGAGAGAGAAAGCACATAAACAGGGGAGGGGCAGAGAGAGAGAGAAAATCTCTGCTGAACATGGAGCTGGACAGGAGGCCAGATCTCACAACACATGAGATCATGACTTGAGCTGAAATCACCAGTCTAATGCCCAACTGACTGAGCCACTCAGGTGCCCCATTTCCTTATTTTTTTTTCTTTTTTTCTCTTTAGTCTTTTCTTGCTCATGATATTGTTAATGAAATCTTACCATTGCAACAACATGGATGGAACTAGAGTGTATTATGCTAAGCAAAATAAGTCAATCAGAGAAAGACAATTGTTATATGATTTCACTCATATGTGGAATTTAAGAAACAAAGCAGAGGATTGTAAAGGAAGAGAAGGAAAACAAAATAAGATGAAATCATAGAGGGAGACAAATCATAAGAAACTCAACTAAAAGAAACGAACTGAGGGTTGCTTGAGGGGAGGTTCGTGGGAGGATGGTGTAACTGGGCTATGGGCATTAAGGAGAGCATATGATGTAATGAGCACTGAGTGTTATTTACAATTGATTAATCACTGAACTCTACCTCTGAAACTAATATTACACTATATGTTAATTTAATTTAAATAAAATAAAAAATATTTAAAAATTTACTTTCTTCAATTCATATGGGGTTATTCAAATAATATGAAAAAACTGGATGGCTCTTTGATGGAAAGTCTGGGAAAATTACTACTTTGTGTCTTGGCTACAGTATTGCGGGGCCTTCCTCAAAGGGAACAGGCTCTTTTTTCTGTAGGAGAGTTCATGGCCAGAGAGCTGGTTTAGGTCTGGAGATGGGACAAGGGATTTTGACTTTTCATGGATGCCAGATCTCATCCCTTGGCTCATCCTTTCTTGATTTTTTTTTTTTTATTATGTATGCAATACTTTTGTTGTACTATGTTGGCTATCCAACATCTTGCCTTTAGAAATATGTAAGAAGGGTGTGTGAATCATGTATAAATCATTTTGAGTCAGGATCTCCTGGCTGCCATTCCGATTTGTTCTTCATTTTAAATAATTATGTCCACCTCATCTATGAGGGTTAAGTACTACCTTTTGGCTTTTCCTAGTTTGGATTCCTATTATCCCTATTGCTATTGAGGAGCCCTATTGCTATTAAGTGTCTTTGACTCTCAGTACTGGTGGGCAGAGAACCACCACACTTGAGCTTTTTGAACTTTTCACTGAGCATTCCTTATTGCCTTGGCAAGGGAGTGTTTTCTGGCTGTCTCTAGGAACATAGTCAGCTGGTGGGTTTTTTGATTATATGATAGTTCTGTTCGAGCATGCCTACTTCTCTGAGCCTGTTGATTTCTTCCTCCATAGCTTGTCACAGCAATTCTGGCATACCATATGTGTAATGTGGGTTTATAAGTTTCACTTTCTTCAATCTTTTAAGAACCATCCCATCAGCATATTTAAACCAACTTGAGAATCTCTTTCATATTATTAAATTGAGAAACATGGAAAGGGTCCATTATTAAAAATTTCTCCCTCATGCAACTTTACATTCTTTATCCCCATTAGGTCTACTTCTAGTACCAACTGTCTTAGGTTAAGTTTCTAGAAGCATAAGATTCTTGTGCAAATGCAATGAAATGCAGGGACACCTGCACCCCGATGTTTCTAGCAGCAATGGCCACGATAGCCAAACTGTGGAAGGAGCCTCGGTGTCCAACGAAAGATGAATGGATAAAGATGTGGTTTATGTATACAATGGAATATTACTCAGCTATTAGAAATGACAAATACCCACCATTTGCTTCAACGTGGATGGAACTGGAGGGTATTATGCTGAGTGAAGTAAGTCAGTCGGAGAAGGACAAACATTATATGTTCTCATTCATTTGGGGAATATAAATAGTAGTGAAAGGGAATATAAGGGAAGGGAGAAGAAATGTGTGGGAAATATCAGAAAGGGAGACAGAACGTAAAGACTGCTAACTCTGGGAAACGAACTAGGGGTGGTAGAAGGGGAGGAGGGCGGGGGGTGGGAGTGAATGGGTGACGGGCACTGGGGGTTATTCTTTATGTTAGTAAATTGAACACCAATAAAAAATAAATTAAAAAAAATAAAAATGATCAAGATAGTAAAAAAAAAAAGATTCTTGTGCAAATTATTTACAGAGGGAGTATTCTCGAGAGAAATTTGTAAGGGAGTAAGGGAAGCATAATAGAGCAGAGGAAGCCAAGCAAAGGTGTGTTTCAGGAGAAGTATAATGGCTTAATCCCACAGGAGCTCTGGAGTGTGAATATATAGAAATTGTCCTTCCCAAAGACAAAGGGCCTGTTACATCCTTATATCAGCCACCCATCCTGACCCTAAGGGGGGCAGGTAACGTCCCAATCATCTTAAGGCAAAGTGAGTCTCATCAGGTGAGGACAACTCTGCTGAGGAGGGTGCCAACAGAGGGGGAATGGGTACACTGACCCAGTAAAGTGCCTCCAGCTGGCACATCAAATATAGAGTCAGTTCTTATGAATATTCTCTGTATGCCTGGAGAGAACCTCTATACTCTGTTTCAGTACTACCTACAATACATCCATTTGTGATTTAAGAATAGGCATTTAAGAGGAATTTCTTTTAATATTTTCCACTTTAGTTTATAAGGCATTTCATTGGATGTATAAGGACCAAAATGAATTTGGCCTGCTTTGTAAATAGCTGAGCCACATGAGAGGAGACCCATTATGCAGATTTGTGAGGCTAGTGAGAATTTTGTGCATCATAAAAATGCATTGATTCAAAGATGTCTCTTGTCCTAGATTTTTAAAATAAGATGTTGAATTGCACAAACATTAAGTATTATATGTATTTTATTACTGCACAGTTTGAGGGTAAAACATCTAAGCTCTAAAAAAGCCCAAGGATTATTTTATTATCATGCTTATAAATTAATCCATGCTTTTTGTATATAACTCTAATCCATTCATTTTCCTTGCTGTGCAGTATTCTATTGTATGGGGATGTCAGTTTATTTATTCTTTCATAAGTGAACATTTGAGTCATTTCCAATTTTAGGTTAATATAAATAATACTGCTGTGAATATACATATATATACATACATACATATATATATATGTGTGTGTGTGTGTGTATACACACATACCTTGGTGCTTTTATCTTTATCTAAGGTATATTATATTATATGTATGAGAGGGATTGTTGAGACATGGGAGAAAGTATTTTTGGTTTTGCCAGATAATACCAAATTGTTTTACAAAGTAGTGCCTATTCCTCAACAACACTTAGTTTTGTCATAATTTTTAATTTCTACTTTTGGTACATAGAGACATCAGATTTTTAAAATTCGTTGATATAAAATATGTTTATTAGCCATTTGGATTTTTTCTTTCATGAAGTGTCTGTTTAAATGAATCTACTTTATTAGCCAAGTAGATTCAAATAAGAATAGGGGAGGATAAATTTTCCCTTCTTTCTTTCTAGGTTCTTTGGCTGGTCTATTAATTAAATTGAAATAAGACAAATTAACAGGAGAAAAACAAATTTAATTTTGTATTTATGGGAGCTTCACATAGCTATGAGAGGGTCAAAGACAGACATTTGAGACTTATAAACCGTGAGGAGCTAAGGAGGAAGGGTAGGGGTCTGGGTTTTCAAATGGAAGGAATACAATTCACAGGAAATGGGAAGAACAAATGTTTCATAGACAAATATTTGCCATGCCATATGGAAAGTCTTTCTTGTGTAAAAAAAAAGTTATATTTAATAATAGCTCTCTTTCAGGTAGAGTCTCCCTATCTAAATTCTTTCAGGTAATTAAGGGGGAGCTAAAAAGGTCTTCTTGAGCCTGTCAGGACTTGATTGCCTTTAACTCAAATAATCCACATGTCAAAATAGCACATTCTGGAACAGCCCACCCCAATCCCCATCACAAACCATGTCTCAGTTTCCTCATCTAAGAATGGGGTAATAACATCTGATATCTTAACAAAATAGTACCCACTGAGCATCTCTTCCTCTGTTCAAGGTGTAGGACTACATCTGCCTGAATCACGTCTCCTGCATGGTTCCAAGTTACTGGGAATCAAAAGAGAAACTCACATGGAATTTGAAAGGCAGAAGTGAAGTAGAGATATTTTGGAAGATTGAGAGAGACAAAGACAGTGATGGACAGACCACAAAGGTGTTTGGTGAGTATCAGGGTGTTGTTCTCCTCCTGTTTTACATTCAGCTCATTTTCCTGGCTACTGGCCCAGCTGATCAGCAACGGTCCCAAGCCTCCTACAAGGCACTAGGTTCCAGGCCCACAAGTATGATTTCCACAGAGGCAGAAACTTCCCTAAAATGGACATTTCCACAGAAGAGGTAGATCGTAAAATCTGTATAATTGTTGAATTTCCCAAAAGTTCCTTCCTGTCTACATGAGCTGGCACTTCTGGCTGACATGATTAGTGATTATTCTACTCAATCCTCTTATTTCCTACTTCCAGACCTTCATTTGCCAGCTCCTATCACTTCTGTGTAGACTTTCATTCCTATATAAAATTTATTTCTAGGTATCCCTGGGTGGCGCAGTGGTTTAGCGCCTGCCTTTGGCCCAGGGCGCGATCCTGGAGACCCGGGATCGAATCCCACATCGAATCCCACATCGGGCTCCTCATGCATGGAGCCTGCTTCTCCCTCTGCCTGTGTCTCTGCCTCTCTCTCTCTCACTGTGTGCCTATCATAAATAAATAAAAAATTTAAAAAAAAACTTATTTCTGTATAACTTGTAGCTCTCATATCCTGATTTAACTCTGCTAGGATAGTTTTGACAGTGAAATAAAATAAATATGCAAAAGTTCTTTCAAAGGTCTAAATTGCTATTTGAATATAATTATTGGGTTGAGCTAAATAATGCATTGCTGAACTTCTTACATAGAAAAACAGATTAGGTGACATTCAAAATGGGAAGGAAAGCAAGCCAGCATAGACCGTTATGGGCAGCATGGCTCATGAAAATATTTTATTCTGTCATTTGTGTGATGATTGTATTTGTTTTTATCACATTGATGACAAAATATTCCATCTAGCCTTCCTTTCCAGCTAGATTGCTTGATAAGAAAGAGGTTGCAAAATAGACCTTAGAGACTTACAGAAGCTCTGAAACACATCAGGTATCCACAATTAATAAAGTGTAGAATATAGTCAAATATCCAGAGACACATATCAAGAACACCCGAAAAGATAAAAGTATAAAGTAAAAGTGAATTTTAAAAATATGTAAAAGTATTCTATTGCAAATTGCCCATTTTTGGCTGCTTTTTTCACATATTAAGATTGATCTTGCAATGAGTCATTTTCAAAGTTTGTCAAAGACTCAGACATTTTGGTTATTTGTGATGGTTTTCTTGAACTTACAGCTTTATGAAGATAGTAGTTTTCTGGTTATTAGATCAATAATTGATTAGCCAAATAGTGGATTTCAGCATTTGTTTTCATTACTTAATGGCCAGCATAACAGTAACAGGGCTATTCAACCACTCAAGATTTCAAAATTGACACTTCTATGATCATGATGTATCTTAGGGACATATAGAGAAGATTGTGAGCAGAATTATTACTTTCAAAACATAACCCCACTCTTCCTTTTTTAAGATTTATTTATTTGAGAGAGAGAGAGAGAGCGCGCACATACAAGCAGGAGGGGGAGAGAGAATCTCAAGCAGACTCCATGCTGAGCCTGGAGCCCAACATGAGGCTCAATCTCATCACCCTGAGATCACAGCCTGAGACCAAACCAAGACTTACACCCAGGTGCCCCATAACATCACTCTTCTAAATAGACTCTGTTAATAAAAATCTTTCAGGATAACTTACATCTGCTTGTATCTTCAGTTTCTTTTTCCCCCTAATTATGTACATCTCAGTTAATTTAATATTCTATGTGCATGACCCTGATCTTTTCCCTATGGGTGATTCCAGAATGATTTCTATCACTAAAAAGCTTATGGCAGTATAGGAGAATAAAGATCTACATGATTGTAAGAACTTATAAAAGGAAACACCGGTGATAAGAATGCAGATGAACAAAGCAGGAAAAAGATTTAGATAGAATGACATGATTTGGACACAAATTGAATGTTGAGGACAAAGGAGTCCAAAGTGGCTTTGAACTTTCTCATTTGCTTTATTTAGAAGAAAATATTTGCCACCAATGGAGTTATATTACTCAGGAATTGAGAAATGAGTTTTGAAGTACAGATGGCAAGTCTGACTTTGGGCATGCTAAAATTTTAATTAATATTTGCTCAAGGAGTAATTTTGGAATGTCTAAGGAGTTGCAAAAGTATGCACCAAATTCAGGAGAAAGGACAAGGTCTTAAAGGATAACTACCCAGGTGATTGGTTTTTATACAGAATTTGTACTTATCATTAGTACCGGGACTGGTATTAATAGAAAATATTTCATGATGGATCAGATAATAACTTTAATGTATGCAAAAATACAGGTGTGAGCCTTCATTTTGTACCTCAATAATTTGATACCCCTTTGATATGAAGAACAAAAAAATAAGTACTGTCTTATGGATGGTGAGAAGATCTAGAATGCAAATAGGTGGAAACTAATTACCATTGATTGTAGTGATTAGAAAACATTTCCAAGAGCAGGTGGAAAAAAATTACCTGAGGAGTGGAAGGTCAAGAGAGAAAGACAACAGAGGAAATACTTAAGTGACTCAACCTAAAGACATTGGTTTAGAAAGTATTCCTGTAGTTAATGCATCAGTTTTCAGAATTATTTTCAGAAGTATTCTAAGCAATACTGTTACCCTATGCTCATTTTCTCTACGCTTGTGTTATGGGTAGGGAACTGTGTCCCCTAGAAGGTATATTAAAGTCCTAACTCCTGCTGCTTGTGAATGTGACCTTGGAATTAGGGTCTGTGTAGAAATAATTGAATGAGGTGATCAAGATGGGCCCTGATCCAGTGTAACTGGCATCCTTAGAAGAAGAAGAAAATGCCATGTGAAAACAGAGACATACAAGAAATAAGACTATATGACGTTGGAGGTAGAGACTAGAGGGAGGTAGCTGCAAGCCTAGGGACATCAAGGTTTGATGAGCACCAGCAGAATCTATAAAGGGGCTACCTAGGGTCTCAGAGAAAACATGGCTCTGCTGACACTATTATTTTGAACTTCCAGTCCCCAGAACTGGGAGAGAATAAATTTCTGTTGTTTGAAGCTACCCAATTTGTGATTCTTTGTTAGGGTAGCATTAGGAAATTAATACCTCTCTTATAGCATCTCTTTACTTAATCAGCAAATACTCATTGAACATCTATTCTACTCAGGTCATTCTGTTCCTCCGTACCTCAGCTTTCTCAATAGCCCTCTTAAGTCAACATTTGGCATTTGGAAGATTAATAATTAAGAAGGCACAGCATAGTGCAGGCTACTTTGCTTGATCTTTTTCCCTCAGTTCTATCGAAGATGTTCCCACTGGTGTCATCTTTGACAAAGAATAATACATATAGATGAATATTTTCCAGCATTTATGGGTTCTTGGCTCCAAAGGTGTGCTAAAAGTGTCAGGTTGCTACAAAACCCTTAGATAAATGATATGCCTGGTACTAAGCCCGGAAGGCTTGTTTCTACAGAAAGTGGTAAGTCCAACACTGGAAGTTATCAGTAACTTGAGATTAGAGTTGGATGGCATAAAAGACTTCTCAGAGGAATGATAAAATCTGAGAAGACCTCAAATCCTATCTTTTGTTTTGTTTTTAATTCTTTTTTAAAAAAAGATTTTATTTATTTATTCATGAGAGACACAGACAGAGAGGCAGAGAGACAGGCAGAGGGAGAAGCAGACTCCATGCAGGGAGCCTGATGTGGGACTTGATCCTGGGACTCCAGGATCACGCCCTGGGCCGAAGGTGGCACTAAACCGCTGAGCCACCCAGGGATCCCCTTGTTTTTAATTCTTATAGGTGCATTATACCTGTGATAGAATGAGTAATGTACCACTGCTAGACAATGAATATGCCAGCTGGATGAATAACAAAGGCTGTGCAGTTGGTGAATAAGTAGTAAAGATATACTCCACTTAGTGTTTGTTAGTTTTTTTTTTTTGCATTAGCGTGTCAAAAGTTCTAGCTACAAATTTCTCTGGTAACTTAATTCTTATCCTGAATTTGTTGTCCATGAGCATGCCCTATCTTAGGACTGAAAAAAAAAAAAAAAGGTTAGAATATTGGAAAATACTATGTTGAAGTTATTTCCCCTAAAATCCAAAAGTGACAGGAATCAGTCTCCATAAGTGACTTCATACAGAATCAATCAGGAAATTTAGGAATGAATTAAATGTGTGTTTTGGTTAGGCTTTCTGTGTCACATAGTACTCTTATTTTTTTTTTTTAATTTATAACAACAATAGATCAATGATTTTGGCATTAGAAGGATTGAGAGCCAAGGGAACACAGATATCATTTCCCAGGCATCAGCACACCAAATGATATAAGACTTGTGTTTGTAAATTACTTTGTTGAAAGCCTCCTTGTTATCTACTCAGCTCTTCCTATAGTTGGACAGTTCAATAATATGCTAGGTCCATTTCCTCTGACAGCGTTTTGATGAGTCCAGTCTACCCAGCACAATTTATTTAGACACGTGTCTTCTCAGACTGAAAATTACAAAGATATGCACCAGGACTTCATTACATGGAAGGAAACAGGGACTGGAATGTGGAAGCATTTTTCACATTTCTGATTTCTAAGTCTATTGTATTTCCTTGGAGTCAAATGCTGCTGCAATATTTTGGCAAAACAAACCAGATGGCACTAAGTGTATCTTTTAAGAGAAGGTAGAATATGTCAGACTTGAATGTGAATGAAAAATTCTGAGTTCTTTTTCAAAAAAAGTCAAGCCATGATCAATTTAATCTACTTAAAACAACTAATTTAATTTCTGAACAGAAACCCTTAAAAATAGTTCTAGTTAGAACACAGTGAAATCTAAAATCTAGAAATGACAAATTATAAATCACAGCAAATGAATCAGATCTGTTTTGTGTTAGGTACTGACAGATAAATATGTTCCAAAGATTTGTCTGGACTATCTTCTCAGTGGTGACCCTAAGTCAGCCCAGATAATATAACATTAGGGCATAGCCATTGGCCAGAATGGTGTAGTAAAGGGACAACTAGTACAAAGTTTTTTTTTTTTTTTAATATATAGAAAGTAAAATATTAAGTAATAGACACATGAGGGACACTTTAGGATTTCTAAAACCAGTGTTGGCTATTTAGGCAATCCTTTCTCTGGTATATCTTGATCCTGGTATTGACCACGACCTTGGAGGGAAGCATCTGATTTAAGAGATGAGGTAGAAAAGCCCTAATGAGGGAGGAGGCTAGCCTTTTGAACATATTGGGGGTGGGGAGTAGGTGTAAGCCAAGGTCATGTGCCTGCAAAAATCAGCAATAAAATCTCCAGGGTCAGTAGTTTCAAGTGATCCAAAAGTCCTGGCTAACTAGCTAGTCTCCAGTGTGCTAAGGATCACCAGAAGTCTAACATAACTGGATTTGAAATGACATATCTAGTACCTAGATTGGAGATTTGACTGTTGAAAGGACAGTCAAATGGACATTTGGTAGAATGAGGCAATACAGATAAGCATAATGGAGGCATTGTATCCAAGGCAGATGTCATTTATCAGTCTTGAAAATCTTTCTTAGTGAACCTGGCATGCCTTCATACACTTATGCTACCAACCTACTAGAGTTGGCACATATGATGAACTGATTTTATATCCTGTCTTAAGTTGTTCATAGGCTGTACATGCATGGGGGAAGGCATGAAGAACTTCACAGAGGAGATCATACTTTGGTGCAGGACAATTCTATTCTTAATGAACCAAACTGGAGTGAGACTGACATCATTTCTGGTTGATGTTTCTTTACCACTGAGCTGAGCTTTGTTATTAGTCAGAATCCTGTCAAGAAAGAGATGCTGTGTTCGAAGTGTTGATTGAAGAAAGAGTATAGGGACAAAAATGTGGCTAGATGAAAACAACAACAACAACAACAACAACAACAACTAAGTAATAAAGAATGGTAACATATCTAGCAACTAGCAACAGGATTCCATCTTGAGGCCTAATGGGGCCTAAAGAGGAGGAATGGCTACTGGACTGTGGAAAGAGCCATAGTCCTGGGAAAGGGACCACCTGAAATATGCGATAAGCAAAGGAACCAAGCCACTACTAAAATCATAGCTGGGCAATGAGGGTGTGAAGGATATAAATACCTATGTTTTCTTTACCCCTGCTTTCTCATCTTCTGGTGTCTTGGCTGGAGCCATCCAGAAGTCAGAAGGCAAGAAAGTCTAGGAATATACTCCATAGAATTAGCATCCTGGGGCAGAAGTCACAGTAAGGATGGACAGAAATTGGAGCTGGATGGGACAAATAGAGAGCAAGTAGCACAGACTCCATTTTAGGTGTCTCAGACTACCAAGCTACTCATAGCTACCACTGGACTTTAGCATGTTCAAATTAGGATTGAATGAGAAGTAGATTAAAGCTCAGCACTCAAGTGAAGCATTTGAGGTTCTTTGCAATTGACTCTCTATATTTCTTTCTAATTCTATTTGCTACTATAGAATTATAGTAAGAGTAAGATATAAATCTTACTCTGATCAGGTAAGTCCACCCCCAACCATCCTCAGGGCCTGTTCTATACATTCCTGCCTCCATGTCTTTGTTGCCATTCTTACTACCTGAAACATTCTCCCTCATTCTCTCTAGCTAAATTCAAGTTATTTTTTGAGGCCACTTAGTTGAGGTTTTAAATCCTTCAGAAAGATTTCTTTTTCCATCCACAATGGTCTCTTCTTCCTTTGAAATTTTATGGCATTTAATGTCTGTATCATTCATTTAGAGTACATCTCATACTGTCTCTTGGTTGTTCTCTTTAATATCTATTCATTTCCCCATTTGGATTATCACTGGCAAATAAGTTTCATTTTTCATACTAGTTTCAGTCACTGAGAAGGATTCTGAGGTCAACTTGGAGATCAGAAAGTTTTGTATTCAAATTGACTAGAGATGTGAAGACTGGCCCAAGAGAAAAGAATAATGGCTTGTGTGCCACAAATTTGACATTCTTGAGTTGGGATATAAGAAATTAGAGGGGTGAGAAAGTGCTTTATTTATTCATCTTTGTGCCTTCTGTAGTTAGCACAGTGCCCAGAATAAAGCTGATTCTTAATAAATGTGTGTTGATTGGATTTTTTTTGGGGGAAGTATCTAACAACTTATGCAAATGAAGGGACTAGTGTCAGTGAAAAATGTTGACCACTTAAAAGAATTTTTATTCCTTTGGCTTTCTTCTTTGAGAACATTCTTTGACATTATAGGGCAAAATCAGAGTTGGAGAATGTGCAGCTAAAGGTTGAATCTGCTTTCAAAATATCATCTTTGTAGTAGTAAAATAGAGCATTGATACTGAGGTCAGAAGAGCAAAGTAAAATAAAATGATGGCTGAGAAGTACTAAGGGAGATGGCTGTGAGTGGCTCATTATCATAGGCTGCTTCTAAAAGCTGGCTCATTGATTTAATGATCATGCCATATACTGAGCTGCTGAATGTTCACTGCAGTTAAAAAGAGATTTGTCCTCATCAAAGAAATGGGGAAATGCAATTCCAGCATACAGTTTGTAAGCCAAATTTTAAGTTGTAAAATTCAAAGTGATTTATTATTTATGTCCTCATGCTTTTGTCCTACTCTTTCCTTAAAATGTAAGCCCCATGTATTCTTTTTAGAACTCTCTTTTTTTCCTGTATTCAATCTTATCTCCCTTTTGCACGAATTACTCGGTAGAATTTAGCTTCTTCCAGAACCCTGCTAAGACTTTTTGGTTCCTGGAATGTTACTAAGAGTGATATTTTGTGGTCAACAATAATTACTATCTGTGAGTATTTTATTAAGAGGTCCTGCCTAAAGCAGGGGATTTTATTGTTTTTGTTTTTGTTTGTTGTTGTTATTGCTGTTGGTGTTGGAGTGGGAGGTGAGTACCTAAGGGATTTGCATATTTAGTTCTTGACCAGGGAAATGACATAAAATTGTTTCCCTGGATTCAAAGGAGAATGTAATCTCACTCTATTTCGTGGAGAGCAGGCGTCCAGGGCCAAAGCACATTGCTAAAGGATTAAGAATGTTGTTTATGTTACACTGACATTTGCTGTGTTTTTAATGCTTTCCCCAAATGATTTCTTCTTAAGTAAAAAATGCCAAGAAAAATTCAGAAGGTTTGAATATCAAAGTGCCTGAGGGAAAGTTCAAAACACCACCACAGTCTCCCCTGTGTGTGTGTGTGTGTACATGTACATGTGCATTCCAGGTTAGCTTTTGCTATTAATGACTAACATGGGGCTGGGCTATTTGCCACAATCAAAATTGAAAACTTAGAACTCTTGACACTTCTCATCAATTTGATCTTTCCAATTTCCTTAAGCTAATGAGGGTGGTGGTTTTATTTGACACTAAAATATTTAGGAAATGTCTTTATCTAACAATGTGACAAGATAAATTGAGTTTAAGATAGGAAATGAATGTGGTCCTTTAATGGAAGCAAATGTATTTCTCAGACAACCAAACACAGTCCATCTCGTTCCCCTATGTATTTATGTATGGATGCCCTGTAATAATTAATATTTAAGAGCATAAAGGTCAGAAAAATTGAACTCTTAACCCTTGAGGAATTTTGTTTCTGTGAAATATTTTCTTATGCTACTCATCTCTTGATTTGAATGTGAAATTGAGTGAGGAATTTCAATTCTCTAAACCAAGGTGCTTGCTAGCCTCACTAGGGTGAACTAAACATAAAAACCATAAGCTATGCAATTTGCAACTTTGTGAATATCTGTACAATGCATCTATAACATTCCCATATGTTACTATCATCTAATTATCATTTGGTGGGCAAGACCCAATGTTTGTCCTTAGGAATGAACTTGTAGTATAAACTTGGCTAGGTTTGTAGACCCAGATCTTGAGTATTCATACTTAGCTGAGACAACAATTCAAGATATTTTCTTTTGGGAGATAAGAATGTATATTAGTTTCTTTGGCAGGTTTGAGGCAAGAACATCTTCTCAAGAGTGAACTATTAATCTTAAATAATGATTCCTAGACTATTCCTGACTTTGGTCAGAAATCTAATACTCTAAATAACAGTTAGCCTTTTGAACATGTACAGTTAAAATGTTGCTTGATAGCTGTTGAATGACTTTGAAAATAAAATAAATTGCTTGTAGCAGCTTTTTTAGTCTTTTTTTTTCAACATGGAGAGTACTTTACATTTAAAATTTTAAATAGTGTTTTATAAACTATTCATTCATTTATTTATTTTTCAAATATTTATTCAGGGCCTACCTCACACAAGTTATTATGAGCCATTATAGAAAAATAAGTTATATTACTTCCTTTATAAATCTTATTTTTAACTGATAAAGAAATAAAGATACACATGTATTCATACATGAGGGCAAAAGTAATGAGACAATATACTATAGTTATAAAAGAAGAGTTAATCATGGATAGCTTTGACAGATATTTATTAAAATATGACCATATGTTGCTATTTGTCCTTTAGCTCCCTGAGATAACCAGATCTTTTAATGATTCTTTACCTTGGTAAACTCCTAGTATAGGGCTGGCTATTGGGTACTTGCCTACTGGCTTTCTTTGTGCTAAAGCATGAGCTCATTTAAGAGAGAAGTGTGTGTCAATGAGAAAAGAATGAGTAACTTCTTTGTAATAAAAATAAGCAGTTGGATGTTGGAGTAGGAGAGAGTCTGGGAAGCTGGGCCACATGTGATATGAATCCCTCCAGGGAATGGTAGGCTCTTAGAAGGGATATCTGTGTATGTGATTTACTTGAGAAGACAGGAGCCCAAGTACTGAGCTTCTGACTTTGGTAAAGATTACTAGATTCTATACAGGCACAGAGACAGAACCATCTGATCCATGGGAACTGTATGGAGCCTGTGTGAACCAATGACATCAATGGAGGAGTTTCCCTGGCCCCATATCCTTGAAACAACCAAGGCTGGGGAGTTCCAGCAATATTTGAGAGAAATGGGGTCTGGATTGAATTTAAAGGAAATGAAATGATAGAATTGATTGGATTTAAAGGAAAGAAAATGAAATGTTATTTCTTGTTCATGTGAGTTTGTGAACTAAATTTTATATCTGCTACATAGAGATTTACTAGGCTTAACTATCAATCCCTGCACAGCCCATATCTGCTCCATGGACTGATTGTAGTTTGTCACAATAGGACCAACATATTTTCATACAATTGCTGAAAACTTGATTGTTATTCAGGGAAGATTGTGGGCTCTCAGAAGTTACTGATATGGGGTAAACCACTCTATTACAATGGAAATGACTTTGCAAACTTTTGGCAAGTTATAAACTCTTGACAAGGAGAAGGAAAAGAGGGAAAATACAATTTCTAATGCCATGTTGATAGGATTTGTATCTCTTTTATTCACAAAATAATAATTTGAACAGGAGGATCACAAAAGATGGACTTTAAATTCCTTATGTTGATTTTGATTTTCTAAGGAAGGAAATGGTACCTGGCAACCACAGTTGCTGAACCCCATAGTAGAAAAACACTTACACAGAACACCTACACATGGCACCTGAGCCACAGACTAATGCAATGGGACAGATGGTAGGGAAGGCTATTTTATTGAAAAAGGCAATTACAAAATTTCAGAGGTAGAATTTCTGGGCATGAAAATGACACTTAGAAGAAACCTTTGAATTCTGGATCATACCTGGGAGGTACTGCAGCAATGACAGGTGGGATTCAGGTCTGAATCCTAGTAATTGTCTTCAGAAAGCCAGATGGATAGGAGAAAGGATCAGGGAATATTACCAAAATTGCATGCTTTCTAATCAGCTACCTAATATGGTACCCCAAGACTGAGAGAATGGGACTTGAAATTGGACATAAGACTCCAAAAGGAAACTTAGAATATGGTTCCTTAGTCTTAAAAGGTGAATGTTTCCAAGATAGTTAGCTTCCAAAAGTTTAGGAAAGCCCAACAAACCCCTCTTTTTGTTTTGCTTGTAGGGAAGATGGATATTTCATGGTAGACCATGACTGAGGAGTTATTTCTAATAGCATGGGAGTTAAGGTATTCTCAGAGCGTCTTGGGAGACCAAAGAAGTACCAAGACTGGAGCCAAACACCAAAACTAGAAGAGTAAAGAGAGAGAAAAAAGAGAATGAAGCACTCACCAGTCTGCCCATGGAACCCCAGGTGGGGAAAGCCTGGGTGCTTACATAGCAGAAACCCTCCTACTTTATCTTCTAAAATAGATGTCTAAAAATTGGAGCCAAGAGCTTGGGGAATGACTCATATGGTGACCTAAGTCCTAGCTTTCTCAGGGCATTCTCAGTTTATGCCTATTGCCCAGCATAATTATTTATAGCCTTAACTTTCATTCTTCCAAGTGTCTGAATTTGAATAAGTTAATATGGGCATTCTACCAAGTGATGACCCAGAGAAAGTCAAAGCTATGGCTGGGGCCTGAATAGAAGGACCATCCTCATAATTTTCCAGAATTGGGTTGCCATACAGTTGCTCTTGGCTAATCACATAGTAATATAAGACCCATAGGTTAACAGCCTTTTCTAGGCTTGGGGGATATTCTGTGGTCAAAATTGGGAAAGCAGGAGACTCTTCAAGGAGGGTCAAGAAAATTGTCCATTTCACAGACTCACCAACTTATCCCCTGGAGAAACTGGGATACCATCCACACAGTTATTATTCTGTGTGTTAGAAGAATGAATGTGAAAATCCTACTCACAACATAGAGCCCCATCCAACTGGTGAATGAAAATACTGCAGGGTAACCATACTTTCATTTTTCTTATTCTTCAGACCTTTCAGTGTCTAAGTTAGGGGGCCCAGAGCAGAGGTGATTATGAAATGTGTGTCTTTCCAGCTTTGCTTTCTTAAAGCCTGGATTTATTGAGATCATGCCAAGGACTTTTGAGGACAATGCAAACAGGGGTGAGGGATGGTAGGGGTGACTTAATTAAGACCAATAAAAATTTGGGGGAAAAAGAGGGTTCAGAAAGAAAGGATACCCCAGATCAGCTGATAAAAATACCCTAAGGAAACTGATGAACCTTAGAGAAAATGTCTGAATGGTATGCATAGGAGGTCTGGACTTCCATGAGTTTCTAGATTTCTGAGGTGCAGGTGCTGAACTGCTCTGAGGAACAATGTGGTCAAGGTAATAATCAGAAGCCACTGGGGACTGGAGGGTATTATGCTGAGTGAAGTAAGCCAGTCAGAGAAGGACAAACATTATATGTTCTCATTCATTTGGGGAATATAAATAATAGTGAAAGGGAATATAAGGGAAGGGGGAAGAAATGTGTGGGAAATATCAGAAAGGGAGACAGAACGTAAAGACTGTTAACTCTGGGAAACGAACTAGGGGTGGTGGAAGGGGAGGAGGGCGGGGGGTGGGAGTGAATGGGTGACGGGCACTGGGGGTTATTCTGTATGTTAGTAAATTGAACACCAATAAAAAATAAGTTAAAAAAAAAAAAAAAAAGAAGCCACTGGGGACTGAGGACCAGAGAAGCCCCTTCCTACCTTGATGTGCCCAGTTTTAAGGAAAATGGATTGGTTAGATGGAGAGCATAGCACATGAAGTTGACTTCTCAGGATAAATCATATTTAGAAATACAGAGAGAGAGGAGAGAAAAGGGTGTGCAAAAGTCCAAAGCAGGAAATTTCATTGATATAAAAATAAAACGGTCGGGGCAGCCCCAGTGGCGCAGCGGTTTAGTGCCACCTGCAGCCCGGGGCGTAATCCTGGAGACCCTGGATTGAGTCCCATGTCGGGCTCTCTGCACAGAGCCTACTTCTCCCTCTGCCTGTGTCTCTGCCTCTCATTCTCTCTCTGTGTCTCTATGAATAAATAAACAATATCTTAAAAAAAATAAAATGGTCAAATACTTAAATTATTTCACAAATCCTACATGATTTGGCCCTTGACTAATTCTTCAGACTTAATTGCTGATACTGCTCAACTATATACCAATCTACCACATTTCTTTTTCCCATTTTACTTTCACCTAACTAAACCCTCTGAACCTTATAGTCAGGATTATATGTAATTTTCATAAAGTTTCATGTCTAGAGACTTTGGAAGATGCTCTGTTGTTATACACTGTCATTGCATACTTTATATTTGTGTTGTGCTTATCACAACTGTATTTAAAATTTCAAGTAACTTATTTTCTTAATATCTGACTCTTTTGCTAGATTCTAAGTCCCACCAGCTCAGGTACTGTGCCTGGTCATCACTGGGTCCTTAGTACCTAGTATAGGGCCTGGCTCAGAGTAGGTATAACTGGATCTTAGAGGAATGAATGAATAAATTAATGAATGAGGCTGAAACATGAAGTATGCCATAGGAAGTTCTGGAGATAAGATTCAAAAGAGCCTGAAATAAAATTTTTGTGTTCTGAATAGAAGCAAGGGGGAGTTTGGCCTTCTAGGTTCTGAGGGACTTTTGAAAATATTCAGAGCACAAGGTATCCTATTCAATTCAAACAGTTGGTAGGAGAGTTGCTTTTGGTAAACAATTTCAAATTGTGCATAAAATATGCAAGGGATATTGGTAAACATATGTTTATAAGAAGGAAGACATTGACTTTTATAGAGTCACATTTCTTTACCTCAAGCAACACATAAAGAAAAAAAAGGAAAGAAAAAAATGTCTATGGAGAGTTTCTGTGAAAGAACTATTATGTCTGAAGTTAGCTCAATCTAAAACTGACAAATTTCAGCAAAATAGAAAAAATTTAGCGGATAATTTCCTGTAGCAATGGCTCGGCTTTTAGTACAGCATATGGAATAGAAGGTTACTCTGGTCTTTTTGAGCAGGAGTGATTCTGTGTCCTCAATGCCTGCACAGTCTAGTTTCAGTTCTTTTGACCTTATCTGCTGGTGGCTTTCAGTATGCTAATATCTCATTAACAAGATCCTGACAGTGCTCACCACGCATGAATTACTATGACCTAATTATTGCAAGTACCTCATCCAGTGACTTTTGTGGTAGTACTTACGTGGTTCTATAGCCCCAGATTAAAGCACGGAAAAGCTCTGCTTTTTCTTTTTGTGACTGAAGTCTAACCCTGAGTGTCATATCTTTTCAATCCTATTGGTATGAACGGCCTCAAAGAAATTGATAGAGAAATGTGGAGAGCAAGGAAAAGTGAGTTATGGCCATTGTCCCACAGCCAAGTATGCCTTGGTCTCACTTTTGGAAACTGTCTCCAGACCTTTCAAAGTTGGACAGAATAAAAAAAAGAAGAAGTGGTGGTAATAAAAATAAGACAAATAATAATACTAGCTGTTACTGAGTGCTTATTGTACAGTGACTGATACTTCAAATATCTTTTATAGATTTTCCATTGATCCTCAATAATTATATGAGTTGGGTGCTGTTATTAGCATATAATTACCTGAGGTGGGCACAAGTTCCATTTCACATATGATGAAGCTATAGTTCAGAGAAGTTATTACGCCTTGCTTACAGCAGACCTAGGCCTCTTTAGCTCATAACTTTGTGAATGGGAGAGGGAGAAGAAAGGGTGGAGCGTATGGCCCTTGAACACTGGTCATCTTTAAGGAAGATCAGTGATATGATTAAGAGAACAACTTTTGAGATCCCCAAATACAACTTAAACTCTGAAAAACTTTGCCAGAGTTCAAATCTAATGTCCAGTATTATTGAGCCTGAGACATTATGTGTGTCCAAGTGGGTGGAAAAGAGGAAACACAGAATCTGCTTTCCACAGGGGTTGGGATCAGAGACAAGAAGAGAACTACAGGACAAAATAAATATGTCTGGCTGGGGTGGAAGGGACAGGCACTGAGGTGGCAAAGTTACTAAGTAGAAGAGTTGGGTTTTCAATGTGAGGCTAAAGAATTTGGCATATATACAGGAAATTACCTGAGTGGCTAAGATAATTTAAGCAAGGAAGTAAGTGATGAAGGAAATGTGCTTGGAAGAATAATTGGCAGTGCAGCTTGAAATGGGCTGTGGGACTTAGGGAAACAAAGGAGCTAGCTCTTGTAGCCATCCAGGAGCCAAGAGGAGAAAGAATGGAATAAGATGCTGACAGAGGAAATGAAAAGGAAGGGAGGAGTGGAAGAGATGTTATGAATCATTTCTTTAGCTTGAGAATTCTGCAAATATTATATAATTACCACCTTAAATTAATGCTAGGGAACTAGGTAACTTATGGATAGAAATAACACCTTTGATTTGCCAAGTAAATTTTTCAAATTGTTACTTTCTTTAACAAAAATCAGTATTTAATTTTTATAAGCTGCAGTGTGCTAAAAAGTTTCTAGGCACTCCACAAATCATACAATTCAACATGATTGCTACTTGCATGGATTGCAAATGAGCCAAGCTTTTTGTTCTGTATTTTGTATTCTTTACTCTCAATCAATAAACCTTTGAGAGAGATAAATTTATCTGGAGGACTCATGTCTTCCATTACTTAGAGACTTATGATGATGAAAAAAAAGAATCAAGGTCTAAATGATCATTTAAAAATAAAATTGCATTCTCTGGTTAAAAGATTTATTGAGAAGTATGCTGGTATTACTTGAAGCTGGTACAAGTAGCTGTATCACCACTTGCATCGTTTCTTGTGCAAAAAGCTATGGTTCAAATTCTGGTTTAAATAGCAGCCTAGAGAAACATGTTTAATTTATTAAATGTAAACAAAGGCCAAATTATAGGGAAGCTTAAAGGAAAATAATAAGCTCAACTAGAACACATGTAGACCCTAGAGAGGATGAAACTGTCTGTTTCAGCAAATCTGGTCAGGGATATCTTAGGAAGGGGCAGTGGCTGAATCACCTCAGAATTAGTTTTTTCTGCTTATTCTTTAAGCAGTGTGAGCACCCCTTTCCATTGCACACATTGACCTGAAGTCCCTCTGAATTTTCACAAACCCTACTTTTTTTTTTTTAACTAAGTGTTCATTTATTCAATAGAAATTTTTGAGGCCTCTGCCATTTGTAGAGCTCTATTATGTATAGGCAATGGATGGATATATGAGGAGTAGGAGAAACCATTCCCATGTATAGAAAACTCCAAGAAAGCAGATATTAAAAAAAAAAAAAAAAGCCTTAAAAGAGTAAAATGAAAATAGCATGGACCATGAGACAATAATAAGTAAGGACACAAGGAACCAAAGGGATACAGAGTGCTTGATGAGGAGCTGGGAATTCATATCCTCCCTAGTCTGGGTTGTGACTTGAGATAAGATGCTTATACTAGCTGGACCTTAAAAATATCATCTAAAATACTACATAATCTTGAACCTCCTATCTAACCCTATGTTTTGTAAAATTATCAATTTGGGTTAATATTCAACATAGACATTTTTAATTAACATAATTACTTTCTGAAGATGGTGAAAATTCATGAGTTAGCATTATTTAAAGAACCCTCAAAGATTTTGCATTGTTCATCCAAACAACGAAGTTTAGTATTGTTTTTTTCACTTTCTCCTATTGCAGCAGAGGCTGGAAATGAATATGTATTATCTATATACATTATAAACCCCGTAATGCAATATTATAATTTTGTTTTAAATAGTCATGTATAATTTAAATAAATTAAAACAAAAATACTCTATTATATTTACCCATCTATTTATAATTTACAAAATTCTTCATTCATTTTTAGAGATTCAAGCTTCCTTTTAAATCATTTGTCTTCAGCTTGATGAATTTCCATTAGTATTTTCTGTAGTGTATTTCTGGTGGCAATGAATTCCTGTTTTCATTCACTTAAAATGTATTTATTTTGCCTTCATTTCTACATATTTTTGTTGGATATGGAATTTTAGGGTGACCATTCTTTGTCTTCTATCAGTCATCTTGAAAAATTGATATTTATAGAACTCTAAATGAAACCAACAACTGCAGAACTCACATTATTTTCAAGCTCATATGGTAACAGTCACCAAAATAAACTAAATGCTGGTGTGTAAAATAAATCTAAATATATTTTAGATGATAAAACTAATGCAGATTATGTTTCCAGATGATAAAAAATAAAAACAATAAGCTATCCATGAAATCATGAATGTATTTGAAAATTGAACAACACAAATCTAAATTCATCTATCAGAGAAGGAAACAAAGAAAATTAGAAAACATTTTAAATTAAATGATAATAAAAATATAACCCATAAAAATGTGAGGAATGATGAAAAAATAGTGGTTAGAGGGAAATTTAATTTATTTTAAATGCCTAAATTAGAAAAGACTAGTCTAAAATTAGTGAGCTAATGTTTCATCTGAAAACATCGGAAATAGGAGGCTCAAAATAAACAAAAGTAGGCAAATAATAAAGGTAAGAACAAAAATCGTTAAAGTAGATAACAAACAGTAGAGAAAATCGACAATGCCAAGAGATAGTTCTCTTAGATCCATCAGAGAATCGAGATTGTAGAGCAAACCCATGTCCCTCAATTTGGAGAGACAGGTTGAGAGATACAGAAATCCTCAGCTTACCAGAGCAGAAGCCCAACAATGAACAATTGGAATTTGAAATTAAAAGCACAAGAGAATAAATACAAAGTCTATATGAAGAAAACTACAAAACTCTGATGGAAAAAAATCAAAGAAAATCTAAATACATGGAGAGATATTCTATATGAAGATGGATAAAAGGACTATTATCTGGATGTCAGTTCTTTTCAAATTGCTCTATTGATTCTCTGTAATGCTAATAAAACATCCAAGAAGTCCTTTTGTGGATGTCAACATGATTCTGAAGTTTATATGGAAAAGTAAAGGAATAAAAATATTCAACACATATTGAAGGGGAAGAACAAAATCATAGTACTGACAATCCCCAGCTTTGAGACATAATTTAAACCTATGATAATCAAGACAGGGTTGTATTGGTAAAGAATGGACAACTATATCAATGGAACAGAACAGAGAGCACTGATGAATACAGTTAATTGTTCTCTGACAGGAGCAAAGGCAATTCAATGGAGAAAGGATAATAATTTCAATAAATGGTGCTAGAATAACTGGACATCCATGTGCCAAAAAATGAATCTAGACCAGACCTTATACCCTTCACAAAAACTAACTCAAAATGTAAAATGTAGAACTATAAAACTCCTAAAAGATACTATAGGAAAAAATCTAGGTGTCCTTGGGTCTGACAGTGACTTTAGATACAATACCAAAAGTATGATCCATGAAAGGAAGATGTGATAAACTGAGCTTCACTAAAATAAAAAAAAAAAAATTTCCTCTGCAAAAGACACTGTTAAGAGAATGAAAAGACAAGCCACAGACTGGAAGAAAACAACAAACACATATTTGATAAAGGACTGGTATCCAAAATATAAAAACAGCTCTTAAAGCTCAGCAAGAAGAAAACGAACAACTCAATTTAAAATGAGCAAAATATCTTAACAGATATGTCACAAAAGAAGATATACATACATATGACAAATAAGCATATGAAAAGATGCTCAATATTATATGTCATAAAGGAATTACAAATTAAAACAACAGTGGGATACCACCTCACACCCATTAAAAATAACTAAAATTCAAAACATTGACAATATTAAATGCTGGTGAGGATGTGGAACTATATGAACTCACTCATCGCTGGTAGAAATGCAAATGGTATAGTCACTTTAGAAGACTATAGTAAGTTTAGAAGTTTAGTAGTTAATTACAATACTAAACATACTATTAAAGATGATGCAGCAATTATGTTACTTGGTATTTACCTAAGTGAGATAGAAACTTAAGTCCAGGGATCCCTGGGTGGCGCAGCGGTTTGGCGCCTGCCTTTGGCCCAGGGCGCGATCCTGGAGACCCGGGATCGAATCCCACATCGGGCTCTCGGTGCATGGAGCCTGCTTCTCCCTCTGCCTATGTCTCTGCCTCTCCCTCTTTCTCTTTCTGTGACTATCATAAATAAATAAAAAAAAAATTAAAAAAAAAAAAAAAGAAACTTAAGTCCACACAAAAACCTGCACGTGGATGTTTATAGCAAGTTTATTCACAATTACCCAAATTGGAAGCAACCAAGATATTCTTCAATAGGTAAGTAAACCATGGTTACATCAATACGATGGAGTATTAATGAGCAATAAAAAAGGAGCTATTAAGCCATGAAAAGATGTGAAGGAAGCTTAAATGCATAGTGCCAAGTAAAAGAAACCAAGTTTAAAAGGTTACATACTGTATGATATCCTGGAAAAAGCAAAAACTATAGAGATAGTAAAAAGATCAGTGGTTGCTAGCAATTTGGGGAGTTGGAAGGGGGAATGAATAGGTGGGGCACAGGAGAATTCTAGGGCTTTGGAACTATTCTGTAAGATACAGTAATGTTGGATATATGTTACTATACATTTATCAAAACCCATAGACTATACAACAGATAATGAACCCAAATATAAGCTATACAATTCAGTCAATAATAATGTACTTATATTGGCTCATCAGCTGTAGCAAATATACAACACTAATGTGAGATGTTATAATAGAGGAAACTAAGGATGGGAGTCTAGGGAATTCTGTGCTTTCTGCTCACTTTTCTGTAAACCTAAAACTGCTCTATAAAAATCCTAAAACTGCTTTAAAAAACTAAGTCTATTAATAAAATAGAAATGGAAATATCCCTAACAAACATTATTGAGACAAAGAAGAAAGAATATAAATCAAAGTATCAGTAATAAAAGATGGGTGATCGATACAGATTCTAAATATATTAAAAGGATAATGAAAGTATTATGAATAGCATTATGCTAACAGATTTAACAACCATGATGAAATGGAAAAATCCCTCAAACAACACAAACTAGCAAAGCTCACTCACGAAGAAACAGATATCCAGAAAGGACCAATATCTAACAAGGAAATTAAATTTTTATTATAAACTTTTCCAGGAAGAGAATTCCAGGCCAAATGCCTTCCTTGTTAAATTCAAAATTCTATTAAACACTTAAAGAAGAAATAATATCATGAAATATTTCTCAAAAAATCTTTCAAAAGCAACCAAGATATTCTTCAATGGGTAAATAAACCATGGTTACATCAAAAAATCTTTCAAAAAGTGACAGAGGAGGGAATATTTATCAAATAATCTTATGAGGTTAGAGTCACTATAATACTCAAAATAGACATTGCTTTAAAGGAAAAACTAACTCTTATGAACTTATACACAGAGATTCCTAATACTTAAAGATTGAACCCAGCTGTATATAAAAAGGATAATACATCATGACCAAATGGTGTTTATTCAAAGAATGCAAAGTTGGTTTAGCATTCAAAAATAAGTAAGAATACAAAAATGGGGAAATTCATATGATTATGTCAATAGATGAAGAACAAACACTATACAAAATTCAACCTCTATTCATGATTTTAAAATGAGATAACTAAACAAAAGTGGAACACCAGGAAACTACTTAAATCTTCAAAACGGCATCTATGGAAAAATCTGCAGCTAGTATTATACTAAGTTAAGTATTAAGTGCTTTCCCCTTAAATTCAATGGGTAGGTCTACTCTTGCTACTTATTTCAAAATTGCATTTGAGGTTGTAGCTATTGCAATAAGGAATTTTTTTAAAAAGGCATGGACAGGAATAGAAGAAGTAAAACTGTTTCTATTGGCAGATGACAACACCCTTATGTAAAAAATCCTCAGAAATCCATAAAACAATTATTAAAACTAATGAATGAAGTTATCAGGTTTGTAAGATTAAAGGTTAGTAAAAGAAATTCAATTGCATTTTATCATGTGATAGCAAACAATTGGAAAGTGAGATTTTTGAAAATAAAAGTGATTAATTTATAGTAATACCAATAGATAAATTGAACTAAATCCATCTATGACTTTTACATCAAACCCCAAAAAATATTGCATAGAGATATTATAGAACCTCTAACTAAATAGAGCAATATACTATGCTTTTGTACTGAAAAACTCCATAATGTTGATATCCATCTCCCCAAATATCAGTTCTATGAAATTCTAATAAAGTATAGAAAGATTTTTAGAAATTGGTAACTTATCAATTCTCAACTTATGAAAATTCAAATGACCAAGAATAGTCACAATAATTTTTTAAAGGGCAAATTTGGAGGTCTTATATTTCCTGATCTAAAGACCTATGGTAAACTATGGCAATTAGAACATTGGGGTAATGTCAAAAGGATAGATACATGCATCAAATAACAGAATAGAGAGTATAGAAATAGTGTACACATGTACGGTCAATTGATTATCTTTTTTTGAAACTAAGTTTTTTTTTTTTAATTCCAGCATAGTTAACACAGTATTATATTAGTTTCAGGTGTACAATATAATGATTCAACAATTCTATGCATTACTCAGGGCTAATCGCTAAGTGTATTTTTTATTTTTTATTTTATTTTATTTTATTTTATTTTATTTTATTTTATTTTATTTTATTTTATTTTATTTATTTTATTTTTTTAGTGTAATTTTTAAAAAAGATTTTATGTACTTATTCATGAGAGACAGAGAGAGATAGAGAGGCAGAGACACAGGCAGAGGGAGAAGCAGGCTCCATGCAGGGAGCCGGATCTGGGACTGGATCCCGGGTCTCCAGGATCAGGCCCTGGGCTGAAGGTGGCGCTAAACCGCTGAGCCACCCAGGCTGCCCTCATAAGTGTATTCTTAACCACTTTCACTTATTTCACCCATCCCCTCCACCCACCTCACCTCTGGTAACCATCAGTTTGTTCTTTCTTTCTTTCTTTTTTTTTTGTATACATTTTTTCTGGAGTTCGATTTGTCAACGTATAGTATAACACCCAGTGCTCGACCCGTCAAGGGCCCTTTTCAGTACCCGTCACCCAGTCACCCCATCCTCCTGCCCACCTCCCCTCCACTACCCCTTGTTCGTTTCCCAGAGTTAGGAGTCTCTCATGTTCTGTCCCCCTCTGTGATTTTCCCCACTCATTTTCTCTCCTTTGCCCTATGATCCCTTTTGCTATTTTTTATATTCCCCATGTGAGTAGAACCATATGATGATTGTCCTTTTCCATTTGACTTACTTCACTCAGCATAATACCCTCCAGTTCCAACCACATTGAAGCAAATGGTGGGTATTCATCATTTCTAATGGCTAATATTACATTGTATATATAGACCACATCATCTTCTTTCCATTCATTTTTTGATGGACATTGAGGCTCCTTCCACAGTTTGGCTATTGTGGACATTGCTGCTATAAACATTGGGGTGCAGGTGTCCTGCCATTCCACTACATCTGTATATTTGGGGTAAATCCCCAGTAGTGCAATTGCAGGGTTGTAGGGTAGTTCTGTTTTTAACACTTTGAGGAACCTCCACATAGTTTCCCAGAGTGGCTGCACCAGTTCACATTCCCACCAACAGTGCAAGAGGGTTCCCCTTTATCCACATCCTCTCCAACATTTGTTGTTTCCTGTCTTGTTAATTTTCCCCATTCTCACTGGTGTGATGTGGGATCTCATTGTGGTTTTGATTTGTATTTCCCTGACGGTAAGTGATGTGGAGCATTCTCTCACGTGCTTGTTGGCCATGTCTATGTCTTCCTCTGTAAGATTTCTGTTCATGTCTCTTGCCCATTTCATGATTGGATTGTTTGTTTCATTGCTGTTCAGTTTAATAAGCTCTTCATATATCTTGGATTCCAGCCCTTTATCTGATATGTCATTTGCAAATAATTTCTGCCATCGTGTAGGTTGTCTTTTAGTTTTGTTGACTTTTTTTTTTTTGCTGTGCAGAAACTTCTTATCTTGATGAAGTCCCAAAGATTCATTTGTGCTTTTGTTTCCCTTGCCTTCATAGATGTATCTTGCAAGAAGTTGCTGTGGCCAAATTCAACAAGGGTGTTGCCTGTGTTCTCCTCTAGGATTTTGATGGATTCTTGTCTCACATTTAGATCTTTCATCCATTTTGAGTTTATCTTTGTGTATGGTGTAAGAGAATGGTCCAGTTTCATTCTTCTGCATGTGGATGTCCAATTTTCCCAGCACCATTTATTGAAGAGACTGTCCTTTTTCCAGTGGATACACTTTCCTGCTTTGTCAAATATTAGTTGACCAGAGAGTTGAGAGCCCATTTCAGCGTTCTCTATTCTGCTTCATTGATCTATGTATCTGTTTTTGTGCCAGTACCACACTGTCTTGATGATCACAGCTTTGCAGTACAACCTGAAATCCGGCATTGTGATGCCCCCAGCTCTGATTTTCTTTTTCAATATTCCCCTAGCTATTCAGGGTCTTTTCTGATTCCACACAAATCTTAAGATGATTTGTTCCAACTCTCTGAAGAAAGTCCATGGTATTTTGATAGGAATTGCATTGAACGTGTAAATTGCCCTGGGTAACATTGACATTTTCACAATGTTAGTTCTTCCAATCCATGAGCATGGAATATTTTTCTATCTCTTTGTGTCTTCCTCAATTTCTTTCAGAAGTGTTCTGTAGCTTTTAGGGTACAGATCCTTTATCTCTTTGGTTAGGTTTTTTCCTAGGTATCTTATGCTTTTGGGTACAATTGTAAATGGGATTGGCTCCTTAATTTCTCTTTCTTCAGTCTCATTGTTAGTGTATAGAAATGCCACTGATTTCTGGGCATTGATTTTGTATCCTGCCACTTTGCCGAATTGCTGTATGAGTTCTAGCAATTGGTGGAGTCTTTTGGGTTTTCTAAGTACAGTATCATGTCATCTGAGAAGAGGGAGAGTTTTACTTCTTTGCCTATTTGAACGCCTTTTATTTCTTTTTGTTGTCTGATTGCTGAGGCTAGGACTTTTAGTATTATGTTGAATAGCAGTGGTGAGAGTGGACATCCCTGTCATGTTCTTGATCTTAGGGGAAAGGCTCCCAGTGTTTCCCCATTGAGAATGATATTTGCTGTGGGCTTTCATAGATGCTTTCAAGATGCTGAGGAATGTTCCCTCTATCCCTACACTCTGAAGAGTTTTGATCAGGAATGGATGCTGTATTTTGTCAAATGCTTTCACTGTATCTATTGAGAAGATCCTATGGTTCTTGTTTTCTCTCTTGTTGATAGGATCTATCATGTTGATTGCTTTACAAGTGTTGAACCAGCCTTGCATACTGGGGACAAATCCCACTTGGTCATGGTGAATAATCTTCTTAATGTACCGTTGGAGCCTATTGGCTAGAAGAATTTTTGCATCCGTGTTCATCAGGGCTATTTGTCTATAATCCTCCTTTTTGGTGGAGTCATTGTCTGATTTTGGAATTAAGGTGATGCTGGCCTCATAGAACGAGTTTGGAAGTATTCTGTTCTTTTCTATCCTTTGGAACAGCTTTAGTGGAATAGGTATTATTTCTTCTTTCAACGTTTGATGGAATTCCCCTGGGAAGCCATCTTGCCCTGGACTTTTGTGTCTTAGAAGGTTTTTTTTTTAAGATTTTTTTAAAAAATTATTTATTAATGAAAGATACAGAGAGAGGGAGACAGAGACACAGGCAGAGGGAGAAGCAGGCTCCATGCAGAGAGCCCAATGTGGGACTTGATCCGAGGTCTCCAGAAACAGGCCCTGGGCTGAAGGCCGCGCTAAACCGCTGAGCCACTGGGGCTGCCCATCTTGGGAGTTTTTTGATAACTGCTTCAATTTCCTCCCTGGGTATTGGCCTGCTCAGGTTTTCTGTTTCTTCCTGTTCCAGTTTTGGTAATTTGTGGTTTTCCAGAAATGTGTCCATTTCCTCTAGATTGCCTAATTTATTGGCATATAGCTGCTCACAATATGTTTTTAAAATCATTTGTAGGGCAGCCCCGGTGGCTCAGTGGTTTAGCGCTGCCTTCAGCCTGGGGCATAATCGTGGAGACCGGGGATCGGCCCCACATCGGGTTTCCTGCATGGAGCCTGTTTCTCCCTCTGCCTGTGTCTGTGCCTCTCTCTCTCTGTGTGTGTCTCTTGTGAATAAATAAATAAAAATCTTTAAAAAAATAAAATCATTTGTATTTCCTTGGTATTGGTTGTGATCTCTTCTTTTTCATTCATGATTTTATTAACTAGAGTCTTTTCTCTTTTGTTTCTAATAAGGATGGCTAATAATTTATCTATCTTATTAATTCTTTCAAAGAACCAGCTCCTGGTTTTGTTGATCTGTTCTACATTTCTTCTGGTCTGTTTCATTGAGTTCTACTCCAATCTTTACTATATCTCTTCTTCTGCTTGGTGTAGGTTTTATTTACTGTTCTTTCTCCAGTTCCTTTAGGTGCAAGGTTAGCTTGTGTATTTGAGTTTTTTCCAGTTTTTTGAGGGATGCTTGTATTGCAATATATTTCCCTCTCAGGACTGCTTTTGCTATATCCCAAAGATTTTAAACGGTTGTATCTTCATTCTCATTAGTTTCCATGAATCTTTTTAATTCTTCTCTAATTTCCTGGTTGACCCTTTCATCTTTTAGTAGGATGTTCTTTAACCTCCACGTGTTTGAATTTCTTCCAAATTTTTTCTTGTGATTGAGTTCTAGTTTCAAAGCACTGTGGTCTGAAAATATGCAGGGGACAATCCCAATCTTTTGTTATCAGTTGAGACCTGATTTGTGACCCAGTATGTGGTCTATTCTGGAGAAAGTTTTATATGCACTTGAGAAGAATGTGTTCAGCTGCATTCGGATTGGAAGTTCTATATATATCTGTGAAATCCATCTGGTCCAGTGTATCATTTAAAGCTCTGTTTCTTTGGTGATGTGCTTAGAAGATCTGTCATTTGCAGAAAGTACTGTGATGAAGTCTCCTACTATTAGTGTATTATCTAAGTATCTTTACTTCAGTTATTAATTAATTGATATACTTGGCAGCTCCCACATTAGGGGCATAAATATTCATGATTGTTAGGTCTTGTTGGATAGACCCTTTAAGTATGATATAGTGCCCTCTTCATCTCCTACTACAGTCTTTGGGATAAACTTTAATTTGTCTGAAATGAGGATTGCTACCCCAGCTTTCTTTTGAGGACCATTTGAATGGTAAATGGTTCTCCAACCTTTGATTTTCAGGCTGGAGGTGTCCTTAGGTGTAAAATGAGTCTCTTATAGAGAGCATATAGATGGGTCTTGCTTTTTTTATCCAGTCTGAAACCCTGCACCTTTTGATGGGGTCATTAAGCCCATTCATGTTCAGAGTTATTATTGAAATATATGAATTTGTGTCATCATAATACCTATTCAGCCCCTATTTTGTGGATTATTTCTTTGGGCTTCCTCTTTCTTTTCCAGGGTCCCCCTTAATATTTCTTGCAGAGCTGGTTTGGTGGTCACATATTCTTTCAGTTTCTTCCTATCTTGGAAGCTCTTTATCTCTCTTTCTATTCTGAATGAGACCCTTGCTGGATAAAGTATTCTTGGATCATGTTCTTCTCATTTAGAACCCTGAATATTTCCTGCCAGCCCTTCTGGCCTGCCAGGTTTCTGGAGAGGTTTTCTTTTAATCCAATAATTCTCCCCATGTAAGTTAAGAATCTCTTGTCTCTCACTGCTTTAAGGATTTTCTCTTTATTTTGGAATTTACTAGTTTCACTATTAAATGTTGAGGTGTTGAACAGTTTTTGATTTTGGGGGGGGCTCGCTTTATCTCCTGGATCTCAATGCCTGTTTCCCTCCCCACATTAGGGAAGTTCTCAGCTATAATTTGTTCAAATATGCTTTCTGGCCCTCTGTCCCCTTCGGCACTTTCTGGAACCCCAATTATATGTAGATTTTTCCTTCTGAGGCTATCATTTATTTACCTTAACCTTTCCTCATGGTTTTTAATTGTTTTTCTCTTTTTTCCTCAGCTTCCTTCCTTGCCATCAACTTGTGTTCTATGTTGCTCACTCTTTCTTCCATTCATTAACCCTCATTGTTAGGACCTCCAGTTTGGATTGTATCTCATTTAATTAATTTTTAATTTCAGCCTGATTAGATCTAAATTCTGCAGTCATGAAGTCTCTTGAATCCTTTATTCCAGAGCTACCAGTAGGTTTATAATTGTGCTTCGCAATTGGGTTTCTGACATCAAATTGTAATCCAAATTCTGTAACTCTGTGGCAGAGAGTACTGTTTCTGATTCTTTCTTTTGTGGTGAGTTCTTCTTTCTAGTCATTTTGCTCAGTGCAGAGTGGCTGTATGAGCTAGCTGAGTCAAGAATATCAACCATGACCTAAGAGAATTTCACCCTAGATGATTCTGATGAAGTCAGAGACCAGAAATTGAAAACAAAGATCAGAACGAAATAAAACAAAAGGACCACTAAGTGAAAAACAATTTTTAAAACAAAGTAGTAAAAAATAAAAGGCCAAGAATTCCAAAGAAGAAGAAAAAAAGAAAAGAGAAAAAAAAGAAGAGAAAAAAGCAAAAGTGAAGAGGAAAAAAAAGAAAAAGAAAAAAAAAAGGGGGGTACTGGGAGATGGTGGTGGTGAAGAATTTGTAGTGGATGGAGAATGTAGTCTACCCGAGGGGTCCTAGAGGGTGATCCTTTTGGTTCTGAGTGTATTAAGTTCTGTATGTTAGAATATGCTTAGTCCCAAATTTATATAAACCAGCAATACTTGTAGAGACCCCCAACACTGACCATCAAAACATAAACGAGATAAAAGAGTGGGGCATAATGGGAATGAAGAGAGCATATAATCACACAGAATGAACCAGCACGGTATATCACTTGGTTCTGGGTACATGCTGGTCATGTTTTAGAAGGTATTAACTGTCGCCATTGTAGAACAAAATGAGGCAGAGAAAACAAAAAAACATATCTCATATACCTCTCAAAATTAAATTGAGTATGTGAAGGGAATCTAGAAGTGGAAAATATATCTAAGACCTGTAATTGTAGAAATATGAAAGTCAAAAAGGAAGAAACTTAAAAATGAAGAGGTGCTAAAATATTGTCATTAAAGTGGGAAAAGAGAAAAAATATTGGAAATTTTTAGTCTATAAAAATGAGTTGTACTGGTAAAAGGGCAATAATAAGGAGGGGTAGGTACCCTCTATTCTATATACTGTAAATCCCTCGACTTCCTCTGTAGCTTTCCAGAGCTGCTGGGTTAGGACTTGCTCTTCCCTTGTCCTTCCAGCTGGTCTTCTGGGGGAGGAGCCTGCTGTGCTGACTCTCAGGTGTGTGCACCTGGGGGAGCTGCCCCTCCACCTGCCAGGTGCACGGCTCAGTGGAAGCTTTTTATCCTGTGAGGCCCCTCTTCCCTGGCGGCTCTGCCCCTCCCGGGCACAGGGTAACACCGGGAGGAACACCACCACTGGCAGCGGCCAGCTCCCCAGCCCTGGAGTCGGCTCCTGCAGTAACTACTGCAGCTCCCAGTCCGCAGGGGCCTGGATGCTCCCGGGGCGGGGGTCCTGATCTGCACAGCTCGGGGTGCCCAGGGCAGGAGTGTCCTGCTGTCCCGTGCCCTCCCCACCTCCGCCTGTCCCGGGGGGAGCCCAGGATCCTGGGCTGTGTCCCCCGGTGCCCTGGGATCCGGGGCCTGTGCCGCTGGAATTGCGCTCTGCGGGGTGCGGCTCCCAAAGGCAACAGGGCACAGCCCCCTCGCCCGGAGCCCCTGCCTGACCCACCGGCTTCTCCTCGAGGCCCCGCCAGGTACGTGCTCCAGCCCTTTACCGAGATCCGCCTGCAGTGTGCGGTGCGGTCTCCCCCAGGTGCACCTCCTCTGTTAGTGACCCGGGTAACCTGGGGGCTACACTGTCCCTCCTGCTGTTCTGCCCGAGTTCCCTGCTGAGCGCCTTTCCCTCCGGGAAGAATCCGGTGCAGATTTTTAAAGTTCCCGCTTCTCCGGAGCTGGGCTTTCCTGTCTGGACGCTCTCACTGCTGGGCCTTAGCCCGGCTCCTCGTGGGGCCCCTCCCTCACTGGATTCTTTTTTATTTTTTCCGCCTTCCTCCCTTGTTAGAAGTGCAAACTCCTCTCTGAAGCGTTCCAACTGTCCCAATTCATAGGTTTTCAGGATGATTTGAAAGTTTTCTAGGTAAGTGGGTGGGGACAGGTGAGGTGAGGACCCTACTCCTCCACCGTCTTGCCCCAATCCAGTTTGTTCTCTATAGTGAAGAGTCTATTTCTTGGTTTCTCTCTTTCTTTGTCTCTTACTCATTTATTTTGTTTCTTAAATTCCACATATGAGTGAAATCATATGATATTTGCCTTTTCTGAGTGGCTTATTTTGCTTAGCATTGTAATCTAGAGAACTCCATCCATGTTGTTGCAAATGGCAAGATTTCATTCTTTTTAGAGCTGAATAATATTCCAATGTATATGTATACCACCTCTTCTTTATCCATTCATCAGAAAGCACTTGCCTGCTTCCATAATCTGGCCATTGTAAATAATACCACAATAAACATTGGGGTGCATGTAGCCCTTTGATTTTTTTTTTTTTTTTTTTGTATTCTTTAGATAAATACCCTGTAGTTCAATTGCTGGATCATAAGGTACTTTTTTTTTTTTTTTTTTTTAACTTTTTGAGGAACTTCCATGTGTTTTCCACAGTGGCTGCATCAGTTTTCATTCCTACCAACATTGCATGAGAGTTCCTTTTTCTCCATATCCTCTCCAACACTTCTTGTTTTGTTGATTTTAGCCATTTTGACAGATGTGAGGTGATCTTTCATTGGAGCTTTGATTTGCATTTTCCTGATGAGTGATGTTGAGCATCTTTTCATGTGTCTGTTAGCTATCTATATATCTTCTTTGGAGAAATGTCTGTTCATGTCTTCTGACCATTTTTAATTGGATTATTTGTTTTTTCAGTGTTACTTGTAAAAGTTCTTTATATATTTTGGATACTAATCCTTTATTAGAGGTATCATTTGCAATATCTCCCCCCATTCTATAGGTTGCCTTTAAGTTTTGCTGATTGTTTCCTCCATTGTGCTGAAACTTTTTGTTTTGATGTAGTCCCAATAGTTTATTTGCTTTTGTTTCCCTTGTCTCAGAAGAGATATATCTAGAAAAAAGTTACTATGGCTGATGTCAGAAAGATTACTGCCTGTGCACTCTTCAATGATGCTTATGTTTTAAAGGCCTCATATATAGGTCTTTAATCCATTTTTATTTTATTTTTGTGTATGTTATGAGAAAGTGATCTAGTTCCATTCCTTTGCAAGTAGCTGTCCAGCTTTCCCAATACCATTTGTTGAAGAGGCTTTTTCCCATTGTATATTCTTCCCTCTTTTGTCAAAGATTAATTGACTGTATACACGTGAGATCATTTATGAGCTTTCTATTCTATTCTATTGATCTATGTGTTTATTTTTGTGCCAGTACCATAACTGTTTTGATTACTATAGCTTGTAGTATAACTTGAAATCTGGAATTCTGATACCTCTGGCTTCGTTTTTATTTTTCAAGATTGTCTTTGCTTTTGAGGTGTCTTTTGTGGTTCCATACGAATGTTATGATTGTTTGTTCTAGTTCTGTGAAAAATACTGTTGGAATTGCATTAAATATGTAGATTGCTTTGGGTAGTATAGACATTTTAACAGTATTTGCTCTTCCAACCCATGGGTATGAAATACCTTTCTAGTTGTTTGTGTCATCTTCAATAACTTCCATCAATGTTTTATAGTTTTCAAAATACAGATCTTTCACCTCCTTTGTTAAGTTTATTCCTAGGTATTTTATTATCTTTGGTACAATTGTAGGTGGGATTGCTTTCTTAATTTCCTTTTTTTTTTCTTCATTATTAGTATATAAAAA
Organism: Canis lupus familiaris; assembly: GCF_011100685.1. NCBI lineage: Eukaryota > Metazoa > Chordata > Mammalia > Carnivora > Canidae > Canis > Canis lupus. The sequence continues at coordinate 16,937,728 of NC_049229.1, read as the reverse complement.
TGTCACAGATTTTGGTACATTGATCTTGTATCTAGCAACCATACTAAATTCATTGATGAGTTCTTGTATTTTTTTGTGGTGCAGTCTTGAAGTATTTTTTATATATAGTAGCATGTCATCTGCTAATAGTGAAAGTTTTACTTCTTTCTTACCAATTTGGATGACTTTTATTTCTTCCTCTTGTCTGATTTCTGTGGTGAGGCCTTCTAGTACTGTTAAGTAATAGCAGTGAGAGTGGATATCCCTGTCTTTTTTTCTGACCTTAGAGGAAACAGTTTTTCACCATTGAGTATGATGTTAGCTGTGAGTTTTTCATATATGGTCTTTATTATGTTGAGATATGTTTCCTCTAATTCTACTTTGTTGACAGTTTTTATTATAGATGGTCAATTGATTTTCAACAAAAATGTCAAGACAATTCAATGGGGAAAGAAAGTCTTTAACCAAATGGTGTTGGAAAAATTAGAGACATACTTTTTAGAAAAGGAGCATTTGCTCTTACTTCACACCATATATAATAATTAATTCTAACAGAGTAATAAGTCTAAATATAAACCTAGTAGTATAAAACTTTTTAAAAAGTAGGAAAAATCTTTATAAAAATGAAAAAAAATTGATAAATTTGACTTTATAAAGATTTAAAACTTTTGCTCCTTAAAAGATATACTTAAGAAAATTAAAAGGCAAGACTTGGAATGGAAAAAATGTTCCAATATATATATTTGACAAAGGACTTGTATCCAGAAAAAAGAACAATTATAGCTCAATTACAAGAAGAAAAGCAACCCAGTAGAAAATTTGACAAAACTACTTGAATTTTGATTTCAAATTAAGATAAACAAATTGTCAATTTATGTATTTTTTATATCCTGTTGATGGAAATTTAAAATTGCAAATTACTTTGGAAAAATTATAGGTGTCTTGAAAAGTTAAATATACACAGACTATTTGACCCAACAAGTTTGATTTTATGTATTTATATCAATGAGAAATGAAAATATATGTCCATTCAAAGACAGCTGCTAGATTGCCAATAGTCCCAAATTGCCAATAGTTAGACCAAAATGTCTAACAAATGATAAATGATAAAATGTGGTGTTTCCATACATTAGAACACTACTTAGCAATAAAAAGAACTGCTCATGTACATAGCAATACTAATGAATCTCAAAAATGTTATGCCAAGTGAAAGAAGACAGACACAAAAGAGTACATACTATATGGGTTGTTAATGTAAAATGCAAATTTATCTAAGTGAAAAAAACGCAGATTAATGGTCGACTCAGGGGGAAGGTAGAGAGGGAGAGGTGAATTACAAAAGAGCATGAGGAATCTTCTGGGGATGTTGGAAACGTTTTTGTATCTTGAGTGTGGCCTTGGTTTTACATGTGTATACAGCTATCAAAACTCATGGATTTATGTTCTCTGATTTAGTTTATTGTAAGTAAATTATTTTTTGAAAAATAAGTTGATAAGAAAGAAAGGACATAAACAATTCATTAATAGATCACTTCTTAAATAGAAATGGGAAAGTAGGGGGCTAGAGGAACATGAGTGAGTTTTTGAAGAAATCATTTGGAGGTAGACACTAGTGATTATTAATGTCAGGTTTATTCAGACCTTTCAGATCTAAAATGCCATCTTGAACACTGTATAAATCCATAATCCCTTAGCCACAAATTACAAAATCTCCAAATCAATAGAACCAAGAGATTTTTGTTAAGTTGGGTGTAAACTCATTTGGCAGCAAATCCTGACCTGAAATGATTTGAAGCTATTACAGTCTTTATTTCTCCCACTTAATATATGTTTTACAGTAGACATATTAATGTACTTGTTTACAGGATACTCCTCTTGGCACTGCTGCAATATATCACCTAAAATATATGCACTGGATTCTTTCTTAAATCTAAAATCCCTCTGCCTGTGTCTCTGCTTCTCTCTCTCTCTCTCTCTCTCTCTGTGACTATCATAAATAACTGGAAAAAAAAATCTAAAATACATCTAATCCTATGGATGTCAGACAAAGGATGTGGAATTCTAATAATTGGTCAAGAGTTTTCTCCTGCTGTGCTATGAATTCAGTTGAGAATTCAGCTTTCTGTTTCTTATAGATGGATGATATGCAAATCTATAGACTTTTTAGGTAAACCTAAGCAACAGTAACTAGTAAAATAAATGTATTATAAAGGATTAATTAGTAATTAATATTTAAATGAATGTTGTCATATTATTAAAGAAATTAATTAAAGTACTCCATTAATGCATGTTACTGTTTGGCAAGTTCCATCATACAAGCATACAAACAGATAGATGCAGTTTCTGAAATTTTAGGAAAGAATGCTTTGTGCAGCAGTAAATCATCAGTGTTACCTTGACTTGTTTAATTTTTGATTGTGCTCCTCTTTCTAACAAATTACCATTGTTTTGTCTTCATTATTATCAACACATTTCACAATAGATTATTTGGTTAGCCCTATGGTGAATAATGAAGCACATTTTAGGGCTATAATCTCTTAGTATTTGACTTTTAAAAAAATATTTTATTTATTTATTCATGAGAGACACAGAGAGAGACAGAGAGAGAGAGAGAGAGAGAGAGAGGCAGAGACATAGGCAGAGGGAGAAGCAGGCTCCATGCAGGGAGCCTGATGTGGGACTTGATCCCAGGATTCAGGATCACTCCCTGGGCCAGAGGCAGGCATCAAACTGCTGAGCCACCCAGGGATTCCAGTATTTGACTTTAAAATATGTATACATGACAATTCAAGCATGAATTACCCATATTCCTCTACTAAAGCCGATATGTGAATATAAACCTTAAAAAATCTTACACTTCATTGATCTTTCATTGTGTTTTTTTTTCCTGCCAGAAAGTGGGGACCAATAGAGGAAGTAGGTCATAGGTATCTTCCCTACCCACAAAATCTTCGTGGTAAAGCAAAATAAATAAATTTTAAGAACATTGCTTTGGAGATGTCAAATGCTAACATTAGGTTAGAACTTAGAATTAAGTTTCACCCAAAAGGCAGAACCAGCCTTAGCAACTTGGTAAGAGCTATGGGGCACCAATCTGAATAGGACTGAGGGGTTTCTAGGGTTCCAAGTTATGGAAGTTCCTCGGAGCACTGGTGAAAGAGATGGTGATGTGCCAGTGCAGAAAGGTCTGACACAGCGAAAGATCTCTGGAGGAGAGAGTGGGAAAGGTCTGGAAAAGGTCTATCTTGGGAAAGGCAAGAATGAAGGATTGAGGTATGGTGGGAGATGAGGTGTGGGTGGGCATTAAGGCTAGTAATAAATTATATGAAGCTCAGATGAGTATATTCAGAAAAATTCCTATATGTATGTAGGAAAAAACAAACAAACCAAAGACTAACCCTACAGGTTTACATTAGGGGACCGTCAGGGGATAAATTGGGAAGCAGGTGAAGGTAAGGCCAAGATTTCCTTCATTTCAAATCTAGTTTCAGTGCCAGTGTGAGCAGCATAAACTGATATTAAGAACCATAAAAAAGACTTCAAGAATTATGTAGTAGAGATTTCAGGTACTATTTTCAGAAAGGAGTCAGGAACTTGAGCCCAGGAATAATGGCTAAGAGAACAATAAACACATCTTTATACCCTGTGAGAGAATGGCAGTTATGACTTGAAGATGAAGAGACAACAGGGATGTGAGACACAGGTGGGAGAGAGTGCTGGGGGTGGTGGTGCAGAAGGCAGTCTCTGCGATGGACCTTAGTGATCTTGCTTCCAGGTATTCACACCCATATGTACTCCCCTTTGCTGGATTTGTGACTTGGTTCTAGGAAAGGGAATACAATAGAAGTAATGAGATGTCACTTCCAAGATTATAACAAAGCTGTGGCTTCTGACGTGGGGCCTCTCTCTCAGATACCCCTTCTGGAAGAAGCGAGCTGTCCTATCACCAGAAGGTCTTGTGCAGAGGTCTTTGTGGCAGGGGACCTAGACTTGCCAACAAATGTGAATGAACTTGGTAGCAGAACCTCCCACTTCCTCTACCCCTGGTCAAGCCTCCACATAGAACTGTAGGCCTGGCTGACAGCCTGACTACAATCTCATGAGAGACTTTGAGCCAGGGGCACCCAAGTAAACCATGCCTAGATTCATGACCTCCAGAGACTCTGAGATAATGTTTGTTTTAAATTGCTAAGTTTCAGAGTAATTTGTTGTGCAGAAATTAATAATACAGCCAACTTTAGGTTTTTTTTAAAGCTCTATGATAAATATGAGTGCAGGACTTTATGACCTTGGTGTGGAGATCATGGACAGGGTAGTTTAGTTAGGAATGGGGACTGAGTTTAGGTATTGATATATTCAGTATAGAAATTAGATAATAGTGGACTACAGTGTTAATGTACTGGAGTCAGATCAAAATTTGAATATTCCTCAATGTTTTTATCTGTCAGATGGGCCTGTGTTTAAATTAAATGCAATTAAAAGTATTTTCATAATGCCTGGCTTCCAAGTACTCAAGAAATCATGACTCTTATTATAATGGCACAGTAAACCAAACCTGCTTATTTCTGGTTCTAAATTTAAATTTGTAGTGTCCAGCTAAAGGTGAACTGAGACAGAAATCCTCTAGAACCCTGATTATTAAAGTTAGGTATAAGTTGTCACAAATTGACCATAATGGTATCTGGAGAGGTGGTGGAGGATGTCATTGAGAGGACATGACCACCTGCTGATCTTCAAGCTTGATCATGGCAAGCAGACCTTCACTCCCTTCCCTGTTCTTGGAATGTGTACTCTGCTTACCTTTCCCATGTTAGCAGCTGTCCCAAGAACACAGCTTTGAGATACTGATGTCTTATTAAGATCATCTGAATAGTATATGTGTTTGAACACTGTAAGGCCTCTATATAAGTTTTAGGCTTTTGGCAGGTAGGTACAGAGATCTAATCTTCTGCAACATGCAAGACAATCCTGGTAAGTAAGTTCCCTTGCTTTTTAAACCTGTCACCTACCAGTATGGAGTAGGCTTATCTCCCTACAGTCTCTTCTTGCTGTACACCATTCGTGTACAGGGACAGTTTGCTAATCAACAACAGAAAGATGAATGAAGCTAAGAGAAACACTAAAGACCAAGAGAGGAGGTCTCTGTCAAGAGAGGAGGTGCTATAACAAAGAGATGGTTCTATGTATATTGGACTGGGATTGCCATTTTGAGATGTATCAGAAATTTAGGTAGTATGGTAGAAGGAGAATGTGGTGCTGTGGGATTTAAAATTTATGATTTAATTTTAATTTTGGTATGCAGAAATCCCTCTGTGGGGCTAAGCTAGTAAAAAAGTCAAACTCACCCACTTCTGCATTGTGACCTTCAATTTTAAGAACTCTGGGGAAGATGAGTTTTCCTTAGTCTGATAGCCAATGAAACATTTTTATGTAAGTGTGTTGTTGACATTCTCCAGTTGCCCTTTTACTTTCCTTTCTAGTTATAGAATCAAAATAAAGTCAACATATACATGTTTCCAATGATACTGATGTTTTTTAAGCTGAATGCACTTGAAATTCTTGGTGGACATGTGTGTGTGTGCTTGTTTTCTATTGATAATGTCATGAAAGATTGCAAAGGAACCATGCCCTGTGCATAATTAATAGCATGATGTTCAGAACACAATTTGAATAATAAAAATATTTGCTCTTACCTGAAGGAAACTGAGTGAAATTCATCAGCTGATAGCACTTGCTGGCTAGGAAGAAATGGGGGAATCAGATGAATCTTAAGCATAGGATGCTTTAATAGGGGGATTTATGTTCCACAATTAGGTGCTTAAGACATGAAAGGCGATTGATATTATGACCTTCTACAATTTGTTTGGAAACAACATCCGTGAATATTTGTTAATGATGGAAATGGTCACAGCTAAATATGAAGACATTAAGTTTATTCTTTTTACTTGAGAGCATTATTACCAAATTGAAGAAGATATTAAAATAAGCCACTTCTAATCCCTTTATGCAAACACAGCTTTTCATCATTGGCACATTGCTTTCTGAGCCTTGTCTTTAATCATTTTATTTATAGTTGTGATACACATGCTTTCTCATTCAGCCTTTTTATACATAACATTATAAAAACATTTTTGTTATTTCTACGTAGCATTTTAAATGTCATTTTAAATGGTTACATAATATACTATTTGGGTGTTTGCTCTAATTTACTAAAGCAATCCTGCTTTATAGAAAGTGTGTTACTTTCAAATTATATGTCATCTTAAATGAAGTATTTGAACTGTACATGAACTATAGAAATGCAGCAGTCCTAGGTTTTCACAATAGTATCATTATTTCAGTGAGACAGAATGGAGTGACTCCTATAGTTTTAATCAAAATTTAACACTCTTCAGTTGCAGATATAGATAGATAAGAAGGAACATTGGACAAATGGCTAGATAGAATCTCTATATGATAGGTCCCATTTACTAACACTTCTGTGTTCCATGGAAAGTTTTTTAGTGTTAAAAAGAGAAATGAGGAATCCCTGGGTGGCGCAGCGGTTTGGCGCCCACCTTTGGCCCAGGGCGCGATCCTGGAGACCCGGGATCGAATCCCACGTCGGGCTCCCGGTGCATGGAGCCTGCTTCTCCCTCTGCCTGTGTCTCTGCCTCTCTCTCTCTCTCTCTGTGTGACTATCATAAATAAATAAAAATTAAAAAATAAATAAAAAATAAAAATAAAAAGAGAAATGATACTAGAAGTGAGTTATAATGTTCCATTTTGAATTTTTGGCTGTCTGTGAAACATAAAACCTCTATATTTCAAATTAATTTATTCCCTTGATTCAATTCTTATTGTGCTCCTCTAGTATATATATATATATATATATATATATATATATATATATAGCAACAATATATATAGTAAAATATTGTAAAAATATATATTTGTGCAGATATTTGAGTCGAATTTGCACAGAGGAAGTAGTTTTTAATAATGTGTATATGTGAGGGCACCTGGGTGGCTCACTTGGTTAAACTTCTGACTTGATTTCAGCTCAGGTCCTGATCTCAGGGTAGTGAGATTGAACTCCCTGTAGGGCTCTACACTCAGCACAGAGTCTGCTTGAGATTCTCTCTCTCTCTCTCTGCTCCTCCCGTACTTGCGCTCATGTGCTCCCCCCCCAAACTCTCTCTCTCTCTCTAAATTAAAATAAATCATTAGGGATGCGTGGGTGGCTCAGTGGTTGAACATCTGCCTTCAGCTCAGGTCGTGATCCTGGGGTGCTGGCATCTTGTCCCACATCGGGCTCCCTGCAAGGAGCCTGTTTCTCCCTCTGCCTATGTCTCTGCTTCTCTCTCTGCGTCTCTCATGCATAAATAAATAAAATATTTTTAAAAAGTAAAAAAATTAACTAATTGAAATTCAATTTAAAAAATAAAAAATAAAACAAACCTTTAATATATATATGTCTTAAGCTATTGTTTGTATATTTAATTTGAACATCCTAAAATCCAAGTTTTATAAAAATATGTAAAATATATACATATTACACACATGCGTGTGTGTTTACGTGTGTGTGTATATGTGTACAATTTTGCTTAGCTAGCCTGCTAAGGTGACAAAAGTTTTACCCATTTCTTTTGGTTAGGTTGCTGACTTAGAGAAATAAAAACATTTTCTTCCTCAGAAGAAAAAAAAGTAATATTTGAACATTTTTTAATTTTTAATTTTAACCTAGCATAATTTATTTGATCTTTCAGGAGCAGGATCTGAAGAAATTGAACTGGGGCTGAAAGCAGAGTAGCATGGGGCTCAGGGTTTAGGTTAGAATTTGGCCAAAAGAAAGCAGGCAAGGAAGAGATATTCTAGTCATCCAGGATAAGCAGGATGGAAATCTGCTTATTTAGTGCATTGTGGACTAAAAATAAATGTAATTTACATTGTTAATTATACTATGCCAAATCTATTGCCCATTAACTGGAGTCTTAGTCCATGGTTCTTATATAGTGAAAGATCTTCTTAAGAATTCCTTTTAAGAACTGAACAATGCTCTTTCAATCTTGAAAGGAATCTCATACAGTACATGGCATTGATAAACAATACTTAGTCAAAATTAGTACTGTTAAGGTTACTCATTAAGCCATAGATTTGCTTTGGGCACACAAGATTTTTCCTGAATTTATAATTAACTTTATCCTTTTGTTTGTCTCAAAGTTTATGTGGAAGGTCTATACTTAGAAGCATCTTTTAATCCTGCAAATAATAGCTGCATGTAAAACAGAAAAAATAAGGGAGTCTTCTCTGCAGAACAAAGAAGTATACCACTATGTCCAGGATCTTTTGTTACCACAACAAGCATATTTTAAAGCAAGTTGTCTCATGCCTGCCTGTCTAGTGGCTTTCATGCAAAAATTATTTTTAGCAGAATTAAAAATGGCCTGGATCAAAAGAAGTCTTTTGATTTGTAGCATAATGTGTGAAAAATTGAGTAGATCGAAGATCTATTTCTCTAGAACTGAGTGAAATACGTTCAAAGATAGTAACATCATATATCATCCAAAAGTGAAGTGAATCAGACCTTTTGCTTCTCCTTTTTTCTTCTCTTTTTATAAATAATGTCTTCATTTTTCTTTTTTAAAATTATTTTTATAAATATTTTTATTTATTTGAGAGAGAGAGCACGAACAAGGGAGAGGGGCAGAGGGGGAGGGAGAAGCAGGATCCCCGCTGAGCAGGGAGCCCCATGCAGGGCTAGATCCATGAACCCTGAGACCATGACCTGAGCTGAAGGCAGCCACTTAACTGGCTGAGCCACTGAGGTACCCTGTCTTCATTATTTTTTAATAAAAAAAATATCACATATTATTGTAGAAAATTCAGAATATATAGGAAAAATATAGAAAAGAAAATAAAAATTAACTACAATCCCCAAGGAAGCACACTATTTCTTGACATGATTAAAGCAATAGAACATTTTCCCTAGAATTACTGGTTGGTTCAGGAGTAACTATATGACTTAAGAAGGGTGAATTAAATAGTGAGACACTATCCTTTTTTTTTTTTTTTTTTTCCCTGAAACTGTTAAGGGAGCCTAGAACTTCCAGGGTTACTATGTAGAATCCCCTGTAGTACTACTACTACATTCTACTATGTAGAATCCCATTCCCCATGAAGAATGGGAAGCTGAGTTGGGAATAATTCATTCATGTAAGTCAGTAATTTTTACCTCTTTTTTCCCTCCCTAAGTTAGTTTGAGGTTTTTGTCAACTGCTCCAAAAGGCTTCTGGTTGATAAGCCCATTGACTGAACCCCTGTGCTATGGAGCTACCACAAGTAAAAAACTATCACAGTTCTTTATTAAACTATTCTGTGTACCTAACACTTTGGCAAGAAACTTGGGGGAAAACCAAAGAAAATAGATAATTCTCATCCAAGATTGTAGTTAGAACTCATTTCTATTGTTCCTGTCAATTTTTTGACTTCTCTGGTTATGGGGTGTGTCAAATATAAAAAGAACATTAGAGATCCTCTAATCCGGAGATGTCAAATATGTGGGCTCTGGTGCTACTAAACCTTCCTCCCCTGACCAAGGAAGACACTTCTAATTGATCGTGACACTCAGTTGACTGAGCCTAAATTTGGCCTTAGGATCAATGCATTCCAGAAAGTCACAACAATCAATTGGAGTCAGTTCTCAAGATAAACCTATTTATTACTCCTGCTTTGTCCATTCCCCTCAATTAAAGATAGGAAAATATAGTACCTGTGGAGTTAAGTAACTTGTTCATGATCAGGTAGTTAGTGACAGTGACCTGTTTTTCTGGTTATCACTAACTTCTCCCAGGTAGTTAAAATCATCATCTGTAAAAATCACTCAGTGGTTACCTGTACAATTCATTGTACTTTATTGGCTTAGACAAATAGGGTGACATATCTTATATTTCCCATTTTAAAACAGTTCATTCCTGTTACAAGTTACATCAGTTACTTCTGTGTAATAGATAATTACAAAAATCTCTGACATATTCACGATGAAAACTACTTTGGTATGGTTGCATGGCTCTGCTCATCTCTGCTGGGCTTAGTGGAAGCACCTTAAGGTTGGATCTGCTCTACATGTTTCATTCTTCTCAGACGAGTGGGCTAACCAGAATGTGTTCTTTCTATAGTGGGGGCCATCTAACTACAAAAGAAGTTTCCAAGACCCAGCTTACTTGATGTCTATTAATACCTCCTTGGCCAAAGCAAGTTACATCACTAAGTCCAAAGGCAAGGAGTAGAGAACCACACACAACTTCTGTAGCAGGAGCTAAAGTGCTGCATGGCAAAAAGTTTGGACATAAGGAAGAATGAAAAATTGGGGCCAATAATAAAATCTACCATATAAATAAAAAAGGAAAAGTACAGGATGCCATTAAAATATATAAATGGAGAAAGACCCAATCTAATTGGGGGTGCTTTTTTCTTCACCAAGTTTCTCTTTATGGAAACCATATATGGTTACCAGCTGAGGTTATAAGAAACTTCCCTGCAGGGATAACAGCTTGTATAAATGTTCTCTGGAGGAACAAAAAGGCCAGAGTATCAAGAAGCATTGAAGACACCCGGGAGAGTAGTGGGAGATGAGATTAGAGAAGTGAGTAGGGCCTGAGATTAGAAGTGAGTAGAGAAGTGACATAAATGTAATTTGTGAGATTAGAAGTGAGTAGAGAAGTGACATAAATGTAATTTGTATTTGGAAAAGATCACTGGCTAGAACACAGAGAATTAATTTTAGTGGGCAACAGTGAAATACTAAGAGCAAATAACAGATCCTACTTTCAGGTAGGGCGGTAGGAGTGAGGACAGAGAGAAATGATCACAATTAGAAATAGCTTGAGGGCAGAACTGATAGATAGAAATTAACTTCAAACATATCAATTTCTATCATTTTCTTTTTTTATAAAGATTTTATTTATTCATGAGAGACAGAGAAAGAGAGATTTTTTACAGAGAGAGAGAGAGAGAGAGAGGCAGAGACACAGGCAGAGGGAGAAGCAGGCTCTATGCAGGGAGCCTGACATGGGACTCGATCCAGGGTCTCCAGGATCAGGCCCAGGGCTGAAGGTGGCACTAAATCACTGAGCCACCCGGGCTGCCCAATCTATCATTTTCTTATACCAAAATCTCTCTTGTTCTCTCTGTGTCAATTACATGTACTTTCTTTCAATTCCTGTGCTTACAAGGTACCTTCTACTAGAGAGTCTTCATTACCCCCCCGTTTGTTACACCTAGTACACTCCCCTACTCTTTGCCTACTTTAACTCTTAATCATCCTTCAGGTCTAAGTTTCAACATTACTTCCTTAGGGAAGAATGATCTGATCTTTAAAAAAATATTATTTTGGACCCTCATAGCATGAAATGACTCTTTTGCATAACACTTGATGTAATTGAAATTTCACATTTGTTTTATGTTTATTTGCTTAGTGCCTAAATCTACCCACTAAGCCTTGAACTCTATAAAGACAAATACTATATTTGGTTTTATTTATCTTGATGTTCCCAGTTCTGAGCTCAGTGCCTATGTTTGCAGTAGTTACTTAATGTGTGTGATTTGAATGAAAGCTTCTGAATAGAACATATTGGATACATAAATATTTAAGTTGGTCAGTTGTAATAGGTGTTAATATTTTTTGAAGTTAATTTCTATCTAGGAAAATCAAGATGAAACCAAAAAAAAAGCTGAAAATGAAAATCAGGAATATTTTTCAGAGAGAAGTATGAAATAACTAAGAATTGAAACAGAAACTAAATATGCTTCTCTAAAAAGCTTCAATGCCTAGATCAAGGGCACCTCTATGACCTGATGAATATGATCAATACATTCCAAAGATTGAAGATTAAAAGTAAGCCAGAGTTGCAATAAGAACCATATTAAAATTCATAGTGCCGTTAAGTGACAAGAAGTCTGTCGGAGCAGAACCCAGGTAAAATTTGCATTTGCTCTGGGGCATCACCTTTGTGTCATGTTTCCTCCCTGCAGTCAGTGAACAGAGGCCCCAAAAGCCCTTGAAAAAGGGTCACTTTTGAGTCTTGAGAGTATAAGAAAGAGATTAAGCAGAGCATCCTGAAGTAATCATGGAGCAAAAAATAAATTGCAGACTTTGCCATCAACAACAACAAAAAAAAATCACAGCAAACTGGGCCTTCCCAGAGGCCATTTAAATCTCCATAAACTTTTGCTTCATTCTAATCACTATACCCTAAAGATTTGTGAGTTTGTTCTTTATGGTTTATAGTTTTCTATTCCAGAAAACTCCAAAAGAAAACATGAGATGGCAGGAAAGAAGAAAAGAGACTGGAAAATAAATTTTATTTATAATTTAGGATTTCTTAAGGGCATTTTTTTTGTATGTGTGTGTTACCATCATGGCAAGAAGTATAGACTATATAGGCTTGTCGAGTAGATGCTGGGTGTTCTGTGCCTACTATCTTAGATCTTTAGTTACTGCCACTGCTGCTGCTGCTACTACTACTACTACTTCTTGCACTTATAGTTAGAATGTTATACTGGAACTACAGCCAATATCTTTAGGTTACAATGAACCTTTCAGAATATTTTCTTGGGTAGTACAGTTGTAGGCAAATAACACAGTCTGATGAATCCTGTGGTCTGCTATTCTTTCTGCCTTGACTTGGCTTATTCTTAGGTTGGCATAGGGGATTTGCTTTCTCTCTAGGTAACCATGCAATTCAGAGTTCTGAGAACTTCAAACTACGCATTTGGACTCATTGCAAGTGAGATTTTTTTTTCTTGCATTCAAGATGAAGACACTTGTAAAGTTGTTCACAGTGGCCTTTTCATGGAAGACAGTGCATATGGCAGTTTTCATCCTTGAGTATTTTTAGCAGTTTCAGGCTCTCCACTCTTACCTGTTTTTTTTTTTTTTTTTTGGATAAATATTTCCAGGCGTGTAATACTTTGAGATTTAAAAAAAAATATTTATTTATTTGAGAGAGAGAAAGTGGGAAAGAGAGTGAGCAAGATGGAAGGGCAAAGGGATAAGCAGAGAGCCCAACAAGGGGTTCAGATCCCAGGATCCTGGGATTTTATATTCCATTTGAATTCATGTTCTTCTAATTTGAAATGCATGTTGTTTGCAATAAAGTATATTTTTTAGATTTGAAAACCAGAAAAAATGTGATGAAAAAACTCTGGATGTAATTTTTGAGACAAATTGAGTAAGTATCAAGAAAATGAACATTCTACCAATGATGAAAACTTACTGAATGTGAAATATGCCATTTCTAAGTCACTGTACCTAGAATGACAAATTGTAGGTGATTTGAGGTGTGAAAGTGAAGGCTTTTAGAGCTGCAACTTTCTGTAGAATATTTTTCTTCTCAAGTTGTGCTCAGTCACCCAAATTTCTAGATTCTATTCCAAGCAAAGGCTTTAATAAAAAATGTAGTTTCCTGAGTCTGCCCTGGTAACTGAGACTATAGCATCATTTTCTGAACAAGAATTCTGATTGCTGATAATTTCCTCATGAAGCCTAGAAATCAAAAACACCAGTATTTATTAAGTTTTAAATATATGCCTAGTGGATTCTAGAAAGCAGAAGTAATGTCAGCTGCTTTTGGGGAGCTTCAAGTCAATGAGAAAATAATATAAGAAAATAGATAATCAAGAGGTAGGTCCATTTATAATCTATAAGTGTTATGAGATGCTAGTGATGGGGAAGATGACAGTCTTTGGAGTTGCCTGAGGGGGAGGTAGAACTTGAGGCAACTGTGAATAATGTGTCAGCTTTGAAGACATGGGTATATGAAAGGGAGGGGGGATGCTCATAGGGAATGAAGAGAGGAACATCTGGTTACAGAAAGATATAGCAGTGAGTGAAACATGTGTGAAGGGGGTTAAGGCATAGGAAAAAGGAAGAAGTAACGGCATCAAGGAAGAAGGTAGTAAAATATGGCTTGTGAACTGTACACCACTGCATCCTTCTTTAAAGCCTATACTTCTTACTTTTTGTTTTAATAGAGAGTTTGGTCACCAGAGAAAGGAGTTTGATCCTATCTCGAGCAAGGAAATTCATGATGAAATGAAGTATGTTTCAGTAGGCTTAACAAGGCAGTTATCCAAAGGTGGCAGGAGACAAGAACTAGAATTAATAAGGCCAGGTAGGAAGTTGCTGCAGCCATTTAGTGTTAAATTGTGAAGACATAGATCAGGGATTGGTAAACTTTTTCTGTAAAGAGTATGGCAGTAAATATTTTAGACTTTTGAGACCATGATTTCTGTGGCAACTACTGGGCACAGTATGTAAACTAATAAGCATGGCTGTGTTCCAATTAAACTTGATTTACAAGGCAAAGGACTGTATTTGGCTTGTAGGCTATAGTTTATTGACTTCTGGTCTAAACCACAATGGTGACATGGAAATAAAAGAAGGAAACAATTTGAGATGTTGGAAAAAATTATTATATTCTAATATCTGCTTGAATAAAAGGGGTCAGGAGAGGAAGGAACCAAAGATTTCAAACAGTGCATCAGTCCTTGAAATAACAATATGAGATTCATCAATACAGAGGTCATAAATTAATTCACAAAAGTTACTTGTTGAAGGAGAAGAATAAAGTTAAGGACTATTAGGATCGCTTGGGATAGAGTAGTGATTGGCCTCTGGGGTGGTGTAGATATTCTGTTTTTTGACTTGGATGCTAGTTATATTGGAGTGTATACTTTGTAAAAATTTTTTATAAAGATGTACAATTGTACTTTTTGTCTTCTGTTTATACTGTACTTCAATAAATCATTAAGGAGGTTGAAAAAGGGAGTAAAAGCAGTGAAAGGACAAAGAAATCATGATCATAAATGTAGGAGAAGAACCAGAAGAATGAAATATCACAGAAACCAAGAGAGGGTAGAAGGGGAGCAACTGGTCAGTAGGACCAAAGAAGGGAGCAAGGTTAAAATGAGGGTAAAAAATGGGCTTAAGTTGAAATAGGAGGTAAGAGATTGTCTCCAAATGGTAACTTCAGTGGAGGGTACGGTCAAAAATTAGACTCCAGATTTTAAACAGAAAGGAAGGGATAAGGAAATGCAATAATTTATTAAAGCACTCAAGGACAATGACCATAAAGGAAAAGAAAAAAGTAACATGTATTGAAAGAGATAATAGAACAGAGTGCAGGTTTTATTTCTTGTTGTTTTTAATGAGAAATATTGTATAAATTTGAGAAAAAGGGGAAATCAACCAGTGTAAGAGATTAAGGATGTTAATAAGAGATGGAAAACATATGGGACAAAAATATAGTGGATAAGAAGTATGTTTACCTCTAAAAAACAAATGGCATAATTATGAAGAAAAACAAGATAAATTCAAATCAGGATTTACTCAGGAGAAGATCAGATCTATCCATGGGAGGGGGCAAGAAACCATCTGCCCAGTTTTGTTTGCATAAGTATGAAGGAGTTAATTTGGGGGTCAAAGGAAGGAGGAAAATCACTTTAATTTTAGGAATAAGTTAGTAAAAATTGATTGGAGATGATTGTTAAAGAATAAGGTGCAACTTCAGGATATTCCCAAAAGAATTTTACTGAATAATCACCTTATGTCCATGCAACTATGACTATGAATGTGGTTAATCAGCGCATCATGTTACAAATTCCTATAAGCAGTATCATTATTGTATTATTGTGTTACAAGAGAAATCTCACTTCTTTGAAGATCCATCTTGATATTGCAATTTTTCCTTTTAGTACACTCTACTTTGTGGAATTGGTATAATCAAGTTGAAAAAGGAATCTGGCATAACTAATTTATGAAACAAACTTCCTAATATTAAGATCAAAGCTCTAAGTGGTTTAAATTTACAAAGTATTTAACCAAATGAACATATATAGTATACACACATAAACTCAAAAGCTCAGTGGTATTCCTTTATGTAATCTTGAAGAGGGTTATGTTACACATATATATAAAATTAAAATCAGACTTCTAATTTTAAGGACTCTGGATATTTATTTAAATGTTTTCATCACTTGTAATTCACTTTGAAAATATGCCAAACTCCATCAAATCCACTAAAATTAAGACCATGAAGTAATAAATAAAAATCAAATCACTTTGTGAAATCGTATTATATGGGTATAATTGGATACACCTAGCTGCCTCATCCTGATACTTAATAAACATTTTTTCACATTGCAATATAATTATCAGTCCTCACTGAACTATGTATGCAAAATTGATGAAACAGTTGAGCCTTAATGAACAGAGATATTTGCATTTCATTACTAGGTTGTATAATTCTGCTCATAAACTTTATGAAATATTTTTAATGTTCAATTTATTTTAGATGAGAGTGAAAAAAATTTTAAATATCTATCCTGAGGTCTTTTATTCCTCAGTAATGTCCTTTTACTAATATTCTTTCATTTCAATAAAGTGGATTGAACCAGGCTGAGATTACAAATGTCAAGTTCCTTAACTTTATGAATTATTCTGTAAGGTCCACAAAATATTTATCAGTCATTTGAATCAAGGCAACATTTTACAACATGCACATGCTTAAGTAGCTTTATGGATAGTGGACCTTAACTATTTTGATTGGTATTAACTATTCTAATAAAGACCAATGTTATTTACAACTCTGGAACTTATAGTTCATGACAGTATTGCTGAATATTAAAATATTAACAATGACTACTATTATTATAATTTTAATATTTGTAGTTGGTGGTTGAATTTTTTTCAATTGTCATTTTGTTTTTTTACTTTAGGGAGACTGAGGTCCCTCAGTCCCCCTCCCTTTAGGGAGACCTCTTCTTTGTTCTCATTATGCTCTCTGAGGAAGAGAAGTATAATGAGATACTCTCATTAGATCTTATTTCCTGAGAATGGAATTCCTTTTCCGGTTTAAAGGTCAGCACATTGATGATTAAATCTCTTTTCTTTCCCTACTCCCAAAGAGACGTGGGTAATCCCTATTTTTGGGTAATCCTTACTCCAAAATAGATTTGGGAGGTCAGCGTAGTCAAGCAGAATTTAGAAACTAGGGCAAGTTTTATCTCTCAGTCCTTTGTTTTTGGAGTAGAAGGCATGCTTTCAATGAGTCTTTTCTTGTTTTGCAGCAAGAAGCTACTACCAACTAGAGGTAGTACTGAAAGGAACAGCATACAACTTCTTCATGCTTTAGATTGAAAAAAGTGAGTCTTCTCCTAGGTCTGAACTTAGTCAGAATGCCTTTAATTGGAATCTGAGGCCCAACTTTCAAATGGTCATCTAACGTTTGTCTATTTGCCTTGCTCTGTTGGATTATGTCTTGTGCATATATCCCCTCAGGAAACTGATGGAGTTTTGTCTTACTATCTGACTTAAAATAGCCAACCTCTCTTTCTCTATATATCCTTGTCTTACTATGCTTCCTTCATAACACTTATTACACTGAGAAATTATATATGTGTATTTATATATCTGTATATTCTTTTATCTGTCTTCCACAATTAAACACATGCTATGTGAGATCAAGAACTTTGTTCTGTCTTGATCACCTGGAACAGAATGGACACTCAAGAAGTACTCATTGAACAAGGGTATATACCCTACAAAGACTCCCAGTGAGTCATAACTTTGTGTAATTCCCTCTTCTTGAATATAGACAGACCTGGTGATTTGCTTCTAGCCAACAGAATATGGTAAACATGAAAGGATTTTTTTAGATTTAGTTAAGATCCCAAATCAGTTGACTTTGAATTAATTAAAAGGAAGATTATCCTTGGATCTGACTTAATGAGGTGAAATTCTTAAAAAAAATCTCTATGTCTTATTAATGTCACTACTTAATAGCATCCTGTTCCATTACTCCACATCAGATATTTATGGAATGTAAAAAGGAATTAAGGTTAATGGGGTTTCTTTATACACACATTTACACTCTTAATTTTTAATATTTAACTGATGGTTACTGTAAACTTCTTCAAGGAGTACCCATCTAATTAGTATAGTAAAACGTTTGAATGAGATTGAAAGATGCTTTCAAAGTTACATGCAAGAGTCGACAGCAAATTGAATTGATGATAAGTGATTGGACAGACTTAAGGTAGAAGTAAAAGTTAATTAAAAGATGGCAATTTTATCTTTTTTTCCTGAGTCTTCTTGCAGAGTTATTCCTACTATATTTTATCTTCTGTATGTACCATTTATAATTTGCTTTCATGTTATATAACATACAATTTCATTCAAACCCTTGACTATAAATGCTATATACAAAGATGATTCCAAAATCGTTGTCTGATTGGCAAATTGAACACCAATAAAAAATAAATTTATTATTAAAAAAAAATTGTTGTCTATCCCAGCTCTCCTTCCTGAGTTCTAGTCTTATAGTTATTTGCAGGAGTCGTATCCTTGGGAATCTTAATCTGTACTTCTGGGTGATCTCAGAAAAACCTTTCTATAGCATAAATCTTCTCATGCTCAAATTCTTTAGTCCTGCAAGCCTATCTGTAAGCTCAGCACATACCACCATATACATAATAAATTCTCATTAAATATATGATAAATTAAGGATTGAATAAGGGTGGTATGCCCTCTTTTTTGAAGGAGTTTGAAAAAGTTATCTATGTCAAAAAGATTTTTTTTTACTAAAAGATATTTTCATTCTTTAATAGACTATCTCAGTCATTCTAGAAAACATCTGCCACAGTCAAATGAGTAGATATGTACTTTGGACCCATGCAGCCTCTTTCCTGGTTACGTTATCATGGAGACATTTACCCATAGGCCCATGAGGGGACATGTAGAATCTTCATTAGTCTTATTTGTAGTAACCAGGAGTTGAGAGGCCACGTGGCTGTCCATTGCTAGGGGAATGGATAAGGAGCATAATGTCAAAGCTCGTTATGGACTATTATTCAGAATTCAGAAACGATGGATATATGTCCAGAAATATGGTTGTATCTTTTAAAAATATATAGTTCTGAGTTAAAAAGTAGTACTCAGAATGGTATCTACAAATTGATACTATTTATTTAAATTAAAATGCACACACAAAACAAGACAAAACTTACAGTAGTTCATACATATAAACAATATACAACAAACAGTATTTTCTTGTGAGAGGAAGAGAAATGGTAAGGAGAGTGAATGCAATGGATTAAATGAATCAATATCAAATTAGAGAAACAAACCATTAATTGTAATACATCATGAAATGAGGATTGTGATTAACTCAATATTCTGAACCACAAACATAAAAAAATAGGAAAGTAGTATAAAGGAAAATTTATCCTGTTATTTAAAAATACAAATGACCTCAATAGAATAATCAAGAATATATAACATTATAAAAATTGACCTAAGTGGAAATGGAAGTCAAGTATATCAATGTTAGAAAAAATTAAATTGTCAGAGAATTAGTTCTGAAAACGACCCATAGGTTTTTGTGTAAGTTCTAGCAAAGCTTTAGGGAATAGATAATTCACATACTCATTAAAATATGACACAGAATAGAAAAATGTAGGAAGCTTCCAAAATTCAAAATCATCTCTCCTTTTTTTATACAACACTGATCTAAAACTCTAACAATAATGGGACAAAAAGGAAAATAAATGCTATGATGAAGACTCTGACTCCATTTTTGATGTTTTTAACAGATGACAGGGACGTCTGGGTAGTTCAGCAGTTATGCATCTGCCTTAGGCTGGGGAAGTGATCCTGGAGTCCTGGGATCCAGTACCTCAGTGGGCTCCCTGCATGGAGCCTGCTTCTACCTCTGCCTGTGTCTTTGCCTCTCTCACTGTGTGTCTCTCATGAATAAATAAATAAAATCCTTAAAAAAAAACAACAACAGATGACAACTTTCTGCTCTTGCCTCATATCTAGGCAAGGTGATAAGAAACTCTGAGCTCTATCTCCTCTGACACTGAAGAAGTTCAAGCCGCAGGAACCCGGAACCAGACCCCACCCCCTTAATCACAATAAAAACCTGTGTCTTCCTTCACTCAAGCCATTTTGCACCTGCTTTGGTACCTGCCTTGCTCTCCCCAAAAGTCCCCCTATATGAGCAATAAATCTGTTCATGCCCTCTTATTGCACTGGTCTGTCAATATCTGAACCAATATTAGGTTGAGGGTTGAGCCCACCCTTTGCAGGGCAACTACAAAACAGTTGGCATTGTGAGGTCTCTCTTCTCTTGTTTTTTGCCTGCTGGTGAGCATGCAGATTGAGCTGCTGCCTGCTGGCTAGCATATGTTGTGAGTTGTATTACTGTGTGCTGGTAAGCTTGTATTTTGTGGTATTTTGATTGTGCTGTGCTGTGATGCATTCTCTGAGTCCTACCAAACATCTGTTATAAATGTACCATAAAGTTGGAAGTTTGGATAAGCATTTAGGGACAGGAGTTTGGGATTTGAGGTCCTCTTGAAAGTGGCCCTGGGTTATGGGTTTTGACCTGGACCTATTTATGTGTCTCATTTCCAGCAGAAACTGTGGCTGATTCTAGATTCAAGGGAGTAACTCTTACCCTGTGACCATTGGTTGTGTGTCTCAACCAGGCATTGACCCCTGTGCAACATATGGGTCCATTAGTTGATTGCTTGTGTGAGGAAGAGTAGTCACTATATTGGATATGCAGGTCCACATTCCTAAATTCAGAGGGATCACTGGAACTCTTAAATGCCTTTGCTGCTGCTACTGCCCATGCCTCTGTTATCAACAAAGATTTTGATCATCAAGCTTGTAGGGAGAGAATTCTCCCAAGGCATGGACAAGTAACACCATCATTTCATTGGATAGCTATAAAATAAACTGATAAGCACTAGACAATACCAGACCTTATCAACATATCAAGTGGTTAATTCAAAGTCAACTTAATTTCAAGGTCTCTCAACCCAAACAAATAACTTTCACTTTGGGAAAGGCCTGTAAGCTCAATATTACTGATTTGAAATACTTTGGATAGGAGACATAATAAATACTATCAGGATAGAGAAGACTCCTCTCTCCCTCAGTATATCCAGCAATTAAAACCTAAAACAAAACAAAACAAAAAAACCAAAATGATCTCTTTATGCAGTGGAAAGGAACAGGAACTGTAGCAGGAGTTTGTGATTTGACCTAATTGGAAATTCAAAATTCACTAAAAGAATTTATGCAAAAGAAAGATAAAAGGATTACTCACTGGCTTTATAGATAGTAGAGGTTCTAAATTAACTTTACCATCTGCTGCGATACACTAATTAATGAACCTTTGTGGCCTAAATTGATATTGGGGTTCAAATTGTAATTATGCCTTGAGGATCCTATTAAATTTAAACAAGGCATCCCCTATACTTTTAGGGAAATTACTGAACATAAAATGGAGGACAAACTGATATGCCTCACCTTAACCACCAGAAATACTGCCTTACCTAAATTTCTTATGGTCTCAGAGTTCAGTGCCTTAAAATATTCCATACTTAACATGTATGTTCTGGCCCCAAAAGTCATAAAATAAAATAGAACTCCTCGGTCCATTCCTTCTTCTACTCCCAGGCTAAATAGTTAATATAGTCCAATATAGACTCAAGCAAAACCTATAGAAATTAAGACCCACCATTCAGGACCTACTGAAGGAAAGAGTCATAGTTTCTATTGCTGATTTTGCTAATGCTAATTCTGATAAAAATGAATAGCACCAAACAGTGGATCACCTCAAGCAGTTCATTTTAGTGTAATGAGAACAGATTATATAGTAGGAAAAGAGTTATATCTCTATCTCACATTCTATACCAAAATAAATCTCAATGACTTTATTACGAAAATGAAATAATAAAAGTTCTAGAAGGTCATATATTGCTTTGAGGAAAGATTTTCTTAGGATGACACTAAACCAGAAACCATAAAGGAGAGAAATATTGGATTTGCATACCTAATAGATAATAAAATATAAACCAAATTATCTTTTTTCATTCTTTTTTTAATTTAAATTCCATTTACCAACATATAATGTAACACCCAGTGCTCATCCCATCAAGTCCCCTCCTTTGTGCCCATCATATAAGCCAAATTAAAAGAAAAATAAAGCAAAACAAAAAATCCCTGAGAACATTTGTGGTATATATAGTGTATATGACAAAAAGTTAGATCTGTGACTTATAAAGCTTCTTTACAAATATTTATATAAATAGAAAAATAAAGAAATGAGAACATAGTGAAGAAAAAAATGGAAATGTTAGGAATACGACAATATTTTTAATTAATAAAGATACAAACTAAATTTACAATGTAATAGTATTTTTATAATGGCAAATTGGTAAGTACAGAGAATTAGGAACATATAGCATTGGCCTTGTGCTGGCTGATGGGAACTTTGATATGGGTTGGTGGCAGGACAAATTTATATGCACTTCTTAAAACCTATCTATTAGTGTGAGTGTTTCTCCAGAGAAACAGAATTAATAAGATGAATATCTATCTATATATGGGAAGAGATTTGTTATAAAAAATTGGCTCACAAGATTATAGAGGCTGATAAGTCTTAAGATCTGTAGCTGGCAAGCGGAGACCTGGGAGAACTGATGATATAGTTCCACTCTGAAGGCTGGCAGGCTTGAGATCCAGGGAGAGCTGTTCCAGTTCAAGTCTGAAGGCAAGAAAAAGCCAGTTTTAGCTTGATGTTTTAGTTCCAGTCTGAAGGCAATCAGCCGTGAGGAGTCTTATTCAGGCCAGGGTCAACATTTTTGTCATGTTCAGGCCCTCAACTGATCAGATGAAGCCCACCCACATTAGGGAGAGCAATCTATTTTACCAAGTCTATCAGTTTAAGTTAAGCTCATCTAAAAGCACTCACAGAAAAGACCCAGAATTATGTTTGAATATCTGAGAACCCTGTGCCCAATAAAGTTGACACATAAAGTTAAGTGCGTGTTTGTGTATTTATATATGTAACTATATTTAAATGTGTGCACAGTGTGAACCACAAAACCTACTTGTAAGAATTTATTCTAAGGAGGGGCCCCTGGGTGGCTCAGTGGTAGAGCGTCTGCCTTTGGCTCCCCTATGGGGAGCCTGCTTCTCCCTCTGACTATGTCTCTGTCTCTCTTTCTCTATCATGAATGAATAAATAAAATCTTTTTTAAAAAATGATTTATTCTAAGAAAATTATTAACAATAAATGCAAAGATTTAGTTCAATACATTACTATTGTTTACAATAAAATTGGAAATTATAAAAATAATGTTAGAAAAGTATATGAAACATGATAAACTTTTATGAAAAAAATACATACATATATATGTAGGAATAAAATCAGATGTAGGTATGCATCATCTGTTAACATTGTTCTCTCTTTGATAGACTCATAGGTGGCTTTCTCTGTCTCCCTCTCTTTTTTTTGCTTATTTCTGTTTTCTGGTTATTATTACACAATATGAACTAGATGTATAATAAAACATTAAAAAAATAAACTGTCATCTTTTGATGCATTACTATACTCTATGTCTATTCAACAAATTGGCTGAATACTGTGTTTATATACTACTTTGTTCCTCTTAATATTTTAATTATATATTACATTTTGCCATGCTATTTAAACCATTTGAAAGCATAATTTTAAATGTCTGCATGAAGCTTCATTATTTGTATGACCATACTTCATTTAATCATATTCTATTGTTAAACAATGGAAGTATTTATAATAGTGAAAAATTGGAAACATGTTGTGTATGTATTTTGATCCATAGTTCTGAATATCTCCTTAGCACAGATCTCTAAAAGTGGAATTAATCAATTTATTTTTTTATTATCTTTTTTGTAATTAATCAATTTAAATTGTTGAGGTTTTAGCAAGTGTTTTATTTTTTTATTTTTATTTTTTAAAGATTTTATTTATTTTTTCATGAAAGACACAGACAGACAGAGAGGCACAGACACAGGCAGAGGGAGAAGCCGGCCCCCTTGCAGGGAGCCCAATGCAGGACTCAATCCCAGGCCCCCAGGGATCATGACTCAATCCCAGGCCCGCCGCAGATCATGACCTGAGCTGAAGGCAGATGCTCCAAGCAGGTAGCCCAACGCGGGACTTATCCTGGGTCTCCAGGATCAGGCCCTGGGCCAAAGGCGGCACTAAACCGCTGAGCCACTGGGGTTGCCCTTGGCAAGTGTTTTAAAATGTCTCTTAACCCAGCTGAATGAACTTTTTTCCCCGCCTTCTGCCAAAAATCCTAGGTTCATCACATCTGAGGTAAATATGACTTAAACAAATAAACACAAAACTTTTGTCAATTTGAGTGCCTAAATATGGTATTACATTCAGTTTTCATAATTTTCACATCTTAGTTCTAAGTATTTAGTATGTAAGGTTGAATATTTTTCACACTTATATTCGCCATGCATATATCCCATTTTTTTCATTTTTTAGTTTTAATTTAAATTCCACTTAACATACAGTGTAATATCCTATTTATTCCCTTGATTTTTCTGTATGTATAAGTCAGGAGAGGGGAATCTCATTCAGTATAAATCTTTACATTGTAAAAAATTAATCCTTCACATATTTATAGCTAATGCTTATTCCCAATTTGTGGTTTGTGAGTATTCTTCCAATAATAACTATATTTATTTAGAATGCACTATGTGCCAAGCATCATTAGGGGCTTTAAATATACGATTTAATTAGGTTTCATAATAACTTTAGGCTTATATATTATTACCCCCATTTTATAGATAAGGAAAATGAGGGATAGAGAGTAAGTGTTTTGTCTGGTGCCACACCCTGGCATTATATTGCCTAGATAGAATTCTGGCCCTGCACATTGAGAAGATGATGGGTTGCCATTGTCCCAGGATCTGTCCCAGGTGGACAATAGGAAAAAGCCACATATGGGAGTATCTGGGCACACAATAATAATAATGGCATTTTCCTCCATAGAGTGAAGTTCATCACCATGTTGAGAATTTAATGTGCTTCAAAGATTTGCATCTCCATCAAGTTTGATGTCGTCCTGTGCTAAAACAAATATAGGTTGCTATCATCTGTGCTTATTTTCTTAGGTTTTTACTCATTACACACTTGAAAAAAAGCTGTGAATATTTACACACCTCAGAGTTAGTCCTATACCAAATGAATCCTCAGGCCCTTCTTGCTTTCACTTGTTCAAGTTTTGAAATTTTAAAATGGTATTTGTGGCTCATTTTATGACTTTAATGCATAATTTGCATTGATTTATCTCCATCAGAGAAGGAGATAAATTTGTCTATGCACTCACGACACAGAATTAGCAATTAAAAAATGTTAACGTTTGATCACATTTACCACATGTACACAGGATTTTCAGTAAGGAGTTGAAATCCATTTTATTCTTGCTTTCTGGGGTTATTCTCCTGTCTTTACAAGCAGCCAATTATTAAGAATTTTGTGTGCTCTTTCTGGTTCACTTTTCATTTTCTATTTTGAAAATATATATTTTAAACATATGCATATATACAGACATATACATATCTGAGACATATACCATTTCATGTTTTTAAAACTAAATCAATGCCAAAGCAACTGCAATGTTTTATTAAATGCAAGGTAAGTATTGAATGTACCTGTATTTCTCATATGTCTTATTTTTTTTAAGATTTTAAAATTTATTTATTCACGAGAGACACAGAGAGGTAGAGAAGCAGATACATAGGCAGAGGGAGAAGCAGGCTCCATGTGGGGAGCCCCATATGGGACTCCATCTCAGGACTCCAGGATCACACCCTGAGCTGAAGGCAGACACTCAACCACTGAGCCACCCAGGCATCTCCTCATATGTCTTACTGATTCATTTCAGAAATCGGCTATTATTTATTAAATGTATTTACCCTAATTTAATTATTACCATAATGAACATTAGGGTTTTTTTCATTTTTTTCCTTTATTACAAAAAGACTGGATATGTAGCAGTTTTCCAACTTACATAACCTATATCAGTACTTCATTCCTTTTTATTGCAAATAATATTCCATCGTGTGGATATACCACATTTGTTTATCCATTCCGCAGTTGATGAACTGGGTTATTGGCACTTTTTGGGTATCCTGAACAATGCTGCTATGGACATCACTGTACAAGTTTTTGTGTGGATATATATTTTCATTTCTAAGTACATACCAAGGCGTGAAATTGGTTGATTATTGGTAAACTTATGCTCAATATTTTGAGGAATTGCCAAACTGTTTTCCATAGGGCTGCATTATTTTAAATTCATATCAGTAATGACTGAGGTTTCTAATTTCTCAATATTCAGTACTTATTGGTGTCTTTTTGCTTATAACCTTCTTATTGTGTATGTGAAGTGGTATCTCATTGTGGTTTTGATTTGCATTCCCCCAGTGATGAAAGATACTGAGCATCATTTCATGTGCTAATTGCCCATCTTTATATGTTCCTTGGAGCTATGCCTAAACAAATCATTTGCCCATTTTTAATTGTATAATTTATTTTTCTATTGTTGAACTGGGAATTCTTTATATATTATTGATAAAAAATCTTTATCAGATATATGATTTGAAAATATTTTTCCAATTGTGTGAGTTATCTTTCCACTTCCTTGATGCTATTCTTTAGAGCATGGAAATTTTTAATACTCATGAAGTCCAATTTATCTTTTCATTTGTCACTTGTGCTTTTGGTGTCATATCTAAGACATCATTGCCTAATCCAAAGTTATAAAGACCTTACTCCTGGTGATTTTTCTAATATTTTAATAGTGTAGCTCTTATATTTAGGAATATGATGTAGTTTTAATGAATTTTTATATATGATATGAGGTAGGCGTCCAAGTTCTTTCTTTTGTATGTTTATTTATTAGTTTATTAGTTTACATCTTGTTTAAATATATACAAATAGGGGCCATGATTACATTGAATAGTATTTATATGTATTTGAGATGGGAAAGGTAGTTTTCCATGTTATCCCAACTGCTACAGTGACTCAAAGAAAATTCTAAAAACATTGTCTAATATCAAGAGAGGCTATACAAAAATCAGAGACCAGAGCCATATGCTAGCATTTGATGTAGTAGTCTCAATGATCACAAACCCATTCACTGGAATGTTTATTAAATGAATGAATGGTTTTATGTTTAAAATAAATAGGGGGGATCCCTGGGTGGCGCAGCGGTTTGGCGCCTGCCTTTGGCCCAGGGCGCGATCCCGGAGACCCGGGATCGAATCCCACATCGGGCTCCCGGTGCATGGAGCCTGCTTCTCCCTCTGCCTGTGTCTCTGCCTCTCTCTCTCTCACTGTATGCCTATCATAAATAAATTAAAAAAAAATAAAATTAAAATAAAATAAAATAAATAGGGGCCCCTGAATGGCTTAGTTAGTTAAGCATCTACATTTGGCTCTAGTCATGATCCCAGAACCCAACATAGGGCTCCCTGCTCCATGGGGAGCCTGATTCTCCTTCTCCCTGCTGCTCCCCCTGCCAGTGTTTGCTCTCTCTGTCAAATAAATAAAATCTTTAAAAAATAAATAAATAATAAAATAAATAATAAAAAAGACTACAATATCAATGTCCTTCACTGTTTTATAACTTTAAAATTTGAATCTAATTAAACAGAACTTTCTTTTAAATCAATTCCTTGACTGTGCAGAATGAGAACTGATATTCATAAAGATAATCCCCTTGTTGTACATGTACTTATTATTTTCTGAATCTTTTCCCTCCTTTCTATTGAGTTATAATCAACATAAAGCACTGTATAAGTTTAAGGTGTACAGTATAATGATTTGACTTACATGTGTTGTGAAATGATTGCCATAATAGTTTTGGTTAACAGCTACCATCTTCTATAGACATAAATACTTTCCTAACCTTAAAGATAAACTTTTTTTCTGAAACTTAGATTGAGATCTACATTGAAAACCAGATCTTAAAACTTGTCAGCCCTGATCCCATTATTTCACAGATCAGAAAGCCGAGGTCAAGAGTGCTTAAGTGACTTGTTCAAAGGCATCGAACTAGGTAATGAGACCACAGAGTTGAACCCAAAGGTGCTGACTTTTTTAAAAGATCAGTGCTTTCTCCACTCACATCGTGTTGTCCTTCAGACAATGAGAATAATATAAGCTTGGAGAATACCTGTTGGGTTTATGATTGACCTAGGGCATGCTCACATAGCTATACTAGAAAGAGATTATGAAGAGGCACAAAGACTATCATAAAAATGATCAATATTTATTCCATAAGTGATGTAATCATAAATGAGTACCTAAGAAATTTTATTTTATGTTTGTTTTGTTTTGTTTTATTTTTTAATTTGTGAGAGACAGAGAGAGAGAGAGAGGCAAAGACATAGGCAGAGGGAGAAGCAGACTCCTGAAAGGAGCCCGATGCGGGACTCAATTCCAGGACCCTGGGATCACGACTGAGTCAAAGACAGATGCTCAACCACCCAGGTGTCCCAAGAAATTTGATTTTAATTAAATATTCTTCCCTTATTATTTATGCTTGGGTTTGTTTTTTAAAATTTCCTTTCATAGACCTATAAATAAAAAACTGTGTAGGTAGATGTTGGAATCCATGTATCTTAATGTCCCCACATTCCTGAGGGCCAACATGTGAAAAGTGTAGGTTGAATATTTGCCTTTCTTTCAGCTAAATAGCATATTTTTAGGACAAAATTTAGAATGAAAGGGGTCACTTTCTATTGAGTATTTGTTTATATTGCAGTTAAAATCTAAAAGAAGCCATTAGTAAAAATTTTTAGGTGGGAGATAGTATAAATGAGAAGAGTCTAGAAAACTAGCTGTCTAAAATAGAAATGTATTTTTAAAATTTGATTGTTCAAAGTGGTTTTTTTTTTGGTGAGTTTTAAAAGTTTTACTTGCACATATAATGAGGAGCTAATTAGTAATATATTGGCAAAAAGTTTCAGTTTTGTTCAGAAATGAATAGAAGGAATATCTCCTTATATTACTAAAAACACTTTTTTTCTGCTTAATTGCATTACATAGTGATGGTTTGAAATTGTGAGAAAGTGTTTATGTTATCCTGAGAATATTTTAGTTATTGTTGCTTTTTTTAAAATCTCAAGTAATGAACCATCGATATTTTTAAGTAAAAACTTAAGAAATATAACCTATACTTTTTTGCATAAAATAAAAACCATAGGGATCCCTGGGTGGCGCAGCGGTTTGGCGCCTGCCTTTGGCCCAGGGCGCGATCCTGGAGACCCGGGATCAAATCCCACGTCGGGCTCCCGGTGCATGGAGCCTGCTTCTCCCTCTGTCTGTGTCTCTGCCTCTCTCTCTCTCTCTCTGTGACTATCATAAAATAAATAAATAAATAAATAAATAAATAAATAAATAATAAAAACCATAAAAAGGTTACCTTTGTTTTACAGATTTTTTTCCCAAGAAACTTTTTGTACTAGTCTTCATGAAATCCTCAGGCAAAGGGAATTGGTCATCCCCAGTGAGGAGGTAGAAATAGCAGGAAAAAATTGGTGTCTTTTTAAATACTAAACTGTAAGTGAAGTAGGTTTTCTGCATTTTATTTATTTAGGTAAGGACTGGCTTAGAATTAAGGTAATGCTTAATGTCTTTTTCTTTATTCATTTCAGTTATTAAGCACCAATCAGGTATTGCACCGTATGTTGACAGGCATTGGGCAAAGAATCAGTGATATCAAGATAAAAGACAAAACATTTCTTCCCTTAAATTATTCACAAAAATGGAGAACAAAGAAAAGAAGGTGTATGACTCTAGTTTAATATAAGTTAAATTCAGGGAATTTGAAAAACAAATAGAGGGCATGATGTCCTGACAAGAGGATTAAGGAACACAGAAGACCTTGCTGTAAAGTCTAACTTACTGCAGTGCCTACTAGTTCCAAGTTATTTTTCAAGACCCTCCAGAGGAGACATTACCTAGAAAGCATCATAAGGTCCAAGATCACAATGTTCTCATTCCATGATCTGTTCTTATATTAGTATTTCACTCATGGGTAAGATGCGAAGTATAAGGGAAAGAACATGGACCTTGGAGTGATCACTCCAGGGTGCAATCATAGCTTACCCATTCAATTGGAATTATGACTTTATTTTTAAAAAAAATTTTTTTTAAAGATTTTACTTATTTACTCATGAGAGACACAGAGAAAGAGAGAGGGGCGGAGACACAGGCAGAGGGAGAAGCAGGCTCCATTCAGGGAGCCCAACATGGGACTCGATCCCGAGATTCCAGGATTATGCTCTGGGCCAAAGGCAGGCACTAAACTGCTGAGCCACCCAGAGATCCCCTGGAATTAGGACTTTAAAAAAATGACTGTATTTCCTTGGAACTCTGTTGCCTAATTTTTAAAATGTCAATAATAATGAGGTAATTTGTATGTTTAAATGAGGCAACATTTAATATGTTGATACAATTCCTGGCACCTAACAAATATTTTAAATCCTTGAATGTTCATTATCATCCATTACTTTTTAAAATCATTCCATAACCAAAATTATTAATGGTAAAATTTAAAAACTTGAAATTTTAAATAATGTTCTGTTGAGCATTGTTTTAAAGTAGATAAAACACTCAGGATAGTAAGGGAATTTCTCAAGCAACGAATAGGCTTTATTTTAAAAATTAATGTGTAAATCCATTATTTGTATCTCATGATCACATTTTCATATATATGTTATTCATCAATAGAACCATAATCAAGCATATATTCAATACATATTTTTATGTTGGTGTTTCAGGATAGAGCACGAAATCCTATTTAACCCACAATATAAGTTAAAGGCAGAGTATTCACACATTGCAACTGAAATCACTTGATGCATAGGAGTTGATGGCCATTTTTACCACTTGCATCCACTCTTGCAAGAGCATTAACGTGTGGTTTTTGCACAGTGTAACGCAGACAACAAAATGTACACAAGTATGTCTACACTGTGTAGTTTCACTATACATAATAAATATTTTACTAGCCTTCACATTGGTCGTTTATATTGACTTGGTAATTGGTATAGTGAATTATCAATAATTCAAGAAATGGTCTGAGAGCTTTCACCAAAGTCTTAAATAATTTTATTCATTTCATTCAACAAACATGCTCATTATGATTTAGTTCTATGCTAGGTATAACTAACAAAAGCATTTTTCATTTCTGCATTCCTCTAAAATTACAGAAGAAAATACACTGCCACAGCATGCATGTGCTACTTAGTGGTTAACAAACACCAGCCTCTGCTTGGCTGATGTTCACAGTGTGCAAGCTCGCAAGTGATGTAGTAAAAATACTTTATACAGGTTATGTGTGTATAGTATTATGCACAATGTGTAGATTAATATAGTATATATTGTTATTATAGCTTAAGTTTGATTCATTTTCTTTTTTTAGCAAAAGGAGTCTAACTAGTTTTCCCTCAAGTTTTTGAATAAGTTCAATTTTTAAAATCCTGATATTATAATCTATTACTTTAACTATTGGTATTTGCATCCAATTTTTTTTAAAAATATTTTATTTATTTATTTATTCATGAGAGACACAGAGAGAAAGAGAGGCAGAGACACAGGCAGAGGGAGAAGCAGGCTCCATGTAGGAACCCGACCCGGGACTCGATTCCGGGACCCCAGGACCATGCCCCAGGCGGAAGGCAGGCACCAAACTGCTGAGCCATCCAGGGATCCCAAGCATCCAATTTTATTAGTATTTTCCAAATATTGCATCTCCAGAAAAATATCACAGAAATTAGTTAGATGCTAAAGTTGTTAGAGAAGTACAACTATTAGTAACTGCTTTTGTTTCCACATTGTTGTGTTCAACTGAATATACCTAGAAATATCAGTGATTGAATCTCTGATGAGTAAAAATACATTTCTATCTATAAAGTAGCCAGTTATTTTACCAGCAAAATGGTCTACCAAAAACTATTAAAGATTGCAATTCAGGACATGCAAGCTAGGGCAAAACCATAGGCAAGTCCAAACAACAGAGAAGGAGAAGGAGGAAGCTAGAAGGGGGTGTTTTGAGTGAAAGTCCCTTGGAGAAGAGCAAGAGTTCTGGGTGATGACAGTTTCTCAATGGCTGAGTTGCAGGGATGGTTAATTTCCTGGAGATGCAACATACATCTTTTCCAATTTGGCCCTGTAATTGATTCTTTCCCTGTTGAACATTCTTCTGTTGGGGTCTGTAATTCACAATTCTTCCTGTAATTGGCATAGAGTAGTATGCTCCCCTTGTGGCATCACAATTCCATTTTAGTGAGGTTTCCCTTTATTGATTTTCACATTACTAATTAATTTTTGCATGTATTTTTAAATGTTGGGATTACCTGTAGGTTTTAAAAGATCTTTTGAGGGAAGTCTTCTGAAAATCCAAATCAAGAAGATAGGCCCAAAACAGGCTTTTTTCATCAAAATACAGCAAAAAGAAAAATATATAGGAATTGGACACCTATGTAGTCTTTGGGAAAGTGATGAGGTCAAAAGGAATAGAGAATGTTTTTGCTTACTAAATGGAAAATCTTCAAAAGGAAGCGTTGTATTGATTCAAACCTTTGTGAGATATTACTTGAGAATTTATGTCATCCAAATTATAGCTCCCTTAAATCTGTTCTTCTTTTTTTAAATTATTTTATTTATTTATTCATGAGAAACACACACACACATAGAGGCAGAGACACACAGGCAGAGGGAGAAGCAGGATCCATGCAGGAAGCCTGATGTGGGACTTGATCCCAGGACTCCAGGATCATGCCCTGAGCCAATGTCAGGCACTAAACCACTGAGCCACCCAGGGATCCCCTCAAATCTGTTCTAAATGCTAAGTCAAACAAAATTACTAAAATTTAATGTAATCATTACATTAATTTTGGGTCAGTTTTATGATATGTTTTGTTTAGTTACATATACCTGGGGGGGATGTAGATACAGATGTATTGAGGTCCTTTGTATAGTTGTCATATATATAGATATAATTATTGTATCTTATCTTTATGCCTATTTTATATGACTGGAAGTACAATTTTACCATGAAAGCAGGTATAAAGTTGTATTTTTTATTTTTGTCACTCTAAATTTTTCATTATTACTATGATTTATTAGGTGATATATTCTTCTCCCCATTATGACATTATTCTTATGGAAACATATGATCCCCTTGAGGGCAACCTGCCTTATGTTGTGATTTCCAGGCATACACCATATTGAAAGTATTTGTAATGAAAATGGGAAATGATTTTTTTGAAATATTAGTAATTAAAAAAAGGATTAAAATGAAATAATAGTTTTTGAAAACATAGGATGCTGACACTTTAGACAAAATAATTATCTAACCTGTTCCATGGGAGTCATTGTTAAAAATAATGAAGAACAGTTACACCAAACAGACGATTTTGTGTGAAAGTCCTCCCTATATCTATTCCTATTTCTTTCCAATGCACTGAATATCAGATGGTTAGAAATGATAAAAATTTCTCATCAGAAAAACCTGTTACAGGTATTCTAAACTACAGCTGAGCTCACAGTCCTGCCTAGGAATGGGAGGCTACAGCTGACTGGTACTGTGTGTTTGAACAGGGCTTGAGGTCACATGCCTCAGATTCTGCTACCCACAGGGTATTTGTTGAAGAACAGACTTCTGGCCTTGCCCACTTTCCCATGTTTCCTGTGGCATTGTATTTGTCACTGCTGTGAGTGATGCATGGAGGCATGTATTGCTCCTAGATTTGCTATATAGTAAGGCTACCACTAAGGGCAGGGGATGACCCCAAAGATAGTGGTTCTGAAATCTTGAGGCAAGTCTCAGAAATTTCTCCTCAGAGAAGTTTCATGTTTAACCTCTACAGAAGCAATAATAAATTTTGCCTTCTCCCATTGAGTTGCCATATATGTATGTGTGTGTGTGTGTGTGTGTGTGTGTGTATAGTGACTTACCATATTTACCCTTCCAATCATATAAATGTCATTGATGGCTCAGTACATTTTTCTGGAAAGACATTTCCTTTCTACCATTTTTTGTAGCTGTTGGAAATCCCCCAGGGAAAAGCTATAATACATGAGTCATGCTTATGCATTCAGCATTGGAACATGCATTGCATTTTAACGGAGTATGCATTGCACTTACTTAGTTAGGAAACTTGAACTCCAAACTCCAAACATGGCACTGAGAAAAGCTTTGCTAGGTTACATCCAAAGAGATGAGTCTAGATCAGTTAGATAAATTTCTATGGAGGATAAATGGATATATGAAAGGCTTAAATCTTTTTCCTGACAGACTACAAAAGCTACCAGGCTAAGCAAAACACCTGACAAATGTTAGTTGGAACCACCTCATTTTTCCTCAGCAGCTCTGTGGAAAGCCAGTGGGTAGGGAGGAGAGGAAGAGAAGAGATGTAGTATCACAAAGGGGTTGTGAAGTAATGTCAGAGCCATAATTCTAGGATTTTTATTGACTGTATTTTTCCAAAATTAAGGACAACTGTTATGCAAAATTGAAAAAAAAATTAAAAGGAACAACCCAGCAGGATACTTGTCTTAAATACAATTCAGCTACTAAGAGTTTTTCACAGATGTTCGCAGGGTCCAGACATAATATAAATGCATGAAGCTCAACAAGTGGGGACTGTGGTGAAATGAAGTACAGAGCACAGGTTCCATCTAAAAGTGGCAGCCACTACACAGTTCCAGGTGACTGCTGACAGGTAGACCCATGGGCCATGTTGCCAGGTTTGCTGGTTTTTCAAAGGAACTGAGACACCTTTTTCCCCCATGAAATCAACTAATTTTAAAGAGAGAGTAACTACATTTTTAACAGCATGTAGACAAAACAGAACATGTCTATGGGTCACCAACTTATGCCCTTTGAGTTGTCATAAGAAATGTCAAATATTGCCACATGTATGAGTAGGGATACTTTAAGCTGCAAACTGATGAACAGCAGGAATACCAACAGTTCCCTTAGCAGACCCAGGGTTGAGTCAGGGGCTCAGTGATGTCTTCTAGAAGTCAAGCTGTGTCTATCTCCTGTTCTTCCATTCTCAGCATTTGGCTTTTTATCTCTGGACTTGTTACCTCATGGCTGAAACATGGCTGAAAGCATCTCATCTTCACACATCCATGTCTGAAGAGGTGAGGAAAGAGCTTTCCTGCCATGCCTCCTTTCCTTTATCAAGGAAGAATTTTTTTTTTTTCTCAGAACACCCCAAAGGCCTAGCTCTCATCTCTAGGCAAGTCCTAGATCACCTGAAGAGAAGCTGGGAAAGTGAGTAGCTGGCCTTTTTGACTCCAAAGTAGGAGGTGGGCAAGATGAAAGAAGGCTAAGAATGGATGCTGGGTGGCCAGTCTGACTGGTATCTGTTGTATCATCCAGTCATTATAATTTGTAATTCTTGCAGTTATACTTCTGTAGCCATTAGGACTCATACACTGAATGGTATCAATAAATTTCTCTTTCAGAAAGAGAGAGATAATGTCACTGCTGAGGAAAAGTCACAACTGCAAGATTCTAAGTTCTTGATGGAAAAGGTCATGGCAGCCTTGCTGACATCATTTTATTATGATACACTGAATTAATTAGGAGGTGGGGTCACAGGAAAAATGTTTCAAAAGCCTTGAGGGCAATCTATTAATTTTGTCTTTAAGAAAATAAAGTGGGTGTTCTGAAAATGGCACTTTACCTCTATGGGTTTTGTTGACAAAAACTCTGACACTGGCCTAAGCATTAGAAAAACATCAGACAAAATAAAATTAGGGACATTCAGAAAAAACAAAAAATGAAAATAAGTAAAAAAGCACCTCAAAACTGTGAAAGTCAGCAAGAACAAGGAAATTCTGAGAAACCCTGACAGCCAAGAGGATGGAGATATGATGACTAAATGCAATGTGGTATTCTGGATGGAATCCTGGAAAATAAAAAGGATAGTAGGAAGGAACTAGTGAAATCAGAATAAAATACCAAGTTTAGTTAATTGCAATACGCCAATGTTGTCTTAGATTTGAAAAATGCACTATGGGAACATAAGATTTAATAATAGGGTAAAATGGGCAAAGGGCATGTGGAAATTCTCTGAGCAATCTTTGCAATTTTTCTTAAATTTTGTAGGAAAAAAACAATATGTTTTTCCTCCCAAATTCCCAATAGAGCTCAATTGTCAGCATCTCTATAATGCAAGAGTTTGGCATCAGCTTCATTCTGCAGGAAAACTTCCGATCAATGAGTGTTTATGTCTTAGGTCATATTTATTGGTAACTGGTATTTTAGAGCAACAACTTCTATTATCTGTCTAGATTATTTTATTTTAAGAAGTTTTATTGATATTTTTCTTTCCTATATCTCACTCTATTTTGAATTCCCATAAATCCCTTTAGCTGCTCTGTTATTTTCAAGCCTGGAAAACACACCCTGAATTTTAACTAGTTCACCTCTTCATCCTTGGTCCTCACTCCCATTCCCTTGCTCTTTTGATTTCAACCATGGTCCAGGAAAAGCAAACCCTTTTCCATGATTTGTATATTTGGAAGCTTATTTGAACAGTGACTTTGGATTCTTGCCTGGAATTCTTAGCTTCCTCTCTCTAGTGTTGAACAAAACAACAGATACTGAAGGAATTAGACACTGTGAACTTGTAGGGTGAACTGGAGCTCTAATAAACAGACAGCATCAAAATAGGAGGATGTCCTGATATCTGAGGAAAAAAGAATCACTAAGTCAGGGAAGAGGATCTATGTATACAATTAAATATAGAATCTAAGGATTCTGAAGGACTCCAAGTTTTTAAAAATCTCAATTTCTCCTTTGCTTGTGTACATCATCATTTCTCTTTCTTGGAAGAAATATTTCTTATTTTCGTCTAACAGGCATAAGTGGACATCATTGAAATGTGTGAGTAGTCAGAGACCTCAAAGTGTGATTAATAAAAATTACTCCTCCAGGCTCCTGAGCCCTATATTTTTTTTCCAAAGGATATTTACCAATCCTCTACAAATGGACAGATATCACATAAAGATATGAGAGGTAAAACTTCTGATTTTTTAATCACTATAATCAGATCCAACAAATCATTTTTTTTTCCTGCCATGCACAGAAACCAGTGAATGTGTTTAGAAGGTACTTTTTTTAAGTTCCCCAAACTGGTAAGAATTCTGAATCTGTTGCTCTCTTCTTTCTGGACCACGTTCTCAGAGATCATGTTTTCACTGCTCTCATTCCCTTCTCGTGGATATAGCTCCTATTGTATTCAAGATCTTTAAGGGGAAGTACTCTTTCTCACTTTGCATATTGGGAGACTAGGATAGTTCATACTGCATTGATTCCTTTTTCAGTGCAGCTTGGATTGTAACTCTTGAGGTCACCAAGAAAAGGGCTTTCAACATAGTGAATATCTCTTAGGAAAGCCTGACTCGTTGATGGTAGGAAACACTAAACTCCGTTTTCATTAGCTATAGCAAGTCTGCTGATCTGAGACACATGCCCAGACACAAATGTATTTTGATTCTCTGTATACTTCACATACCTTAGTTGTAGCTTGGAAATTTCTAATCTTTTTGACATTGACTTTTTGGCCTTTTAAGTATATAATATTGTTTCCTATTAGCAAGAATACTAGTGGTCATATAGCCTGTGGAAGGAACATATAAAAATAATCTTTGGGAAGATAATTTAGCAGTATCTATTGAAATTTTAGAAAGTATATAGTTTTTGAGTCAACAACTTCATATGTAGGAATTTATCCTAAAAATAAGTATGGATGTATATAATCTTTAGCAATGGAAAAAATGTTTCTAATGGCATCATTTATAATAGTGCAATATTAAAACAATTTAATTTTCAAAAATAGAGAAATATTTAAATAAAATGTAGAATAGAACAAAATAACAGTCAAAATTTTGAAATGATTTGTAAGATGGATACAAATTCACATAAAAATATACCAACTAAATATGCAGATTAAAAATGACAATATAGTGGGGCACCTGGGTGGCTGATTCAGTGAAGTGCCCAACTCTTAACTTCACCTAAAGACTTGATCTCTCAGCTGTGAGTTCAAGCTCCGTGTTGGGCTCTACACTGGGCATAGGGCCCACTTAAAAAAATGGCAACATAGAATAATGCATAAATAGATAGATAGATAGATAGATAGATAGATAGATAGATAGATAGAATTTTTAAATCTGAATAAAACAATCAAATGATAGGAAATTTCAGTATTTTTTTTCTTTTTTTATACTTAATTTTTTATTTTGAAATGAAATTTCAGTATTTTTAAAATATAACTGAGAAAATGCTATTAAGCGAGTATATTTTTTATAAGTCACAATGGCTTTTGAAAGATGGTAGTTTGTATTTACAGGTGATATGATTTATTAATGTTATTGCCTGGAAACACATTACATTCATGGATTGCTTGCAATAATTCTGTGATCCCTCCAGGGGTCTGAAGTTCTCAGGTGATGAACCACTAATTTATTTTAGAAATTGCTGCATGTTCTTATTTCAAGTATCTTGGTTTAATTAATTCATACATATCTCTTAACTATAAATTCATTTTTAGCATTAGGTTTCCTCTTTGTATGTGGATGGGTTGAAGCCATTGTTTTGCTGGGCCTTAAATAGCTGATTCTTTTTAAACTGACTGATGTACTCTTTTTCTCCCAGCCATGGCTCTTAAAATGTAAAGAATCCTTCAAATCCAGTTCAAGCTCTACCTTCTCCATAACACCTTCCCTGATCACACATTTCCTGAATATTCCTTATTAGATGCTAAGCTTCTTAAAAACAAGGGCTGAACTGTAAACTTCATTTCTCATCCCTGCGTCTATTGCAATGTCTTACATACATTAATTGTTCAATAATCACTGTTTGAATTATATTCTATAGTGTCAATGATATAGGAAACCTGAGTGATTTAAAACAAACTCTTGAAGGGGAATCTAATGAATTATAACATTAAGAGCATCCAAATGTAGTTGCTACTACAAAACTGTAATTTTTAAAGGTGATTTATTTATTAAAAAAAACTCTGAGGGCCCCCTGCGGATTGAAATAGTATTCTGTATTTTTGATCATCAATTAGATCAGGCTATCTAGGCTATTTAGAATGATTTATTGTGCAAGGACTCTGTCTCTATTAAAGGGTTATGTATTTTTCTTAAAAAAAAAATCTGGGAGGGAACTCTGTCAACGTTTAGTAAAATTACCAGCTGTTATTTCTTGGAGAAGGTCCAATGACTGACTTTACAAACTTTGTTCCAAAACTCTCTACTTTTTATAGCTTCTGGGCTGAAATTACTCATGTCTGAGACCTACGTTAGTATTCATTCACCAAAAATGAAAGTTTAAAGAAAAATGAAGGGGGTTGTAGAATCTAGCTGCTTAATCATAAAAGTCAGAAAAATGTGTCCCGATACTACTCTGATTTCCTTTTTTAAAAAAATAACAGATGCCTAATCGCATTTAATTAAGAGAATCCCTTTTGTCTCTCTGAATCCTTTCATCTCCTGTTTTCTC
This sequence comes from Canis lupus familiaris, assembly GCF_011100685.1. Taxonomy (NCBI): domain Eukaryota; kingdom Metazoa; phylum Chordata; class Mammalia; order Carnivora; family Canidae; genus Canis; species Canis lupus. Next base: position 16,898,308 of record NC_049229.1, on the reverse strand, counting down.
CTCTCACACTTATTCTGTCATTTTTAATTTTGTGTTCTCGCCACTAATGTGCAGTTTCCTTATCCACCAATGTCATCTCCCCATTTCCTTCAGGAGAGCACAGCCCAATCCAAGTCTCTCGCTAATAACACCATCTGAACAACCTATTATGAGATTCTTAATTTGGCAGACAGGCTGCATTATTTATGCAGAGCTGATAAGGCACAGAACACATGGTTGAGTTTCCTGAGGAATTTCACTATTTAACACCTCCACAAGGCTGCATCTGAACATAGTTTCTTCCATTTGTTTCTAAGCTTTCTTTATTCCATTAATGTTTTTGAAAATCGTATAAATACATGGAAAGCAGAGAATACATTTGTAGCTTTCAAGAATTTAGTCTATTCTGTAATGTAATTGGTGCTCATGGGTTCATGTCAAATTTGTCAGCATCCTTCTCAGAGCTAAAAATGAAACAATAGTCCATCCTATTTTCCTCCTCTGATCTTTCTGTTCCCTGCAGATTGTCCAAGAAAGTTTGAATTCCAAAGATCATAGACTCTATTTCAAAACTCATAGTTCTTACTTCTGTGTCATTTGTTTGGAAACAGATTTATCTTAGAATTACTGTGACAGTAAGCAAATCATGATTTGATATTACTCCTAGAATAATTTTTTTCTGCAAATCCTGTGAAACAATGGCAGTATTTGTTCCCGTTTTAAATGTGTGAATTTTAACATTGTATCCTTTAATGTCACATGGATATGATATGCTTGATATTGTTGTAAAATATGCTTTCATCTTAGTTTTATAATGACCTTTTACCACTCTATACATGAATGTAACTTTCAATTATTGTTATAGTTGATCATTCTGTTGAGTAAGTTGCAACTTCCCAATATAAACGTTTACATTGATATATGGCTAATTTATTTAAAACTTTTTTGTTAAGACAAATTTAATTATGGATTTTCCTATGTTAAATGCTTTAATTATATATCATATTTTTGTGATGTTTAAGATTCTTCCTGGCTGAATGTTAAGCATCTTCTAAAATTTATTTTAGACCATGCCATCTAGGTACAATTCATGATGTGTTTGCTGACAATTACTAAATTGAATTCTAATAAAATTTAGGCACTGGAAAAATCTGATATTTACCAGGAATTTGCTCCTCACTTCTTTAGATGGAGTTGAGGATGTCACAAATGGCCTTAGCTAGGTAGTTGTGTTTGATAGTAGTTTTTTTCAGGGACGATGATAAGAGAAAGCAAGAACTGTATTTCCTTGGTTGGAAAGGGAGAAATGAGAGAACACATGTGCTTTATAATGTTGTAACTAAGTGATTAATGTACTAATAACAAGATATAACTTGATTCTAGTCCTAATAGGCCAGCGGACTCAGATAATTATATATATACTCAAATGGAAAATATATGTGGAGGCATTTAATTTCTTTTTCTACTTACTTTTTAATAAAATATTACAGACTAGCAAAAAGTAAGATATTTCTGTTTCCCAGATTTAACAAATTTTAACATTTTTTCATATTTGCATCTGATCTCCCTCTCTCAAAATAAATTTTTATAGATAGGCCTAAATTCTATTTTTTTCATCTATTTTATTCCCCCCTGTCCAACAGTTAATTACTGTTCAGAAGTTGGAGCATGTCATTCCCATATATATTTTAATACCTTTTCTATTTGTGTTGTTATCCCTAAACAATACATACTGTTGCTGTGTGTTTTATATATAGTATTCTATATGTATCTTTTTTTATTTTCTTGATATTTTTTACTTGACATTATGTTTTTGAAATTTATCCATACTGACATATTTTAGCTACCATATAGTATTCCAAGGTGTGAATAAACTCTAATGCATTCTTACAGATGGGCTATTTCCTTTTTTATTTCTCAGTACTGCAGTGAACAGTTTTGCTCATGTCTGTTTTAGAGACATCCAGAGCATCAGGGATAGGGAATTTCACTTCAAGAGACTGTCTATCTGCAGAAAAATCAAAACACATTTCTCTACACACCTGTTTCTGTTTGAATCTCCTACTTTAATTTCATCCCATGTATACCTCAGTTCATTATGTCTATATTAAGCTTTGTCTGCTTAAGATGAAGACCATACATTTTTCAATTAAGTGCTATATTGCTACTCTAAGCACTTACAACGATAACCATGAAAAATGACTCTTCTAAAAGTTAATGCTTTAGAGCACTATAGAAAGGCATCTACTAAGTTAAATTCACTATTTTAGATAACTTGTGTTTTCATATATCTGTACTTTCCTTAGCTTATTTTATGACCTATAGTGTTGGAAAGAGAGTGGAAAACATTGTTTTTCTCTCCTGTTTTAATTACGATTTTCTAATATTATGTTGCATCAGTAAAATTTGTTCCTATTTCTTACAAACTGTGATGAAGCAAAGGCATTACATGGTTTACTTGTAAGAGAAAGCTATTTGTTTGTGAAATTTATTTAAAGGGCTTAGAAAAATAAATTAGCTTGAGGTGATTTTATGCCATTTAATATGGTTGATCTTAACAAGAACTAAACTAAACAATTTATCATTGGATAAATTTAAGATATCTTCAATCCAACTATTTTCTCATAGACTAGAACATTTTAAAAAATGCATTCTATCTGACCATCACACTGCTGGCTGCTGCTGGTGTGCGAAGGGCTGCTGCAAAACCCCAGGAGCATGGACATTGCCTGCTCCTTGTGCTGAGAGAGAGTAGCTCTAACCCAGCTCGCTAGCCCTCCCAGGAGCCCAGTCCTGAGATGGCAGCAAGCTATTGCTGTTTTACCAGCAACCTCTCAATGGCCACTGTGAAAGTTGTAAATGAAGCGCAGTTGTCAGTAGTCTGGAGTGCTAGGTATAAATATTTCTTCCAATAAATCTGGCCTGAGTAGATGATATGGGATGTTTTTGAAGGAAATAATTGACTTGCCATTCAAACTGAAGGTAATGCTAACCACTTTTCATTATCCCGTGAATCTGCTGCATACACTCTATCCTTCCCTTTGCACTTCAGAATGTACTTTTAAGAAGAGTGGCAACAGGAGACATTTGGTGGTGTATCCTGTGGTTATGTAAGAAGTAGAAAAGTCGTTGATGACCTCAATCCAAACTGGAAGGATGGTTCTTTTAAGACAGACTTTTAATCAAACTCAATCACTTCTGCCATATGGGAAGCTATTCTTTAAACTGTGGTACATGTAATCCATATGGAGCTAAGAAATTATATGGCATAATAACAAATACCAGGAGGAAGAAAGGAGTGGGGTTCGTGGTTCTCCTGATACTGAGGCACCAATGAACAAGTTTCCTGTATCCATGGATAACAGTACCAGATGAACTGTGGTTTTTAAGTTTCGAGAGAGAAGACTCAGTGATTGCTCTCCTAGAATACACCTAAGGCATAGGGGTTCTTAAAAAGTGTTCTGGATGTCACCCACTCCCTCCAAAAAGCAAAATAGCTACAAATCCATTGATTCATTAGAATCCCAGTGTAATAGGGATTAATTCTTTTATTGCACTATTATCATGTCCAGGCAAAGAATATTTAGTAGCATAAGACCAATACTTACAGATGACTGATTCTGGGCAGAATCTTTTTTATAAAAGCCTTCTTAGATACATTTTATAAAAAATTTTGAAGAAATAATACATTGGAATAAAACATGAATACATATTTAGTTATTAAAATACCTATAGTTTCAAAAAAAAAACCCTGTGGTTTCATTTTTTCCATTTTTCATGTGTAGACCGTATTACATAAAATCCCTGCACTGAGACAAATATTACAGCAGTTAGAGTAAATATCACTCTTCCTAAGAAGACCAAGTTCAGTAGAAGTCATTTTTCATCTTCAAGTATCTTAATTACTCAGCCTCATGGGTTCTTCGAGGCTTACGGCTGATATGTTCTGCTCTCCTGACTTGACAGATGAGCTTAATTTCTCACTTTTGCCTCATTTCTGATCATCAGAGCAAGAAGTCATGACTGTCAAAAGTCCAATTAGTTGTCAGAGTTAAAGAACTCACCTTGATGGTGCCAGGCAAAATCACCCCAGTGAGGACTAAATGAGTAAACATCTGTAAAAGGCTTAAAGCTGCCTGACATTAAGTAAATGTTAGCTATTATTAGAATTATTTGATATTCTGAATGATTCACAAAACAATGAGTCAAATCAATGAAATGCATTTTAATAGGAATGTAGGAAAAGTATTCCCCAAACCAATCCTGCTGCCTCAGAGTGGGTAGAATAATTTCATAATCCTGGACAACCAATGGCTTGGAAATGTTTGTCTTCCTAAAGCTATAAATGTATGTCTGAACTGCTCCGGATATCAAAACAAAACAAATGCATTTGTTTGTTCATCCACACAATGGTTGGCAATCCGTGAGTAGATAGTGAAGATGTCTTTAGTTTTAGAAGTTTAGGATAAACTAAACTTTCTAGACCAGCAGTTTTATTTCAGAGAGTCTGTTCAATTTGCTCATATATAAATAGTCCTTCTTCTACTGAATCCCAGAGGGGCTTGATTTCAGCAGTACCAGCAGCTCCATAGAAGTGCATAGAGGAGAGATTGTTCTAAGAAATGAGCTCTCTGAAAATGTCACAACATCCTACTGCAGCATGGTCATTTGCTGACTATTTTTCATGTTATATCTAGCCTTCTTAATACCAAGGGCCTTTTTAAAATGCCAAAGATACTCCTCCAAAAATACACATGAATCAGTCATTTGCATTCGCTCATAAAGTTCTTTTGCCTTTTCAAAGAGCACGGGGTTGGAGACAAGGACATTTCTATCTTTTCACTGAGAACCAGTCACTCAGAACACCATATAGTTTCCCTAATTTATTTATGTGAGTGCCTCATGGAGCACTGCTCCCGCCATACTTTCAGAGGCCAAAAATCTATTAAGCCTTAAATATCAGTCATCCTACTCCCTGATATTTTATATAATATGTGAAAGAATATTGTGCTTATCTACTAATACTTTCCTGTGGTCAGCCCTATACAGTGTTAGTTGGGTGTCATTTTCTCTTTAGCTGATCATCGACTTGCCATGCTTCTACTAGTTGATTTTTAGTAGAGGAAGACTCCCCCGTCTCAGTTTTAATCATCATCACTACAGCCCCTTTTATTACCTGTCTGGTTTTCTTATCTCTAATTGTTACCTACTTCTTCTTTCTCTAATTGACTTCTTCTTGCTTTTTCTCTCCCTTGTCTCTTAGTTCACGATTCTCCATTGTTCCATTACAAAAGGCTGTTGTTTTGTGGACATAAAGGAGTTTATGTTCCATTTGTGACATGTTCACTGGGCATAGCACATCAGGTACAAATCTTCATGACTGTGTTTTCTTCTTCCTGAACATTTAAAGCCCTTTGAGGATAACCGCTTCAGGACAGAGCAGTCCTGAAAAACTTGTGTGTTGCATAGGATTGGTGCCTGGATCTCTGCTATTGGGAGCAGAGGTGGTGTAGAGGCTGGGACTTACAGAATTTGGCGAGATAACAGGCAGATCCAGAGCTGAGGTTTCTAGGGCTCAGTCTGAGACCCATGTATTGACACTACTGAAATTAAGAGTGAGATGAGGAGCACAGATGACAATAAGGCCAGTATAGGACTGAGACTACTCAGGATCCATGGACCTCCTAGAGGCCCCAGCAGGCAATGGAGTCAAGGTACGTGTCCCACAATTTAAGGGCTTGCTTATGTATACTATATTCTCATTTAAGAACTAAAATGAATCTTACTTCAAGGTAGGGCTCAGTGATACAGGGTTTGCAGCCATAGGTAAGCTGCCTGTGGGACTAACACTCTTCCCTGTGACATCTTCTGAAATATAAGATCCTGGGCCATGAGTCACCCCCCCCCATACCAAAATTTTGCATTGTCAGCAGAGCAAAGTTTAGCATTTGCCTGAGTTCTGGTCCTGAAAAGTAGTCACAGTTCCCTCAAGAGGGTTGGATGGGATTAATGAATTCTCACTTTCTTTCTCCCACCTTGCCCATGTTATTCCATACATATTAGCTACTAACCCACACTATGCTGACTGAACAGGGGAATGATAAAGGTGACACTCACAAAAGTTGATTACAAGGACCTTATAAAAATTTACCAAATTATAGCCATTCATAAAAGTAAATGCTAAATCTTAAAGTTTTTTAAATTTAATGGTCATTTGTTTCAGGGATACATCTATGATATGAGATGAGATAGACTAGGCCTCTGAAAATAATAATTCTAATTTATGTGTGATTGTATTGTTTTTGTATAGTAACTTATAATATGCAGACACCAAGACTTATAGAATTCTGTCACTATACTAAAAGAGGAAAAAGTGAGACCATTTTAATTTTATTCTTCATCATTTCTGCATTTTTTTCCCAGATGGTTCATTCTTGTCAGAGCCCATAATTTTTCTTAGGAAAAAATGCTTACCTTGGGGAGGCACAAACTCCACAGTGAATCTTATGTGACTCTTTTCCTGGCCATGGAATGTTTAAAATGAGCTCAGAGGAGGGATGAGTATTTTGCATTTTACTGCCTTATGCTCTGCATTTCAAGAATAATCCAAATATCTCTCTAGGTGGCTGGGTGGCACAGTTGGTTAAGAATCTGACTCTTAATTTTGGCTCAGGTCATGATCTCAAGGATCATGAGATTGAGCTCCATATTAGGTCCTGTGCTAGATGTGGAGTCTGCTTAAGATTCTCTCTCTCCCTCTGCCTTTCTCCCCTCGCTCTCCCTCTCTCCCTCTCTCTCATGTATTCTCTCTTGCTCTCTAAAAAGAAACAAAGAATAATCCACATATCTAAAATGTGCTTGCAGTAAAGCAGCCTTTGCTACTTGCAGTGTCCTTGAATACCACTGACTGTATCATCAGTTTTCTAATATCTGCAGCTGAGAAGAAATCCAACAGTCATGAAGCTGTAAAACATAAGTACTCCCCATAGTAATAGTAAGATAAATGCAGATTCATATTAGTGATACTGCCCTGGAGGTAGAACTCTCTGCTGGAGCATATCGTGCAGTTAATGAGAGGTACAATCAGACATATTAAACTCCATATTTTTATTCCTATCAGTGTAACTCTTCTTTTAGTCATACTTTTCCATAAGACCATGTTGCACCACCGCTGACCCTTGGCCCACCCTGTCCATCCTTTTTGTCATGAACATGAGCACAGGCAGCCCAGCCCAGAGAATCCATGGCAAAAGGAAAAATGCTACTGCCTTGGAGACAGACCAATTCTTCCATCCTTTATAATGTATGAGTTATCATCTCTAAAGACTTTCCAGTTTTAACACAGTGGTTTAAACCCTGTGTGGTTTAACATTGTGGTTTAGAAAACCCTACATAATCTAAAAATGAGGAGTACAGGGCTATTCGTGAATAAGATCAAGTTACATCAGATTCATGGATCTATTTTATTACTTCTTTATTATTAATCATTTCCTTTTATGCTCTAATAATAGCAAAGTTTTTCTTATATTTAGTTATTAATTCAGCAAGTATATATTGAATGTCCATCTTGGAACTGTATACAGGCCCATGAATCTACTTTACTATTTATTAGGAAATTGATTATTATATCTGGTTTCTTGTTAATGAGCCAAAACATATGTGAAAGGGGTCTACTTTTTATGAATGAACTTAAAGTACCCTCTGATTAATTGAATTTCTCTACATGCTGGATTTTCTTTCCTCCAGTGAAGTCTCTGTTCATAGAAGAAACTGGGACTTGCAAAAAATATAGCTCTTAAAGAAGAGAACATGATAGCAAATATCTTCAAGGATTTTAGTGATTTGCAGGCCATACACAAAGTCCTATTTAAAACCATAGTTCAGAATCAGGTTTTAGCTTTGGAAGAATTCTATTTAATTTTTGAAGGAAATTTCCTTCATTCCAACAGGACTCCATTGTGGCCCAATGAGTCTGAAAAATCCTGGATTTTAGTGCTGCTACTATTGTGTTTTGTAAAACGTAGAGATTTTGGTTTTCTCACTGCTAGGATGACTAGACAGCCCCAATCCCAACATTTCTCTGTTTGCCCAGCTCTAGAAGCTAATCCTCACACGAGGCAACAAATAGAAATCACCATTCTAAATCTCTGCAGGTCAGAAGTCTTTATTCCGATCTTTGAGTCTCACTTATAGCTATCTGGGGGTTGCAGGATAGCCCTCTCTATTTCCAGTGAAGGCAATTGTGACAGATGATGAGAAGATCAGAGTTTTCTTCTTGGAGAGGAATAATTTTTCGGAGTTGACTTTAATATTTTAGAATATTGAAAGGACCTGTGGTAGGAAACTTTATCTCTAACAGAAGTGCATCCTGAAACATCTGGAGGCCTGTTCTGAAACTTTACTAGGATTAGGGATTCCTTATTACATTCACGTGAAGTGTCATCTCCCCCTATCAGCCTGTCATATGGCAGATTGGCTGTTTCATAAGGGCAGAGACCCCATCTTACACTCACTTTTCTTTTCTTCCCATGACTTATGCCCGACATGTGGCTATTAAACATTTGATTAACTGATGTTTCCTGCTAAACATTGTGTTTCCTCTAAGTACAAAAAGACTTCTACTTGACATCTTTTTAAAGGATTTCTAAATAAGGAAAAAAATCTATTAGGTATTTTCCTGGGAAGTATTTAAGTAAGGATGTGGAGCTTCATGTCTGTAATAATAAGTGTCAAGCCTTCCTTGGATTGGAGAGAATCACAGTGAAATAGATGAGTATTTGTTCTGAATCCTTCCCCTTTTCCCATCATCTCACCCTTTTCCTTAGGATTTTGAGGTTCCTCTTAGCAGGAGCAGAGTGTATTTCCCATTGCATTGGATTTATGAATTCCTTTGACCAATGGACTGTGGATGGGAATGCCAGAGTGCCAGTTCTGGGACAGGTATTATGAAGCAGTGCAATGTTTCTGCTCACCCTTCTGGTGCCTCTGCCATTGCCATGAGAACAGGCTTCAGATATTGTGCTAGTCCCAGAACAACAAGAAAGTGTGATGACGAAGTGCCCCCCTGGCCTGCAGATCAGAAACTATGATTATATTTGCTTATTATAGTCTGTCATTGTATTTTGAGAGTAGTTTATAATAGCGGGCATTATTGTGCAAACGCTGAGTGATTCAGGCAAGAAACACAGAAAAGACAATGTTATCTCTTGAGGTTCATTTTAACAGAAATCCCTTTCAGATATGATGATATACAGGTCAAGCAGATGAAGAGCTTTCTAGCATGTAACAAAGGCATTTTCTCCATGCCATATACTAAGTATTCATTTTATTTAAAAGTAAGTGGTTGCATGACCCCTTTGGAGATCTCCTAATTGTTTAGTTCACTCAAAACCAGCAGGCAAAGATCTGTGTGTGTTTAAGACATACACATTCTATTATAGTTTTCTACAAAGATACAAAAACAATATAGTACACTTTGTAGGCTATAAAACTATGTCTCAGAAATCTCTATGGGCGATCTGACCATTCTAAGTGCAGAAGATAGACACAGATATAATGAATAAAACCTAAAAAAATACTTCCTTCTGTTGCGGGCACTATAGAAAAATATGTGTGTGTGTGAGAAACAAAAAGGGGACAGACTGATTTTTAATAGAGGGATATAGACGAAATTCGGCATAATTTAAGAAATAGTACTGGGGCAGCAAGGTTGCAGAGGCAAAGAGGAATGTAGAACAAATTGAAAAGAAACCATTGACAATCTGTTGATTGATAGACATACACAGGAGAGAAAGAAAAGATGATAGAAGTTGCAAGTAGCTGACTCCCAGTACAGAGACAGCACATAAGCTTTCATTTTCCAAGGCCAAAGGTAGGAAGCAAATAAACTTAACTGTGCAGATGAAGAACATCAAAAGGGTCAAAATGTGCTTTGATATCCACTTGAAAGAAGAGGTGAAGGAAAGGATAAGGTGAAACATGATGGAGTCAGAAACTTAGAGTGCTACAAGAGAGGAACATTGATGGGGAGGGAGACATGGAGGGAAAGATACAGGATGTAACTTGTGTTCCCCATCTCAGCAAGGACAGTCATTCAGCAATATTTATACAGGCAGGGAAGATTACAGAGTCCTGCAGAAAAGAGCAAGAGAGCAAAGGTCTCGGTGGGCAGAGGTGAGGAGTGTTTAGAGAGCAGGCAAGATGTAAATAGCTGTTCAAAGCTTTATAAGAATGGAAGATGCCTGGGTGGCTCAGTGGTTGAGCCTCTGCCTTCAGCTCAGGTCATGACCCTGGGGTCCTGGGATCGAGTCCCCCATCAGGCTCCCCACAGGGAGCCTGCTTCTCCCTCTACCTACGTCTCTGGCTCTCTCTCTGTCTCTCATGAATAAATAAATAAAATCTTTAAAAAAAAAAAAAAGCTTCATAAGAATGGAGGACAAACAAAAAAGGAGAAAAGCGAAAACAAATCCAAACACAAAACTTTGTTATAATAGGAGCAATAAAAATATTAGCAGTTGTGGAGAGTTTGATCTTTTATTTTCCCAGACTGAAGTTAAGTTCTTGAATCTTTATGATGTATGCTTTCCTCTCCAAGGGATAACTGTGTTTGTTTCTCTTTTTAAAAACTCATTTTCCACATTGATGTCTTTTGGAAATGTTACACTTAAAAGAATTTTGGTATCTATGCACAAACATAGGAATTACAAAGAACAATAGCAACGTGAATACTCATGGACATGTCATCTAGACTAAAGTCCTGGAATGTCATAATAAGTATGCATATACTAATGTGCTGTGCCCTGTTCCTTCCCTCTGGCTCCCTCTTCACAGATAATCTTTATCTTTAATTTTCATGTTACTGTTCTGCATAATGTGCAGACAATGAGATTTTATAAAGTTCCAGGACTTCCTTACCAAGTTGAGTTGAAGATATTGCAAAACTTGTTTTCATTTTTTTAAACATCGGGAAAGAATAAAAAACCTGAGTCAACTCAATATTTTCACATTTCTCAGGCAGTCACTCTCCTGTGTCTATTGAATGTTACTGACCTCCTGGCTCCTAAGAGGCAGTAAAGCATGTTGGCATGGCTTCTCTATTCACTTTAGCACAAAAGGAGTGCACATTCCAATGCTCTAATTGGCAGTGCTCAACTTGTCAGGTAAGATTTCCTCCCTCAATGTTATCCAGGTAAAGTGGGTCTGAGAATCAAGAATATTTCATTATGAAAACAAAATGAAAGCTGTTTGTTAAATTGAGTATGTATTTGAAAAAAGAATGTGTTATTACTCCTTATAACATATTTGCAATCATTGTATATAAATGCTAGCAGATCCACAGCCCCTTTGTGCCTGGTGTACCCACATTTGCTTAAGTTTTGCAGATACTGGCATTTAAAACCACCATTATTTCAGCTTTCTGTGACTTAACTGTTATTGAATATTACATATTAAATAACTAGCTTCGATAGTCCTTTAATAAAGACAACAGTGACGTAGAGCTGGGAAAGAACTTCCCTAATGATTATAAAACAAAGAAAAAAGGAAAAGGGAGACAAAGATGGTGTGGGGGTGTCTGTGTTACTTTTCTGTAAATAATTCTTCCACTCTTAATTCAAATTACTTCATATAATACAACCGACCTACTTTGTGCAAGGTCAAGGTTCCTAACTTATATGACCCATTCTTCTTGAGCAAAATAAAATAGTTTCTCTTTTTATTTATAAAGTGTCTCCACCGAGAGTAGATCTAAATATTATGTTTCAGGACTTCACATCTGATAAATGATCACATTTGCTATATTTAAAAAGAAGTCAAACTGTACCTAGTACAAGTTAATACAATGTATTGTTCTTAAGAGTGATAGTAAATTTCTGAAAGACACACGGTATGTCTCCCACATTGCCTCTGAACTCTTGTCCACTGCACAATGCTAACTTCATCTTCATCGAACAGAGAATATGAATAATGTAGAGGTGGGAAACTTTTCCTGCCTCCCTTCTAGGGTTCTTTGTCTACAAACCAAATTGATGTAAGATAAATTATCAGGAGAAAACTTTAATTTCATGCATACAATAGCTCCAAAGATATGAAGTGACCAACACAGGAAGCTTTTATCACTTTTAGACAAAGAAACAATAGGGCAGCCCGGGTGGCTCAGCGGTTTAGCACTGTCTTCAGCCCAGGTGGTGGTCCTGGAGACCCAGGATCGAGTCCCATGTCAGGCACCCTGCATGAAGCCTGCTTCTCCCTTTGCCTGTGTCTGTACCTCTCTCTCTCTCTCTGTGTCTCTCATGAATAAAGAAATGAAATTTTTAAAAATGCTTAAAAAAATCCCCAAACAATAAATTGGTGAAGAATTGACAAGACAAAGAAGTTTGGGCTTGAAGTAGAAAATCAGTGAGGAAGTAACAAGTTTTAGCTACATAGCCTTATTAGTCCCAAATTCCCTATCTCTGGCAGTAAGAATGACTTCTACCATCCTAGTGTAGGGAAGATACTTTTATATGGGAACAAAAGGAAGGTCAGTGTGTCCTTTGGGCATCCTAGTTCTTAAGTAACTTTAATTCAAAATAATATACCAAGGTGGCATATTTTGCTCTCCTTCAGTAGTAAGTGCTTATAAATTAATGTTTTCCTTGGAAAGGATCAAATTATACGATGCCCATGACAGTGCTTAGAAATTCTAATACAAAAAAAAAAAAAAAAAAAGAAAAAGAAAAAGAAATTCTAATACATAAATATATTAGGAATAAAATGAATTGCTCTATCTAAATGATCATCGGGAAATTTCAAAAGTGGATATTCTGGTAAAGTTCTAAATATTAACAGTATATTTTTGGTTCAAATCATTAGAAACAATGTTAGTGAAAAAATATATTCTCCGTTATAAGGAACTTTTGGAGTCTTTTTCCTATGGAAACATAGTCATTGAAACCTAATGTTAGTGAAATACATAGTAAATAGTACCAGATATTCCACAGCTATTACAGTGACACACACCAAGCTAAGTTTTCTAACAACCTAGATATAAGGCCTCACTATACTGCCTGGTTAAATGTAGAACGGATCCTGATTTTCAGGGATGATATTTCAGCTGATTTTTAAAAAACAAAACTATTTCCCCCTGTGCGTCCATTTCAACCAGCTGTCACGGCAGAGATTTTTCCTATTCACCTCCATGATGCTCTCGATAGCTATGTTCCTTCCCCACCTCCTTGAAATCTCCTATAGCTACAACAAATCCCCTATTTCATTGGATTGCAGAATTTGTATTATTTTGTGAAGCATGTTAAATCACTTGTTCTCTAAATTACGCTCCAGATCATCCAACAGTGAGCTTAAATATCTTAAACTTTCCAAAAGGCAATTATAGAATACATTATCTTGAATAATCAATACACCACCAGAAAAATCAGCTCCTGATCTTGTTATATAGGAGCTAATGTAATTCAGAAGGAAGATCTTTATTATTTGCTTTTGTGCTTTCAAAGCATTATGGAGATTCATAATTATAATAATTACCTTTTAAATAGCCTTTTAAATAGTATTTCATTTTGAAAGCACAAAATATATGATTTGAGTTTTTCCAGATAATCAGTAAAAACTGACATAGAATACTGCTACCTTTTTTGTTTCATTTGTCAGAATGTTTTATCACTTCAGCTTTTCATTTTATATTCAGCACATAATTGAATAAAATGTAGTTTAAAATGAAATCTATTCCCTTTTATGAGAACATTCACTTATTAAAGGTTAAATAAAAGTTGAAGAGCATTTAAGTTATCTTGAATACAAATGACTTAGCTTTGGCTATTTAAACGTTTAAATATTTAATGATTAATTTTCACCAGTAACAAAGATTTTCCATATTCCTAAATATGTAGGTAGATATGTCTTTAAAAAATTAAGTGATGTGAGACTTACATTGATTTTTTTAGTATTTTCAAATTATTTATATATTTATTTATTCTTAGTATTTTCAAATAATTAAAAAAATAATTTGGATAATCTCTTATTAGTTCAGCAATATTTATGTTCAAATACATATGTAAAATATTACAAAATCTATTACTCTATTTTATATTTGTACTATTATATTTTAGCTAAATTAATGCAATATTTTCTTGCTTAGTGTTTTTTCTAATTTTAAAAACTTAACTGAAGGAAGATTATTGGATGATATTTAAATTCCTAAGGAAAAACATAATGGTAAACTTTCATTGAGAGCTAATATTTCACACTATGAGGAATTGAAATCTATTTATCTATGTACCTTATGAATTTTCCTTCTGATAGCTTTACATGAAATTGATTTGGGGAAAAATATAATTAATCATTTGTATAATAATCCAGAAAGAAATGAATGACATTCACATAGCTGAGTAGTAGAGCAAATTAAAATTGCAGAACTTGTTTTATTGCTGTGCACCTCCTAGAATACTGTGGCCTGAAATAATTTTCACATTTAGTCAAACTACTGCATAGAGAGCAATAATTAAAACATGTGAGTGCATCATCTTTAATTATGCCTAATTTGCTTGTTGCCTGTAAACATGGTTGAGCTGATCTCAGTTGGGATAAAGTAACACATATTTAAAGTATTATCCATGATTTCAGAAATTTTGGCCTATGATAGTACTTGTGACATGGATAGTATTTACTAATCAGTCTGATTTAGAGTAGGAACATATCAGAATATCAGTAAATAATGTGGGTTGAGAAATTTTCCTGAATCAAAAGCAAAGAATCATCTCTTAAATATATTGGTCTAGATTTTTTTCACTGACTTTCATAAAACTGCTTAGAATTAACATGACATTTTCCTTTTTTTAGAACTCAAAAGCCTTGCTGATGTTTCAATAAACTTGGAGGTAGGGAAATTTTAAATGTATAGAATTCAACATTTTATCAATAAATGATTTAGAATCAGAGCCAGTGTTCAAAGGAAGCTTAAACATTATCATTGCTGTTATTCCCCCTCAACTTCTCTAATGGAAGGGCATTCATTCTCGGTTTAAATATGAATCATGACAGGGAACTTACTTCTCCATAAGGCTGTCCATTCAGTTGTGATTTGGGTTGATTTTAATTACTCCAAAAAACCTCTCTGTTGAGACACTGTCTACCACTTGATGATTTTTCACCCATTGATCTTAACTTTGACTTTCAGGTAACAAAAATAAGAATTACCTTCCATGCCTCTCTGAAGCTTTGTGCTCTGTGGAAAGAGACCTGGACTAGAAGATGGCACATCTGGGGTCAGCTCAGTTTCACCACATTCAGCTGTAGGATATTAGGCAAGTAACAACTCTGTGCCTAATGAGGGTTTAACAAGTCGAACTATAATGTGCTTTCAAATTTTCAGTCTATTTCTTCATCTATAGACTCAGCAGTGATGCACTACTCTCCCTTCCTAAGTTGTACAACTACTGTGAAAATCAAATGAAATAGCAAATGGAAACTTAAACTGAAATATAAAATGCTAAGCAACTAGGCTCCTATTATTTGCATTAATAACTTCGACTATCATGTTTCCTTCTAAATCTTCCCCTTTTTCGAGCAAGTATTTCAAGTATTCTTACCTATGCACTATATTTGAATTTATGTTTCTTCACCATTCTACACTCTTTCTTTAAAAAATTTTTTAATATTTTATTTATTCATCTGAGGCACAGAGAGAGAGGCAGAGACATAGACAGGGAGAAGCAGGCTCCCCACAGGGAGCCTAATGGGGGACTCCAGGACCCTGGGAACACTCCTTAAGCCAAAGGCAGATGCTCAACCGCTGAGCCACCCAGGTGCCCCTACATTCTCTTTCATTAATCTTTCTTTCTTTCTTCTTTCTTTCTTTCTTTCTTTCTTTCTTTCTTCTTTCTTTCTTCTTTCTTTCTTTCTTTCTTTCTTTCTTTCTTTCTTTCTTTTTCTTTTCTTCTTTCTTTCTTCTTTCTTCTTTCTTTCTTTCTTCTTCTTCTTTCTTTCTTTCTTTCTTTCTTTCTTTCTTTCTTTCTTCTTTCTTTCTTTCTCTTTCTTCTTTCTCTTTTTTTTTTTCAAGAAAGTTTTACTCTATGCTTTGAAAGGGCTAAATTCTTATACTCAGTACCCTGGAATACATCCACCCTAGCCAACCAAGGAAAGCTCTGAGCATTTTCCTTTCCACTGAAGGTCTTCAGACTGGCTGTTTATTTGCAATGATTTCAGGGGTCCTGGGAACCTTTTGCCTGGATCTAAGGCAGCGGGCTTGAAATGCATTCCTCTACCTCAGTATTTGACCTGGCATACAGATTTGGTTGATTGGTTATGCTTCTACTCCTGGTCCAATCTCCTGTGAGGGTCTGTCCCTTCAAGAGATGAACATGAGACTTCTTTTTTTTTTTTTTTTTAACATGGGACTTCTTAAAGTAAAAGGGGTAGAAGGGAGAGATAGCTGTGGGAGGCAG
Organism: Canis lupus familiaris; assembly: GCF_011100685.1. NCBI lineage: Eukaryota > Metazoa > Chordata > Mammalia > Carnivora > Canidae > Canis > Canis lupus. The sequence continues at coordinate 16,881,893 of NC_049229.1, read as the reverse complement.
AAAGGAGTAACATTTCAGTCTAGAGTCTTACTACTGAGAGAGTGATCTGCTGACCAGCAGCAGCGGTATCAGCTGGAGATTGTTAGACATGGGGAGTCTCAAAAAAAAAAAAAAAAAAAAAAAAGAAAAGAAAAAGAAATGGGGATTCTCAAGCCCCAGCCCAGTTGGTATTTCTGTTCCTATGATTTCATTGAGTACTTTGTGCTAGATAATGGGGATACAAAGGTTAATAGGGCAGAGATTCTGCCCTCAAAGCATTCTCAGTATAGTAGAGAAGAAATAAGGAAGTAAATGATATCTTCTCTGATGAAGCTGAAGATGATTTCATTTTATTTTAAAAATTTTCTTGCCAGCTAGCATCTGGTTGACCAAGTTGTGGCAGTGTTCACACAGACAGCAGAATGTCCCTTACCAGGCACATGGTGGAGGAGACTAGTGAATCATAGAGAGGGTTTAACAAGTCGAACTATAATGTGCTTTCAAATTTTCAGATTCTCTAAGCATGAGCTAGAGTCAAATAAATCCTGAAGTCATATTTACCTAAACTAATATTCCACAACCCTACATATCTGCAGTTGATTGTTGAGAAGCTAAGTGCAAAACTTGACATTTTTCCCTTATAAAATTCCTTCCTGTCAGATGCAATTTGATGTGCTTTTGGAAACTGCTTTTATTATCCAGCATGACTGCTCTCAAGTCCAACCTTGTGTCTTCTGTAAATGTTATCTGCATGCCCTCTCTGTCCTCATTCATCCAACAGAATTTATTAAACATTCACTCTGGGTCAGGTGCCAGGTTGATGCAGGTAGGAGATGGACTCTCAAATTGGTTAATGAAAAAGCACAGTGTCATGGTCAATGCCATGATCGAAAGATGCACAGGGATCTAGGGGAGCACAGAGAAGTGGTGCCTAATCAAGGCTGAGAGTGAAGATGGGGCAAAGAGGGAAGATTGCATAGCTTGGTCTTGAGATACATGTAGAAGTAGGGAGAAAGGAGGTGAAGCAGAGAAGCAGTGTGTGCACAGTGGGGAGTGTGAGAAGGATGGAATCCAAGGAAGTGTGAATTTGCTCATTAGGGCTATAGTGTGGGATGTAAGGGAGGTATGAGAATGATGCTGGATGGATCTTTCTAGAGCCACTAAATGGAGAACATCCAGCAAACTGCTATTGATAACTCACACCAGAAATTTATCAATGAGCTTTGTCGGTTAGACCTGGTCTTTCAGCCAACAGACTATACTGTTTACTCATCCTCAGTGCCATTGTATGGGTCAAGAAGAAGGGGTGAGGAGATGAATATGGGGAGAAGGAGAACAAGGAAAAGAAAAGGAACTTCTGACTACAAACTAAAAATGCCAAACCACAAGAGAAATACTTCAGGCAGGAGGAGGAGCACATCTTAAATGTCAAAAATGAGAGAATTATCTAGAAGGATGCCAAACTCTTAATCTTGAAGCAACAGCTGACTTATGCTTCTAAAAGGCCTTACACTTTTGTGTATATTTAGTTAAAACTAGAAACAGATCCTCTATGGCAACTAATCCACTCCAAGGTAGAAACAAATTCCAAAGACATTCTCTTTTATAGGTAATATTGCTCAATTGACAAGATTATAGGATGGTCAGTCCTGTGCTAAGCCCAGTTAATTTTTTGATTATGGGACAATCTTTAGAGAATGTGTAAAAAAAGATAGGGACAATTCTCAACATTGACCATTTACCTTAAATTCATTACATACTATGTACCTCTAACAATAAATTATCATCAAGGCATCTTGGTTTATTTAAGTTTCCCAAGCATTGTGACAATTAAATAGAACCAAAATTAACTGAATAGTAGTTTAACCACTTCAGTAGATTCATAATGAACCTAGCTTCTACCATTACATAACGTGCCCAAAATTTTTTTCAAAGGAAATAAAGAAATTAAAAAGCTTTAGGAATTCCTTATCTCTTACATATTTGATTCTTTCCAAAGGTACTAACCTCCTTCAGGAATTCCATGCAATTTCACTTTCCTCTTAATAACTGTATACTTGGCACATTATAGTGTGTGTGTGTGTGTGTGTGTGTGTGTGTGTGTGTGGAGAGAGAGAGAGAGATAGAGAGAGAGAGAGAAATTTTCATCTTAAATATGGGCATAGACAGTTTATTTCCCTCTCTAGATTTCAAAAATTATTGGAAATTGGGCAAACACCCTGGACAGTGTTAGGCCTCTTTTCTCTGACTGAACATCAGCCAAAAGAGTATGTACAAAGTACTTTGCAGTGAAATTGAAGCTCTCTTTCTGTAATTAGCTCTCAAAATGACAGAGCCAAATGTGATCAACCATATCCTTTTCCATAAAGACTGTTCCTGAAACCCCAGGGGATATGTTTTCTGCCCCTTTGCCTTCTTGCTACCAGTTCACAGACCCATCATTACCCAGTCTTCTGTTTTCTCTCTGGGTTTCTGGTACAGGTGCCATCATTCCTGAACCAAAATTTCAGATTCCTTTTAGCTGGCCTTTTGCTATGTAAAGTATATGTATAGTGACTCTGCTTTGCCCTGATAATTCTCTTTCCAATGGCCTCTTAATTTTTAAAAATTAACAAAACAAAACAAAACAAAACCTTTTTTCCTACATCCTGCTTCCATGCCTTTCTTATTGAATTGCTATCATCCACATTACCATCTTCTTAAGCACATTCTACTAATAAGTTATCCTTAAATGTTTTGACTTTTGGTATGCATAGGAATATTTCACATTAATCCATATATTTATGATTGAGATGTATAAGAAAATATGAAGATGTATAGTGGTAGCAAACACCACTAGCTTGATGCTTTTTACACAATTTTGGAGGGTTTAACTTCCCATTATTCTAATTTTGCTTTCTTCCCCATCAGAGGATACTGAAGACATCTGATCATTCCATCTTCTATCTTTAAACAATCAGTATAAAGGAATCTCCCTAGGATTCTCCTTCTTCTGGGTTAACTTTTTATTTTTTTGCCTTTTATCTAAATTGCCTGGCATGTATTTACACCCATGTTATATCTGAACGTCGCATCCTTTATATGTCCCTGTTGCACACTGCACACATATTCAGCACCTAGTACGCTTTCCTACACAAAAAGTGAGCATTGTTCTCACTTACTTTTTTATTCTAATGACCTACCTAATCCACAGTGGCTAGCACATAACTATAATGCATATTTACTGAATAAATAATACATACTTGGGGGCAAGATGGTGGAAGACTAGAGTCCCCAAGTCACCTGTCCCCACCAAATTACCTAGATAACCTTCAAATCATCCTGAAAATCTACGAATTCGGCCTGAGATTTAAAGAGAGAACAGCTGGAATGCTTCTATCAAGGTAGGAAGACTGGGAAAAAAGAAATAAAGAAACAAAAGGCATCCAAGGGGGAAGGGTCCCCGAGGAGCCGGGCTAAGGCCGGGGCCAGTGCCCCCAGGACAGGAAAGCTCCGTCCTGGAGAAGCAGGAGCTTCACCATCTTCCCGGGCGGAAAGGGGCTCGCAGGGAGTTAGAGCAGGACCCCAGGAGGGCGGGGATGCCCTCAGGCTCCCTGGGACACTAACAGAGCAACTGCGCCCCGGGGAGAGTGCGCCGAGCTCCCTAAAGGGCTGCAGCGCGCTCCCGGCTACACCTGGGAGCAGCTCGGAGGGTCTCGGGCGGCCACTCCACAGAGGGGGCTGCGAGGCCAGGAGCATGAATCCAACAGCGCAGGCCCAGGAGCACTGGGCGCCCGGACACAGCCCAGGATCCGGCCTCCCCCGGGACAGGCAGAGGCCAGGAAGGCCCAGGACAGCAAGGAGGCTCCTGCCCCGAGCTGAGCAGATCAGCGGCCCCGAACCGAAGCCTCCAGGCCCTGTAGACGGAGAGCTCTGTAGTTACTGCGGGGGCTGACTCCAGGACTCCAGAGCTGGCCGCCACCACTGTGGTTGTTCCTCCTGGGGCCTCAAGGCATAAACAACCCCCACTGAGCCTCACAGTGGCCTCACCAGATAAACAGGATAAACATTATCACTGAGCCCTACACCAGGCAGGGGGCTGAGCAGCTCCCCCAAGTGCTAACACCTGAAAATCAGCACAGCAGGCCCCTCCCACAGAAGACCAGCTAGACGGATGGGGAAAAACAAAATATTGACCAAGCAGCACTGGAAAGTTCCAGGGGAAGTCGAGGGTTTTACAGTATAGAGAATCAGAGGATATTCCCCCTTGTTTTTGTTTTGTTTTGTTTTGTTTTTTTATTTCTGTTTGCTACCCCCCCTTTTTTTCTTTCTTTCTTTCTTATTCTTTATTTCTTCTCTTTTGTTTTCTTTTTTCTCTTTTTTCTTCCTTATTTCTTTTTACTTTTTTCTTTTTATTTCCTTCTTTCCCTTCTCTCTTTTTCTCCTTTTCCCAATACAACTTGCTTTTGGCCACTCTACACTGAGCAAAATGACTAGAAGGAAAACCTCACCTCAAAAGAAAGAATCAGAAACAGTCCTCTCTCCCACAGAGTTACAAAATCTGGATTACAATTCAATGTCAGAAAGCCAATTCAGAAGCACTATTATACAGCTACTGATGGCTCTAGAAAAAAGCATAAAGGACTCAAGAAACTTCATGACTGCAGAATTTAGATCTACTCAGGCAGAAATTAAAAATCAATTGAATGAGATGCAATCCAAACTAGAGGTCCTAACGACGAGGGTTAACAAGGTGGAAGAACGAGTGACATAGAAGACAAGTTGATGGCAAAGAGGGAAACTGAGGAAAAAAGAGACAAACAATTAAAAGATCATGAGGATAGATTAAGGGAAATAAGTGACAGCCTGAGGAAGAAAAAATCTACGTTTAATTGGGGTTCCCGAGGGCGCCGAAAGGGACAGAGGTCCAGAATATGTATTTGAACAAATCATAGCTGAAAACATTCCCAATCTGAGAAGGGAAACAGGCATTCAGATCCAAGAAATAGATCCCCCCCCTAAAATCAATAAAGACTGTTCAACACCTCAACATTTAATAGTGAAGCTTGCAAATTCCAAAGATAAAGAGAAGATCCTTAAAGCAGCAAGAGACAAGAAATCCCAACTTTTATGGGGAGGAGTATTAGGGTAACAGCAGACCTCTCCACAGAGACCTGGCAGGCCAGAAAGGGCTGGCAGGATATATTCAGGGTCCTAAATGAGAAAAACATGTAACCAAGAATACTTTATCCAGCAAGGCTCTCATTCAGAATGGAAGGAGAGATAAAGAGCTTCCAAGACAGGCAGCAACTGAAAGAATATGTGACCTCCAAACCAGCTCTGCAAGAAATTTTAAGGGGGGCTCTTAAAATTCCCCTTTAAGAAGAAGTCCAGTGGAACAATCCACAAAAACAGGGACTGAATAGATATCATTATGACACTAAACTCATATCTTTCAATAGTAACCCTGAACGTGAATGGGCTTAATGACCCCATCAAAAGGCGCAGGGTGTCAGACTGGATGAAAAAGCAGGACCCATCTATTTGCTGTCTACAAGAGACTAATTTTAGACATAAGGACACCTATAGCCTGAAAATAAAAGGTTGGAGAACAATGTACCATTCAAATGGTCCTCAAAAGAAAGCAGGGTAGCCATCCTTATATCAGATAAACTAAAATTTACCCCAAAGACTGTAGTGAGAGATGAAGAGGGACACTATATCATACTTAAAGGATCTATCCAACAAGAGGACTTAATAATCCTCAATATATATGCCCCGAATGTGGGAGCTGCCAAATACATCAATCAATTAATAACCAAAGTTAAGACATACTTAGATAATAATACACTTATACTTGGTGACTTCAATCTAGTGCTTTCTACACTCGATAGGTCTTCTAAGCACAACATCTCCAAAGAAACGAGAGCTTTAAATGATACACTGGACCAGATGGATTTCACAGGTATCTACAGAACTTTACGTCCAAATGCAGCTGAATACACATTCTTCTCAAGTGCACATGGAACTTTCTCCAGAATAGACCACATACTGGGTCACAAATCAGGTCTGAACTGATACCAAAAGATTGGGATTGTCCCCTGCATATTCTCAGACCATAATGCCTTGAAATTAGAACTAAATCACAACAAGAAGTTCGTGAAGGACTTCAAACCAGGAAATTAAGGAAGAATTAAAAAGATTCATGGAAACTAATGAGAATGAAGATACAACCATTCAAAATCTTTGGGATACAGCAAAAGCAGTCCTGAGGGGGAAATACATCGCAATTCAAGCATCCATCAAAAAACAGGAAAGAACTCAAATACAAAAGCTAACCTTACACATAAAGGAGCTAGAGAAAAAACAGCAGATAGATCCTACACCAAGCAGAAGAAGAGAGTTAATAAAGATTCGATCAGAACTCAACGAAATCGAGAACAGAAGAACTGTGGAACAGATCAACAGAACCAGGAGTTGGTTCTTTGAAAGAATTAATAAGATAGATAAACCATTAGCCAGCCTTATTAAAAAGAAGAGAGAGAAGACTCAAATTAATAAAATCATGAATGAGAAAGGAGAGATCACTATCAACACCAAGGAAATACAAACGATTTTAAAAACATATTATGAACAGCTATACGCCAAAAAATTAGGCAATCTAGAAGAAATGGATGCATTTCTGGAAAACCACAAACTACCAAAACTGGAACAGGAAGAAATAGAAAACCTGAACAGGCCAATAACCAGGGAGGAAATTTTAAGCAGTCATCAAAAACCTCCCAAGACACAAGAGTCCAGGGCCAGATGGCTTCCCTGGGGAATTCTATCAAACATTTAAAGAAGAAACCATACCGATTCTCCTAAAGCTGTTTGGAAAGATAGAAAGAGATGGAGTACTTCCAAATTCGTTCTATGAGGCCAGCATCACCTTAATTCCAAAACCAGACAAAGACCCCACCAAAAAGGAGAATTACAGACCAATAACCCTGATGAACATGGATGCAAAAATTCTCAACAAGATACTAGCCATTAGGATCCAACAGTACATTAAGAAGATTATTCAGGGATCCCTGGGTGGCGCAGCGGTTTGGCGCCTGTCTTTGGCCCAGGGCGCAATCCTGGAGACCCAGGATCCAATCCCACGTCGGGCTCCCGGTGCGTGGAGCCTGCTTCTCCATCTACCTGTGTCTCTGCCTCTCTCTCTCTGTGACTATCATAAATAAAAAAAATAAAAAAAAGAAGATTATTCACCATAACCAAGTAGGATTTATTCCCGGGATGCAAGGCTGGTTCAACACTCGTAAAACAATCAATGTGATTCATCATATCAGTAAGAGAAAAAACAAGAACCATATGCAGAGAAAGCATTTGACAAAATACAGCATCCATTCCTGATCACTCTTCAGAGTGTAGGGATAGAGGGAACATTCCTCAACATCTTAAAAGCCATCTACGAAAAGCCCACGGCAAATAACATTCTCAATGGTGATGCACTGGGAACCTTTCCCCTAAAATCAGGAACAAGACAGGGATGTCCACTCTCACCACTGCTATTCAACATAGTAGTAGAAGTTCTAGCCTCAGCAATCAGGCAACAAAAAGAAATAAAAGGCATTAAAATTGGCAAAGAAGAAGTCAAACTCTCCCTCTTCGCCGATGACATGATACTCTACATAGAAAACCCAAAAGACTCCACCTCAAGATTGCTAGATCTCATACAGCAATTTGGCAGTGTGGCAGGATATAAAATCAATTCCCAGAAGTCAGTGGCATTTCTATACACTAACAATGAGACAGAAGAAAGAGAAATTAAGGAGTCAATCCCATTTATAATTGCACCCAAAAGCATAGGATACCTAGGAATAAACCTAACCAAAGAGGTAAAGCATCTATACCCTAAAAACTATAGAACACTTCTGAAAGAAATTGAGGACGACACAAAGAGATGGAAAAATATTCCATGCTCATGGATTGGAAGAACTAACATTGTGAAAATGTCAATGTTACCCAGGGCAATTTACACGTTTAATGCAATCCCTCTCAAAATACCATGGACTTTCTTCAGAGAGTTAGAACAATTATTTTAAGATTTGTGTGGAATCATAAAAGACCCCGAATAGCCAGGGAAATTTTATAAAAGAAACCCGTAGCTGGATGCATCACAATGCCAGATTTCAGGTTGTACTACAAAGCTGTGGTCATCAAGACAGTGTGGTACTGGCACAAAAACAGACACATAGATCAATGGAACAGAATAGAGAATCCAGAAGTGGACCCTCAACTTTATGGTCAACTAATATTCGACAAAGGAGGAAAGACTATCCACTGGAAGAAAGACAGTCTCTTCAATAGATGGTGCTGGGAAAATTGGACATCCACATGCAGGAGAATGAAACTAGACCACTCTCTTGCACCATACACAAAGATAAACTCAAAACGGATGAAAGATCTAAATGTGAGACAAGATTCCATCAAAATCATAGAGGAGAACACAGGCAACACCCTTTTTGAACTTGGCCACAGTAACTTCTTGCAAGATACATCCAGGAAGGCAAAAGAAACAAAAGCAAAAATGAACTATTGGGACTTCATCAAGATAAGAAGCTTTTGCACAGCAAAGGATACAGTCAACAAAACTAAAGACAACCTACAGAATGGGAGAAGATATTCGCAAATGACATATCAGATAAAGGGCTAGTTTTCAAGATCTATAAAGAACTTATTAAACTCAACAGCAAAGAAACAAACAATCCAATCATGAAATGGGCAAAAGACATGAACAGAAATTTCAAGAGGAAGACATAGACATGGCCAATACGTACATGAGAAAATGCTCTGCATCACTTGCCATCAGGGAAATACAAATCAAAATCACAATGAGATCCCACCTCACACCAGTGAGAATGGGGAAAATTAACAAGGCAGGAAACCACAAATGTTGGAGAGGATGTGGAGAAAAGGGAACCCTCTTACACTGTTGGTGGGAATGTGAACTGGTGCAGCCACTCTGGAAACTGTGTGGAGGTTCCTCAAAGAGTTAAAAATAGACCTGCCCTACGACCCAGCAATTGCACTACTGGGGATTTACCCCAAAGATGCAGATGCAATGAAACGCCGGGACACCTGCACCCCGATGTTTCTAGCAGCAATGTCCACAATAGCCAAACTGTGGAAGGAGCCTCGGTGTCCATCAAAAGATGAATGGATAAAGAAGATGTGGTTTATGTATACAATGGAATATTACTCAGCCATTAGAAATGACAAATACCCACCATTTGCTTCAACGTGGATGGAACTGGAGGGTATTATGCTGAGTGAAATGAGTCCATCGGAGGACAAAAATTACATGGTCTCATTCATTTGGGGAATATGAATTATAGTGAAAGGGAATAAAATAAAAGGAAAAGGAGAAAAAATAAGTAGGAAATATCAGAAAGGGAGACAGAACATGGAAGACTCCTAACTCTGGGAAATGAACTTGGGGTGGTGGAAGGAGAGGAGGTCGGGGAGTGGGGGTGACTGGGTGGTGGGCACTGAGGTGGGCACTTGACGGGATGAGCACTGGGTGTTATTCTGTATGTTGGCAAATTGAACACCAATAAAAAATAAATTTATTATTAAAAAAATAATACATACTTACTAAATAAATTTTCTCATCCTTCACTGGACTGGGCTTGTAAATAGATTCAAATTTATCTTGAGTCAATTCAGGAAAGTCTCTACTACTTTCCTACATCATGTACTATATATTTGGCCTCAGTGAATGCATCTGGTCTAACTTTATAATACAGAAACTTTTATAAACTCCACTGTGCAAATGATAATCAAGTTACCCTTCATTCACATAAGTTTAGTTTACATGAACTATAAATTTGGATTTTCACATATATTCAGCCATTTTTTCATGAAAAACAAATTCTACATTTTCAACTGTGATTCGCCAATACTTGGCTAACATGAATAGCCAAGTATTTTACTTAAAATTAATAAAAACAGGTATGAACTGTATAGCATATGAACGTAGGAGAGTATAAAGGGACAGAATCTGGAATTCGACTGGGATCCTTATTGCTTTTTTTATTAGTCCTCTGATTGTTAGGGACTGAATTGCGCCCCCCCCCCTCAAATTCATATATTGAAACCCTAACCTAAGTGAGACTGTATATAGAGATAGGGTCTTTAAAAAAAAAGGTAATTAAAGTCAAATGAGGTCATAAGGGTGGGCCCTAATTCAATAGTACCTATGTCATTACAAGAAGAGGAAGAGATACCAGAATGCTCTCTTTCTCTGCACACAGAGGAAAGCCATGTGAAGAGACAGCAAAAAGGCAAGCTATCCACAAGCCAGGAAAGAGATCTCATCAGGAACCAACCCAACTGGCCTCTTAATCTTTGTCTTCTAGCCTCCAGAACTGTGAGGAAGTAAACTTCTGTTGTTTAAGCCCTCAGTCTGTAATATCTTGTTATGGTATCCTGAGCAGATTAATGCAGCAAAAATTAAAATCAGATTACATTCTTGGATTCTTAGGGTTTTTTTCTTGTAACTGCAAAGTAGATATGACAATACTATACTATGTGTCATAGAACTGCAGTAAAGTGCTGAAGGGAAACCATTAGCTATTATTATTACTTCAGGCAAAATCATCCACTGTGACCTATATTCTTGAGACTGAGAGTCATTGAATCACATTTGGGATAATTAGGTCAGAAAAGAGTTAGCCAACAAGAATTGTGCAAAGTCCTGGTCACTCCAAGTATGTACACACAGTTTGATTGTCCTAGCTTACTATGGAAACTCTAAATATGCTGTAGTAACAATTGATGAGGCACTTTATAGTCACGTTAACCAATTAAAAAGACAATTTGCCATGACTGAGAAATTATTATTAATTAGTAATAAATGAATAAGGTTACAACCATACAAAAAAAAAAAAGAGTGAGAAAAAAAGGTGAAAAGGGCAAAGAATATGAATCAGAAAGCTCAGTTTGCAGAATGGTAAAAATAGATAATTTTGGAGAAATTCACCTTGCTTCATGTGTAATTTTCACCAGAATCTCCATATAGAATTGCCTTTGCTTCCTTATTATTATCCCTGCTTTCATTTCTATACTGAACTTATTAAATTGAAGATGGATTTTCTTTGATGGATATTCACATGTATTAAATAGCCCCATTCACTTTATTTCTCTGCTACTTACTTTGGTATAGGATGTCCTCAAAGCTCATCTGGAATATCTCTGTATTTTTGTGGAATCATTGTCCATTGAAAGCTTTTATTCTTGATCTAATTATAATAAACTTCCCTCCACCTCCTCTAGCTCTTAGCTAATTCCTGCCTTTCTGTGATTAATTGCAATGCCTTGTGTTCGGGCCCTTTTTACTCAGTCTATATAGTAGGACTTCTGCAAGGTGGGCTAGTGTTGGCATTGATAACTGTCCTCCACTTCCTACTATCCCGATACTGTTCTCTACTTCCTACTATCCGCCCCCTTTCTTCTCTTCAGTACATCAGACTGGCAAACTTTGTTGCATGAGACCCACCACTTCTACCTTTCTTCCAGGGTGACTAAACCAAGTGATCTACTCTCAGAAATTCTGCTAAAAGCAGTCTTTCAACTCACCCACACATTCTTCAGATCAACAAGTGAACTGTGTTCACTTTACGAACTGTGATGTCTATAGTTAAATCACATGACTTTTCATTTTCAGAATTATATCAATGACATCCATCCCCCCAAGCATTTCTTTTTCTTAAAGTAGCTGTATAAAAAATACTTTCATTTTCCCACCATTGCTCATTAAAGTCCGTTCATTTCATCCTCTTGAGCAAGAGTATGACACATATGTGCCTTTGACTTTTTTCTTTTTTCTTTTTTTCTTTCTTTTTTAAAAAATAATTCTGATCATGTCTGTATTGGTGCCATTCATTTACTGAGTCATCTTTACTCTTTTTGCTTTTTAACTTCTTAACTTATTCCCTAAATGTGCCTATTAATTATATCTGCAAGTAATGGCATATATTTCATTCCTTATAACCTTATTCCTTTTTAAATTTCCCACAGGTCTCTGGCACCCTGAAAGTGGGACAAGGCTTACTTACGCTTTATTATCTCTCATATTTTAAGTGTTACTCATTTCTCAATCTATACATTTAATGCAATCCCTATCAAAATACCTCCAGCATTTTTCAGAGAGCTAGAACAAACAATCCTAAAATTCATGTGAGACCACAAAAAACTCTGAATCTCCAAAGCAATCCTTTTTCAAAAAAATTTCAATTTGCCAACATATAGTATAACAGCTAGTGCTCATCCCTCAAAAGCAATCCTGATAAAGAAAAGTAAAGCTGAAGGCATTGCAATTCTGGACTTCAAGCTACATTACATTGTAGTGATCAAGACAGTATGGTACTGGCACAAACACAGACACATGGATCGATGGAACAGAATAGAGAACCCAGAAATGGTCCCACGACTCTATGGTCAACTAATCTTCCACAAAACAGGAAAGAATATCCAATGAGGAAAACACAGTCTCTTCAACAAGTGGTGTTGAGAAAACAGGACAGCCACATGCAGAAGAATGAAACTGGACCCCTTTCTTATAACACACACACAAAATAAATTCAAAATGGATGAAAGATCTAACTGTGACACAGGAAATCATCAAAACCCTAGAGGAGAACATAGGCAGAACCTCTTTGACCTCAGCCCTAACAACTTCTTACTAGATGTGTCCCCTGAGGCAAGGGAAACAAAAGCAAAAATGAACCATTGGGACTTCATCAGAATAAAAAGCTTCTGCACAGTGAAGGAAACAATATACAAAACTAAAAGGCAACCTTCAGAATGGGAGAAGATATTTGCAAATGACATACCTGATAAAAGGTTAGCACCTAAAATCTATAAAAAATTTATCAAACTCAGCATGCAAAAGACAAATAATCCAGTTAAGAAATGAGTAGAAGACATAAATAGATATTTTTCCAAAGAAGACATCTAGATGTCTACCAGACACATGAAAAGATGCTCAATATCACTGACCATCAGGAAAATACAAATCAAAACCGCAATGAGATACCACCTCACACCTGTCAGAATGGCTAAAAATCAACAACACAGGAAAGAGCAGATGTTGGCAAGGATGTGGAATAGGGGACACTCTTACGCTGTTGGTGGGAATGCAAACTGGTGCAACCACTCTGGAAAACAGTATGGAGGTTACTCAAAAAGTGAAAAATAGAACTGTCCTAGAACCCAGCAATTACACTACTAGATATTTACCCAAAGGTTACAAAAATACTGATTTGAAGGGACACACACACCCCAATGTTGATAGCAGCATTATCAACAATGGCCAAATTATAAAAAAAAAGCCCCGATGTCCATCAACTGATGAATGGAAAAAGAAGAGGTGGTATATGTATATATACAATGGAATATACCTCAGCCATCAAAAAGAACAAAATCTTGCCATTTACAATGACATGGATGGAGCTAGAGTATATTATGCAATCAAAGTAGATCAATCAGAGAAAGACAAATATCACATGATTTCACTCATATGTGGAATTTAAGAAACAAAACAGATGAACATAGGGGAGAGAAAAAGAGGGGGGAGGAAAACCACAAAACACTCAACTGTAGAGAACAAACTGAGGACTGCTAGAGTGGTAGTTGGTGGGGGATGGGGTAGATGGGGGATGGGCATTAAGGAGGGCACTTGCTGTGATTAGGAATGGGTGTTGTATGTAAATGATGAATCACTAAATTCTATTCCTGAAACTAAGATTATACCATATGTTAACTAACAAGAATTTAAATAAAAACTTGAAACACTAAAAAAAAACCAAAAAATAAAAAAAATAAATTGAGGTTGACAATAAAAAACCTGTTGCTTATTTCTAAGAGGATATTGCACACTCTTAGCCTTTGAATTAAATAACATGTTATTAAAGATAGTTCTAAATATTTGGGTTTATGATTCAATTTTTTATTACATCCCAACCCATTTCACATTTTTATTAATACACTTAAATTCTCCATTACCCATCTTAATAAATTCAGAGATGGTGCCACATCATTAAACAAATCTTCCCTTTTTTATATTTCTTTTGGGAAGCATAAACTTTCACAAATTTGATCTTCCCTATTTTCCTTTGTACTTCAACCTTATATTTCATGAATGAGATCAAATACCTTTTAACCATATTCATCATGGAGAGTGAAGAAAAATAAACCTTTCTGTGGCTCATCCTCTGAGAAAACCTTTTTTTTTTCTTTTTTTGGGAGAAATTCTCATTCTCCTTATTCTTATGTTTTAATGAGAGGATTTTCAATCCACTCACTAAGAGAAGAAAATAAAGAAAATTTTCTATACTGGACTTCTTGTTAAATTGAAGAAAAATTGCAGTGAATTCAGTCTCACTGTGGGAAAAGGAGCAATCCATCTGCCTGAGGAGATGGGGGATAGGGGGCTTGAGATCTACTGAACCCTGGGAGCCAGAGTTGTGGCTGTTCTGAAAATATAGGCCTCAGCATGACCCTCTCACCCCTTTGGACTTGTTGGCTTTCAGATCATGAACTGCTGCTGCTTTACCTTTCTCTATAAGATGAACATGAGAGAGGCATGTTCCCATGTGTCGTCAGACTCACTGGCTTCTCTGACCTGGTATTTAAGTGTGGCAGATATTGGACTTGTGACCCAGGCTTGATCAGGGCTGTGGGAGACTACCATGTTCTCCAGCTACACTAATAAGGTTGCGTCAATTAAATTTTATGAATTAACCAGTTATCTCTCTTGTTTGTGAGCATGCGTCAACATTCTGGACTAGAAGAGGGTATATGTGGTAGTATTTGGGCACCAAACCCCAAGTGAGAATTCTTTATGTTGGTTTTGTGTGTGTGTGTATTTGTGTGTGCGATTAGAATCTATTTTTAAGTTTTAAAATGACTTTAGATTTACAGAACAGTTGCAAAGATAGTACAAGGAGTTCCTAGTTATCCTTACCCAGCATCCCTTAATATTAACATCTTACCACAACTGTGATGCACTTACCCAAACTAAGATACTAATACTGGTACAATACTACTAACTAAACAACCACTTAATATCACTAGTGTCCTTATTCTGTCCCAGTATCATGTAACCAATATTTCACACTGCATTCCTTATTATGTCTGCTTAGTTGCCTCTGATTTGTGATGATATCTCTGTCTTTTTTTTTTTAAGGTTTTATTTATTTATTCATGAGAGACACAGAGAGAGAGAGAAAGAGAGAGGCAGAGACACAGGCAGAGGGAGAAGCAGGCTCCATGCAGGGAGCCTGATGTGGGACTCGATCCTGGGACTCCAGGATCACACCCTGGGCCGAAGGCGGCACCAAACCGCTGAGCCACCCAGGAATCCCCTGATATCTCTCTTTCCTTGGCTTTCATGACCTTGATGCTTTTGAAGAATACTGTTCAGGAGTTTTGTAGAATGGCCTTCATTTTGGGATTGTCGGATGTTTGCTCTTATTACTGGTGATGTTAATCTTGATCACTTAGTTATCAAGATGGTTTCTGCTATGTTTCTTCACGGTAAAGTTACACTCCCACTGTTTGTTTGTTTTTTTTTTAATGCAAAACCAATTTATTTCCATGTACGACAATGAAGATTGGGATACTATTAAAAGGAAAGCAGTCTTCTGTCAAATAGAGATCCAGATTTTTAAGTAGCTGCTTTTGGGAACTACTCTGATGGAAGACTTGCTGTGTTGCCTTCAGATGTTAAGCCTGTCTGCCTGATGCTTCACCAAACTGTTCCGAGATGCCTTCCTTCGAAGTCAGCCTTTCTAATTCCTTCTGATAGCTATGCTGGTATTCCAGATATTTTATGTTCCTCTTCTGTTTACCCATGAACCTTTTCAGGAATTCTAAGAGATCAGTTTCATTCTTCTGAGAAGGCAAGGTCTGCAGGTCTTGCAGGAGCTTGTGTAACCCGTTTTCCAACTCCAGAGCCATCACTATAGCTTGCACGTTCGTTCCCCAGTACTCTTTGTCAAGCCTCTTAACCACCGGAAGGCAGACTTTACTCTTAGGCTCCTTCAGGTATCTTATGAACTGCCTGCGTGTTCTTTCTTCACCTCAGCTTGGTCTTGGAAAAAGGGGACATAAACAGGTGCATCCGGGTCTTCATCGAAGTAACAGACCATAGGTAAATAACCATCACTGACAGACTGAGGGAGGGAAGCCTGAGGGGGGATGCCTCTCCTTGCCAGCCACCGCATCCAGGAGTGTGCATGGGCCCACCTGCTGGGCCGCATGCCATGTGTGTGGATCTGTTTGCTCCATTTGTTCATTAAAAAAAAAAAAAAAAAGGATTAACAAATATTTGGAAGAAGATATTTCAGAGTTAAGCAAATATCCTGTTTCTCCATAAACTTTCACTAACTTCAGCATTTATTTGTTGATCATGCCTATAGCAGTTATTGCCGTGGTGTTCTAATGGTGTTTTCTGTTTTCCTCATTTCTTCTGTATTTATTATTTGGAATTCTTATGTAAGGAACAGTTAGCTCTTCTCCCCAATTAATTTATTGATTCAATCATTTATTTATGTTAGTATGTCATCATGGATACTTATTTTCTGGGTTATAATCCAATTCTATCATCTTTGGCTATTGGAAGCTTTTTTAGTTGACTTCCTTGTCCTTTTGATATGCTATCATCCTTTTAAAATTAAGTTATTTTAATTTAGAGCAACTTAAGATTTGCAGAGAACTTGCCAGAGATAGCACAGTGAGTTTTTTCTTCTTAAAGATTTATCTATTTATTTTAGGGGGGCAGCAGAGGAAGAGGGAGAGAGAACCCAAGCAGACACCCCACTGAGTGTAGAGCCCAACACAAGGCTCCATCTCACGACCCAGAAATTATGACCTGAGCCAAAACCAAGAGTCAATGTTTACCTGACTATACCACCCCCAGCATCCTTCGTGTGTTCTTACACATAATACCTTTTACCTTATTCTCCTCATTGTCAGCATCTTACATTACTATGGTACACTTGTCAAAACTAAAAAAACCTATTGGTAGGTTATCATTAACTAACTTTAGAATTTATTTAGATTTCATCAGTTTTTCTGTTAATTTTCTTCTTTTTTGTTTTGAGATCCAGTGTAGTTACCACTAGTCGTCATGTCTCTGAGTTTCCTTTGCTCTGTGACAGTTTCCTGACCTTTCCTTGTTTTTCCTGACCTTGACAGTCTCAGGGAGTATGGTCAGGTATCCTGCAGCATGTCGCCTATTCTGGGTTTGTCTGATGCTTTTCTCAGAATTAGAATGGAGTTGTGTGTTGTGGGAAAGAATACCGTGGAGGTGAAGTGCCCTTTTCATCCCCTCACACCAGAGGGAACATGGTATCCGCCCGAAGGCACCCTAATGATGTTAACCTTTGTCAGTATGTTAAGGTGGTGTTTACTGGGTTTCTCCTACTCTATTCTGTGCAAGCAAATCACTAAGCCTAGCCCACCTTCAGGGAAGGAGGATGAGGAATTAAAATGATCCTCTGAGAGGGAGGCGTATCTACATGTATTATGTAGAATTCTTCTATAAAGAATAGTCTCTCTTCCCCCATCAACCTTTGTTTGCACTAAGAAAACATCTCATTTCTCTTCTCTGAGAGTCCTGTGGGCCATATTGCCAGTTTTTTGTGTTCTTATCGGCATGATTTCCTCCTGTTGATTGTCCTCCCTCCAGGTGTGTATTTCATCAGTGCCTCACGGCTTCTTCGGAATTTTGTTTCCTTCCCTTCTGCCCCAGCCCTTTACCTAGTCTCAGGCCCTAATCAAATGCCAATGTTTTTTACATGTGGCAGGCTGTCTCCATCTAGGGGGCTGCCCGCTGCCTTCCCTTTACCACTATGATACCTGGATACTTTCCCTGTGTCTTTGTTCCTAATCTAAGCATTTCCATCCCGAACGGAAGACTCTCTTCTTACCGAGCTCACCTAGTGTCCACCCGCCATGGTTTTTTGCTTTTGTTTTGCCTCCAGCTGTTGTTTTTCTCTAGCTCCTCTGTTTTTCTTCCCTCTCCATCCATTTACCATCTGGAAATCAATATATTTATTATCTCCTCTTCCCTCTTCTCTCATGCCCCAGAGCATCTCCTTGAATTTATTGTGGTTAGATGTTATCTGCTCAATTGTCAACCCTCCCCCCCTTCATCATGGTGATCTGGCCCCCATGCAGCACTGCCTGTTTTCTTTTCAGTTTACTGTGTTTCAGGTTTAGGCTTCTTTTTCTGCCCACAGCTAATACACAACTTACTTTGTAAGACAGTTTTGTTCTTGTCTCCATACTAGAAAACACATAATAATTCCAATAATTCTCTCAGCAACAGTTGCTATTATTTATTGAGCATCCAGCCTGTGCCAAGCACTGTGCTGTCTGCTTTATGTTCACAGACTTTCAGAAGATATTGTTATCATATCCATTTCATACACGGGAAAGTAAGACTCAGAAGGGTAATTAACTTGCCAGGTTCACAGTGTTAATTTTAGAATTCTAAAGCCATTTTTCCTTTCCAGGTAATTCTGAGTCCTTCAATCATTATTCAGATTAATCTTGAGTTTCTCTATAGTGCATCTTTGGCTCTCAGGATAGCATTTGAATTCTTAGATGATGTTTAAATCAAAAGCACCTTAGTTTATGGGTAAACATATCTTCTTTTGATGTAAAATTTGAAGCTTCCATCAAAACACTGACCTTGAATGACTTGAATGAATGGTGTCTTACACAATCCTCTTGACAACTCTGTGGTAAGTGCAGTATTACTTCCATGATACATATAGGAAATTGATTTTTAAACAATTTTAGTAATCTGCTCACTCTAATTATGTAAACAAGTTAGGGGCCAAACTGGAATTTGAACTCGGGTAATCTAACTTGAAGGCCATCCCTTTAACTAACTCTTCATCTATTGCAATGTTACTAGGGGCTCACCCTAGCTACTATTGGCTATTAGCTTGTATTGTTCTCTCTTAGTTACCTGTGCATACATTATCTGTTTCCTTACTCTTTCATCCGTAGTCTCAACTGAGAATTATCATGTGGGAAATAAAATCTGGAGTGGGTCTCTAAGGTTAAGTGAAGCATTTCATTTAGAAACCATCATTTAACATATTCTCAGACTATGATATCATATTTATCTCTAGACCATTGAGAACAGTTAGTCATAATGGAACATTAAGAATTTAAACAGGTATTAGTCACAAAAGAAAAGAGATCATAGCATCCTGCTTTGATTCACAGATTCCGGGTAATAGAAAATAGTCACGTTAAGCACTACAGATTCATTTCTAACTGATATGGTCTTATTTCCAAGTATTTGTAATTTATAGTATACTCTCTCATCAAGCATTTTGAAATTTCATTACTGCAAGCTTTAAGGGGATGTTCAAATACTTCCATTTGTTTGGAATATCACTGTGTTCAACATCAGGTATAATTGAGCCAAGGATTAGAATTTGAAAATCTTTTAGATTGCAGAGATATTCATTATTAAATAATTGATTATAATGAGATTTAACCTGTTACAACTAATTAGTGCGGGTCTTCTAAGTGGAACAGAAGCTTGACAATTATTCAGCAATTTCAGTAGTATGGAAAGCCATCCATATAAAAAATAAATCCACTTATATTCCAAAAGAAGCACAGTGAATTAGAGAACTTGAAAAAATAAAAATCTGCAGAAGGTGAATTGAATATGTTTTCCAACAGTTTGCTCTTGAATTGCCACATTTATGATATCTAATAGAAAAAAAAGACAATGGCAAAATGACTGAAATATAAAGTGTGGGCACTACATTGCTCTCCAAAAACCTTCTGAATGATCACTCTTGCATCAAAAAAAAAAAAAAAAAAAAAAATGAAGGCCTCAGACTTTCCACCCTCAGCTTTTAGCTCTTTCACTACAGTGAAATATGCAGGTTTTCTTTGTATCAGGCTCTGCATACTCTTCTCGTCAAGTCCTTTGATTCTAGGATATTGCCACTCAACCATCATTCCACAATGTAAAAATGATAGTCTCTGAAAACAGCCAAGGCAGCATTTACCACCTAGACTATTTTTTCCAATGACTCCATCACTACTAATGACCTCATTACCTCAATGGCAGCCATGTGTCTCCTACTTACTGAGAGATGCAAAAGATTTTAGGTTGTTATTTTTTGAATTATGATTACACAAAGAGCATGAAATCCAAGGAGTACAAGCCGTTATACATTCCAGTGGAACTCTCCCCACCTTGGCTCTTTACACTGGTTCCCCTCCAGAGTCAACCACTGTTGCCAGTTTCCTGTGTGTGCTTCTAGAGGTATTCTGCTCTTTTCTACAAGTAGTAGCATTTCAAACACAGTGCTCTGCAGCCTTTCTGGAAAAAAATAGCTGCTTTATTGAGGCACAATTTATGTGTCTACAATTCATATACTTTAAGGGAACATTAAATGATTGTTAGTAAGTTTAGAGCTGTGCAACCATTGACATAGTCCAATTTTTAGAACATTTATGTCATTTATAAAGATCACTGTGACCATGTGCAATTATTCCCTATTCACACCCCTGCTTCAGGAAGTCATGAGTCTACTTTCTGTCTCTATAGACTGCTTTTTCTGGACATTTTATATAAATGCAGTCATTTAATATGTGGTCTTTTGTAACAGGCTTCTTTCACTTAGTCCAGCATTTTTAAGATTCATATATATTGTAGCAAATAATACTACTTTATTTCTTTTTATTGCTGAGAAGCAGTCCATTGTATGTATGTACTACATATGGTTTATCTGTTAATTAATTTATGACCATTTGGCTTGTTTCCACTTTTTACTATTATGAATAATATTGCTATGAATGTTCATGCACAAGTATTTGTGTGGACATATATTTTCATTTCTGTCCAGTAGACATGAAGGAGTGGAATTCCTGGGATGTGTGGCAAATTTATGGTTAATGTTTTATGGAATCACCAATTTGTTTCCAAAATGCCTGTAACACTTTTCATTGCCCCAAACAAGTAAAGGGTTAACACAGTTGGTATGGATTGCTCAACACCTGCACATTTCCAAGGAAGATCTGTTGTTAATGCTGACCCTTTGCTTGGTTCTTGGAAGTGAGCTCTGAGTTCTTGGAATTTTCTTCCTGATATTGATGCTAATGTATGCCTGCTACCTTGTACTACGGATTTGATCAGATAGGTTTTGTTAATGCTGTGATTTATGGAGAACATCTGCTTTTGCCCTGGGGGAGCTGGAGTGTGAGTAGCTGAGGTCAGTGGCAGAGATATGGCATGCCTACATAGCTGATCCCCCATAAAATTCCTGGACACCAAGGCTCATATGAGCTTCTTTTTAAAAAAATTATGGGTTTTTTTTTTTTTACAGATTTTATTTATTTATTCATGAGAGACAGAAAGAGAGAGAGAGAGAGAGAGAGAGAGAGAGAGAGAGAGGCAGAGACATGGGCAGAGGGAGAAGCAGGCTCCATGCAGGGAGCCCCACATGGGTCTCCATCCCAGGTCTGAGGATCACGCCCTGGGCTGAAGGCGGCGCTAAACTGCTTGGCCACCGAGGCTGCCCAGATTCTGTTCTCTTGAATGAGATGATTTCTTACTGGAATAGTTATTCTCAGGATCATTACTGAATGATGTGTGGGAAAAGGAGCTGTGATATCATGTTTGTTGTATGATGGGTTCTTTGAGCTTTTATTTTTTTCCCACAACAATTAAGATGATCTTGGGCTGCTAACAATGCAGAATATTTCCTCTTTGTTTGGGCTCATTGACAGTTTCTTATAAAGATGGCTTATCTGTGCAATTCTTCATTTCCTACATCTCACCTCACTCCTGGGTCTTTCCTAATAACTAGGCTCAATGACTCCTGCTGCCAATGCACACCCACATTCTTGTTGTACTATTGTCTTGGATTACTGTGGGCAATTGTGCTTTGCCATATTTTTCTGGACCTACAATGTAGTCATCCTTTCTCATCATCTTCCCATAATTCTATTTGACCTTCCTCATATAGTATGATCTAGAATTAATGATATCATCAACTATCAGAGAAGGGGGAGTGTTCACTCTTCTTGCTACTTTAGCTGATTTCCAAAAGAAAAAGTAAAAATTGTTACCTTAATTTCACAATTTTAAAATGGAAAGTCTACCCTCTCTATGAATGTGGAGTTTTAATACTTTTAAATATGTTAAACATTTGTTCTTTTTGGGCTGGAGAGGGTAGTAATTGAGGTAGAACCAGTGCTGCTTTCTGAGTTCCCTTTAATGATCCAGGGACACTCAGATGTTTTTCTGACAGGGAGCCCCTCTCCTGTAAATACTTCTAAATGTGAAAGCATAAACTTTTCTTTCTTCATCCTCAGGTTATTCATCCAAGCTCCATTTAGCTGATGAGAAGAACTGATATAAGTTACCTTAATCTACTTCCTCTCTGGACCCTACTCAGGCCATCTCTAACCTTTGACTTTCAATAAGCAATCCATGTCTATCCCTTAAAACATATATTTACTTGTCACCTGAGATATCTGAAAACCCCTGGTCTCCAGTTCCTCAGAGTAATTCTTCTGAAAGTAGCACATGGTCATTTTTATCACATTGTTGGCCAAAGCAAGTCAGGTGACTAGTCTGTATTTTAATTGGGGAGGTACTATAACCCTCCCCCAGGAAAAAGAAGGGAGGACAGATATTGATCAGTAGTAATACAATATGGCCCTTTAATAAGATCTTGTTGAATACTTGCTCTGTACTGAATATTTCCAAGGATATTTCACAAAGAATTTTAATATTCTAAGAGAGAAATCAAAGTCCAAGGTGCAGGATTATATTACATCTGAGGTGCCACACAATACTAAAATTTTCTGAGTTATTTTTACAAATTAGAATATTTGCTTAGTTTAAGTACACTCATAGGACAAGTTTGATGGAAAAGGGCCAATAATATTTTACAGGGTGGTTCACTTTAAGGGAGAGTAGAAATGGTGGTGGGGGGAGAGGGAAGGATGCCACAATCAGAGGATGGTATGATGCAGATGTTGGCTGTCCCTCATCCTCCAACTTCCCCTCCACATGTCCTGTCTATTTTATCTTATGTTGACCCTGAGAATCCATCACTTCTAGTCTCCTCCAGATTAATCTATGATCCTGTTGCAGTCCATTTGGGCTGCTATAACAAAACACCACAGACCATGTAGCTCATAAACAACAGAAATTTATTTTTCACAGTCTGGAGGTAGAGAAGTCCAAGATCAAGGTGTCAGTGTGATTATGTTCTGATGAGGGCCCTTTACATAGTTCATAGCTAGCAGCTTCTTGCTATGTCTTCACATGGTTGGAAGTGGCTAGGAGGACCTGTGGGGTCTCTTCTGTAAGGCCACTCATGCCTCATGACATAGGCACCTCCTGAAAACCCTACTTCCTAATACCATCACACTGGACATTAGGATTTCAACATGTGAATTTGGTGGAGAGATACAAAAATTCAGGCCATATCATCTCAAAAACCTTATTGAGTTTTTTATAGTACATTTTGTTGAAGGAAGTACAAGAGGGTGTTTACATTATATCCTTTGACCAACCAATTCGACAACCCATAACACATGTTTGTATTCTTCCAAGACTCTTTTGGAGCTTCATTCTCTGGACATTTTCATTGCTCAGTACCCAAGCTTGTTAGCTTCCTATCTATATTTTGGTTTTCCCTTCTCCCTGTCAGGAACATTTTCTTTCTTTCCCTGATGCAAAAAATATTAACAATCCTTATTTGCTACAGTTCCCCACAGCTGGAGCTTTACCCTATTAATGAATCCTCAAAGTATTTCCTCCTAAAACAAACAATGGTTCCCTAACAAGTGTTTGGTGAGTAATCTCTTGTATCCCTGTTGCATTAGTGTAAGGATACTCTTGGGAAGCACATGAGAGGAGAAGGACTGGATGAAGAAGTTGAGATAAGATCAAATGTAATTGCAGGGGTGTCCATCCCCATTCTAACATGCCAAAAGGCATGAATATTTTCCACTAGCCCTACCAGACCTGCATGTGTTCAGATACAAGTACACATGGTAATTGAGTGTCTTAATATTTGTGATAAAATATTGGTTAGGAAGAGCAAGAAGTTGTAGAGCTGAACATACATGGGGTCAACCCCCAGCTCCACCAAAAAAAAAAAAAAAAAAAAAGGAATAATGATACATATGTCATCATGTAAGTATTAAAAGCACCTAGAACAGTGTTTGGCCCTAAGCCAATTTAGATGCTCAGTAAGTAATGATTGTTGGTATTTTCACATTTATAGAAAGAAGAAATGACTTTTTCTCTACTGACAATGTTTTATCTTTTTCCATCACTAGTGGTAAGATATATCCCAAGACATTCATTACATACATTAAATTCTCAGTCTTCCTAGGTAAAATGACTATAGGAACTTTATTCCTTCAACAACATAATCTTTAAGTCTTATTTTTAAAGGCTTTGACAGTTGCAACATGAAGACAGGAGAGCCATTCTTATCATCACTCACCATCAAAAAATGATAGATGATTAATTCACAGGTTGTGGTTTCATAAAATTAACACCTAACAATGGAATTGAGATAGTTTTCATATAACAATGTATCTGTCCTTTGACATTCATAACTGTCCCTGAGGTAAGGAGAGTTCATGTGGTTCTCTCCAGCATGGGTAAGGAAACCAAGGCTCAGACAAATGGGCAAAAGCCTTTGGAATCTGAATCCTGGGCCTTTATTCTACATTGTAAAAATCTGATTAAATGAAATAAGGAATGTGAAAATCTTCTTAAGTTATAAAAGTATTATGAAAATATAAGTAGTAATGATTATATCTTAGGGTAGATAATCTAATAAATCCCAGAACCTGAAACTTGCCATTACCAGATCAAACCAGAGCATTTAATTCCATTGCCTAAAGCTTTAGAATGTTGAGCTCTTCCCAAACTACATTTATTTGGATAATTATCCTAAACTAAGAATCTGCCTTTCTTCTAGGACTATGTAAAGAGGCAGGGGTTAGAAGAGCCCTAGCCTTCAAGACCTACTCTGAAGGCCTTGGGGAAGTGGATCATCCAAGCCTAGGTCCCTAAGAGGAATCAGCTAAAAACTTTGTAAACAGAAAACACATTTAGCCTAAACCTTTGGTTGTGAATATAGTGTTGGACTCTGGCATCCTATGGATCACCAGGTCTTTTCTCCCTAATGCCTCCTGTACAGAGTGGAATTTAAGAACCTGAAAATTCATATTGCTAGTGCCCTGCTACACTCCTTTCACCTGTGTGAAACATGCATCTCCCTACATATTCATTATTTTTCTGATATTCAAGTGGACACAATAGCTCCATCTCCAGGGTTACAGTCACTGGTAACTACTGAGTATTAAGGCATTTCTGAAAGTTATGTGCAGTTTTATTTCACATCATTGTTTCAGTGAACTTTTGTTAAGTCTATGATTTCTATAGAATTCTTGGAAAATACCTGTTTTCCCTTTAGTGAAAAGTGTACTCATTTCATTTGTGGAAAGAATCTAGATTATTTCTGGGTGAGTTTAATCAGCCTGTATTTTAGAAGATATAAAATATTGGGGGAATATTTTTATATATAAATTTTTAATAAAAATCTCCAGTACCTTTTCATCAATGGACATTTTGAATAATTCTCAATATCTTTCCTAGTGACAGACCTGAAGTATCCAATTCAACTTAAAAAGAAATTTTATGAAACCAACTTAAAGACATAAAAGCTCAACATTTATATGTGTCTGTCAACTTAAATTTAGTCTTAGCTTTAAAAATTCAAGAGTTTTAAAAGTGTTTTTTTTTTTTCTCTTTTCCATCATGTATTAAGGGTGGTGGATGGTAAAAGTTTTCCTGAATTTATGACAGGACTGGCTGAATTTTCCTAGCTACACACTCTATTGCAATACCCATGAGCACCAGGTGCTATTGCTATCTACTTTCTTTCTTCCCATGTCTGAGACACAGAGTGGAAGAGGAAAGATCATTAGAGTCAAAAAGAGAGCCAGGTGCCATCACACTGCTGCCCTCTATACCCCTCATGCAGTTCACATATACTTAGAAACTACCTTTAAGTTTCAGTGGGAAAGAGATTTTCCAACGTCTGTTTTATAAGGGGGTTATAAATAAGTCTCCATAATAATTATGAGCTGAATTGTGCTCCACCCCTGGCAAATTGATATGTTAAACCCTAACCCATATCTCAGAATGTGACTATATTTGAAGAGGGTCTTTAAAAGGAAAATTAAGCCATTAGAGTGGGCCTGAAGCCAATATTACAGGTGTCCTTTTAAGAAGAGGAGACATGAGAGACTCCTAACTCTGGGAAATGAACAAAGGATAGTGGAAAGGGAGGCGGGTGAGGGGATGGAGTAACTGGGTGACAGGCACTGAGGAAGGCACTTGATGGGATGAGCACTGGGTGCTAATACTATATGTTGGCAAATGGAACTTCAATAAAAAAAAAGAAGAGGAGATTAGGACACAAATATACACAGATGGATGACCATATGGAGGCATAGGGAGAAGGTGGCCATCTACAAGCCAAACAGAGACGTCTCAGAAGATATCAACTTACACTGATCTTGGACTTCCAGCCTCCAAATTATGAGAAAATAAAATTCTGTTGTTTAAGCCATCCAGTCTGTGATACTTTGTTATCACAGTAAACTAACACAGTAAAACTAAACACGTAGACGCGCACGCACACACACACACATGCACACACACACACACAGAGGTTACTTTAGAGTCCATAAGGAGAGTTCCCAGAAATAGCAGGCCACTGATTCTATTACTACTCCTGGAGTCTCTCCCACCAAAAGTTGAAAGGTGCTATTCTCTGTAATCCACTGGCCAAAGAGCTGCAGAGGGACAAAAATTAAAATGCCAGCTCCTACCACATGATCTCAAAGAGATGACAAGCCCTTTGATCTTTCACCTTCTTTCCTTCATCCCTCCTGACATGAAAACTCACAGACTTGGGAACTATCTATTCCTATGATTATTATGAGGATTATACGAGTGTGTGTGTGTGTGTGTGTGTGTGTGTGTGTGTGTGACATATAGCAACCCAGGATACATAGTAAGCCTTATGTAAATACTTGCCTTATTGTTATTTTCATCATCATAGGCTTCTTGAGAGAATTTAATAGGGCAAAAATATGTAAACCATAGCCCTTGCAACATTACAGGTGTCCAATAAATGAAAGCTGGTACACTGACATCATAGTTAAGAATATATTGGAATCAGCAAGTCTAGATTTGAACTCTGGATCTTTTCGTTTCTTCCCTCCCTCTTTTCTTCCCTCCCCCACAAGGACTGCTTCTCTCATAGTCTTTCCATCTTAATTAATGGAAACTCTACTCTTCTTGTTCCTCAGGTTAAACACCTAGTGATCTTTGATCATTCTTTTCCTTGAAGCCTCACAAACAATCTGCTATAAATCATGTTGGTTCTACCTTCAAAATATATCCAAAAATGAAACACTTTTCACACCCCCTCCCCTGCTGTTAACCATGGACCAAAGCATCCTAAATAGTTCTATTTCTTCACTTTCTGCCCTTCAGTTTGTTCTGAACACAGCAGCAAGAATCCTTTAAAAATGTCACTCTTCTGCTCAAAACTCTTCAAAGGCTCCTTAAGGTAAGAATCAAACTCACTATGACCTACCTACTAGGCTTTATATAACTTGCATGCTCACCTACCCTCACATTACCTATCTGACCTTATTTCCTACTTCTTCCCCCTTCCTCACTCCACTTGAGCAACACTGACCTCATTAGCTACTTTTGAATAGTAGCAATGTTCTTCTCTCTAACTCCATACTTCTCTTTTTCCATCATCCTCAGGTTGGTGTTTCCTGAGAATCCTATCTAAGTTTGCAATCTTCACCCACGGTCTTTATTCTCATCTTCCTAGATCATTTTTTATAGATTTATCAGTGAACATTATTTTATTTTTAACCTTCTTAATTACGTATTATTCCCCACTAGAATATAAATTTCTCAATCTTTTATCTTTTGTGTGAATTGCTATATAGTTAATGTTTAGAGAATCCCCAGCTGGTATATAATATGTGTTCAATAAACATGTTTAATGGATAAATAAAAAGATTATCTTAAGAAAGATACCAATAAATTGAATAAACCAGTGTTTAGATATATGAGGGAAGATTGAGAGGCAGACAAAGAGAAGAATTTTAGAAAATGTAAGGATCTTAAGAAACTCAGCATTGGATTTTATTATTTTCATACATTCTGACACATGTCAATAGTTCAGAAAAGCCCAAAAAAGCCAATGGGCTTTTATGAATTATGCTGGAGTGTCAATAAATGTTTTATGGTTCAACAAGACATTTAGTTATCTTTTTCTGAAGAACATTCTTTTGTTTTTATCATATATATGTATATGTATATATATCAGAAAATCATATATTTCACTTCACATATAAATAGCAATAATAATAACAGAATCTATTAATTGGACACAGGATATTTAAGAAATACATTGTCTTATTAAATCATTTCAAAAATGCTTATTGTATTTCCCATTTCAGGAATAAACGGAAAATTTGGGATCCATATACAGATTTAGAATCCATATTCAAGACTAACTCCAAATTCTGGTTTTATCATTACTCTGATGTACCATCTAGTTAGTAGTAGTTATTCCCTTGGGAAATGTATAACGTGTTCATTGTTATTTGAAATAAAATTCTTAGGAAATAATTTTTATAGCAAGGGAGTATTTAATAGAAAGCTTTGCATTTATATCTGGAAACTATTAACTCTTTCTTGCCTATAAGTCAATAGATAAGGACCAACTATGGGTCTGGTTTAAGACTGCTTCCCATAAATGTTTCTACTTCCCCTAAATGTTCAAAATTGATTATAAAATAATTTAATAAGACAAAAGATTCCATAAGCTTTGAATAATCAAGAATTAGGCTGGCCTTTGTCCTTGGTTCCTGGGAGTTGACCTTTAAAACCTTGGAATTTCCAAAGTAATACAAGTTTCTTCGTTGATTATGGTTGGTCTATTAATCACTTATGTTAACCAGATGATTCAGAATGGGAACTGACCATGCTAGAAAGAACAATCATATGATTGGAAGATTGGAGCTTTGAACCACATGATACTAGGCCATCTCCAGGGAGGGGAGTAGGAGTTCAGATTGATTTCAACTTTGGGGCCAGTAATTCAATCAATCATCCCTATATGATGGAATCCCAATGAAAACTCTGGACACTGAAGCTCAGTTGGCAATATTCTGCATATTGTTACACATTCATGCGCTAGGAGGGTAATGTGTCCTGACTCTGTGGGGAGATGACAGTGTAAGCTTCATGTTTGGGACTCTCCCATACCTCATGCTATGCAGTGGTCTCTTTAGCTGATTCTGATTTATATCCTCTTTCTATAAAAATAGCACCTTCTTGAGTTCCATGAGTCATATTAGTGAATTATTGACCTGAAGAGGTAGTGGAAACTCCCAAATCTGTAGCTAGCTGGTCAGAAGGATGGATAGGCTAGGGACCTCTGAACCTGTGGCTGATATCTGAAGTGAGAGCACTCTTGTGGAGGACTATGCCTTAGTGCTTAGTGGGTCTACTCTGGGTAGTTGGTGTCAGAAGTCATTATAGCTTGCTTTCCCTATCTCTATCCAAATAGTTAAATCTCTTTTAGTAGAAGTAACTTCTAAGTATTGATGTTTTTTAATGCAAGAGGGTACTTCTCCTTTGTTAAGTGATGGTGTTAATTATTCATTCACATGATTCATTTTGTGAGATAACTGGATTGTCATGGTCTCCTTGAGAAGATACAGAATGAGGGAGATCCAATCATATCTTAAATATCTAAGGACTTTGCTTTGAATCTTCAAGTGCATATAAAATAAAAAGTCTGATAAGAAGGATTTGTAACTCATGATCATTTCCATAAAAGAATGAAAAAATAGATTGCTATGGTTCCATTGAGAAAGTGCAAAACTTATAAGATCTCTGTGTGTTCCTAAAATATACTTGAATTTAGTTTCTAAATAAATTTAAAATTTGGACGTTAACATGAGAAAATCACTCATGACCATTCCTAAACAATGGTAAAAATACATCTGAACACCCAGTTCTTTTAATCTGGAAGATTCTTTTGCATATATTTGATTAAATGTAACAGATTTTATACATTTGATTAAATGTATCTTTGAGAGCCTTAAACCAAAGAATCACATGCCTTAATATTTTCTTTAAGATGATTACAATGGGAAAAATACTTCCATTATTCTTCATTCAATTATATCATCGACTCATTACTTAAAAGAAAGAGTAATATTTCACACTCTTTTTTTTCTGCTGTTTGTATGGATGGCAATGTCAGCGATTTTTAAATGTTACTATTTTATCTACATGACTTCATAAGAAAAATTAAAGGGTATACGGATGTTTTTATTTTTAGAAATTGTTTTGGAGTATAGGTTCTAGGTGATGGAGCCATTACACAGATAACCCAGATGGATCCTTGAAGCGTCTTAGTTCTGGATGGAGTTAGTTCATTTCAACAGCCAAAGATAATTTTAAAAGCATTTCATTTCTTACTGGCAATTAAAAAAGATGCCATTCAAAAACTAGACTAGCACTTATTATCCCCCTTCTACACATTCCTCAATTTTCTTGCATGTGGGAGGAGCCCCAGAGCTTTTTTACACATGTGAACCCCAGGGGGCTCTACAACAGCCTCTAGGAGTCTTTTTCTCCCTCTTCTTCCAACCCCATAACCCTCTTCCTGATCTCTTAATAATGAAGATCTCTTACCCTGTTAGTGAAAATCCTTCCACTTTGAGAAAGGAGATGAACAGAAGGGTGGGGAATTAGATTTGAGTGTGCAGCATGCCCTTTTTCAGATTGTTGTAGCAGGAGTAAACTTGCATCGACATATTGATGTTCTTTCCTTCACATCTCATCTTCAGTGGAGGACAGAGTAAGAGCATCCTGTGTGTTCTAACGTACCCACTTTTATTGCAAAGTCCATATGAAGATATCTGATATTTTAAACCACATTATGCATAATGGGGACACTCAAGGGAGCCAACAGATTGCTGATATAATGATAAATGCACTTCTAAAAAGAACTATAAATTTAAGGTTTTTATAACACATTCAACTAATACATTGTTCCCATCACTGACGAGGCACAGCTCAAAACAAAACAAAACAAAACAAAAACCAAAACAAAAACATTTTACTAGGTATGCTAGTGACATTATTTCTGCATAAATGTTGAAATAAGCATTTAGATGGCAACTGACTAGCTTGCCTGCTGCTTGTTTTTGTTTAATTATTTTATGGGATGAAGCTTTAAATGAGAACATTTTGACAGGAAAATGTCCCTCAGTATGAAAGTAAATGCCTCAGGTTTGCCTTTTTTTATAAATACCATGGCATTTTATTACAGCAGGGGAGATGGATGGCCCATTTCAAAATAGTTTCCCATTGTCATTACTCCTTTAATTAGACTAGATGGAACTGGTATTCAACAATTATAATACTAGTCCCTTGACTCAATTATTGTTGTTTGCTGCTTTTTTATCTCACCCAAGGTAAACCACGTCCTCACCCACTGTCAGCACCTTCTGTATTTTCCTCCCAGGTGGTAGAAAATTTTATTCTTTTGTATTTCTGTCTATTGTCCAATGCATTATTGTTTCAATAAAACTTAACTAGATTTCATCTCTATGAAGATTATAATTAGAAGGTTTCTGTTTTATCTTCACTAACATTAGGCTTTTTGTTAATTACTTGGTTCATTACAAAGAAGACAGGCTTTGTTTGATACTGCACACTTTCTGTTGTTTTTGTTTACTTGTTTTTATATTCAGGGCACTTAAAGGGAACTTTACTATCCTGGTGTTCTCAGTTACCTGGTGAATTAGCATGCAGTTTGTTTACTAAGGATCGCTGGTATCTTCTGTAAATGCAGTCATTAGAATGTATTCTCTGCTACCTAATTGAGTGGAAATTGTACTCCTGGTTATTTTACAGTCTAAAGATTACATTCTAATGTAACTTATAACATTGTTATTCTATTTTGTCCTTTTTAGGGGGTAAAATTACTAGATATAATCTGTTCTGCCATGAGGAAAAAGCTGTTCTAGAACTCTGAGACAGCTGGCAAATGAACTTGTGAAATTTCAGAGGAATCCAAAATATCATTGTAATACAGTAGGGCTGAGTACACAAACATCCTCAAGGTCTAGGTTATGGGTCTGGGTTGCCCAGAATACAGAAAAGACCCATTTATCTAATATCCACAAACCCAGTGCAGAACTTTTGGTATTGTATTTATATAAATAATTGTACTTGAAAGAATAACCTTGAAGCAATTTGAGTATTTCAGCAAATAGCAAAGAAAGACTCAATTATTTTTCACGAAATTTTTTAGGATTTTGTTTTATTACTTTCAAATTATTCAACTCATGCATTTACCATATATACATACAATAGGACATGTTTTATATACTAATTCTTAAGTAACAATATGACTATATCTCTCAGACACTTGGGACAAATTAGTTTGCTTTAATGAATATATCTGTAATCTAAAGGAGTCAGAAATCAATCTGTTCCACTAAATTTTACACTTTAGAAAATGACATTTAGAGTGAGTTCCTGTTTATTATGTACTCACGCTATGATAACTGTAACAATCATTACTGTTACTATTTATTTTAAGTTCTGATGAATATGAACTAAACTCAATAAAATAGTAGAGGACTTATTGACTTTGCATTAAATGATTCTTAGGATAGAAATTTCAGATAGCTACAATATATGTCCACATACATTGTTTCCTCTAATCCGCATATGATCAATCTCTGGCCCTTTTTGATGATTACGTGATACTGTAGGCATTGACTTAATTAGCTTATACTATGCAATCACCAACAGCTAAAATAAGCCAGCTGTATAGGAGAGGACCAGCATCTTCAGATTTCTGTGCTGTTTTTCACATGTTTGTAGGTTTCTTCTTTGACTAGCTACCATTCCAGAGTGACAAGATGGAATTCCAAGTTTATATATATTTATGTATGTGTATGTATGTGTACCTTTGTGTGTTTGGGGGGAGGGTCTCAATATGATAAGTACTTATTTAAGAAATATTTTTTTCTCCTTAACTAATCTTAAAACACAAACACATATTCAGAAACCTAATGAATAAATGATAAATAGTGTGCCACTGCAGGAAAAATTGGCTTCCTTATGAGGAACTGACATGTTAACCAGACCCAGGCAGCAAAAAGTTAATTATTCATTCAACAGCTTTATTCTGAGTGGCAAAGAAACATTTTGTGCTGAGTGATTAGATGAGCACAAAAAAGAAAGATTACTTATTCTGTTACACTTTTCTCAAAATTTTAAGTTTAGCTGTATTTGATGAACCTGAATTTTATTAATTAAAAAAAACACCCATCTTATCTTTAAAAATGAAACTATGAAGATAAAAGTAATAGGATTACTATGTGATAGGCCTAATGGGCAGGCACTAAATAAAGGCTTACTGAACGAAATAAGCTTGCTTGCAGGCACCAGCTTTGTTCAGCCATTGTTAATAGCACTGTCAAACAAGTGACAAACTTACATGCCCTGGACTTCATTATGTTTTCCTCCAAGGGAGGTAGTCTTTACTGTGGCTAATTTAATTAGTATACCATATTACTCCTTATAATTTTGGGATCCGTACTAATTTGGTCAGGGAGTGAAATAAGTCCATTTTAGCTTGAGCCATGAGAAAAAGAATTTTCTAAGTCAATTTAAAGTGTACCCTTTGTCCTCCGAGAGTAGCTCAGGAGCTCTGCCTTCTTGCATCACCTCATTCCAGCTCTTTGCTACCCCTAAGAAGAGTTCACGATCCCGACTGTCCTTCATTATAGTAGGTGGAGTTTTCCAAGAGGTTGGTGATGCCTCCAATTCACACAACCCAAGCTTAGATGCAAATTCCACTTGAGGTAGAGGTGTCATGGGTTAAATATATAAGTCTGCTTTGGTTAGAAGCTAGCACAGGCTTACCTGATATAGTAAAATGACTGTCCATGGTCCAGTCTGAATTATATTGGGTTCTGGGGTCCAAATTCTAAATATAAACTACAGGTTATTTTAATTTGGAGACTTCACGGGAATACAGGAATATTGGCCAAGTTGGGATTTCAGTGTTCTTGTGCCCCTTAGTCAAATAACATTATAGTTCCATCTTAAATCCACCATCATTTCCTATAAAATGAATCCAGGGAGATATTTAACTACTTGAAAAATAACTACGTGCATTAAATACAAAATAGTACCTGTTTTTAAACCATATCTAAGAATAGTAACTAATTCATGTATTACTTACTACATGTCCAGCACTGTGAGTATCTTACATGGAATATCTATTTCATCTTCAGTCTTATAAAATAAACATCAGTATTCTTATTGTATTACTAAATAAGAAATCTAGGGATATTTTTATTATTTATTTATTATTTATTTATTTATTTATTTATTTTAAAGATTTTATTTATTTATTCATGAGAGACACACAGAGAGGCAGAGACATAGGCAGAAGAAGAAGCAGGCTCTCCGCATGGGGAGCCGGATGCAGGGCTTGACCTGAGCCAAATGCAGACTCTCAACCACCACTGAGCCACCCAGGCATCCCTAGGGCTATTTTAAAACACTTTTCCTCACCCTGAATCCAATTCATCACCACATCCTGATGATTTTATCTCCAGTAGATTCTTGGCTTTGGTCTCGTTCCTCCACCACTGTGAGGCCATCATGATCTCATACATTATTGGACCAGACTTCTCCCTGGGTATCCTCACTTTGGCACTTGCTCCTCTCCAATCCATTCTCTACCAGCAGCAAAATGGTCTTAAAATACAAATGGAATCATGTGAATGCATTGCTTAAAATCCTCTCGTGCATTCCCTTAACAATAAAATAAAATCCACACTGTACCACAGCCTACGGTTCCTGCATCCTTGTCCCCTGTCCACTGTCTACTTCTATTTTGTTCCCATCTCCTGATCTTCTTATAACACTGGTCATCTTCCAGGCCTTTGAATGTGCCAAGTACATTCCACCTCATGGTCTCAGCAGTCTTCCCTCTGACTGGAATAGTCTTCTCCCTTCTTGTCATGTGGCTAATCCCCTCCTTCCCTATAGGTCTCAGCCTTAAATTTTACTCCTACAGAGACCTGCTTCAACCAAACTACCTAGTACATTTATCCATTCTCATTTGTAACTTTAGTCCCTCTTTATTCCTTTCATAACAAAAGTTACTGCATCCAGTCATATACTTATATATAGTTACTTACACATCTCGTCATATACTTACTTTATTCATATACTTACTTGTCTCTTTGAGGAGTGGACTGTGTCTTCTCCTAAGATACATACTTTTAAGAGAGCAGGTACTATCACTGTCTCCTTCACCATTATTCCCTCAGCAAAACCTAGTGGAGATAAAGGGTATTCAATAAATAATGTTTGAATGAATGAAAGTGAGTTGTTCCTAGACTTTGAAATTTTTATGAATGTGAATATTTAAAACAGGAATATGTGAAGATGAATATTGTATTATTGAGTTTTCTTTTTACCAGATAGTAACATAACAGTAAAAACAGTATAAAACTACACACACACACACACACACACACACACACGCGAAGCTATATTGTTGTTATTCATAATAGTTATTTTCTGTAACATTGCTGGGAACACTGAATTAGTGGATAATGAAGCACTGCACCTAGGGGAATTAGAGGTTACGTTCTGGAGAACCCTTTGGTCACAAATATTTTCATTAATCATACATAACCTGGTTTTATGTGTGTTTCTGTTTAAGGACATCTTACTTAATATATATTGTTGATTTATTAACATTGAACCCATGGCCAACAGCGCTATAATTCACGCCTGAACAAAGCTTAGCTAACACACATACTTTCTTCATAAGTCACATTACAGTCTTTTGCACTTAAGAACACTACACAGCACTTCAACACCATGCTTGGGAGCAATTTTAAACAGTAAAACCATTAACAAAAAATGCAAAGAACGTGGCATGAAATGAACTGCAGAAAGGACACTTGTTTGTAGTATGAGAGCTGAAACAAGAAAGCAAGGCATTGCTTTGTTCATCTCAGCGAGAATGTGTCCAATAGGTGATACAAATTTTTCTTTATTCTGTACATTCTATGCATTTTAGCATATGGGGTAGGCATATTTAGCATAGGCAAATTCATAAATATGGAATCCATACCTAATGAGAATTGATGGTCTATATTGAGGGGGGAGATTCTATCATCACCATTCTTAATGTTTGAAAAGTTCAATGAATTTATGTTCATATAAAGCTCATCACATGTAAAGAGGAATTTTCTCATTTGACCATGAACCCATAAGAACTTCATCCTGTAAGAATGGGGGAAGCATTGCTCTGGGTGAGGCTAGCTAAAAATTCATTCCCCCACCAGATTTATTCAAATGTAACAAAAACTTATTTTGGTAATGCTCATGGTAAACACTGATAAACATATAATAGAATATTACACAGCAATCAGAAAGGATGAATACCTACCATTTACTTCGCCGTGAATGGAACTGGAGGGTATTATGCTGAGTGAAATAAGTCAGCCGGAGAAAGACAATTATAATACGGTTTCACTCATATGTGGAATGTAAGAAATAGTGAAAGGCACCATAAAGGAAAGGAGGGAAACCGAGTGGGGAAAAATTAGAAAGGAAGACAAACCATGAGAGACTCTTAACTCTAGGAAATAAGCAAAAGGTTGCAGAAGGGGAGGCGGGTAGGGGGATGGGGTAATGGGCATTAAGGACACATGATGAAATAAGGACTGGGTGTTACACTGTATGTTGGCAAATTGAATTTAAACAAAAATTTAAAATATAGTAATTTTTAAGCGATTAGCATATCTGAAAGGGTAAAACAATATCAACCGAAAGTCCTAAAATCCAGCAATCCTTCTCCATCAAATCTAGTCCTTGCTATTGGCATAAAAAATGATCACATCACTTGATAAGTGAGTAAACTAAAGAGACCCTTTCTGCCATGTCATGACAATAGTGTAGGCTTTTTCTTTTTATCATTCTTTTTTTTCTTGTTACGAAAGTAACACACATTCATCATAGAGAATTTGAACTTACAGATAAGCATATATATATATGTGTGTATATATATATCACACGCGTATATAGATATATATATAGATAGATAGATAAATATACATAGTCCCTTTATAGTGACTATTTGTAACATTTGTAACATTTCCATGTTACATTGCCTTCTATTTCCCATGTATGATCAGGAACAGGGACACCTCCTTTTCTTCCACTCTCCTTCGTAGGAGAACTCACTGTAGTTCTCCAGTCTGATGTGACTGCCCTCCTCCTGGGGTGTGGTTTTGGAGTACTGGCAAAGAAGAATCAATCTGGGCCATCATTTTCAGGTGGATTTCTGAAAAAAATCAGTGTCTAGTTTAAGAGAAAAATGATATATAGTTTTTCCTTAGAGCTAGAGTTCTGACAGTTTCTTCAACTTGTATTTGTTTTTAGTTTACTTCTTCATGATGATGGGTCTGGAGACACAGCTTCAATACATACCTCTGAATAGTTGGAGAAAAAAATTAGCACTAGATGGTTGAGACAAGTAGTAATCTATTCTCAGAAGTGAAGGCCAAACACCAACCAGCTACCGATAGGAGATTTAAAGAAAGGTGAGTCAAATATTAATGCAATTCCTGATCTAGATGATTGAACACTTTCTGATCTCAGAACATGAAATTCATTTAGAGAATGCATGTAAAACTCTTATGAGTTAAGGTATTTTCTCATTTGTCTAGCTAGATTTGCTCTAATACATTTTGTGAAAGTATGAGGGAGACAAGGCTGCAATTTTATATTCTATTAGGCAGCCCCTTCAGACTCTCCAGCGACAATTTTACAGAAGTCGATTACTGAGCTAGAATTAAGCTCTTGAGTGATTTGATGATGTTAGCTTCAGGTAAGTCTCATTTTTATATGCCTAATAAGGATGTACACACTGAAATGCATTCTTGAAGCCTCCTGGAGATATTGATTAACACATCAGGAATACATTTAAACTAATTCATGAGATTCTTGTCAAATCTATGGTCTGGCAATTTATATGATAAAAAATTAAATGATGATTGATTAGCAAGCATCACATTTAAATATAGAGAGTCTCCCCCAAAAGCCTTTCTGTTGTATTGTATGGACATGCTGCCTTGATGAAATAGTACATCAATTTGCCCCTAATGATGATGTTTCACTCATACTTAACATAGAGAGTTCTGTTTACTCTTGTGCTGTTCACTGATTTGAGCCCAGATGACCTGATTTATTTATGCTTCATCTACTTTTATTTCTGGCAATGACTATTCATCATCTTGCAAAATATGGAAGGGTAGGTAAACTCCTTGTTGATATTATAGGATGCTGCTGCATATATTTGTGTTTTATAAATTATTTTCATAATCTCTATGTAATTTGATAAATTTAATAGTCACATGGAGTAGTAGATTCAGATACTGTTTTGGTCTCTTTACATAGTTGAAATTGAAATCCAAAAGGATTCAATGACCTGTGCAAGCTGTCATTGCTAGTAAGTTTTAAATCCAGATCATATTACTTTCACATTATTCTATATTCTGTCTATATTCTAGTGCACCTTTTTGTATTTAAGGACTAAAGAAGAAAAAGTTAAATTTTGAAAACCAGAAAATTTAGTGGCCAAATCTCTTATGTTCTCAAGGGTAAAATAATTACTAATGGGAAATTTGAAAGATGTCCTTGAAATTATTATTTGGAGCCAAATCTTAAAACAAACAAAAACACTGTAAGTTTGCTTGTATTGTTATAGTTTAAAAAAAGGCAAGAAATCCATTACTGAAGTGGCTCTCACACTAAAAATGATTGTAAATATGCTGTAAAATGATGAATTCTATCCAATTAAAATATAGAAACATTCAGTTAATTATCAAGGTGATCCAGAAATAATAGAGTTTAGAAATGGTTAAGATAGTAATTAAAAAGGTCTGAATAACACAGACAAGGTATGCATGAAGTAGAAAGTGCTGTAACAGGAGCTAGAGAAATAGGCAAAAGAGAAGTTAAATTAGCAGTTTTCAATCCTGCTTCTGACACTTTAATTACCTGAAGAGATGCTGCTAGATTCTCAAAAATTTCACAACGAATTTTACTTCAATTTACTATAATCCTTCCTAGTATACCCATATACACGAGTCATCTATAGTAAATGTTACAAACTCAAAATGATGATATATATGAATATATATGTTACATATAATATGTATATTACACATGTAATATGTATATACATGTATTTTATTTATATTTAAATATATATCACTCTGCATAGGTTAGGATGCATCACTTAGTAGCTTGGTATGGTACATGCACACTAGCCTTGTTCCATTGCAGCAGAGTCCCATGGATAGAACTCTTGGAGTAAAGAAACATGTACCTTCCTAAGGAGAACTGCTGGAAGCCTTCTTTGTTATTTCTCTGAAGATGCAAATTGTCCCTGCACAGTCACAGTCCATCTTACAGAATCAGTCCCTAAGCCCTGTGTGCTCTGTCTGTATTCTGTGACCCACCCAGGGCCATTACTAACTGAACTGAGCCAATCAGATTCAATTAAGAATTTAAATGACATGGAGTCCAAATCACTGGGGTATGCTGGCTTGAAAAGGAGATTATGTAGAGCTAGAAAGCCATTTTCATTTTTCTACCATGTAAGCACTGCTGCAGAGAAAGCTGGACAGCAGTGAGAAGTAGGAGAGGAAAGCAAAGATTACATACATATCACTTTGGTCAAACACACAAAGAGAGGGAGTTTGGGATTTTTCAAGTTTCCAGTTTCCTGTTGGGACTTCTTGCCCTGGTGTTCTCTTTGATCTCAGTAAATCATCCTTGTATTCTTGGATAAAGAATATTTAAGCTTATTTATTTGCTTTTTAACTTCTTTTTTTAAAGATTCTATTTATTTATCTGAGAGAGAGCAAGAGAGAACACACAGAGGCAGAGGGAGAAGCAGACTCCCTGCTGAGCAGGGAGCCCCATGTGGGGCTTGATCCCAGGACTCCAGGATCATGACCTGAGTTGAAGGCAGACGCTTATCCAACTGAGCCACCCAGGTGCCCCTACTTATTAATTTTTTATTTAAACGCAATTTCATTAACATACAGTGTATTTTTAGTGCCAGTAGTAGAATTTAGCGATTCATCAGTTTTATATAACAGCCGATGCTCATTTACATCAGCTGCTCTCCTTAATGCTCTACCCTACAATCCAGCAATTGCATTACTAGTACTAGGTATTTCTCCACAGGATACAAAAATAGTGATTTGAAGGGGCACATGCACCCCAAAGTTCATAGCAGTAATGTCCACAATAGCCAAAATATGGAAAGATCCCAGATGTTCATCAACAGAGGAATGGATAAAGAAGATGTGGTACAAACACACACACACACACACACACACACACACACAGGTATTACTTAGCCATCAAAAAGAATGAAATTTTCCCATTTGCAATAACATGGATGGAACTAGATGGTATTATGCTAAGTAAAATAACTCAGAGAAAGACAAATACCATATGCGTCATTTATATGTGGAATTTAAGAAATAAAACAGAAGAACATAGGTGAAGGAAAGGAAAAATAAGATAAAAATGAAGAGGAAGGCAAACCATAAAGACTCTTAAGAATAGGAAACAAAATGAAGGTTGCTGGAGGGGAGGTAGGTGGAGAAAAGGGGTAACTGGGTGATGGGCATTTTTCATAGAGCTGGAATAAACAATTCTAAAATTTGTATGGAACTGGAAAAAGTTCTGAATAGCTGAAGTAATGTTGAAAAAGAAAAGCAAACCTGGAGGCATCACAGTTCCACACTTTAAGCTGTATTATAAGCCATAGTCATCAGGACAGTATGTACTGGCACAAACACAGACACATAGATCAATGGAACAGAATGGAGAACCCAGAAATGGACCTACAACTATATAGTCAACTGATCTTCGAAACAGGAAGAATATCCACTGGAAAAAAAAGACAGTCTCTTCAATAAATGGTGTTGAGAAAACTGGACAGCAATATATAGAATGCTATTGGATCACTTTCTTACATTATGCATTAAAATAAATTCAAAATGGATGCAAGACCTACGTGTGGGACAGAACTCCATCAAAATCCTAGAGGAGAATGCAGGTAGCAACCTCTTTGACCTCGGCAGCAGCAACTTCTTGCTAGACACATCTCCAGAGGCAAGGGAAACAAAAGCAAAAATGAACCATTAGGACTTCAGCAGGATAAAGCTTTTAGAGAGCAAAGGAAACAATCAACAAAACTAAAAGACAACCCGCTGAATGGTAGAAGATCTTCACAAATGACATATCAGATAAAGGGCTAGTATCCAAAATCTACAAAGAACTTATCAAACTCAACAACCAAGAATGCTTAAGCTTATTTAAATGAGTTTCTATTTGTTACAATCAAGTGGTCCCTGATTACAGTAACCATGACCTGATCTAAAAGTAGTAGCAGCTCTGTGCCAAGGGAAGTAGTTGAATGGCGATGCTGCTTCAGACAGGATTTCAACTGAATTCGATTCAGAGTCACCCTGCCCTACAGGAAAAAACTATACAACTCGCTAAGCCTGACACTCCTTCAGGGGGGCAGGACAGCAACATTGGTATGTGTCTTCTTCTCTCTTGCAAAATTGCAGAATTTTCAGCCTGTGAGGAAGCCTTAATGATCTAATCCAACAACCCTTTTGGTAAATGAGAGAAACTGAGAAGCAGAAAGGTTAATTTCTTATTCAGCGTTTGGGAAATTCCTGGTCTAGATTTTTTCACTTGGCCTCTCTCCACAGGGCCAGTCTATTGATAAAGGGGTCTTTTAAGATTTATTCCCCTTGTAAAAAAATTGAAAGGTTCTGCTGCTCATAAAACCTCCACCTAAGTTTATGTATCCAATTAGAATTATGTTCAGTTGCATATGACAAAAAGCCAGAGGTAATAATGGCTTAAACATACGAAGATGTGTTATATTTTAACCCACATAAGATCAATTGGGCAGTGTGCAGTCCAGGGCCAATGTGGTGGCTCCATGGTTTTGGGGTCCCACCTTTCATCTCTATATCTGCTCTTCCATTCTTAGTATTTGGGTCCATCCTCAAGATCACCTTAGTGGTCCAATATGGTGTTTGGAATTCCATCTATCAAATCTGCATTCCAGGAAGCAGGGTGTAGGGAAGGAGGAGAGGCAAAGTGGCACACCCTAACTGTCTTCCTTACCTAATAGCTTCTGCTTACAGCTTACTGGTCATAGTTCAGTTGAATGGCCATTTTAGGGAAACTGAGAGATACATTATTTTGGCTGGGCACATTGCCACTCTGAGTAAAATTGGAGCTGTATTATAAGGAATGAAGTGAATGGATGTTGGGACAGCAACTAGACATCTATGTCACACATTCCTAGAATTTTTGTCACCAACTCTTCCTCAAAGGGTATCTTTTGTGGATGTCTCAGGATATTTCCATAGTTAGAGGACATCCCAAAACTACAAGAGTCAAAGAAATCCATCCTCTACTTTTGCAGTGAGAGCACCCAGTGTTGAACCTCTGCTTAGTTCTGGTATCTACCTACAGACTCCTTTTTATCTCATCTCCTTTTTATCTCAACCTGTGTTAAGGATTTTTGCTGCAGTGCATGGTGATGCCAGCAGTACTAAAATGCATACCCCAGATATGTTCTACCTACTGCTAAAAAGATTTTGCATGTCATTATAGAATCCTAAATAAGAGAAAGAGATTCCTAAGTCTGTGGCAAAGCAGTCTCTATACCCCATCAAAAGGCCATCTGCAAAATAGCAGATAATATTGGTCTCAACCTCATAGGATTTTAGAGATGATTAAATGAGTTAATACATGTGCAAAGCACTTAGCACACTTTTTGGAACAAAATAAGTGCCCTGTGAATAATTGTTAGTATTTATCCTCATTATGATTATTGTTGTTGTCACCACATGGCTTTTTTTTATACTGAGAAATATTTAATGAGAAGCTAGGAAGATGTTTATGTCCCCAGAACTGAAGTTCCTCCCAGGAGAATCACTAATGGGTCTAGATGACAAGAGAGGCATTATGTTCAGGAAGCCACTGCTCAAATGGCTACAGTAATGCATAGTTTATCAAGTTGCTTAGTTGGTAAATTGGTCCCTTTTAGCACGAAAATCAGGAGATATGTTTTCTGCAAAGGAAGTTTCACATCCCTGGGTGTGAGAGTCCTCTGAGCCATGGGTAGTGATGAGGTAGCTGAGAAGGTAGTTTGAGGATGAACCAATATACCAAACCTAGAGGGAGACCTGCTAAACTTGCCTTCTCCCCAAGTTTGCATAAACCCATTCCTGGTAAATTGGGTTCCAAATGTCTCTTGATGAAGCTTTTGCCAACTGACAACTGGGTTTCTTAACTGCATTCCAATAATCCGCATATACTTTTGTGGGCTGGATGGAAATTTAATGTTCTAAATTAAGTAGAGAACAAGAATGTGTTAATTATATGCAACGATGAACCAAGTGTAAAAACTGAAGTCTTTAAGTTTATTCTTTGAAGCATATCCCCAGTTTATTTAAAAGAAATGAAAGTAAGGAATTGATGAAATCATTTTGCGCCTGAAAAACCTGGATCCCTGATAGAAGTGTATTGTGAAAACTGTTAACTTAGTCATTATTGAGAGGCCGATCTGCCCTTGATAGTGCTTGTAATTAAAGCCTCTGATTTGGGAGTCTTTTATCTCTGACATGGCTCTCAGGATGGGTGAGAAAATTCTGAGGATTGACATCTGGAAAGAAGCAGAGTGACTGTCTGTAGTCAGAGTAAATCATTTCTAGTGAACAGTGAGAATTGGAGACAAGGGCAAGAACGAAAGGTCGAAAGAAAGAGGATCCTATGTGAAAAAGAAACACATAATTCTATCAAAAAGATTTATACTGACTTACTACAGAGGCCTGTTCACTTGGCAATCACTTGTTGCGACAGGTTAAGAGAGAAAAATTGCAAAGCTTCCATGGACTGAAATCCACTTCAGGTATTGGAGTCTTTGGGTCTTCTTTATCTGTAGTTCATGTAGAAGTGTGCAAAAATAAATCCTTGAGTATAATTTTCCATTCCTTGTTATTTGTTAAATCACAAAGCATCTCATGTAAGGAATACTAACATTAAGCACTTTTTAGTTAAGGAGAAGGGAGGCAAAGATTATCAAGGAACATTTCCAAAGAACATGGAATTGGAATTCAGGAAATTTGCTTGCCTTCTCCATAACTAACTGCCTTCCCTCTAACTCTGTGCCCAAGTCTCTCTCCTGCTTTGTTGAAGACAGTTCAGATTCCTCAATCAATGAAAAATGGAAGTCATTCTTAACATCTGGCTCATCTATTTGACTCAAAAGAGGTTTAATACACAAGCTATTTATTGGTTTTGTATGTCAAATTTATAGGAGAATAAGCTGAATTTGATAATTTGCAGCTCAGTCTGGAAGATATGGAATATGGATATAAGCATGGATAATGTAGATACAGATATAGTAGGCTTTATCTGTTGATTATCAAAGTATAGTATTGACTGGTGAGTATTTCCTAGTTAGTAAATGAGCTTTTACTTACTCAGTAAAAATAGTTTAGGGAGTGGGCTGGGTAGTTAAACAGCAGCTCTCTACTTTGCCAGTGGTGAGAGAAAGACCTGAGAGATGCTGATGTTATCAACAAACTGCATTTGGATTCAGAACCACAGTTGAAGATACTGGAAT
This sequence comes from Canis lupus familiaris, assembly GCF_011100685.1. NCBI lineage: Eukaryota > Metazoa > Chordata > Mammalia > Carnivora > Canidae > Canis > Canis lupus. The sequence goes on along the minus strand of NC_049229.1, from coordinate 16,836,957 downwards.
GAAGATTCTTTCCAAAGGGAGAGGAGCATTCCATGAGGAGAAACACGGAGGGAGGCTTGCTGGTCTGCAATCTGACTAGGGAGGAGGAAGGCAAACAACAGCCAGATGAATCTATAAAACTAACTTTTATAAGAAGGAGCAAGTATCACAAGAGGAAGGAGGAAATTCTGGGAGGTCCCTGGTGACTCACCAGGTTAAGAACTGGAAAACTGTCCCAAAATAACATCTAAAATATCCACTGCTGAATACTAATCACAGAACCTGGGCAATATTAAAAACAATATTTAAGATAAAAAAGCAAGACAATGTGAATTTGTGATCATGGCTGAGACTTGGTAGGATGCTTTCTTTCTGATGATGGTTGACAATTGAGACCCTCTGTCTGGAGGCGTAAGCCTTCCTGGCCACTGGCTTTGCAAGGCATCTTTTCTTAGAAGCTGGATCCCACCCAGATTCCCTCTGGCACAGACTAGGGGCTCGTTTAAATTCTTTTAAAAAATTTGTTTAAAAAACTGCTTTATTATTTTGATGTGCTTTACAAATGCCTATTATAGGGGATCCAATGGATCTGGGACTCACGGCTCATCAATGTAAAAGATATGACCACAGAGGCAGCAATACACAACACAACAAGCTTTATTGGGCAGCCCTTGGACACGGTAGTGAGGGGGAGTCCTTCACTGCATAAGACCATGGGCAAGAGGGTCCCTATCCAGAATGGGAGGAGCGCAAATGGCCTTTTGGGAAAGAGGGGATATCAGAGACATAACACTTCAGCAGCACTGCAAGGAATCTCTGGTCAGAGAGCTCCAGAGGGCCATAGCAACTCCAGGGTCTTAGACCCACACTGTTCTACTTTATCAATGGGTAATAACTGTCCAGTGAGGTTTTCCAGGGTATGCAAAGCAGGTAGGCTTTAAATGGTTAAAAATATGCTTGTTTAGGCTAATTTTTAAGCCTTTTTTAAAATGATTGCTTGGGCTATTTTAAAAAGTGGTTGTGTCAAAATTTGAATCTGGTACTGGTAGACTTTTGAGCTAACAAGTTTCAGCCTATAGTAAAGAAGTAAACTGGCCCATACATGGACATCTTCCTTGGCTTATTTATATAATACCTGTGATAAAAACTTCACATAACAATTCAAACAATGCAATAAATAAAAAGAAGAAAGTAAAGCTACTCCATATCCTTCAACCAATAAGTAAGTACTATTAACATTTTGATCTTTATTCGTATTTTCACATGTATGCACATGCACACACACTACAGTATAATCAATTTTACATAAATGGAATCACATTATGGTAGCAAACTACAACTAGTCTCTAGCTTTTCTTCATTTGATAATGTTGTTGACATAGGGATAGATCTATATTATAATTTTTATTTTCATTTTTTTTAAAGATTTTATTTATTTATTCATGAAAGACACACAGAGAGAGGCAGAGAAATAGGCCCAGGGAGAAGCAGGCACAAGGAACATGATGTGGGACTCGATCCCAAGAACCTGGGATCATGACCTGAGCCAAAGGCAGATGCTCAACCACTGAGCCACCAAGGTGCTCCCATAATTTTTATTTTTGCATAGAATTTTACTATGTATGAGTTAATACTGCAATTTACTTTTAAGTCCTTATTGACATATGTTTAGGTTTTATCCATTTTTCACTAAACAATTTTTCAGTGACCAATTTTGTGCATCATTTTCTAATTTTCATAAATTCCTGGAAGTGGGATTACTAAATCAAGGTGTATGAACATTTAACATTTTTTATACCAATTACTCATTGCTCATTTTTATCAGTTTTTACTCCCATGTATATTCATGAACTTTAAATTAGGAAGGACTGTCAGAAAGTTTAAAATAAAAAGGAATGAAAACATGTACAAGTTGCTATGGGTAAAACTTTGTTCTTAAAATGGTATTTGGAGCAAGAAGGTAATCACAGAAGGGATATATCCTCTGACCCTTCACTCTTGGCAGATGATCCATCTTTAACGTCCATAGAAAGCAGAAGTCAATGGGATTGAAGTCTCTACCCCTCCACCTCATTTCCATTCAGCATCATCTGCTGTATTAGAGGAGGAGGTATCTCTACTTCTTTCTGAAGCTCTTGATCTCTCTCTATTTCATAGATTTGTCACTCTCTTACTCTCTCCCCTTTAATAGTTTAAACCTAGAAACCTGTTCAAAACATCTTCAAAACATTCTAAGAGTAGTACCTTTGACTGTGCCTTCTCTTCAAGTCTTCACCTAGGATGAAAGAAAAAATGTGCCAAGTCCCAAGGATGTGAAAGTGCATATAAAAATACCTAATATGTAGTCCTAAACCCAGAAGAACATTTCTGGGACTCTTAAAAACTTTGACATACTTCTGTGACATAAAGCAGACTACTGATCAATTTCAGGAAGATAGTTTATAATCCTCTCCTTAACAAATTAGCATTTAATGCATAGAATCCTTCCCCATGTGGAATAAATTCCCTGTATGGCTTTGTATCTAGTCCTTCCTCTTTCAGCTTATAGAGACCTGCTGAAGTCTTCCTGAATGACTTGGCTCCACTCTGCTTGACAAAGAAATAAATTCACCTCTGATTTTACTCTGGTGGTCTTTGTATATTCTTTGACTCTGCCTTCCTCCCTGTTATTATGGTACTCAAGAGATATCTACATGTCATGCCTCTACTTTTCCCATTTCCACTTATTTTTCAATCTGAAAAATAAGTGAGACTGAAATATGATTTCTGTCTCTACCAAGCTACCTGAAAAAGTCAACAAAAATAGGACTTCTAATTTATAAAGTTAGTGGTTTGTTTTTACTTTGTATTCTGGGTGATCTTCCTGTAGAGTTTGACCATTTCTGCCTTGAAATTTTTCTCAATCTTGGTTTCCTCAATACTATTTTCTCATTATTTCCCTTCTACCACTCTGATTTATTTTTCCTAGTCATTTTCCCCTTCTGGTTCCTTTTCCTTAACTGATACTTTAAACATTACTTTTACTTAAGGCTTTGTATTAGTCAGTTTTTGCTGTGTAACAACTCACTCCAGAGCTGAGTGACACAGGATAATGAATCGTTCTACTCTCATGTCTGCAAGTTGGCTGAAGGTCAGGTTATTTAGGCAGAGTTCAACTGGCCTTACCTCTTAAGGCAGGTCTGCTCCATAAGTCTCTCATTCTCTTTTGACTAACAGCCTGGATGGGGCATATATTTCTTGTGGTAGTGGCAAAAGTACAAGAGAGCAAACCCAACCATGCATGTGTATTTCAAACTTCTACTTACATTAAATCTGCTGGCATCTCGCCTCCCAAAGCAAGTCATATGGTCCAATCCAAAATCAAAGTCTAAGGGAGTATCCTTTGCTTATCATAGATCCATGACAAGAGCAAGCTGCATCATACTACTGTAAATGAGTGATGAATTTTTAATAGTAATATAACCTATTAAGCCTTCTTATTGCCTAAAAGGTCCTGTATGATGAGACTTCAGCTTATTCTATAGTCTTGTTTCTTGCAACTTTTCCTCTTCATTGCAAAGTTGCTGACACAATGCTGCATTTCCATTTCTCTAATGCCATGCTGCTTTTGCTTTGCCTACACAATCTTCAAGTCACAGTATAAATGTTACTCTTCCAGGGTGGTCTTCCCAGTTACTCCAGATTAAATCAGATTCCCTTGTTATATCTCCTAATAGGTTGTTACATTTTTCTTTATTGTATTTACTATGTTTTGGTGGAATAACTTGTTTATTTATTTTATAACTTCTTCCCTAGAATTTAAATTCCATTATGGTAAGAATTGTCTTTGTTTTGTTAACTAACATTCCTAGTGCTTCGTATTTACTCATCGTATAAAAGATGTTCAATAAATTATGGAGTTAACAAATCTATGTGTTCTTCCTGGGAAATTTTTTCTATTTCTATGACTCAAACTCTCACCAGATCTAAATCAAGAGTTTCAAAATCTTTCCTGGGCTGCAAACAATATTTCCAACTAAATTTTCCATGGCAACTTCATACTGTACATGTCTAGAAGTCAAATCTTTCTTCTTCACTAATAAAAACATCCCAATTCACCTGGCCACATAGGATGTTTAGTTTTATGTGACAACTTGCTGGGCTTTGAGGTACCTAGATATTTGGTTAAACATTATTCTGAGTACATCTGTGACAGTGTTTCTGGCTAAGTTTAACATTTGGATTGGTAGATTGAGTAAAGCAGATTGCCCTCTTCAATGTGAGTGAACTTCATCTAGTGTGTTGATGGCATGAACAAAACAAAAAAGCCAAGGAATACAGGACTTGTTCTCTCTGCCTATTTTTGAGCTGGGCTATTGGTCTTTTCCTGCCTTTGGATTTATAATAGGACTGGGATTTATATATCTCTTTTTCTGGTTCTCAGGCCTTCAGAATTGAAGTGGAACCATCAGCTGATTTTATCTGCTCTCCTGGGTCTACAGCTTGCTGATCGCAGATCTTGGGATTTCTCAGGCTCCATTATCACTTGAGCCAATTCCTTATAACAAATCTCTCTCTCTCTCTCTCTCTCTCTCTCTCTCTCTCCATTCTCTTGGTTTCTCTGCGGGAACTCTGAGCAATATACCATTCAAAGTCCTGGAAACTACCCCTAGATCCATGTTTCCCTGAACCTTCATATGTAATTTGTTTCTAAAACTTGCTAATTTTTACTCATAAAATGTCTTTTTAGTTAGCACTCTGATTTTTCTTCTCTATCATGAATAATATTGGCACTAAAAAGTGTATGAATATGTCATTAGGAAGGAAAGGAAGTCCAAGATGGAGCAGAACAATCTAAGAAAACACCTGGCAGTTCTAAATGTGGTCTAAGTTTCCAGACCAAGATGAGTCACATCCTAGAGAGTGGAGAACATATACAGATGACCTTCCACAAGGGCATGCCAAAAAAAAATGAGATAACATATAAAACTGGTAGAGGGATCCCTGGGTGGCTCAGCGGGTTGGTGCCTGCCTTTGGCCCAGGGCGTGATCCTGGAGTCTTGGGATTGAGTCCCACGTGGGGCTCCCAGCATGGAGCCTGCTTCTCCCTCCTCCTGTGTCTCTGCCTCTCTCTCTCTCTATGTCTATCATAAAATAAATAAATAAATCTTAAAAAAAAAGAAAACTGGTAGAGAGCATGGGGCTTACAGGTGATTGAAGGTCTCAGTTGATACTATGGTATTATAGGGACCTAAGATACAGTGTCTCACTGCCTGCCTCTGGGACCAGATTTCCAAAATACCTCTTTGCAGAAGCAGTGTACATGACAGTGTCAGCACCACAAATTGTGAGCTCTTACAAATAAGTAGACAATATAAGTAGCTCTGCCCAAGATAAGGAAGGAAACTAAAAGAAAAATATATATAATATTATTTAGTAGAATATACTATTGTGTAATAGTAGAATGTTTGCCCTTGGGGATTTACCTATTGATCCTTTTGGGAGTAAAAGAGAAGGGACTAGAGGATGTCAAGAACCCCTACTCCTTCCACTATTTCGACAACATGTAGCCCACCATCACCATTATAACACGCTCATGTTTGATTATATTGTATTTTGATAAAACTTATGAACATGTATCTTTTTTAAAAGATTTATTTATTGGAGAAAGAGAGTACAAGAGGAGGGAGGGGCAGAGGGAGAAGGAATCCTCAAGCAGACTTTCCACTGAGTATGGAGTCCAAAGTGGGGCTCGATCCCAGAACCCTGAGATCATGACCCAAGCTGAAATCACAAGTTGGACACTTAACCGACTAAACCACCCAGGCACCCCTGAACATTTATCTTTATGGACTTTCATTTGTATTTAAACAATAACTGTCCTGATTTAAAAATGCATTAAAACTAAATTAAAAACAATAGCCTTGGAAAGACAGAATTTAAGGATGTCAGTATGCTTAGCTATGCATAATCAGTGTGTGTGTGTGTGTGTGTATGTGCGTGCTCTGGGGGGAATGTGTAAATATATACTTAGTGCTCTTTGACCTTTCTGGGATCTCACTATTCAGTCTACATTGAAATGTTTGAACTGAAAATCCACATAAACTTTTGCTTGTCATGTCACATGACTATAAACAGAAGCAATAAGGGATGATAGGCATAGTTAGAAAGGAACAAAGGGAGGAAGCACTAGTAAGAATGACAAGAACAAGTGAAAGTTTCGAAAAGAGGCTGAAAATGTGTTTCTCTAATACACTGGTAAGGATGAAACAGTTCTTTGCAGAACTATTATACCAGTTAATTAGTGTGAAAGTCCAAAAAGAAATTTTCATAGGCAATTCTGCCCAAGATCTAAAAATGAAGCAATAACGTCTGTTTCCATTTTTGTTAGCAATGACAATAAATGCAAATCATTGCAGAAATGGCATGTTGGGTAATGGAACAATGAAAAGAGAAATCCCTCTTCTTTAAAAATTATATGATTCCATGACATTAAATGATGAGAAATATCTTTTAAGGACCTACTGCTCTCCAGCCACCATTTGGTACATCTATCTTCCATTATCTCTTCCTTCCTTCCTTCTTCCTTCCTTCCTTCCTTCCTTCCTTCCTTCCTTCCTTCCTTCCTTCCTTCCTTCCTTCAATTCAACAAATATTTATCAGGTATCAAGCACTGTTCTAGGCACAGGGAATAAAGTAATTTAAAAAACATATAAAATTCCCTGACCCCTTGGAATTTATTTCCTAGCAGAGAAAACAAACAAGGCCAGGAATGGCCTCATTGAGACAGTCTTTATATGTAGAGGCTGGAAGGATATGAGAATGTGCCTATCCAGCTAGAGGGAGAATGTTTTAAGGAGAGAAGTACCTGCAAAGGCCCTGTGGTGAGAACATGCATGATGTGCTGGAGAAATAGCAAGGAGGCTAGTAGCTGGAAAGGAGTGAGCATGGGAGAGTAATAGGATTTGAGATCAGAGAAGTACTCGGGTGTCAGAATATGCAAGGCCTCATGGGCCATTGTAAGGCCATTGGCTTTTATTGAGAGTGACACAGGAAGGAAACAGGGGTTTGGTTTTGTTTAAATCAAATGTTTATTTTCAAATAATTCTAAACATATAGAAAGATTGCCAGGATAGTATAGAGATCCTCTATGCCTTTTACTCAGCTTTCCTTAATGTTAATATCTTACATGGCCATAGTGGATTTTTCAAAATCAAGAAATTGACATTGGTACAATACTACTAACCAAACTACAGATTCCATTTGAATTTATCAATTTTTCCAGTAATGTCCTTTTCCTGTTTTCTAGATTCTGCTCTAATGGAGGATACCATATTGCATTTAGAAATGAAGGGTTTTGGGATTCCCTGGGTGGTGCAGTGGTTTAGTGCCTGCCTTTGGCCCAGGGACACGATCCTGGAGACCCGGGATCGAATCCCACGTTGGGCTCCCGGTGCATGGAGCCTGCTTCTCCCTCTGCCTGTGTCTCTGCCTCTCTCTCTCTCTCTCTCTCTCTCTCTCTGTGTGTGTGTGTGTGTGGCTATCATAAATAAATAAATAAAAAAGAAATGAAGGGTTTTGAGCAATGAACTGACCTTCATTTTGCAATTTTACTCTGGCTTCTCCATCTATACTCACAATTCATTTGCTATATACAGTATTTCTACTTCATTTATATCAAAGCAATGAATACTCATAATAAAATTACTTATCTGGTGGTAGACTCTGTTCTACTAGATGTTTTTCATTCCACATGACATTAAATAGATGCAGCCCTTTAATTCCCAGCATGTATTAAGGTAAATCAGCTGTGCATTTGAGAACATATACTTAAAGAAGCCCTTTAATGTTAAATAGAAGAAACTAGGGCTCAGAAACAGGATCATTGTTCAAGAGCGTAATTAGATCAATCACCCAAATATGGCCCATAGTTCAGATTTTGCTTTTATCTTCATTATAAGGGATGCCTGGGTAGCTCAGCAGTTAAGAGTCTCCCTTTGGCTCAGGATGTGATCCTGGAGTCCCAGGATAGAGTACCACACTGGGCTTCCCGCATGGAGCCTGCTTCTCCCTCTGCCTATGTCTCGGCCTCTCTCTCTCTCTCTCTCTCTCTCTCTCTCCATGTCTCTCATGAATAAATAAATAAAATCTTTAAAATAAATAAATAAAATATCTTCATTATACTGACGGTACAATTGGGTCAGCTTATTTGGGTTCCAATTGAGTAGCACTTTACAAATATTCCCATATACTGATGAACTGCCTTCACAATTATTCCCGTACTCAATAATATACAAAATACACTACATCAGGCATTATCTAGAATAGATTTCTTTTCTCAGACTTATGTGTGCAGAGACAGAAGGTCAGGGTGCCCTGGTTAACATAATGTCTGAATCATGCAATTTAAAGCACCATGTGATCCAACCACATGTTTTAAGTAATTACCTATAAATCCAGATACTGATGAATTAAATCTCACCATTCCACAGACACCTTGCTATCATTTCCATTAGTGTTAATGAGCCATTCCATTTTCCTGGTAAATTTACTTAGAGACCACATAGTTGTCCAAATAATAGCTCCCATTTTTCCTTAACATTTCATGTTGAGATTTATTAGTCTTTTAATGAATTCCATCAACTGTCAGGGAGACATTTAATGGTGATGTGAATAAAGCACTACTTACTAAAATGACGCACATAGTGTCCTATAAAATGTGTTTTAATTCATATTATTTGCTCTTCACACTGTTGGCATTTGCCCACCTCTGCTACCAATTTTAGATAGTAGTTTCAATACTGTTTAAGGTAAATTCTTCTGAAAATAAATAATTTTCCTTTTTATTATAGTATCCACTTAGATCTTAGCATAATGATAGATTTCTATCTTTTTTAATTTAAATTCCAGTTAGTTAACACATAGTGTAATATTAGTTTCAGGAATAGAATTTAGTAATTCATCACTTACATACAACACCCAGTGCTCATCACAAGTGCCCTTCTTGATATCCATAGCCCATCTACCTCCCCTCCAACAACCCTCAGTTGTCCTCTATAATTAAGAGTCTGTTTTATGGTTTGCATCTTTTCTCCCCCTATGTTCATCTGTCTTGTTCCTTAAATTCCACATAGGATTGAATCATATATTTGTCATTGTCTTACTGACTTACTTTGTAAGCATAATACACTCTAGCTCCATTCGCATTGTTGCAAATGGCAAGATTTCATTCTTTTTCTTTGGCTGAGTAATATTCCATTGTACATATCTACCACTTCTTTATCCATTCATCAGTGGATAGATATCTGGGCTCTTTCCATAATTTTACTATTCTTGATAAACATCTGGGTGAGTGTGTCCCTTTGAATTAGTATTTCTGTATCTTTTGGGTAAATATCTTATAGTGCAATTGCTGGATCATAAAGTAGTTCTATTTTTAACTTTTTGAGAAATCTCTATACTGTTTTCTGGAGCAGCTGCAGCAGCTTGCATTCCCACCAATAGTGGAAGAGGGTTCCCCTTTCTCTGCATCCTCACCAACACCCGTTGTTTCCTGTATTGTTAAATTTAGCAATCTGACAGGTGTGAGGTGTCTCTTTGTAATTTTGATTTGTATTTCCCTGATGATCAGTGATGTTGAGCAGCTTTTTTCATGTCTGTTAGCCATCTGTATGTCTTCTTTGGAAAAATGGCTATTCATGTCTTCTGCCCATTTTTTTAAACTGGATTGTTTGGGTTTGGGGTGTTGAGTTTTATAAGTTCTTAATATATATATATATGGATACTAACCCTTCATCAAATATGTAATTTGCAAATATCTTCTCACATTCCATAGTTTTGTTGACTGTTTCCTTCTGGTATGGAAATCTCAGATATTTTGTTCTTGAAAGCCAACTTACTAAACGCATTTGCTCCAGCTTAAATATTATTTTATTGGTGGATTTACCATTCTGAGATTCATCCAAGGCAAATCTAAAAAAACAAGGAATAGAACATGAATTTGTTTAAGAAATATCAAAAATTTCTCACCATTTCTTAACACTAGTAAAATTTAAAAAGTAATTTAAAAAATAAAAAAGAGGGTGCCTGGGTGTCTGAGTCGGTTAAGAACCTGCCTTCAAATCAGGTCATGATCCTGGAGTCCTGAGTTGGAGCCCTGCATCAGACTCCCAGATCAGTGAGGAGTCTGCTTCTCTCTCTCTGCTCCTATCTCTGTTTGTGTTCTCTGACTCACTCACTCACTCTCAAATAAATAAAAATTTAAAATTAAAAAAAATTGTAAAAAGAAAAGTAATTCTTTGGAAGTTAGTATAACTGGATAAACAGACTGAGAAATGATGGAAAGGAGGTAATTGAAACAAGCAATAAGTCATGTTTTACGCAAATTTTACAAAGAATTGCAATAAAATTTGATGTTACTCAAGGTCAGCTATGGAGGCCATGGGTCATAAGACAATTGCTACATTAAAATTTGGACAGTGTTTCTTTTGGGGTGAATGTTACAAGCTAATTTTACAGTGCTTACCTAGAAGGCCTTTTCAACTTTTGGTTTACAAAAATCTATTGACTTGAAAGCTTCCTCTCTAGTTGTTCTATGTTCTTTCTAGTAAATGGATGATGTGAGTTATGTTATCTGTCCTGCCAGTTAATCTTCATGCATTGCTGGTGACTTTATTTCCTTTTCTGAATAGATACACAGTTTAAATAATTTTCTAATAGAATTTAAACTAACTAAAGCCTATTTGTCTAAGATTTTAACATTTGAAATTATAGCTATAACTCCAATCACAATAATTTCTACAGCAGAAATGTCTATTGAAATTTGTGTGATTTACATCAAGAGTATCATCATCCATTGATAGATATTGGGCACATTTAGTATGAAATATGAAAATAGCAGTTTCTTCTTTCCCCTCTGTTATTATAAATACCTCCCTAATGAAATGATCCATTAACTATGTCACTTCAAAATAGTATTATCCAATGGATCATCTCTCCTAGATGTCTGTCAAAAAAGAGGAAATGAACATATGTATTTACCTGCCAACATCTATAATGCCTATAAAACTGTAGCCATATATTATAGTTGTGTGTGACTATGAAACTGGTATTAATTTATCTATGAAATTGGTTAGCTATTCATAGTAGAAACTGATCTTCTCGTTATCTAAAGCAGTCTGTGTATAGTAATAGTAGTAGTAATAATAGCTAATATTTATGTGAAACTTATTATATGATTAATAACATGCTGATTACTTATATTTATATGGCTGAAAACTTTTAACACTTTCTTATGTCATCCTTAGAGGTTAGTGAGACATCTTAGAAATAGCCCTATTATAGCATTGAGTGGTAAAGCATGGGAAACATTATACATATTTCAATGGGAATTTTACCTTCTAAGATTCCTACCCATAGAGCTCATTAGCATTATCATTTGATTTCACCACTGGTACTAACTGGCCTATAAATCATTGAGATTCTCAGAGTTAAATATATAGATACATACACGTCATAAAATATATATGCACACTGGGATCTCAATATATCAGTGTGTTTTATACTCTATAAAAGTGACTTTTGAGATAGAGTTTTAATACCTGAAAAAAACCAAGATGTATTTATTATTTATGCTTATCTAGCTGTATAATGAATGATTTGAAAATCAATGGCAAATGATCAAGTTCAAATACAAATCAGAAACGTACTTAAGTCAGTACAATTCTGACTATTCCACTTCACTTGACTTGCACCTCAGTACTTTATTAAATTGTATGGGCTTATTTGCCCTAGAAGTCTAGATTCAGTATTTGCATTCATTTTTTCAGGGTAATGCCCTTTTAGTAAGTCTCACATATTCCACCCACCAACCAGAAAGTTGAACCACAGAGCAGTAGTTCTTGATTACAACCAGGGAGTAATACTAACTAAAATGAGAAAATGTTTACACATGAGCAGGTTTGAGTACAAATGGACAATGATTCTCTAGGTGTTGCATCAAGTTCACATTTACATACATTTTTAATACAGATGAATATATCATTTCTTGTTTAAAACAAGTAACATAAAACTGAAAATAAACCAGAAAAATCTGAATGTTGGGAAAGCATAACTGCACAATTTATTTTTAAATATAAAATGTCATTGTGAGAAGCGCTAATATCAGCCTACCTTCACTACCTCCACTATCTTCAAACCTGAACCAAGCCATCTCTTTAGATTCGCTATTAAGACCAATATTATATACAAAGGTTAATATGTGAGAAAATTTATATGGCTTATCATTGGCAAAAATTCAGATTCCTCAAGAGTTCCTGCTTCAGGACTGGTTTCAATCTTCCCATCTCAACGTTCATCACTTTTGAGCAAATAGTCATAATTACCTCTCTTAATTTTACCTTTTTTACCTACTTTTTTCTTTTTCCTGAGATAGGAGTGCAAAGAAGTAATGAAATGGCCAAAGATAAATAGTAAGAAGAGGCTAGAGCAATGCTTTCCTAATTTGAAAAGTTAATTATATTGAATTATTCTTATTATACCACAATCCTATTGGTGTTCATGACAGAAAGGAAACTTCCATCCAATACTAAAAAGTAAAGACTGTTGCTAACAGAGAGAAAAATGATGGATTTGCCTGAATCTCATTTTTATATATTAGTACTCAGAATAATGCATTGAAATAAATTAGGTAGTGGGGTGTCATATAAAATTTTAGTTTAAAGTTTATTTTGGCATTGGGATCAATATAATCTTAGATCCAATACTCACCCTAAGTTTTTATCTTCCTACACAAAAGGCATTAATAGGGGTGCCTGGGTAGCTCAGTCAGTCAAGCCTCCAACTCCTGATTTAGGCTCAGGTCATAATCTCAGGGTGGTGTGATTGAGCCCGATATGGTGCTCGATGCTGGACATAGAGCCTGCTTAAGATTCTCTCTCTCCTCCTTCTGTCCCTCAATCCCCTCTCTCTCTCTTCCACTTAAAAAAAATCAGTAATACGGGAGATGCCTTAGTCACTGTCAGACATTTAACAGATTTCCTTAGTGGACAGCCTGGATTTTAGAGCTTGTATTTTAGCTTTACCCATATTTAGACTTTTTACTCACTCCAATTTGCAAAATTTCAAATAAAGCTTTTGGTTTGAAGGAATACTATGCCATCTTTGAAACTGTGATTACTGGCTTGCTTACATAGAGTTACATTATTGCAATGTTTTAGAAACAAAGGAATCATAATGGTTCAATAGGTAAGATACTTTTATTGGCGCATTCTACTATTCTATGTGGTATGGATGAAGAGTTAGCGTTTAGTCTAATAAGAATACAACATTTTATTTACTATATCTTGCACTTTATCAGTAAAATTCATTCAATTATTCAAATATTTACTGAGTCCTTATGATGTGCCAGAAGCAGTTCTAGGCTCTGAAATTATAATGCATTTTAAATATCTTATTTGTAAAGACCTGTTTTCATTAGAAAGCCCTATTTAATAGTAACTCTTCTTTAGCTACTGGTCTCAAAGCATGTTCTTTTAATCACTTATTGATGTCCACCACTTATAAAAAATTACATTATCTACTGGATATAGAAATAGTTTTCCACTTTCAAAAGTCAGGAAGAAGCCTATTATTTAAAAGAAAATATCTGTTTTGCTTCTCTTATTTCTTGCAACAAGAACAGTATGATTCAGAATGACTTTTGTAATAATTACATGGAACTTCTTCTGAAACTTCTCCAATTTTCTTTTTGTTTTAATAGCAGTCTAATGATTCCTTGGGAAATCCTATATGGAAGGTAAAGGGTAATACCAACAGAGTCCATTTACAAATGAGGAAACGGTAATTATTTACCTTAGATTCAGGTTCAAATCAGAAAGTCAGAAGCTATTGTTCAAGCTCAAAAAAGATAATGATTTTTGTCCAGCATGTTTTTCAGATTATTGATTGATCTCAAGGTCATGTAATAATTTTTACAATTTCCCTTTAGCTTTATGCCAGCAACAATTGCAATTTGTCCCCAGTCTTGGGAAGGGATCAAGAGGTTGGCAAGGAGTCATGCGGATGTTTTAAGAGACCTGCAGGAACATTAGTAATGTCATAGTGTATGTGTGTATGCAGTTACCAATCAACTAACAAGAATCTGAAGAATTTACAATAAATTGTATTAAACAGCTATAAGAATAAATTCAGAGAGCTGTTTGATTTTTTTATCTAAGATGTTTTTTGAATACTTTTTCAAGTTATTATTAATGTTTGAGACTTTATGCCTTTCTCTTTCAGTCTCCCAAGGTAAAATACAAGCTACTGGTATTAGTATTAAATACTATCTTTAGGGACAATTCTTTTAGCTGATAATCTTTGTATCTACCCTGGGAATTTCTTTCCTTGTATTCAAATTCCTGGCTGGAGATCTACTAAGAATAGAGTAAGGAGCAAGATAATCAACAGAAATTTTAAGTCAAAAACTAATATTGGGACCCCTAGGTGGCTCAGTGGTTGAGCATCTGCCTTTGGCTCAGGGTGTGACCCTGGAGTCCTGGGATGGAGTCCCACATTGGGCTCCCTATAGGGAGTTTGCTTCTCCCTCTGCCTGTGTCTCTGCCTCCGTGTGTCTCCCATGAATTTAAAAAAAAAATTTTTTTTAAAAACCCCAAAAACAAAAACTAATACTAGTGTATGGGATTGCACTTTCAGGAAAGAAGCTTTTTGTATTAAGGCATTTCACAAACCTAGTTGTCTTCCTTGAGTTTGCTGATATTCATTCTGTCAGATTTCAGTTACCCAGTTTTTGGAATATGATTCAGAAATATGTGGTATTTGTACTAAAGAAACGGCATTGGATGTTTGGGGGTGGGAGCTTGGGGAAAAGGCTGTAAACAGAAGCTTGGGTTGCCATGATCTTTGGGTCCTCACTTTCTAGGAGTCACCAACGTTACCTCTTTTGACGTCCCCTAATCCAATAAGCCCCTGTATTTCAAAAGAGATCTGTTGAATAACATTGCCCAATGGCCTGCATATCCCAAGTTAGACCTATGCATAGATGGCCTGGCTTCTTGACCATTCCCATATTAAGCTTTGGTTCTGTAGACTTTAACACTGTCTCTTCTATCCTAGATTGTGGATAGGACAATATTAGACTCTGGTGAAAAACATAAAGGTGGCTTGTTGATCTGTGAGTTATTAGGATCACTGAGAGTCTACTCAAGAGTACTTCTCAACCATATTTTCTGATCATTTGGGACCCAATCTCAATAGGCTGAAGCTCCATAGGTCAGGAAGATATTTAGAAACAGAAGCATCTGAAGAACTCCACAGTCTGACTGCTAATGTTACCCCTGTCTCCCAGAGTCAGGAGCACTGTCAGATCCTTAGACTCCAGTCCAGATCCCGTGCAAATGAGATGCCTGGAGAAATATTAATTTACTGTGTTCAAAATCTTCTAAAACTCTACTTTTAATGTCATTAAAACCTCTAGCATTTAGTGTCATTTGCCCTCCCCTGTCAGGTCTGTTATCTGACCCATAGCTTGGAAGCCTGGATATTATGAACCCACAAAGGAAAACTCAAAAGTTATGTAGAACTATTGATTTCCTTTTTCTCATCCCAGAAGAAATTATTTTTTTCTGGAAACTCAGCTATATGGTGCCACAGGGGTGGAAGGTAAGAAAGAATCTAGCCAAACGAGAATATGACTTTTCATTTATGTCCTTAGCACTTTCATTTACCTCGTGTGTAAAAATCATTTAATTCAACAAGTATTTATTGAACCCCTAGTATGTGGCAGACACTGTTCTAAGTACTAGATGTTGTCAGTTAACAAAACTAACTAACTACTTCTTGTCATCAAGCTTATAGTTTCTTTACAGGGTTGTTGTGGTAATTGAGACATGCAATATATTTGGCACTATGCTTGGCATATAAAAACTATATAAAATGCAGATTATGTTTAATAGAAAATAGGACAAATGGCAATGTTCCAGGTAGAGCTTAATTTAATCATCATTTGTCATTGCTATGATGAATATTGTAAAAATGAAAGATTTAGTTTGATACTTTCTAAGTCAAAACATGACAAAAAATATCCTTAGAGTCAATTGAAAAATGACGTTAATCTATCAGTTGATATTCTGACTTTCACAGCAATAGTCTAGTGCAAGTATTAACTTAATCCTAGCATAATTTATAAAATTTAAATATTAGTTCTGTTACAGCTGCCTTTTTCCATTTTTGAATAGTGCTGAGATCTCATCCCGAGGGTATGTTCTCTTTCCTAAGAAAAAACGCACATTTGATGAAAAAGATTCTGTGAAATATTTTAAGATGCTTAAGAAGAAAAATTTGCAATATGATTTTCCATTATTAAAATATGCCTCAATCTTTCAAAAAATGCTTCCATTTTTTGCTATGAATGAGACTCAATTGAAAATCAGTTATTCAATTGCCTTTTGATCTTTAGAAATTGAAGCTATCTGACAGCTTGCAGAATTATAGAGTTCCCTTTTTAAAAGTTCAACACTTTTAATAATAATCACCTTATTTTGTGTTAAAATCCTCAATAGTGTAATTAAAATATTATTCTTTATTATGTAAGGGAGACCTAATGGAACTACAAAGGCCAGAAAGTGAATCATAGTTGGAAAAATCATGAGATTAGCAGCATGACTAAACAAGAAGAAAAAAAGAAGTCTAGTGGATCTTAACTTTTTCCAATGATTAGAATGTTACAACTGTAATGCAGTTATAAGACATGCAACATACACATAGTAAAAGACAATCCGCATTAGATTTTAAAATCCGCTATAATATTAATAAAGAAAGGAGTTCTGTATCATATATATATATATATATATATATATATATATATAATCTCTATATAATCACTATAATCACTATATGTGTTTAGCAATGGTGGGAAATTTCCTCAAAGTATTCTTTTGAATGGATATTCCTATCCATTAGGATGTAACCTAATACAGAAAAATCGTCATAAGAATTGAGACCTTCTGATCTTATGTGCTGTTCCTTTTGAGTTCCAAATGATATTTTTCTCAAAGATGTCTGTATGTTTCTCTAAATGAGTTCAGATTTGCTTTAAAATATCTCAACTCATTACATACAATCCAGGATGACTCTGAGATTTGTGTTAAGGGAGTATCTTGAATTTTGGTGCCCAGGTTTCTAGACATAGCCAATGGTAGATGTTTTTGTTTGTCAGAAATCATTGCAAACCTGCAGAACTTTCCTGTTCGATCCGTGAATGCTGTGGTCATTCAAAATGCATTAAGGTGCACTGGGTAGTCCAGTGAGTTGACTGTCCAACTCTTGGTTTTGGCTTAGGTCATGATCTCAGGGTTGTGGGATTGAACCCTATGCTGGGCTCCACTCTTGGGGAAGTCTGCTTGAGATTCTCTCCCTCCACCCCTTCCCCCACTCACATGCTCACTCACTCTCTCTCTCTGTCTCAAATGAATAAATCTTTAAAAAACAAAATGCATAAATGTGATACATATTTACAACAAAACAGTTTATGTTCTTTCTATTTATATCCAAACCCATTTTATGAAGACTGTTTTGAGGTAAGTTGCAATGTCTCATTAACCTCATTCTATAGGTGGAGTAAAGGAGGAAGGAATTATCTGTTTGCCTTTTTACTGTCTTCGCATTATATAATGGTTTGTTGTCTAACAGAATCACCTTAGCAATTTATTTATTATTTATTTATTTATTTATTATTTATAGTTATTTATTTTAAAGATTTTATTTATTTATTCATGAGAGACACACAGAGAGAGGCAGAGACACAGGCAGAGGGAGAAGCAGGCTCCATTCAGGGAGCCTGATGTGGGACTTGATCCCGGGACTCCAGGATCATGCCCTGGGCCGAAGACAGGTGCTAAACAGCTGAGTGACCCAGGGATCCCCACCTTAGCAATTTTAAGTGCGGCATAACCTCTCAGACTTCTGCTAACAAGTGAATATAAGCTGTGGTTACTAAATTTCCTTCAAGGTAATTGGGGTGATCCAGCAAACTTCTTCAGGGAAGCTATAAAAAAGGGGGCCATTTGGAAAGAGATGGTATTATATCTAAGATTCTGAGATGTTTTCTGTATCATGCCCCAGTGGCATATATGATAATCATGAAGGCAGGAGGAATAATTTAGCAGGTCTTTGGAAAGGCCTAACTAGTTGCACTATCACATCATGCTACTTCAATTCTCTGCATAATGCTTGTTAATTAATGTTGATTTTAAAAATTTAATTAGTTAATTAATTATCTGTCTCCCTTTACCAGAATGTAAAAGGTAGCTGAGGAGGTAACATTTAAACAGAAATTTATGGGATAATGAAAAGCCCAGGAAGTATCAGGAAATGATATTACAGCCAGAGTAATAATAGCTCATTCCAAAGTCCTAGACTGAGAATGAGTTTGGTATGTTTGAAGGAAAGAAAGGACATAATATCTAGAGCATAGCAGAATAGAATAGCGTGAAAGATTTTGGAGAGGCAAAGGCCAGGTCACATAGAGTTTGGTAAATCAGAATTAGGGGTGTTACCAATTGATTTTTCTTTCCCCAACAAAGAGGTTGGAATCCTTGGAGTGACCCCTCTCTCTCCTTGAGAGTACTTTCTCCGTTAGGTGTCACAAAGCAAAACTGAAACCGAAGCAGGGTGTTGGACAGCACAAGTGTTATTCAATGGCCAAAGAATGGAGAAGCAGAATCTTTACAAATCAACTTTGCTGACTTTCATGGAGCCCCATTGTAACAACATATCTTAATTTATTAACTTGCGATTTAAACTTTTCCATTGATCCATGTCAATCCCTCTCTCCCACTTCTTTCCTTGTCGGATAGAATACATTACTCATTATTATCTCCCAGTAAATTTTGCTCATTCTATCTTCTATAATTTTACATATACCAGTCTCCTAATCTAAAATACTTTTTCATCTTTATTCTACCATTCTTTGGGGCCTCAGTTCTCTAGGGCTTCAAAATATCAGGGTAATCCTCCATTTGTCTGAAGCATGTGACCTCTATGATGCTTTAACTTCTACAGGGCACTCCTCTTGTATTTTGCTTTCTTATGAAGTATTGCATCTGTATTGTTTTGATATCTACAGTGAAGTCTTATATTTTTTCCTTTTAAAAAAGATTGATTGATTTTAGGGAGAGAGAGTATGTACACATGTATGAGGGGAGTAGGGAGGGCCAGAGGGAGAGAGAGTCTTAAGGAGACTCCACGCTGAGTGCCCATGGAGCTTGATCTCATGATCCTGTGATCATGACCTGAGTCCAAACCAAGAGTTCAAAGCTTAACTGACTGTGCTACCCAGGCACCCCTGTATCTTGTTCTTTGAGGATGTATGGAATCCATATTGCTTTAATTTCTACTCCTGTTTCCTCTATTTTGTTCCTTTGTGTGTCCATCACCTCTAGCATAGTACCTGGCGTAAGCTTCATATTCAATACATATTTGTTGAGTATGTGATGAAAGGATTCATTAATATGCATTGTTGGTTATCACTGATGTATTTTTTCCATCTTTCCACCTGGATTGTATGTTCTCTACAGCAAAACCCAGGTCTTATATTTCCCACCATATCATTCATAACATCTAGCAAGGTGACCTAGAGAAAGTAATAGACTGAAAAGTTAGCAACTCCTGTTTTTCCTAAAATGCATCTCTTTCCTTATCCTAATTGACTTCTCACCGATTCAAGTAACTTTGAGAGGTATGGGAAGGAGGGGTAATAATAGATACATTGTCGGTGCTCAAATTCGGTGTCTCAGCTGTGGGGGATGTGATTCAGATATCTGGTAAAACCTCTGGCAAACTCAAACTTAAAGATGCTTGTAAGATACACTTTCTGTAATTCTGGAAATTTACCAACCCTCCTTGGTAAGCAGATCCTATGCCCAGGAGCAAGATTGGACTATTCTTTTTTTTTTTTTTTTTTTTTTTAAGATTGGACTATTCTTAAACACTTCCAATAAATGGGTATGTAATAGCCACACAGATTGTTTCTACGTAATAAAGAACATGAGATTAAGAATAGTCAGTTCATCCTCCCATAAATTTTAATGAGGAAACTGAATTGACTGCCAAGCAATTTGATTATTAAAAAAAATTAATAGTAGGCAGACACAGTTTAATGTAAAGGCCATCAGAATATGAAACGGAGGACCTGGATTCAAGTTCTAATATTTTCCTTAACTAGATGTATGACTTTGGAAAATTTGCTTAAATTCTCTGAAATGTATTTCCTTATCTTCAAAGTAGGTATGATCAGAAAGGCGGTGAGGAGAGAATGAGATAGTGCATGAGTAGATCTTTGAAGGTATATGTGCCAATATAAATAATAAGGGGGCAAAAACATAATTTAAGAGATGGAAAATGTACATGTAGATCCAATAACTCACAGCCATGTTGCCTTACTGTTCCCTGTCAGGCACTGCACGCTTTTATGAGATGATCCATTTCTGGCTGACTCGTTTCACATTGACAAGTGTTCTCGTGGTTCTTGTCTCAGACTCCAGAGAGCTGTTCTGAATTGTCACTTGGGTTCATCCAGGCATCCCTCCAGTAGTGTTGGATTCCAATAGTTGTGGAAATTACCAGTTTTCCTGTCTGATGTGGCAGCTGGTAAGCAAACAGAACCCTCAATTTTATGTCAATAGCGCTTGGTATTTGGAAATTACCAGATTACAAAATTCAATAGCATCTTTGTATTGTCTTAACAGCAAGCCACCAGTGAAAGTCCAGGAAGCCATTTACATCACATTAGACCTCTGAATGATTTGGTATAAAAGTAGTTATAGTCTTGATAGCTCAGCTTTGCCAATCACAAAAGAATAATTCGAATCCCTTAGAGAAAACAACAAAAAATCTCAGTAAGTAAACATTTCTTTTAAGTATATGTAGAAAATAGGTTAGTAGAAAACAGTGACAGAGGAACAAAATGCGTTATTCAAAGTATTAATTATACATATCAACTAATTAATAATATAATTCTATTAGGTTTAGAAAGGAGATCAAGGTTAATTTTATTATCAAGTGCCCTCGGCCTTATTCATTTAATAGTAGAGGATACATAATCTATCAAAATAAAAAAAAGTTTAAAGCAATTTAAAATTGCTTTAACAAGGTCAGAAATTAAGTTTTCAGGTATTCATTCCAGAGTAAGTGCAATGTCATGACTTTAATAACAGCTAAAACTAAATTTAGACTTTTGAGAAAATTTTTTTTTCTGAAGAAACACAGACCTTGAAAATACCTTGAAGGAAATTACTAACCTCTCTGGAAATTAATGAATTCTTATAATATTCCTAAAGGGTTATGGGATGTTTTATAATTGTCCATTGCAGATGGGAAACCAAAGAGCTTGGCCAAATTTCTATTTTTAAGGATGAACTGACTGGGACTCTTGCAATGTTCTTCACTTTCAGTTTGTCCATCATTTGGCCTTGTCTTTTTTTTTTTTTTCTTCCTAATACAGAGTGAGGAGATAACAAATATTTGTTCTTTGTTTTGGATTCTTATTTCATTCACTAAAATCTCTAGTTATACTCTGGACTGTTTAGAGCTAAATGAAAATCTTAGTTTTGAATGTGCAATATTGTACTTTCTTTCTAATTTTTGATGCCCAGCCCATAGGATTACGCATCTCCACATGCTGTCATGTGACGCACTGAAATCAGTGTGGGCCACATGCTAGTCAGCCAGTGGAATGTAAGCAGAAGTAGCATACACTACATATGTCCAAGCAAAAGCTTTGAGAAGCATAGGATGCTCCCAACGTTTTTCCCTCCCTTTGCAATGACAAGGGCATGGCTAGATAGGAACTTCTCCTTTTAGCCTGTGTCTCAGAAGAAGACAGGCAGAGTGGAGCTGGAGCTGATCATAGATGACTCATAACATGAATAAAAAATAAATCTTTATTATCATAAGCCATTGCGATTATACAGTTGTTTTTTAACACAAATATCTTAGTAAAATTTGACAGTACACAGTTCTCACCATATTGTGATAGATTAAATAAAGGACTATTTTAGTTCTGATGCATAAAAGGTATTCAGTTGGGGATTTACGCAAAAGCTTGATATTTGCATTTGGTTCATTGTCACTGGATTTTCATCATCTTAATTACAGTATTGTCTGGATACTGGAATAAAGGATATATATGTCTTTTAGAAAAGAGACAAAAGTTATGTTTCAGTGTATCACTCAGCTATACAAAAGCAGATAAAATTCAGTAGACAATTGGCATTTCTATATTTAAAATGGACAATATACATGTGATTGTTAAGTCTGTGACGAGGTGATTTATACTTTTGCTGAGGTGTCTGTTTGAGTGGTATTCTTGGTGAACTCATGATCCTGGCATTTGGCTTGTCACGGAATTTATGGAAAGCCCTAGTCCAATGTCCTTCAAAGCTTAGTTCCTGGACCAGCAGCATGAGAACTTGGGACTTTGTTAGGAATGTAAATTCTCAGACTTTACCCCAAACTAACTGAATCAAAAACTCTTGGGTTGAGGGCCTAAAAATCTGGTTTAACCAACCCTCCAGTTGATCCTTGTGCTTGTTAAAATTTGAGAACCATTGGCTTTGTCATTTTCCTTGAAGGCCTTTGTTACTGTCTCTATCACCTAGTGGGACAGGATCTAGAAATCAGATTTTTAAAAGCATCCTTGTAAAAAAAAAAAAAATTAAAAAAAAATAAAAGCATCCTTGTTATTCCTGATACTGGTGGCTCATTTTCACTGGCTTACATTTTAAGAGATAATAGAATAGTATTATTCAGAATATAACTTTCACAGTATATAAGTGACATTCAGAAAGAACTTGGAATACAGCTAATGTCAAGGGTTTCATGTACATGCAATTTATTTATTTATTTTAAAAGATTTTATTAATTTATTTAACAGAGAGAGAGCACAAGTAGGCAGAGTGTCAGCCACAGGGAGAGGGAGAAGCAGACTCCCACTGAATGGGGAGCCTGATGGGGGCTCATCTCAGGACCCTGGGGTCATGACCTCAGCCAAAGGCAGATGCTTAACTGACTGAGCCACCCAGGCACCCCTGTACATGCAATATAAAGTATTACATTGATGTCCAAATAATCATTATTATAATAAATATTAGCTTTTACAGAAGAGTGAAAACACAAATATGATTCCACAGTGTCTCTTGACATCCACAAGGAGCTGGGCCACTGCCAAGACCACAAAGCATGAAGTTCTAGTCCCTGCTTTTCTCTACCACACATTTTAGCTGCCTGCTCATCCTTTGGTACTGGTTGCCCTAAGGAGGAAGATAGGAGAAAGGGAACCTAAAGTTTGGAAAATAGCTTCCCAGGGGCAGATGCCTTAAATTAAAACATGAAAGCAGAAATCAGGGTCAAATCTGGGAAGGTAGCTCTGGTTGGGGTTTTGTCAGGATGAAGAGAGATCTGGATCCTTTCTCTCACCCCCAAAGTCAATAAGAAAGAAAAAGGAAAGAAAAGAAGTCAGAAGGAAAGAGGGAAAGCAATGAATTGTCAATAACAGTCTGTTTTAAGGGCTAATTTTCCATCCTGTGCCAACATTATGCTCATATTAAATCACCACCTGAATACCATGAACTCTGGCTGGTCTTAATGTAGCAGAATATTTCCTGTAGTTAGAACGTGAGCACCATGGGAGGGATCTTTGTCAGGCTTATTGCTGCTATACTCCAAAGCCCTGACTAATCAGTGAAGCCCAAAGGCAGCTTTACTATGAAGTCTTAGGCCTCTTCCCTGGTAAGGTCACTTTCAATATACAAAATTTTATTTTTATAATTTTGTATTATTTTTCTTAAAGAGGACCCTGCAAATTGTATAAGTTTCAGATCTTCTCAAACATGGATCTGCCTGTGGTTAGGAAGTAAGAAGGAGAGGTGAAGTATGCTTAGACAAAGGTGGGAGCATGGAAGGAGAAAAGAATAGAAAATATGTTAGAAGACAATCAGCTATACCTGGTGATTGATTAGGCTGTGGAAAAAGGAAATAAAAAGTGAACAATCCTATTTCTTTCTTTGATGATATTATTCAGTTCAAAGATAAATAATTTGTAACAGGCAGGATATCTGGATATCAACTAATAAATAGTAAGAATCTCAATGATACATTTTTTTTTCCAAAGTGGAGAAATAGGTACATTCTGCTATAATTCAGTAGATTACAAACTGGTTAAGTCACTGTACCAAACGATGGTGATTGAAGGTTTAATATGAATTTAGAAGTTTCTAAGGATATGTCAAATGCCAAGGTCTTTGTACCTCTTCTTTTCAATATATTTGTCACTGATTTGTACCAGATTATAGTCATATGCTCAATGCATTGATATATGTAATGTGATTTTGAAAAGACCAGAAGATTAAACTGAAAACTAAAAAGGAGGTAGAATTAGATACTACGTAATTTTAATTGGGATGCAGGACCTGGCAGCAATACTGTTAAAACTGAGTTCACTTTGTGTCAAGTGTGTGATGTCCACCTACAAAGGCTAATATCATCTAGGTCACATTAATGGAAATGGTATCTAGACTCTGGAATAAAGGAGTGGTAGCTTCATTTGGCTCTACGATGTTCACTACTATCTTTAAAGAGGGGCTTGTTGATGTGTTCTTCCTGATAAAACTAGTTCTATTTAAGTCCCTGAGGATAAAAATGGGATGAATATGAGCAGATTTAATTTTTATTATAATCACTTTTTACAAGAGAGATAAAAGATAGTAGCATGAATTATGTAGTGAATTATCTGTTGTATGTGTTCAATCATAGGTTGGAAGACAACCAATTGGTAGGCAGTTTCAGGGGAGATAAGCATTAGATAGCTGTTATTTCATGCAATTTAAAGTAACTATTTAATGTATCTCAGAGATTTCAAGATTCTATCACTCTATGGCTCCTCAATAATTTTTACTTAAATTCCAGATTGTCAGTCCAACTTCTGAGTTGTTCTTTTGACTCCTAATTGAACTGGCAGCAATCTATAGCATTTTCCTTTCTATATTTTCAGCTTTCATTTTATGTATCCAAAAGATAAATTCTTCTTGAAAACTCATCTACTACTTTTTCTTCTGTTGAAGCAGAATTCAGTTTATTTACCTATAGTAAAGCTCAATAAAGTGTAGTTTCTGGCATAATTAAAAATGTTAAATAAATAATTTTCACAAAAAAAAACCACAGTGTACAGACACCCTGGCTGAAAGTCCCATTCAGTTTATAAACTATAATCGTATCATTCTAAAGTTTTCAGCTCAAGTTTCCTTGAAAAAGATTCTGTAGTCATACCTACCAAAGTTTTCAGTCAAGTAACTGTCCAATTAGCATTAATAAATCATAAAATCAACCTTTTTTTGCCCAGAGCTAATCTAGAAAATATTCTTTTAAAACCTATTTTTCTATTTGATGCATATGCCAAATTTTCGCAGTAACAACATTTAGGGTCTTGTATCACTTGGACTAGTAGCACTTAGTTAATTCTCTTAAAAGTCAATAAATTAAAAGGACATTTAATAACAAGAGACAGTGTAATTAACTTTAATAAGCAGTTAGTATTAACCAACCATTCTTTTATAAACTAACAAAGATGACCAAACTTAGATTTAATTCTCTTGTTTCTATGAAAGAAATTAATTAATTCTTCAATATAATCACCATAATTAAAGGGAAAAATGCCTATCGATTAGTTGGTTATTTAAATATCATGAACAGCCATGGGAAATGGAAAAAAAGTCAAGATGAGCAATCAATAATCATGTTCAGAAAATAACCAAATCAAACGGTAAATCTGAGTACAACCATTATAAAGACTGATGAGAGATAAAAGATGAAAGTGTTATGACAGTATTTATAGAGTATTTGTTCTTTGTCCCCCAACATCTTTGTAAATTAGGATTTTCCTTATTACTTCATCAAAGTCCTCAGAAGAAATTTGCTCTTTAGAATACAACTGACAGCTTACTTTTTGCAACTGAATTGTCATTACACTATCCAGGAATACTTGCACTGTAAATGCTACTTTCAGGGGAAATAGTAGAGAAAGATATACATTCCTTAAAAAGCAATAAGGGTGTACTAAAATGACTCCATCTTAAAATTACCCATTATATGTGTCGTAGGCTGTTACTGAGCAGTGGTCCATCATTATAAGTAACATGTGACAACTCTAAAGAAATCATCAATATTTACTTTTATGGAAATAATAGTAGGAAAATATATTGAATATTAGGGCCTAGTGAAGTATTTAGAATGAGAACAAATTGTGTACTTATACTTTAAAAATTTATCTTAAGGGTACATTTTATTATACATCATCATCATCATCATCATCATCTATCTGCTATTGTATTTAATTACTGCTCTGGAGCTGAATGTTGATCTCATAACTCACCTATGGTGCTACAAATCCAAAAATATCTCAGTAATAGAAAGACTTTATAAGTAGTTGGATAGACCCCTATTCAGACATGGAATTTAGAGGGACGCCTGGGTGGCTCAGCAGTTAAGTGTCTACCTTAGGCTCAGGGCATGATCCTGGAGTCCCAGGATGAGTCCCACATCGGGCTCCCTGCATGGAGCCTGCTTCTCCTTCTGTCTATGTCTCTGCCTCTCTCTCTCTCTCTCTCTCTGTCTCATGAATAAATAAAATCTTTAAAAAAAGATAAGGAGTTTATATTTACTATATTACCATTAGCATGACTCAGGCATAACAGATAAATAAGGGCTGTATGTTTTAGTGAGTCATTCAGAAGGTACCACAAATTACTTGAAGCACGAACCAGTGTCTCTCCTCAAATGCAATCTTCTCTGGGAAGTCCTTCCTGATGCCTATTGAAAATAGCCACTTCTGTGCTGTTGGTTGTAGTTTCTTCCCTCTCATTTGTAATTTTACTTGAGTCTTTTCTCTTTCCTTTTTGATAAGTCTGGTTAAAGGTTTATCAATTTTATTAACATTTTCAAAGAACTATCTTCTGGTTTCATTGATCTGTTCTATTGCTTTTTTAGTTACTATATAATTTATTTCTGTTCTAATCTTTCTTATTTCCTTCCTTCTGCTGGCTTTAGACTTCATCTGTTGTTCTTCTAGCTCCTTTAGGTGTAAGGTTAGGTTACTTATTTGAGATTTTTAGTGATGTAAGAACTGAAATAGACACCAAGAAATGAAAAGACATTCCATGATCATAGATTGGAAGAATAAATATTGTTAAAATGTCTATACTACCCAAGGCAATCTACACATTTAATATAATCCCTATCAAAATAGCAATAGCATTTCTCATAGAGCTAGAACAAACAGTCCTAAAATATGTATGGAACCACAAAAGACCCCAAATAGCCAAAGTAACCTTGAAAAGGAAAAGCAAAGATTGATGCATCACAATTCTAGACTCCAAGGTATATTACAAAGCTGTAGTGATCAAAGCAGTATGATACTGGCACAAAAATAGATCAATAGAACAGAACAGACAACCCAGAAATAAACCCACAATTATTTAATCAAATAATCTTTGACAAATCAGGAAAGAATATGCAATGGGAAAAAGCCATTTCAACAAATGGTATTGGGAAAACCGGACAGCTACATGCCAAAGAATTAAACTGGGCCACTTTCTTACACATACACAAAAATAAATTCAAAATGTATTAAATACCTAAATGTGAGACCTGCAACCATAAAAATCCTAGAGGAGAACTCAGGAAGTAGCCCCTCTGACATTGGCCATAGCAACTTCTTTCTGGATATGAATCCTGAGGCAAGGGAAACAAAAGCAAAAATAAGCTATTGGGACTACCTCAAGATAAAAAGCTTCTCCACAGTGAAGAAAACAACCAACAAAGTTAAAAGGCAATCTATGGAATGGAAGAAGATATTTGCAAATGACGTATCTGATAGAGGTAGTATCCAAAATATATAAAGAACTTACACAACTCAACACCCCAAAATCAAATAATCCAATTTAAAAATGGACAGAAGAAAAAAAAATAAAAAAATAAAAATGGACAGAAGATATGAATAGACATTTTCCCAAAGAAGACACACAGATGGCCAATAGACACATGAATAGCTGCTAACATCACTCATCATCAGGGAGCTACAAATAGAAACTACAATAAAATATGACCCCATACCAGTCAGAATGGCTGAAATCAACAACACAAGAAATAACAGGTATTGGTGAGGATGTGGATAAATGGGAATACTCAGGCACTGTTGGTGGCAATGCTAACTGGTGCTGCTGCTCCAGAAAACAGTATAGAGGTTCCTTAAAATGTTAAAAATAGAACTACCCTACAATCCAGCAATTGCACTACTAGGCAGTTACCCAAAGAAAACAAAAAAACTAATTCAGAGGAATACATGCACCAGGTTGTTTATAGCAATATCTACAGTAGCCAAATTATGGAAACAGCCCAAGTGACCATCAACTGATGAATGAATAAGGAAGAGATGGAATATTACTCAGCCGTAAAAGAGAATGAAGTCTTGTCATTTGCAACGGTGTGAATGGAGCTAGAGAGTAATATGATAAGTGAAATAAGACAGGGAAAGACAAATACCATATGATTTCACTCATATGCAGAATTTAAGAAACAAAATATTGAAACAAAGGGGAAAAAAGAGAGAGAGAGAGGCAAGCCAAGAAATAGACTCTTAACTATAGTCTATAGAGAACAAACTGACAGTTACTAGAGGGGATGTGGGTGGGGGGACCAGTTAAATAGGGTTGGGGATAAAGGAGGGCACTTGCTGTGATGAGCACCAGGTGTTGTATGGAAGTGTTGAATCACTGTATTGTACCCCTGAAACTAATATTACACTGTTTGTTAACTAACTGGAATTTAAATAAAAACTTTAAAAAAAGTAAATAGCCCCCTCCATAGTCACTGTCTGGTTTTTTATTATATATTTTTTCCCAGTATTCATCACTACCTGATGCTGTGTAGCATGTTGATTTATTTGTTTATAGTCTCTCTTTCCTTCTAAATTATAAACTCCAGGAAAACTGAGATGTTATTTAATTTGTTTATGGCCCTGAAAGCTGAATGTCTAAAATACGGGTGACTTTCAATAAACATTTGTTAAATGAATGAAATCCAGAATATCTGCCACTGAATGAAATGTGAAATCCTTCAGTGAAATCCTTGTCTTGTAGACATTTGGGATACAGAACACCATTTACTCAGACATTGCTGAAAGCATATGAAAAATAATACAAATTTCCTTGAACCCAATTTTCTCAGTGTGATAGTAGGAGGCATAAGGAGTCCAAAAAACCTATAAAACTTCCTTATCAAAAACAATGGTG
This sequence comes from Canis lupus familiaris, assembly GCF_011100685.1. Classification (NCBI taxonomy): domain Eukaryota; kingdom Metazoa; phylum Chordata; class Mammalia; order Carnivora; family Canidae; genus Canis; species Canis lupus. Next base: position 16,807,660 of record NC_049229.1, on the reverse strand, counting down.
GGTTCCCCCTGCTTTCTGTAAGTAGAGCATTCCTGTGAAACCTTTCATAAACCGAATGGCATAAAGCAAAGAAGCAATTATCATTAACTTAAATGGGAAATGTTTTGAACATTCCCAGACCCCCAAAATAGCCTCTCTTAGGTTTTTTGGATACTTTAGGACACATCTTGCTAACAGTGGCACAAAGTAAATCAAGAAAAAGCACAGATGCTCACAGACCTAGTTCAAAGCTATAGTGGCTTGATGCTCATTTGCTGAATGGCGTTCCCAGGGAAAAAGATGGTGGTGTCACTCTGCTCCTCAGGGTACGTGCTGTCCCTATAAGGGCTCCCTGCAAAACAAATGCTGAACTTTTCATTTTTCTCCTTTTCTTTTGTAAAAGCAAAAAATCCTCTTCAGATTTCTTTCAGTTAACGAAAACAGGTCCTAACGTTGGTCTTTTCATGAAGGCAAAGTGGTGTAACTCGAACTTTGAAAAAATGGGAGATACACGTATAGTCCATATTCCATACATAAAAGTGAGTTCAGATTTTTTGGAGTTTCTCTCTTCTGTTGAATTGATTGTGAGAAGAGAACAATACCAATGTTAAAAGAACTGTATACACACAAAGATATAGAAGTAGAATATTCTAAGCAATTAGAAATGCAGCTATAGTCTACTGAACTCAAGAGTGAATTAAAAAACAAATTCAGAAATATTCTGGGGATAATTAGCACCAGAGAAGTCGAGCTGAATTGTACAAAGAAAACATTTATAATACATGAGATACTTTTAATATGTTCATGAAATTTTCAGCATTTATGATTGCGTTGGGGTTATTTATTTTGGCAAAGGAAAGGATTTGAGTACAGGAGCAGTAAAATCAGTGAGCCACAGGAAGCTGTTTACCCCATTACTTAGGGTTTTCAGTGAATTTACACAGTGCTTTGGGGACTAGTGAGCTTCAGAGATTTATCTCATGGGGTTCCAAAACTGCTGGGAGAACCCACTGAGGAGAAGCACTGTTGATTTTCACATCCTGTGTGGGAAGAAACAAACAAACAAAAAAAGACATTTATTGAAAGTAGACATTGCACCAAACACTGAAAGATTATCTGATGACAACTGAGGCAAAACTGGAGATTTCCTTGCACTGAAGAAGCAGTATTGTTTTTGGTAGCAGCCAATTTGAATTCATAAATGGAAGCTTCTGCACTTTCTTTCTGTGAAGGTAATGAGACTGGTTTTGTTGTTCTTTCTTATGAAGCATTCCTAAAGCACTAGTTGTTGGAGGGAACTTGGAAATAATCTTATCCTCTTAATTTTCATTTGAAAGACAAATCACCAGGAAGATGTCATTTAAAAAACCATTCTGATGGACTCTTTTTTGAAGTATAGATGATGGCAGTTGCCTGACAAAGGAATATTTTCCATAAGCAGTCAAAGACCCTTAATGGCAAAATTCCATTCTGATACTATGACCCATTTTGAAATTTGATGAAAATGGCAAGTAAGTGTAGATTCTGATCCAATCAGGATTACTCTGTTTGGTTCTGTTTACTTATGCCTTTTAGTTTTAAAGCACTGGTATCTTCATCTTTTCTAAGTTCCATTTAATTTATTCAGCAGTGTGCCCTTTCTTGTGCAAGAAATTCTCATTTCCCCTCTGTATCCTATTTGTTTTGCTGTCTTATTCACTGTCAACAAACAGCTTTGCTTACAAAAGCATAACCCAAATCAACACTTGACACGCAAGAGGCAGTTTCTGAAGTCAGATGTTCAACAGTTCTAACATTTTTTTTCTAAATAACATTCCTTGTTTTATAAAAATAAGCTCATATTTAATGTCTAATGGGAAAAAGAAAGCCATACTATGATATAGCAATATTAGGATAAAGCATTATTTAAAAAAGACATCATTCTTAGAGTTTTCATTAGAAAGCACTAATGCCTGCCCATTTGTAAACCCAGTCTGGGTTTAAAGAACATAGTAACAAAACTCTTGCTTTGATTTTTCTCCTTGCCTAATTCTTCAACAGATTCTAACTGGATTTTAGCATATTTTGTTTTTATTTTGAGAGAGTTATTTTAGTCTGGTCTTTTATTTGACTTCATACTTTATTCTTTTCCTCCCTTTTAATTTTTCTGATTGAAATTTGATATATTCAAAGCAGGAAATGAATAAGAATAGCCTTCCAGGTTATTTCCTGAAGATATAATTCAGCTTCAAATCCAAGAAAAATAAAACTGAGTTTCAATCTCCAATTAAGGATTTTGGACAATAGAGCAATTTGAGAATTTTTTTTTTTTTTTTTTTTTTTTTTTTACAATGCCTGATTGTTCTTCAAGATTTGGTATCTGGCTACTTACTAATGCTCTTCAGATCACTAAGTGACTTTTGCATTTTATCCACTGGAAGTTTACAAAACTTTTGAGCATGGTACTTTTTTCTATAACACTAACACTTTTGATTACCTGAGCAGCACTATTTTTTTTGTCATGTATTTCAAAACTTACCTTCCTTGCATTTTAATCAGGCTGCACACATCTTCATGATGTCATGCTTACCAAGCCTCAGTCCACAGGACACTGCTGGCTTTCTTCCCTTCCACCCTACCCTCAACACTTTCTGATTCCCTACTTCTCTGGTCAGTTCCTCAGCAATCTCCTCCAAAAGCTCACAAAGCAGGGATTTGATATGTAGTCCTTTGATCTTGGCAGAAGATGTAACTTCTTGCAGTTGCCTATGATATTTAGCCTATTTAGCCTGTTCACACAGTGACATTGGGGCTTCCAAACATCTGAGGGATGAGAAAGAGGAGGCAGAGGCAAGGAAGATTAAGAACTATTCTCTGAAGCTGCTCTATGAAAAGGGAAAAAAAATATGTCCAAGTCTGGTAGAAAGCATTTTAATAAGAGGTAGAAAGGGGCAGCAGATAGAGCACAAAATTAAAGGCTCAGGAGAATGGGGGAATGGCATAATGCCAGTTACTGCCGCTGTGTAACAAATGAGCCCAAACTTAGTGACTTAAAAATGGCTTCATCATGTAACAGGAGCACTGTTTCTCTTCTATGATGGCTAGGGCTTTAGCTGGAAAGATTCAGTGAACGACTAGGGTGACTCAGTGGGTGGGATTGGAATTTTCTGAATGTTTCCGCAAAGGATTTCCTTTAGTAGAAGATACTTGCAAATGTAGCAGCTCTATGCTTCATATTTGGGGTTCCTATTGCCATATCCAACCTTAAGATTTTTCCTTACTGCCATTATTTTTTTTAAGATTTTATTTATTTATTCATGGGAGACACAGAGAGAGAGAGAGAGAGGATTGAGAGAGAGAGAGAGGCAGAGACACAGGCAGAGGGAGAAGCAGGCTCCATGCAGGGAGCCTGAGGTGGGACTCAATCCCAGGTCTCCAGGATCAGGCCCTGGGCTGAAGGTGGTGCTAAACCACTGAGCCACCGGGGCTGCCCTCTTACTGCCATTAAAAAAATAGGCAAAAAACTTACCAATATATTTTGGTGGCCTTTTATAGTAGAGGTCCCAGAGTAGAACTCAAACAATGGACTCATAATTTTCTAGTATTTTCCAGGGCAGAGTGGTTCCCGATTTCTGTCCCAAACTAGTTCTCTTGCTCCTCGTTTTTAAGAAGGAACTATACCTTTTATCATAAAAGCTTCATAAAATGCTTGAGTATCTTTCCATTTTTAAAAATTCTCTCTCATTTTTATTTTTTTGTTTCTCATATGTAGAAGACTGTCATAGAACAGGTATGTACTTCAGAAATTATGAAGGGAGGCGCAGCCTCATTTGGGAGTTTTATGGTCTTAGAATTCCTATAACAAAGAGTATAATCTCTCATGTAGGATGTACATAGAAAAGTTGTCATCTGAGGCATGGAAAAACTCCTTGAAATAAAAATGAGAGGATGTGAACACTTTGGAAACTCTTGTATAATAGTCCTTCTGAAAAGCTGCTTCCGCTGCATTTCCTATCTCTAGGTCTCATTTTCCCAGGGACAGGTATTTAGAGCAGAGCATAATTATTTTAAGACGGACCATGCTTCCATTTGTTCAAAGAGAATAAAAGCATAAAAAGTCCCTCACAGAAAAAACTCCAATTTCAAAATGAAAGCTAATCTCATGTATCCCATTGTTATACATTGTTTCGATTTAAAGATCTGAAGGAACGATCCAGATATTGCTTAACTTAATACTAGCATAAATTTGGGTCTTGTATCATAAATAAATATATACTCTAACGATTTTGAGAACAACTCATTTTTTACATTGATATGATAGTACAAGACAATATCCCAAACAATTATTCAAGAAACAATTGTCTCATAAGAGTTTCAGTAATACAATTCACACCAGCACATGCTTAGATTGATGAAGTAGCATACTCCTAAATATGCAATGAAAAAGTTATTTCCTAAGGATATCCTTAATTCTTTTCACAGTTACTTTGTTCCAAGATTTGTATTTTCCTAAGTATCATATCAGAACCTTTGCCGTCATCATTAACCAATATGTTTATTCAGTTGTTGTGTGAATAGTTTTGATCTGGGAATACCAAGATAAGCTTCCTGGAGTCTTAACCTTCTCTCCTTAAAGAAAAAACATTTTCCAGTAAACACTGAGAGTTGTTTTGGAGCATGATGTAACTGCTTTCCTTTTAGGAACTCTGGGCTTTAATGACTCATAACACTCAAACTGAAATTTAAACAATTGGGAAGGTTTATGAATTTTGGATAGTCTGGTTAGAAATCTTAGGCAAATTTACAAGCATTAAATATTCTGCATTTGCTCTAATTTCTGTCCTGATTTCCCATCAAAGAAGAGGAAATGTGATGGAAATGTGATTTTTTCCCCCTTTCTAACACATTTTCCCTAATTGAGTTAATGACAGAGTGACACCGATTAAAGCAGTGGGATGACCATATGAATTAGCTTCTATTCCTTGCTCAAATCACAGTAACACAATGATAAAGGTCTTTTTTAAAGTAACATAAGAAGTACAGAAATAACTGGAGAGAGTACAGTGGTGACAAATTTTTAGAGACTGGAAAGTAGATGAATTAGAAAGTTAAATCCTAAGTTGGCAGTGGGATTCTGAGGAGCAACTTAAATGTATACTGAAGAATTCTCAAAAGATTCAAATTAATGATGCCACCAACCTCTGGGGGAAGATTGGGACTAAAATCTAAATTATAACTGAGAGTCTTTTAAAAAAGCAGTTAGATTCTCAGAGGCTCTCCCCTTCCACCTGCAACTGGATGACAACTCTCAACTCGTCTCAGGAGTGTTAGTCTTTGCAAAATATAAATATACCATCGTTAGAGTGAAGGACTGGACATTAAAGTAGGTGAGCAGTCAGGCTTTTGCTTGTAGGCAGAAGATTAGAAGCACCCTCTCTGAGGACTCCCAGAGTTTAGTCTAACAGCCCGGAGGAAAGAGCATGGAACTCTGGCTCACTGGAGATTCTACTATAGAAAGGCCTTCAGACACTAAACAGCATACTTATGCACAGAGCTTTCAATACACTGTTTAGTGCATTGCTCTTAAATCCAAAAGAGCAGACAAGCTTCCTGTAAGTTTTAGAGAACAGAGCAGAAGTTTTTGAAGACTGGGGATGAAGAAGATTTTTGAAGTATCAAGGAAGAAAAAACAGATTTCATTAAAAAAAATTGGGAAGAAGAATGGCTTGGACATAAAGCAGAATGGTTTGGATATCACAAGAACAATACTGGAATACAGAAATCAATCACATGATGCTACACAATACTAAGGAAAAATTACTATTTTCTAAAATTCCTGACCCAACAAATATCCACTAAAGACAAGAGTCAAATAAAATCATTGTCAAACATACAAAATCTCCTTGGAGGCCATGCTTTATGAAGATCAGGGAGGAAACAAAAATGAGAGAGAGAGAGAAAGAAAGGCAGAGAGGCAGGGAGAGACAGGGAAATGAGAGACAGAGAGAGCTCACGAGAGAGACAAAGGGTCCAAGAAGAAGGAAGTAACACAAGAGGCAAAGGTGAATGCAGTTTCCAAGATTGCAGAGCTCCAGAAGCCTCAGAGATGAATCTAAATTGGAGTATGGTGAAGCTCTAAATGACCTCTTCAAGAAAGAAAGGATACGACATCAGTGTATTTAATGAACAAAGAGGAGGTTTAACAATATGGGAAACTGAGTGCAAGGTATGCTTGAACTTTCTGTACTATCCTTGCCTAAATTATTCTCAATTAAACATTTATTTAAAAAATAGAACTGTGTTGGTAAGTTAGAATCATGGAAGTATGCATGAATATGGTAGTGATTGAAAAAGAACTAAGCCCTTATTTTTCTTCAGTCTAAAATTGGAACATCAAAAAGTTGAAATATAAACAGGTTATTTAATGATGTGGTGGTCAGAGCGCCTGGATGGCTCAGCTGATTCAATGTCTGACTCTTGATTTCAGCTCAGGTCATGACCTCAGGGTTTGTGAGATAGAGCCCCACCTTGGGTTCCCCACTGGAGATGGAGCCTGCTTAGGATTCTCTTTCTCCCTCTCTCTCTCCCCATTCTCACACACATAGCTCTCTCTATCTCAAGAAAGAAAGAGAGAGAGAAAAGAAGGAAAAGGAAAGAAAGATGTGGAAGTCAATTTCAAAATATGAATATGTGAAGAGTGGGGAGTGGTGAATAGGAGCAGTGGTTAGGGGAGGACTGTTTTAGTACCAAGCCTTGTTACACTGTTTGATGCTAAATCATGTACATGAACTTGATAAAAATAGAAAATTAAAAGAACAAGATGTGGTCCCTATATTATCCAGATTTTCCAGGGAAATTTGAATGTCTAATAATCAATCCCATTGCCCCCTTATGTTATTTTGTCATATTATATCTATGCTTTAACAAATAATTTGATTTGGGAAATTCAGCCACTCTAAGAAGAGAAGAGAAGAGAAGAGAAGAGAAGAGAAGAGAAGAGAAGAGAAACAGCCACTCTAAGAAGAGAAACAGCCACTCTAAGAAGAGAAACAGCCACTCTAAGAAGAGAAACAACACTAACGGTTCTATTTAATTTGCATATTTATCACTTGGATATAAATGACACTACTGAAATTGTGTCCAAAAATATTATTCTTCATCCTTAGGCTAAAGAAAATTGTTTATTATTTGCATCAAATACTTCCATTTTTCACAAATACATGTTAAACCACCTCCTTTTTTTTTTTTTTTTTTTTTTTTTTTGAGAGATTGAGAGAGAGGAAGGGGCAGAGGGAGAGGGAGAGGGAGATTTTTAAGGCAGGGCTCGTCTCACCACCCAGAGATCATAACCTAAGCCAAAATCAGGAGTCAGACACTTAATCAACCTAGCCACCCAGGTGCCTCAGAACTACCTCTCATTCTGTAAAATCAAGGCAAAGTACAAATTAAAGAAGTCTTAGTGTATCTTCTTTATTTAATCCGATATTTCAGGATATATGATGTAACTTGTGTTTATATTTTCCCAAATACCTTCAAATATAAATATTTTGAAAATACTTGAAATGGATAAAAGAAATGTTTACTGTAAAAGTATTCATTCTGAAAAAAAAATGGCTGTGGCTGTTGAATCATCCTTTGACTACCATTAAATTATTTGTATATCAGTGAAAGTAGGAATCTTTTTATGCATTTCTCCTTCATAAATTGCAGGGCATATAGTTAAAAAGCTCTTACCCATCTTTAAATTATCTTAACTATTGTGTTTCTAGAAAGAATCAAGTTCTTATCTATATATATTGCAACTAGAATTTTTTCTTTGGTATAACTTGTGTCTTTGTCACTTTCATCCCAGAAAACAAGATGTCCTTGTTGAAATGCCATTTCTTCATGTCAATAGTTTTCTTGACCTATTCAATGGAACTGGTAACAATATGCAAATTTCTTCCATGAATTCAAATGTGTTTCAGTAATTGTGCCCTCAGAATGTTTTTGCATTATTTCAAACATGCCTGTCCCCTTCTGTTCACACCTTACTACATCTGCCTCTATATCCTATTGTCATCCATCCTCTTCATGTGGCTACACCGGCAAAACTGAATTATAATGGGTGGATAGAAACCTGGTGGGAGAGAATGGAAATGAATTTTAAGTCAAGATTAAATTTCTTTCTAGGCTTCCAAAGGAATCAATGTGTCTATGACCTTAAGATTATTTTAGGCATCCACAAATGAGCTATTTTGATTAAACTACAAATAATTTTAACTTTGTGGATAAGCTTCTGGATAATTTTTAGAAATGAATTTTTATTCAAATGATAATTAACAAGAGGGTTCTATGAATTAATTTATTTCTCCAATTGTTTTTCCTTAAAATTTCACAATACCTGAAAAAAAACCCCTGCCATCTAGACTCATTTCTACCTCTAAGGATTAAAATAATGTCCAAATGATTGTGGATTATCCCTTACTATTCCCTTTAAAGAAGAGAACTTAAAGATTAAAGAAGATTTAAAGAGAAAGAATTTAAAGATTAAAGAAGAAATTTATCATGAATCTGGATCACATGTAAAGTAATCCCTGATACTGTCCCAAAGGTATAGATAGCTTCTGGCGAGAATAAAGGCATTTAATCTAATCCTCTTGTTCTAGGGTTATAGATGGATGGAATCATATAAGAAGTGGCAGCTAGGAGAAGCCTATCCAAAGATCCAGCTTTAGGTACAGTCTTTCAGACCCTTACTACTGCCTTTCCCCACATTCACTCCAGATCTCTCCCTCCATACTCTCAATTTACACTCCACTAATCTCGGTCCTGTGACCGTAGAGGAGCCCTTATTTTGTCCTAAAAAAATTATCCTATATTCTTCATATTTTTCACTAATATTCTTTAAAAATGGTCAAAAATCCCAGGTATAATTTATTAGGTCCTTACTTGTGAGTATTATCTAAATTTATTTTAGCCCTAGGAGTTCTATTATTATTCTATTTTATATACTCCTTATTTGCACTACTCCTTGCTTATTGACATTATTCCGCGAGAGCCAGGATACAGTCAAACTTCTGCAGAGACTTTGTCTTCTGGGAAAGACTCCTTTCTTCCCAGCATCTTTGGGGGAGACCCTTTTGGGTTGATTTCCTAATCTCACATTTTCTGCATCTCCTCAATTTGAAACTTTTCTTTTGACTTCCAAGATACTTTGGCAAGAAAGTATCTTAGCTTGCGTACCTCCCTGCCCTTATGTCCCCCCCTTGGATTACCTTCCTTCTCCTTTTTGCTATCTAAAGGTATCCCCCCAGGTTTTATCCTTTGCTCCATTCTCTCCAGTCTCACATTTTGTTGCTGTGAACTTTACATAAGCACAAAGACAGGTCATGTCACATCACATCTAATGAAGTCTGCTATATTATTTGATAATATTAAATTTTTCTATAAAAACTGCAAAACAAGGTGGATGAAATGCATAAGTGGCAGGCATAGATAGTAAGTTGGTAGCTTATGACATGCAGGCAAAACTCATGGCCCATGCTAAGTATGGATAATGTGTAAATAGGTCTTGTGAGACACAGGCAGATTACATGAGTAAGTTAGTAACCTGTAACACACATTTATGACAGAGTTAAAGGAATATATAATAGAACAAATGAGAATGTTACTTATACCCAAAAGGGATGGGAAAGCCAAGTCATGATCAAGCCCTACCCCAAATCTCAGCAGAAGCACTGATATTCCTTTGAAGGCTTTTAGCATTTAATTTGAACTTCTTGTATGCTACCTTTTCCTACCATGCATACATCTTATCTCCACATTTAGCCTGAAAGCTCCCAAAAAGCAGGCATACTAACACATGCATCTTTTATTCCTGGAAGCATTTGGTATCCAGAACTGCTGCCTCATAGAGCTGAATAGATGAGGACATAATGTGGACATCTTGGCCAGAAATTAACTCTCTTTTACTGTCATTTTCATAAAGCTGTTCATCTGTGAAATAACTGATACTGTGAAAATTCAACATTTTATCAAAAGTTAATGTTCTCCCATTCTCTCAACAGTTAAGACGTGTGTATCACCCAGGTAGCTTAGAAGAGTCTTTTCTTTTTTGAATGAAAACAAATAACTAATCTGTACATGCATATGCTGGTGTGACACACTTTATTTTTAATATAATGAAAATATGTAACATAGAGAGAGTACAGAATAGCAGGTAAAAGCATTGACTTTAGAGTCCAGTGCCAGGTTTCAAGACCTGGATTTGTAACTTCTATTCGTGCAACCTTGAGTAAGTTTATTTTTTACCTAACTTCTCCAGTGTCTCCATCTCTAAATGGTAGGGAAAAGAAATAGTACCTAGTGCATAGGGCTATTGTATAAAATAAATGAATGAAAGCAGGCAAAAAGTGCTTAGAACAGTGCCTGGCAAGCAGTGAGCTGTCAGTACTTGTTAGCTTTTATTATAAAAAGCTACAAATCCTACAAAGCCATTTTAAAACTGATTCCTTTTTCTGTACTCTGAATAACCTTCCAGCCAGAACTATTTGTCTTTCAAAACTAGATTCCAGCCTCACATCCTCCCTAGATAAGCAAATATATATACACTGATTATCAAGGCTAAGAAAAGCTGAAAATAATGCTGATGGTCATTAACTCTAATAATATTCCCTTTGTGTTTGTTTTGTCTTGTTGAGTTTAGGAGCCATTTTCACGTTCATTGCACCACTGGATTTTCACAACACCTCTGCAACAAAAGTGACCAGCTTTTTACCTTTCACTTTTGAAAGGTAAGGAAACTATTGCACAAAGGGGTTAAAAAAAGGTTTGCCTTTAAAACAATGGTTTGCCTTTGTCACCCGGAGGATGATCATGAACTCAGGGCACTGCAACTCTTGGCCATAGACCTTTCTGCCTTGACACTGTAGAAAGGGTTCAACGGATGTATTTTAAGAGCTGGGATAGCTTCAAGCCAATAGTCTCTGACCAGCCCTCCCCTATACTTTTTTTTCTTTTTAAAATTTCCCATAAGGACAAATACCTTAATATTTGTTCCACTCAAGGATTTTGTCACTAGGAGAACACAGCATAACAGAGTTAGAAGAGCACGGACTCAGAGTTGTATTGTCTGGGTTTAATTCCTATTTGCCACTTACCAGCTGCATGACCTTAAGAAAATTATTTAACTTCTCTGTGTCTCAGTTGTTCCATCTATAAAGAGGGAGAATGATACTACCCAATCCCTTGTGTTCTTGTGAAGATTGTTAAGAATAATATGTGTCAAGCATTCAAGAGAGCACCTGATGAAATTGGTGCAGGCTCTTGTTATTTTTTTAAATCTGTTTTTCTTATGACTTTATTTATTTATTCGTGAGAGCCACAGAGAGAGAGAGAGAGAGAGGCAGAGACACAGGCAGAGGGAGAAGCAGGCTCCATGCAGGGAACCCGATGTGGGACTCGATCCCAGGACCCCAGGATCACGACCTGGGCGGAAGGCAAGTGCTAAACCACTGAGCCACCTGGGCGTGCCTCTTGTTGTTGTTATTATGTATGAGAAAGTAGCCTTAATTCTTTCTCACTCCGGCTGCTATTGGTCAGCTGCCTAATGCAAGATTTGTCACTGTATGGATCCAAACAACCAGACCCCATAGTCATCAAGGGCTTGAACTAAACTGCATTGCACCTCTCACCTGAGATCTTTGACTTTTCTAAAACTGCTTTCCCTCACATACCTTGAACAAAAATATCCGTGATCTCATATTGCCCCAAAATAATCTCGACGAGTCTTTTTCCTGACTTTTACCCTTGTCACCATGATCATCCTCCAGTTTCGGCTAAGGAATTGGTTGCTATGGCAACACTCACCACCCACAGTCAACAGTCAAATTTCATTTCTCAGATACAACTATTAGAAAATAAATGATCCATGTAACATTCTTTGTGTTTGTTTCCCTGTTCATTTGCAAAATCTCCTACCTGTTTGAGGCACTCCTAAATGGGATAAAAATGCCTTTTTAAAAATTTGAAGACTAATTTGTTAATTCAGACAAAAACACTATTTGAGTTTTCAATGTTTTAAAAATAGGCTTCTGTCAACATAAGGTAAGAAAGAAAGCACAGTCATAAGCTACTTTAGTCTCAGATTGTGTTTAGTCAAACTGCTTATTTTGTAATAGGAACATCAAATGAATTGTAACATGTTATTTGCTAAAAGAATCTTCCCTCTTTTATTTTTACACCCTGGGCAAAAATGACTTGTTCAACTATTTCAGAAACAAGAAGAGACATGGAGAATTTCTACCTTTATTCAGTAACCTTCCCACCAAAACCATTTTTATGCCCCTAATCTAAGATGAGATAATACATAGCACATGATATATGTACCAGCAGTGCCCAACACCACATATTTCTAGGATACTTTTCCAAGTACACAGTCAGGGAAAACCTAGCCTAGGCCCCAACACTGGGACATGTGTCAATAGCAACCATGTTTATTCCTTTACATACCTTACTCTTCAAACTTCACCCAGTGATTCTGTAACAAGCCATGGTTTCCCCAATGATGGAGGTAAGGAGGAAGCCCTACTCCATCAGCTCCAACTCTCCACCCTTTTGGGAAATAGAGATGGCAAGCAGAAGCTCCGCACCCCCCTCTTCCCTCTATCCTCCCATTTTTCCCTATCTGATGCTCTCCTCCAACCTCTTCCCCCATCTCTCCTAATACCCTTTATTGGTGATTATTCATCATGTTCAATACAGCACTTAAAAGGGATATATATGGATATAATAACACTGCAAGTTTAGCAAAAGAGTAAAGCTAAGAAAGATTTAGGACAATGATCATATAAATCTTTTCTTGAAATAAAACTTTTAAGAATTTTGATCAAGTGACATTAAAAATCAGTATATCTAGGAGTGCCTGGATGGTTTTAGTCAGTTAAGTATCTGGCTCTTGATTCCAGCTCGGGTCTTGATCTCAGGGTCATGAGTTCAAGCCCCATGCTGAGCTCCATTCTGGGCGTGGAGCCTACTTAAAAAAAATCAGTATATATAAATATAATAATCGATTTCCATTTATCCCAGTCAGTAAGCCCCCTTTTGCCTTTTAACTTTATTAGGGTCTTAGTTGATTCTTTTAAAACAATAAAGACTCATTTATATAAGTGGATACAGAAGACAAGCCCAACTTGCAGGAGCATACAAATTAGAAGGCATTGAAAATATTTGTTCCTGTAAGATTATAAATATAGTATGTAGCAATAAATATGATATTTAGCCTCACTTTATGTTGAGTAAAAGATGCACTCAAAAATTTCAAAGAAGCATTTTTTTTTTTAGTTCAGAAAAAAATATGACAGGGATTTTTACAAAAATTCTAAATATCAGACAAGTCCTTTCTGCTATACTGACATTTTCTATTAAAAGTGAGTAAATATTACAGCCAAAAATCAATGAAGTAATTCCTTTTGGAGAAGCAATGTGGATAGGTGGCAGAAAGGTGATGGGTGTAGATCAGGAAAACTAACATCACAACAGGCAGCAAGGGACCAGATATGAAGCAACTGCATGGAATGAGATAATCCTCTATGGTTGAAGCTAGGGATGTCTAGCTTTCAGGAATGGAGATTAGTGGAGGGTTCACTATAACTGGGGAGGGATGAAAAGATTTATCTTATTGAAAGTTTTTCCAAGTGGATTTTTAAAATACTAGATGAATGTAATTGTCGACCTGTAATAACCATTTCTTTTTCTTGTATCTAATGCATCAGACCCCCTGTAATTATAATTTCAAGAAAGTTAAATAGCAGTTAAAAGAAATTAGATTTCAACATAATGCAAAATAAAAAAAGTACTGCTTAAATCCCCTGTATTTGAGATGGGAAGAAACTGAAGCAAATTCCTGGGAAGAGGTTGTACATCTACAAATCAAAGGAAATTTCCTGATGGTGACATCCAAACCAAACCATCTTGCTTGTTATCCCAATGAGTCTCAAGTGAAGATTGTTGTTGCTTAATTCAATTTTTTTTCTAGTATTGCGCTATCTTCATTTAAGACTTCAGAATATTTGAAATTAATAAAAGGTGCAGTGTACTCCTGATGACTATTCAATACAGCATGGAAGTTCACCAAAAACTTTGCAGGCTTGGAATTAAACTCTCAGAGATGTTAACAGAAAGATGAAAGAAAGCAATTCTCTCTCTCATCATGTCAATGGAGGATGTGTTTTCCAGATCCTTCTTCTTGTGTCCAGTACTAATAAGAAGAATCTCTACTTTGACAGCATACACGGTTTAAACCTGTAAGCATGCTTGAGTTGTCCACTTACACCTAAGAAACTACAAGATTTACACCTTGAGGCTATTTTCTCTCCAACTTATTTGAAAGGAGAGCACATCAGGGGACTAAACTCTGTGAGCAGTGTCTGATGTGATGAGTGGATGATTTAAAATGGGATGAAGGCTCACAAAATGTCCTCACAAAAATGACCTCTAGCCTATAGAGACCAAGGGCTCAAAACAAAGAAAGCTAACATCCATAGGCAACCAAACATTCTTATTGCTCAAATAAAGCAGATGTTTATTATTTTAATTATGAAAAGGAAAGTTCTGGTTTTAAGCAGCCTCTAGCAATAAAACAGGACACCTGAGGGCCTCATTTATTAGCTGTTGATATTAATCAAATAATCTGCATTTTGCTCTTCTAGTTGCTCTGGAAGATATTGATACAGTCCCATTACAAAGTATTAATACTCCAAGAATTATAGTCAGGAAACTAGGACTATTACACAGGAAACAATTGTAAATAATACAAGATGCTATGTTCATAGAGCAAAGGTTTCTAGTTCCATTGCCTGGTGAACTGGGGAGACCCTGGGCCCTGAGGCCTCAATCTAGCCCATGCCTAAGATATTGCATAAGGCTCTTGGAATCATCACAAGAAAGAACTCAAGGATGGACATGACATGGTGGGTGAGTGACATAAGCAGGAAAGTTTATTAAAGCAAAAGTATATTCTAGAGGTGTGAGAGCAGGTGAGCTCAATAGAAAGAGCTATACATACTAGGGTATGGGTCTCTATTGTTTATTAAAAGTTGTTAACAGGGTAGTGGAATATCATTACTTGTGGCAGTGATTTCTTGGAAGCAGGATTTTGGGCCTTTTCTTCCTTATTTGCTCAGCCTTGGACCTCAGCTTTAGTGATGCATCCTCCCGATCCCAGGACCAACACTGTCAGCCATCTTGAGTTTGTCTGGTTTGATCTGGCTTCTTCTGGTTTGTTTTTGGAGTACTGCCAGGACAGGCTTCTGACTTTCCTGATAGCTGGCCATGACTTTTTCTTTGCTGGCCTCCAGGCATCCTATTAGAATCTGACTGCCTACTCTAACAGTGGTGTTAGAAGAAAATAAGAAATCATGTAGAATTTTTTAAATTGGAAGCCAGAGTGGGGAGGGGAAGGGAGAGGACCATGACCTAAATGGACAGGTGCTTATAATCCTGTGGGGATGGAATAGAGGTCAGAGTGTGCAGGGTGGGAGGGTCCAATGGAGAGTTGTAGGAATAGAGACCAGGAGGCTGATTTGGAGGCTATTATAAAGCCTTAAGTGACTTAGGGGAGAGGTGGTGGGAACAGAAAAAACACAATGGATACATTCAAGAGACATGTCTAAAGTGGAGTCACAGGAAAGAGGCCAATTGTTCATGGAAGAAAGGAAGAGAAAGATTCAAGGCTATCTATGGTTTCTCCTTTGGAGAAGGACCTTAACTTGAAATAGTCAGTTTATGTAATTTGGGCATGCAATGATGAAACATCAGTCTAAAAGCTGAATGCTTTTGATGTTGGAAACCCATATAAATATTGTGACTACAGGTCACTTCCAATAGAACTCAGGGCTCAACTGACTACAGGTGATATACATTTAAAACTGAAAAGCAGGTTGTGCCTGCAGTGTTCTCACCACCCTGTACTCCTGAAAAGGGAGCCCGAACATTCCCTTGGGAGTTCACAGACTTGATGTCAAGCTACCATTCTCACTCACTCTTTCAGTAGGATTTGATCCTGTTTCTACTTTTACAATACCTGCTCAGCCTTGGACCTCAACTTAAATGATGCATCCTCCCAAAACCAGGACCAATGAGTCTTAGTGTATGCTTTCTGTATCCTTATAGCTCTCTGGTACTTTCCTTCATAGTGCTTATCACACTTTGTAACTATCCATCTGTTAATTTATTGTCTTTCACAAATCCAAGTTCCTTTAAAACATGGAGATGTTTTTATTTTTATTTTTTTACCACTGTATTCCCAGTATAAGGCTCAGGGCCAAGGACATGGAAGATGTATGGTAACATATATTGAACGAATAAAGGAATTATCAGTTCCACTGCCTTTGATACTTTGGGTACCTAACGCATACTGTCTCCATGAACAGGAGTTTGATAATCAATCTCATGTGATTGGAGAGGAAGTGATAGATAAAAGAATGATGAAAAATATAGGCCAGATTTAATGTCTAACTAGATATCAGAGATGGAGAAGGTAATGCCAGTGACTTAAATCTGGGATGGCTAGAAGCTTTCTCTCTCTAATCTCAGGCTTTAGGGAATACTACATTTTAGGCCAAAGAAAATGCTCTCTTTTGGCAGTTAAGTCAGAGTTGTACTCAGATTCAAATTACAAAGTGTTCAATTATATGATAATTGTATTCTTATTTTTTTTAGCAACCACCATACTGTTTTCCATAGCAGCTGCATCATGTTATATTACCACCAATAGCATACAGCAACACAAATATACTTAACATTACTAAACTATACACTTGAAAATGGCTACAATGGTAAATTTTTCCACAATTAAAAAAAAAATTGAAGCGCTCATTGGGCACCTACTGGATGCTGCCAAGCACATTGGTAGCATCTCAGCTGACATTACTGGGATAGTACTGGCACCTCTAAAGCCAAGTATTTCAATGAGGAGTCAGAGGAGAGAAGATGGAGGATTGAATGAAAAGCCCATTCTAACTTTATCACTACCCTGAATTTTTATCCAGAGGGACTAAAGTATTCCCAGTGTTTCTAATAGCCTAAATATCAGTTTTTCTTATTTTTATTGAAAAATACTTGATTTACAATAAATATTGTATTAGTTTCAGGTGTGCAACATAGTGATTCAATATTTATACACATTGCAAACTGGACACCACAGTAGGTCTAGTTGCCATCTGTCAACATACATAGTTATTATAATATTATTGACTATATTCCTGAATATCAGTTTTAAGATTGTGAAGTAATCTGAAAAAAAATAGGTAATTGCATGAATTTCATTTGGCCTTCCTTCATTTACTATTTTGTTTTCATTACACCATCCCAGGTTGGATGTGAGATGATTTCATCCTCTTTCATCATTGGATTGTCCCTTAAATCCTCCTGTACTCTAATTATTAATACTGATAGGGATGCCAGTAACTTAAAATATCAAAGGGTATTGGCTTCTGACATCTCCCTCATATGTCTGGGCTCTTTTAGGAATCCAGAGTATTCTGTTTAACAGTTTCAAAAACTGAAAGGAACACATTTTCTGAACACAAACATACTATCAACAGCAAACATATTACACTTACTCCCTATTGACTAAAAATATAAGTGTGTGTGTGTGTGTGTGTGTGTGTGTGTGTGTGTGTGTGTGTGGCTTCCTAGGTGATGAAGATTTGGAGAGTGAGGACCAGGAAAGAGTCCCTTCAAGGCTGAGAAGTAGCAAAGGTAAAGGTTGTTTGTTCCAAATGGCCAGAAAATTGAATTCTTATCCCTCATCTTCAAAGAAGGATAACACAGAGCTTATTTTGTGTCCTGAAGAGAGAGTTAGAGAAGGACCCGGGATTTGCCCTCTCACTACTGGGTTGAGAGTCCTAGATGGAGCAAAGTCTTGGTGTGTGCATCTGTTGCTTAACAAAGGGGACCCAGCAGAGCCTTTTCTGAATGCGCTCAGTACAGAGAGGAAAAGAGGATTTCCTGCTCTGCTGGTGAAGCCTTCTTTGTGCTGAAATCAGCTTTCTCCACAGTCTTGCTATTCCTCAAGGAGGGTCTAGGAGTGAGTGAGGAGGGATTTATGCAGCCTTTTCCCCGACTGGGTATTTCTTCTGCTTTTCCATGCCGCTAGGTAGAAGACCCAAAGCCCATAGGAGCACCCCACACCCACCTCCGTATTTCTCCTCCTTATCCTGAATGCACATTTAGAAACAATTCCAAGAAGTCTGCAGTTGTTCAAGACACCCCAAGTTATAACAGCATGTTTCTAAACTCCTTCCTTGACTCTCACCTCCATCTCCTAGGATTCAGGGTTACCTCGTCTAATAGAAAACCAGGAAAAGTATACATCTCCAGAGGTTTCCCCAGTTAGCTTTCCAATTAGCACATGCCCAATCACACAGTGTGTGCAGAAGGGTTATGATTAAGCAATGACATATTTACAAATACATTTAAAATTGTGAATGCTCATGCTAAATATAAGAGTTTGAGAGACGGTGCAATATTCCAATCTGTCAATAACTGCAAAGTCAAATCTACAGTAAGACCATTCACAAAAGGTGCAATTTGGCAAAAATATAGTAATAATGATCTTTAGTTTTTCACCGATAGATGCATGTGTATATAACTATAGTATAGCAGGTAGCACTTTTCCCTCTCTCCCCACTAAAATAAATATTATGTGAATTCATACAAAATAAAGAGGTGGTATACCAAAAAGATATATGGCATTGATTTTATTGAATAGATTTGCCTAAGTCACTGCCATTTTAAAACAAAAATTCCTGATGCTAAATCTGAAGGTCAAACAAAAATCTCCTGAATTTATCAGATTTGAAATGCTGTATAATACTGAGAATAAATCACAAAACTGGAATAGACAAGCCAATTTAGAATCTGTTGGGCAGGAGTGTGTGCATTAATCAGATACATAGGCCTTAAGATAGTCCAGTTATTAAGTCTGACTAATAATAATTTCAAGGTTCCCACTGCCTCTACAAGGTAAATGCTAAGGTAACTGCTGATTATCCCCAGTACTTACAAAGTGATAACAGATAAGCCTAATAGGATTTGAATTTAAGTAGCTGTGATTTTTTTCCCTCCTTCTTCCAGCTTTGTGAAGTGGAAATTGTACAGGCTCCAATGGAAAAGGAACAATTTCAGACTTCAGGCATGCCCTGATGATCAGACACACTTAACCACACAAATCCTCCAAGACCAAATCATAGCGTGAAACTAGAGTCAGATCAGGCACCAGAGTATGCTCAATAAAAACACTGTTGGCATTGTTACAGTGAGAATTTCTTAACAATATTTTCTAAAGCAGTATTTCAGATCAATTCACACTAGCCAAGGAGCCTAGAACTGATGGCCCCACAGAAAAATTATATGATTCTTGAGAAAAAAAACTAGAAAATCCTATGTGTTAAATTGCCAACATAACATTTTTGCAAAGTCACTAGGCTTTATCATATTTGTTTGTACTATATAGGTGTGTACACTGTATGTGTGTGCAGTCAACTGTCATTTCTTGAGTGCTTATTATATGCCAGCTATATTGCTATGGACTTGGGATAAGTGCTGAAGAAGAGAGACACAGTCACTGCCCTAAGAAAATACAGTCTAGTGGAGCTGTGCTTCTTTAACTTTTAATGTGCATACAAATCACCTGGGGATCTCATTAGTATGCAAATTCTGATTCAGTGTGTCTGGGGTAATGCTGAGATTCTGCATTTCTAATATACTCCCTTTTAATGCTGATGTTGCTGGCATTTGAGTAGCAAATATTGGAGGACACAGACATTAAATCATACAAATAACTATATGCTTACATTTGTGATAAGTGCCATGAAGAAAAAAACAAGGATCTATGAGATCAAGTAAAATGGGGGACCTAAGCTCTACCTCAGAGCTAGGGGAGGGGATATTTAAGCCAAAAGCTGGAGGATGGTGGAAATACATCAGGCTAAGCAATAGAGGCCAACTCTGGTAAATGCCACAAGTACCTTTGGTGTCTTTCTGCCTGAAGCTGCTCTCTGGACACCAGAGTATGCTTAACCTGTGCTCCGGGATTTTCAAATGTACCCAAAGCCAACTACTCCAGAGTTATTTGCATTGGGACAAGAATTTATAAATAAATATCCCAGCTTCTCCACCCGTTAGTGGACACACTTGGTTGGATATCATAGTCTCTGAGAGGGTTCCCAGTAGTATTGTGCCCTAGGAGCCTACAATTATAACTCATATTAACTTTGACTTTCCTCTTTTCTCTGTATCAGTCCTGGAGTACTCCTGGCCAATGACTCTGGTCTCACCTCCAAATAAGTTACTTTCTCCTAAATCCTTGTTTGCTTTTTGAGGGAACTCAGATTGAGAAACTAACCCACTCAGAGAGGACAATAAACAACGATGACATATATATACATGTGTGTATACACACACACACACACATGACTAGGTTGAAATATAAGGGGAAGAAAGATATAGAAACCTGAAGTGAACACAGGCCACTTTTGCTTTTGGACGTTTGCCCCCAATCCTAGTGATCTTGAATTTCTGTTTTGATGATCTCATGGGGAAAGAGGAACAAATTGTAATTATAAACTGCCCTATTCTATTTCCTGAATTGGATGATGGCTTCATGGTTGCTTGAAAAACTGCACATCAGTGGTTTAGGCACTTTCCTATATGTATATTATATTTCACAGTATTTTAAAATGTACTTTTAAAGAAACTGACAAGAGAGGAATGATTTAGGCAAAGGGAAAACATGTAAGAATTATGTAAATGTTTTGGAAGAACAAAGAACGGGCCAGGGTGGCTGGAGCCATGATGAACAATGGGAAGAATGCTGGAAGATTCATTCATACATTCATTTACTCATTTGTGACAAGTATGGCCTTTTTTAATGGAGTTTTCATTGAGTGGGAGACAGGCAAACAACAACAACAACAAATGAGCAAGCAAATTTCAGAGATTAATGATTGTTATGAAGTAAACAAAATAGATTGATGTCATAGAAAAGCAGCGGGGGTGGGGGAGGGATGGTGGTAGAAGGTTGCTCAATGGGGTAATGGAGATTGGGTTACCTAGAAAGATCTCACTGAGGGTACTGGCAATTGAATTGAGATGAGAGGGAAAGGAGATAAAGCTAGAATGGGGCATAGAAGCTAGTGCCTGGAGGTCTTAGTAAGAATTTTGAGCTCTGTTTTAGAGCAATGGAAAGCCATTTAAGGTATTCAAACAGAAGAGGGAGATAATCATACTAACGTTCTTAAAGATCATCCTGATGACTCTGTGATGAATGGTTTCCAGTGACAAGACCTATCATAGGGGCTGACAAGGATGCCAAAATAGAGACATACAACTGGATTTATTCAGGTTATATTATAGACTTAGAGTAGAATATTTCTCACATTAAAATATCTGAGTAGTAGGATAAATGTTTATAATTTAGA
Organism: Canis lupus familiaris; assembly: GCF_011100685.1. Classification (NCBI taxonomy): domain Eukaryota; kingdom Metazoa; phylum Chordata; class Mammalia; order Carnivora; family Canidae; genus Canis; species Canis lupus. The sequence goes on along the minus strand of NC_049229.1, from coordinate 16,786,238 downwards.
ACTTGTTAGGCGTTTGGATTATAACAAGCCTTTTGTGTGCATGACTCATTCTTACATTATTTCTTGATTATAAACTTGGCAATAGGGAAATATACTGATTCTGTGATGGCCACCAGAGAATAACTTTTTTATATTACCTCCAGGGTACATGGAATAAGGTCAGCATTGTCTATTTGGAAAGCAGTTTGAATGAAGGAGCTACAAGTTTAATGTTTTTTTAAGTTTCTTATTTCTGTACTTAAGTCATGTTGTTCACTAAACCAGAAGAGTACCTATCATTGTGACATACATTTCTGAGATGACTGAATATGTGTGAATGGATGTAGATGTCATAAATACAACGCTACCTAAAAGAATTCTTTATCTAGTCAAGCATATATTAATTTCTTTGGTTATGAGCCTGAGTGATCTGTTGGATTAAGAGTCAAACCAAAAAAAATTAAAAAAAAAAGAATCAGGGATCCCTGGGTGGCGCAGCGGTTTGGCGCCTGCCTTTGGCCCAGGGCGCGATCCTGGAGACCCGGGATCGAATCCCACGTCAGGCTCCCAGTGCATGGAGCCTGCTTCTCCCTCTGCCTGTGTCTCTGCCTCTCTCTCTCTCTCTGTGACTATCATAAATAAATAAAAATAAAAATTAAAAAAAAAAAAGAATCAAATCATATATCCCGATTAAGTCATAATGATGCTCACTGATCATTTTGTTAAGGTCCAGTACAGTTCTAAAGGGCAGCCCAGGTGGCTCAGCGGTTTAGCGCCGCCTTCAGTCCAGGGTGTGATCCTGGAGACCCGGGGTCGAGTCCCATGTCGGGCTCCCTGCATGGAGCCTGCTTCTCCCTCTGCCTGTGTCTCTGCCTCTCTCCCTCTCCTCTCTGTGTTTCTCATGAATAAATGAATAGTTTTAAAAAATAATTAAAATAAAGGTCTATACATATTTTCACAATTCTTAGTCTCTAGCTTAGATTAGCTTCTGAATGCCATGTTCTCCTAATCGAATGTTATCTCCTTCTCAATTTCCTCTGAAGTATTTTTATATATTTTAAGTGAACTGAAAAATATGCTAAGACCCAGATGTTGTTTTTTTTCTACAGTTACAGAATTTATTTAGTGAGGATCAGCAACTTTATAAATTTATGAGACTACTTAAGATGTGATTAGTGAAATTTTATCTATATTTTTGTTTCAGATATTTTAAATTAAATAAAATTGATAATGTTGGCCTAAACTTACTCTTCTCCTCATATATTCTCTTTAGTCCTTTGGATGGCATTGTTAAAATGAATGAACCAATAAATACCATATATGATCCTTACTGATAATACAAAGGTTGTCTGAAAGGTGTAGAAACATTGGGAAAATATTTTATTTATTATTCTTTTTCAGATTAATAATTGGCTTAAATTTAAAAATGTGTTATCTGCAAAAGACTATGGGGGTCAAAAAATACATTTTGAAAATGTAACTAACATCTTGACTTTATTTTTATTTTACATTTTGAAATTCAGATGTCCAGAATCAGACTAATTATAATTTTTGATTCATGTCATTCTTTCATTTGTCTGAATATAGTCATATTAGTTTATTTTGTTAATTACTTAATTATTTATGTTTAATAATGCAATAGTCACACACGAAGTCACTATGCAAAGCAAAAGCTGAGACTATAACAACAGCTCTAATCAAATCCTGTTTCCGCAACCAATCCATCCCCCTCTTCTCTCTCACCCAAAGGACCCATCACTCGGAATCTTCTACTCATTGTTCCTTTTATCTCATTATAACAATTTTTCCTAAAATATGCACAAATATACATATTTAGTAGTTTTTTTAAATTTATAAATGTACAATCTTTTGGCACTTCTGCCACTTAGTATTGTATCAATAAGACTAATTCACATGGTTACTTGCTGCTATAGTTTATTCATTTCCATTGCTATATATTTTCATTGAGTGAATGTATCATGGTTTATTGATCTACCATCAGTTGCTAGACATTTGGAGTCATTCTGGTTTCTGCTAATATGAATAGTGCTGCTATAAATATCCTCTTACATACCTTCTCTTATTCATGTGCAACAGTTTCTGTTGAGAATATACCTGGGCACTGGGGTATAGAGAATGTAAGATTTTAAGAAAAAAAAATGCCAAGGTTTTCCAAAGTTTGCTGCTCTCATCTGTAATATATAAAAGAACCTGTGAATCCACACTTGCTATTATCAAAGTTTTTAATATTTAGGGACTCCTGGGTGGCTCAGCATTTGAGCACCTGCCTTTGCTCAGAGCGTGATCCTGGGGGTCGGGGATCGAGTCCCACATTGGGATCCCTGCATGGAGCCTGCTTCTCCCTCTGCCTATGTCTCTGCCTCTTTCTGTGCCTCTCATGAATAAATAAATAAAATCTTTAAATTTTGTTTAAATATTTGGCATCCAGTGGAGGTAAAATGGTATCCTATTATGCTCTTAATAAACATCCCTTTTAAGTAAAAACATTCCTTCATTTCTGTTTTTTTTTTTTTTCAGGAATACTATACATTTCAAAATATGATATTGGCATATAGACTGATACAAAGTAATGAATTACAAACTTACCTATGTCTTACTTTGAGTTATTTATTTATTTTTTGTAACTCTCCTCTCAAGTTACTGCAGGCATGGCCAGGGCTGGGACATGCAGTTATTTTGGCCACAATGTTCTCTTCTGATATCCCACCTCTTGAATGGCAAAATGCCAGGGTGTGAGATCATGTATTTGCTATAAGCTCTCCAGTCATTCATTCTTTCTGATTCTAGAAGCTTCACCTCATCCCAAGTGATTTAAAAAAAAATATCTGAGAGATTTCCATTGTCTACTTAGGTTTATAAAAGGTTTTATTTTATTAAAATACATAGTGCTACATGGACACATTTATGAACACAGAATCATTTGATTGCAAAGTCTATAGAGTTGCCCACATGATGAAGTATTTTTAAAATCCGTTCAATTAGATTTCTAGATGTTCATGTTCCTCCCTCATAAGACATTTGTTACTTAATTTAAATGCAAAGTCATGTTTAAGGTGACATGGCCATCTGAAATGAAGGACTAATGAATGTCCTTTAAATTGGAAATCAGCACGGATAGTAGAGAAATCCTGCGGCGAAACACATCAGCAAAAGCAAGGTAAGTGTGATAATGATTCATGTATTTACTATCATTTCCTAACATACATAGAATTTCCAAGAGGAAAAGAAGAGTGAGAGCAGTGGTAAAAAGGAGGTGGGGACATACAGAAGTGATCCTGAGACCTTCCTTCCTACCCTTTCTCACTAATCTGAACCGTCTAATCCAGCATAAGAAAGTGAGTTTAAAAGTGTGGTATGCATTATTCATGGAATGGCAACTTTCATTCTGATTGTAGGTATTTAAAAGCATGGTGCATGTTAAGTGAGCTTAGTTGAAACTCTGTGCTTTTATTGCAATATATTTGGTTACTGTGAACCAAGGTAGATAATGCATTTCCTAAAATGATACAGAATTGCCTAAATTGCTAACAAGAAAATCTTTCCATAGACAGTGCAGTGTTTAAGCTTGTCTTCATTTACTCATCTTTAATTCTTCCCCACTTCCAATTGAGCTGTGTATATTTTTTAAAAATTGGAACGCTGTGGGCAGCCCGGGTGACTCAGCGGCTTAGCGCTGCCTTCAGCCCAGGGCCTGATCCTGGAGACCGGGGATCGAGTCCCACATCCGGCTCCCTGCATGGAGCCTGCTTCTCCCTCTGCCTGTGTCTCTGCCTCTCTCCCTCTCTCCCTCTCTCTATGTCTCAAACAGATAATAAATAAAATCTAAAAAAAAAAAAAAAATTGGAATGCTGGAGAAATGGACTCACCCGTCTCTTAGATGAGGGGGTATTTTTTGTTTACGGTATATAATATGCATTATAATGGAATAAATAATTTAATTTCTTAAGAATATTGAACTCTAGTGTCCCTTCAAGGGGACTTTTACAATTTACCGATACAAATATTGGCACCCAATCACAGGAGAAAATGATATTAAAATAGTTCAAGGATAAAGTTACACATGGGGTAGTTGTTCTCAAACATTAATCAGGCCACGATCTCATTTTTCTATAACATACAAGCTTGAAGAAGTTATGAAGCAATACAGTGGTAAGGAAACCTAACTATACAACAGTTAAGATCGATGCCCATTATTTTTCATTTGGGCCTAGAAGTACATTTCCTTTCCTGAGTGAACCCATATGGCCGTTTCAAGGAGAAACAAATGGAAGCAAAAAAGAAACTTTAAAGCGAGCTCTGACTGAAGACGCAGGATTTACCCATTTAGGATACGCAAAGGGAGCTCTAAATTCTTAGACTGGCAATTAGCCCCCAGGAATCTCCTTTGACAGAACAGAGAAGCAGAGAGCAGGAGGCTGGCGCCCAAGCGGTGCTGCCTCTGGCGGTGGAGGGAGAGCCCCAGATTTCCCACCAGATAGATGCCCTCCGCGTCGCCCCAGCCTCCCGCCCGATGACGCCTGGAGCCGTCTACACGTTGCTGTGAAGCCAAGGCGGCTGGCCCGGACGAAACACAATGGGCGGGTGTGGGCTGTCAGCGAGTTCCTCGTTTCCAGTCCTTCCTGTCAACGTTCACCGAAGTGTTTTGGGATCTGAGCCCCTGAAACTTTCTAATGGGGGGGGGGGGGGGGGCACAGGATACGTTTCTTCCCAGTCGCGACTTTCTCTCTTTTTCTCCTGCTCTAAGCAGGGTGTCTGACCTGGTCGACTGTGTACCCCGCACCCCGGCGCCAGCTGTGTGCGTGACCCCAGAAGGAATCAGGGCTGCACGGGGCCTGGCACAGCTCCGAACCCATTTCCTGTCGCGGCCTAGGGGAAGCTGCTTGCCGCCAGGACCGTGCTGGGGAATCTTGGCAGTTGAGGGCCCCGGCGGGAGTGGGGCGGGGAGGCGGGGGAGGCCGGCTGGAGGGGGCGGTGACCGCGCTCTCGGGACAGCTCCGCGCCCTCGGGCGGGACAGAGCCAAGCCTAGTCGGGAACACTGTGGGAGCGGGGCCTCCAAGATGAGGCCGGCGCTCGCCCTGTGTCTCCTCTGGCAGGCGCTCTGGCCTCGGCCCGGCGGGGGCGAGCACCCCACGGCCGACCGCGCGGGCTGCTCGGCCTCGGGGGCCTGCTACAGCCTGCACCACGCTACCATCAAGAGGCTGGCGGCCGAGGAGGCCTGCAGTCTGCGCGGCGGGGCGCTCAGCACCGTGCGCGGGGGCGCCGAGCTCCAGGCGGTGCTCGCGCTCCTGCGGGCAGGCCCGGGGCCCGGAGGGGGCTCCAAAGACCTTCTGTTCTGGGTGGCGCTGGAACGCGGGCGATCCCACTGCACCCTGGAGGACGAGCCGTTGCGGGGCTTCTCCTGGCTGTCCCCCGACGTCAGCGGGTCCGAAAGCGACACGCTGCAGTGGGTGGAGGAGCCCCAGCGCTCCTGCACCTCTCGGAGTTGCGCGGGACTCCAGGCCACCCGGGGGGTCGAGCCCGCAGGCTGGAAGGAGATGCGCTGCCACTCGCGCGCCAACGGCTACCTGTGCAAATACCAGTTTGAGGGCTTGTGCCCGGCGCCGCGCCCCGGGGCCGCCTCTAACTTGAGCTACCGCGCGCCCTTCCAGCTGCACAGCGCGGCGCTGGACTTCAGTCCCCCAGGGACGCAGGTGAGTGCGCTCTGCCCCGGGCAGCTCTCCGTCAGAGCCACCTGCCTCGCCGACGAGGTCGGCGCGCGCTGGGACGGGATACCCTCCGGGGCTGTGCTCTGTCCCTGCCCCGGGAGGTACCTCCGTGCTGGCAAGTGCGCGGAGCTCCCTGACTGCCTAGACGACTCTGGAGGCTTTGCCTGCGAGTGCGCGGCGGGCTTCGTGCTGGGCAAAGACCGACGCTCTTGTGTAGCCAATGGGGAAGGACAGGCGGCCCCTGAGGGGACCAAGGGGCCCGCCAGGCCTGCCACTGCGGCCAGCCCCGTCCCGAAGAAAACGTGGTCACCCACGGTGCACGAGAAGCCAGGAGAGGTACCCCATGTCCCAGGACAAGGCAGTGCTGCAACATCTCTTCCCGGGACCCCTCGGTGGGGAGCACAGAGCACGATGTCTACCCTTCGGGTGTCCCCTCAAGCCAATTCAAAGGCCACCATCACCTCTTCAGGAAGCGTGATTCCCAAGTTTAATTCCACGTCTTCCTCTGCCATTCCCCAAGCTTTCGACTCCTCCTCCACCGTGGTCTTCATACTTGTGAGCATAGCGGTGGTGGTGTTGGTTATCTTGACCATGACAGTGCTGGGGCTTTTCAAACTCTGCTTCCACAAAAGCCCTTCCTCCCAGCCAAGAAAGGGGCCTTTGGCCCAGCCGGGCGTGGAGAGTGATACCGACGCCGCTGCTCTGCGCTCCAGTTCTGCGCAGTGCACAGACTATGGGGTGAAGGTGGGGGACTGTGGTCTGCGGGACAGGGCAGAGGGCGCCTCGCTGACAGAGTCCTCTCTTGGCTCTGGTGACACATAGGGGAACGGGACAATGGGCACTGCTTCTGAGCAGAGTTTTTCACTTTCAATGAAAAGGGAAAAGAAGAGGAACTTATTTATGCGACTGACTATTCTTATAGAAAATCCCCTTCCCCCCAATTCCCTCTACTCCACTGAGGAGCCAAATCTGAATTGGACACTCATTCCCTGAAGATGGAAGAGGTGGGAACAAGTGGAAGTGCCTTATGGTGGTCCTGGGGGCCGGGATCCTACTGGGGAGAGTTATTTCCCTGTGCTGATTCCTGGGCATTTGGAAAAGTGGTTGAACTTCTAAGGCGTTGGAAGCAGACAGAAAACAATACAATTAAAAAAAAAAATTTAACCAACATGGAAAGGAAACTGTCTACATTGTGCAGGTTGGACATATATTGGTTTGAACTTTCCAGCCAAAAAATAAAGAACTGTTGATAACCCACATTCAAATATCATTGGTTTCCCGGAGGATTAATTATTTAGGAAAAACAGCTGAGGGCACGCTGAGAATAGCAACAAGAGTTTATCCTGCTCTTGTTGAAGATTGAGGGGGAAATCTTCAAGTCCTTGTAATGAGGAGTAGATCTTTAACAACTGGCAACTTTTTTCTTGGTCCTTTTTATACTTTGCTTTCAAAGTCACTGCTACTTAGTGCTCTGCTATAAATCCAAACTGTAGTGTTGCCAGAGTAGTGGCTCTGGAAGCAAATTATAGTTGGCCACCAGTTCAAGTGTTTACTGTGTGTCCTTGCTCAAGGAAACAAAAGATTTGTGTTTTCCTCATCCAACATTTGTGCTCTCCAGTGTAATGACCTTCCCAACGAAATAGCCCTCTCCTAAACATCAGGATGCTGATCCTCACTTCCAATTATGGCGATGTTAATTTTCAATTAAAACGTTAATGCTAAATATTGATTTGAAATCTTCTGGGTGCATTAAAGCAAAAATGAGCTGGATTTCTTCCAAAGTTGCTAGGTTTTTATGCACTATTTAATCCATGAAAAAACCTGAATTCCAAACTATTTCCTTACCTCCCTTTTAAAAAGAAGTGTGTGTAGTGACCATACATGCCCATCTTGGAATGTTTATCATTTAACAGCCAGCATGGTAAGAGTTAGTAGTATAAGAAATAAGTGGTAAATACAAATATTTATCATCTTGTTATGACTAGGGGCATTGGAAAGTAATCTAAATTAAGGATTCATCTAAAAATAATTAAGATGTGATAATAATCACTATCTAGTGGAATTGAGACCCCTATAAAATATCCCACTTCGATTAGTATGCTAAGACTTTAAGTGTGTGGGGGTTGTTACATGGAGAGAGAAGGAGAAACAAGCTTAGTAAGCAGGAAGAATGAAAACAGGACTATATTTTCATAGAACCATCTTGATGTTCTTAAGTGTACAATGTATAAAATACATATATAAAACATACATGGTATTGTAACATTAAAGGAATAAAGTAATAGGTAATTTGCTTCATATACTACATATATGTCTAGTTGTAAAATAAAATCACAAGTGAATTTGAGTTAACATTTGAGGGAATTTTAAATAAAACCATTTCAGAAGAGAACTAAAAGCAGGTAAGTAATGGCTACTCAGTGTTCCTAACTTGTCAAGAGTATGTCTCAGTTCACCTCAGTTGTGGTGTTTTATCCTTGCTCTTTACTACATGACCTCTCTGCAGAGAAGGTTCTGTTCTATTTGAACAGAATATAGGATCTTTTATTTTGTAACTTGAAAAATAGGCCCTTCTATAAGTGAACTGAACTGTAAATTATCTATATCTATTATTATAAATATATCTATAATTATTTATACCTGTGTGTGTGCATATATCTGTGTATGTGCTTTGTCTTAATGTAGATTGCCTTTATATCATGGTTAGAATGCAATGGAGTATGCATCAACTTATGATGCAATATGACGTTGGTGAAATTACAAATCTTGGGTTCCAAATGCCCTATGTGAAAAACAAATAGGTTTGGGCTCAATTACTCAACTATTACCTGCCAATATTTCCCTCTTGTAAGTAGAAAAGGAAAGAATTACAGAAAACCATCTGTTTTCATGTTTGATTTCCTGACAGGCAGCAATTGCAGACCAAGCTTCATATGACTGTGTTAGATTTCTGGCTGTGAAATCTTCCATACAGTTTTGAATCCATGGCAGAATCAGGCCAGCCCAGCTTGCTCTCTGGAGACCTAAGGTTAGGGATTTGCTGCTTCTCTACTACCACTTCATTACTTCTCCGATCCTTTGGAGGTTCAATCCTTTCTTACTTAAAACTCTCTGTCCCCACATTCACCAAATATAGCTGCCTGTTCAGTTATCTCCTTAAAAGGAAGACTTGGCATCTACTTTATAGTCTTTCTCTTCAGCCTAAGTCCTGCCATTATTTTACAGAATTTCAAAGCCCTCGTGTATGACTCTTCCAATGCCTGTACATTTCAGTTTCTCGACTTCCTCACTTCCAGTGACTTTCCCTTCATTTTAGTCATCCAATCCAACAACCACAGCTTAGCCTTTCAGATGATTCTAAAACTGCTTTATGTCTGAAATCACAAATTCACACCTCTGTATGTTTGCACATATGTTGAGACTTGTGCTTTAGGGAGTTTTGCCACTGATTATAAGTAAACCATTATTGTTTGACCAGTATTCTCATAGAATTCTTTTTTGTTTCCATGAGGTTGGTAGTGACATCTTCTCTTTGATTTCTAATTTTAGTAATTTGAACATTTCCTGTTTTGGCATGGGATTCGTCTAACTAAAGGTCTATCAATTGTGTTGATCTTCTCAAAGAACTAGCTTTTGGATTCAATGATTTATTTCCCTATTGTGTTTCTAGTCTCTTTCATTTATTCTCATTTAATCTTTATTATTTCCATCCCTATCCTTGTTTTGGGTCTAGTATATTCAGATTTTTCTAAATTTTTAGGGTGATAAGTTAAACTATTGATTTGAGATTTTCCTTTTTTTAATATAGGCATTTACAGTTATGGATTTCCCTTTAAATACTGCTCTAAATGGTCCAATATGGAACTGGAGGGTATTATGCTGAGTGAAATAAGTCAATCGGAGAAGGACAAACATTATATGTTCTCATTCATTTGGGGAATATAAATAATAGTGAAAGGGAATAGAAGGGAAGGGAGAAGAAATGTGTGGGAAATATCAGAAAGGGAGACAGAACATGAAGACTCCTAACTCTGGGAAACGAACTAGGGGTGGTGGGAGGGGAGAAGGGCGGGGGGTGGGGGTGAATGGGTGACGGGCACTGAGGGGGGCACTTGACGGGATGAGCACTGGGTGTTATTCTGTATGTTGGCAAATTGAACACCAATAAAAAATAAATTTATTATTTAAAAAAAGAATAAATAAATAATTAATAAATAAATAAATAAATAAATGGTATCCAATAAGTTTGGGCAAGTTTTGTTTTCTTTTTCATTCATCTCAAAGTATTTTCTTTTTTAAAAAAAGATTTTATTTATTTATTCATGAGAGACACACAGAGTGAGGCAGAGACATAGGCAGAGGGAGAAGCAGTCTCCCTCTGGGGAGCTTGATGTGGGACTTGATCCCAGGACTCCGGGATCAGGACCTGAGCTGAAGGCAGATGCTCAACCACTGAGCCACTCAGGCATCCCTCAAAGTATTTTCTAATTTCCCATGTGATCTTTCTCTTCAATACATTGGTTATTTAGGAAGATATTGCTTAATTTCTACATATTTGAAAACTTCCCTAAATTCCTTCTGTTTTTAATTTTTTTTTTGTTTTTAATTTTTAACTTGATTCCATTGTACATACTTTGTGTGATTAGAAAGCTTACTTTGTATGGTTTCAACCATTTTAAACTTATTGAGTCTTCTTTATGGTCTATCCCAGAGCCTAGCTTAGGTCTATCCTGGAAAATGTTCCACAGGTACTTGAGAAGATAGTGTTGGTGTTGAGTAATGTACTATAGCAGTCTGTGTCTTTCAAGTCCTTTATTTAAGTTTGATCTTTTTCTTCATTGAGGGCCACTGAAGTCTCTTAACTTTTTATTGTTGGATAATATATTTCTAACTTCAGTACTTTCAGTTATTTTTAAATGTATTTTGAGCTCTGTTATTAGGTACTTATATGTTTATGGTTTATAAACATAGATATTTATATGTTTATGGTTATATCTCTTGGTGTATGGGCTCTTTTTTCATAAAATATCCGTTTATCTCCAGTAACATTTTTTATTTGTTTTAAAGACTATTTTGCATGAGAGCAACTTCAGTTGCCCTATGGTTGCTTTTTCTTGTTATATTTTTTTACATCTTTTTAGCTTTCAACCATTTTGCTTTAAATGCAAAGTATCTTTTGTAGACAGTATATGTTAGGACTGTTTTCTTTAATCCATTTTCCAAACTCCACCTTCTGAATGGATGTTAAATACATTTGTGATTATTATAATTACTGATAATGTAGGATTAAATCTGCCATTTTCTATTTGCTTCCTCCACGTGTTATCTCTCTTTTGTCCCTGTATTCTATTACTGATTTTTTTGTACTGATTATTTTATAGAGTGCCATTTAAAATCTCTTGTTTCTTATACTTTCATAAAGATTTTTGCTAAGTGGCTACCATGGAGATTATAATTAACATCTTAATTTAAAGACTATGTTATTAGGATTAACGTCAACTAATTTCAATAATATACAACAATTTTTCTCCAACATAGTTACATCTTTTTTGGGGGATCGCATCAGGCTAACTAAAGGCCTGCTACCTCCCTCCTTCTTTGTGCTATTATTGCCAATCAAATTACATCTCTATACAATGTAAGCCTACCATCACAGTTTTATAACTCTTGCTTTATTATGCAATTATCTTTTAAATCATATAGAATAAAAATTATAAAGAAAAAATACATTTATACTGTCTTTCATATTTACCTATGTTGATACATTTACCTGTGCTCTTTATCTTTGTGTGGTTTTGTGACTGCTTACTGTCTTTTATCATCATCTTGAAGGATTCATGTTAGTATTTCTTATAGGGCATGTCTTATAGGGCATGACAAATTCTCTCAATTTTTGTTTGAATATGGCTTAATTTCTTCATTTATTATTTTTTTAAATATTTTAATTATTTATTTATGACAGAGAGAGAAAGAGAGGCAGAGACACAGGCAGAGGGAGAAGCAGGCTCTATGCAGGGAGTGTTGTGCCCAAGATTGCGAATCCGAGAAACCACCAAGGAGCCAATACCGATGCAAGTGCTCGAGGGCTTATTAGCAAGCTCGAGCTTGGGTCCAAGTATACCCGACACAGTAGAGCAGGGACTTGGACCCTGAAGTGGGTTACAGCTGGGTTTTTTATAGGCTGGTCTAGGGGATTTTCAGAAGGGCTGGAGGAATTTCTCAAGTTCTGTTTACATTCTGATATGGGGCTTTCAAGGGCATTGAGCTCTGTTCTCATTCTAATATGGGACTTTCTACCATGGGCGTGGGCTCTGTTGTCTTTCTGATATGGGATTCCCTGCTAAGGACATTGAGGACATTCTGCAGTTTTTCCCATAAAGTTCAGCTCTTATTCACAGGGGCCTAAGATGGCTGTACTTGTGCTAATGCTAAACTTTAGGTGGGATGGCCTTAATTTTTCTCGGCCTCCACAGGGAGCCCGATGTGGAACTTGATCCCGGGTCTCCAGGATCACACCCCAGGCCAAAGGCAGGTGCTAAACCACTGGGCCACCAGAGCTGCCCTCTTCTTCATTTATTGATGGATAGTTTTGCTAGATATAGAATTAGAGGTTGGCCATCTTTTCCTTTAACACTTTGCCTAAGTCAACACACTGCCTTCTGGGCTTCATGATTTCTGATAAAAGCCAGTTAACTTTTTTGAACATCCTTTGTACATTTTGACTTGTTTTTCTCTTGCTACTTTTGAGCTTCTTTCCTATGACTAATTTCCTGTTTCTTTGTATTGCTTTTGCATTTTTGTTGAAAACTGGTTGTTTTAGATAATATAATGTGGCAACTCTGTAAATCCACCCCCTGATAGCCACACCACAGTTTGGCTACTGCTGCTTATTTGGTAGCATGCCTTATACAAGCATCTGCCTTCCAAAATTCCTGGAAATATGTTGAAGCATTGCAAAGCCCCTATAGACATCTCTTTCCCCAAATCTTCCTTTTTTAGTTTTTGTTCAGTCTCTGGTTTGTTAGATTAACATCACCACCTGCGTTGGTTTCTTAAGGCTGCTGTAACAAATTATCACAAACTTCCTGGCTTCAAACAACAGAAATTGATTCTCTCACAATTCTGGAGGATTAAGTTCAAACTCAAGGTGTTGGAAGGTCTTTGATACCTCTGAAGTCTCTGGAAAAGAATCATTCATTGCATCTTCCTAGCATCTGGTGATTGATGCAATCCTTGATGTTCCTTGGCTTACAGCTATATCATTACAGTCTGTCTCCATTATCACATAAACTGCTTATCTCTGTGTCTTTTATCTCTGTGTCCAAAATTCCCTCTTTTTTCAAGGACATCAGTCACTGGATTTAAGTCCCACCCTAATTTGATATGACTTTGTTTTAACTTAATTCATTGCAATAATTCTATTTTCAAGTAAGGTCACATTCAGAGGGACTGGGAGTTAGGACTTAAATATATATATTTGGAGGAGGGTGGCACAATTGCAGACTGATAAATAGCAATAATTCTCTGTGGATGGAGTTCTCTGAAAGTTCTAAACCTGTTCTGCCCCTGCCAGTGGCTTCTAGGCTGATGATTTTCATAACTACTCCACTTGCAATCTGCTGGTTTTCAAGACTTCTTCAGAGCTGGGGAATAGAGAATGGGAATAGAGCAATCTGGAGGGGTGGGAGCAATGTTGATTATCTGATGCTCTCCTCAAATAACACCAATTAATTTGCTGCCATAGGCTTGCCTTGCCTGAATGGCAATTTACTCTACTTGTGGTTCCTAAACCTACTTCATCATTAAAATCATCTGTGATGATTTATTATTATTTATAAACTATATATAATAGAATATGTAATATAACATAATATTATATAAAATAAAATATATAACATGATATTTATTTATATCTATCTATATATCTAAACTTATATAACTTGCAACCACAGATGTAGACAGCCAGAAAGCACTGGAGATTATATGCCCCACTCTAAAGCAGACTGGACAGATCTAGTGATCATTAACCATGGGACTGGGTATTTAGCCCTCCATGCCAGAGCTGTATGTAAACCTCCTAGAACTTAGATCATCCCTATAGTTAAGTGATCAGGTGAGAGGAAGAGAATCCTAGAATGACCATTTAATCAGGTGGCACTAAGAAAACTCCAAAAGAACTGATTTATAAATATGACAATAAGGGCATTTCATATCTTCCCTTCTCAATCTGCTACTAGGGCATTTGATGAGTGCTTCCTCTACACCAGGTTACTGTACTAAGTAAGTCTTTACAGTCATTTTCCTACAATGATCGTACAAGGAAGTTAACATTACCTTTATTTTGTAGACGAAGCTAAGAATATATACAATTTTTTCTAAGTATGTACATAGAAATTTCATAATTTCTCAGTAACAGAACTCAATTCTTGAGCTGATGACAGAAGATTTAATATAAACCACTCAGACCACACTCATTCAGGGTTTTAGGAAGTCTTATTGTCATAACAAACTAGTGAACATATTCAAGAGTCCTGAAAACCAGAAAACAAGTCTATAACTACTAACCCATAACTCTGGGGGAAAAGAAGTACTTAAATGTGGCCAAGAATAGCAAACAATGCTAGATATATTTTTGTTGTTTTTGCCCAGTGGGCTAACTTATTATGTGAAATGAGGGTGTGATAGGAGCTGGTGGTAAGACTCATTATTTGAAAAAATGACCACTTCCCAATTCCCCCATTTCTCCCTCTAAAATTTCAGATGGCAGATCTGGGAGCATAAGTAGCAGCCAATGGATACTGGATGGATAGACAAAGTGGCCAGAAAGCATCTTTCTCAAAGCCTTGGGTAGGAACATGTCATTTAGGTGACCCACCTCAAAGGATAAGTTCTGGAATTATACTGTCTCAGAAGGCAGTGATTGCAGTTTATTGTCTGGACAAGTCCCAGATAGCCTGGCCATCTAATGCTATGATTGTGTGCACATCAAAAGTGAACTGTTTTTGGTTCAATTCCAGGTTTTGGCACAAAAAAAAAAAAAAGTGAACTGTTTGGCAGACACCATTATTCCCAGTGCACTGTGCTTGGTCTAAAGCATTTTCTTTCCCACTACTCCCTTCATCAACATATATAGAAAGCTCCAAAATGATAAACCATGAAAAAATGCTTTAAATTCTTTTTGTAAGAAAGTTGAATATAAATTAAAAAGAACAAAATAACTCTAGATTGTTTCGATATGTCATCATATCCACATAGCACTTTTTTATAGACCTATAAATGTTCTCATAACAACTTTTTATAGAAAAAATATTTTTATATGTACTATTTTGTTTTATTTATCCTCACAAAATCCTTGTGAAACTAGAGGAGTGATAGATAGGTAGAAATCTGCAGTGTGTATGGCAGTTTTTTCCAAGCTGGGGCCTATAGAATTATTGAAACTGTTATCATAGCAGATGAGCCATGCTTTTTATTTTAACAAGAGGCTTTTCTCCTTGAAAACATAAGAAGCAAAGGAGTTTTATATGGCTTAAAATGTCTATGTCCTAAGGTGGAGCCACATTGGACTGAAATTCACAGGTTTATGTGAAAGCCAAGTCAGAATTAAAACTTCTTATTCACACTTCTCCTGTATTTGGCAGGTGATGCAGAAAGTACAGAACGATGCTAGGAAATCCTCACTTTCAGATGTTAGCACCTTCATCTGTACCCCCTCACATGATCTTCACATTTCTTCTTTTTCCCCTATTTGAGGTCTCAGAGAAGGTAGCAATAGGGTAGCTGACCCTGACATTTGTGGTCTTAACATTCCCATCCATAATTTGAGACTCTCATTTTTACCTTCAATTTTCCTCTCTGCCCTGGTCTTCCCTTTGGACTATACATCAAGTCTAATCCATCCTAAATCACCACCACAAACAGAAATCTCATCATAGTGCTTTTCACCTTTACTCTTCATCTCTCTCCTTCTGGTGATTTATCCCAGCTTGTTATTACATTTACCTTCGTAATGTACTACATCATTTTACTACTCTGCTCAGTAGAATCCCAGGCTCCTTCACCGAAGTCCACATTCCTGAACCCTGTAAGTCAGGGTCTTCCAAGATTTTATCAGGTTAGTCCACACTCTTATCATATTGTGCCCTGTGTTTTTGTTAAACTGAATTACTCGGTTTTGCTTAATTGTGGCTCCATGATTTTAACACATATTCTTACCACCTGGAATGCCAGCAGTCATCCACTGGCACACTGAAATGTGTCTGTACTTTCAATCCCATTTTAAATGCTACTTGCTCCAAGATATCTTCCCCAGCTACCTCCGACTCAAACCAGTTCTCTGAAGTCCCTCACCACTATTTGAATCTCTCTTAAAGCTACTGGTACATGTTTTTTTTTTTTTTTTTTTCATCTCCCCTACTGTACTGCGTGCTGTTGAAGTGAGGAATTACACATGACACATTTTGTAAAAAATAAATTATCTTTACATTGCGAGTTATGCGGGATGTTTCCTAACTAAATTATAATTAGATAAGAAGGATAATAACTTTGCTTAAATGAATACTAATTTTTACACTGAATAATCAAGTTTTTACAATTTTAAATTCTTTAGAATTTCTTAACTATGTTATGCGTTATTACTAAAAGTTTCCCTGGATACCTTGTATGAGTCTTCACTTCAAGACATATACATATTAACTTGGGCAAGTATGAAACAAAATTCTTTGATCTGTATCCCTGAAAGTCTGTCTTTCTTTGTTCCCACACATATACTCCCACATGGTTAAAAATGGAGACACTTTTCCTTCCCTCTTGTTTTATAAAGACATTCCTAAATAAGAATCCAGATGGAATCTATTTCTCCAAAAATTCTTCCAAGACCTGGCTCCTCTACCCACTGTGCCCAATGTCCTCCTTTCTGAAGACCAGTGTCAGATGTCCTGACCACTCAAAGTAGCAATTAGACTTTCTGAGGTGCCATTGTTTGGGGGAATAAAGGTGGGGGCAGATCCAAGGAAGACAGTGAACTCTATGCTGAAGAACATATGGCAATGAACTCTCCCTAGAGATAAAATTGCCCTTAGAAGGACTTATCCAATAGGACAGTCCCCAGTCCCATAGCCGTAACTTGAGGAAAACAGGGATCTCTGGGGACAGTGGCTTCTCTACTCAAGAATCTGTGGAACTAGGCTCTTTAGTGGTTCCAGATAGCAATACCAATACAGACCCTATTACCCAACAAATCTGTGATCCAACAGGTAGACAAAAAATATATATAAATTAAAAATGTACACATCTATGGTTCTTTTGCTCTTACCCTAAACCTCCAATATTATTGTTCTCATCTTGATAGCCCATGTGTATCATCTTTCCACCATCCTTAAATCCCTAGTTTCTTGAGCCCAAAGATAGACCTATAGACTGAAATTGGAAGCAAGTGGGGAGAATGCTGAATAGATATTTCTAGGCCTCCAAAGCTGAAGGTAGACTTCTCCTCTCAGTGAGTTCACCTTTTGTACATGGTGCTGGGATATAGATGGCATGTGAGGTAGGAATGACTCTGTGTGTCCACAGTCAGGCCATCCTCTCCAGGCCACCAGGCTAGTGTTTTCCCAAATGAACTATTTTCATAGTATTAGCTGACCCAAAATACTCTTGCTTTTGTACAGCTCTATTTACCCTTCTTACTTTGAGGAGGAAAAGGTAATAGAATTTAAGAGCACATAGCTCTCTCCTTATGACTTAACACGATTTTAGTAAATTAATCAATTAATAAGTATTCAACTTCTCTATCACCTTTAATATATAGGTCCTGTGAGGGCAGAAACCATGTCTGCCTGGTTCTTTCTTATGTCCACATACATGGCCTGAAATTTTTATTGAATAAATGGAGGTAAGTGGTTTGAAATATGGCTAAGTGGCAGGGTTGGTGGAGACATATATATGCTGATCTTTTCTGAATATATATGCATTTGGCACACACACACACACACACACACACACACACACACACAATCATATCTTTCACCTCTTTAGCTCTATAGAAGTTGCCTATGTGCCTGTGCCCTGGACCTTGGCACCTCCCAGCTCTGCCTTTTTTTCAGGGATGCATTCCTTGTACCACTCTTTATCTCTCCATCCATCCTCTATCCTTTTTGTTTAAATGATCTGGCATCTTCCTCTCTTTGATTATACATGGGCATGTACAGAAGGTCCAGGGGCTCTACTGATGGAGGAAGAGTCTACAAGAGGACAAGGCCCACTTGACAATTGTATTGAGTATGGTCTTGTTTACCTTAACATAAGCTGGAAAAGATAAAATCTGAGCAGATGTCTGTTCAGATCTTACATGTCCACAGAATGTGGCTCCCAAGGCTATATCTTCATTACTGACAACACCTGCTCTCCAGGCCTCAGCAGCCTGTTCAACATCCCCACAAAGACTGCCTCCTGCCACAGCAAATACAACATGCCTCAAATTAAACTTATCACAAGTTCCTTTTGTAACACTTATCTCTTTAATGGTACGATGCTCATTCCAGAATTTCAGGCTGGAACCTTCAAATATTCTTTTCAAATTCATTTTTTCCCTTAACCTTATATTACATATTACCAATTCCTATTGATCGTCGCTTTGACATGTCCTTTATATTTGCTCTTTTATATGGACATCCACCACTGCCATTCCAAAGTAGGTTTTCATCACCATAGCCCTTCACTTAGTTATCTTTTTTTATTTTAATATTTATATTTAGACAAGAGTGAGTGCATTTATGGTGGTATGGCCATAGACAATATTTATACCCAAATCAATTCAGAAAACCAGCTTAGTCTTTTTACAGCCTCCTTAAAAAAATAGCTTATGATTCTCATTTCCTAGCAAATGACTCAAGAATCTGTGACTGACTTCTCAAAATTTGGTCCTACCCTATGCACTGGCCCAACCTTACAGCCCAAGAGCCTTCAAGATGCCCGTCAGGCCACAGGGGCCATGAAAAAAACGGAAACATATTACATTGTTCCAGCCCCAGTGATCCGCACTGGAGACAAGGCAAAATTTGAGACAGGCATGATCAATGTTTTCATGCATCCTACAATCTACCTTGGGATTTTCCCCCTTCTACTGTCAGTAGGCTCTGCCACTTAATATTAATCGCATGCTATCATATTGTCATTTATTAACCATATAGTTTGAGTAGGGCACAGTGATAGGCAGGTGGAAGCTTCATGCTCTGGAAGTTGGAGATTATGTCGCCATTATTCACCCAGTATCTAGGACAATGCCTGAGGGTAGGGAAGTAGTCCATGACCATTTTTAAATGAAAACATTACATAATAAAAGGTTATAACCCTCAGCCATCAGAATTTAAAAGAGAGAGGAATCAGAATTATGAATTTGCAGAAGGCTGTGCCTTGGAGGATGTGTGGGATGTGCAAGACTGAGAAGAAGGAGGGGGGCATTCCAAGCCTGTACAGCGCTGGAGTGTGAGACGAGGAAAGGAGGCCCCACCCCGCCCCTGAGCCAGCTCTTCATGGTCCTTTGTTTCCATGGTAACGGAGTATAAACAGCCCAGCTAGCCCTTGAACCAGGATTATCCATGTGACTGTTCTCACTGATAAAATGCTGGCAGAAAGAATGTACAACGTCTGCCTCATCAGTTGTACTAGCCACTGCAGGACAGGTTATGTTGTGGAATAAACAGTACAAAGAGTGTATGCCTTGCTCTCTAAAATCCCCTGAAAGCGTGAGAACTTCTTCACATTCATTCGGGATGCCTGCGGGTTTCTTTATCCCAGCACCTCCACATCAACCTGCATTTCATGGTCATCGTGGAAAGGGGAGCCAAGGCTGGAGAAACAAGTACCAGCAATGAAAATTGCAGCCCACAAGTGACCCACACCACTTTGGCTCCTATTGCTTGATCAAAACTAGTCACATGGCTGTGCCTAACTACAAATAGTGAAGAAGTATAACCCTCTGTGTGCCCATAAGGAAAAAATAACTTGTTATTGGTAAATGTTGTTATGTCTATGACACTTATAAAAACTGAAATTGCATACCGTAGACTTATACTGTATTTTCTGAAGGTGAAACCTATGTGGCATCAATCAGTCTTTTAACATAAAAATGAGGACACCCCTCTAGGAGATGGTAGAAGCATAAGATGAAAGGGACCTGAGTCCCTGAATGGTTTTGTGGAGTAGGGCCACTACGCCAGCCTTCCCACCTCCAGACTATTGCAGGAACGAGAAATACACTTCTATCAGGTTCAAGTCCCTCTGTCTTGAGGTTTCTGTCATTAGTTTACCCTATACTCCAGCCAATAGAGGGCAAGTCACGGGAGACAATGGTCTAAACAGGAGTTAAGGCTTACTTAAGGAAATAGTATTGTGGCATTAAAAATCAACAAAAGGATTATCAAGGCACATCTGTTTATTTCCAACCCAATAATAAGCTTTGAGCTAATAGGAACTAAAACACAGAAACTATTTTTTTCAAATATCTTCAAGATCTAGCAGTACATTTGTATTTGTACATGCAGAGGGTGTTCTTTTGTAGAAATTGTTGGCTGATTCGTAAAAATAAGAAGAAACAAAAATATAAGAGATCAAAAGTCTATCTCTAGCTATGTCAAAAACACAAGGATCTCTGAAATACAGCACACAGCTTCCAAACTGAGGAGAACATATACCACCTAGACACAGAAAAAGTTTAGATCAGCCTTCTAATGGAAAGGGAGGAGATACTTAGGTGAGAACATCCATTAACCCATTGCTCCTCCAAATGCATGATGTGAAATGGTTTTACCCTCCTGAACACCACTACAGAAGAAAAGCATAACCACATAGCAGACCCTTTTGTTTATTTGCTCTTTAAGTTTTATTTTACTTTTATTATTATTTCTTTTGCTCTTTGCTTATGTTGGGACAGTAGAGAATGATTAAGGATTTTCAGTAAAGAGGTGTGTTTCTTTTGCTCTTTCACTATAAGTGATTTTCTTTTCCTCTCTATTTCTGGAACGACTAGGGGAGGAATGTGTTTCAACAAGTAAGGTCATAATCATAACCGACACTTTTTTTATATTTCACTTGAACATGGAAAAGGTCCACCTGTTTGTCCATTAGAAATACTATAAGTATTACGTTATAACAATAATAAAGCAGTATACAATTCTCTCATTAGTAACAATTAACTGAAATAAGCATCAACCAGAAGAGAGTTAATATCCTAATCTCATATCCAGAGACATGTCAAGAGTGAAATGATAGTAACCTTAAAGGGCCACTTGAAGCAGTGTTACATAAAACAAAAAAATTAGAGAATTGACAAAATAATTTGAGAAAAAGTAAAAATAAACATGTTTTTTAAATAAACATGTTTATAATAAAAAATGTTTTTATAACCTAACTCATAATGATTTATTTATGTTTATCTCATTAATCTGATTATTACCCAATTTTTTTTATTAAGTTGGCTCCATAAATATATATTTCATTAGCCTCAAACCGGGTTCATGGTGAAATCATTATAAAAGTGTCTTTAACCAAAATTAGCATGGAGAACACATAAATAAGAGGATAGTCTTGCTCCTGTAGCATGGGTCAGGGGGCTGCTGATGGTAGCAGAGACAGTCTAGGGGTGGCTGAACTGGAATTAGCTGAGGTATGTGCACTACCCATTGGAAATCAGAGCTGAAGCTTGGGAAGATTAGAATTCTAGTCCTTAACTTTGATAGTGACCAACTGTAGAGCTTTGGTGTTGAGATACAAAGGAGCTAAACTTACCGGTTATGAATGAATGAAAATAGGTAGAGGAATAAAAAATATATTTCTTTTTAAACTAATAAAAGCTAGATTTGAGAAGAGGGCTTAAATGTGCAAGCACTTTGGCCCTGAAAATATTGAACCCAAAATTAGAGAAACCTGGCCCTCTATCCCCAGTCAGAAGCACAAGTAGATACCTGCAGGCCTCCCCAGGAGGCAGAGCCTGACCCTGAAAACCTGGGAGAAGGAGCAGTGCAAAATGTGTAGGTCCTGTGATAGATCCCTTAGTGAGAGAGCCTGAGGGCCTGAAACTGCCTACCTATTTTCTCTCCCAAACTCAAAATCCTCCAACTCACTCTACCTTCAACAGGGAAGAGGCCAGGAGTATTTCAGGAAAATTATTTCATCAGGGAATATAGAGGAATAGAGAAATGATGCCTCCTAAGGTAAGTCACTTCAGATTTATAAAACTCAAAATTTTCTGTCTGTGAACTAGTATCTGCAGTGTACCTTTTAGCTCTAATATTTATGATCTTTAAAAGCCTCTTTGAGGCAAATCTGTACCCAGAACTGGTGAAGAGAGGGTCATGCTCCTTGGGGGCCACTTAATGGTCGCTGGAATGGGGAAGGTGTGTCTGAGCTAAGTGGTATGGACTTTGTGCCATCAGTGTGAGTTTATTCTATCATATTTCAACAAATATTTATCAAGTACCTTCTATATGCTGATGAACAGAGTGGTAAATAAAGCAGATCAGGTCCCAAGCTGCTTTCCTAGAACTTACACTCCAGTAAGAAGAGGCAATAAATAAAGGAATACACAAATGTGCAATTACCAAATGCAAAATGGACTGTAAAGCAAGAAAAAGTGGAGGGGGTAGTTGGAGAGAGAGAGAGAGAGAGAGAGAGAAAACAACCTTCCAGGAAGAGGAAACAGTATGTGCAAAGTCCCTGTGGCTGAAATGAACACAGTATATGTAAGCCTTTGGAAGAAGGCTCTGGCTGTAGTTTAGTGAGTAAAGACATGAATGATATGAATTGAATACAGAGGGACCATGCAGACAAGGCATTATAGAATATGCCAAGGAGTTTGGATTTTATTCTTAGTGAGTGAAAAATCCATTGAAGAGTTTCAAGATAAGAAAAGATATGATCTAATTTGGGATGCTAAAAAAATCTACCCAGCAGTGTGGAAAACAGATTTGGGGCATGGAGGATGAATACCCCCATGAAATAATGCAAGCCATGTAGCCAAAGCCATAGAGGAAAAGGAAGAAAGTATCCTTTGGGCCTCTGAAATGAAGCCCCAGGGTTTCTGTGTCACAATCATCACTGTGAGAGCATCTGATGCCTAAATGAGTCATTAGAACCAAGTATGCTAGTAACTGAGAGTTGTGTGGGATGATGTTAACCTGTCAATATATGTATTAATGTTAACACTATTTATTGCTTAGTTTAGAGGAATAGAAGTGGATTTTTTTTAAAAAAGACTTTATTTATTTATTTATTTATTTATTTATTTATTTAGAAAGAGAGAGAGAGCAACAGCAAGTGAGCATGAGCTGTGTGAGGAGCAGAAGGCAGGGTGAGGAGCAGAGGGAGAGTCAGGCTACCCTGCTGAGCAGGGAGCCCCAAGTGAGGCTTGATCCCAAGACTCCAGGATCATGACCTGAGCCAAAGGCAGACACCCAACCATCTGAGCCAGATGCCCCTAGAAGTGAATTTTTTTCCAACAACCCCCATATATAATTTATTCCAAGTAGATTTTTTTTTAAGATTTTATTTATTTATTCATGAGAGACACACACAGAGAGAGAGAGAGAGGCAGAGACACAGGCAGAGGGAGAAGCAGGCTCCATGCAAGGAGCCCGACATGGGACTTGATCCTGGGTTTCCAGGATCACACCCTGGGCTGAAGCAGCGCTAAACCACTGGGCCACCCAGGCTGCCCCCAAGTAGATGTTTATACTTGTTTCATTAAAATGGCTTTCCTTATGCTCCACTCACTTCTAGCCCTCAGAAAATTTAAAATCTGGATTCTCAGGGTGCATGGGTGGCTCAGTGGGTTAAGTGTCTGACTCTTGGTTTCAGCTCAGATTGTGATCTCAGGGTCATGAGATTGAGCCCAGCATCAGGCTCCCTGCTCAGCAGAAAGTCTGCTTCTCTCTCTCTCTCTCTCTCTTCCTCTCGCTGTCTCCCTCTCCCTGTGTCCCTCCCCTTGCTATCACTCCTCCCTTCTCTCTTTCTCTAAAATAAGTAAATAAATCTTTAAAAATAAATAAGTAAAATCTAGATTCTGAAGTCAAATTTTGTCAGGTAACTTATTTCCCCCAGAATCCAGAATGAGTTGACCAACCAATAAGTAAATTAAATTGTGTTCATTATGGTGCTGGACAGTGTGGGGAACCCTTGGTGAGTTTTCACCCGGGGCAGGGGCTGTTTACATAATGATTATGACACTACCCATGCCCTCCCTACTACAAAATGTTTCATAGGCTTTGGTATTTGTGACCCCTAAAGTATTTTTTTCCTCTATATTTTTATTTAAGTCTTCTTAGATTAGAGGACATGTGAGAGCAGTGTTCATATGGCAAATCAGACCAAAGTGGCAGTCTGAAGTGTGTAGGTGCTTAGACAAAGCCCCTTTGTCTTGGTAAAAGAAGGGACGAGACAAGGATTAGGGCAAGATGGTTTTCGTGTTGTTAGTATATTTCAAACTTCTGGTTACTGTTATAAACAATAGCTGGAAGTAACACCTCCTTTTACTTCACCAGCTGTCCCCAAAATTACTATCAAGTCACTGATGGCAAAAATGCCTATAAAACGGAACAAGAAACAAAAATGAGAGCCAGTGATGACTGCTGCCAGAGCTCTCCCTGAAGAAAGCACCACTGGGTAGAGCACTCCTAAAGACCACGTAATTTGGCCACAGGTCTAGGGAGCTGCAGGTGGGAGTGTTACCTGTGGTCATTCACAGACCTGAGAATGCCCACCAGGAACCATCTATCCATCCTCTCAACTCATTCAACTGAGACTTACGGAGTACCTTCTATAGCCCAGATCGCAGTGGTCAGGAAACAAAACTACCTTTCTGCAAAAGGTAGAAACAGCTCAAACTGACTTCAGCAAAAAAAGGAATGTATGGGCTCATGTAGCTCAAAAATACAAGGTGAAACCACCTAGCATCAGGCAACACTGGAGAAAAAAAAGCTCCAGTGGTTTCTTGGAAGATCCAGGTCTGTTTTCTCCTACATTTATTTCATTCTCATGAGTGGCTCTTCTTGGAGGGGAAGCTTCTTCTGGCAGTAAAACAACCAAAGTGGACATTGAACTTCCTCTTCTCCCAGCTTGAAAAAAAAATCCCCCAAACTGGCTCTAGATCACCATGTACAGATCTGTGCGAATTGCTGACTGATGGGGACTAGCCTGTGACTTGTGATGCTTTGACCAGTGGAATCCAAGTCATGTCTCTTCCCACAAGGGGCAAAGTAGGGGTGGATTCAGCTCCATCCAAATAACAGGCATGGGAATTTGTAGTAGCCAAAGAGTGGGGTAGGATGATTCCCTAGGGAAACTTTTACTAGAAGAAAGGTAATGGTAAAGCAGTAGATATTAGGATGCCTGGGCAGCTCAGGTGGTTGAGCATCTGCCTTCGGCTCAGGATGTGATCCTGGGTTCCTGGGGTCGAGTCCCTCATCAGTTTCCCAGCAGGGAGCCTGCTTCTCCCTCTGCCTATGTCTCTGCCTCTTTCTCTGTGTCTCTCATGAATAAGTAAATAAAATCTTTTTAAAAAGCAGTAGATATCCACTAAGTATTTAAATACCACTAGCCATTACATAAGGTACAAAATAGGCTTGCCTTCACATTCTCATTGCAGGAGGATGATGGTTGCACCATACAGTGCCATAAGTGCTATAATTAGGGCAACCACATACCCTAGTTGGCCAGGATGGTCATCCATGCCCAGTGTAATTATTAACAATGCCCTCTTGTACCCTTAAAAGTGCCCTGGTTTGGACAATACATCATATGGCCACCCTGACAGTAACTGATATATGTTCAACTGCACATAGAAAGGAGAGGGAATGACTAACTGTGAGATAGGTGATCGAAAAGCCTTCATAAAGAAGGTGATGCTTGGGCAGCCCCGGTGGCGTAGTGGTTTAGCGCCTCCTGCAGCCTGGGGTTTGATCCTGGAGAGCCGGGCATGGAGCCTGTTTCTCCCTCTGTCTGCGTCTCTGCCCCTCTGTCTGTCTCTATGAATAAATAAACAAAATCTTAAAAAAAAAAAAAAGAAGAAGAAGAAGAAGAAGAAGGTGATGCTTCACCTGAGTGCTGAAGGATGTGTGGAAATGTTTCAAGTGGCTGAAGAAGCTAGAAGTGTTCCAAGCATCAGGAAAGGTGTGAAGGTATGAACAATCATTTGATGTATAGGGATTGCTCCCACACCTCTGTGATCCAATAGAATCAAAGGTGTGCAGAGAAAAGGGACGGGGCAAAGGACAGGAAAGATGGGCCAGGTAGCCAGCTGCTGGCCAAAAGAAGAAACACTACATTAAAATGATTTAGCCAAGTTTATAGAATCTCGAAGGAAGCTAAAGGCTTACTAAAAATAAAATAGAAAATAGAAAAAATATTTTGCTTTCATTTCTGGTTCCATGAAACACTGAAGTATGTCATACCTGAGAAGTGAACCTGAGAATCCTGTTTCACTTCACTTAGATTCATAACACCGGCTGCTGAAGATGTAACCCAGACTGGAAAGATGAAAAATGTCCTCTGTCAGGCACAGACATATGTTACTGGTTTGGATCATATGTCATTTGTGACTCAAGTAATCATGAACGCGAAATGAGAAAACAAACAGTTGTGTTGTATAATATGTTTTCTGCTTATCCTTCTTATGAGATACAATATAAAAAAAGACAGATAGAAATAGATCTATCATAGGGTGTCAACAGAGCCATACATTTGTCAAAAGAACTGGAAGAACCATGTGTCATAAGTTGTTTCTGTAAATTGTACCCCAGATATACTGATTATTTTGCATTATTAGTTTCACATGGCCAAAAGCAGGGTTGGTTTTTTAGTGTTAAATTGTTATATTTACAGTTGGAGAGGGAAAATGAAAATGTAAGCATACAATCTTATTACCTATGGGAACTAGCTTCTTCCTAATCTTCTATTTCTAGTCATTATATCACAATTTCTCATCCTCCTCCAGTGCAAAGATGTCAAAGTTTATTTCAGTCGAGGAAAATCTTAAAATGAATAATGAAAGTGAATGTATTATAATTTAAAATACTTTATGTGTAATAGCTAATTATTCTCTAGAGTAATGTGGATAAGGTTAAATATCTTCATATAATAGAAGAAAAATTAAACAAAAGTGTTAAACTCTAATGAATCCTATCCATTTATAGATATAATTCATCGATGAAACAAATATTGTGTTGTCCACAAGACCACTTACCTAAAAATTGAAGAGAATAATTTGGACATCAATACAGATAACCCCTTGGGGTCTGATAGTGAAGTTGGTGTCTCTGTTCTCTTTATGCTTTGTATAACTTCTCCTCCATCCTTGAAGCTTTCACACAGCTTTGCAGTTCATATCAGACTATACCACCTTGTATACTGAAGAATAATTAACATACAGTGTTATATTAGCTTTAGGTGTACAATGCAATGATTCAACAATCATCTACTTCACTCAGCACTCACCTTTCCTGTAGCTCACTTCCTAAATTCCTGGTCCCTTCCCTTTGCTCATAGAAGACTTCCATATGTGAAGTCTCTACTCCGGTATCCATCATTTTTATTGGTGACTTCAATTTCCTTGTGAAAAACTCATCCTTTACGTGGCTTCATAGTTCCTTGACCTTCCTCGTCTTCAGCATCCTTTTCCCCATCTTACAATAGCTAGTCACTCCCCCAGGTGTATCTTTGATCTCATTACCACTGACACCTGTGCTGCTCCTCCAATTTTTCTGTATTCAGTTCTTTAACCTTACTGCCCTTTGTTCTCTCTTTCCCACTCCAGCTGTGCTTGGATCCTACCAAGTTCTCTAAATCATCAATCTTTATTCTTGTTCATTCTTCCTGATTGCTCTTTATTCCTTATTTAGCTGATATTTCATGTTATAGCATTCTATGTACTTTAAAAGATGTAACTATATTGCTCCTTTTTTCTTCCGTATTACTTCCCCTCAAAAAACTCTAACTCTAGTTATCCCACTATTTCTTATTTCACATTGACAACTGAACAAGTCTAGAGAAAATCATCCACTTCTGCTGACTGATTCCAATTTGAACTCATGACCACAAATTTTTACTGGATAGTCAATAATGGTTGGCTATCTTTATATTTTAATATGTGCTGGTTTCCTACTCTTCAAAATGAGACTATGTCATGATTTTCACATCTCCTTAAACTGCTAATCTGCATTCCAAGATGCAAACCACTTTCTATGCACCCATTTCCTCACACCTTCATTGTAAGAGATGAACGTGCTTCTGCCAAAGCCAAAACTTGGGGGCATGCTCTCCAGCTCATGCCTTTCCCACTCTAAAACTTACTTCCTGAAATAGTCCTTCTTTTCATCCATTTATCCCTCTGACCTAATTATTCCTACTAATATAAACATGCTTTCTTGGCTTCTTCCTCTGGCTCCTGCTAAATTGTTGACTAAAGTTGCTATCTCCATTTCTTCTCCATTCCTTTCTTTCCTCAGCCAATTTCAATTGGCCTTCACCCCTTGGTCCTCTGAAACTGTGCTACGTTAGGTTAGCAACAACCAATGTTTTATCACATTCAATGATCATTTGATTGTCCTTATCTCGCTGGACTTCTCATGAGCATTTGGCACAAGAGAAGACTTCTTGTTATAGAAACACTTTCCTCTCTTGATTTTCCTCTTTTCTCACTGGCCATTTCTTTCCTGATCATCCTTCAGTTCAATCTCCAGTTGGTTTCTGGAATATATCATTCCCATATTAGGTCCTCAGCTGGGAATTCCCTTTCCCTCAATCTTTCTAGGATAATCTCTTACTGTAATTCAAGTCTCACCTTAAATAACTTCCCGTTAGAAAGGTATTTTCTGACAACTCAATTTTAGTTACTCAGAAACACCATTTCATAACTTTTGTTTTTTCTTCACTATAGTTCTTTTTTTAGTGTTTTTTTTTGGGGGGGGTGGAAGATTACAGATTTTTATTCTTTGTATTTCTTTCAAGTTATTACATTCAACATGTTTCACTTTTGTGATCATTAAATCATTTAAAAAATAAACCCCTGAAATAATTCCTTAAACTAAGCAGCATGCTAAACAGCTAAATGAAATGTTAGCCCCAGCCCAAAAATACATTATTCCAATGAGATATTACACTTTTCTTAAATCTACTGATGAATTAGCTGCCCTATAATCATGGCATTTAATTTTTTTTTTTTTTTTTTTTGGCCAGCTTTTCCAGATAAGGCCTACTTTGTTAAAACCTTTGCTACAACAACTAACAAAAACTGATATGGTTAGAATAGCCAAAAAATATTCCAGAACCTCAAATAGAAAAATAAAGCCAATTTCTATCATTCCTACGACACCACTAGTTACATCTTGCTAACACTGTGTTTACGGTGTCTTGCAGGATACTAGATTTCCTCCATACTCTCTTTGAACGGTGCTAAACCATAGTTTTTAAAAGACTTTATTTATTTATTTATTTATTTATTTATTTATTTATTTATTTATTTATTTAAGAGAGAGAGAAAGAGCATGAGCAGGGGGGAGGGGTACAGGGAGAGGGAAAAGTAGACTCTCCACTGAGCGGGAGCCTGATATGGGGCTCAATCCCAGGACTCCAGGATCATGACCTGAGCCGAAGGCAAATGCTTAACCAACTGAGCCACCCAAGTGTCTTTCCCTATAGCTCTTAATATATTTGTGTTTATTTTGTTTATTGTCTGTCTCCCCCCATTAAAATATGAATTCCTGCTCTGGTCTTGTTTGAATCTGCATTGTCTTGCTCAAGTTTGTAGGCAATTAAAAATATTTCTTGTGTGAATGAGAAAATTAACATCTATTTGCTCAGTGACAATTACTTTTTCACTGTACCTTCATTTTATTCTATGTTTATCAAAACATTTGATGTCATATAGATGAAAATTTCTCTACCTGGCTATAAAATAAGATTGGTTTTCTTTTAATTTAAACTCAAAGAAAGTCTAGAATTCAATAAAGTTTAAGAAACCACTGCATTTACTTTAATCTCTGTTTTCAAATACTAACTTAGGAACTGTAATAATACTAATCCTTTGTAGGTCAAGACCTGCTCTTCTTTTTTTTTCTTTTCAAATTTTTATTTAACTTCTCGTTAGTTAACATATAAGTATTGGTTTCAGGAGTAGGATTTAGTGATTTATCACTTACATATAATCAAATCATAGACAAATATACTAAAAGAATGATTTTGTCTATCCCAGACTAAAACTTCGTGTTAAGATAAATATACACTTAAATATATTAGGATTTATTTGAATATAATTCTATATTATTTTCTACAGCATTGTTCCATGCAAAGAGATTATTATGTATTTGTTTTTCCATAGGTCATGATAATACTTTATTTAAACTTCAATACATCATTTTCTTTAAATCTAGTTACTGAGGTAGAAAATAAATTCTGGAAACCGGAATTCTGAAAACTTGGGTAAAATTTTAAAAGTTATTTATTGACAAAAGACTATATCAACTAAAAAAATCTGTCAATCATTAGTTATACATTTCATGAAATTTAGAGCAGTTTAATTTTGCTTTTTAGAGAGAGCGCTTGAGCATGTGAACGTGGGAAAAAGAGAGAGAATCCCAAGTGGGCTCCATACCTGGCTTGAGGCTTGATCTCACCACCTGATATCATGACCTGAGTCAAAATCAAGAGTTGGATGCTTAATGACTGAGCCACCCATGCACCTCTAGAGCAAGTTTTTATGGTAATCTAAAGATTGATGTGCCCTTGTAAAAACTAGATCCTATAAATAATGTGTTTAATAAATATAACAATACTTGGTGCTGCCAAACCTCTCTCCTAATATGTGAAACAAATGTATATTTTTCAACATCTTCTTATTTTCATGCCAAAAATCACTGATTCAGATTATTTATTTATACTATAGCAGGACAAATGAAATTTTACCCTAAAGAACAAAGGCTGGGCATTCCTGGCCAATATGAATGATGACTCACTCTGATTTCATAAAAAGACAAAGCTCAGGGAAAAGAAAAACACATTTTTAAGGACCTTTTTCTCATAACACTTCAGTTGTGCAAAATATTATTAACCAATCTTACTTGTCTAGGGATGTTGATCCATATATAGGGCATTACTCCAGTGAGGAAATAATATGAATATAACCATTTCAAGAAGATATTTTAAGAATCCACAATTGCAAACTTGCTATTTAAAATTTGTTATTTTTGTAAAAGAGATAAATCATTTTGGGGGACAAACAATTGAAGCAAAGATATGGAAGTAGGCTGTTTACAGGGTCATGTTATCATGAATCTTTGATTTTAAAGAATATTATTTGAGTTTTTAACTTACCTAGACATACTATTAAGATATACTTTCTAACTCAAAACTAACCTTCAATGGTGATGAAATCGGAGAGTAGAAGTAAATAGGTGCGACTTTTGTTAAAAAAAAAAAAATATTCCTGATACTAAACACTTATTATATATTACTAAAGACTATGAGAAAAAAAATTAAATGGAATTGACCTTTTAAGCATTGATTTTCTTTCTCTAATACTTTTGACTAAAAAAAAAAAAAAAAAGTGTTTGTTTTCCTATTCCTAGAGAGTTCTTTACAAAATGTGTTGTTATTTCACATTATTGGCCAATGTTTATTTTTTTAGTTTTATGCAGCTTATGGAAAACAAATATTTATTTGAATTATTCTTGGATGTTGGGCTACCATACTTTTATACCCTGGCTAATATTGTTCTGATCTATTAAATGTATGCCCTACACTCTCCCTTTATAGTCATATCTGTCACTTGATTTTTTTTCCAAGTCATTAGTCCTCCATTTCATTTTCTTTATCGTGGCCTTAAATATCCAGTGAGACCCTATGGTTTCTCATCTGAATGCTAATAACTCACTCCTTTGAAGCTGCTTCAACTACAGCTGCACAGCCAGGAGGTCATAACAAGGATGATGGAGGTAATAGCCGTCAGTGTCATTACCACCATTCCCACTGCTCACAATCACAATTTCTTTAGGCCTTAGCACACTCTCCATTCTCTATAATGTTAATGAACTAAAATATCCAAGAAACAAAGTCTGCTTTTGCTCAGTGATCTCAAAGCACTTTCAAAATTTGACTTTTATATTTCATATGCTAATCACATGAACTAAATAGAAAAAGATGCAGTGGAAGAAGTTAAAGTTATGCATGTTATATACTCTTTCTTAATTGGAATAACTAATGGGGCATGAACCAAGACCTAGAAGAATATTACAAGATATAGAAAGGAAAGCTGCAGAAACTTGTGTATGTACAAAGCCTGGCTGGTTCCCGTGAAGAGAAGTGTCTGCAGGATAGATATTAAAGAGGAAGAATAATAGACTGAAGATTTTCCATTGCTCTTGAAAATGATAAGAGTAAAAGAGGGGTTGGCAACAACACCCTTGTACTTGGGAGATTTACAGAAGGCCTCTAAAGGGCTATTGGGGTCCCAGGCAATTCTGATGATGGTGTGGTGAAATTTGAAAAGGATGACAGATTGAAAAAGAAAAACACCACCTTTATGAGTATAGACTAATCACAGTCCCCACAATCTCTTCTCCAGGTCCTCCCCTTTGCACTTCTTTGTGCAAAGACTTCTTTGTGAAGTCTTTTTAATCTGTAGGGAGGGGTCCCCAAATACTGTTAGTGAAACCATCTGTGTCAGAATCCTGTTGAAACCTTATTTCCAAATGATGCTTAGGTTTTATTTTTAGGAGTTTCTTAAGCTGTGCATTAGGAATCTTAGGTTTTTATTTTTTTTAATTAGATTTTATTTATTTGTTTATGAGAGACACAAAGGCAGAGACATAGGCAGAGGGAGAGGAAGGCTCCCTGCAGGGAGCCTGATCCGGGGCTCCATCCCAGGACTGTGGGATCAAGACCTGAGCCAAAGGCAGAAGCTCAACCACTGAGCCACCCAGGTGCCCCAGGAATCTTAGGTTTTTAAAAGACTTTCCAGATGTGTTTGATGTGGAGCCAGGTTAGAGAGCCATTTTTATTATCTATCATCAAAAAGCCAGCACACTGGGGGCACCTGGGTGGCTCAGTTGGCTAAGTGTCCAATTCTTGATTTTGGCTTGGGTCATGATCTCAGGGTCATGGGATCAAGCCACTAGCTGGGCTTCTAACTCAGCAGGGGAATCTGCTCAGGACTGTCTCTCTACCTCTCCCTCTGCCCTGCTCCTACTCTCGCTTTCTCTCTCTCTCTCTCTCTCTCTCTCTCTTTCTAAAAGAAAAAAAAGAAAAAGCAAGCACACTTATGATTAAGGAATTCATAATTTAAGTCATTAAGTACTTGTACTTTAGAAAATTCGTTGACATGTGAGAATGAAATGATTATGTGGGGAAGATCTCAGAAGACCACAGGTAAGGAGAGAGATACTCACAACGTAAGCGATGGCCCCAAGACCAAAATCAGTGACTTCAAAGCTTTGCCTTGTCTTAATAAATCCATCAATTTAATGTAATGATATTTTGCTAAGTTCTTAGAAAACGTGTCATGCCAAGTGTTGTTCAAATACTTTACAAATGTTAGCTTATTTACCCTTCATAACAATCCTAGGATGTAGGTACTAGTATTTCCCCCACTTTATAGATGAGGAAATTAAAGCTAAGGTGAAGCTATGAAGTCATTTACCTGAGGTCACAGAGTTATTAAGTCACTGAGCTCCACAGTCCCTGTACCTAACTACTGTATATCTGTTAGATGGCAGGCTAGGCACTGAGAAGTCAAAAACAAATAACCCTAAGGGAATTTATACACTAGTGGAAAACAACTGGGCATTCCTGCCATCTGTGCTCTAGGAAGAGAGAGCATACACTGAGTTTTGCCCAAGCAAATTCCGGTTGACCTTCCATCCTGTTCATGCTGCTCATCATCTTTGCAAAGACCCATCACTTGGCTTGCCAAATGCTTCCCCTTCATCTCCTCTGTGCCTTTGTTGGGAAAATGATAGGAAAATTTGAATAATATACTCAATTTAGAGTAGAGTCAGTTTTATTCCATTTAAAAAATGGGAGGTAACAGGCTATTGGTTGTAATGATTCTTCAGATTCTTACTTTGGGGGAGATATTGCCATAGGGAAAGGACTAACAGGAGAATCAGTGCAGTCTTCAATTTTATTCTTATAGACGCGTCCTTGGTTTACAAATGAGAAGAGAGATGCAGCTGCAGGTGAGACAGCACTCATTTCGAAGAAATACTTGGCAGACCCCAGCTTTAAAGTGTCCACAGCTGTTTGAAGTTGTGCTTTGCATATTTACCTTCTTTATTTTGCACACTACTCCTGTTGCTCATAGATTCAATGAGATAACATAAAAAAATTATAAGAAAATAAGTTGTTTTATAATTTTGTAATGCCAGCTTTCAATATATATTGATATATATATATTTCCATATATATATATATTTTTTTTAGTTTCTCATCTTTTCTTAACTAGAATCCATTCACTTGAATAATTCAGTGGATTCTATTTAATTGGTATCCTGATAAATGATATGACCTGTTAATTGGGAAGAATGCCAGATTAAAAAATTAGTTTAATGTGTTTTGATTACTTTATACTATTGTTATAGCATAACACCTTACTAGGTTAAGTAGAGAGGAAAGAACCCAACTTGTTTCTAATGCCCTAAAAGTTAATTACAATAGTTTATGGAACTGAATTAATATTACTCATTTAGACTTTTGCTTTTTTAAACTCCAGTTTTGTCCTGTTCTAATGGCCACTAAAGGTGTAGTATCTAATATTATTTTAATATTTCTTAATTATTTAATTAGTAATTATTGGAACATATTTACTCTATTTTCAAAAGTGAAAAGTAAACTCTGCTTTTAGTGTTCTTGAACTATTGCTATCTCTGATAGTTATGTTAACAAAAAGGATTATTAAAGTGTGTAAAAAAAGCGAAAAGAACTTATGTGTCACTCTGCTAACATTATGGAAAAGAAAGTATTTTAATTCTCATTTTTCAGTTAAGAAGTTTGAGGCATAGGGTCACCTGGGTGGCTCAGTCCGTTAAGTCTCCCACTCTTAATTTCCTCCTAGGTCATGATCTGGGTAGATCTTGAGATGGAGCCCTGTGTCAGCTCATGCTGAGCAGGAGCCTGCTTAAAATTCTCTTTCCCTTTCCCTCTGCCCCTCCCCACTTCTGGCTTGCACTTGAGTGTGCACCTGCTCTCTCTCTCCCTAAAAAACAAAACAAAACAAAAAGTATCAGGCATAGGTGGATGACTGGTCCATTGTCACTAGTTAGTGGCTTTGAAAGCCAGGATTCTTAACCATGCATTCTGACTCCTGACCCCACCTAGTTAATCGCTGTCTTACCAGGTCTCCCTCTTTAGAGGAAGAGTGTGTACGGGGAGGCCTCAGATGTACTCAGTGGAGTTCTTGACATGGGTACATTTGGCTTAGAGATGAAACTGGTGTTTTTTGTAGGCAATTGTATCATCTCTGTGTTCTAAGTAATATAGCTCCTTTAGTATTTGCCAATAATTTATTTGGTTATTCTTCTTTAGGTACAGACCATTAGCAGAGCGGTACATTTTGACATTTTGGATTTGGTCACTGTGATTTGTAAAACTTGAGGCAATAGTCAGACTTTTCCCATTTCTATGAGTTTACGGAATGGACTCTGTGTGACATTTAAAAGGACTTTAACTGATATGGTAGAAGGATCATTGTTCTTGGAGTCAGAAAGTTTGTCCTGGTTCTTCCAACCACCTGCTTTACCATACTGGGCAGTTCTTGATCTCTCTCTCTCTCTCTCTCTCTCTCTCTCTCTCCCCTCTCCCTTTCCCCCACTCCCTCCCCACTCCCCCCTTGTTTGTAGGAAAAATAGAGATTTCTAGTTTATAGGAATCTTGAGGAAGACCAAATGAGTGACATAAAAAGCACCTAGCAAATGTATCACTTACAAAGTAGGTACAGAATAAATGTTACTTCTCTTTCCTTCCTCTGCCTGCCCTGCTGCTATATTTTAAACCTTGGTTACTGACAGTTTTATATAACTGCTATGAAACCTGAGGGGAACTGAAGCTGTCACTCTAATTCATGGGAGTTGGTTATCTTCACAATGGTATCTCAGGCCCTAAATATGTGGCACAAATATATTTGTGAGCCACACTAAAACAGAAGGAAATTTGTTTGGATATTACTTTACTAATCATTGGTACCTATCTTGGCTGTGTTGGGCTGTCTTACTTCTATTACTTAAAACTGTGTTTAAAGTAAACCTTTCCCCCACTGCTGATGCTAAAATGTAGCTTCAGAGTTGATTCAACCAAATCTTTGTATTTCACTTCATGCTTTATTCATTTATACTTCTGATCTCAATGCCATTTTCAATATATCAAACTGTATGCTGTGTATAACATTAAAATACCCTTATAACCTTATTTAAAATATGTGTGAATGATGTCATTTATCTTATAGGAATGTAATAAACTATTATTAATCTAATTATTCTCATTTTAAAGATGTAGAATCTGATGCACAAAGTGATTAATTCTCTTGAAGTCATTTGGAACCTATCAGCAATATCTGTGAGATGTTTTGGAGTTTCCCAAATAAATAATATTACCATATTCTTTAATTTTTTTTTGAATATTTTTTATTTATTTATGATAGTCACACAGAGAGAGAGAGCGAGAAGCAGAGACATAGGCAGAGGGAGAAGCAGGCTCCATGCACCGGGAGCCCGACGTGGGATTCGATCCCGGGTCTCCAGGATCACTCCCCGGGCCAAAGGCAGGCGCTAAACCGCTGCGCCACCCAGGGATCCCTACCATATTCTTTATCAGAGAAAAAATATATGAATAAAAATATATTTTGCTCAAGTTTCATATGTACTTACATTTAAAGAAATGAAGCAAAGTTTTATATATTTAATCTAACACCATCCACTTAATGATATGACAAGAAGTAGAAGCATTTTAAAACATGAATCACTTTTTCTTTATCTTGTAGATATACCAATAATGGTTAATAATGATAATAGAATCTGTCACTTATTGAGATAACTGTATCAATCTATCGGTCTGTCTGGTTCCTGGATCTGTGTTGGGCAGTTGCAGATGGTTCTTATTTAATTTTATTTTTGCCACATAACCTACCTTTCATTATCTACTTTGGGTAATTGTATCTCACTTTTCTTTTTTGGGCTCCACCCTGCTATCCCATCCCAACTCTGGGCAGAGTTGACTCTCCCAACTCCAAGGATTGGGTATAGAACTCAGGTCTAGGCAAAACTATTCTCCAGAACTTGCTAATGGGTTCAGTGGTAGATACTATCAGTGTCTGAAATTTGATTTTACTTAACTTACAAGTTAATAAGTGAGTCTCTTGTTGTTTCATAGATGCTGGCAGAAGACACAAGATTTCTGGGTCAGAGACAAAGGTTTTTATTACTTGTGGTGCAGCCAGTAAGCAACATGATTTGCATGAGTTCCTTTTGCTTCTGATTCTCATGGAGTTGATGCAGCATGAGCCTATCTGGATATTGTGGGTTTGTGTCACTGCCCTTGGGGGAACCACTGCTTTTTAGCAGGCAGTAATCAAGGCTTCCTTGTTCTTAAAAGAGATGCTACCTGATTGCTCAATATTCTTGCTACAAACAGAACCTTGATAAATAATCCAGGAAAAAAGCAGTCAGGGCCTTTATTCTTGGCAGACCCAGTAGGATATATGGAGGATGAGAGATGTGGAGTGGTGCCTCCCAACAGATGAACTATCTCAAACAGTCCAATTAGAATCATTTTTACTCTTTCTTTTGAAATTTGAACCTGGAAAAATATTGTGTTTAATTTTCCGCAGCTATCTTGTACTTACAAAGGACTGACCTATCTGAGAATGGAGTCAGCATGGCAAAAATCAGAGATAAGAAAAGAAAATGAAAAAAAAAATAAAATAAAAGATCTTACTGAGCTATGGATCAAGTATACCCTGAAGCCAGAGCTTCCCACCCTCAAGAATTTTCAGCTGTGTGAGCTAATTAGATTTTCATTCATTCACACTTAAAAGAGTTCTGATGGCTTTGGCATTTGGCATATGTCTCATCACAACAGCCCTAAAAAGGAGGTATTATTATCTGCTTTTATAAATGAGCAAAACACACATTGTGAAGATTTACTCGCTCAGTATCATACTATTAATAAAGTAGAGCTACATTTGCTGATGGCAAACTCCATGCACTTCACCCTTAGACCGTTAGTTTTCGAACTTTAGTGTTCTTTAGAAACACTGAGTCTCACCCCAGACCTAATGAATCAAAACCTCTATAGTGGAGCAAAGAGAATATAAATTTTTTAAAGTTCTTGAGTGATTCTGATGCAAGGCTCATGGACCACTTGTTAAGAAATATTTCCCTTAGACAAAGGTGTGACTTCAGGATACTGCTGCCTGATGTTCTGATACTATACACCCTTATTAAAAAGCCTTGCTTCTGGACGATAACACTTGAAGCTTTGTCAGTGATATAAACTACAAATCAAAGGAAATCGTCTTCTGAGAAGTCTTCTGAGAAGAGCTCCATTGGGAGAAGTAGGAAAAGCCAGGGAAAAAAAGGCTTCTGAGCTGGGGACAGAAGGGTTAGGGGATGGGAACTTGAAAGGGTAGGGGGGCGGACAGAGTCTTAAAGTTCTATTTCACCAATTAAAAGATTCCTTTTTGTTTGAGGTACGTGGTGTGTGTGTGTGTGTGTGTGTGTGTGTGTGTTTTAGGTTCAGTTTCCACAGAGTTTATATACGTATAGGGAGACTCAGGAGTCCTTTGAAAAAAGCATATAGACATCTACTTGATTTACTAGTTACAGTGGCTCATTGGACATGAAGGAGAATGTTTAATTTAATTATTGACTTTGAATAGACATTTTGCCACTGCTAATAATATTAGCCAGATTAATGAATTGTTCAAGGGTTATAGAGACAGAAAGACACAGTGAGTGCTATCGTCCATCAATATTTAGACAGCCTTTCCCAGAATAGTCATGTAAACCACATATGTCATTGTACAATATTTTCCTGCTTGCCTATCGTGTCTTGGATTTTTCTCTCTCCCTTTTTTTTCTCTCCCTTTTTAAATGTAAATGCAGTACTGTCTTTTGATACAGGTGTTATTATTATGAAAGTCAGAACTATTTTTGTACATGATATTCTAGTGTCTCCACAAGGCATCCTCCTCCAAGTGGACTCTGATACATAGTAAATCTTTCTTAAATTTTTAAAGCTGGGAGTACTCCTGAGGCCTTTATCTGTAGCCAGTCTGGGCATGTAGGCAATGAGGCAGGTTTGCAGAGTTGAACCCCACCACAGGGCTTAGCTAGTAGCATTCCCCACCTCTCATATTTTTAACTTCTTGTCCACTCAAAACTGAAGACTTGAATCATACTAGCTTAAAGAGATCTTTTTTAGAGTCTTAATTCACTATTATTCCAAAGAATTTTGAGATCATGCCGGTAGTCTCAGTCTTGAAAGAGTGTAATATTTCCAAATATTGACTAATAAGATTGAGTTTAATATATGTTTTGAAAATAATTAAGCTCATTATCAAAGTGATGTCTATTTTACCAAAGTGTGTCTATTTTAAATTATGGCTCCTTTTTAGATGAAGTTCCTCTCTACTCAACAGTTTGACAAAAAGGTATTTTGATATTTTATTTTGCACTCGTTACTTCTGTTCACAGGCCTCCTCAACTTTGTCATCATTGCAGAAACACATTCCTTTCCTTTATAGTTGAAATCAGAAGCTGGACTATATCTGATCATCCCTACTACAAATCCTTTCATGAATACACTCACTATAATACCCTGTCTCTAGATCTTTAACAAAGTAGCAAATGATCACTTACACCATTATCTCTGTACCTGCCTTCCTCCAGGGAAACCAGGTAACAATGTTGAACCTCTCTGCCTTCTTTTAAAGCCAGCAAATTGAAATGTGTTGAATGAAAAACAAGATTTCCATCTGAATATGTGGAAGAGACTCTCCTTAGCTCAAAGGTGTATGGTGTGACAAGATAGCAGCATAGCCTTTGCAATACTGTATTTTCTTAAGCACACACCACTGTAATAATTTTGTGAATATCTATCAATTATTTCAGTTGAGTGTCTAACCTCTCTGCTGTGGTACATTGAATGAGGTGATGAGCGAGATTTACAAAGCAAGGTGTTTTTTAAATTGATATGATATCTCTAATATTTATTTACAATAAGTTGGAACTGTATCATAGTTTCTTAAAAAAAAAAAAAATGTATCCTCCAGGAGAATACCTTGGCTTTCTTCTCAGGCCAAAATCATGCATACGGCATTTTGTACAATGGTCAAGGTTGAATTAGATGAGGCATCAAAGATTTTCAACATAATCCTCTTGGGGGGATATTGTGTGGGAAGATGGCCTGAGGAATTCTCCCCTAGGAGCACAGGGGTCACTAGTAAGAGAGATAATAGTGCACAGACTCTAAAATGATGCATTTTAACTTCCTCCATAAATCATGTTTCATTGCAGTCTCTCATTCCAAGGCGAGGTTCATCACCTTAGGATAGGAAAGGTGGAAATCTTCAACTTCTAGGCAATTCAAAAAGGCTTGGAAATCAGGTGAGGCAGTTGGGGTATGGGATTGTACAGAGATTTGCTAAATCCTTTTATTTTGCTTCAGTACATCAAAGGCTAAGAATAAAAGACTCCTCTCCTATGTTTTTCCTCTAGTGGAAAGGGAATGTGAGGAGAATGGTTTGAAAAAGTAAAGTTGACCATGGTAAGCAGAGGCAGAAAAGACCTGAGATGGAGCCACCCAAAAAGACACAGACAGGAGATCCTGAGGGTCACCAGTCCAGAGCCACCCTAGAACCCCTAGCCACTGAACCAAGGGGTTCACCATGGGGCTGCCTATGGCAGGGTGAGATCACTCCTTGACAGATGCTGGAGGTAGCCCCCCCAGTCTCTGAGGGACTGTAGGAACACTGTGGAAGACTGAAAGGTCCACGGCCCACAGAAGCTTAGTGTGGCCCTCATCAAGCTGAGAGGTTGGATCATAGACTCCAGAAGCTGCAGATTCCAACAGACTGTAGAAAGGAATCATCTGCAGGGGGAAAACACCTGTTCCCAGAAACCCAAGGGCAGGGAGAGCCCCTTTCCAAAGGACCACCCCCCCTCAAATGTCCTCCACTAGGATGCAGAAAGCCTCTTCCTAATCTTCACTTCAAAGCCGTTTTAAGGCTAACTAGAGAGGACAAGGAGGCCAGCTGGGAGACTATCTAAACTTATTCAAATGAAATTTAGAATTTTTTTTCAATTTCAAAGTTAAATTGAGTTAAATCATTAACTCAATTGGATGTTTGAATATTTATTTGATTTTTTTTCTCCCAGCTAGCCAGTTGGAAGGGGCCTAGAATAAAGTTCAGGTTAGTTAAAACCAAAACAGGAAAATGTTTTCTCTGCACATCTAAATTATGAGTTCAATTTACCATCTTGCTCCAGCTTTTAAAAATAATTTAAAAAGACAAATCCAGTTATCCTTAGTCATATTGAGATAATGTATAGAACTATAAAGCCTAGAGTTACAGGGCATTTGGAGTTTTTTGAACTTCCCCACCCACCACTCTGGTTCTGGAATCACTGCTATTGCCTGCTTGGAAAATGTTACTTTCCACTGATTTTGCTATGAAAAGAAAACTACTCTAAAAAATAAAGTCTGTTAAAAAAATTCCTCTAATAAGACCTTAAATTCTTCTTGGGATAGAAACGGCTATCACTGAACAAAGCATAAAATATGACTCTCTTATGATGAAATCTGATTTTTCTATTTATGTAATCCATTTTCTCTGGAACATCTTTAGGCAATCTCTCCCTCTCCCTGTCTCTGTCTCTGTTTCTCTCTCTCTCTCTCTGTGTCTCTCTCTCTCCAGTTTTTTCTCTGTTATCTCTCCCTAGGATGTAAGTCAGCAATTATTTAGCTCCCACAACAAAGCCTGAGGTCATAAATGAGGGCAGACAGTAATTTAATCTGTGAGAGATTGAGATACCATCTAGTAAATTTGGTGACAACAGCAAACCATAGAGAGTACAGGCCACTGCACTGCTTCCTATTCATATTGACTCAAAACTTTTTCCTCTTCCTCTGAACTAACAGACTTTTCTTTAAAAAAAAAAAAAAAATTCAAAGTATAACCCCAATCTTGGTAAAATGTCCAAACGTAATCTGGAAACCTTTTTCTTACAACCTAAGTGAGACACAAAGCAACCAAGCCCGTGTATATGTGTTTTTAAATAATCCCCTGAAACAGTAAAATTCAAAAGGCAAAGTCAGACAATTTGCAACAACATAATACATTTGTTTATTTAGTTAATATTACAATGGTAACAGGTTTAAGAGCACTAGATTTGAATCCCCTTAAGAGGATAATGTTTAAGATTCATAAATTTCATTGTTCTTAACCATTAAAAATCCATTTTCCAAAGGAGTAATAATATATATTATCATTAAGGAACAGACCTAAACTTTATGATGTAGAACCAAAAGTGTGTATTTGTTCATTATTTTAAACAAAACATCAGAGACATTTTTACTCTTGGCCACTGCTTTCAGGAAAGCACAATGTTCTTGAAGCAAATATTACACAAAACATTTTTTTTTTCCGTAGTGATTTCAACCACTGTGTATCATGTCAGTGAGAGAACCTGACAGCCCCAGACTTAGTTATTTCCAATGGTTGTAATACACTCTGGCCTACTTAAACAACCAACCAGCAAACATGTATTTAGTGCCTACTATGTACATGCCAGCATACTAAAGCAATACAGGAAATACACAGAAGTAAAATTATTGGTCCTTGCCCTGCCAAGGCTTCCAATATAATTGGTAAGATTGAAACATAGACACAAATTACTTTCAATGTGTTCAAAAGAAGTGACAATGTTAACTAGATTGTATATTAGAATGGCCTATGCTGGAACCCAGAAGAAGCAGGGACATAAACAGGGAGGGACATTCTCAGCACTGATTAAGATCTGTCTTGCATCAGATTTCTCAGCTCCAGACTTGAGTGCTTTCTTGAACACTCATATCTTCAAGTGCTCCTGCCAGCCTCACATTGTTTCATGGATTTATGACAATGGAGCAAGATAAATATGTGTAATATGTAAAAAAATAAAAAAATAAATAAAATCGTACATAGGGTAATGCTGAAAGGAATTCAGG
Source organism: Canis lupus familiaris (assembly GCF_011100685.1). NCBI lineage: Eukaryota > Metazoa > Chordata > Mammalia > Carnivora > Canidae > Canis > Canis lupus. The sequence goes on along the minus strand of NC_049229.1, from coordinate 16,743,293 downwards.
ACATTCCACTCTGCGTTGGGAGGTGGCTAGCCCACATTATCATTTATTTATTATTAAGACAAACAAGAGACTACATAAGAAAAAGTATAAAAGAACCTCCAAACTTCACTGAACACAAGCAAAAATAAAAAGATAAGGAAAGAAGGCCCAACAAAGAGGAGAGGTTTTGAGGGGTCTTTGCACAAAAAGACCCCCACCTCCTCACTGCCACCCCTGTCCCCACCCCCGCCCCCTGGGTCCTGAAGAAAAGGCCCTGGGCTAGGCAAATAGGGAAAAGCAAAGCACAGACACACCTTCCAACATCACAAATAAATAAATAAATATGTCAAACAAGAAAAGAACGTATTAGGCACCGCTGGAAAGGCAGCAACCTTCAGCGGCCAGGCGGGCCGCGCTCTTTAGCCCGCGGGCGGCAGCAATGCGCTCGGGATTGGCCGAGGCCCCGAAGGCGCCCCCGGGGTCCTGGCCCGGGTGCCTGGGTTTCGCGATAAGCCGGGGCGGGAACCCGAGTCCGCTGCTGCTCTTGCATCTGCACCGCCTGAAGCTTCGGCGCGGGAGCAACGCTAGTGGCCGCACAGGCCCCGGGGGGCGGCGGAGAGAGCGCGCCCGGCCCTGCCCTGCCCTGCCCTGCCCGGCCCTGCCCGGCCCTGCCCTGCCCGGCGGACGCTGACTCCGGAGTGCCCCGCGCTGGCTCTGAACCCAAAAGCGCCGTCGCGGGGCGGAAAAGAGGGTGGTTTCGCTTCCCTGCCAAAGCCCGGAACCTTCTCAAAACTCCCGGGTCGCTCGCTTGCTGCCAGTTCCTCTTTGCTCCAAGAGGGGGGGCTGGCTGGGGACTGCACGACGCCTGCGGTTCGAAGCGCGGGACCGACTTCACTAAGCCCCTGGCTCCGCCGCGGGTGGGGTGGAAGAGGTGAGGGGGTTCCGCGCAGGGCACGACCCCACCCGAGAGCAGGAGGAAAGACCAACCGCCCAGGTCCTTCTCGGGTCCTACTTCCCGTCACCGAGGGCTGAGCACGGCGAGAGCGGCGATTCCCCAGGCTCCGCTAGGGGCACCCCGCGGAGCCTGGCGGGCGGAGGGGCGCGGCGGGGCGGGCGGGGCGGAGGGCGAGCTGGGGACTCACCCCGCGGGAAGCCCGTGGCGGTAACCGAGGCGCAGCTTAAACAAAAATAACGGCTGGCCGGGCTGACAGTCAGGCCGAGTTGACGACGTGAACGAGTTCATGATCTGCACCTGCAGGACGGGGCGGAAGGAAAGATCGAAGTTACAGAGTGGGGAGCACAGCGGGGCGCACAGCGGGGCGAGGCAGTGCTAGCGCAGAGGAGGAGGGACCGAACGTAGCCGACGGAGGAGAAGGGAGCCAGCAAGCCTCCCCAACCTGTCAGCCAAGTGCCCGAGGCAGCTTTGTCGCGCGACTTCCCCCCCACGCGCACGCAGTGCCGGGGCCCCACTTTGCCCCCGCCACACCCAGGCGCCTGGGATACTGTCACCTCTCGCACCCGGCCTCCCTTCCTCCTCATCTTCCTCCTCCCGTGCGCAGGGCCCTCGCGTGGCCGAGGCTCAGAGAGTCGTGATCCGAGACGTGCAGGTGCCATTACGGAAGACAGCGCCTCCCGACTCCAGGTTCTCGGGCTGGAAGTCCTCCACGCTGTAGGCGCGGCTCTTGAGGGCCGTGGCGTAGTAGTCGACAGGCTCCTCGGCCGCGTTGTCCATCCAGCTGAGGCACAGGATGCGCTGGAAAGAGCGCTTGAAGTTGTCCGAAAGGAAGCCGTAGAGGATGGGATTGGCGCAGCTGTTGGCGTAGCCCAGGATGACCGACAGCTGGCTCACCGTGGCGTCGTCCTGCTCGGCAAACACGTTGACCAGCTGCACTACATAGAAGGGCATCCAGCAGATGACAAACACCATCACCACCATCATCACCATCAGGGTGATCTTGCGCTCCGAGCGCTTGCGCTGCTGCCAGCCGGCCTTGAGAGCCACCATGCGCATTTTGGCGATGATGAGCACGTAGCACAGGCAGATGGCCCCGACGGGCAGCAGGAAGCCCATGAGAAACGTGTACAACACGAAGCCCACTAGCCAGCGCTGGGCCGGCTCAGGCATGAGCATGTTGCAGGCCACCGTGCCGTCACTGTTGGCCGCTGTGCGCGAGAAGACCACGATGGGCAGAATGACCAGCAGCGAGAGCACCCACACGCCCAGATTCACCACCTTGGCCACGGTGGGCCGGCGGTAGCGTGCCGCCTTGATGGGGTGCACCACGGCCACGTACCGGTCCACGCTCAGCACAGTCAGACAGTAGATGCTGGTGAACATGTTGACCGCGTCCACGCTGAGCACGAGGCGGCAGAGCAGCGCGCCGAAGGGCCAGTGGCGAAGCAACGTGGAGGTGACCAGGAACGGCACGCTGAGCATGAGCAGCTCGTCGGCGATGGCCAGGTTCAGGATGTAGATGTTGGTGGCCGTCTTCATTTTGGCGTAGCGCAGGATCACGTAGATGACCATGGAGTTACCACACAGCCCCACCAGGCACACCACGGAGTAGATGAAAGAGATGAGGATGGCGCTGCCCTGGCCCTCGCTCAAGGTCCCGTTCTGGGACGCGTTTCGCCCCGGCTCCTCCATGCCGTCCGCGGCGCCGGCCCCGGGGCCCCTGCTGCCGCCGCCTTCCCCGCAGCTGCCCGGGCTGGGGCTAGGAGAAGAAGGAGAGGAGGCAGTGCCATTGGGGAACATTTCAGCTGACGGGGGCCGGCGGGGCCGCCCGGGCCGGGCGCTCTCCCCGCGCCCCCGCCGCTCGCGCGCTCACTCGGGGCCCCGCCCGCGCGCCCGCCGGGAGCTCACTGCAGCCGGGCCCCTGGGGGAGCGGGCGGCGGCCGCGGGAAGCTCGGCTCGGACGGGCGCCGGCGGGGCGCATTGCCCGGCGGCTGGAGGCTGGAGGCTGCGGGGCGCCCGGGCACACGCGAGCGCCGAGAGCCGCGGCCGGCGGGCTGGAGCCCCGCGCCGCACAGCCATTAAGTGGCGCGGCTCCGGGCTGGTGAATGATTAATAGGCACCACCAGCGCGTCAGCAGCTACGGAGAGGGAGGGGTGGGGGTGGGGGTGGGGGTGGGGGGAGGAGGGGGGAGGCGGTGGAGGTGGCTTACCACCCCTTGCCCAACGCTTTTCCTTCCCAGTGCTGTGCTCTGATCAACTCTGGCAGCTGCTTCTGGGGAGGGGGTTCCCCTGCGGTACCCTGTACCCATCCCTCAGGGGGAACGCCTTCTTGGAGGGCGGGTGTAGAATCCGTCCCCCCCCCCCCCCCCCCCCCCCCCCCCGGCTCCTGTCCGGGGAAGCAGCCCCCAGGCACTGATGTCTGGAGTTCAGCTCAGTTTCCCTCAGTCGCTGCCCGGTCCCGAGACACCCCCAACTCCACTCCCAGGCGATCGTCCCGGGCCCTACCCCCACCTCGCGCTCGCCCTGCCCCTCCCCGCCCGCCGCGCAAGCTGTGGGTCCCCCTTACCCAGGGCGCTCCACCTGCGGCCCGCCGCGTAGATGGCCCGGGCAGAGTGCCGTGCGGGCTGGCGGCCCGTGACGTCCTTCGCGCGGTGCCACTCCTGTCCTCGGGCTGGACCCGCGCACAGGCGCCCACGCAGACAGTCTTAGAGTCGCTGCGACTGACCCAGAGCGGGGTTAGGAGGAGGAAGGACACACACCGCGCGCCTTAGGAGGTCCTGCGTTCCAACACCGCGGGCAGCTCTTCGCCGGCGGGAGGGATTTAGGGGCCCGAGTGAACCCCTGCGAATCTCCTAATAAAGCCTGTAGTGCCCAGAGCCCCCTGCGCCTCCCAGAGGAATCTGGGCCGCAGAAAGGAGGCCGCGCGGCGGGGAGCACGGCAGGAGCCGGGGCTCCCTCCCCCACGTGCCAGGCGCGGCGTTGGAAATCCATCTAGGTGTGCACTGGGCAGAGATACGGCTGCGCCGCTCCGAGAGGCTCCGCCTGCGTCCCTGCTGTACTTTGTACCCGGGAGAGTTGGCGGGCCCCGGGGAGGAGAGTGTAAAGCCCCGGGAGAGCAAGGATGCCAGCTCCTCGAAACCCACGCGCGGCCCGCCGTGCGGGTGACCAGCCCCGGCACCAGCTCCACAAACTGGCAGGAAGACCTCCGGGGCTTTCCGCGACTTACCAGGGTTTCAGCCTTTTCTGAGGCCCCTGGACGTGTGACCCCGTTCTGGTTTACTTTCCGAAACTTGGAAGAGACAGGAATCAATCGATGTAGGCACGCCTAAAACTCGCTTGCTGCATTTAAGGATTGAATGGTTTCTGTGCAGGAGGATGAATGTTCAATCACCGTGATTTTTAACCACCTCTGGGACTTCCTACCATCCCTAGTCTAGGCTCGCTTTGGCTTTCTACCGGTTCCAGTCCAAGGAAGGATCAGTCCACCCAGCCCTCCTGTCCCTTTGCGAAACCCATCAGGTCTTTCTCTGAAGTGGCCCCAGGAAGACTGACCTGCAGCAGACTAGGGCAGGGCCTCTTTCAAGCTTGAGCTTTGTCTTCAGCTTTCTTGTTAGTTCCTCCTTCCTTTCAACCAGGTGGGATGCCCATGGTGCCCTGGGTCTCAAGTCCCTGCCCACCCCACCCACCCCACCCCCTGCGCCCCCATCACTACAGTTTGCACTCAGGAGAGCAATCTGAAACAGAAACTCAACTCCTCACTGAAGCCAGACCGTTCAGCATGAAGAAATGGATGCAGAACTTGGGGGGGGGGGTGTATAATTCCTATCGCCCCTTGTTTTGTATGGGCAATCTTCTGCGTATATGTGTTTTAGTTCCTGAACCTAAATGCTCCTGAAGGGGAAAGAATGACTTCTGTAGTGTGTTGATTATACCAGTCAAAGATAAATTATGTCAGGCCCTCCTAGGAAGGTGTACAATGGACACTGAATTATTAATGAGAAATGTGCTAGGAAAGAATTTGAAATTTCATAAGGCCCAAGCTATTTAACCCATTACTTTATCTAAACAAATTACTTTTTTACCTTTTATGAAAATGGGATGTGGAATTGATGGTTAGTTGTGTTTTATCTTCCTTAAAAAATACTGAACATATGGAGAGGGAAAAAAAAGAATGTTCATCAAGTTTTTTTTTTTTTTTTTTTAATGGCCATTTTTTCCCCCAGAAGAGCTTTTTTACAAGCCAAGCCTCATAATGGTTTAGATGCCTCTTTGCCAATCACTGACTAAAGACACCTGGCTATTCTTCAGGGGGCTGACATTTCAACAGTCATCATTTAAATGCCTTGGCATTGATCATGGTTGCTCCAGGGGGAGTAGGTGATGGGAGCCAGTAAAGCACAGCTCTGTTGTTCAGACTCTCACATGTTCACTTCGCAGCTCACCTTAGGAAAATCTCCTCTCCATTTAGTGGTAGTCTTATATACCAAAGAAGAAAACTTAAGACCTGACATGAAGATGTTTGTTTGTTTGCTTGCTTGTTTCTGAAGTGGTTTCTATGATGAATTACTTATCTATAAAAAAGATTGACAAGGAAATATCATTTACACCCACTAGAATGGCTATAATAATTTTTAAAGGAAAAAAATGTTGGCCAGCATGTAGAAAAATTGGAAACCTTACATGTTGCTGATTGAAATAAAAAATAATGCAGCAGCTTTAGAATGTTATCGATTTTTCAAAAAGTTAAACAGAATTCCATATGACCAGCAACATCCTGCCCCTAGGTATTCCCCCCCCCCATACACAAAACCCTGCAAATAGGCATTTGAACAAAAATTGGTACACTAATGTTCATAGCAACACCATTCATAATAGCCAAAAAGTCAAACCCAAATACCCATCAACTGATGAATGGATAAACAACGTGTAGTACATCCTCTCAACAGATTATTCATCCACAAAAAGGAATGAAGCACACATACGTGAGCCTTGAAAACATCATGTGGTGAAAGGAGCAAAACAGAAAAAGTCATGTATTGTGTGATTCCATTTGTCTGAGACATCCAGAACAAGCAAATCCATAGAGACAAAGCTGCCTAGAGGTTGGCAGGCTCTGAGGGGAGAAGGAATGGAAAATGACTACTTAATGGGTACAGGGGTTCTTTTTTGGGTGATGGAAATGTTTTGGAGTTGGATAATGGTGGTGGTTGTACACTGTGAATGTACCAAAGGCCACGGAATTGTGCATTTCAAAATGGTTAACATTATGATTTTCATAGCATGTGACTTTTACTTCAGTAAGAGAGTGATCGAGATGGGTATGAGTCATGTTGTGTTATGGATTCATTTCAGTCACATATTTCTTAACAATGTATCTGTGAATTAATCCATGAACAAACAAAAACAATCCAGCAGAAGACAGCATATCTGGGCTAAATAATATGAGGTTGGGGTTGCAGCTGTTTTGAAATTATATTAGGAACAGGAGCCCAGTTAGGAATCCGCCTGCCTCTCAGACCTTAATTTAATGTCTCTTAATGAAACTGGAGCACTAATGTGGGCATGGCATTGTTATAATGTGTAAGGAACACAGCCTAAGAGAAGTCAGAACTCCACAGTCTTCATATCTTGTTTTAAAACTATTTATTTATTTTTAAAAATATTTTATTTAGTTATTCATGAGAGACACACACACACAGAGAGGCAGAGACATAGGCAGAGAGGGAAGCAGGGTCCCAGTGGGAGCCTGATGCAGGACTTGATCCCAAGACCCCGAAATCACGACCTGAGCTGAAGGCAGACCCTCAACCACTGAGCCACCCAGGTGCCCCCAAACTTTTTTTTTTTTTTTTTTAAATCACAAATCTAAAGCCTGGAAAAGCTTAGGATAGGCTTGTTTTCCCTGTGAAAGTTAACCACCCTGTAGTCTTCCCCTCTTTGGTTATTATCTTTTCTATGCTTCTGTAATATGAACATTTCTAGATAGGAGAGAAGAAAATGATGGCTGCCTGCAAAAAGGGGAGAAGGAAAAGTTCTAACTTAGGGAGTTGCAGATTCTTAAGTGAGCAGTTTTTCTTCCCCATCTCAGTACTCTTACAAGTTACACTCTCCTATGCTATCAGGTACCAGGTGCACACTTGGATTACTGTATTTATCACACTGTGCTGTGATTTCTTTGTGTACTTATCTCTCCTTCCTTCTATATCTGTAAGCTTGCTGAGAACAGTGGCTATATTTTACTTATCTTTATATCCCCAGCACCCAGCACAGTACCTGGAAAATTGCCAAACACCGCCTTATTTTATTTTTCTGAGGTATGCCATAGATAATATCTTTCTTTTGTTCCAACCCATAAGATGTAGATACAAAGAAATGAACTTCCAGCCCCTTGCAAGAAAAGTTTTAATATCTGTGTAATATCATCATCTGTAATAATTTATTATACATTTAAATCATTCTGAACAATTTCAATTTGCATGTCCTATATCAACAGTGATCATGCTGATGATTCCTTCATTGATCATTCTTGGTCTTAAATTTCTTGGCAGAGAAAAGGCTCTGAAAAAATGGGTGGTACGTACTTTAGTAGCTAATGATGGTTATTTAATAGCATCATGCAGTGTGAAAGCCATTATATGTGGAAGATCGTTTCTTTTAATTGCAGTCCTGAGTCTCAGTTGGTTTGGTGGAATAGTAATTAACAGGAGCTCAAACTCTGCTTCTGTCAAATCATTAATAATGTGATTTTTCCAACTGAAGCCTATGGTGGTCTTCAAATGAGTTTCTCTAATCAATGCAGTGCTAAAGTGCTGGTTAGGCCAGGGATTAAAAGGAACACTTTCTGGAATGTGCTCTGCACTAGCATCATCACAGTTGTGTTTACAAACACCTGTCTGGGCAGATGGGACCAAGGTGGCGATAAGGGGCAAGCACCATTCAGCAATATGGCCCTCAGCAAAGGTATGTGTCACTTAAAGACCATCTGCCACCAAGCAGTTAACGTGATGACAGTCTGATAAGAAAGTTAACCAGAGTGCAAAAGTGGTGATGAAACTAAGGAAGAATGCTGGACCTCATTTTCCAGGGATGCCCCCTTGCTTCACAGCAGCCCTGGTTGCCTGTGGTTCAGTTCATCACCAATCTCAGCAACTCACCCTGGCCTGCTGATTTTCCTATTGCCTCTTCTGTGAAACAGCATGACAGAGTCATTTTTGTGCTTTCAAAAAAGACACACATGGTGCAACAACTCACATTTTCTCCTATGGATTCTCTTACTACTGGATACTATTTCTAATAACAAGAATTCAGCACATACGGGAAAGTATTCATTATTATCGATGAAAAAATAAAAATAGAGCAAAGAACAAAAGCAGGTGCATGTTACTCAGATTATTTTGAGTAGTCCTTACCACTAGTACATTTTTCTCTAACGTCATCTGTTAGTCAAGGATTTCCAGCTCAATTTAATTTCGAACAATTTTATCTAAATTTGTTGACGTTATTCTTTTTAGCAGAAACCTCAAAAATGCCTTCAAAATCACAAGACCACATTTTTGTTTCTTTTAATTGATGTTTGATTTTAAGCAGAGCATTTTTTTTTTAAGATTTTATTTATTTATTCAGAGAGACACAGGAAGAGAGGGAGAGAGGCAGAGGGAGAAGCAGGCTCCATGCAGGAAGCCCAACGTGGGACTCGATCCCGGGTCTCCAGGATCACATCCCAGGCTGTAGGCGGCGCTAAACCACTGCACCACCGGGGCTGCCCTTAAGCAGAGCATTTAAACAGTTACAGCAAATCACTCATTCCCTGAGAAAGGGTTGTTTCTTTGGAGTGGGCTGATTTGTCAATCGGTTTCATCAATCGGTTTCATCTAAGGAACAGCCCAAAGCCAGCAAAACAAAAACAAAAACAAAAACAAAAACAAAAACAAAAACTGGCCGTGGGAAGGAAAGACAGCTTTGTAGATGAAACCCGTGAAGCTATCTTTTATTTTTTAAGATATAAAAAGTTTTGTTCTTAATTAAAAACAAAAAGGCATATAATTAGAGAGTGATTTAAATCTATGTAGTCATCACAATACCTGCCACTGCGATACTGCCACTTTGTTCTCATTTTAAGTATGTTGAGGCAGGAGACCAGGACCAAAACATTGCTTTACTTAGATGACACGAGACAACTAAATGACTGATCTTCTCTTTTTTTGTAAGTGGAAGGTGGAACTGTAAATAATGGGTTTGTGTTGAATACATCTCTATCTTCTACCAGAGATAGGAGGAATGGGGCAATATGTCCGTGAGCTACAGACTCAGAAGGCAGGCTCAGAACCACTGAGATTGGTCTAGAAAGAGAACTCCTGGATGGCCACTCATCTTTCTCTTTCTGAGGGTGGGCTGCCTCCCCAAAGCCAGGCCCTGCCTCTGCTCTTCTTTCTCCAGGTAACATGGGGTGGTATTTTATTTTGTCCTTGGGGAAGAAGCAGCCTATGTGACAAGCTTGATTCTTCCTTTCTTGTCAGAAGAGGGAGGCAAGAAGATAGCACAATCCAGGAAGGACCACTTGGCCTAGAATAAGAAATTACCATTCCTTGTTGATGGCCTGGGTGAACTGAAATTTCTCTGCTTATGCAATTTGCCAATACATTGGCTTCTAATACTGTATCCTGTGATTAAAAAAAAAAATCAGAGAAGTGAAACTCAGACTATAGTAGAACAGACTGAATTTCATAGCTGTGTTATGTATAGTCACTTTTTTTTTTGCCTCAATTTCTTTTTTTTAAAGATTTTATATATTTATTCATAAAAAACACACAGAGAGATCAGAGACATAGGCAGAGGGAGAAACAGGCTCCGTGCAGGAAGCCTGATGCGGGACTTGATTCCAGGACCTCAGGATCATGGCCTCAGTCAAAGGCAGCCACTCAACCACTGAGCCACCCAGGTGTCCCTTTTTGCCCCCATTTCTTAATAACAAGGTACTAAAAATAAATATCATAATTCCACTATGTATGAATAATGCTGGTTTAATCAAAGCCAAATAATTTATTCATTAACTTAACAAATATTTATTGAATGCCCACTGGGTGGCAGACACTGGTCTAGGTGCTGGAAATATAGTGGCAAAGATTAAGTAGTTTCCTATAGACTTCTAGAGAGACAGAAGGAGAGTAAGCAAGTAGACTTATGGGTAGTGGAATTGCATTTGGTGATAAGTCCTAAGAAGAAAAATTAGAGATGAGAGGCCAGAGATTGCTAGAGAGGCTGGGTGTATTTGACCTAGGTTGGACCGAAAGGGAAGGGAAGAAGATGATGCTTGAGAGGCACTGAGTGATGCGAAGGTAAAGGAGCACATCATGGTGGGGGGAGGTGTGTTCCAACAGAGCATGTGAAGCAGTTCAGGCCCTTGGAGGAAGATGTGGAGCATGGGGTGCTATGGAATTGTGGTTGGCCTGTGTGACATCTGGGCCCAATCCACCAGTAAACAGTAGTAGTCTATTATACTTCTAACAGCAAAAAACTGGATGGGGCAAAAGAGGCATTAATATATTTCTTGCATTTAATACAATAGAATGGAAACTAAATACTAAAAATGGTGTTGCAGGTGAATTATTATTGACACAGAAAGATAGTCAAGACATTGCTAAGCATGAAAAGTCTATTTCATTATCAACAATAGCCACACTATGAAGAAAGCACAAATGTCCATCGATGGATGAATGGATAAAGAGGAGGTGGTATATATACACAATGGAATATACTAGCCATCAAAAAGAATGAAGCCTTGCCACTTGCAATGATATTTATGGAGCTAGAATGTGAAATAAGTCTGTTAGAGAAAGACAAATCTCATGATTTCACTCCTATGTGGAATTTAAGAAACAAAATAGATGGACAAACGGGGGGGGGGAAGAGAGAGAGAAAGCATAAGAGACTCTTAATGACAGAGAACAAACAGAGGGTTGATGTAAGGAGGTGGATGGGGGATGCAGGAGATGGATATTAAGGAGGGCATGTGTTATGATAAGCACCGAGTGTTGTATGTAAATGATGAATCACTGAATTCTACTCCTGAAACCAATATTGTACTATATGTTAACTAACTAGAATTTAAATAATTTTTCTTAAAAAGTCTATTTCAAAACTACCTGGGACCCCTGGGTGGTTCAGCGGTTTAGCACCTGCCTTCAGCCTAGGGCATGATCCTGGAGTCCCAGGATCAAGTCCCATATCAGGCTCCTGGGAATGGAGTCTGCTTCTCCCTCTGCCTGTGTCTCTACCTCTCTTTTTCTCTGTGTCTCTCATGAATAAATAAATAAAATCTTTTTTAAAAAAATATATGAACCCATTAAATACATACATGCACACCCCAAATGAGCATATGCATATATATCATTAGGCCTGAAAAGGTGGTTACTAAGATATTATAAAAGTGGTCATCACAAGGCAGTTGGGTTATGGATGTTTTCAGTTCCCTTTGATATTGAGAGGTTTTCTAATTTTTCAGCCATGAGTATGTATTGCTTTTTAAGCAAGATAAGAGTAATAAAAGCTTTGTTTTAATTTAAAAAAAGAAAAGGCTCTAGGCCATAAGTGTCTGCTCTATTTAATGGGACATTCACTGATTTATTTCTTCCTTAATTATTTTACTTTCAGAAAAACACTAATAAATTTATTCTTGAAATTATCATATTATGTTGCAAATTAAATAGTAAATGAAATGTACCTAGCAGAAGGCAATAGAAGGAACTGAAACAGGAGCTGGAATAGTCTACTATCTTCCAGGCAACCTCTACAGCCCAATGGTCATGTGGTCTCTGGAATTGGCTATGCCCACCTCTTGGAATTGCCATAGTAATATGAATCACAAGATGATGTTTGTGGGGGCGCTTGCCTCACTCCCTTTGTTAAGCATCTGTCTTCAGCTCAGGTCATGATCACAGGGTCCTGAGATAGAGCTCTATATCAGGCTCCCTGCTCAGTGGGGAATCTGCTTCTCCCTCTCCCTCTCCCTCTGCTGCTCCCCTTGCTTGCGTGCTCTTTCCTCTCTCTGTGTCAAATAAATAAATAAAATCTTAAAATAAGATGATGTTTGTGAAAGCATGTGATAGTTGCTTAAAGCCAAATATGTCAATTTCAATCACATATTTTCCATGTATTTGGAAACTTGAGCATGTTATTTGACCTGTCTATGCCTCAGTTTCCTCTTTTATAAAGTGAAGATCACCATACATCTACCTAGTAGGGTTGTTAATAGGATGAAATATGTTCAAAGTGTTAAGAGCAGTGTCTGGCATGTAGTAAGAACTATGTAGGTATTTAGCTTTTATAAAATAATTTCTAAAGTATGGATTACAATGTAACATTTTTTAATCAGTGAAAAGAACTTGAGAACTTCATTTTTGCCTCTTGCTTAAGAATGATTTAATCCAGTAGGTCTAGTAGTTACTTATTCAAGGGTTAAAGCAGTTACCCTGTGCATGTTACTTATCCTTTCATTTTCCTCCTGACTATCCAGCCTCATAACTCAGCACAGTGAACTATGTTCCATTCACAGGTTTTTAGTACATGTCATACACTCAGCTAAAATCAATCTAAAATGTTAATCACTGTTATCAGCATTACACTAAGGTGAATCCAGTCTAACTACATCCTAAGGGTTCGAAAAAACCACTGTATTCACTGACTCAAATAACCTAATTGGTTGACTGTTACAAAGGCAGTCAGTTTGCTGTAAGTTTTCTTTCGGTCTCAATTTCCAATGAGACCCCCAAGTTTTCGGGCTGATAGCTATAGCTAAAAAATGTGTCTACATTCTAAAGAGAGGTGCTAGCCAGTCCACTCCACTCAAGCCATCACCCACCTCCAGTCTATATGGAAGAATAGAAGGATCCTTAGAGATTGTTTCCTTAGAGTTTTCAGAGTACTGTGCATTTTCTCTCTCACTGCAGATGGAAAGTGGCTTCTGACCCCCCAGCCATTGAAGCATGGGGAGCTTCTACAAAATCATTTGGAGAGCTTGTCAGGTGTCCACTGGGGTTGGTAAGACTCAGAGATTAGAGCTTGATTCTTACTTGGAAAATTTAAAAGTGAGTAAGAGACCCACTGGTACTTCCTCAATGATAGAGTGAAGAGAAAAGGCTACAGCTGGACAATGCTGATTCCCACTGAAAGTGGGGCAGAGGCAGTGTTTCCCATGTACTGGAATGAATAGCACAGCAGGCAGACAGATGGGAGCACCTTGATGCACCTGCTCTGCCCAACTGGATGATAGTAGACTATTCCAGTTCCTGAGTGAGATGCTTTGACCAGGATGTTTATGTATCAGAAGGAGGAACTGAGTAGGGAAAATGGTCAGCTGGCAAGGGCTAGTCAGGAGGCCAGCAAAGGGCACAGTGAGAGGTCTCTAGCAAGGGGTGGGAACAATGCTGAAGAACTTGATGAAGAACTCCACAAGAGAAAGCCACTCCCAGAGGATGCCAGTGCACGATTATAATTGCACCAATGAACGGAGAGGCTTTCCTGTCAGATGAAGCTGTCCCCTCTCAACTACAGGAGCTGAAGACAGAGGAGGGAGTGAGGGAGAGGTGGAAAAATAATAAATAATAAATAATCCAACTACTTATCTCTTCTCTACTGTAGGATCCAAGCATGGATGAAGCTGAAGTTAGTACAGGGACAAGGAATTTTAAATTGAAGGAGAAATTAAAGTTTCAATTTAGAAAGAATTGCTTTTTATAATATCTTAAAATAAGACTTGATATTTATTTGAAATTGAACTAAAAAGGCATGGGATTGTGTGTACCAAAGAGTTTCCAATTAGTTTTGGCATATTTAACCCTCCCAACTGCACCATGAGGACATTTCTACTTACTACCCTCATTTTGCAGATGAAGAAACCAAAGTACAGAGAGGTTGAATAACTAACTCAAGTCACACAGCTAAAAATGTCAGAGATCTGATTTGTCTAGCAATTTGACTGAGGCCCTGTGCTCTTAACCAGCATGCCACACTGCTGTGGTCTTCTCTCTCACTGAACTACTCAATTAAAGGTTTTTTTTTTTTTCCTCTCTTTTTAAATGTTTCAATAGTTAGTGTTTTCCAGTGTTGCTAGAAATAAATGACATACACATCACAGTATATGTTTAGGGCATACAGCATAATAGTTTCATTTAGATATATTGTGAAATGATTTGCCACAATGAATTCAGCTAATATCCATATTCTCATATAGATACAATAAAAAGAAAAGAAGGAAAGAAAAAAGAAAAAAATTTCTTGTTGTGATGAGAACTCTTGGGATCTACTCTTCACCACATTCCTGTATAGCCTACAGCAGTGCTAGCTACAGCCATCATGTTATACATTATATACCTAGTATTTATTTATCTTGTAACTGGAAGTTTGTACCTTTTTTAAATTATTTTTTTAAAGATTTTATTTATTTATTCATGAGGGACACAGAGATGGGTTGGGGGGGGGAGACACAGAAACACAGGCAGAGGGAGAAGCAGGCTACATGTCGGGAACCCAACTTGGGACTGAATCCCAGGTCTCCAGGGTCGTGCCCTGGGCTGAAGGTGGCTCTGAACCACTGAGCCACCCGGGCTAAATTCGTACCTTTTGACCATCTTCCTCCAATTTCCCCTGCCCTGAACCTTCCTATCTGGTAACTATGAGTCTGATCTTTTTTTCTAGGAGTTGAATTGTTGTTGTTGTTTTAATCCCACATATAAGTGAGATCATACACTACTTGTCTTCCTCTGACTTTTTTCACTTCGCATAATGCCTCCAAGTCCATCCACGTTGTAGCAAATGCTGGAATTTCCTCATTTTTTATGGCCAAATAATATTCCATTGATGTATACTGCATCACCCTTATCCATTCATCTATTCACGGACACTTAGGTTGTTTCTAGGTCTCAGCTATTGTAAATAATGCCGCTATAAGAATGGATACAGCTAACTCTTTTATTTAGTGTTTTCATTTCCTTTGGATATATTCCCAGAAGTAAAGTTGCTGGGTCAGATTGTTGTTCTATTTTTAGTTTTTTGAGAATCCTTCATATTGTTTTCCATAGTGGTTATACAAATTTACAATCTCACCATTAATCCCTTTCTCCATATCCATGTCAGCATTTGTTATCTCTTGCTTCTGCTGATGGCCATTCTAACAGGCATGAGGTAATATCTCATTATGATTTTCATTTGCGTTTTCCTAATGATTAGTGATATTGTGCATCTTTTCATGTTACCTGTGGGACTTTCATATATCTTCTTTGGAGAAATGTCTATGCAGGTACTTTGCCCATTTTTCAAATGGATAATGATGATGATGATGATGATGATGATGATGATGATGATGATGATGATTTTGATATTGAGTGGTATGAGCTCTTTATTTTGGATTTTAACCTCTTAATATGTGATTTGCAAATCCTTTCTCCATTCTATAGTTTGTCTTTTAACTTTGTTGATGGTTTATTTTGCTGTGCAGAAGCTTTTTAGTTCGATGTTTATTTTTTATTTTGTTTCTTGTGCTTGAGGTGTTATATCCAAAAATTCATTGCCAAGACTCATGTTGAGGAGATTTATGCCTACATTTTCTCGAGGTTTCAGGTCTTACATTTAAGTCTTTGATCCATTTTGAGTTAATATTTTGTGATCTGGGGATCCCTGGGTGGCGCAGCGCTTTGGCGCCTGCCTTTGGCCCAGGGCGCGATCCTGGAAGACCCGGGATCGAATCCTACGTCGGGCTCCCGGTGCATGGAGCCTGCTTCTCCCTCTGCCTGTGTCTCTGCCTCTCTCTCTCTCTGTGAGACTATCATAAATAAATAAAAATTAAAAAAAAATATTTTGTGATCTGTATAAAATAGGATCCAGTTTCATTCTTTTACATGTGAATAGCCAATTATCTCATTGCTTTCACTAATGTCTTACAATTTTTCAGACTAGAGCTCTTAAACCTCCTTGGTTAAACTTGTTCCTAAGTATTTTATTGTTTTTGATGCTATTGCAAATGGGATCAATTTCTTTTTCTCTTTTTTCAGAAAATTTGTTGTTAGTGTATAGAAACACTATTCATTTTTCAATGTTAATTTTTCTATGTTAATTTTGTATTAGTGTATAGAAATACTGCTCATTTTTCTCTGTTAATTTCATAGCTGAATTCATTGATTAGATCGAACAGGTTTTTGGTTGAATCTTTAGAATTTTCTATACAAAAAAAAATATGTCATCTGCAAACAGAGAGAGTTCTATTTCTTCCTAAAGGGTGATTTTGATGTCAAGAAATTACATTAGGAAATCTGTCATTTTAGTGGTCTATGTATTCCTCAAATCTAACAGCTACTTAAATTTTCTACTTTGCTTATGTTGCCTATCATTTAAATGTAAAAATTTTGCCTTCAATTAGAAATTTAGAATAATGTATTTTGAAAAAATACCCTTGGTAAAATATGTTGCAAGGAATTTAAGACTGATGAGCCATTGGTATATCTGTGTCCCCCCAAAATGCATTTTTTATTAACTGCTAACAATCATTTCTCTGTTCTGAATATGTGACTGTCAGCACTGTAGGTAGCTTGCATGAGCATTTCTGTATAGTTTTTTTTTTTCTGCTTTATTCCTGTGCTCTTGTCATGCCTCACTTTTGCCCCGTCGGGTGAATGCATACCAGATGGGTCAGCAGAGTCACTAGACAGGGAAGGACTAAGAGCTGCTTTGAAATATGCACCAATGTACAAAATTACAGCCAAAATGTATTTCCAGAAAAAAGGGAGAAATGTTGCTGCTGAAACAAAATCAATGAAAAAAATACAGTTCCTTTCCCTAAAGCAAGTACGTACACACTTCAAGTGGCCTAGGGCTTTGAACTAGGACCTCCATTGATTTGATTGACAGCTATAGCAAGGGTAAGAATATACAGATGCCAGATCCATTCAGATGGGGGCATATTCTTTCCTAATGGAAACGTTGTATCTCTTTTCACTAAACAATTAAGTGGGAAATTGACATTTTTAGTCCATAAAAATGCCTCAACTCATTAGAAGGTAATCACATAACAGAAAAAATAGTAAAACTCAATATTCACACTTGTGCCCAAGACTAGAGTAAATCAAAACAATTCTACTTTAGTACTGGACTTTGTTTTTGATGGGAACAGTTTAAGGAATTGCAGTGCTTTCCCCCCTAAATATAGAGATCAACAGATCTGATTTTCATACCTGCAAAATTTTAGCATCTATTCATTTTCTTGGAAAATGCCATCCAATTTAATCTGTGAAAACACATACTCTTCAAATCCACCAGGGGGAGATTTTAACATTGAGAACTTCAATAGAAAAAGTTTTAGCTATAATATAGTTGTATTTCAGTTGACAGCTGAAACAACTTAAATTTTGAACTAAGCCTTTATGATAAGGTTTACATCTTGACAAAGCTACCCAAGATATTCCAGCTATATTAAAACCAGGACTGGGTGGCTAGGGAGGGCTAACGAAATATTGCTCAGTCTCGTCAGAGAATACAGGCAGTGACTGAGCGTGTCTGGGAGTGCAGAGTTGGGTGTGGATGGGATGAGACCTTGTGTCTCTAGAGGGAGAATCAGATGACTGATTGAATCTCAGACTGTTGCCACTATGTACACCGTCAGTAATTCCTGGTTTCCACTGATCTATAATATCTTGATTTGCTTCCTATGGCGGGCTTTTGAGACTTAGAATAACACTGCAATGCTCTGTAAGAATGATGAAAGAAGAAATAAACATGTATATTAGGGGTTTTGGGGGGGACAACTTGTTTTATTTGGGAAGACCTGATACTGCTGCAGAAATCTTTGGATAATTAACACCACCGTGGTCCATCAATCACTTGTTTGTACCAGGAGTGAGAACTTGATGCCATCAAAATTCTCGCAACTTTTTTTAAAGACATAATCTCCAGAAAGGGTTCTGTAATAGTATTTGAAATGCAACAACTTCCCCAAAGTTTGATTAACCTTTACTAATAGAGGTACTCCTTTATTGGAAGTACTCCTAATGCTCATTTTAACACCAACCATTTTGTTAATTGTTTCCCCCTAGAACTAAAAAAGGATAACAAGACCACTGGTGCTGGCTCTAGCATACCCACTGTATTTCTGTCACTTTTAGACATGATTTTCTGCATACAAATGACAGTCATTTCTCCTAATAAATGAACTTTCTCATACTTTTGACTGAATATACATGGATAATATAATAGACAAACTAAGCATGCCCTTTCAGATACTGTGTATTTTTTTTTTTTTTTTTTTTTTAGATTTGAACTAATGTTTTATTATGCCTTTAGCTCCTTAGCTCAGCAGGCAACAAACTATTTGGTCCTTGTCTCAATGCAGTGGTGGCTGACTTTGTGACCTTTTTTCTGTAAGGCCTAAGCCCACTGAGAGAACACGGTTTGAGAAGACATATTTCTGTGAAATAGAAAGAGCTCCCTGGAGACATGATGGGGTTAGGGTAAGGAAGAGGTTGGTGGGTTCCAAGGATAGAGGGTATCTGGGCTTTGCTTTCTGGCAAGAACACGGCAAGCCCTTGAAGCTAATGGATACATACTGCAGCAGGGAGGCCTGAGTTTAGACCTAGGGTACCCAGTATCTCCTAAGAATTCTGTACCTGAAACAAGACATGGAAGTAGTAGAGGCATGGACCATGAAAGCTGGTCCATGAATATGAGCTATAACCAATGTAGACAAATGACCAATGACTGGAAAAGTCTCCAGAGACTTCAACACTAAGTGCGAAATAGCTCTGAAATTTGGCACAATCCTGGGGGAAAGGAAGCACCAGGAATGGCAGGGAAAGTTTCTCTCCAACTTTGAAAAACTCATGCTCTAACCACAAGCCTCGGCTTCTCCACAGCTCATTTCCTAGTACTTCTATACATGTTTTTCAGGCTTCAGAACTCCCAAACATTAGCCCCTCATGACTTCACAGACTTCATTTTCTTACTAGACCCAGGATTCATCACTTCAGACACTAGCTTGCTGGTATTGTCAATTTCCTTGCTGTCCCCTTCACCTTCTCCTATTGCCCAACAAAATCCCAGCCCCAACCCATCTTATCCGTGTTCTCCATCTCTCAACCCAAGCTGTTGAGTGGCAACTAGAGAAATTCTACAACAGCATGAGATTACTACTACTAAAAATTGCTTTTCATCTCCAATTGGGCTCATGAACTTGCCTGACAGTTGGTCTGTCCCTATACAGTCCCCTTTCCTATTCCCTATAACTTCAAATCAGCACTACTCTTTTTAAGTACCATACTTCATTCTGTCTTTCTTTAACCATCAGTGGTTAGACTTCTTTTTTTTTTTTTAAGATTTATTTATTTATTCATGATAGACACACACACACACACACACACACACAGAGAGAGAGAGGCAGAGACACAGGTACAGGAAGAAGCAGGCTCCATGCCGGGAGCCCGATGCGGGATTCGATGCCGGGACTCCAGGATCACACCCTGGGCCAAAGGCAGAAGCTAAACCACTGAGCCACCCAGGGATCCCAGTGGCTGGACTTCTGATCTCACTTCACATGAAAAATAGAGTTCATCCATGAAGCAGAAACTCCCCCACTTTAATTAACTCTACTTCTAAAACCTATTAACATCCAAGCCAATCTTTCCCTCCCTCTCTCCCTCTCATCTTGGTGGAAAACATAGTCCTTTTTAAGGCAAATTGTCCCCTTTGCTCTAAATCTCTTGCTTTCCAGCTCTCTCAGGAAACTTCCTTCACAAGTCATCCCCATTCCCTCTGCTACAGTTGACTTTTGCTTCTCCTTCCCCTTCCCCTTAGCATCAGCAAATATCTTATCAGTTGACATTTATTGACCTG
The DNA here is from genome assembly GCF_011100685.1 of Canis lupus familiaris. Lineage (NCBI taxonomy): Eukaryota > Metazoa > Chordata > Mammalia > Carnivora > Canidae > Canis > Canis lupus. The sequence goes on along the minus strand of NC_049229.1, from coordinate 16,723,490 downwards.
GTATATTTGATGTGGTGCCAAGGATCGTATCTTATTTAATTTTGATAATTTTTTGTTTAATTAAATTAGATATTATTTAATTTTATGAAAAATTATGAGCATGAGGCCAGGACACCACTGCACTGAACATGTGAAGAAACTGAGGCGTGAAAGGATTTTGTAACTTGCCCAGCATCTCCCAGCTAGTAAATAACAGATCTCATTCAGTGTTGTCTGTGTTCCATTAGATGCAACATACAATTACACACACATATACACAACACAACACACACAGAGACATACACAAAAATGCATGTGCTTTTTAAAAAAATTGTACTTTTTACTTAAAAAAATCCTTTATTGACCCTTCTTTATTTATCACTGTATTTCCTTCCTTCCACTCAGGGCCAGCCCTCTTAAAAAAAAAAAAAAAAAAATCAACATTTGTTATCTCACTTTCTGTTATCAAACTGTTCTTGTTAAGGTCATGGCTGTTCTCTTGTTGCTACTTTTGTTGCTAAACACAATGAAAACATTCCCGGCCTTCTCTTACCAACTTTCCAGTTGCATATGATAATGTTGATATTCTTTCCTCAGTGAATCTTCTACTTTTGTTTTCCTGACATTCTCTTATCCAATTTTCTTCTTACCTCTCTACCCACCACTTAAGTTGATGTTTCCCCAGTTTCTATCCTCAACTAACATACTCTGTACTCTTCAAGAGCAACCTCACACATTATCACAGCCACAACTCCTCCTCTAGGTTGATGACTCACATATATGTATCCCCACTCTAGGCCTGTCCTGATTACTGGCTACTTACCAGATGCCTTCACTTTAGATGGTGGACATGCACCTCTAACTCAAAATTGCATCTCCACCTTCTCAAATCTGCTGCTTATTACTTATAAATTTGTTCAACTAAAATATTCTGATCAGTTAGTATACGCCAGGAACTACTCTAGGGTCACAGCAGTCATCAAAAAGATAAAAAAGAAATCTGCTTTATGTAATCTACATTCTAGTGAGAAATGCAGTAATTCTGTCTATATCAGTCAAGATTTAACCAGAGGAATAGAACCTCTTTAAGTTCTATCAAGTAAGGAGTGTATCGTAGCAATTATATCTTACACAATGGTGGGAGAAGCTGGGAATTTAAGAGTCTGAGAGAGAGAGAGTTGGAGGCAATTGGAAAAGTTAGTAATCAGGCCTCCTGAAAATACATCCATGTAGTTACCAGAGTGGACTCTGCAGAATCTCTGTAAGAATAGTGGATCAGTGTAGGCACTGCCACTGCCTCTTCTCACCTCTGAATATAACCTCTAGGACCTTCAGAGAGCAATGACTGCTTCTTTATTTCTGCCCACTTTGCTGAAGAATGTAGAGCCACATAATCCCAGCTCAGTTAAATTCACACAGTTCCAAACCACCGTACTCTGACAAACAGCATGTAGCTAATTCTTTCATTGGTATTTTAGATCCACTTTGGAAATTTCTCTTTTAATAACTGAGAAAGGAGAGGGGATGAAAAGCCAAGAATACACATCCCAAAGGAGGATATGTTTTTCATATAAACATGGAGGAATAACAGAATAATGGTTAAGAGTAGCAATGGGAGCCCTGAAAAAATGAGATGCTCTTGAGAAAGAAATTTGAGATCCTCAGTGTGAAGCCTAGTTGCATTTATTGCAAGAAGAGTAGGTTGAACAATGCCCCCCCAAAAGTTGATGTTCACCCAGAACTTCACAATATGACCTTATTTAGAAATAGAGTCTTTGTAGATATAATTTGTTAAGGATCCTCAAGAGGAAATCATTCTAGATTTAGGGTGAGTCCTAAATCCAATGACTGGTGTCCTTATAAGGAGAGGTGAGGACAGAGAGAGATACACATAGGCCAGAAGGCCATACAAAGACAGAATCAGAGGCTGAAATGATGCTGCTACAAGCCAAAGAACACCAGGAACCACCAGAAGTTGGAAAAGACAAAAGTAGAGTCTCCCTTTTAGGCTTTGGAGGGAGCATTGCCCTGAAATACCTTAATTTCAAACCTCTGGCCTCCAGAACTGTGAGAGAATAAATGTTTGTGTTTTTAAGCCACCAAATGGTAATAACTTGTTAGAGCAGCCCTAAGAGACTAATAAAATAAGAATATTCTACAAATATATTACAATTCTCTGAAGAGAGTGAGATTTTTAAAAGTATTTCTTTGATTTTTAAAAATATTTTATATAAAATATCTGCTTGTATTATTTTTAATAAATCCCTTCTCTCCTTAGAGAGGATCCTGTTGTCAGAACTCAATACTCTGGTGATGCCAAAGAAGAGCCAAGTGAACAGGAGACAGTGAAAAGGGATTGTCTGCAAGAGGCTGTTTAATTCTTTAAATCCCTGCCATGCTAATTAAATAATGTTAGACTATGAACTTAAAACCTACCTACTCTATCTTACTTATGCTGACATTTTCTTCCACTGTACCAAAATAACTCTACATTTTAAATTTGCTGATTGTATATGCTCTGTGTAGATTAGGCAAGAAATGCCACAGAGGAAAGACCAGCAGAAAAGGCCAGGCAAACTCAGCATGTCACCTCTGGAAGAGCAATAGTCCCCACCCTCATTTATTTCCTGTGTTGTGCCAGATGACAGAGAGCCAGGAGAGGCATGGGAGTATAGAACCTCAGAAAGATAAGGTGCTTTAAAAACCCTCCAGTCCAATCACCAAATGATTATTTGATACTCTGTGCAACGTCCTTGGAAAGTCAAGTCTGACTATTCCTGTGCCTCTCTGGTGAAAGAGGACTCATTTCCTCCTGAAGCAGCCATTGCATTGCAGGATACTCTATAAAAAATACCAGATTTTTAATCATCTGGAAAAATTTTATCTTAATTTCCAAATTTTGCGGTCTGGGGCTACTAAGAACCACATTCATCTTCCTAAATGACAGCACCTCTCACCCTTGAACCCAGCTCTCATTTCCATTCCACACCTTCTTCTCAAGCTTCAGGCTCCATTTTCTGAAATAAAAGACTGATGTGATTTCATTCGCTCTCCCCCTTCAGCTTCTTTTTCCTCCAGTTGTGCTCCAATTGGTGGGACTTAAGTGTTCTCTTGAAGCTGAAGGCCACAATCTTATCCTTCCTTGATTTCCTGTGACTCTATGTAGCATTTTGACTTCCCCAGCACCATTAGGTCCAATCACAACTCCCTCCTTTGTGCTCCAGCAGCTTTAGTCTAGTATGTATCACATTGTGATACAATGTATAGTTATATTTCTGCCCTGTTGCCCAATTGGACAGTGATCTTACTCAAGGCAGAGGTGGTGCCTTTTATCTTTAAATCACAAATAAACTTTTGGGGTTTAAAAATTATTTGAAGCATAGTGAACAGAGTGAATGGATCATAAGACTTTCCCAGGAATGGTCTTTGACTACTGATATATCTTATGAAATGACTAAAAAGTCAAAATATGCAGGATTATATAAAACTGAAGTTTTGACATGTCATGTGATCAAATTACCTCAAAGAATTCAATAAATATCATATTACAGGAAATGGTCTTAAGTCTATGGAAGGTCAACTCAGGGTGGGGAAGTCCTGGATTGGACAGGGGTCTCATCTGGACAGTGGTCTGGGTTGGTGCAGATTGGAGTCTGAATTTTGTGACAAAGGTCACACTTTCATGAGACAGGTAAAGTAAGTAGTTACAGGGCCAGATGATAATTATAAGGGAAGATAATATGGAACATAGCAGGGATAAATGATCACATTTGAAGGGTAGTGGGTAGTAGTAGAAAGTGATATTTCTTGAAGCAAGTAGGAGAAAGTTCCAGAATAGCAATGAGGAGACTAAAGAACACCTATCCCAAATCTAAGTCTAGAAGTTAGAGGAAAGGAAGAGAAACAATAATTATTTGAGAGGGCTTCCAGGAGAGAAATATTCTTATGAGAAAACCAAAATTAAGTCAGAGCCAAATGAAGATTCTAGAAGACATTGAAATATAGGGGATGCAGTATTAGAGGGAGCACAGTCTACAAGACCACCCTTACTTCTGAAATGAATTGCAAGTTTTGATAACCCATTTGAAAGACTCACAGAACTTATGGAAAGTTGTTATAATCACAGTTATGGTTACAGGAACAGAATATAGGTTAAAATTAACCTAGAGAAGAAGTATCTAGAACAAAGCCCAGGAAAGTATCAGACTCACAGCTTTGAGTTGTCCTCCACACTGAATCATGGGCAGCTTTACTTTTCCATCATTGATGTCTGTTGATAAGCATGGACTATTGACAGCTAGGGAAGCTCATTCAAGTCTGGCAACCAGAGTTTTTACTGGGGCTCCATCACATAAGTCTAGTTGACTGACCAATGGCTAATCTCCATCTTCTGCTCATCAGGAAACTGGGCTAACATTGTGTGTCCCAAAACCTCTACTCTAAATTATATTGTTATTTATCTGACATGCTCAAGGCCAGCAGGCAAACAAAGATACCGCCATCAGGCATGACATTACACTGGTTTAGAGAGTATTTCCAGAAAGCCAAAGGCAAAGGCCAAATCTCTCTTTGGGCAAGGTTAAATTCTTTACTACACAGGGATTTATATTAATGACTGAATTTTCACATTGTGTTATAAGTATTCATGTGTATCTCCTAAAATGGAGGGGTTATCCTTGAGGTCAGAGTCCAGGCACTATAAAATGTCCTTGTGTTAGATAAAAAAAAGAGAAAATGAATCCCTTTGTTTTTGGTGTGTTCTGCACAATATAGTAGCCTCAAACGCCTTGGTCTAGGAAACATAGTTTTATTTGTTCTTTTTGAGGAACATGAGTCTTTCAACTTCTCTTGTTCCTACAGCGAACAAAAGTTTTTATTTTATCAGTGGGAAACTCTCTGGAAGACTACTGCTCTAAAGCATTCTAGCTCTATGCCTTCAGTGACAATGCATTCAAGGATTTATTGGACATCAGAAGGACATAGTTTCCTAAAGTGAGGGTTTGTTGCTTAAACCAATGCATATTCTACAAGGTAGAAAATGAATGAATTTGTAAAACATTTCATGACTTGACAGGCATCTGATTTACCTCAGTACAAAGGAAGATTAAAACTGCTCTCAAAGGCAGATGTAAGCTTATTCGTTCGACTAACAGAATTATTCTAACCACTCTTCTCTCTCATTACCACTGGAAAAATGAAAGAATGGCTTGAAATGAAAACATAAAAGAATGTGAATAAAAGGCCAGAGTTAAATACATCTATCAGAACTTCTTTTGATGTTGTAGGTTCCCAGGCTTGCATTCTTTCAACAAGCACAGCACTTCAAAAGGTGAACCTTGATGCTATTACAAATAGCTAAGGAATATAAAACACTATTATGCAACTAAAGTATACAATATTTCAGGTGTTAGGAAAACCACTACAGAAAGAGAAAAGATTATCATTCCCCTGATTCTTCTAAGCCTAACAATAGCGTTAAATCCATGGTTACCTAGAACATGTGTGTCTCCTACAATGGAGGTGCAATCCTTGAAGATAATAGACATTCACTGTATTATTCAACTTCCATCTAGAGTCCTGTGTTTGGTCTTCCCTCAGATCATGACGTGAGGATTAAAGAAATCATTTGTCAACAATTCTTTTTTTGTTTGCTCATTCTAAGTTGTTTTGGACATAGTTTTCATTCTCAGGAATCAAGCAGAAGGGCAGTGAGCAGAAATCAATAAGTAAAATAAAATCAGTAAGTAAAGTAAAATCCATTTTTGTATAAAAGAAAGCAATCCATAATTTGAGACCAGGAACCCCTATCAGCTATTTCGGGATAAAGCACAACTATGATGGTACCTGGTTCAACCTAATCTCTTCACTGAGTCCCCCTGATTTCACTTGCCAGACTGTATCTTCAAGAAAATCTTGAGGCAGATTTGTTAGGTCAAAAATGTGACTCTTAATGAAGCCCTTTGTAGTGCCAATTTTTAGTTCTTCCACTAGAGACTGTGCGTTCATAACACGATACAGTGTTCTTCGAACTAATACCACCTCACTTCATGTAATACGTGAGAATCCTACCAGAGTAAAACTCCATTTATTCCCCAGTTCTCTGTGCAATTGTTACCATATATTTTACCTCTCCATACATTATAAATCTGACCAAATCAATGTTTTTATTTTAATTTTAAGTAGTTAGCAATCTTTTAAAGGAATTAAGAGGGAGACATAACTATATTCATCCACATATTTACCACTTTAATGCTCTGCATTTCTTCTTACTGATTCATGATTCCACATGTATCATTTCCCATTAGCCTTAGTGTTTCTTATAGTGCAGGTGTGTTGAGATGAATTTTTGTTGTTTTCACCTGTCTGAAAATGCCTTTATTTTAGTCTCACTGTGAAGGACAAGAATTCTGGCTGATGGTGGTTTTTTGTTTTTTGTTTTTTGTTTTTTTTTCTTTCTTCCTTTCAGCTTTTTAAAAATATCATTCTACTTTCTTCTGGCTTTCATTTTGTGATGAGAGCTCAGCCATCATTTACAACCTTATTTTCCTGTATGTAACGTATACTTTTTCTATGAGTACTTTTAATATTTTCTCTTTATCAGCAATTTGATTATGATGTACCTTGATGTGGATAGTTTTATGTTTATCTTGCTTGTGGTTTCCTAGGTTGTTTGGATCTTTAGGTTGATGTTCTTACCAAATTTAGGAAATTTTTGGTCATTATTCATTGATATCTTCTCCTTCATTAACTTTATCTTTTCCTTCTGGGGCTACAATCACTCATTTGTTATACTGCTTGCTATTGTCTGCAAGTCCCTAAGTGTGTGTTCATTTTTTTGCAAGTCTTTTTTCTCTAAATATTTCATATTGGGTAATTTCTATTGATCTGTCTTCAAGTTCACTTACCTATTCTTTACAGTCTCCAGTTTGTTGTTAAACCAATCCAATGAAGTTTTCTTTTGAGATACAGGCTTCTAAGTTCTAGAAATTGAATTCTTTACAGTTTGTATTTCTTTGCTGATTTTTCTTATTTGTTTATTCCTTGTGCTTATTTTCTTTTGTGTCCTTGAACCTGATCAAAGCTCTTTTAAAATTCTTGTCTGACACTTCCAATATTTGGGTCATCAGTTTCTGTTGACTTCATTTGTTTTGATTTCAGTTTGCATTTTTTCCTGCGGTTTCATAAATCTAGTAATTATCTTTTTATAGTTAGTGGAACTTGTAATAATTATTTTGTCTTTATCATATTGTCTTCTTTGAAAGAGCATTACATTTTGTTATGTCCTTTTGCTTCTTTTGGGCTTGGTTTTACTTTTTATCAGGACTCACTGGTCTATTTATATTTTTTTTTTCTTTTTTCATTAGTTCTGGAGCTTATCCCTTTACTCGAGTAGTTCTTATTCCTTGGATGTAGCCTTTTGTGAATTCTAACTAAATGAGTGAGGCTAGATAAGCATTCAAATATCTCCTGGCACTTTTAGACCTTTTGCATCTCTGTTGTGGGCAACTGTCAATCCCACAGCATCTACTCTCTCTTAAGCCCTGTAGTATCTCTCCCTACACATGTGCAGCCAAACTTTCAGCCAAGGACCTCTTGTGTGGATTTATGGGGTACCACTTCCACATAGACACTTCCTCTCCAGGACTCTATTCCAGAAGCTTTTGCATTTTCAGACTTTCATATCTGCCTCCCACATTCAATGAGACCAGCAGCCTCTGTGTGGGCCCACCGCCCTGAGCTGTGCTCTGGAAAATCCCCTAGGCAGGAGGCCAGACAAATATGATGCTCATCTTGTGTTATTTGTTTTGCTCAATGATAGCAGTCTTGGGAGGACTGTGTTTAATGCCTAAAAAGCAATTGTCTCATATATTTTGTCCGGTTTTATAGTTTCTCATGGCAGGAGGGAGAGTCTGGTACTATTTATTTCATTATGGTGTGAGGCAGAATTCTGATTTTCTTTTATGCATGCAGACATGGATCAGGTAAAATTGTGAAGTTCCAAAATATTGACACTATCATAGATTGCTAGCAACGTATTTTGTACATGATCATTTCTCAGTGAATATAAATAAAATGTTTTACATTAAGTTGAACTGTAGTTCTTTGATAGGATGATATTTTCTATTGCTAAGACCTCTAAAATCCTTGATTCATCCTTCCTAGATATACAGAGTATGGTATTGAGGCTAAAATGCATTGATGTCATGAAAGTAAATGCTACGTAAGATTTAGTTAAAAGTGAAACTTCATTATTGTTATGACAATTCTTAGGCCAAGTTTTTAAATTACCAACATTTATAAAATAAAACATAAAAACTTAATAGTTTAAGGAAAGTTCAGTCTGCCCTGTATGCAGGCCCCATGAAAATTGCTAAAGCTAGAACACTGTTGTGACTACATCATGCTTAAAAATGCATATTTTTGTTCATAAAGGAGACCCAGGGGAAAGTCTTTCACTAATACAAACACATTTGTTGTCAAACTGAGATGAGCAGTGAAGTCATTACGCTTTTAGGTAACCAAAGATATTGAGGCCTTAATAATATTTCCATCGATCCCGTCAGGGGTATTCCAATAAATACTTGAATTTTGTTGAAATTTTACTTTTATAAGCCTTGTAGAGATGCTTTCAGAGTGGTATTTTTGTCTTTATCATAATTTTATACCTAAGAGTTGAAGTCTGATTGAAAGAAAGGGAAGACTTCTCAAGTCCTAGGGTAAGACTATGGAGGAAAAGAAACTGGCCCCCAAATTTGCTCATTGTAATTATATTTTGAGTGTTTTTAAAAGAAAATTTAAAAATCAAGGAATGCAAGCAGAATTGTGCTCAGAGGTTTGCTAGCATATAGAAAATTGTGTGTCTAACTTGCTTATTATATTTCTTTCCGAAACCAGAAAAGGATACCAAATGAACCCTTTCACTGACTATTCATTAATTTTTGTTCAGTCTACAACATTTATTTATTTATTTATTTATTTATTTATTTATTTATTTATTTATATCACTATATCAGTTAATACGGTTCACTTTGCTTTCATGTTGGTTGTAAAGAGTGGTAAAAATCTGCTGTTTGGAAATGCCTCTGGCTTTATAATTAACCCTACCCTCTGAAACATTTCCACTTAGGGGGAAAATTACAAACTGAGTGATATATTTTTTTTTCTGAGTGATATTTAAAAAAAAAAATTTTAGTTATTCACTCATGAGAGACACACAGAGGCAGAGACATAGGCAGAAGGAAAAGCAGGCTCCCTGTGGGAAACCTGATGCAGGACTCAATTCCAGGACCCTGGGATCATGCTCTGAGCAGAAGGCAGATGCTCAACCACTTAGCCACTCAGGCGTCCTGCAAACTAAATGGTTTTGGGTTTTTTGTTTTGTTTTGTTTTGCTTTGCTTTTACTTCTCTAAAATGAGTTTCCTGCTAGTCAAGATCAATTCTCTGCCACAAGTATTTCCCTATTCATTCTTACCTTCTGTTTTTAAGTATTCAGGGAATTAGCCTGTTTCCCCCTCTTCATTGTTGCTGTTTGTCATCTTTTTCTTTAATTTCTTCATTCAACAAATATTCATTAAACATCAATCTCTTATCTTCATAGTGCTTATATTTGGGGCAAAAATAAGCAAAAATAAAATGAATAAGAGAAGTACATGGTATATCATAAGGTGACAAATAATGTAGAGAAAAGACGGACAGGGAGTGTGGAGAAGGCAGTTCACATAAAGGAGTCAGGTGAAACCTCCCTAACAAGGTAACTAGAAGAAATGAGGGAGCAAACCAAGTAGAGGATGTGAAGAAGAATGTCCTTAGAAGTAGTAATTTTAAGTGTAAAGGTTCAGAGACAGAACTCTGTTGTGTTCTAGGAAGAGCAAAGAGGTGAGTCCTGATGGTTAGAGTGAAATAAACATGGAAGAAGGTAGTGTGTGAGATCTGTTGTGGGATAAGAAATGGGACAGAAGGTGTAAGACCTTCTAAGCCATTGTAAGGGCCTTGGTTTTCATTTATGACCATAGCAGAGAGATTTTTGAACAGAGAAATAACACATTTTTAAATGGTCATTTTGACTGCAGTGTTGAAAACTGTCTGAAGAAGGGCAAAAATGGGAGCAGAGAGATAATTTAGGAGGCTACTCTAGTAATCCATGAAACCTATCATGGCGATTTGGACCAGAGTGGTAGGAGTGGAGGTAGCAAAAAGTGGTCACATTCTGAGTATGTTTTGAAAGTATAGCTGACAGCATTTGCTGACAAATTGGGAGTAGAGTATGAGAGAAAGGGAAGAATTGCAATCATGTCAATGTCTTGTGCCCAAGAAATTTGAGCAAGAACCTCTATGAACTAAGACAGAAAATATTACAGTCTATTGATTAGAAAGAATATCAGAAATTCCATTTTGAATATGTTATTTTTGTGATGTGTTTTAGACATTCACACTGCAATGTCAGCAGGAATTGGATTTGGGGGTTGGGTTCAGAAGAGAGGCTGGGCCTGGAGAGTATAAATTTGGATGTCATTGGCATGTGAAGTACTCAAAGCCGTGAGTCTGAAGACCACCAAGGAAATGAGTAATGGTAAAAGTCAGAGATGAAGCAGAACCAGGAAAAGAAATAGAAAAGAAAGAGCCAGTGCTATACCAGGAAAAGCAGGAAAGTAGAGGGTCTTGCAAGTCAAGTGAACCACATGTTTCAAGGCAAATCAAAGATGAAAGAACGTGAGGACTAGAAACTTACTTTAAGTAAGTCATCTATGACTTTGACAAGATTATTTTCAGTGGAGCGGTGGAGGAAAAAACCTGATTGATGTGGTTTAAGAGAGCAGGGGAGGAATTAAATTGGGTCCATCCCATCAAGGGGCACTAACATGTCAAGGAGGTGTTTTTGTTTTTGTTTTTGTTTTTGTTTTGTAAAACGGAGCAGAGAAATGGAGAGGTAGTGGAGGGAAAAGTAGAATCAGGAGAGGATTATTTTAAGGATATTTTTAAGATGGGGAAAATAACAGCTTTGTTAATAACAAACAATAACAGCTTGTTTGTATGCTAATGAGAATGATCCTAGGGAACAGAGACAATGTGATATAGAGGAAGTAATTTTCCTGAGTGAAGTGATAAGGGGCCACGCAAGGTCTGAGCTTTAGCAAGGAGCGTGAATGGTTCATCCACAGTAAAAGTAAATGTCTCAAGCATTGAATAAAGATAGGTGTGCAACAGCTTGTAGAAGTGCTCTTCTGAATGCTTCAATTTTCTTAGGAAGTTGGTAATATGGCCTCCAGCTGAGAGTGAGGATCCAAAGAGCTATTTTGGGGTTTTATGAGAGAGGAGAAAAAGTGAAATAGTTATCCAGGAAAGCAGAAAAGTGAATGCCATGAAGCAGTAGAGAATGAGTGCCAACAGTGTGAGGAACCCTCTTGAGTTGTTAGAACTTAAAAATATATTAATTTGTCTAATGATGTGCTTTACTGCAACTTCATTCAACTGTGACGGTGGAGTCATGGAGTGGGCAGGGAGATGGCTTTCACCAAGCTTGTGGTTTAGTCACACAGGCACAAACAGGGAGAAATCAATGGAATTGAGGGAGTTTGGAAGGATGTGATCATAATGACTGACTATGGAATTCAGGTGTGGCAAGGGGGAGTGATCAGGAAAGAGGTGAAGGAGAGTGAAAGGTAGTAGAACCATAGATTACAGACTCTGTTAGAGTTAGGAGATTGTCTACATTCTTGGCATTTCAGTAGATGTTTGCAGATGAACATGCTCACACACACATGTACACATACTCACACAAGCATAGCTATGGCAATATGACCTGGTTTTAACAAAGAAAAGATTCCACATAAATAGCCAGGCATTCTGAGAATTTACACAGCCTCAAATAACACTTGTGGAAAAAGAACTGAGTGTCAGACATTTGGAGTAAGTACAGAAGATGTGCAGATGAAAAGACAGCTCCTAGAAGTAGCTTATAGTCTAGAAGAAATATAGACATGTAAACAGGCAAATATAAGCAGACTTCATTTATTGCTGGACCTCATAGACATATTCAACTGCAGTTCTGAACTGTAGTCTTTCCTGTAGCTATTCTTACACCCAAGAGGTTCACACTATGCTAACGAGAAATATTAATAGAAGTCCTCTAAAAATATTGGTCCTTTTTTTCCCAAAATGCCTCACTATTCCAGCTACATAGTTCCTTCATGGCTGTGATAGGCTTTTCTTCTATTTTCCCTAGTTTAGCCCTTTCTGCTGAGCTGGAACTGACTGTCCAGTTCCTTCTTATAATGTAAGAAGAAATTTATCCTTAACTAATTAACAATCATAAAAGAAAATTATAATTAATGAGCCAAAAACCCAGTGCAGGAGGAACACAGAATTGAGATTAAGTACTATACTATAAATATAAATAAACCAATGCTTATCTTCAAAGAATTTATAATATGATGAGCACTTACTGCTACTACTAATATATAATCATTTACAGTAAAGCAATAGAATTTGTATTACCAATAAAATAATAAAACATTTTGTAAGGAAAATTGTGGTCCTGCAATACATCGTACTCTGTGGTTGTCATAATTGTTTTGGATCTTATTTTTTTTCAAATGAGTAACAGTGGAGAGGCATGTACCTAGGAAGAGAAAGTTTGTGAAGTGAATGTTACAGACTTAAAGTCTCTGAAAATGCCAGCATCATTAAGGTAAAAAATCACATGCTGTTAACTATAGGGGTTAGGAATGCTACTTTCTCCACATTGTAGTAACATAGGCCACTGTTAAATTCTTTCTCTCAGATCCAACTCCAAGCTCTACCCCTTATTCTGAGATTTTGAAAATGCTACTATTGTGCTCTAGGGAATAAATTAGTGCAGCTAAGAAAGCTAACGAACAGTTGTTGAGAAATAAAAACAACACACACACACACAATCAATGCAGGGAATTAAACACAAATGGTTTTTCATAGACAAGAGAGTATTTTGGAACAATATCTAAAACTCATAAAAGTTTTATCACAATTCAAAGAAAGTACAACGAGGGAAATAAGAAAAAAACCCTAAAATATTGGGTAGTTATTTATGACCAACCCAATGAATAGCTGGATTATGAATGAATATTCTTATTCTCATCCCTCTACTCATCCCAATTCAGGTAAATTGAAGCTACATGTTTGCTACTTAAATGTGCCATAGCAGTATATATTCTTTCACTACCAAGTTCTCAAACATTATTTGGAAGCACTAGCAAGAAAATGAATGTAATTAACAACACTTTTCTTCTTGCTAGAAGATAAAAGTAGCTTATGCACGTATCTTTAAAACTCTGATTATAGGAGGTTGATTGAGTCCTTCTTACTCTTGTCATTTACTAAAAATTGCAAGATATGCTTCCATGTAGATTGTGGTAGAAACTATTATCTTTGTGTGTCTCATGGTATTGTGGAAAAAATATGGGAACAGAGGGAATGAGATGGAATTGTCATGACAATTCATTGAGGGAACTCTGGTGAGCCAAAATCTTTCCTACCTTAGTCTTTAAAGTTTTAAAAAAAAGTTATTTGCTAAGCTCTGAGTATTTTTTCTTTTTTTAATAATCAAAGAATGTACAAATGAATAAATAAATTTTGATCCATATATTACAAACCTGTATCTCAATGACATACCTTCAGTTGTCCAGAAACAGATTTGTTTGATTTATCAAAGTTCATCACTATTTTTTGAGCCATTAATACATTTCATTTCTTATAAGAAAATACTTATAAAGCACTAACGAAATCTCTAATTCTACAGAAAATAAAATTAATTTTTGACATAGTTGCTAAGCTTGAGAATTTAATTCTCAAACTGTAGTACTTTAGGAGAGATCCAGAATCTTTTTAAAAAGATTTTGTTTATTTATTTATTTATTTATTTATTTATTTATTTATTTATTTATGAGACAGAGAACATGAGTGGTAGGAGGGAGAGAGGGAAAGGGAAAAGCAGACTCCCCACTGAGCAGGGAGCCTGATGCAATATTCAATCCCAAGACTCTGGGATCATGACCTCAGCTGGAGGAAGATGCTTAACCAGCTGAGCCACCCTGGTGTCCTGAGAGCTAGGATTTTAACATATAAAGCATTTAGCAAATAATTTTACATGTATATATAATAACATTATTTAGAAATAATAAATGATCAAATCTGGGATTAAATGGTAGTCACTGTAAAGTAAAGAACATTGACATTAACAAAAAAAAGGTTCTAAGAATGGAGAGGAATGTGGGCTAGAGTTTTCAAGACCACATGCAGTAAACAGGGTTTCATTAATCTACTCAGTTAACTAGTAATGTAGTTATAGGAAATACTAGAAATAATGGAGTTAGAGAGAAGATTGTATGTTTCATTTGGAACATGGAAGTCCATTCAAGAAGGACTGTCTAGTGGATAGATTAATATATAGAACTGTAGCTCCAAGGAAGGAAGATATATTTGGAAGCTTATATATTTAACAGTTAAGCTATGAGAGTCAATGAGTTTACCTAGAGAAAGTAGACAGAAAAAGTCACCCAAGAAGAGGATTCTAAAGAACATTACCATTTTAAGTTAATGGTAAGTCAATTGAGATAAGGACTTAAATATATTGAAGAGTTTAATGCCAGTAAAATAACATAATAAATAACATTTCAGTAAAATGTTAGAGACCAGAGATTTGTAATATGATCAATCCACCTTCTTGTATGACTTGTTTTCCAGAGATCATCTGTCCAGATATTTTTTAAAAGGAAAGAAAATGTAGAAATTCAAATTAAATCAGAATTATAGTATCCTTGGACAGAAGAATAAGGAATATAGGATTTGCAAGTGCTAGCAACTAAAATATTAAAAGTTATGCATAATTAAGTGTTGGTTTTATTTTTACATAAAGAGCAAATCTGGTAGGGAATTAACTAACTGAAAGGAAAGAAGAAGCAAAAATACAGTAGCCTCAATAAGGACAAAGAACAGGCATAGGTGAGTAAAAACATGAAAGAGTTGGAAGGATACAAAGCTATTGACAGAGAGAGGGATGTAGGTGTTGAAGACATCAGAAGTGGAAGAGACTTGAAACAGACGATGTCTATAGTGTGATTGTGGGTGACTAGGATGGAGTAAAAGCAGAAATCACTGGGGAAGATGTAGAGTGGTTCATCCCCATGGTCCTTGAAAGGATAGATGAATGGGGAAAAGAAGAAGACTTAGCCAGGTACAGGAGTTCTTTAATGATTGCAGATGAGTGTGTGCGTAAGCTCTTGAGTGGGATCTTGAAGATGAAGTCCTCTCTATGCTGATCCTCGTACAAATCAAGAAGGTAGAGAAAATGCAAACTGGTGTAGCCACTCAGGAAAACAGTATGGAAGTTCCTCAGAAAGCTAAATATAGAACTACTGTACAACTCAGCAATTGCACTAGTAGGTATTTACCCAAAGGATGCAAAAATGCTGATTTGAAGGAGGACAGGCACCCTGATGTTTAGAGGGTATTATCAACAGCAGCCAAATTATGGAAAGAGCCCAAACATCCATCAACTGATGAATGGATAAAGAAGAGATGATATTTATACACAATGGAATATTACTTAGCCATCTAAAAGGATGAAATCTTGACACTTGCAACAACATGGATGGAAGTAGAACATATTATGCTAAGTGAAACGTCAATCAGAGAAAAACACATGCCATATAATTTCACTTATATGTGGAATTTAAGAAACAAAACAGATAAACATATGGAAAGGAGGATAAAGGAGAGAGGGAAACAAACCATAACAGACTCTTAAGGATAGAGAGCAAACTGAGCCTTGCTGGAGAGGAGGTGAGTGGGGGGAATGGGCTAAATGGGTGATGGAGATTAAGGAGGGCACTTGTTGGGATGAGCACTGGGTGTTCTACGTTAGTGATGAATCACTAAATTCCACTCCTGAAACTGATATTTTATTATATTTTAACTAACTACAATTTAAATTAAAACTTTAAAAAAAACCTATTTTTTTAAAAAAAGGTAAGAAGAAACACTTCCACAAAGGAGATGTTTCAAGAACATCAACACCTTCACTAGAGAAGAAGTACAAGTAGAGAATAAAACCAACATCTCTTAAATTTGTTACCACTAACTAGTTGTGAAATATTTTGCAGGAGAGAACTGAAAATCTTGACTGAAGCAGTCTGCATTATTTGGGTACTGCATATGTTTGTCCAATCTTAGTCCCATAGTGACACAGGTAAGAATGAACTCTGTATCTGATCTTTTCACATGATTTTTGTATTTAAACCTTGGCTTCAAATATTAAATTAAAATAGGAAAATATTTTTAAAAGGAGATAATGTGTCAGCATTGATGACAGGGTAATATTACATTCCCATTTTAATTTAATCACAGGGTATATTTTCTTCTCTATAAATTATACACATTTCCTAACTTTACGTATGTGTTTAATTTAGAACTTACGTATAAATAAGACTGCATGCTTTTAATTCTATCCAAAGAAATTATTATTTTTTTTAGGAATTTATTTATGTGAGAGAGAGCAAGCATGTGGGGAGGGGCAAAGTGAGAAGAAGATGCAGACTCCCCTCCAAGCTCCTTGCAGGACTGGATCCCAGGACCCCGAGTTCATGACCGGAACCAAATGCAGACACTCAACCAACTGAGCCACCCAGGCACCTGCTGTTTAAAGAAATTATAAACCAGTTCCTTTCAGGTCAGGCTGATAGAGAGCAGACGCAATATATTTTCTTCTTGGTCATTCCTCTTACGCTAGGAGAAAAGGCTTTGATCTGCACAGGTTTCTCTTTTTCTTTTCTTTCTTTCTTTTTTTCTTTCTTTTGGGGGGAGGGGGGGGCTTTTCTTCATTTCTTTCTTTTTCTTTTCGGGGAGGGAGGGAGGATGAGGGAGATGGAGGGGGGCGGGGGGGGGAGTGAGGGTCGGGTGGGTAGTTTAGGAAATTCCATGCATCACCCTGAAAAAACCGAAACTCCGCCAGCCTCATCCCCTCCTCCCCTCCCCTCCCTCGACCTCCCTCTGTCTCCTCTTCTCCTCCTCTCCTTCCTCCTCTCCTTTCCTTCCTTTCCTTTCCTTTCCTTTCCTTTCCTTTCCTTTCCTTTCCTTCCTTTCCTTTTTCTGCTTTAAGTAAGCATTGCAAATGGCAATTTTTTGTCATTAGTTGCCTACTAAATTATAATCAACTAAGCAATTTGGAAACACTATTAGCCAATTTCAAGAGCCATTTTTCAAAGTGACAGAAGTAATGTGCAACATTGTACATGCTATAAACATGCTGCAATATTGTCTACGTTCTCTATTTACCCCAATTTGTTTCTGATTCACTAACAAACATCCCTTTGTTTTCTTGTACATATTTCTCATCTCTCCTTTTTATTTCATGTAATAAAATTTTCAGGTCATATAAATAGTTTCTTAAATTCAGAGAAATACTTTTTTTCCTGAGATTTAAAAACATGAAAGAAAGGGAAATGCATGTGAAGGCCAGGGAAAAAAAAGTGAGAAAAAACATGAAGCAAATTTAAACCTACCATGATTCTTCATTAACGAGTGTTTTATATAATGAGCTAAAAATATCTGGCACTTTGGTCACCTTTAATCAGCAAACAAAATTTGTGAGATAATGAAATCCCACATCAGCAGGGCAAGTATGCTCAAACAAAGCTCTCAAGCCCAGTCATTGTGGGTATTGGGTGTGGATTGTTTTTTAAACATGTGTTGAGGGTCCACAGTGTGGGTGGAATGAAAAAGACCAGGAACAGCATGTTTCTGCCATCTAAAGTAAGACAATCTTAGTATGACAAAATGCTCCTAAAGGGTTACATGAAAAACCACGTTTTTGCCATTTGACTTATTTTAAGTCCATTTGGAAGCTTCCTATTACATTTGTTTAAATACTATGAAAAATACCTTGTTGCATAAAGTCGTACTGTTACTTCAAGACCACTTACTGATGGAAAGGGTATAGATTTTGGGGACTGATTTAGGTCCATAATCCTGACTCTACCCAGACTTAATAACTGTAATTTAGGGCATTTTACTTAATATTTATGGGCCCATCTCAGTAAAACTGGGTTAACAGACCCTTCAAAATTGCTTAGGGTAAATTTTGAGAAAAGCTGGACACATAATGCATCAAATTGAGTAAGTTACTCATAATTTTTAAATAACATGATTTTTCTTATAAATGTTTAGCTTCAAATTGATTTTTTAGAATTGATTTTGTATAATTTTTGTACAATTATAGCTTCAAATTGATTCAAGATGATGAGGGCTAAGTCAAACTGCCATCTATTATTTCCAAATCTCTCTTGGAAGTCATCCTCTTTACCTGGGACTGGCAGATTCTCATAGATACTATTGGCTCATGTTATGTCCATTGATTGCTTTTGCCTTGTAGATCAGAGTGTCTTATTACCAAATCATTTTAATATTTCTTCATCTAAAGTGGACTCCTTATCAGATGCTCATAAAATCACATCCACTGAATAATAATTAGTGAGATCGTGGTATTGTACTGCTTGAAGCACTTTCAACATAAAGAAATAGTTATTTTTCAAACAGGTAATTGGGGAAAGTATCAAAATGATATTTACTGTGTATCTACAATGCAATAATCATCAGGTAAGGCATTCAAATGTTATTTAAACCTCATATTTTTCCCATGGCATCTCATTTCCTCAGAGAACATCTTATAAACTGTTTATCCAAATAGGCAGGTGATATCTGGTGGCCTCCTTTGGTAGTGTCAGAAATATCAGGGACCCAAGTTTCTACACAGAAGATTTTCAATATGATAGAAGGGAACAGAGGGATTGGGATCTCAGTGGCAGAAACACTATCTTTTTTTTCCCCTAGTGAAGAGAGACAGAAGTTTCTCAAAATAGGGCCTACAGAATGCTAAATTCCAAAAGATACTTTGTGGGAAAAAAAAAATCTATAGTCAATTTGGAAACACATAATACCATATCCCCGTCTTGGAAATAATCAGCATATTGAATGCAAATAAACATATTGAGGGCTATGAGTAACACTGGAAGGAGAGAAAATCTGTTAGCCTGAAAAAAATCAAAATTCCCTAAACTTACTCTTGGAAACCCTTTTGTGTAGAACTCATATTTTCTGCAGACAAAATAGACCAACTTAGCTCTCATGAAATGAAAGACTTCCTGCATTATTTCAAATTAACACACACAAACTGTTTGTATTGTTTACCTCCTGATTATACAAGTCCAACTAATTGAAACTTTCCAGATATTTTAGGATGTTTTTGCCAGGTTTCCATTGGAAAAAATGAGCAAGCATCTGAAGAGTTCAGATTCTCCAAACCCACAAAGTCTTTGGTTATTAACCTACTTCAAACAAAAGCTTGAAAAGGTCTTTTTTCAAAGTGTCAGAATAAGAGCTATGGTCTGGTCTCTAACTCAGGGGTAGAAATTCTGTTTTTGCTGGAGAGACTGGTGTGGGCAGAGGCAAAACTATCTCAGCACAGATCAGGGTAATTATATATTTTTTGGCTTACATGTTGGAGCAACGCTAAATTACTTACCACACACTTAACGAAAACATAGTTATGTCAGATTATAGCTTCCATTATTCCAGCTGTTTTCCAGTGATTTTAAACTCTATTGCCCAGATTGTTAAACCTTGCTCATCTTGCCTCATCTCCCCGGTTTAGTTAACCCAATGGAACAGAAAAGAGTACTTAAGAGAACACACATTTTCATTTTAACTTGCTCCTGGAAGGGGATCACAAGCATAATTTCTGTCTACCTCTAGAAATGTCGTGGCTTAGAGAAGCTGCAGGGACAGGGGTTGGCATGGTTGTTACTTCTATCCAATACCTTTCTAAACAGAAAGAATTGATTGCTACAAAATCAGCCAATCTAACATCTTGGAGGAATTCACTGGAAGCAAGTCAATGCTTTTCATAGATCATCTTTCTGGAAAAGCCTTCATAAAGCCAGCATCCTGGGCAGCATAAAAGGCAGTCTTGTAACATAATTGATAACATGTTCCTTTTTAAGATGGAGGTAAACTATTTTTAAAAAATGAAAGTAATTTCTTTTCCTCCTACCCGATGGCATATCAAGAGTAGTCATCAGTTCACACTGGTATAGGCACTAAAGGGGTGCATTGGCTATAGTAAATTTAAAAATAATAAAGCTGAGGTGCCAGTTAGTTAAGAATCTGACTCTTATCTCAGCTTGGGTCTTGATCTCAGGGTTGTGAGTACAAGCCCCATGTTGGGCTCTATGCTGGATGTGGAGCCTACTTAAATAATAATAATAATAATAATAATAATAATAATAATGCCAGGAAAATGCTGGTCTGCTTTTATTATCACCATGTACCATCAATGCTAAGCACTGTCAGTGATAAATATCATGCATTGAAAAAAATACTGTTTCTTTATGTTCAAACAATTATTATAATTTATAATTATAGTTACAAGTGAGTTATCTAATATATCTGTAAAGTTCAAATTCACATATTTTTATTACTTATCATTTAAGACACACTATATTCTACATGGAAGTTAATTCAGAGGACTGCCAATTTTACTTTTCTCCCAAGACTCAGATACACATTTTCAATATAAGAATAAGTGTGTCAGGGATCAGAATTATTCAAACCCACTTCAGACTCAGGTTATGTCTCCAACCACTGTGGTACTACATATTTCTGTACTTAAATGATAGATTGATATCACAGTGATTGGAAAGCAAAAAAAAAATAGAGTATGTGTTTCTTAAATCCTATCATTCCACATGCAAATCATTCTCTGAACCTTACAGATTTCAGACTTTTTGGAAGTGTTTATTTTTTATTGTGCTTCCCTTTTTCTCTCTTCAAAAAAGACTTAATATAATTAGATAGTATTAATCCATTACTTTTTTCTTTTTCTCTGTTAGACTCAGTACATATTTTCTTTCTATAATGAACATTTTCTGGCCATTATTATTGTTATTTCCTTCCTTTCATAATTATCACTGAGAATCATTCCACCATACCATACAGAGGAGTGTTTGTTTAGAAATGGTTATGCTCCAGTTGTCAAATGTACTATGTATCTACTCTCCCATTTGGAGGGCTTCATTCATCAAAATGTCTTTTTAAAAGATAAGAGTAGGTACAGTGCTTCATATACGATTCATAAACCCAGTTTCTTCAGACTATGCCTCATGGTTCATCCTTACATCCTTACATTATGAAGCAATGATGACTCTGAGTTGGGTATACTCTTCTTTGTAGGACTTTATTTTTAATGTTTTCTTGTTTTCATCTTTGGTTTGAGAACTTTGTGATAAAGATGTCAATGGAAGGACCCGGAAGAATGTTTCTAAAATTCCAGATGATAGTGCCTACCCACAGGTAGGCTCCTGTGGACAGAGTTGAAAAACAAAACAAAACAAAACAAAACAAAACAAAACAAACAAAAAAAAAAAAAAAAAAAACAAGCCTCTCAGAAGAACAGAGCTCACAAATAGGAAGCAAAACTTGGAGAACCAAGACAATCTGCAAACCCAAATACCTAAGGCAGAGAAAGAAAGCTCCTCCAAGATTGTCTGGAATAATAGTGCTCAATTTTTTAAAGAATTCTTTATTTATTTGACAGAGGGAGAGAGAATGAGCATGAGTGGGAAGAGGGGCAGAGGGAGAGGGAGAGAGAGAATCCTCAAGCAGACTCTCTGAGCACAGAGCCTGACATGGAGCTCTATCCCAGGAACCTGGGATCTTGACCTGAGCTCAAGTCAGAGGTTTATCAGACTGAACCACCCAGGCACCCTAGTGCTCAATTTTTATTGGTTAAAAACCACTGTGCTAGACATTAGGGAAAGTTTTGGCTCCACTCCTCAGAACATCAGTTATATCTACACAAGATACACACAAATTTTAAAAATTTCTCATATGACCCCTAGAGTTACACAGACTCCATCTTTGGGGTCTGTATCCAGAAGCTCTGGTCTAGTTCAGAGGTGATGGAAATGACCCCCAGAGTGGGGGTCATTTTTAAAAAGACTTTTATTTATTTTTTCATGAGAGACAGAGAGAGAGACAGAGACACAGGCAGAGGGAGAAGCAGGCTCCATGCAGGAAGCCTGATGCGGGACTTGATTTTGAGTCTCCAGGATGAGGCCCTGGGCTGAAGGCAGCGCTAAACCACTGAGCCACTGAGAATAGGGTGGCTGCCCTATTCTCATTATTATTAAGGGTAGGAGTAATCTTAAAGTCATACAATCTTTTTACAAATGAGAATCCTCAGATGAGGAACAGTAGCTTCTCCAGGGATATGCAGCTAATTCATAACAGAAAACAGACTACTGATAGAGAACTTGCAGTAACATGTATATGATCCTCAGCCTCCTCCCCAAACCTTATCTCCACTCCCCTATAAGCTCCCAGGAACAGAAGTAATCATTGCCTGTATATGCATGAGGAATGCTTTCTTTACTTCCTGGGATTTCTTACATTCTTTGCATTTTTTATTTTGTTATCTTTTCATGCCTTGCTTACCTGATGGTGTGTGGGTATGTGTCTTTCTACACATGTCTCTGGCTTTTTTTTTTTTTTTTTAAGATTCCCTAATCAATTATTGGTAAAAGAGTCATAAGCAGGAACTAAGCAAGTCCAGACCTCATATCCAAAATGAAGAGTTTTAAATGAATATGGAGGCTGGGACACTTGGGTGGCTGAGCAGTTGAATGTCTGCCTTCGGCTCAGGGTGTGATCCTAGGGTCGGGGGATTGAGTCACACATTGGGCTCCCTGCCATGAGCCTGCTTCTCCCTCTGCCTATGTCTCCGCCTCCTCTTTCTCTGTGTGTCTCTCATGAATAAATAAATGAAAAAATCTTTAAAAAAATTAATATGGAGGCCAAAACCTCTTTTATTTACTATTTTATTTACTACACTGGCTTAGCCAAACAAAGCTGATTAACTTTCTGCGTAGGCCAGAAAAACTAAAACAAAACAGAATAAAATAGATGAGGTGAAACCATCACCCAATTGCCATGATGTGTGCACAGCCTCTCCAAACCCTTTGGCTCCCCCAAAGATGGGGAGGACTTAGAACCTTCCGGAAAATTGTGTTAGAAAAGCCATATCTCCTCTCCCTAGCCCATTAACACTTTCAGTCAAGTAAAGTTAGGTTAACAGCAATTTCCAGAATGGCCTGAAATGGAGAGAAACATCTCTCACATTTAGTCTCAGAAGCTGTGTATACAAATAGATTGGGCTAAAGTCATCATCTTTAGGTTAAGCAACAGACAAGATGGAAGAGATTGGGAGAAGGGCTAGAAAGGGTTGTCTAGGTGAATTTCACGTCTGCACTGGCAGCAATGAGAGGAATGAGCCTTTTCACTGCCAGCCCCCTCACGGATTAGCTGCCATTCCTGCAGCCCCATCAAACTGGCCAGGAGTGACCAGTCAGGTGATGTGAGTGGATGTGGAATAAAAACCACCCAGCAGAGGCAGCAAACTTAAGATTGACAACTTGCAGAAAGCAGACTCTTTTTTATCTGCTGGAAATGCTTTTTTTTTTTTTTTACCAAATGCTTCTACTTTCTTCTCCTCCATAAATATTGTAGGTGCTTTTTCATTGAGTTGCACTTTCTTTGACATAACTCAAGAACAGGGGTGGAGGCTGGGAGGTGGGGGTGGATCTTCTGAACTCTTAATGCTTTCCTCCAAATAAAATATAAATGCCAGCTGTGCTTTCAAGTTTTTATGTTCTCACATATGGGCTGAGATTTTCTATGCTCTGTTAACACTTGAACACAAATTCTTAGCTAGCTAGTTCATTGTTATTAAAATCAAATGAAAAGACAAATTGAAACCTACTATGCATGCCTGATATTTAGTAAGTGCTCAAAGTATATTTAGTGCATAAAGGAATAAATATGTGATACCCTGGACCAGGTGCCAAAATTTAAAGCAACTGATAGAAATCTGATTGAATACTGCATTTCTCAAATTATCTTTTCCTTTAAAGAGGTTCAGATAGAATGGGTAATACATATGCTTGCACATATGGCAAAATGTTTAAAAATTGAAATTGCATTCTTCAAATTTTTGATTAAGTACTATCTTCTATTAAGAGAAGAACCATAACAGGAAAATTAAACGCAGACAAAAATATTACTTCTTGTTTTTGAACACAAAACAAGCATTATTTTACTATAGATATGATATATAGCAATGCATCAAGTCATATCCCTGTGGAATCGTCCATTTTTTCACCACTGTCTGGACATTTTAGAGAATGAGATCTTTTTCATTTTCTTTTAGCTAATTCAGCCTAACAGATTTCTCCTTTATGTGTGTATATTGATACTGTTTCAGCATTCTCCCACAGCCTCCTGGTGGGCAGAGGCTGTATACTTCTAATTCTTTCCTGTACAATATTTTGCTGATCATATTTTAAGTCATATACTCATACAAAGGCTATTTAACTGGCTGGATATTTGGTGCATGAAGCTTAAGGACCACTCCTTCTTTATGTATAACTCTTTCCACTTTTCATTTTCAAGTAGCTGAACAAAATGTTTCTGTGTAAAAAGCATTACTTCAATAATCGCTTCCTGATAATGATGATATGGCCATTTAATTATTTTTCCTGTTATAAAAAATTCCATCAAGAATCCAGCCTTCTATTTATCACCAGACAACCAGTTGACACCCAACGGTAATTTAAATTGCCCTTTATTAATTTTATGCATAATTAAAATTTCATTTGAAAGTACCAAATTATAAAGATGAGGAAAGTTGAAGCCAGACAAATTTGAAAGGGGTAATAATTACACTACTATTTTCATCTGGAACGCATTAGAAAACTAACTACCCTTTTTAAGGTTTCATTAAATCAAGCTATAAATGAAAAGTGAACAAAGCTGAAGAATAATCTACTATAATAGTAGTGAGAAAAGAGGAAACCCCAGGCGAGGTTGCCAAATAATTTAGCTGTTTATGTGCAAACACCCAATGGAAAATAAATAGGATTCATACATTTAAAGCAAATCTTGCCCTGTCCTTCTTGATGTCTTTGTAAATATGGCAAGAGCAATCAGAGAATTATTCTGTGCTTTTGTTATTGGTACTGCAATGGGTAGACTCAATTTATGAATTTTAATATTAAATAGATTATACAAAAAGAGATCAATAAAAACTCAATTTTATAATAAAAATATTTACTAACTAAAGTCTTTATTGACATTTAGCTTTGCAATAAAGAGTTGGTACAGTGCACTTTTTATTGATCAGTAATTAGAATAGTTGCACTTCTTTGGTTTGTGTGTATGAATAGCTCATAAAAAGATAAAGCTTCATATATTCATGTAGAAATATTAGACTTACTGAATCCAGTTTTTAATTTCTGGGAGAGAGTGAGGCATTTTTGGAAGCATCATTAACATTTGAAAGTCACTAAGGAGTCATTAGAAAGTTACATTAGGGTTGTATGCAGAAAAGTTGGACAGCAGGAGGATAGGTCAGTACTGTGCATTTAGGTAAGCTCATGCCCTCGGCTACCTTCATTTAAGTTGTTTTGAAGGAACTTGTCCATTTGTTTTCCATGCTTATATACCAATGAGAAATTGAAGAAGAAGGACTAGTGCTCAAATCCATGATCCTCAAACGAAATTACACTTGCCATTACTATCAATTATACTGGCCTTCTTGTTCTCATATATGTGGAATAAACTATTGTTCTTCTGGAGTTACAGGAACTCTTTTAGGTCAACAAGGAAATATTTCCCAAGCTAGTGTGACAATTTGTTTAATGGTACGTTGTCTGCCTAAAAAGGTCAATATATATGATCTGTTACTCTTGTTTCTCCCATTAACAAAATCTGATCTGAGACCTCTTTGGTAACTAAACAGAAGATAGTTGATCACTTGTCACATTGTCAAGGAAATATTAAAATTAACATGGAAATACTTTATTAAAAATACATTTGAAAATGTGGGAAAGAAACAATGAATCTGTTTGCACAGTCCTAACAAACTGCCATGCCCAGGTCTTATGTATATAGTTCAAAATGTCTCTTGGCAACAAAAAATAAAAATAGTAATAATAAGTTTATAGGCTATGTCTGTAATTATCCAATAAGTACACAAAATCACAGTGGTTGATGAGTGTAGAAAAACAGGCAAAAATTTAAAAGCAGGAAAATCCCATCAGGATATATAACAGAGTTCTGGCCCTGTAATTTAAAAATTAATTTGAAAACATGTGTCTTACTAAGAGTAGGGGAAGAAAATAGAGATGAGAGAAATTGAGAAGGAAATAGTCTTTTCCTATACCTTTTGAAATTTTACAGTTGTATCTAGAATTCATAGAATTTCGACTGCTCAAATCATTGCAATTGTTTAGACAAAGAAACGAAAATACAATAGAGGCAAGACAAACAAACATGTCCAAATTAGTGTAGGGTCAGTAACTAAATTTCCTGGCTGGTGCTCTTTCCACACTCCACTCATTCCTTTCTTGTTCTCATCAGCCTGGTCAAGCTTTGTCCCAGTGAAAGCTCTTAAAAAATAGGCACCATCTACCATGAGGAACCCCAAACCAAGGAAGGGCTGTGCATAAAAGATTAATAGATGACTTTACCCACATATCCAGCATTAGTTTTTT
This sequence comes from Canis lupus familiaris, assembly GCF_011100685.1. Classification (NCBI taxonomy): domain Eukaryota; kingdom Metazoa; phylum Chordata; class Mammalia; order Carnivora; family Canidae; genus Canis; species Canis lupus. The sequence continues at coordinate 16,696,874 of NC_049229.1, read as the reverse complement.
AGCCTTCAAGTAAATATGCTTCTTTAAGATTTTCTAGTTGATTCTCTCACTGTGAAAACATTGACTTTCATTGTTAGAAGTAATTTTTTCCAATTTCCCTCTATATATGAAATGCTATAAAGCTTATTCATGAATGAGCTCATAAAGATGAGTGAAATGCACTATAAAGCTAGAAGGGGAAGGAGAGAACAAGGACATGCAAAGGAGAAAAGAATCTTGGCCAGTGACATAATTCTGTGCTACCCAAACCTAAAGTTCTAACCCAGTTGGGTAAGACATAGCAGCTTTAGTAGATGCTGGCACACACACTTTGAATGACTTGGAATTTTATATGATTCTTTATGAGTCTTCTTTTCATATACTTGACATTCCCTTAACTTTCATCAGAGTGAGGGAGCTCTGTCCAGCCACCAAATACAGACATAACTAAATTTCTGATCATAGAAAATTTCACCGTAGAAAATAATTGCCAAATTTTGTGTGTATGTGCTAACTATATGTATATATGTGTGTGCCTCTTTTTGTGTGTGATAGAGTAGTCTAGGCAATGGTATTTCTTTTGGAACAAGAGGAAAAATATTATTTATAGATAAACTGGAAAATGGTCCCCTTATGTCTTACACCCAGAACCTGAACCTCTAATGAGAGCAAGAAAATATGAAAAACACTTTCGAGGGGCACCTGCAGGCTCAGGATTGAGCCCAGCATCAGGCTCGCTGCTCAGTGGGGTGGGCAGTCTTCTTCTCCCTCTACCTCTCCAGCCCTGCTTGGACTCTCTCTCTCATTCACTCTCTCTCTCTCAAACAAATAAATAAAATCTAAAAAAAGGAAAAAGAGAAACACATTTTAGAAATATTTCTGAAAATAATCAAGCAGTTTTGAAAAAAACTAAAACTTACAGACATGAAAAATATAATCATCAAAATTAAAGAGTGAATGACAGATTAATAGAACAATAGACACACATAGAAAATTAGTAAACTGGAAAAGGTACCTGAAGAAATTATCCAGAAAACATTACAGAAAGACAAAGAGAAAATAAGAGATGTTTAGAGGCACAGAGAGTGGAGTGAAAAGGTCTAATACATACTTAATAAAATTTTCTGAAACAGAGGAGTGTAAAAGCAGAGACAATACTTGAAAACAGCTGAGAGTTTCCAGAAGTGATGAAAAATATCAATCCACAGTATCATTTTTCAATTGCTGTGTAAATGATCTCCACAGATTTAGAGGCTATAGCAAAACAAATTTGTTATCACCCAGTTGCTATGGATTAGGATCTGGGCACCTAGTTGGGTCCCTTTGCTCAGGAACTCACAAGGCTCCAAAGAAGGTGCTGTCCAGGGCTGGGATCTCATCTAAGGCTCAGGGTCTTGTTCCAGGTCCAGCATTTTTGGCACAATTCCTTCTCTTGCAGTTGTAAAAGTAATATATAGTCAACCTCAACACATAGTTCAAGTTTGAACTGTGCAAGTCCACTTATATGTGGATTTTTACAGTGCAGTACTGTAAGTGTATTTTCTCTTCCTTATGACTTCTTAATAACATTTTTTCTAGCTTATTTTATTGCAAGAATACAGTATATAGTACATAAAACATACCAATTATGTGTAAATTGACTATTTACATGATCATTAAGGTTTCTGGTCAACAGTAGGCTATTGGTAGATAAATTTTAAATGAGTCACAAACTAAAAGCAGAATTATCATATGCCCCTAGTCACCACATTGTGAGTATTTTATATACTTTTAGCTCCTAAAGGCTACCCTCAGGTCCTTGCCACATGACCTTCCATCGGCAGTTCACATGTACTTGTTTGTTTCTTCAGAGCCAGCAGGAGAATCTCCCTCACTTTGAATCCTACTTTCTGGGAAGGCTTAGACCTACTTCTAAAGGACTCACCTGATTAAGTCAGGCCCACCTAGAATAATCTTTTTTTAATTCAAAGCCATCTGAATAGAGGTTTTAATTACATTTTAAAAAATCCCTTCATCTTTGCTATATAGCATAACCTCATTATGAGAGTGAGATCCCACTAGATTCATAAATCACCCCAAGTAACCCCCTTCCTTATAAGGAATTATACAAGGCATGTTTATCAGAGGACAGGAATCTTGAGGACCCTCTTAGAATTCTGATTACGGAAAGAAAGAAGAAAGAAAGAAAGAAAGAAAGAAAGAAAGAAAGAAAGAAAGAAAGAAAGAAAGAAAGAAAGAAAGAAAGAAGAAAGAAAGAAAGAAAGAAGGAAAGAAGAGAGAAGAAAGAAAAGAGAAAGAAGAAAGAAAGAAAGAAAGAAATAAGAAAGAAGAAAGAAAGACATAGAGATAGAGAAGAAAGAAAGAAAGAAAGAAAGAAAGAAAGAAAGAAAGAGAAAGAAAGAATTCTGCTTACTACATGCACCTGTTGTGCCCAAGATTGCGAATCCGAGAAACCACCAAGAAGCCGACACTGATGCAAACACAGGAGGGTTTATTTACAAGCTCGAGTTTGGGTCCAAGTATAACCGACACAGGGACTTGGACCCCGAGGTGGGTTTCAGCTTAGTTTTAAGGACTAGTCTAGAGGATCTCCAGAAGGGGTGGAGCAATTCTTCAATTCTATTTACATTTTGATATGGGGCCTTCAAGGGCATTGAGCTCTGTTCTTATTTTAATAGGAGCTTCCCGCCACTGGCCTGGGCTCTGTTCTCATTCTAATAGGTGCTTCTTGACCTTGGCTTGGGCTCTGTTTTTATTCTAATATGGGGCTTTCTAGGACGTTAAGCTGTAAGCTGTTTTCTTCCTGTAACTGAAGTAAGGTAAAGTTCAGCTCTTATTCACAGAGGCCTGGGATGGCTGTACTTGTGCTAAAGCTGAACTTAAAGTGGAATGGCCTTAATTTTCTCGGCCTCCACAAATCCAAATAAATCTCATGAGGGATCGATAAATAAAAATGAACCTATACACAACAGAAAGCTTGCAAATTTTTAATGACAAAGAAAAGATCTTAAAAGTGGCCATAGAAAAAAAGAGAGATTAACCTCAAAGAGGCAGCATTGGACTAAAAGTTGACTTCTCAACAGCATTATGCATTATGATGCATACGCAAAGTATTATGATGTAATTAATATGTTGAAATGAATCACTATCACTGTAGTTACATGACCAGTGAAAATAATTTGAAAAACAAAAGTGAAATAAAAGCATTTTCAAATAAATAAAAACCAAGAATATTTCACCAGCAGAACCACCCTAAAAGGAATTCTATGGGATCCCTGGGTGGCTCAGCAGTTGAGCATCTGCCTTCCGCCCAGGACATGATCCTGGAGAACTGGGATGGAGTCCCACATTAGGCTCCCTGCATGGGGCCTTCTTCTCTCTCTGGCTATGTCTCTGCTTCTCTCACTCTTTCTCCCTCTCTCCCTGTCTCTCATGAATAAAAAAAATAAAATCGTAAAAAAAAAATGAAATTCTACAGCAGAAGACAGTCATGCCAGATGGAAAACTGAGATGCATGAAGAATGATGAAAAATAAATTAGTGACTGAATAAATCTAAGCAAATACAAAAGACATCTAATATCAGAGGAAAACAAAAAGCTGAAAGTAAAAGAATGAAAAGGACAAATCAGGCCAATAATAATCATAAGAAAGTTTTCCTAATATTAATGAGAGACAAAATAGACTATTTGGAAAAAAAGTACTAGAAAACTATAAAGGAATGAAGGTGAAAGCTGAATTCCTGGAAATGCCAATTAAATCTAGACTATTTTTTTTTTTTAAAAGAGCAGGTTAGGAAAAGCAATATAAAAGAATACAAAAATGTTATAACTATGGATCCTGTAGACTCTAAGAGCAAAATAGAAAGTTTCATGAATAATTTTATGTGAATAAATTTGAAAGATAAGTACAAATACCAGAAAACTAAACTAAAATATTTGAAAACTAAAGAACTTTTTGCTGTTCCCTTAATGATTACAGAAATTGAAATAACAATTGAAATCTGCCCACAAAGAGCTATAAGCTTATATGGTTTTTCTAGTGAGTTGTGACACGAGTAATTCCAATCTTACAAAAAATTCTCCAGAGAAAAGAAAGAAAACTCCATAATTCATTTTATGAATTCGTTATGATTTGATAATGTCAATATCAAAACCTGTTGAGGACAGCAAATGAAATGAAAATTACAGGTCAATATCACTCACCCAAATAGATGCTACACCTAAACAACATAGTGACACATTCAACGAATAAAATATAAAAATATTTATATGTAACTTGGGTGTATCTAAATAATATAATTTTATTTCAGCATCATATAATTAGGGATACCTGAGGGGCTCAGTCAGTTAAATGTCTGCTTTTGGCCCCAGTCATGATCTCCCAGTCCTGGGATAGAGCCATGGGTTGGGCTCCCTGCTCAGTGGGGTGCCTGTTCTCACTCTCCCTCTCCTGCTCCCCCTGCTTAGTGCACTCTCTGTCTCTCAAATAAATAAATAAAATCTTTTAAAAAATCATATAATTAATAAAACTTATGTTTATAGGTTAAAGGAAGAAAATAACCTGATCTACCCAATAGATGCTAGAAATTATAATTATTTATAGATCCTATGATTGTGTATACAGATTATCAAAAATAACCTAAGATAAATTCTTAAAATTTACGGGTGAGTTTATCAACATTATTGAGTACAAAGTCAGTATCTAAATATCAATTGTATTTCTATATTCCAGAATTAAATAGAAAGTAAAATTTGCATATAACATACAAATATCTATAGGAATAAATGTAAGTGCAAGACCACTACGAAGAAATTGATGTTGCAAAAATTTATTGAAAAAAGTGAAAGGAGACCTTAAAAGTAGCCAAGATACTTTTGCATAAAAACAAAGTAGAGGACTTTATTGATGAATGAGTGTAATGACATTGCAGACCAGTGAACTAAAAAATGGATTTTACTGTGTATTATTTTGGAACAATTGGTTATCCATTTGAGATAAAGATGAGGGATGAAAGTAGATTCTTACCTCCTTCTCACTGCCCCATACACAGAGAAAAATCAACTCTAGAGAGACTTAAAATCTAAAATGAAAGTCAAAAGTACAAAACATTTAGAAGAAAATACAAGAGAAAATTGTTAAAGACTTCGAGATAAGAAATTTTAACAATCCAGAGAATGTCCAAACTATAGGCAAAAAAAAAAAAAAAAAAAAAAAAAAAAAAGGATTATTCAGCCATATTAAGGAAATGTTCACTGAAAGATATTGTAATAGGAGTGAAAACAAAAGACACAAAATACGAAGAAGATATTTTTAATGAATATAACTGAGAAAAGACACAAGTTCAATACATAAATAAATTAAGGTATATTCACACAATGAAATAGCAGTGAAAATGAATGAACTATATGCCATATACATAACACAAACAAATCTCCAAAACAAAAAATCTATTTAGCAAGTTGCAATTTCCATAATGTTCACAAACAAGAACAGCTAATATGTGATAAGACTAGAAAACTATAAGGAACCCAGGCAGGATAGTGGTGGAAAAGGAGGGAAAGTGGTTGGGGAAGGGCATGTAGGGAACACCTAAGGTATAGACAAATGCTCCATCTATGTCTGTAGGCTAAAGAATATATGAGTAATCTCTACATACACAAATACATATACACAGTTAATGTATTTCTGCAAATGGAAAAGGTGAGTTGCTTTTACTCCAATTTAGAATTTTTCATTTTATAGTTATAGAATGTAAAACTTGAAGGAGTATTGAGAAGCTAAGACTAGAACCCAGTTTTGGAATTTCTACTATGGTTTTTTTTTTTTTTTTTTTTTTTTTTTTTTAGCATGTGACAAACATTTTCTTGGAATGATTTCCAGCTTGATGAAAGGGGGAGAAGTGAGGCATTCATAATGCACATATTCATGAGCTCCTTGAGGGCAAAGGAATATCTTTTTCATCTTAGTATCCATAGAATCTACAGGAGTCAGGACACCCGGGTGGCTCAATGTGTTAAGCATCCGACTCTTGGTTTCTAGCTCATGCCATGATCTCAGGATCATGGGATCCAGCCCTGCCTGGGCTCTCCGCTCAGCAGGGACTCTGCTTGTCTTGCTCTCTCTGCCTCTACCCCTGCTCCTTGTGTGCATTCTCTCTCTAAAACTAACAAGTCTTTAAGAGAGAGAAAGAGAATCTGGCAAAGAGTCTAATACTTTATAAAAGAATATATATGACCTTTAATAAGTATATGTGTACACAAATATAAGAAAAATCTCTGTGGGTCTATATTTATATACATACATGTATATATAATGGACTATGCAAATACAATGTGTAACATTCTCCTGAGTGCTTAATAGAGGGCACTGACCATATTAAGTGCTATAGTTGTATTGAATCCTCTGGAAAAAGGACAAAGTACCTTTAAGGACAGGTACTATTATTATTATATTTCTGTAAGTGAGGAGCCTGAGTCAGAGCCAAAATGCAAACGCAGTCAGTTCACTCCAGAGCAAAGCTCTTGCCCACTACACTATACTATAATTACTCTAATATAATAATAAAGGATGAAAAGTAATGCAATCCAATTTAATTTGATTTACCCAATGTTTATGGCACACCACTATTGGTCAAGTGCTGTGTTTAGCTCCAGGAACACAAAAATAGATGGAGATAAGCCTTTTCCTAAGACTGGCCACCAAACATTCTTCTGGAAACTTGCTATTGCCCCTCCAACCTCCAGCCCAATTTTAGCTCAGACCCCAGTTGCTTGTCCTCTAGGAGGATAGGTACTTTAAAAATCCAAGCAGAAGCCCAGCTCTGAAGTGGGCCTTTGTGTTTCAGTTCTTACTTTATACCCATATTTATGCGCACTATACTTTCACCTAAATAATAATAATAACAATTCAGTACACCTTAGGAAACAAATCTCAAGTTGCTAAGATTAGCCGTGTTCAGCAAAATATATAGAACAATGATTTATTTTGCTTTTATCATTTGTTTGTTGGGAAATGTGTAATAATAAGTACCTCTCTTTTTCCAGCTACATTTGTGTTTTAAGTCTCTTGGGCAAAAAGAAATTTCTGGAAAGACCAAGATCCAGGATTTCAGCAGGCAGACTCAGATACTGGGGCCAAGACATGTTTAACCAGAACTAGAGCACAAAATCAGAGCCAAGGTTAACAAAATGAAGTTGAGGATTAGGTCCAATGTATGCATTTCCTATTGCTTCTGTAACAGATTACCATAAATGTAGTAGCTTTAAACAAAATAGATTTATTATCTTGTACTTCTGGAGGTCAAAGATTCTAAAAATTAAGGTGTTGGCAAGTCTACTTTACCTCTGCAGGCAATAGGATGAGTCTGCTTCATCGTCCTTTCTCACCTTTTTTTTCTTTTTTTTTTTTAGGATTTTATTTATTTTTTTAGAGAAAGAAAGAAAGCATGAGCAGGTGAGAGGAACAGAGAGAGGGAGAAGCAGCCTCCCTGATAAGCAGGGAGACTGACGTGGGACTCAATCCTGGGACCTGGGGATCATGACCTGAGCCGAAGGCAGATACTTAACCAACTGAACCACCTGGGCACCCTGTCCTTATTACTTCTATACAGACCCCTGTGAATACATTATGCTCACCTGGATAAACTAGGATAATCCTCCCATCTCACAATCCTTAATCTCATCTACAATGTTCCTTTTGCCATACAAGGTGACATATTTTTATAGGTTCTAGAGATTAGGATTTGGACATCTTTGTGTCTATCTCCCACACATAGATTGTGGCTACATTCCTGACACCTATCTCAACCATGACCAGGACTAGTCCTAGGAATGAATGTGAGCCTGACCTGACAGGAGGGGTCAGAGGGCCTGCAGGGGAATGGAAGAGAGAAAAAAGTGGATGTTAGAGACCAAAAAACTCAATGAGTACAGGGGCTCCTGGGTGGCTCAGTCAGTTAAGTGTTAGACTCTTGATTTATGCTCAGGTCATGATCTCAGGGTCATGATCTCAGGATTGTGAGATAGAGCCCAGTACTGGGCTCCACACTCAGGGCATTCTCCATGAGATTCTCTCCCTCTCCCTCTGCCTACCCCCTGCTCAAATTCTCTCAAATAAATAAACAAATCTTTAAAAAAAAAGCCTCAATGAGTATAAAAGAATGAAATCTTGCTATTTGCAATACCCTGGTTGGAACTAGAGTGTATTATGCTAAGTGAAATAAGTCAGGCAAAGAAAGACAAACAGCATATGATTTCACTCATATGTGGAATTTAAGATACAAAACAGATGAACATATGAGGAGGGAAACAAACCATAAGGACTTTTAAGGATAGAGAACAAACTGAAGGTTGCTGGAGGGGAGGTGTGCAGGAAGATGGGTTAAATGAGTGATGGGCATTAAGGACACTTGATGTGATGAGCACAAGGTATTGTATGTAAGTGATGAATTTCTGAATTCTACTTCTAAAACCAATATTGTATGTATAACTGTATGTTAACTCACTAGAATTTAAATTAAAGTAAAAAAATTTAAAAACCCCAATGAATATAGGGGCAAATTCAATGTTAGATTTCTTTTACCCTCCAGCTTACTAAAAAGGATTCTACTATATTTTTTAAATAAAATTATGTGAAGTCACTTTTACTGTATAGCCAATATATACTGACATTCAGTTTGTGGTACAGTAGGAAAAATGGACTTCAGGATTTGTAGACTTGGTTTTGAGTCTCAGTTCTTATATTTCTACCTATCATCTTGAGTGTTACATATACTCTGTCAATCTCCATTTCCTCATTTGCAAAGTGGTGATAATTTTGGCCTCATAGGATTGTTTTGAGTGCTAAATGTAATAACTATGTAAAGTGTTTACTTAGCACACCACCTAGCAGGTAATAGGCATATAATTTTGCCTTTCTTTCTTTGAAGTATGTGGGTTTTCTTGCTTTCTTGCTTTTTTGGCAGGAAATCACACTTTAGAAACTGCCTCAATACTGATTATGAATCAAGAAGCTCCTTTTTTTCTTTTTTTTTTCTTGTAAAAGTCCTTTTCTTAAAAGTGGGTAAATTTGTAAATTCTACTTATTTGAATTTTTCTTTCCCCTCTGCAGTCATAGAAGTTTTAATTCCAAAACTATTGTTGCAACGCACTAGATAAATGAAAGTTTGAGTCTAGTTGGTTTGAATCCAATATTTATGCTTCCTTTTTAATTTTTTTTAACTAAAATCAATTCCTAGCATCCAATTGGTGGGAAGACCAGATTTTTTTTTGAGATTTTATTTATTTATTAGAGACATAGACAGAGAGGCAGAGACACAGGCAGAGGGAGGAGCAGGCTCCATGCAGGAAGGCCCACACGGGACTTGATCCCAGGTCTCCAGGATCACACCTTGGGCTGAAGGCAGGCTCTAAACCACTGAGCCACCCAGGGATCCCCAGGAAGACCAGATTTTAATCACTACAGTGATACTGGTTCACTTTTATAACAGGTTTTCATTTCCTTAAAGAATCCCTTGGGAGATATATTGACAACTTCCCTTAATCCAGTTGTTTGACTAACATAAATGTCTTCTATATTCCCGATGGCCTGGGTGATTTTTTATTTCCCAGAACCTTTGTGTTATGTCTAGGCTTCAACAAACACAAGTTCTCTTGTTAAAAAAAAAAAGTATGTTCACAGTGAAACTCTCAGCAACCTTCTTAAGATTTTCATCTTAAGAAAAACCTTACAGATCTTAATCTTTAATATTGGCTCTAGTGATTTGACAACTGATGTTTTGAAAATAAAATTATAAAATGTAACTCAGTCAGTCATGGATAGCCAACTTGAATCCACTTTTGGCTCAGAGTTCACAGTTGATGAATATTGTTGCAGAATACCAGAGCCTCTTACAGGGATCATTGCTACTTATTGTAATATATGTAATCACTATCAGGTCTTGGGCACTGCTGTTCATTCTACTGGATTTTGAGTGGCATGCTGAGTGTCTGTATTCTCCTTCCTTAACTCTTCAAGGAGATCATGGACATAATTCTATATAAAATGATCAGTTTGCTACATCTGAATAAACTTTTGCTTTTCTTAAATGTGTATGTCTCTGCTTTGCTTACTCAAATGGTAAGGACATTGCTACATGTTAAAAACTGCTCCTTTGATTCAAGAAAATTAGCCATACAATTTCTTTTGTTAAATCCTTCTCTTGGATCATCAAAATTATCAAATTTATTAGTTCAGTTGAGAGATAAATGAGAGTCTTTTGTGAGACACTCCCCATAATAGAAGATTACACAGTACACAAAAAATTCCCAAATGCTCATCGAGACAGATGGTAAAACTATGCAATGTGTCCATTTATAATATTTAAACATCTAAACAGTGATTGATGGAACTTCTTTTTTTTTTTAATTTTTATTTATTTATGATAGTCACACACAGAGAGAGAGAGAGAGAGGCAGAGACGCAGGCAGAGGGAGAAGCAGGCTCCATGCCCCGGGAGCCCGACGTGGGATTCGATCCCGGGTCTCCAGGATCGCGCCCTGGGCTGAAGGCAGGCGCTAAACCGCTGCGCCACCCAGGGATCCCGATGGAACTTCTTTAGTAATGCAAAAACTTTATCAAAACTCTTGTTCTTAAGTGTAATAAGTGTAAAGAGACATCTCATTTTGCCATATGTTTGGGCCCCCTCCATAGTCAATAACACCACACTCCAATAGAACTTCTCTATATTGTTTTACTGCAAAATAAAATGAATGTCTCACAATATGTGAATCCTAAGAAGATTAATTTAGAACATCAAAATTTTCAGTGGCCCCAAAGCAGCCATTTGAGGTCTGCTCAAGTTTTGTTGCAGAGGTTGAATTCAATTGTTTGCCAAGACTATTTGAAAATGAATTTATACTGCCAGCTGCTGTCCAGCTTTTATTGCCAAATAAAACACATTACCTTATTATAACTAAAAATTGACATAAATAACTTCTCCCTCTCTCGTAGCCTACCCAATAGTGAGGTACCAAAAAAGAACAAGTTAAAATGAAAGAAGCTAAAGCAAAAAGAAGCTAAAGATCATGATGTTATACAAACTTTGGGGTGCAGAAAATAATGATATGAAATTCAGAGAATAAGGCCAAATCCAACGTTTGCCTTTGTTGTGGAAAAATGATTTGTCATGGAGATTTCACTAATAAAATATTGTCTCTTATTTATTTCTGCTTTATTTCATAGAAAATTAAAGTTAAAAGCATAGCCCACATAAAAGCTACCCAGTGATCTCTATAAACTTTGGGGAAGTTGATCTGGCCCAACAAGGAAAGGTGGGTTAACTTTCTTAAAAGAAAACTTCCATATTTTTTTTTTTTACACCATAGTTCACACTGGCCCTGAGTCTTGCAAGGTGAAAAAATAAATTTTGTTCACAGTAGTACTCAGAGATGTATTGACAATAACCAGCCTTGCAAGATAATGGTGTGAATCCAGAATATTTACATTTGGGAGGCCAGTTTATCTTTCTCCTGAACCAGAATTACATGGAAAATAGGATTATAACCATAATTTCAATTTCTTAGTAATGATTAATAGCTGTTACAGGAACAAAAAATCCTTAAAGATATTAATTCTCTCTCTATTGGAGGAAAAACATTGGAAGCCAATTAATTATTTGTATTACTTAGGGTACAGGTTAATATATTACATCATAAGATCTGTCACAAATCCAGAAACAGTAAAGAATAAGACCAAATCAATAAAATAGTACTTAGTAAGAGTTTATTATGCACAAAAGAATAGTTCACAAATTGGGAGTCTTCCAAAGCAGAGGTGAAGTTCAGAGGCATGACGTTATAAGATGGCTTATAAACTGAAATTGAGGAAGTTATTTAAGCTTTATAATGATTGATTATTATAATGTAGGTTTCCAGATGGCAGGGAATTAGTTAAAAGTGATTATCTTACACCATTTCAGGATGATAACTAAAGTTTATTTTATGATTATTGGAGGCATTTACAAGAAGTAACCTAAGTTTAGTTTCACTTATGTTCATGAAATAATCTAGATTTAGTTTTGTTTACATGGCTTGAATGGCTTTGTCTCCTTGAGGGATTTTCAAGATCTAATCTCCATTTTACTTTATTTTAACAAACCCCAGAATACCATGGCTTCCACATAATGATCTAAGACAAACAGGCTATCCTGTTCCAGGAGGCCATCTAGGGACCCAGATTCTGCTTGTGGTAGCATTCCACTATTTCTTGAGGCTGCTTTTATTCACCTGGTTGCAGCTGTCTCAAATCATCTACATCCTCCAGCCTCAGGCAAGGGGACAAGAAAAAGGGTGTAGGGGAGGGGGAGAGAGATACATTCATATTTTAAAGCATGGCCAGAAATTTCACACAATACTTGGCTCGCATCCCATTGCCCTGAACATCATAACATGATCACCCCTAGTCGCAAGAGAAGCTAGAAAATGTAGTCTTTATGGAGGTGGCTACATGTGTTGCTAACATTCAGAATGTAAAGCAGAGGTGAGGGTTCTATCATTAAAAGAACTATTAGCAGTTTCTGCCAGAGTATGGTGTCTGAGCAAGCCAATTTAGTTGAATTAAATGCTTAGTAGAATCAGACTGTCAGAGGTTAGTAGAATCAGCTATAATAGTTTAGAGTACCCAGTCTCCTTTCTTCTTTCCTTCTGGATCTGTGATGCCTCCTTTGACATGAAATGGGCCTAATAGAAAAATATCAATAACAATAATTGTACCTGCCACTTGAGTTTATTATGGGGATTAATCCTCGGGTCTCAGATTTTCCTCTAGGAAATCTTCCAGATAATTTTCCTTCTATAGCATCCTTATAGCACCTCATATACTTTTTCAATCATAATATCCATCATGCACCTTTAAAATTGCTCATTTACCTACCTCTGCCATGAGACTATGCAGCCCTGTGAGAACTGGGATTTGTTTTTCTGTTTACTCTTAAACCCTAGCTCACTGCTTGGCACATTATGTAGACTCAAACATTAGTTAACTAACTGAGTCACTGACTGAAATTCCAGCCTGGCCCACTGAGGTGCTTGCAGGGCAAGGGGAGGCACGTTCCAGAGGCAGCAGAAGGGCCCAAGGTATAGAGAGAATAGGATGCTGAAAGATTTTCAAAGATTTTCAAACACATCCACTTTGCAAACTTGATCAGAGGCACCATGAATGTAAATAAATCAAAAGAAAGAAAAGAATCTTCAAGCTCATTCAAATTAGGAAAAATCAGAATATAGTTGAGCTTAGTAAGTAATCACAGCTGATATGCATAGGTGACCTCTATTCTTTTTTTTTTAATTTTTAAAAATTTTTTGTATATTTTTTATTGGAGTTCGATTTGCCAACATATAGTGTAACACTCAGTGCTCATCCCGTCCAGTGGCCCACTCAGTGCCCGTCACCCAGTCACCCCATCCCCCCCACCCTCCCCTTCCATCACTCCTTGTTTTTTTCCCAGAGTTAGGAGTCTCTCATGTTCTGTCTCCCTCTCTGATATTTCCCACTCATATTCTTTTACTGAGAGTAGACCTAAGGCTAGTTTTATCCCCTCCCTCATCACCTAAGGAGATTCTGGCTCTAGGTGAGCTCCACTACTATGCTAGGAAGAGCTTTGCAATCTTTTCCTTGTGTTTATGAATTATTCAAGGCAATCTTAGGGTGGGCCTCTGAATGGCTATGTGTCACTTTGGCACACTGGTTTCGCATCCTCAAGGAGGGAAAATATCACTGTGAACTGTATTCATAAATATTCAGGAGACACATTGCTGTGAGCCTGGCTGGCATGGCTGTAGCTTGGCATATGGGCGGTCAGGTATAAAACAAGTGATAGGACACCCGTAGTGGGTATTGACGTATTGTTCAATATTTTAAAAAGTTCCTTGCCCCTCAGGGATCTTAGAGAGGGGAGAGCTCCCACAGATGTATTTTCCTATCCCCTTATCCAATATCAAATAGAACTCCAAGTTTTGAAGGAAGATAGTTTTATTCCACCCTCTCAGGAACTTCCCGTGGGAAGAAATTAACAGGGAGGCAGATTTCGGGGAAACATATGGAGATTTTTACCACCCTCAGAGCTGTCTAAAATGAGAGTAAACTAACTGCCTCATAAATACTGAAATTTGTTTCACTTTCAGCCAGAGAGAAGAAATTAGATCTTAGTTTTCAGCAGTGATTTGGGATGGAGGGGACGTGATGACCTCTAAGTTCTATTCTGATCATAAAATCCTATGATGTAACTTTTTCTTTTTTTTTTTTCTCTTGATGACTCACAGGAACATGATGAATATGAATGATTGTGCTGTACAATGATGCAGTGAGGTTTCCAAGGTCTATGAGGTGAGTTCAGCTGCATTTCCCCATAATGCATTGTTCCAGGCTGAGGTGCTTTTGTTCTTGGTTTGTATCCTTCTACCCCTCGCCCAGTCCATCCTCCAGGCGGGTCAGCTAACACACTGCTTATCATCTGCTCATCCAAGCTGAAATCCTTGGCGGACAAGAAGTAAATCTATTTTGGGTACATAGGACAAGGCTTTTGCTTAAGAATTCCATTCAATGATCATTTGATGATACTCAATGAATAATTGGTGAATGAATGATGAGTGATTTCTTAAGAAAGAATGCTACCCTTTATTTACTACTGTTTAGAAAGAATCCCTGTCCCATGCATTCACCCAAAACCCGAGCCACAAAGATTTCTTGACCTTCTCTGAGGAAAACACCCTGTGCTAGATTCTTGCTGTGGCTTGAAATTTCAACTGTTTCTCTCCTGTCTTCCAAATGCTTACTTGCTACATAAAGCCTCCTTTTAAATATCATCTCCTGTGTGAAGCTTTCCCCAGATACAATTAACTACTTCTCTTGGGCTCTTTTAGATTTTTATTTATTTCCCCAGATAACTCTGAGCTTCTTGACTGCAGAGTCTCTTACCCCACACCCAGTGCAATGCCTGGCATATGGTAGATGCTAGGTAGACACTGGTAGCTAGATGACTGGGTGAGGTAAATTAATGTGTCCTCTTCCAGCAGAGAAAAGCACATGGCCTTAAGGCATTCATCTCAAAAGGCATTCTTTCCTACTTTCTAATTTCTGATTTTGTTTTAGATATAAAAATCTGATGTCTGAAATAATGAGTCACACCATACTATAGTAAGGGTACTTGGAGATACACATGCCCTCAAGCACTTCTATTAAATTTTAAATCTTTTATATTTTGACATATTTTGATAAGACCACTTATTATCAGCTTTAAGAATCAAATTTTTATGCGATAAATGTGTTGCAAAAAAGCCAATTGTATTATTTTATTTAAAATGACCATAGAATTGTACAAGGTGTGGTCCACAGGGAACTTCATGCTTCAAATTTGAAAGAATATGCAACTGTAAAAGAGATTCATCCTCAATGTAATAGGTTATTGGGACCATTAACATATGGACTACCATGTGCACATGCAATCAGGGATGCAGATACTGCCTCTTCCCATCATTCCTGTCTTCAAAACATTTCAAATATTATGACCAAAAACCAGTTTAAATCTCAGTTACTGGGATGCCTGGGTGGTTCAGCGGTTGAGTATCTGTCTTGGGTTCAGGGTGTGATCTCAGAGTCCTGGGATCAAGTCCCGCATCGGGCTCCCTGCATGGAGCCTGCTTCTCCCTCTGCCTGTGTCTCTGCCTCTCTCTCTCTCTCTCTCTCTCATGAATAAATAAATAAAATCTTAAAAAATATCTCAGTTACTGAAAAACAGGTATGAGTTTAATTGTGTATAGACCTTTATAATGATAAAAAAGTTATAGAATGTGAGCTTAAGGCCCAAACCTTAAAAATAATTAGTTCTATTAATTAATGACATCTGCCTCCATGTAATAAATGTGATTACATGGCCATCAGATTCTACCATTTTCCTGCCTTACTGATTCATTGCTGGGAACTTATGAGATTTTTTTTAAAACTTAAACTATTGCTGACAGTTCTCTCTCCGTGGGTAGGAGGAGCATATAGAAGTGGGTTTTCACCATCATCCTGCTCACACTGGCTCATGCCAGCATCACCTCTGTGGTTTTCCTGAGCCAAGAAAGTTTACCCTCTGGACCTTGTCTTAGTATCTGAGGACACTAGTGACTAAAAAATGATTCCATGCCACTTAAATCAATGGAAGAATTTTACAGGAAAACGGGAGTTTATATAAGCTACTCATTCTTAACCGTGGATTCACAACAGCACAAGAAATTTCCAATTATATCAGAGAATAGTTTTCAAAATAGAAACCATTAAAATTTGGTCTGAGTTTTTTTAATTAAACTTTTAGAGCACAATTTAGGAAAGAGAATAGTGGCCTTTGGATAAGAACAACATAGTTCTAAAGATAAATACTTGTACAGCAACAATACATGTTATATAAGAAAAAGAATTTCTTACCAATTGGCCATTGAGTAATCTCAAGTCATTTGAATTGAAAAGATAATACACCATGTAATTTAAAGGTAGTCTTTAACTTTTTAATGTGTAAAATGATTCATTAGAAAATTTGTAAATTGATTCATTGGGGCTCAGAATAATTTTTTCTCAAGTAGATAATGTTTTACAAGAGTTTGGTCCACAGGTCTACCCACAGAAAAAATTTAAAAGCATGGTATAGATGAATCCCACTAGAGACCTAAGTACTGCCAACATTCTGATCCCCTTCCACATGTTCAAGATAATGTTGCCCTTTTTTTAAATGACACAAGATTTATCTACTTTCAACAGTCAAAATAGTCCTTTAAATTTTCTGACTGCAAACATTTTAGATTAAGTATATCCAGAGTAAGGATGGTTTCTTTCCATTTTTGTGCCACAGCTGTTCTGATGCCTTCAGTAGGGGCCTCATCAGTCTCTTGCATGATCAAGTGCTGAGCACTCATACATAACAATGTGTTAAATGAAGATGGATTCTCAGTCACACATTGGGATGCCTGGTGCATATCTACTTCACAATGTGAGACAAGATCTGTTCCAGACTGTGGCCTTGCACACTCCTGAAGGTTCAAGTTATTGGCTGTGTTCCACTGACCTGGAAGAGGGCACTATGGGGAAGGGATCTGAGGGGGAAGAGAAGAAGCACTGTCATGGGGAGAGAGTGATGAAGACAGGATGGGGTAAGATTATCTATTACACACAGAATAACCAGACCCTCTAATTCTCCTTGTTGAGTATTTTTTAGAGATGGCACATTAGAAAGGTTTCCTCTTCCTTAATCTATCCCAGTGTCCCTCCACTTCCTTAATCTATCCCAGTGTCCCCCCACTGTCCAGCTCTCAAATCATGTATTTTCCTTGACCACCAATAGGTATTAAGGCAAGGTAGAGAAGAAGGGGCAGTAGATGGAGGGAAGAAGTATACCTGAGAGATGATGGCAGATTGAAAGCAGAGTCTATAGCAGGAGGGAAAGGGAATGTTTTATGATGACAGAAAAAGAAATTCCTGGATGATAAGAGAGAATTAGTGAAAGGAGTACGTGATCAGAGATTACCTTTACAAGAACTGCTAAAATAACTCTCCTTCTACCCTACAAGGACTAGAGATTAAAAGACCATATTCTGATACTTAAATTCAGTGATGATCATGCAGGGTTACATATCTGGTTGGGGATTGAGGTCCTTTATCCTGGGCACACTAAACAAGAAGCTATGGGATATCTTGCCAGGAGCAGCTGCATCCCAAGGTCAATTCTTAGTCCTGACCCCACTTGATGTATCAGTATCCTAGGACACAAATGATCATTCTTGTAATTCACTTTGCTTCCAGTATACCTCACATCCTGGTCGTCCTCCTATCTTACTAGCTATACTTCTCCAACTTGTTTGTTAGTGATGGGAATGCTCATGTCCTAGACTTCTTACCTGTTCATTCACTGTGCTGGTAATTATAATTCTGTTCAATCTTGGGCCAATGACACCCAAATGTATATCTTTACCTTGTACTTATTCCTTGAACTTCAGCCCCTTAGCTCTGACTAGCTATTCAACAGTTCCACTTGGCTATCTAAAAAGCATCTCAAACCTCACTCACCAAAACTGAACCCCTGGTCACTCCATACACAACTAAAACCTGTGCTTCTAACAGATGTCTTCATTTCAGTGAATACCAACTACACTTCTATGCTGGGTTATGCTGTGACCCAAACATTTTACTGGCTTCCAACCGCAAAGCTTTGTTTCTTATTGCATATCATCAGTGTATCTTTTCAGACATCATCCACATTGGCTTTGCTCCAGAAGCCAAACTAACAGAGCAGCCTTTATCTGCAGCACTGCTGGCTTTGTAGCTGAAGAAAAATTGATATGACAAGCCTAATGCTAGCTCTTAAAGCTCCTGGTCAAACAAGTCACGGGGTCTCCCAGTTTCAATCAGACAGATGTGCAGTATGCTCCTGCAGGAAAGAACTCTACAATGAAGGAAACAAATATTTGGTATGGAGTAGAACAACCTGCCACACCAGTCCACCAGTACTCTAGTTAATCCAGCTAAAACTTTTAGCTCCCCTCTCACTTTTTTTTTTTAAATAAATCTAATCCATCAATAAATTAATCAATAACCCACTTATCAGTGCTAACATTCTGGCCTAAACCTCCATTTCTAGTTTCCTTACTGGTCTCCCTGCTTTTGCCCTTGTGGTTTTAGTCTATTCTCCAAAGAGGGGCCAAAAGTGATCATTTTAAACACAAGTCAGATTCTGTCGGGTGTCCACTCAAAACCCTCCAATGGCTCCCCGTCTCACTCAGAGGAAAAGCCAAAATCTTTTGAACAGCCTTTCAAATCTTCCCAAAATTTGATCTTCCCATCCATTGTCTCTCTGACTCCATTGCCCTCTTCCTTCTCTCTGCCTTACTGTCTTCCAGCCACATGGACTCTGCTACCTTCAAATACACCGAGTACATTCCAGCCCCAGGACCTTTGCAGTTGTTGTTTCCTCTTTCTGGAACACACTTCTCCCAGATATCCACATGGTTCACTCCTCCTTCTTCTTCAGGTGTTCACTCAAGTGTCACCTTCTCAGTGAGTCTGTACCCAGCCAACTTTGAATTTCATACTCAACACCCCACCATGGTTCTCCTAACCTTCTTTCTTGCTTTACTTGTGTCTATAGCACTCCTATCCATGTAACTTTTTGGTGCATTGCTTATTATCTCACTCCACTAGAATAACAGTCCTTAACTGCATGAATTTTTGTCCGTTTTACTCATTACTACAGGACAATAACATATAGAACAATGTCTAGACCAGTTGACACTTAATAAACACTTATTTAATGAATAAATTAATAAATAATAGAAACCACAGAAAGATTTGAAGCTCATACATAAGAAAGAGGTAACTTAAAAGCATGGAGAAAAATATGGTAAACAGTCATAAATATTGAACAGTCTCACACACAAACTTACACACACAAGAAGCTTTGCGATATCTGTAACAGACATTCTCTGGCCTAATGGTTAAGAGACTTGAGAGTTAGCCTCAGTCTTGACCACTAACTCTCTCTGATTTTGAATATGTCTCTGGTTCATTATCAGTGTACTGAGGGTTGGACAGAACTGTATTATCTCTAAGAGCCCTTATTACTCTTCCACAATCAGGCTTTCAATTTCTTGGTTGAGCCAACAGAGTTTTTCTGGATGATGAAGTAGTCTATAGGCAATGATTCCAAAGTGGTGTGGAACAGACTGAGCAATTGAACCATGGATCCTATTATGAGTCTTTGAAAGGGGACAAAATACTAACCTGTAACTGCAGAGCCACCTGCAAATGTCAAATTGCTATTTCCCTATTTAATAACTTCTCAATATAAAGTCTTATCCCTATTATATATATATACAATGAAGCTATGCTATTCAAAGTGGATTTAAGCAAGTAGTCATAATATTCTTAATTTTACCAGTAGATCATTTACTAGACTAATTTGGCAACTGCCTTATACCTGTTCCAAAAAAAAAAAAAGTTCTTATGATGGAAATCATTGCACAACTCCAACACAGTCCAAAATCTTTGTTATAAGCCCATCACCTTTTATGAATACAAAACCTTTCTGAAGGTTAAACCAAAATGAGGCATGCAAAAGGCTTGCTTTTCTGGTGAAATATTATTTCTGTGTTAGCTATGGAAGCTAATATTAATGGAATATTTCTTTCGTGTAGGTTCCTTGTTGGCCAGAACCTAATGGACCTTGTGAGACAGGCAGGCATTATTTTTACTTCTATTTTATACATGAATATTTGAGTCATTTGTTAAAAGCAAGTGGCAGAGCTGGGATTTTACCCAAGTCCATGTGAAAAGATATAATTATACAATGGAGGGAAGAAATACTGGTCATTTTCTGTGGTGTAAGATTCTTCAATTCATTTCTTGGTTTGCCCACTGATGTGCCATAGCAAGTAGGCTTCATAATACTCAGAATCTTGGAGCCTGACTCAGGGGTCCCCGGCATATCTTCTACCTATAAATTTGAGATGTTGCTAAATGACCTGCAGTCAGTCATTAACTAGCATGAGCTCGTTAATGATCATCCATCTCCATTCTCTCTTAACCTTTGAGGCACAGAAGTCAGTAACATTTATTTCACCTTTTTGAAGAGGCTGTAAGAAATTGAGATCCATCCATCCTCACAGATTCATAGGAAATCCCTGCCATTTGAGGCAGTTTCCACTAGAGTAGAAATCAGCATCTCCTTTATTTGGGCACTTCTCGTACACCCTTGATTCTTAGGGCAAGAAAGATCAGTCCAAAGGGCTCACTTTTGTTAGAATTACAAAACATATTACCTGGTTTTGAGATCAGTCTGTGTGACTGAGTCATGATGTTGGCACTTTCGCAGCTGAGAGGAGACTTCAAATTGATGAAAATAAACCTGAGGGTAAACACAGTACAGAGACCTCTAACACTGTCAATTGTCATACTTGAGTAATACGAAAACAGTCATAAATTGCACTTATAATGTTTAATTCAACATACCTAAGTAAACAGAAATATAACTAAAATTTAACTATGCAAATCTTTAGCCTTAGTTATATTTAAAAATCTAAATGTATGTTTCCTTATTTAATGGTGAGACATATGAGTCACCATAGAACAAAATTAGTCATGACTGAAAGACTAGTTTTGAATAATTATATTCATGACAAAAATAATGGTATTACCATAATATAAATCTGCTCAGTAAAGGGCATGTACTCACATAATTTTATAGAGCAAGGAAATCGATGGTGCAGTAGATGTTTCTCAGCTACTCCCTCAGAACAGGATATTATTTTTCTTAAGTAACTTCAACATTAGAAGATTCATATCTAATGATAGCCTTTCACTTTTCATTTTGCTCCCAGAGAAAAATCTCTCAACGTACATTATTTTACCTTAGACATTCAGACATATTTTTGCTTAACATTAACTATGGTTAATACATATAACTGCCAAGTTCAGATTAAGATCAGTGCTTGCTTTGATGATTTTCATTGTTTATGTTAAATGATGGTACTAATTTTCAGTAAAATTTTAACATTTAGTCACATCATTCTTATTTGCAATGGATTCAGGTAATAATGTATAAGTTACTAATACTAACAGCCTTACCAATTTTCATGGTTTGATTAGAATACTATGCGATGTACATAGGATATAAAAACACACTAAAGCATGCATACATAGTGCTGTGATTTTGGGGTCAGAGAAACCTGCATAAAAATCCTTTAGACAGTACTAGTTTTGTTGCATGAACTCATGGAAGCTGGTGGTCACTATAAAATATAAACACTGGTCTTTACATTTCTAGAGCACAGAGTAAGGTTGCCTATCAATGAGGTCACCACAGGTCCTCTCATTCAAAATTCTTTTCGTGACATGAATTTTAAGAAGACACTCTTCCTTCTTTACCAAGTCATTTTTTATTGGTCTTATAACCTCTTTTGGAGTCCATTTTCTACACCAACAGTTTAGTAATGCTGATGAAATGTTAAAGAGATTGTATGCCTTTCTTGCTTGAAATCCATCAATCTATTCACTCACTTACCTATTTATTCTTTATCATACTTAGGTCATTTCAATGGTTTTGATTTATAATTCAGCTGTATAATTTGGTATTATTTAATATTTTATATATTCAATGGGAAGTACAAGTCATAAAATAAAGAGAGAACTAAAAATTTAGAAGACATTTTTCATTCTTTATAATTTAAAGAAAAATTATATTGTATGATAAGGCCTGTACTTGCATTAATCATTTTGTGATGTGTTCAAGTTTTTAGACTTAGATATAATTATCTAAAATTACATAAACTCATGCTTACATCATAATTAAAAAAAATACAGCACAAGTCATTTCAAAATGGAAATCTTACACATGATGTACAAGTAATTCTGGTTTTATCATATTGTAAAAAGTCCAAACATGATGAGATGTTCTTGTAGTAGTGCAGACATAGACACAAATGCTTAATGTTTTTATATTGTCCATGCAGTTGTTTGTTACCAACAGCTGTACTGGATTCTCTAGTACAATCTTTATTCTCTCATTCCAGTTTTGAGAGGTTTGCTCACATACTCTAGACCTAGTCTAACAGGAACCAGGACCCTGGATTGCCAAAATCACCAAAAGGAAGCATATGCTTTGGATTTCAACATATAATGAAGGCAAGACAAATTTAGAAAACAATACACTAGAAATTATTTTACACTATAATAGAAAGAAAGAAAGAAGAAAGAAAAGAAAGAAAGAAAGAAAGAAAGAAAGAAAGAAAGAAGAAGAAAGAAGAAAGAAAGAAAGAAAGAAAGAAAGAAAGAAGAAAGAGAAAGAAAGAAAGAAGAAAGAAGAAAGAAAGAAAGAAAGAAAGAAAGAAAGAAAGAAAGAGAAAGAAAGAAAGAAAGAAAGAAAGAAAGAAAGAAAGAAAGAAAGAAAGAAAGAAAGAAAGAAAGAAAGAAAGACCAGATGACAGTGACACCAGGCACAACCACATTGCTACCAAACAGCTGTCAAGAAGCCCCGTCAAGGCTGTGAGAAAGAGAAAGAAAGAAAGAAAGAAAGAAAGAAAGAAAGAGAGAGAGAGAGAGAGAGAGAGAGAGAGAGAAAGAAAGAAAGAAAGAAAGAAAGAAAGAAAGAAAGAAAGAAAGAAAAGAAAAGCAACAAGCAAACAAACAAGAACCCTTAGAGTATAACTTACCTGAGCAGTTGGGATCTCACATCCACAGTGCACTTAAAACATACATAAAAATTAGTATTTTCTTGTCTGTTTCCATAAAGCTGTTTCTGAAAAGAAGCTATTTATTTTGCCATAAACTACAACAAAATATGAAGACTTTAAATGATTCAGTAATTTTTACCTCAGAAAGTAACATAAGGCTGATTCTGGAGAAGGAACCCAGAGTATATTCTCCACAGTAGAGTTTATTTTCCTCCTACCCAGCTAATATCAAGAGCGGGTCCAGAGCCCACTGTTGGGCACTATTGTGGAAGCCTGTCTTCCCTTTTTACATGCCCTTCTTTCTTTCTCAGTAGCGTTACTCAAAGCTTTTGCTTCAGAATTCTGCTAAGATAGGATCACATAAACTCAGATGCAAACAACTCACCAAAGAGCTGAATTTCTTGAATTTGCCAGAGATGTGCACTTTAATAAGAGAACATAAATCTTAAATCAAAACAGAGCTTTTCAAACATAGTAAACTCCCAGAAACATCCAGAATCCTTGTGAAAAATACACACTCCTAAACCCCTCTCTTGAAGAATCTGATTCAGCAGAACTCGGACGGGGTGGAAAAACTCAGGTGACTGAAAATTCACCAAACTTTGAACGCATTGACCTAAAAAATGACTCTTTAATTACAGACTTCAGGCATCATTGAAGAAGTCAAAGGTTTTTTTTTGTTGTTGTTGTTTGTTTTTGTTTTTTTTCTGACAAGGCTGTCATCAGGTTGTGGTGATAGTTTTAAAATTGTTTCCTCCAGGGAATCAAGGAGCTAGACTAGCGTGTTTTGCAATTTCAATACAAAATGACTACAACTGATCATCTGGCTTTCAAAAGATCTGGCTTTCAGTTTCCTACTTAGACAGTTTTATAATTAACAAATAATAAATGGTGGACCTCCGGTAGTTCCTGCTCCTTAAAATTGAATATAGCTACAAGCATTAAAACAACTTCTATTTAAGATCATTTTATATATCAGTTAGAAGCTAGCCTCTGGTGTTTAATAAAACATTTAAGAAGGAACCTGTGCTGGATTTCAGCATCTAGATTTCCAAAATGGAAAATAAGGATGGAAATAAAAATGATGATTATAGAAGCAAATTGAGTGTGACATGGAACAATGTAAAGTCTTGGGAAGTAATGGTTGGAAAGCATTATTACTAAAGAGTTTTGGCTTATTTTCCTGTTCTGAAATTTGGGACACTGGATTTAACCTTTATGTCATGAACTGTAGGTGACATTTTTCCCTTCAAAATTCATCAAATATTAAATGAGTTTAACCTCATGTGAGACCCAGGGAAATGTGTGTAAGAGGGCTATCCTATTTCACATTCACAGTTTTAAGAACTTTAAAGAAATAAGTGGTAAAGAAAGTCCAAAGATGGCATGTCATTATTTCTTTTGTTTACATATTCCAAGAAATTTAGAATTAGAAAACATGTCCCCATTCAACTCTCCCAGAAGAGAAATAGCCTCCTAAGATTGTGTGGTTATACAACACAATGCTCATAAGGCAACAATAACAATGTGTTGCCTTATGAGCATAAACTTCATTGAGGCAATAAAATAACATTCAGAGTGTCTGTTGTTTATATAACCAAAGATGTATTCGCTTTGAACTGGTTGCCAACTTTGTCAGTTTGGGCAAGTGGCTTCACTTCTCTAGATTATTGCTTCCTTGTCTGTGAAACAAAACAGTCAGATTATACAGTTTTTAATGTCCCTTATGGCCGTAAAATGGTGTAAAGGAGTGTCTTGACCTGACTCCTGGTACATTAGGGATGGCCAGCTATGAGGATTTTTGATAGAAGTTTTATGAGAAAGTGTTTCTGCATCATACACAAATGCTCTACATAACCTAGCTGGGTCACATTTTACAACAGCTTTAGTAGGAATGGAAAACACTTCAGAGCACTTGACTTAGCTCATTTAAACCTCACAACAAAATTATAAAGTAGATGCTATCAATATTGTCATTTCCATTTTATAGACAATGATTTTGAAGCCCAGAGAGGTTATGTAACAAGCCTTGAGTCACTCAGCTAGTAACTGGCAGAGCCAAGATTTGGATCCAGAGAGCCAGTTTCTAGAGAACTTGCATGCTTACTCACTATTCTGTATCACTTCTCTGCTAGATTGTATGACGAATGTGTTTAGATCTCATTGCTAAAGCTGCGTTGTGCGTGTGCTATGGTTGGGACTGGATGAGACATTGATGTGGGATCAATAACTCTCCTGAGAAGATAAACCAAGGTTTCTAATATGATCTGAAGGAGCAGAAGTATAAAGTCTGTTACAGTAAGACCAGATGACAGTGACACCAGGCACAACCACATTGCTACCAAACAGCTGTCAAGAAGCTCCGTCAAGGCTGTGAATAGTGAGGCGCTGATCCCTACAACCAATTCTGATGATGCCTCTAATTACATATACCTCCATAGGTCCTGAGTAAACTTCTGCATTTGTAAAATATGCCAAGATCATGATAAATGCTGTCATTCTAACTTCTAAACCAAACATAGTATGTCTATGATTACCTTTTTTACTTTTTTCAAAGGTTCAGGCTAAATTATATAATAGCATGGTCAGTGAGCAGCCTAATGTTGGTTTCACTTCAATGGAATACTTTTAAAGTTTTACCATCAAATATATTTGATGGTAATTTTTTTTAAAGATTTTATTTATTTATTCATGAGAGACAGAGAGAGAGAGAGAGAGAGAGAGAGAGAGGCAGAGACACAGGCAGAGGGAGAAGCAGGTTCCACACAGGGAACCCAATGTGGGACTCAATCCCGGAACTCTGGGATCACATTCTGAGCCAAAGGCAGACGCTCAACCACTGAGCCACCCAGGCATCCCTGATGGTAATTTTTTAATTGTGTATGTGTTTAATGGTAAGGGTCTTTTTCTTTTTTCCAACGATTTTTATTAGGAATGATTGTTCAATTTTACTAAATACTTTTTTGGCAGTTATCAATATTGATATATCTTTTTATTATTTTGATATTAATATTTAATAAGCATTTCTATTATGGAGCCATACTTTCATTTCACAAGAGACCATGTATGGCTACTTTAAAATACACACTAAAGACTATTATTACAGTTTTGTAAGTAAAAAAAAAATTAACTAAATCCTACCAAACAAAATTGTACTAACCTATAATACAGCAGAAACCACAATTTCTGGAGGCAATTTTAGAATCACTTGCAAAATGAATACTGTACATGCCCCTTTCTTCTATCTGTCACAGGTTCATTTCTCAGTAAATTATTTCCCTAATCAGTAAATTATTTCCCTAATCACTAACTATACCTAGATCCACAAAACAAAATAAAATGAAGAGTTCTGCTCTTCGGATAATATTAGTTTAGAAGGTTGCCTCTCTACATGGGAATACTCAAGATGTGAGAAGGAACAGCTCATAACTGTACAGACTCACCCATCATTTTTTAAGAGACGTTAGACTGGAGTAAACTGGAAAACTAGGTTCCTCTTCAGGTCAGCATTGTTTTTTTGTGAGATGAATTCCTTTCTTAAAGAAGCTCCTTTGCTCCCAGAAAACAGATGAAATACGGAAGCAGTAGTCTTTTCCTTTTACAGTTGCCAGAGCCTGGTCACAGCAGACAGCAGACAGCAGAATGGGGGTCCTTGCTTTCTTTATGGAAGATTAAGTGATTTTTAATGATTTAGAAGTTGGAACACTTCCTCTGAGAACTCCAGACCTGGATGTTAGACAGGCTGTACTTCCTTCATAAAGATAGCCATGGAGCAATCAGCTTGAAAATGCAGGTTTAGGACTTAAAGACCGGTTCTGCCACTAGCTAGCTATGCGACTTCAGGTAAGTCACCTAACCTCTCAAAGACCTCATTTCTTCATCTGTTAAATGAAGATAATAATGCGCACTCCCCAGGGTGAGGTAAACAATGTGAAGTACTTAGCTCTGTGCCTAGTACATAGTAAAGTACTCAGTAAATGTTAGCTTGAGACATACACATATTCACGCTTGCATACATTGTGAAATTTTGCAAAGCTTCGATAAACAACCAGAAATGTCTTGCTGAGTTCTCTCATTCCAAGGATACAGTCAGATAAGTGCCAGAAGACACAAGATGGATTGTACAGTCCAACTCAGCCGGTTCATCCAGCCACTTTGGGCTGAACAGAACTGAACCTAAAAACTTCAAAGCCTGGAGAATGATTCTTGTTATGAAAACTTACCAACAGCAGTACAAAGGTCTTCGTCATAGGAAGATTTGACTTCTTTCTGGCTTAGAAACTAATTGGAAATCTTTGTTATGAGAAAGAGCGCATAGAAAGGGAGGGGAAAATAATGAAAACATTCTGCCTCCATCAAAATTCAAATATTACTGTATTTAAAATTAAGTATTGATCTAATTATTAATGGATAGAATTAAGTATTATCATTAAATTAAGTACTTATAAAAATAAATGTTGAGAAAAGATGATCCCAAAGATTAACTTCACTGAAATATGACAGAACAGGAAGGTAGCCTGGTCTGTGATGAACACTATACCGGGGAGCAGCGGACTGTATTCTTGGCTTCAGCTTTCTGAGTCTGTGAAACATTTCAGAGCTACTTCTTAATCTCGTTGATTAAGGAAACATCCTTTAGGAAAGTTGTCTGTTCTGTTAGCCTGACTTTGTTTCCACCTGTGAGAACCGAGTGGGTGAGGCTAAGAGCTCCCTGCAGCTCTGGAATTCTCTGGTTCCACGTTGTGCAGGGAGGCCACATTGCACAGCCCCAGACAGGAAGTTCCTCTGAAGCTGGGCATGCCAGCCGACCAGACTCTAGGACAGCCAGAATGAACCCAGAGGACATCAGCCAACCTTGAGGCCCACCTGGCCATGTTCCCTGAACCTTGGTTTGCTCATCCATAGAGGGAAGAGATGACCAAATCCCCTCCCGAGGCTCCCATGAGTCTTTGTATTTCCACACCAGTGGCCCAAAGCACTTGCCTTTGAAAAAAAAATGCAGGTAGTTTCCATTTGGAACTGCCAAATTAGAATTAAAATGAATATTAAGAACCAGCATCTGTGAATCTTTTCCTAATGGATGTATAACTGGGTTTAAAGTTCCTGGCACATTTAGACTGAGTACTAAGTCACCCAACCATCTGGCTCTAGGACAGTTATGCAAAGGGCTGCTCTCCACCTGGGCATGCAGAGCATTTATATTAACATCCTGCTGAGAAGGTGCGTGCATAAACAGAGACTATGATTGGTCCAAGGTCAAAAGCCAAAGAGATTTGAAAAACACTTGCATTGTGAGAACAAAAGAATAAAACTTTTTTTCTAGTGAAAATTACACTTGCAAAGCAGCAAGGTTGAGGTAAAGAAAAGCTGAATAGCTGGAGGAGGAATGTACATAGTGTAGACTCCAGCAAGGAAGTCTTTAGTGAGACTTAAAAGCATAACTATACTGATAATTTAACTGTCTTTTCAGAAATCCATCCCCCTTCAGAACTACTGGTAAAGATGACTTTGAAAATATTCCTGATACCTGATACGATCCTATTAACATGGCTGGTCATCATCACTTTGATTCTATTTTTTGCCAGTTGTCCTTTTGAAAGTGTCTGTTTGCCTGAAAAATGGAGCCCTTGATATATAGTCCTCATATATTTGTGTTTCTGAGATAACTCACACATTTAAGTTTGATTACTTTTCCTTAATTAAATAGATTTCCATGGCTCCCAGGTGTCTGGAATAAATCTGATAAAAGCAAGATTCCCTGCCCCCTGTGCTAGGCTAAGCTCAGGATAGTTGCATTGCTTATTAGCAGGACAATCAGTTAGAAGGTAGCCTATGCTACCACACACCCAGTCTACACACAGCGAAGGCCCTCTTCCAATTTCCTCCATTTGCTCACTGATTCCTTTAACAGGAAACACAACTAGAAGTATGACTTTATTCAGGTATCACTGGGAGAGAGATGTGCTCAATGGAATTCAAAGGTTCAAAGAGCCAGAGAACTATTCCCCTCTTCCATGCTTCACAGAAGAGATTTTAACCTTTTCTTGAATGTTTCTAGGTCATCCTGAAAAAATAAAACAAAGCAAAAAAAAAAAAAACCAACTTCCCAGAATACTAGAAATGTGTCAGATATGTGTTTGACTTCTTGATATTTCAGAGGCTAGGTAGGGTAGGTAGGGGAACATGCCCTCTGCCATGGTCTGAGCTCTTATATCTGTTGTGAACACAGCAGAAATGTGTCAGATGTGTGTTTGACTTCTTGATATTTCAGAGCCTAGGTGAGGTGGGTAGGGGACATGCCCTCTTCCATGGTCTTAGCTCTTATACCTGCTATGAACACAGATTCCCATCAGCTTCTGGGCTGTGGCTCAACTCACATGCAGTGTAACAGAACAGCTACTATTTATATGATCACCTGCTAATACCAGGCATTGTTTTTATCATTCCTCACACATTGTCTCATTTAAACTTTATAACACCTCTGTATGGAAGGCATGAAGGAATATTTCCTATTTAAAAAAAAAAAAAGAGGAAAATGAAGCTATGTTTGGGGTCTTCAAGAAACAGATACCTCTTTGGAATTAAAACTTGAAGGGTCTTGTTATGGAAGATGCCTGCATGAGAGGAAATAAGAGAGAGATGGGACATTGGAAGAGCCATCAAACCAAATCTGCCCTTGGGTGAAGGAGAGAGGGATAAAGTATCCCAGAGCTCTGTGGGGCCTAAGGAACTTCCCCAACATCATCAGGGACTCTTTGAGCTAAGGTTCCTGGGGTGTCCCTTTGTCTCCCAGAGATGAGTCTGTGTTAGTAGCCATGTGATGGATTTCAGGGGCTGTAACCCTGAGTCCATCATTCTCCCTGAGGTAGAATGTCAGCAAGGCTCTTCCTCATGGCTGCACAATAGATTCAGTCAGCTTACTTTGCTCTGGATCTCACAGCCAGCTACTGGTAAAGGAGTAAGACTTGGCAGGCTAGGCCTTATCCCCACATATCCAGACATGTGTGATTAGAAGCCTAGAGGTGCCCCATACTGGCTCAGACCCCTTCCGTGTTCTCTGACTCACCCCAGCCCTCAAAGGCTGGCCAAGTGAAGCTGCGGTGCCCCGGGATGGGGGCAGGAGAGAGCCCCTGTCAGAGGCTGCGCTTTGCCACGCAGTGCACTGCTCTCCCACTGCTTCAATAATCTGTTATAAAACAAACAAAGTCACCAGGGGAATTGCTGCCAGTGGATAATGGTCTCCTGCTTTGCAATTAAGTGCTGACATTCAGCTTTGCCTCACCAACCACAGTATATTGCTGCTTCCTGTCCCAATGTTCTCACCCACGAGCATTTTCTGCTAATGAAATTTATTTTCCTATATAGCAGATCTCGACATTC
The DNA here is from genome assembly GCF_011100685.1 of Canis lupus familiaris. Classification (NCBI taxonomy): domain Eukaryota; kingdom Metazoa; phylum Chordata; class Mammalia; order Carnivora; family Canidae; genus Canis; species Canis lupus. The sequence goes on along the minus strand of NC_049229.1, from coordinate 16,666,283 downwards.
GTTTCCTTTTCAGCCTGGTGGTAAAGGCCTAGAGAACATCATTTTTAACCTACCTGGTCTTTTCAGCTCAGCGTTCATACGGCCCACAAAGAAACACAAATAGGTTTAAATGTTAAAGCATAAAAGCACAAAAGCTCCAAAAGTTTATGTTGGTAAGAAATTGAGATTCAGGCAGTGGAATTCAGTCACAAGACAATCTATTGAAGTGGAGACTCGTGAAAGTCCTTTTAGTACCATGCTGAGATTATTCCCTACTGATCACTTGACTCAAGTTCAAGTCCATAAACCTTGCCTGGGATATGACATTCTGTGGGATGTGCTTCAGGATCTCTCCATTCAGACCTAACAGCACCTTTTGGCTCTGCAGTCATGTTTCAATTCTTTTTTTCAGAAAAAGATATTTCACTTACCACCTATATTTCCCTGGTAGGTTCAGATCATTAAAATACTAGTTACCCCATAGGAGTGGTTGCTTCCTCAGCAGTGCAGGGGCTTCAAACTATGCCATTGCTCCAAGCTCTGAAAACTGCACACCTGTTCCTCTGGGAAGAAGGGATAGTGAGCAGCACTTCCCACAGGTAGAACCAGTCTTTGAAATGCCAGTGCCAAAGCTGGGAGGATGAATTTCTGAGGTCCTTCATCTGTAACTTGCACACTAGGCGATCACACAAACCTTTTAGATCATGATGTTGTGATAGCCAGGAGGTCTTCAGAATAGGCATCAGTAAGGGACCCTGGGTGGCTCAGTAGTTGAGCTTCTGTCTTCAGCTCAGGGTTTGGGATGGAGCCCCACATCAGGCCCCCTGCGAGGAACCTGCTTATCCCTCTGACTGCGCCTCTGCCTCTCTCTGTGTGTCTCTCGTGAATAAATAAATAAAAGCTTAAAAAATAGGCATCAGGAACCTTCTATTTTCCTTCATTTCTCCATCTCAGTCTCCTCCATCAGTGCTCCCCCTTTCTCTACTGTTTTGGGTCCAGATCTTCCCTCACCAGCATCTGCTATCCCCAGCCTACAGTCACCTTTTCCTCCACCACCTCTTCATTGCCTCCCTGTTTCTTCTCTCTTGCTCTGTTGTCTTGTAAACCAAATTCACCTCCACCCCTGGCCTGGCCCAGAGATCCATTTTGTCATTGCTTTCTATTTTCTTTGCCAGAGGAAAACAAAATAAATTTGCTAATACAAGAAATGCAAACAACCTTGAGAAAGTTAACAGGTTATTTTAAATTCACAAATTTTAAATTGTAAAAGACAAAGAGAATTCTTCCCTGAGCACAGAGGGAAAAGCAAATGGGTGGCAGAGCAGGAGATGAGGAGGTTTTTGGGAGGGAGGAAAGGAACAATCATTCCTTGAGTGTCAGATAATGCTAGGAAGTATACTAGGCATTCTGCTCTTTAATAAATTATTATATTGTTCTCTTAGACTTCAAAAACAATTTGTACATCTAACACCATGCAAACACAATCAGATGTATAAAATAAGGTCGACTGTATCCTTACTATCTCCCCACCTCCCTCTTTTTCTAAGATCCTCAGCCACAAACAGTTTTGTTATGTGTTGATTTAACAAATATTTACTGACTGTTCACTCTTCATCAGGCCCTTTCATGACATAGGTGTTTTTTTTGGTGTGCGAATTAAACAGACAAAAATCAGCTTTCCTAGAGCTTACATTCCAGTGGAGGACAATAAGCAATTCAAATCTAAATAACTAAAATAAGCATTATATTAGACATGGTAAGTGCTATAGACAAAAATAGAGCAGGGAAGGGGATAGATGGGACTAAGACAGGGGCCTGGGGCAGGTGAACAATTTTGAGTAGCGACATCAGAAAATGCCTTGCTGAGAACACCCTGAATGAATATATAAAGTTAGTGTAGTCGGTAAATATATCTTTCTCTCATTTCTCTGTGCTCATATAAATATTCCAAACATAAATGCCTGCATATGGTTTGTCTTAACGCTTCTTACATAATGGAACTGCACACATTACTTTGCAACTTGCTTTTTCCACTGGAAAGTAAATTATTGATATTTCTCTAGGTCAATACATACAGATCAAGTTCATTCCTTTTAATAACTACATAATTGTCCACAGTTTGTGTGTACCATAATATCCACAAATGTTCCTCTACTGATGGAATTCAGATTATTTCATTTCCATATTCTGTTTTATTCTCCTTGGAAATACAATGTTGTAAAGTTTTCTAAGCTTTATTTGTTCATACCAAAGTTCTAGATATTTTAAATATTCTTTTATTCAGAACTATTTAACCAGGAGCAAGTTTATTATTTCTTTTTCGAGAAACAAGGAAGCAGAATTTCAGAATAGTTAAGCTGGTCTGCATTTAGCCATAGAGCTACTAAATGGAAAAACTAAGATTTCTCCTCAAGACAGTATGGTGTCAAAAATACCATACTCTTTCCAAAACCACACCACACATCTCAGAGCTGAGAATGGAGCAGCAGTACCATCCCCAGGAGAGTGGGAAGAGCAAAAGCAGTAGAGTTCATTTATCATAGCACTGAATTTATTCAACATAAGAACTACCATTTATTTTGAGATTATGTCCTTCCTGTGTTTTTGGCATTAAATTTACTTGCTTTAATGAAATAAGGTGACAGCAGATGGTGGACAGTACTGTCAAATGAGTTTACTTGGAAAAGAAAAACTTTTCAATCTTAGTGTAATTCCCCAAATATACCTATTTTAATGTTCCATGAACTCCCAGAACCATTGGAGTACAGAGCATGGTGTGAAATTTCCCTGGTCTACACAGGTAAAGACCTGATTCTCACTCAGGCTATGTCTCTGCCTATTGACCTCAAGATACATTTTTCCAGCCTGTAAAACTGAGATTATAATAGTTCTCAACTCCTTGCATGCAGAGTGTTTTTATTTTGCTTAAAGAAAAGCTTGTGCCTATTCACAGATAACACTGGTAGACAAAAGATTCAGCCAAACCCAACAGATCAATGAATTTCCACGTTTGGAAGAAAATTGAAGATGAGTAACATTTGGAGTCAAAGACTAACTCAGGTTTTAAATAATAATGTCAAAAACATTTATTGAGAGATTATTGTATTGTCAAATATGTATATCATTCAGTATGTTCAGAAAACTTTCTCCTTACCTAACCATTTGAGCTAAATTTCTCAACTTAGCTATATATTTTTGAAATATATATTTTTAAACTTGACTTTTAGTGTTAGACAAAATATTGACCCTGATGGGATATGGCATCCCTAAATTGAAGGAAATCTCTCTCCAATAATTCTAGAAATCAGAATTTCTAGAATTCTGCACACATGCAAACACACATGGACACACCGATATGCTCAAAAAGCTAGAGTATTTGAAACTGAAATGTGAAATAAAGCATAAGAAAAAAAAAACAATTTCTAAGGAACTAGCCTAACATAATTATAAAACAACCCAATATAGTATAAAGTAGCTCAATAAAAGATTATTTTTCTTGTACCTATAATAAAATAATACAAGGCTAGAAGAGGAGATATTTCTAGTAATTTATACTTAACTGTTTAATCTCTTACTAGCAGATCAGTTAGGTTCCATTTTAATATAGCATTTATTTTAACCAAGTCCTGTGAGAAAGCTACTCTGGACTTCCTGCTTCCTGTTTATTTGTTCTTTACTAGACAGAAAGTGTGGAGTCTAAAGATCACACCTTCCATTTGATTTCATCAAATTAATGAATTTCTCTAGTAAACAGTTGAAGGGTGTATTAAAATCTGAAAAAAAAAAAAAAGCATTGAAAAGAAGTGAATGTAAATCCAGAGTGACCATTTCTTTCAAACACATGTGATTTCCCAGAGCATAAAGGAACCTAGAGTGCATGTTTATCTGTAATAACAAGAAAGAAAATGTCTAAACGAAGGATGTCTGTAAGGGGCTATGCACTCAGATTTATAGTCCTAATCAGCTCTGTTGGGTGGAGTTAGCAAAGTGTGCCAACTCTGCCACTGTCAGACCTGGAGTCACTAAAGAACCAAAATGCTAACCGGAGCAAAAAGAAGGCATTAATGTTGACGACAGTTTGTAGAGGCTCCAGCTGTTGTTATCACTACTGTAAAATTAACACTGCTGTCTCAGAAGTACCATGATGTCTGAATTTAGCCAATGCACTGTGCAAAAAAACAAAAAAACAAAAAGAAAGAGCCAAAATTTGGCATTTTGCAAACATTTTATGATTAGAAAAGCAAAGGTAAAGAATGCAATAGCTTTGATCTTGTGATTTTTAACATTGGAAAAACAAAATAGTTCTGTTTCTGAAAATACTTTCTAGATTTTCTTTAGATTAAGACTGCCATAGGCCTTGTTTGTAAAATGGGAAATAAACTTGCCTTACTTTTTTTAGGGGTTGAGTTTTGTGTGCTCACATATTACTTATCTTCCTGTTATAAATCTGTTATGGTGGAGATGCCTGCTATTCCAAAAATAACCATGCAACTTGGTAACAACTTACAGAACAAGACTTAAGGGTATAGAGAGAATGAAATTAGAAGCAGATTCAATTTCATATGTGCTTAGGTAGGAACATTCTTAGTTTAAAGAAAAAGCTATATCTTCATGATGGATAATATAAGATAAAGCTTAAATCCTATGCTTCCCATTTGCCACAGAAGTCCCAATTAATCTCTAGAAAGTCAATAGTTTAGATGTTGCCAGAAATTTTCCACCTGTCTCAAGAATATATTCATAACCAGGAGGTTCCCTCTTTAGGCTCTTCAAAAAACTCAGGCTCTGCATATGGAAGTTTCATATGGAAGGTTCTCCATTTACCATACCATGTAGTCAATTATGCTACTACTATTGCAAATACATAGTTGTACCTGCTTCTTTGTTCTCCATTGCTTAGTACAGATTATATTGTCACAGCTTCTGTTTGAAAGTATAAAGTGCCTTTATAATTGCTTTAGGTTCAAGAACTCACTAGTTAGTATTTTTATATATTCATGAAATTTGATCAATATAGGTAATGCTAACTGATGTCGATTGAAAAAGTGGGGACCAGCAAAACTCCATTCAGGTTTAGAGTGGGAAAACTGCACAATGATGTTAACTACCTATATTTTGGAATGTCAGACACCCTGAATCTATAGTTTCAAGGCTTTGGTGTATATCAGAATCACCAAAGAAATTATTAAATATGTGAATGTCAGGAACTAGGTGCTGGTTCACATTTAGGATGGGGCCAGGATACCAGCTTTTTTCCAGATTTGTAGGTGCTTCTGATGCAAAGATTTTTTTTAAGCTTTGTAGGTGCTTCTGACACATTAAGAAAAATTGGAAAACACTTTTAAATAATAGTGACTTACGTTATGAATTTCTTTCCAGAAGACAAAGAGTACTCTCAAAGTTGTAGCATTTTCCCCCTTAAGATTTGAGGGTTTTCAGGGCTCATTACTGCTTTTAAAAACAAAATTTTTATCCTCCCCCCAAAAAATTAGTAAAAGATATATGAAACTCCAATGTCTCTCCAAGCCACAATACACAGAAATACATATAGAGACTTTTCTAGTCATCACACAATTTAATTAAAAATAGCTACGAATATCAAGGAGAAAATAAAAAGCAAACAAGCACACATCCACATACAATTATACACTTAATCAAAAGAAAAAATCAAAGGTGAAATAAACCATATCTGCTCTTATGGTTTATTCTTTTAAAAGTAGCAACAGTAAGATTGCACATAGGAGAAAAACAGACTTGGACTGAACTATAGAGCAATGGTGGCTTCATCCAATGGCATGGAATCCCAAGTCTTCTTAGGCAAAGTCTGTCTTTGCTCTGGTTTCAGGCAAAGCTTTTTTTCACCTTCTAGTTCAATGCTGGGTTCCTAAGAAAAGATATTCGTGCTAATAGACTAATCTTTCTATAGTTTCCTTTATACTTTTGTAGAAGTAGGCACTGTTGCAAACGTTTACTAGGCTCTAATTTCATGACATATACTACACAAACATTCTATTCTGTTTAAGTCACCTCTGAGTCTATGGGTTAGCAAATTAAGAGAGCAGGAACCTGTCAAAGTATTAATGGTTGAGATTAGTGGTACCCAAAGTTTTCCAACTGTGTGCTGGATTGCATGCACAATTTACCCTTCAATAAGAACCAGTTTCCTTGTCTTGAAAAAATCTTTTCTGGTGGCATCTGTCATTTTTTTTTTTTTTTTTTTTTTTACTTCTCAGCAACAGCTTTGTTTTCTTAAAATAACATGCAAGAAGAGTATAGATGTAAATGCATGAATTCAAAGGCAAATCAAATCTCAGGAGACTATGTAAGAGCTCTGAAAATTGCATGCAACTAAAATAGGAGAGAAAAAAATAAGCTCTTCTTGATTTCTCTTTTCTTCAGCAGCATTATTATATACACATTAAAATGGGGCTTTTGTATTTAAACTGACAGCCTGGCATTTCAAGCCAAACCTGTGAAATGCTGTCCTTCAGTGACAAAACCTCCTTCTTCATTGATAAAATGGTAGAATCTGAACAATGACTTGCCTTTTCAGGTGCTGTTGCGGGGCCCTTGTCTTCTGAGGAATTCAATATGATCTTAAATCTTTATTTCACTCATTCAGCTATAGATAGTTTGTGTGTTTGTTTTGGTAAAATATAATAGCATAAAATTTACCATTTTAACCATAGAGTTCAATGGCATCAAGGACATTCACATTGTTGCGACACCATCACCATCCATCTCCAGGATGTTATTTCCCCAAACTGAATTTCCGTACCCATTAAACAATAACTTCCATTCTTTTCTTTCCTTAGCTGCTGGCAACCAACATTATACTTTCTGTCGCTTTGACTACTGTAGGGGCCTCCTGTATGGGGAATCACACACTATTTGAACTTAGTGTCTGACTCTTTTCACTTAGCCTGACGTCTTCAGTGTCCATCTGTGTTGTAGTATGAGTAAGAATTTCACTTCTTTTTAAGGTTGAATAATATTCCATTGTATGTATATATCACATTTTGCTTATTCACTCACTCATCTGTGGATATTTGAATTGTTTCCACATTTAACTATCACAAGTAATGCTACTATAATCACTGATGTACAAATATCTGTTCAATTCTCTGCTTTTGATTATTTTAGGTATATACCTAGTAGAATTGCTGGATCATATGCTAATTATATGTTCAATTTTTTGGATCATATGATAATTATATGTTTAATTTTTTCAGGAACCATCAGACTGTTTTCCATAGCTGTGGCACTGTTTTACATTCCTTCCAGCAATGCACAAGGGCTCTGATTTTTCCACATCTTCAACAACTTTTGTTACTCCTTTTTGTTTTGTTTCTTTTTCATAATAGCCATCATAATCAATGTGAAATAGTATCTTGTGCTTTTGATTTGCATTTCTCTAATGATTAGTGATGTTGAACATCTTATACTTATTGGTCATCTGTATATCTTCTTTGGAGACATACTATTCAGTACTTTATGCATTTTCAACAGAGTTGTTTGTTATTTTTTGTTGAGTTGTAACTCTTTAGATATTCTGAATATTCATCTCTTTTCAGATGTATTCTTTGTAAATATTCTTTCCCATTTTGTAGGTTATCATTTTCCTCTGCCAGTATTGTACTTTGATGCACAAAATTTTTGAATTTTGATAAATCCAACTTACTATTTTTTCTTTGGTTGCCTATGCTTTTAGGGTTATATTCAAGAAATCATTGCCAAATTCAATGTCATGAAGCTTTCCCCTGTGTCTTCTACTACCAGTTCTATAGTTTTTAATGCATTATAATGTTTGTATATACTATAAGTCAAAGACCCAAATTCATTCTTTTGCTTATAGTTATACAGTTTCCCACCATCATTTGTTTTTCCCCACTGACTGGTCTTTAGCACCCTTGTCAAAAAATCATTTGCCCATATTTGTGAGGGCTTATTTCTGGACTCTCTATTCTATTCCATTAGTTTATATGTCTATATGTCAGTACCATACTGTTTTGACCACTGTAGCTTTGTCATAAGTTTTGAAATCAGGAAATTTGAGACTCTCAATTTTGTACTTCTTTTTCAAGATTGTTTTGTTAATTCGGAGTCCCCTGAGGTTCCCCATGAACTGTAGGATAGATTTTTTTTCTATTTTTGCACAAAAAAGTCACTGAGACTTTGATAGATATTGCATTGAGTCTACAAATGACTTTGGGTATCATTGACATCTTAAAAATCAAGTCTCTCAATCCATAAGCATGAATATCTTTCCATTTATTTGTGACTTGTTTGTTTTTATTCAGCTGAAATGAGTGATTCACTAGCTACTGAAAAGTAGCTCTCTCATGTTGAAGAACTCATTCCAAGACACACAGGACATGTTAAACCAGATAAAGTTTCAAGAGAGAGAGAAAAATGATTAAATAAATAAGTGAACACTAGTCTGTTGATAAATAACAGAATCACATTTCCTTCCTATAACCCGCAAGTAGTTTTAAGCATTCTCTCTGTCTTATCATTGTCTTTCACCTATAACTATAACATAATGGAGTAGCTTAATTTCAATGTATTGGTGAAACTGAAAGTATTGATTTGTGACCATGGTTCTTTACTTATAAAACTGTAGGAGGCTTGTTCTACCATAATTCAGTTTAGCAAATGGCCCTAAGGATATACCAACACAACCTTGGAAATTAAAAAAAAATAATAAATGTATATAAAATAATTTATATATATAAAACTATATATTTATATATATACAACTCTTGCCCTTCCAGAGCTTAAAGTCTAAACTGAGAGGGAGGGAAATAGGAGAGATATACATTTAGAGGTTTGTTTGTATTTAAGTAATAATGTGTTTCAGTAATAACAACCTGGAGCAGCATGGTGATATCTATAAGTTAGCTTTCTTTTTTCACCTTTATTCCTACCTCTATTTAACTCTACCTCTGTTAAACCTTATTTTAAAAAATAAGTCTTTGGTAGCTTAAAATTATTACTTAAAAAGTCTAATAAAAGGTTGTGATTTGGTTTTGTAGTTTCTTTTTTCTCTTGAGAGTTGATATTCTGCTAGACTTGGGATTTATATCAGCCATTTTGTTGTTATTGTTGTTAGTCTCCAGATTGGAAGTGAAAATATATTGTATAAAAGTACATAATATAGTTGTCCTGAACTTTAAAGTAATTGCTTTTAGCTGTCTTTTATAGATTTCCCCCTTTAGTATACATGCAAACTAAGTTATTAAAATATTTAAATGCAAAACTACTTCTAGAAGATCCATACCACACTTCAAATAGTTTTGTGTTGATTAACCTTGAGGCCATTGTTGAGCTATCTTTGGGGGAATGTTGCCAACTATGCATATTTGCTGCTGGATGCCTACATTCATGAATAGCCTGCCACTGTCCATAATTTGACACTTGGAATTGAATAAATTCAATTACATTTTTATAGTTCATGATATTTGAAAATCATTTTTGATGCCTGAAATTTCAAAAACCATATAAAACTAAAGCATATGTTCTTTTTAAAATACTAGCAATCTGTCATTTAATTGGCTTGCTTGTGTTTTTTTAATAGCAAATAACAAAGATGACTAAGATGATTTGACAGTGCTCTGTAGTATATCACAATGTTTTCTAACATTTAACAGACGTTACTTTACAAACAATTTAGGACAATATATAGTTTTTAACTTCAGTTTTTTTCTTAGCTTGTGTAATTAAGGTATAAAACTAGTGCACAATTCAATGATGATCCTCCCTTCCCCCTCCCCCCACCTGGAATATCAAATTGGATGACTAAAGTCTTTAGCACAGTGAACATTTTGTCTATAAAAGTATGTCTGGAAACCAAATTCTCATGAGACTGTATACAAGTTGATATATGTTTTAGATGAAATCTGGATATTATAGCTGGCTTTATGATAAGGTTATAGTCAATTCTCCCGAGCTTAAGATCATGAGTAAGCTTTCAGGAGGATGCCTAATAAGAAATAGCCCTCAAATCTTCTCAATCAGCCCACTATAAGAAGCATGCAGTTAGGGCCTGTGTCTGAACTGATTTACCTAAACATAAGATTTAGTATAGTGCCTTGAGCCCATTAAACACTTAAATCATGATATGCTGGAGTTCTTCCTTTCTATCTTTTAACAAAATTCAATCCATCAAATGTATGGGTGTCTATTATATGTCATGCAAATTCCCAGCACCAAGATAAGATGGATGATACACAGTCTACCATCAAAAGGCTCACAGTTTAGTAAAATAATTTATTTCTGTGCCCACAGAAATAAATTAACTACAAATATGTGTTATGGGCTCTAAAAAGGAGTTACAAAGGGCTTCTGTTACCCAGCTAAAATAGCAATGAATTCTATCATTGCCACATCATCATCATCACCTCATCATCACTACCATCATCACTGTCCATGCTTTATATTTAGGAACAAAACTTATCTGAAGTATTATAAAATCCAAATGTAATTTCTTAGTTTTTCAAATACTTATAATGTGAAGGCTGCATGTATGTTTGAATATACCGGTGTGTGTACAACTTTATGTGGCACTAAGCACTCTCTCATGCATCTTTTGATTAATTATGCAGGTATGGTTATGACAAGGGTTAGTGAATTTAGGTGACTAGGGCATTATTTAATACTGAAATCCCGGGGCACCTGGGTGGCTCAGTGGTTGAGTGTCTGACTTTGGCTCAGGTCCTGATCCCGGGGTCCTGGGATTGAGTCCTGTATCAGGCTCCCTGTAGGGAGCCTGCCTCTCCCTCTGCCTATGTCTCCGCCTCTCTTTCTGTGTCTCTCATGAATAAATAAAATATTTTTTAAAAAACTGAAATCTCATGATAGTGAATGTCATGTACTATAAACAGTGCACCATTTCACAAAATATACATCCTGAAAAACTGAAAAATTATGTCTGTTATTCATTTCAGGTTTTCCCTATATAGTTGTATAGTAAATATTCACCAATAATTCTCTGATACTACATTTTTAGCAAGAGAAGTGTAAAGTACAAGCAATTGCCCTGGAGGAAGTGTAATTCCACTTTGACTCAATAGTTTTTCAGAGTTCAATTTTGGATTCCTCATTATTTCACTTTTCTTTCAAGTCAACACCCTACCTCCCAAGAGCAACCTGCTGCTGTACCTCCAAGTGGTAGAATTTGATTGGGGATCATTTAAGAGCCTGCCATTATCACTCAGGATTAACGTGGAAGCTTTTACAATGGTGTGAAGTAATATTTCAATTCTCTCCTTGTCACCCTCTATTATCGTGATCCTAACTACTGTAGAAAACAACATTTCTCAATTTGATCAGGGAAGAGAGAATACGAGACTAGAGGCAGATTAAGAGCCATATAAGTAGATTTAGAACATCATAAGTGGGCATTAGAGTAGTTACTATTTATCAAACAGAAAATAGGTGCCAGGCACTGTGGGCAGGTTGTATATAGCACACATCATGTTGGAAAATCCTGTGAGGTTAGAACTTTTATCTATATTTTAATAGAAGATGAAAATTGAGTCTCAGAAAGTCACTAAGCTATTAACTAGCCAATACAGGATTCAAACCCAATGGGAATATTGAATGAATGCCAAGTTCAAAAGGGAGAACATGGGATGTGACAGCATTAGAGGTCTGGATCCAAACGTGGAAAGTACAATATTAAAGTAAGAAACTAGATTCAAGTAGATAGCTAGAAGTTGAAAAGGGAAGGCACACAACTGCCACAGGCATCTATCCAGCTCTCTGACTCTTCTTTAAAACAGGATATGTAAAGATGGTAAATCAAAGGAATCAGGAGTAGTGATAAAAAGCAATGATGGTAGTTCATTGTTCTAATGGGATGGGAATGGGGGATTACCCTGCATAATCTAGAAGTAGAGAGACATTTATTAGCTTGGAAACAAGATACATTAATGGGGACTATTATAAAAGCCTGAGGAGAATGAACAGGCAAGAGAAGGGAGGATTTGTTCCCTTCCTGCCTGCTTGTCTGAGCTTCAACATTGATCTGTCACCTCCTGCCCATGGACTGGGATTTATACCATCAGCTACCTTAGTTCCCAGGCCTTTGGACTAGCCTGGGATTATATCTCTAGCTTTTCGAGGTCACCAGTTTGCAGATAGCAGATTGCAACTTCTCAGCCTTCATAACCACATTAGAAGTTTCTCACAATAAATCTCTTCATATGTATATTTTATGTATATGCGATATATGTGAAAATAGATGATAGATAGATAGATAGATAGATAGATAGATAGATAGATAGATGATAGATAGCTCCTCTTCTCCTATTGGTCCTATTTCTCTGAAGAGCACTGTCTAATACAACAGCCTTGGTTGTTTTCTCTTTGAATTCCTCAGGCTGCTCATTTTAAAATGTTGATGGTCTTTCAGCTTTCAACACCTTCCAGGTTGTGAAAATTAAATATATACAAATTTATTTATTTAATTGTTCATTTACTCACATTTGTGGTTAACAAATATACACGAAGCACAAATATTGTGTTTGGGTGCTGTGCTCAGGTAAAGACACAACTATAAAAAAGGCATGGGTCTGAACCCCCTCTTTATTCCCACCACCACCATAATTCTTTACCTAAATTTCTAAATGATTATCATCCTTTCTAAACTCATTCTCCTGCCTTCCATAGGAGAAAGAGAACCATTTCCAACATTCTGATGCCGAAATGTCAGCCGTTTTATTCTCTAGCTTAAACCCTTTAATGGGTCTCCCTACACAAAATACAAATTCCTTGGTACAACGTTTAAAATTCTCCACAGTCTCTCTCCAACCTTCTTCTCCAATTTTATTTCTTTACTATAATAAAACTGGGACTCCAGTTAAATTACACATGGCTTCCAAATATGTTCCAAGCTTTCTGGCCTCCTATCTTAAACTATTTTCTCTGCTTGGAATGTCCTCCTCTAGATTTGAATGTCCAAATCTGTCCATCTGTTACATGAAATAGTTCCCAATTTCCCCATCTCTAAATAAGTTATTCATCTCCAAACTATAACATTTCATCTATGTTTCTCTTTTATAGACATGTTTGTACCTGAACACGTTTTTTTTCTTGAACACAAGTATTTTTCTAATTAAACTTCTTAGTTTAAGATCATTGTAGAATCACACAGAGTTGTAAGAAATGATACAAAAGGATCCTGTTGACCTTTTATGCGTTTTTTCCAATGGTAGCATCTTTCAAAATTCTAGTGCAATATCACAAAAAAGGATATTGGCATCTATATACCCAAGATATGGAACATTTCCATCATCCCAAGGATCCTTCAGGCTGCCCTTTTATAGTCACATTCACTTCCCAAGGATCCTTCAGGCTGCCCTTTTATAGTCACATTCACTTCCCTCCTGCCCTCACCCCCTTCTTAGCCCCTTGAAACCACTAATCTGTTTTCCATTTCTATAATTTTGTCATTTCAAAAATGTCATATAAATGAAAATATACAGTATGTAAACTTTTGTAATTGACTTTTTGATTCAATATAATTCTCTGGATATTCATCCAAGTTGTTGTATATATCATCAGTTCATTCCTTTTTATTGCTGAATAATATGCCCATGGTATGGATGCATCATGATTTATTTAAGTCATTCATTGAAGAATATCGGGGTTGTTTCCCAAATTAGTTGAGATAAAACTACTCTGAAGATTCTCACACAGGTTTTTGTATGAACATGAATCATTTCTTTCTTTTTTAAAAAAGATTTTATTTATCTATTTGTTCATGAGAGACACACAGAGAGAGGCAGAGACACAGGAAGAGGGAGAAGCAGGCTTTCTGTGGAGAGCCTGATGTGGAACTCGATCACACAACCCTGGGATCACGACCTGAGCCAAAGACAAATGCTCAGCCACCGAGGTGCCCCCATAAATTATCATTTCTTTTGGGATAAATGTCCAGAAGTGTAATTTCTGGGTTGTAAGATAGTTAGATGTTTAGCTTCTTAAGAAACTGCTAAGGTGGGGATCCCTGGGTGGCACAGCAGTTTAGCGCCTGCCTTTGGCCCAGGGCGCGATCCAGGAGCCCCAGGATCGAGTCCCACGTCGGGCTTCCTGCATGGAGCCTGCTTCTCCCTCTGCCTGTGTCTCTGCCTCTCTCTCTCTCTCTCTCACTCTCTCTCTGTGTGACTATCATAAATAAAATTAAAAAAAAAAAGAAACTGCTAAAGTGTTTGTCCTAATGACTGTACCGTTTCATATTCCCAGCAACAAGTATGAATGATCCAATTTCTCTGTATTCTCACCTCAGTATTCGGTGTCATTGTTATTTTTAATTTTAACCATTCTGATAGGTGAGTAGTGATATCTTATTCCATTTATAATTTGCATTTCCCTAATGGCCAATTATGCTGACCATATTTCCATATGTTTACTTGCTTGAGTTAGTCGAGGAACCTGTAAATTGCAAACTTAGAGGAAACCAGCAAATGTTTTATAATCACAAAGTTCAATAGATTGTTGCTGAATCCGTAAATGACATTTCAAAAAAAACTTAAGAAGCTCTAGGTGAGAAGATGAAGCATAAAGAGATTGGAATTGCTTGCCAATTGGTCTGCCTAGTGGTAGAGTTCATAGATCTCAGTTCTTGTGTCTTAAGAATGATGTTCTTTCCTTATGCCACCTGTTGCCCCCTATGTGTGCTAAACCCAAAGGATTGTTGATTGTCTTTAACTTTCTTGGCTCTCAGCAGCATCCCATGTGGTCAATCATGTACAGCTTCTTGAAATACTCTTCCTTTGCCCTTTGTGGCACTATAATATTTAGGTTTTTTCACCTTTCTGGTGTCTCCTGTTTGTCTCTTGTATAGATATATATTCTCCTAAAGGACTTCTAAAGGATGGTCATCAGTTTCTTTATCTTCCTTTTTCATAATCCGTCTTTGGGTATTCTCATCCATGCTATGACTGGGAGTACCTCTTATTCACTAATAGCTACACAGCTCCAGCCAGACCCCCCTACCAGTGTGTCTAACTCACTTCTTGACATCTCCATCAGCATGTCTCAAAGGCACCTTACATCCAATATGTCCAAAACTTAACTAATTTTCCCCAAGCTTTGTTCTCTTTCAGTGCTTCTGAAAGCAGTAAATGGAATCACCATCTGTGTTGCACTTAGGAAGAGAAGCCATTCTAGGATTTTAAGAAGCAGAAGGAGATATCATATTTAGATTTCAAAAAGATCATTCTAACTTCAGTGTGGCAAACAAATCGCAAAGGTAGAAGGGATCTTTTCTGAGTTTTACCAGTATATTATGCTCTCAACACTATGGAACATCTGCACTTGTTTTTCTGTCTGCCTAGCATACTCTTGTATTTCTCTTTGCAGTAATTAACTCTCACTTGCCTCTGGATATTAACTTACCCTTTAATTTTTTGAGGAAAATCTTTGACCTTACTAAATCAAATCCTCCTATTATCACCCTGGCTGTACTTATAGCGTTTGTTGCAGTTATTTGTGTGGTAATCTTCTAAATTCTACCTTCAAAAAAAGAAAACCTACCTTCCATCAAAAAAAGAATATGCTTTCTTTTGTTCATAATTATATCCTGAGCACCTAGCAATGTACACATAAAGGTTATTCATGAATATTTGTTGGAAAAACTAAAAGATTAATAAATGAATTCTGTGGAGAAACAGAGGCACACTATAAGCTACTAGGACACGCCCTGGGTCAATACACAGTTCTACAATGAAACTGTAATATTTATTTGATGCTTGTAATGATTAACTAGACATATAGACAGTCTAAATCAAAGAAAGATTTAGTACAGTTTTATTTATTTTACAGACCTTAGATTATTTGCGTGTTCCAGGCATTTCTGAATAAGTATAGTACATGACATTAATAATTTTTAAATATTTTTAAAATTGAAATTAAAATAAAGATATTGTCTGTAATTTTGAAAAATATTGTCATCTTATCTTCAAAATATATCTTAAATTCAACCAGGTCCTGCTTCCTCCTATGCCACTCTTTTAATCCAAGCCACTATTTTCTCTTACCTGGACTTTCAATTGAATTTACTGATCATTCTGAGGCACCTGGATGGTGCATCCAACCCTTGATTTCAGCTTGGGTCTTGATCTCAGGATCGTGGAATCAAGCTCCATGTCAGACTCTGGACTTAGCACAGAGTCTGCTTAAGATTCTCTCTCCCTCTCCCTTTGACTCTCTCCCCTACTTTCTCTCTCTCAAATAAATAAATACTTTTTAAAAATGAATTTAGCAATCATTCGGTTTTCATTTTTATTCCTCTGCAAGTCTAGATCCCATTCAGTAGCTAGAGAGGTTTTTTAGGGTGTAAATCAGGTTTATATTTTCCTGTTCTCAATTGAATAATCATTTCCTGTGCAGGTCATCTATTGCTGCATGACAGATCTTAAATTTAGAGGATAAAATAGTAACCATTTTATTATCTTCATGAATTTGTAGGTTAAGAAATTGTACAAGATACAGTGAAGAGCCTCTGCTCTTCAGCAAGGCTCAGCTGGGGTCATTTGAGTGGCTGGAGATAGCTGGAACAGCTCTAGAGGGCCATATGTCTGAGGCCATGCTTCTTCTCTACATGATGTCTTCTGAGGCTGAATTGACCTCAAAGATTTCCTCACTCATATCTGGCAGTTAGGATGCAATGGGAAGAGCAAGGCCTGGCAAGACATCTCCCTATGTCTCTGCATGACTGACTTGGACTTCCTCAGAGCATGGCAGTCTCAGAGTTGTCAGACTGCTTTCATGACAGTTGGTAGGTTTCAAGGTGTCTTGGTAGAAGCTTAAAATCTTCTTAAGACATGGTTATGTCTGAGAATATCACTTCCATCACATTCTATTGGTTAAACACATCACCACAGTGAGCCTGGATCCAAGGGGAAGTGAACTAGACCACCTCTCAATGGAAGGAATATCAAATAATTTTTGGTCATTTTTACTTGATCAGATTACTTATATTACTCAGCGTCCTTACTTACCAAGCCTGTTTGAGGCCCTCCACAATAGTTTCTTGCTTTTTTTCCAACCCTATCATCTATTAATCTCCCCTTTGTTATCCACATTTCTGTTCCTCAAATATACCAATTATGTTCCTATCTAGAGCCTTTTAATTTGCTATTCCCCTGCCTGGAGTTCTTTTCCCTTGTTTCTCTCTCCTTCATTTAAGTGTTTGCGTACATGTTGTCATCTTTAGAGAGGTCATCTTTAACTACTTTAGTCACACTCCATTTCCTTACTCTTCATTTTTCTGCATTGCACTTATCTATTATATAATACTAACTTTTCTATATACTTGTATATCTCAATTCCTGGAGTGTAAGTTCCAGAAGCAGGAACATTTTCTTTTTTATCTCTGTAGTCCCAAGGCTTAGAATAGTGCCTGATACTTACTAGGTGCTCAACAAATATTTATCTAATGGAATAAATAAGTAACACTTAAAACTATCTGGAAACTTGATTAATAAAATTCTACCTCCATAAGAGTATATGCTGAGATATCTTCCAGTTATTATATATTGGTTGTATCTGTGACTATAAAGAAGGTGAAGCTTCCTCTCTAAAGAGACCAGCTTGAGCTGACACAGATTCAGAGCTGGCCCTCACTGAGAACACATGTTCTGATTCTTTGCCTGGTTCACTGAGGGAATGTAAAATGCAAGCTAATTAAGACAGATGTAAAAGATAAAGAGTTGATATGTTTTAGAAGGATTAGATATCCTAAGGCTGGATTACACATGATCTTAACCAAGAAAGGGATTTTATATGGCAGGAAAATCACTAATGATATGAGCCATTCTTGCACAGCTCTAAGAGGCAGGCTGGGTGATTATTACATTGAGGAATAATCTTCAGAATGTGATTCCAGAGTAGAATTAGGGTGCTTATTTTTAGAATAATTTATAATTGTGACTCATCTTATTGGCTATTATTATTACCTTTTAAATAACTACTTACATAGCCTAGTAATTATTTTGTGCAAGATCTGTGGTAAAGAAATTTGACTCACTTTTATTTATTATTTACTTCTTTGTAAGCATTCTCTATATTACAAAACCACCTCCAAAAGAGTTATTGACCAATAATTATTTGGGTCTTATATGTAACCCTGTATTAATATTGGGAAGGCAATATTCTGTTTCCACCCAGTTGGAAAAACCATCTGTCATTAATCTGCATGATATATTTAGACCACAATGAGACTGACCAGTCAGGAAATTGTTTATATAAATTCTTTGGTCTCTTGCCTAAAGAAAGAGATCAAATTGATTATCTGTATATTGTATTATATTGCACTGGGGAGAGAGGTCTACCAAAAATATACAGGCTATTAAATGCTGCGGTTACTTGGAATTGATGGTTTCTAATGTTGGTAATATTAATAGAACAAATACATCCAAGTCATCGTACCATGCTCCGAATAAAATCTTAAAGCTTTCCACCACAAACCAGTGTCTTGCAAAGTGTCTTTGGATCAACTGCCTCAGAATTAGCTGGACTACTTATTTAAAATGTCCAACTCAGATATACTGAATCAGAATTTCTGCAAGTGTGACCCATGCATTTGCATTTTGATCATCCCCCCTCACACACACACACCAGACAATTAGGTACATGCAGTAACAAACACTTTAAATTATGTACTTTAAAAACCACTATAATATACCAGTGTAGCAAAGATGGGAAGTTATGTTCAAATGTTAAGAGAGTGAAAATAAGCTTAAAAAGTCATTAATGTCTACCATCTCTTCTTTTTTCATGAAAATCTTCGACTATATCCCTGCTCCAAGACCTAATGAAAGACAGAGTGAGTGTCCCAGAGGCAGGGAAAAAAATAAGAAAATGTATAGTCATGGATCTCTGATGTCTGATAGGACAATGACCCCAGCCAGGTTGCAAATCTGTGACTATGTAGGGGACAGCATAATGTGGTGGTTACAATTTTTTACTTTTATAACCACAGTGATTTGAATTATTCTGATTTTGTCACTTGATAGACTTTTAACTTCCTTTTATGCACTTCTAATCCATTTTCTATACTGCACTCAGCTTGATAGTTTTAAAATATAAACAGTATAAAATCACTGTTCCTACTTATACAATCTTGATGTTTTTTTCTCATTTCTTTTAAAGTAACTAAACTCTTTACTGTGCATAACAAGACCTACTGCACTATTTGGTTCCTTTTTATTCCTTCAATTGCATCCAAATCCTTTTCTCTCCTAGCCCTCTATCTTCAACCCAAACCAACTTATATTTTATTTCTAGGAAATGCCAAGCTCTTTCCTGTCTTAGAAACTTTACACGTTCCTATTTCTTTTCCTTGAAATGTTCTGCTCTGACTTTTTGTGTAGATTTTGCATTCTTATCCATCTTGTTTCAGCCTAAGCATTGCTTTCTTAGACAAATATTTGCTTCTCACACTATATAAGTGGGTACTCTACCTGAGAAAACATCTTTTCTACAATTTAGTATTGTAATATAAAACTATCAGCTTGGAACCAGAAAACCTGCACTTAAAACATACTAAGTTCTAACTTCTAACTAAGTATTGTGGGCAGCCCGGGTGGCTCAGTGGTTTAGTGTTGCCTTCAGCCCAGGGCCTGATCCTGGAGGCCTAGGATGGAGTCCCGCATCAGGCTCCCTGTGTGGAGCCTACTTCTCCCTCTGCCTGTGTCTCTGCCTCTCTCTCATGAATAAATGAATAAAATCTTTAAAAATAAATAAATATTGCTATCATTACTATTACTATTATTATTACTACTAATGCTTCATCATATATTCTCGGCTTGTACTTACATACTAATTAGTTATTTATCTTTTAGTGTAAGCTTTTTTTTTTTTTTTTTTTTTTAGTGTAAGCTTTCTTAACTATAATAAGCTCATAAGAACACATTCTATTCTGATTCTGGTTCAGGTTTGTTCACCACTCTATTCTTGGCCAAAGACCTCACAGAGGCTCTCAAAATATTTGTTAAAGGAAGGAGTGAGTGAGAGGAGAGGAGATAAGTGATAGCTTTTCTCATTAGTTACTATGGCATTTTTCATATTATATTCAAATGGGCTTAAAGTAATACCTACACCTACAGGGGACCCTTAAAGAAAAGGATTGTGAGACTATCTGAGACTCCCAGTTTACTGGGCAGAGAGTTACCTCATCCACGTCCAGTGTGCTGAATTGCATCAAGAATAAGGAAGCAAGAGGGTTGCAGTCAAGAAGAAGGGGTTATCCTTTTACTCATATGTAAAGCCCAATTATTTTTTGCTATACAAAAAATCAGGCAAGTAGGAAAATGAGGAGATGAAAAGCCAGCACACAAAAAAGTATACAAATATGGAAAATTTTATAAACTGAGATAGTAGGTATTGTGAGTAGATCCAGTCACAACAGGGAGCAAGCAAGGTCTCTGCATTGAAGTTGATAATTGGGGGAATTAGACTGACATCTGATAAATAAGAAGTAAACTAGTCAAGAGATAATGGTTGAGTCAGAGGGAAGAGCATATGCAAATGATAACAAAAGAGATCCCTGAAGGAGAAGAAAGAAGGCAGGCCTGAGGGAAATAGTTTACCTAAAACCCTAGGTATATGGAAAGAAGGTCCAATGTTGGAGGGCCCTGAGACCACGTTAAAGGTTTTGGGATCTATATTAAAAGTGAGGGAAACCTCTAGAATACTTGAGGAGGAAAAAGAGTGGGGTAAGGTGGTGAAAGGGAGGACAAATCGCTTTGCATTTCATTAAAGATCTCTTAAGGCCTATTATTAGATATGTGATTTTCAAAAACGGAGCTGGTTCTGACTTGAAATCCACCATACATGCTTATCGGGTGCCAGAAAAGTCATTGCCCTTAACAGACCCCTTAAAATAGCCTCCTTTTGGGACCACAGGTTCTTCCATCTCGCTTTCACAGTGCTCTGTGATCTGGCTCAGCTCTCTCCAGACGTGTCTCATCATCTCAAATTTTCCACCCACTTATATGGGTCTCATGACATCTTTCTGTGTTCCAAAATCCCCGCAAAGACTGTGCAGACTCCCTAGAGTCTGTGCTAGATCCACTCACCATCCAAGACTGGCATATTTTTTAGGTCCACCTTATTGTTTTTTTTTTTTTTTAATTTGTATTTATTTTTTCATGAGAGACAGAGACACAGGCAGAGGGAGAAGCAGGCTCCATGCAGGGATCCAGATGTGGGACTCGATCCAAGGTCTCCAGTTTCAGGCCCTGGGCTGAAGATGGCGCTAAGCCGCTGGGCCACGCACACTGCCCGGTCCACCTTATTCTTATTTGTGCATTTGTTACTTTTCACTGCCTCTGTCAATTCCTGTAACTAATACCATAAAGATAAAACACAACCTCATGTAATAATTTCACATGCTATTTAATTCTTCCATGTACATACCTACTATCTTCCCAACATGCTTATTACCTCCTCAAGGGAGGGAATAGATCATAGACTGATTTTTAGTCTCTTGCAGTTGTTATCACACTTCCATGAAAATGGGAGGTTATTCAAGACATACTTGAAGAGGTATTGATTGAATGTTTACAGTCCTCTACTAGTATTAGTACTAGAAGTACTAAGTGGGAAAGACTTGATAGCAAATATGGAAATAATCTGGAAGATTCAAATAAGGAGGTGAATGCTATTGGAGGCTAACATGAGACAAAGTATGAATTTAAACATAGAGCTGAGAAACCAAAAAAAGAAAAGTTTTGGGTAAGAACATATAAATTTCTCTCATATTTTTAAATTTTTAAAAAATAATTTTATATTCACATGAAAATTGCAGAAACATCTCAGACAGCCCCCAGGTCCTCTTCACCCAGCTTGCCCTTGAGATTGTGCAAATATTTAGTTTCTCCTCAAACTTCCAGCCACTACTTTTAGCATCCATCTGTGGACTTTGTCTGCAACAACTATGTTTGCCTTACGATGATTTTCTATTTTTCTCATTCCATCTGTATTTATTAATTGGAATTCTTCCATAAGGAGCTTTCCCTTCTCTCCCACTTTCTTTCTCCCTGTCAAAGAAAGAAGGTACAATTGGTAAGAACCATTACTCCTAAAGATGTATAGTCTGCTTTTCCATGAAGCACCATAATATTATTTTAGGCTTTTAGAGATCTTCTACTACTAAAATCAGTACTCAGTCATGGTCAGATTGAATACTCTCAGGTGATAGAACAAGGTGTTATAACTTGCTCTGTGAGTGACAAGCATGCTGTGGTACCCACTGGGGCTTAATCAGTGTTTACAGATAATATCTGACAAGTATGCACTGAGTTTGAAACATAAATTAAATAGCAGAGAAGTATTTAGAATTAATATGTAACATCTGAGTGACCTTTCTCAGGTGTATTCACTTGGAGGGGCAAATGATATCATTTCCCTCATGCTGCAATGCTAATAATGGGCTTACTTGTGAAAATATGCTCTTACTCTTTTGCTCCAATTTAGGGTCCATACTGTGCTTGTTTGTTGAATTATGAAATCAATGAATAGGTCAGATGTTTGATCTGTATATAAAATGATACCTAGTGTTGCACATTTAAACTTTCAGTATACTTTTTCTTATACTATTGCCAAACAGCCATTCTAAGGGATACAACACTATTGCTGTCTTCATTTAACAGATGAGAAATCAGGTATGGTAATTAATTGTCTGAATTTAGGCTCCTTGCTCCTCCACTTAGCCATCATATGAACTTTCCATTATTTTTATCCTCTAACTCATGGATTCAACAATTATAATGGAAAGTCTACCAGTTTAATTTGTCCCCAAGCATTTGGATCTAATAGGACTGTGCGTTATCACTATGGATGTCATGAAGAAGGTCAAAGTGAATGCCACCAAGTGTTAGGAATCCAGATCCCCAAAGCTTTTTGGGGTTTGTAAGTGTCTTGTGTCATTGAAAGGGGCATTTTTATCTGGACACAGGCATCTCCTACCTGGGGTGTTCTGTGGATGATGTGCTGACTGCTGTTGAGGAATGTTCTCATCCTGATCAAATAATTGTTAGCTTTGGCCTGAGGTGTGCAAGTCTGAGGTGCTCATGGGAGTGGACAATTGGCCATGAGTCAACACTGAGTGCTGTCTTCAACTTTGTTCACTTCAGACTCCTGTTTTTCATCATTTCCCTTCTGAGTTTTAGTCTGGCAAGAGCAGTGAATAGAGGCATTTATCTCTTACTTTCAGGATTTTGTCCAAAATATTTTGATTTATTATAAGGTCTTTCCATTCCCTCAAACTGTAAGCTTTGAAACTCAATGTCAGGAAAATATTCCCCTTCTACCTTCCTGATTTCTGCTATCATTTTTTTCAACCTGAGGAAATAATAACAGAATGATCTGGCTGCCCAAACAGAGGAAAGGATAAAAAACTCAAGAAAAAAAAAAAAACAAGAGGAGAATTTGCAAATATTTCATAAGCATTAGTTCTTCAAACACAACTATTGGCTTTCTGAATGATGAACTGGGAAAGATAACACCACCAAAAATAGAACAGATTACCTGCTATCATGAATCATATCAAAAGAAATTGTACAACTCTGAAGAAAAGATTTGGAAATAAAATGATGAGATGTGCATATAAAACTAAGCAAATAAAATATAAGGTAATTAGTAACTACTGGAATTCAAAAGTTGTATAAGGCAGAGTATTTCATCATAATGTACTATGTAGCTCAGCCATGAACAATATTTACACAATAATGCTAATGTAATCCTTGAATATTAATTAAGCCAAAGTTGTGATATAATAAAGTGACAGGTTGGGGAGTATAAGTTGTGGGAAGGGGAGGCAAAAAGCAATGAAGGAAGTCTAAACCCTCACCAGACAAAAGTCAGGAGGTAATGTCTAAAATGACATAATCCACAAATATCAACATATACATGTTATTTTGTAATATATCATGATATATCAGGTGAACATGCTGAATGAGTAGAACAAGCTTGGCCAGGTGGCCAGGAACAGAGAGATACAAAAAGCAAACTTGTGCTTTTCATAACAAGCTTTGCAGTTGTTTAAATTACATGCATATATTCCTCAAAAAAATAAAAATTAATCTTATAAATAAGTATTTCAAATATAAAGTCTGAGAGTCTGAGTTAATGAAAGTTTGGTCTCTTAATCTTTTATTTCCTTAAAGAAAGTGTAAATATATCCTTAAGATGAAATTCAAAATCAGAGAAAAGTATAACTTGGAAAATAAAAAGCTCCTAGAATTTCAAGACACTCAGAGAAAGCCAGTGCAGACAGTTTAATGTATAATTCTTCCAAAGCGTATTTTTTTTACCAAAAAAGCAATCATATTATAGAAACTGTTTTTTAATTTGCAATTTTTCCTTCAACAGGTCCTGTACATCTTTTTATATTAGTTTTTATAGATTACATTTTTAAGGAATGCATAATATTTCATATTAAGGGTGCATATCAAATATAAAATATTCTACTGTATGATCTGTATAGTGTATTAAATTATATGTATATATATATATATATATCTTTGTGCAGTTTTAAGAGTCCTTTAGGAGTATACGTTCTTTTTTTTTATTTTTTATTTTTTTGGAGTATACGTTTTTAAAGTGCAAATACTGGCTCGAAAGATACAAATTTTTAAAAAGATACAAATTTTATTTATTTATTTATTTATTTATTTATTTTTTATTTTATTTTTTTAAAGATACAAATTTTACATTTTAATAGATATTGCTAAATAGTTCTTCAAATACATTGTAGTTTTGAGTAGTCCCACCAAAATTAGATAGGAATGCCTAATATACTACTGATCCTTATTAGAACATTAGTTGAAACCTACAGGTGTTAGAAGAATATGATTCTATGGACTCAATTGTGTCTCCTCAAATTCATTTGTTGAAACCTTGTCCCTTAATGTGACTGAATTTTAGACATAAGGCATCTGAAGAGTTGATAAAGGCTAAATGAAGTCTTAAGTATGGACACTAATGTGATAGGGCTGGTGCTCTTAGAAGAAGAGAAAGAGACACCTGAGTTCTTTCTCTGCTGAGGACACAGAAGGAAGCACCTATCTGCAATCAGGAAGAGAGCTTTCACTAGAAACCAACCCTGCTGGACCTTGACCTTGGACTTTCCAGCCTCTAGAACTGGGTGAAAATAAATATCTGGTGTTTAGGCAACACAGTCTGTGGTGTTTTGTTATGGCAATCTAAGCAGGCTACAGATGGTATTTCATTTAAAACTCCTATCAATGCAGTGAGGTACCACTATCCCTAAATTACAAATGAGGAAATGAAGGCATTCAGAACTTGCCCAGATCACGTGGTGTTTAAGTGGTGCTGCAGGAAGTAAAATACAGGTTTTTTTGACTTCCAGTCAAGAGCTCCTTTTCACTACAGAAGAGTAATCTTGTTTATTACAATCTGGCTCACTAGTTAGCTTCCACTATAGGAAACCTAATGAAACCATAAAATGATTGAGCTGGAAAAAGTCTTTGGAGATTATCTAGTCCAACAAAAGAAGTAAAGCCTTGAAAGATCAAGTGATTGGCCCAAGATCACACAGTGAGTTAATGGAAAAGCTGGAGTTGAAATTCAATTTGACTTCAGTTTAGTATTCTTTAATTCTGACACACTCATATTTCAGTTACATTTTTAATAATGTACAAATTATTCCCTCCTAAGATTAAATCCATATAGCTATTATGCAGGTCACAAACCTTATCTTATAAAACAGAGGTTGCCCTTTAAAATCCCGATGCAATCTATTTTCTGATGCCCTTTGATAAAGCCGTGCAGTGCATAATGGCCAATGTTTGTTTCAATCTTTTTTTTAAACATGATCAAGCTTAATTCTTTTATATATGACTCTATTATAGGACTTAGTTTGTTCAGGGACTGAAAGGTTCCACATCTCTTGTTTCTATGCTAATTAAGATGTTGGTTGCTTCAGTCTTTGGATATGTGCAACAGGAGATTAGAGTTGTGTCTGCTTCCTATATATCAGCAAAATAGATCACAGTGCTGCCAGGAGACTTCCATTAGTGTCATAAATCTTAGAAATACTGTGCATTTTTCTGAGGATGAAGCCTGATATTCAGAAAGCAGTACAGTAATTTTCTGCTGACAGATACCCCCACCAGGATAGAAAGGGTCTCAAGTTGGGGAGCTATGGATGATTCTCAACATTAGCAAAGTAAAAGATGCTTTTTGAGAATAATTATTCCTCCTCTATAAACTGGTATAGGTGTTGTTTTAAAATATTATTTTATTTTCAAATTTAGTTTTGGGCATTTAGTTTCGCAGAATATCAGAATTAAATTGAAAATGACAAAGAAGAGGACCCCCTCCCTTTTTTTTTTACCTCCCTGCAACACAGCACATTCAGTAGCTTGGCGATCTCAAATATATCTTTTAAATAGCAGAAGGAATTAAACTCAGTAAGTAATGCATTAAAATACATCATGTAAATTCATTATTTTTCTGTGAAACTCTCTCAACAGTGTAATACATGATACAAAACTGTGATATTAGTAGAGGAACTAAAAGGTAACATTGATTTCCTACATGTTGCCAGACTTAGATGAGCCTTTGACTAGAAACAGCTTGAAGACATCTGACTTGTGTTTTCAGTGCCCAGGTTAAAAGTGGGGCTCTTAAAAATCATTCCACAATATCTTAAGTATTTACTTAATCAGGTATGAATTGTGCTTATTTTTTAGTTTATGTTTTAGAAATAATCAAACATAATTATATGATAATTTCCAGTAACACTACCCACAGGAAGCTGATTATTAAACTATTTCATTATTTAAAATGCAATGTTTTTCTCCATTCAAAAAAGAATATAACAGAACAGGAAATAGGATAGCAGAGGGAAGAGAGAAATGATAACCCTCTTTGCACATCATAATAAATGGGGGGGGGGGCTTTTACAAAGCACATGTGCCCCCACTCTACCCCAAGATTCTGATTCATTTGGCCTAGATTGGAGCCAGGCATGAGTCTCACACTCAGCCTAAGTTGGAAACCACTATGACAAAAGAATGAACAAACATGTGACAGCATATGAAATACCTCAATGGCCTCAAGAGACTCACAGAAAAATGGGCATTCCTACGTTCTGAAGGCTGACATTCTAGGTGTATGGTGTCCTACCCCCAAAGACAGATGTTCTTAGAGTCTTGGAAAAGAAACAATGGGCTCTGCTCTCTGCTTGTGTGAGCTTCAGCCAGTTACTTAACACTTGGTACCTCAATTTCCTCATCTGCAGAATGGGAATGGCATCAGGTCACCATTTTGATAAAATGAGTTAATTCACATAGAAGATTTAGCTCTGAACAGCAAATTCTCGGTAAGTGTTACCTGAGGGCTCCCCTGGGAGCAAGTAATGAGATTATTTCTTTGCCTTGTAAGCACTTACTAGCAGAGGTATTTACAAAATGACAAACAGCTCAATCAAACTGTGCTACATGTTTTATAGGATGAGGACTGACAAGCAAGTAGAAGTGGTCATCTAATAAGAACCTTACTCAGATTGCAACATGATCTCTCACACAGGACAGCACCTCCGCTGCCAGGGTAAAAAGTGTGGATGGAGCAAGATAGCCTCTCTGAGAAAGAAAGAAAGAGTAGCTGGTGCAAATGTGTGTGTGGTGTCGCCATTGTTGTTTCAATTGAAGAAGCTTGATTAGATACACAAACTGAAAGGAAAGAGCCAACAAGGAGGTAGTGGGGAAAATGTAGGCAAAGGAGGAGTATCTGATGCAGCAAGAACATGAAGTGGCAGGAACTCATATGGCAAGATCAGCCTTTAAACAGCAGAGTGCAGACAGTCTCACTGCGGTGGAAGGAAAGGGCATTAGGAAGTGTAAAAGCAGATAAACACTAGGCAAGGCGGGAGAGTGAGCCCAGCTGGTTCTCCCTTGTCAGTCCTTATTTTCTCTGTGATATATGAGCTGAGGTCATCTGAAGAGGTTGGAGAGGGAGGATGAGATGAAGGGAGTGGAGAGTTTTCAATAGCTTCAGGGAGGTTCCAAGAGTTCCAAAGTATCCCTCACTACAGTAAGTCATTTAGATGGTATTCTTAATTTGTCTTCTTGGCAGATTCTTGAAAATTTGCAGCCATTTGGAGATAATTAGTTTTCCAAATAGATCCCACTCTGGGAGAACCAATATTGCATTCTTTTAATGCAGGCTTTTATAAATAGCAATAAAACACTCTGCCATCTAACCATAAAGAAGAGACCCACATAAAGTCCTCCCTTCGTTGAAAAGGGAGATGTTATCTTCTAAAATTGTGCTGCAAATATCATCCCTTCCAATACATTGTGCATTCCTACTAAATAACAGTCTTTTGGTGGGGGAAGCAGAGGTTAAAAGATGTAGTTTTTAAAACAAGGAGATTTTTATTTCTATTTCTAAACAATTAACCTTGCTTTTCTTTGGGGGATGGAGATAAGATTTTTAATAATAAAAAAAAAACTATACGGGAGTGCCTGGATGGCTCAGTTGGTTGAGTGTCTGACTGTTGATTTTGGCTCAGGTCATACTCTCAGGGTTGTGAGATGGATTCCCAGGTTGGGCCTCATGCTCAGTTGGGACTCTGCTTGAGATTCTCTCCTTCCCTCTCCCTCTGCTTCTCCCTGCCCACCTGCCATGCTTCTCTCTCTCTCTCTTTCTAAAATAAATGATTTTTTAAATTAAAAAAACTATACAGTAAATACAAAAAAATAGAAATAAAAAATGTAAATATGTATGCCAAAAGGCAACCACTTTTCCTATTTTTCTGACTTAATCTTTAGCCAAAAAAAATGTATTCTATGTTGTCTGAACTAATGAATCAAAGGTCAAAGAGCTGAGTAAAGATAATGAAAAGGAGCATAAAAACAATTGAGAGAGATGAGGAAAGCATTGGAGCAGACCACTTTGCAATGGAATTTATGCTGAAGGCCATATGCAGGCCAGAACTGAAAATACAGTTGAAAGCTTAAAAGGTACAATAATAAGGAAACATAGCAAAGGCCATGAAGCAGCTCTTCAGGGGTCTAATCACAAGTGTCCGAGAGGATTAGAGCTTCCACAAATACAGCGCTGCTTTAGAACAAGGCAAAAGGAAATGCAAGCACTTGCCTCCAAAGGAAATCATAGACCCACTTGATCTGGAAAAAAAAGAGAATTATAATGTAGAAAAAAAATAATAATTTTAGAATCAATTAGTACTCAGTGTATCTCAAAGTATTTGTTGCTATATTTTTTCTGCATGTCAGTGTATAATCCAGTTCATTTCAATGAAAATATTTAAGTAATAGCCTAGACCATGAAAATATGTAGAAGGTATACATATGCACATGTGTAGACATTATCCATTCCTTCTTTTTTTATGTCATTTCATTCAAAGAATCTACAGGTCATAATCTATAGTAGATTGAATTAGTGTCCAAAAGTATGGGCTGCTACTCCCTACAGGAGGATTGTACATCCTCACTGCCCAGCTGTCAGGTTTGGCCATATGACATGCTCTGTCCGGTGAAATGTGAGTAGAAGTGGTATGCGTGCAGAAAGAAGTTAAAGTAGCAAGCCTGAGGCTGCTAGGCTTAAAAAGACTTGCTTGCAAGATTGGCCCTTTGATGGTGTCAGGGAGCTTGGTTTGAGGAAAATTCTTGTCATTCCCTGATAAGAATTACTCTCTATGCCGAAACTGTGCAAACAATGTGGCTTGTGCTGAACACATACTTTCCTTTGGGGAATCCAGAAGTGTGGTACACACTAGGCAAGGGGTGCCTACGTGACCATCTCCCAATAAAAACCCCGGGTACTGCATCTCTATTGAGTTTCCCTGGTAAATGACACTGCACACATGGTGTCACAAATTGATGATGAAGGAATTAAATATATCTTGTGTGACTCCACTGGAAGAGGACTTTAGAAAGCTTTCACTTGTTTCCTCTGGACTTTGTCACATGTGCTTTTTCTTTACTGATTTTGCTTCATATTCCTTCACAGTTATAAACCAACACTCTGTGACTATATGCTATCAGCCCTATGAGTCCTTCCTGTGAATCACCAAATCTAAGGGTGATCTTGGAGACTCAAGACATAGTGTCACTTTGTTTTTTCCTCTCTCATGACAAGTGACACTGGTCTAGCTAGAGGCTGCTCTGCCTTCTGGGTGTCAAAGTGAAGATAATATGACAAAGCCATAGCCAACCTGAAGCTGATTTACATGAGCCAAAAAAAAAAATGTAAGATTTTGGAGTTCCCATTATCTCAGCAAAGCGTAACCTTTTCTGATGGAGCTATAATCTCAGTCATACATTTGCATAGTTTTCTCGTGCTTCCCAAAACTTGTCTCACTTGACTTTGGCCATCCCCAAACCCTATGAAGTATGGCAGCCAGATGACAATATTTCTATGCTATAGACTAGCTGGCCCCTTATCCTTTCCCCAAATTCACATGACATTAGATAAATAAATCTCTCCCGAACATGAAGCATGGTTCCCTGCAGTTGCCCATGCAAGAACCAGAGGGATGGCAAATTTGTCACTGCAACTTGGAACACTCACAGTTACAACTTCCATTTGAAGTTTCTTTTTTTTTTTTAAGATTTTATTTATTCATTCATTCATTCATTCATTCATTCATTCATTCATGACAGACACACAGAGAGAGGCAGAGAATAGGCAGAGGGAGAAACAAGCTCCCTGCAGGGAGCCTATGCGGGACAATATCCCTGGACTGAGGACCAGGTCCTGAGCCAAAGACAGATGCTAAACCACGGAGCCACCCAGGTGTTCCTCATTTGAAGTTCTTATTAATAATTACTGTGGGGTTTTGTGTTGTTGGTTTGTTGTTGGGTTTTTGTTTTGTTTTGTTTTTGATTGTTGTTGTTGTTGTTGTTTCTGTCTACAGCACCTGAAAAAGCATAGATTTCTGGCTGTCCATCAGTTTAATCTACCTTGGCAGATAACAGTTTCTTTGAGATAATCTCACAGGACCAGAGAATTAGATATGATTCATGCCATTTAGCCCATATTTTAAATCATACTGAATCTAACATAACCTTCAAATTTGGTAAAACTCAACTTATTAATTCTCTATTGCTGATTCACAATTTTTATATTACTTTAAAATATACCAGCTTAGAACAGCAATAATATTTATTATCTCAATTTCACTCAGTCAAAAACTCTGGAATATCTTAGCTGAGGGCTCTCAGGACTTCTCATCAGTTGGCAATCGAAATTTGGGCCACTGCTGTAGTCATCTTGAGGATTCCCTGGGGCTGCAGAATCTGCTTTCATAGCAACTTGTTTATATGGAGGCCAAGTCAGAGCCGTCTATTGCAAAGAGGCCTCAGTTCCTCACCACATAGGTCCTGTTGTGGGACTGCTTGAGTAGTCTCATGACAGTGGCAACTGGCTTCCTCCATGCTGAAGGATCCAAAAAAAAAAAAAAAAAAAAAGCAAGAAGAATCAAAATGCCTTCTATGACTTTGTCCTGGAAGTCACACACCGTCACTTCTGCTACATTTTATTCATTAGAAATGTATTACTAAGTCTAGGTCACATTCGAAAGCTGAGAAATTTGACTGCAACTTTTGAGGAGTGTCAAAGAAACTTTGAGCATATTTTAAGAACACCACATCCATCTAGGTCGCTATTATTGCTATTTATCAATATGTTCAGTAGTTCCCCCCAACTCTGGGCACAGTATAGACATTTGTATTTATTGCTCTTCATGATGGGTGAAGGGGCCCTGTGGTTACATCCAGCTGATGAATTGTGAATTGTGAGTAGACTAGTCATTAAATGCTTTTGGAAAGTTGGCAATTTACATGGAAAAAGAAAAGACGACATTGCTACTTTATGCCATTCACAAACACAAAATGCAAATGAAGTAAGTAAAGAAGAGAACGAGCAATGTGAAACTTTTCAAAGAAAAGTTATAATAATTTATTACATTGAAGAATTTCCTAAGGCACAAAAAATATAAAGTTGAAATTTCTCTTCAACAAAAAACATAGTGAAAGGTAAGACACATATTTCAAGAAGACATATGCAACCCATGTAATTAGCAAAGAATCTGGGGTGTACACACAGAAATCAAAGGAAACCATAAGGAAAAGAATAATAAACCAGTAAAAAAATAAATAGATAACATATATGATAAAACAAGTTGCAGAAGAGGAGAAGGATGATGCTCCATGTCACAGATAAACCAGGGTAAACTTCAATGACATATCACTACACATTGGTTAGATGGACAAAAATTAACAAATCTGAGAGCACAAATTCTCAGCCTGGTAGCAGCTGCTGATGTGAATGTAGATTGGGACAAGAACGATGGAGAAAAACAGAACAAAGAGCCAATAAAATCAGAGGTGTGAATAGTCTATGACCAGAAGTTTCACTTCTAATTCTACATTCTTTACCTTGAAGAAGCACAAGGGCCATGTGTACATGTACCATGTTGATAAAATCTCAAAAAATCAATAATGAGTGAAAAGACAACTTGCAAAAAGATATTAATAATACCATTCCATTTAGGTAAATTTTAAAGCATGTAAAACAACGTCATATAGTGTCACTAAATAAATACATAAGTAGACAAAATAAGAAAACCTACATGTATTTCAAGATTGAGGTTTCTCCTGGGAAAAAGAATAAGCCAAATTACTGGGGAGTGGAAGAGGAGTGGTTTGCTATATCGGGTACACTTTTTCTATTTTCTCAGAAGAGATCTGAGCAGATATAGCAAAATGTTACCATCTGCTTAATACTTGTAGTGAATCCCTATTATTGTCATTTTCCATATTTTTTCACGTGTTTGGAGAATTTCAAAGTTGAACACTAAGATTTTATTATGAGAAAACCACTTATCTCAATCTCTTATTATACTAAAATCTGATTCTAACAGGGAGAGGGGGTAATCCCTAAATTATAGTGAGTATTTCATAAGATACTGCACTTTTTAAATTAACCTACATTAGTGACACCTGTCAGATGGATCCTGTATAAGACACACCAAAGCTACAGTCCCTGGAGCAGGACTCATCAATGCCTGGAGCTCGAGAAAGTTCTGTCACCTTACAAGATAATACCATTATGTAAGTTCTGGAAAATATCATTCAAATTAGCTATCCGTAACTTCTTAAGAGAATCAAAATAGTTGGCATTCTACTGGTCTTTTTCAGAGGAGGAAGATTTAAGGCATTCAACTCCTTCTTTCCCACAAAACCAATCCAATCACATTTGAATTTATTAGGAATGAAAAATACACATAACTCTCCATTATCTCCTAACTTCCTCAAGAAGGTTTTGGAGAGAGTGGGAAACATGTGAATTATACTTTAATTATAACTGTCAGTTCCCGGACACAGCTGGATTACAAGGAGCTTTGAAATTGCTCAATTTTTAAAAGAAAAAAATTCAATAGTTCTAGTTTTGCTGACAAGAGAAAGGTCCAACTTTCTCTCACAGGAAAGAATTTTTAACCACATTTTAGGCTGGATGGAACTGAATAGTATAGATAAGCATCCCATCTTCCAGATGCTTATCCTGAATAAATCTCTAGACTTTGAAGGGATCGCCTGGGAGCTAATCTTTTCAGCTTTGAGCTTGAGTCAGCCAATAATAACAATAAAAAAGAAAGCCGATCCATTTCCCAGTTTTTCTCCCCATTATAGTATAATATCAAGAATAACAGTAATTTAAGCTGCAATGTTTCTGCATTGAGTGAGGCTGTATGTGTGAATGAATATGTACACGTGTATTAATGTGTACACCTTTGTCCAAAAACACATTCGTCATCCAAGGGTACAGAATCATTCTCTCTCAGTAGCAGAGCTTTGCAAGTCTCCTCAATAATGACTGTGTTTTGATCTGGGCCAATAATGAAGGACTAAATTACTAAATTATCCTCATCATTAACTGTCAAATCTAATGAGTCAAACTTCATGATTATTTTTTTAAATCACTTTCTCCTATTTGCCTGTCATTCATTTATTCAATAACAAATCAATATTTACTGAGTACCTACCCTGAGAATTCTATCTGAGGCATTTCATATTCAAGCCTATGGGGTTATGAAGCAACATATCACTTCCTGTTTTCCATATCAATTAAACTGCAGGAAAATTAAGTCACAGACTTCTCAGTGAAATGATATGATTTCAGTCATATATTTTCTGATCCCTGGAAATGGTGATAACTCTCCATCACTGTAGTCAATGTGTGGCCAGTAACTCAGCAAAATTAGAGAGAATGTGACAACAAGAGGAAATCAAAATGATTTGTAAAGTGAGAATTCATCACATTTTCAGGGAAAACCACACAGTATCCTGAAATGAAAGCCGTTAGAGGGGAAAAGTATTTCATTAGCCTGGTTTTCTAAGGACGGTTAGGTCATAAAATCAATTTGCCTTGTTTTAATCCTTTTCCTTCACCCTCTGCCATATATCCTCATGTTATTATGGCAGTTTCATGATTGTCTTGGAATCTTCATGAGAGGGAGGAAAAGGAAACCTAAGACAATATCATTAGACAGAATGGATTATATTTGACCCTTCACTTCCTTCCCCTTAGAAATTTCAACAGAAACCCAAACCTTCACTTACCTCATAAACATACTTTATACAGTTATATACAGTGAGTATGTGAGTCCACACAGAGTAAAGTTATATACAACCATATGCAACACAATATGATGGTGTTAATTCTGACTGTCACCACACTCATGATACAAACAATGGAAGATTGAAAATTTCTGTGTGTGTCTATGTGGGTATGCATGCATGTAGGACGAGACAGAAAGAGAAATAGGAAAACAAGAAGAAGGGAACAATTTGAAATAAAATAGAGCAACAATCCTTCATGGATTAGTGTGATATAGTTAAAATTTACGGTAGAAATTGTGAGGTGTAAAGAGAAAGAGCTGGAAATGACTACGTTTTAAATAAATGAAATGAACTTAAAAAGAATTGGTAGTGTTTCCTCACCATGAGAATAGCTGTAATGCTACCAATAAAGCTACAACTCTGAATAAAATGGTCAGGGAGATGGTTTTGACAAACGGTTTGGATGAGAGCACCATCAGTGTTGTGGAGGGTCTTACTTATTTCTCCCATGGTCAAAGGTACTTTGTGGAGATACCAGGAGCCTATAAACTCCTATGTTTTCTGACTCTAATATCAGAACACTGAAGTAAAGAAAATCCTGAATCTGCAAGTTAAAAGGGCATACATATCCTGGTGGAAAAACTATAGAATCATCAATACTGTACCACAATTGGGAAAATTATTGGCCTCTTAGTTTGAGAATACACTACTATCCAGGCCAAAAAGAAAGCTGCCAAAGGCTGAATATAAACAGGCTGCTGTTGGATTACTAATAAGGAATTTCATAATTCAGATAGCAGAACAAATATTGTCTATGTGTATGTTTGTTTATACAAGTAGGAAATACCTAAAGAATATGCACTATATTCTTTTAGTAATGTTGGAATAGCGATTTTGGGGGTTCAGAAATAATCCTGTGATTTTGTTTTTGCCTATTTTATTTTCTACTTTTCAGCAAATGTATGTACTGATTTGTAGTAATAGAAGTTTATTAAAAATAAAATAGAAAAATCATAGAAAATAGATAAGAAGAAGACAGTGGTGCTCAGTCAGTTGAGCATCTGACTCTTTGTTTCAGCTCAGGTGATGATCTCACGGGGTGTGGAATGGAGCCCAATGTCGGGCTCCATGCTCAGTGGGGAGTCTGCTTGAGGATTCTTTCCTTCTACTGCTCTCATGCCCACTTTCTCTCAAATAAATGATAAAATCTTCAAAAAAAAATAGTGAAGAAGAAGACAAGGACAGACTCTAAAAGACAGGAAACAAGACACAAGAAAATATATGAGGAAAATAGTTTGATTTTTATTTAAAGATTTATTTATTTATTTTAGAGAGAGAGTGGGGGCAAGGGCAGAGGGAGAGGGAGAGACAGAATCGTCAAGCAGACTTCCTGCTGAGTGTGAAGCCTGATATGAGGCTCAACCTCAGGATCCTGGGATCATGACCTGAGCCAAAATCAAGAGTTGGACTTGACAAACTGAGCCATCCAGGTGTCTCTAAAATAGTTTGATTTTAAATGCAACAGATAGCCATGTGTTTTGAGGGAAAAAAATGGAATTTAAAAATAAAAAAAACAAGAAACAATTGGAAAAGCCATTTTAAAGTGAATGACACTAAACATTAAGTCATTCTGAAAACATATAATAAACAGATATAAATAAGTAACAAATACAGAATATGATAGCAGTATTTGAAGTAAAATAGAAAGTTACAATTTAACCAAATTTAGGAAGTGAGTTCCAGAAGATAGGAGAAAAAGACTGATATTTCTTCATCTTTCATAGGATAAAGGCAAAGGTGTCTATCTATGGGTGATAAATAAAGTAATAGGAACTTTGGGATATTTAAATATAAAAATATATCTCTAGGAAAAACAAAACAAAACAAAACAAAACAAAAAATTCCCAAATTATTATAGAAAGTTATGATAATTATAACACTACTAATCAGAATTTTTGGGATATAGCTAAAGCAATACTCAGTGGAAGTTTATACCATGCTCTTCAAGGAGAAGTACTGAAAATAAATGAATAAAATGAAAAAAAAAAGAATGCAGAATACAAAGTATCCTAGGAAAGGTATTTTAGTTCTAAAAAAAGGTAAAAATTATTTCTGTGAAATTAAATAAGAGAAATAATGAACAGAGACAAGAGCAGTTTCTATGAGCAATGGAGAAAACACTATAACAATAGATATACTGCCAGCAAATCTGATAAAGAAAAAGGAAGAAAGTACAAATTCGCAAAATTAGAAATAATATATTGGAGAATAATGAATAGCAAAAATATTTTGTAAAGCTCTTCATATAAATTTGAAATATCTGGATAAAATATTTTAGACAAAATATTACAAAAATTAATTCCTAAAAGCTAAAATCAATCAATTACATTTAAGCATCTGATTCGATTCTGATAAGAGTCTGATAAGAATTTGCCCTCTAATGAAAAAAGTCCAGAATGTTTTAAGAATAAAAAATTTGAATATATCTATAGATGGAACAGAAAATTTCAGTGGCATTTGCATTGTTCCAGAACACAGCAAGTAAAAAAAAAAAAAAAAATCTCTAAGTACTTTTTCTTAAGGTAGCATAATGATGTCACTCAAACTTGACAAAGAGAGTCCACAAAAAGGACTACAGACCAATCTCATTTGTAATGAATAACATTGAAAATATTCTAAATAAAACAGCAAATACACTTTGGTGGCACATTTAAAGATCAATATACTATAAACAAATAAGTAGGGTTTATTCATAAATATAAGCATGATTGCTGGAAACCAATACTAGGAAACCAATTAAAATAATTCATCGCTATAGGTAAAGCACAAATGATGTATTAACCATATAGATAAAAATAAAAGTAGTACTTAGTAAAATTCAAAAATTCCTGACTAGATCTGGAAGGTACCTCTTCACAATTAATATACATTTGATAACAGATATTTATTAGAAGCTGTCAATAAACACTCTTAGTGGTTAAACATCAACAGTTCAAGAAGAGCAGGTGAAATTATTCTTTAAATGTTTTATTCAATATTGTTCTGAAAGTACCAAGTATCCAATTACCTAAGAGAAAAAAGTTTTAGAGGAAAGGAGTGACAAAATTATGTACAGATGATATAATTACATATCTGAAAAACCCTAAAAAATCAGAGGAAAGAAATGACGAAAACCACAAAATAATTGTTAGCTGTTACAAAATTGGTATTCTAAAAATCCAATTACTTTCCTATATATAGGGAAGATCCTATTTACCAACATCAACACTCATATACATCCTAATAATAGACAAGAAATGAGGGGAAAACCTCAATATTTTCTCAAAGACATAAAAATATGAGCTAATGAAAATATACACCATTTACAGGATTAAGAATATTGAATAGTAAACATTTCTATTTCCTATAAATTAATCTAAATATTTGGTGTGATGTCATTAAGAAGAATTACATTTTTTTGATAAAGAGATAAATTTTTTAAAGTTTATAAAGTTTAATTGCTGGAGGACTTTTTGCTAAGTGAAACAAGCCAGGCACAAAAGAAAAGTATTGTATGGTCTCACTTACTATGGAATCTGAAAGCATTGATTCATAGTAGAGATGGTAACGATGGTTACCAGAGGCAAGGAAAAGAGAAAGGAGGAGATGTTGGTCAAAGGGTACAAAGTTGTAGTAGTATAGGATGAATAATTTCTAAAGATCCAATGTGCAGCATGGCAAATTTAGTTTAAAATACCGTATTATACGGGCATTTGGTTAAATTGCTTAAGCATCTGACTCTTGATTTTGGCTCAAATCTCAGGGTCTTGAGATTGTACCCAGAGTCAGGCTCTGCACAGAGCATGTAGCCTGCTTGAGATTCTCTCTCTCCCTCTGCCCCTCACCCCTACTCTATCTCTTTCTCTATATCAAAAAATAAAAAAGAAAAGAAGAAAGAAGAAAGAAAGGAAGAAAGAGCAAGAAAATAAATAATTTAAAATACTGTAGTATATACCAGAGATTTGCTAACAGAGTAGGTCTTGGGTGTTCACCACACACACATACACACTAATGGTAACTATGTGAAGGAATGGATATGCTAATTAGTTTAATTGCAGTAATCATTTCAATGTGTATATAAATATCAAAACATTACGTTGTCTACCTTAAATATATACAACTTGCATTTTTAAAATTAAATTAAACTAAAAAAACAAAGTTTAATTGGGAAAAATAAATATGTGAGATTAACCAGAAAATTCAGAAATAAAAGAGTAATGGGGGAGGAGGAGTGGAAGGAAGTTTTAATAGCCAGACTATAGAATGGTTACAAAAAGTCCAGAAATACATGGAAATAGATATGACAATTCACTATATGAAAAAGATGGGAATAGGAGGGATTCATTCAATAAATTTTGATGCGCTAAGCAACTACTGAAAATAAGAATAAAGTTAAATTTTTCCTTCACTCGTTATAGCAAAATAAATTCCAACTGAACCAAACATCAAAAGAAAAATAATGAAAACATAACCATAATAAAGAATATATCCCAAATTTTCAAAATCCTGAAGTTGAAGAACTTTTTAAATCAAGACTAAAAAATCCAGAAGCCATAAGAAAATATGTTGGTAAATTACTACTCCTCATGAACATTTAAAACTTCTGTATGGTTAAAATCAAGTAGGGTAAACAAAGACAAAAGCTAAAAAACGAACTGGAGAATATTTGCAATATATTCAAAGGTAAAATACTATTTTCCTTAAAATATAAAACTCTCCTAAAAATCAATAAAGAAAAATACCCCCAAATCCTCTAAAAATATAGATTAATATGCTTTTCACTGAAAAATAAACACATATGGCTCATATGCAAATGGAAGGGTGCCCAATCCCTCTCATAAATAAATGCAAATTAAAGCAAAATAAAGATAGCAATTTTTAGCTGCCAGATTGGCAATAGTTCGATAGTATACAGTCTTGGCAAGATTGTGAAGAAAAAGGCATTATCACACACTGGCAATGGATGTACACATTGTCATAACTTCCTTAGAAGGCAATATGATAGTATCCATAAAAAGTAAAAATGTGCACATCCCCCAATTTAGAAATTTGGTCTTGAGGAATTTCTTCTACAGTTGTATTTGCATATGTCTACAACTGTGAAGGTACAAAAAAAGTGTTTTGAATCATGGAGATATATATATATCGATATATCGTTGGGAGCAACAGAAGTACCAACATAGTTATGGGATTAAGTGGGCTTGAGCCCTGAAGCTCTACTTCTTAATATCTAATATCTTCTAATACTACTACTTCTACTTCTAATATCTGTGTGGTTCCACCACTTACTAGCTCTGTGACCTTGGACAAGTTTCTAAGAAGTCTGTGCCTCAGTTTCCTAATCTGCAAAGTAGTGCTAAAAGAGTATATATTTCATAGGGTTGTTAAGATTAAATGAGTTAACACATATAGAGTAATAGTGTCATATGTACATAAAAGTATATAAGCATGTACAATGTATATATCCATATTTATTCATAATTATATAGTTATAATATTTTAAAATTATTTTAAAACAGTTTTTAAAATATTTTATTTATTCATGAGAGATACAGAGAGAGGCAAAGATATAGGCAGAGGGAGAAGGAGACTCCCTGTGGGGAGCCCAATGCAGGACTCAGTCCCAGGATCCCAGGATCATGCCCTGAGCCAAAAGCAGATGCTTCCACCACTGAACCACCCAGGCACCCTTTAAAACAGTTTAAGTAAAAAAATAAATAAATAAAACAGTTTAAGTTCATTGTTGATATGGAAAAATCTCCAGGATACATTGTTACACTAAAAAAATAAGATAAAAAACAGAGTAGGCCCTATGCTCTTATGTCCAAAAATATATATATGTTTACATAAAGCACCAAAAGGTTCTGTCCTCAAATAGATGGTGCAACCAGTTCCTGTACTTAAGCCCATCTTAGTGCTCAGTGGTTTGCCCTTCCTTGGCCTTTCATTGTTCTACACAATTAGAGAGCTATTTACAAGTATCCTCTAAGTGGACCATTAAAGTTTATGAAAAGCTGAAATTATCTAAAATTGTAATAATACTCTACAATTCTGTTACCACTCTGCTCCTATATGTGTCCAAAAAGATATGTGTTCACATAAAGCTCCAAGATGTGAGCATCTGAATGTATCACACATTTCCTACAGGAGGCACAAGAAACTGCGGATGATTGTTGCCTGTTGGGAAAAGGATTCAAGATGTGAGTCAGAAGCAGTTACAGATGTTGCCAGACTTACGATGGTTCAACTTAAGATTTTCTGTGAAAGGGATATACATTCAGTAGAAACAATACTTTGAATTTTGATCATTTCCCTGGCAGGTGATGTTCAGTATGATACACTGTCTTGATGCTGGGTGGTATCAGCAAGCTGCAGCTCCCAGTCGGCCATGTAATCACAGAGTAAACAACTCACACATATAATCATTCTGTTTTTCACTTTTAGTATAGTGTTAGGTAAGTTAAATGAAATATTCAACACTTTATTATTTTAAAAAAGGCTCTGTGCTAGATGATTTTGCCCAACTGTAGGCTAGTGTAAAGGATCTGAGCACATTTAAAGTAGGCTAGGCTAAGCTATGATGTTTGGTAGGTCTAGTATAGTAAATGCATTTTGACAGGCTATTTCCAACTTATGAGGAGTTTTACTAGGACATTCCCACATCATAAGTCAAGGAAAACCTGTATTTTAGTGTATATTTTTGCATGGTTTTATATTTTTACCTTGGGAATAGGTTAATTTAATAAGTTACAAATCTAGGGAGTTATATTTTTTAATGAAACAAATAGCTAATCAAAGAAGTACCTACACTAAACTCCAATTCTCAGCTTCTTTCAGGAATAATGTTACAGTGCACACAACTTCCCTTGTCCGCTTGCTCTATGGGATGCCCCTGGATTACATTACTTGTCATAGCTCCAGAAAACAGAACAACTGGTATCATACCTGCAGAAAGCAGAATAACTGGTGTCATGAAAACACTTTTGTGTTTTGTGATTACACTGTTTAGCTGCTGAGTTTTCAAAAAAAGTCCCAAGTGTGAAAATAGCAGCGATTTCCCACCCAAGTCCTTAGCCCCCTCAAATAGATCATGCAATGGGTTCCTGTCCTCAGGCCTTCCTTGGTCTTTCACTGTTACCCACATCTAGAGAGCTAATTTTTTACAAGCATCTCTTCTAAATGAGCTATGAAAGTTTATGAAAAGTTGAAACTATTTTAAATTATACTAATACTCTATAGTTCTGTCATCACTCAGTTCTTTTCAATAGGGAAATGAAAATGAATAAGATAGGCAGGCCACAGCATCTGTATTCATTTTCTGTTGCTGAGTAACAAATGACCACAAACTTAAAATGAACATATTTATTATGTCAGTTTCCATAGGTCTGGATTCTGGGCATAGCTTAACTGGGTCCTCTGATCAGGACCTCACAAGTCTGCAGTGAAGGTGTCCAGAAGGTACAAAGAAATTGTGTTCTCCTCTAGAGCGTGGGTTTCTTTTCCAAGCTCATTCAGGTTTTTGGGAAATTGTATGATTAAATCTTGCTAGCAGTTGGCTATAGACAGCTCTCAGCTCCTAGAGGACATCCTAGTTCCTTGCTACAAGTCCCCCTCCATTGACCGTCCCAAAATATTCAGCATACTTATTTTAGGCCAGCCAGAGAATCTCTCACTCCAACCTGCTGAGAAAGTTCTATATAACACCACATAATCACAGGAGTGATACCCCAACACATTTGCCATATAAAGTAACCTAATGGAGGGAGTTGCATTCCTTTGCCATATTCTGTTGCCAGAAATAACCACAGGTCCATTCTGCATTCAAGGGGCAGGGTTATACAAGATTGTGATTCCCTGGGGTCATATTAGTTAGTATATGTCTGCCACAGCATGCTACCCAGGAAGTCAGGAAAGTTAGAGAATTATTGCCCATTAAAGAGGCCATCAGGATAAATAAAATAAAATAAAATAAGGTAAGATAACATGATGTACTTACAGATGAGGACAATGCCAACATCTGGCAGAAGCTGATTGATATGCTATTTGGTAGTTAGGGAACAGTACGCAAATATTTTTATGAATGAAAAATACTTGGATGCCATGTAAAGAGTATTATAAACTGTTTTAATTTTTTCCTTCAAACCTATGGCAGCAGGAGCATTTTTAAACAAACACACACACAAAGGCCATGCTTCCAGAAATTATTTCCTCCTGCAACTCAAACCTGACATTTGGATATAAGCCCTCTGGTAAATTCTTGTTGTTGTTTTTTTAAATGTTATTCCTTCATATGCCAACACTCAAGAAGATGGCAGCCACCTGTTCAGAGACAGGTTAGAGAGATAATATCCAAGTATGTAAGTACTTACAGGCTACTGGGTCTCCTTATCCCTTCCTCATCTCCTTTGCAGTCACCTCTAGGAATGTCTTCTTCCCCAGTCACTGAATTTATCTGAGAGAGACTAGAATTATCAAATTCAACTGAGCCCTGGAAGGTTTAATTAATTGCCTTC
Organism: Canis lupus familiaris; assembly: GCF_011100685.1. Classification (NCBI taxonomy): domain Eukaryota; kingdom Metazoa; phylum Chordata; class Mammalia; order Carnivora; family Canidae; genus Canis; species Canis lupus. The sequence continues at coordinate 16,623,130 of NC_049229.1, read as the reverse complement.
TGGGAAAAAGTATCAGTTTTTGCTTAGAAGTTGGTAAAAAAAATTATAATAATAATTAAATTCACTGTAGGAAATTATTGTAGCATGGTAATTTGTATTATTTATAAGTGTCATTTAAATATCTACATAGCTTACCCTCGAGAACCAGAGACTGAAACAGTCTCTATGCATTTCAATAGAGATATGACATTGACACATTGACACATTGACATCAGTGAATGAAAACAGTTCCGTAGTGGGCTTTTATTTTTGTTTCTACAAGATTGAACAAAGTCGGAGAGGAAAGGGATCTTGAAGGCCTCTAAACATCTGAGGTCAGAACATCCATCTCTATGAATGTGGATCACTATTCGGCTATTTAGATCTAACATTTGTACAAAACAATGACTGCACTACTTACAAATGAAGTTGACATTTGAGTGAAACTCCAAGATAAAGCTAAGACATTAGCTGTGCCCAATTATCTTAAAATAACTCTTAAATTGAATCCGAGTTCTCGGATTGCCTGTTCCTGGGTCATAGGTAAATAAATGGAAGCACATTGCCTGAAAATTACCATTTACAACAAATTTTCTCTACAGATTCCTCTTCACATTGAGTTTTTTTTTAACCTGAGTTAAAACTCAATTCTTCCCCGTTAACCCTTTTACTTCAAGCAGGTCACTTAATCTCTCTGAGCCTCAGGTTACACATCTGTAAAATAGGGGTAATTATACAACCTAGAAAGTTCTCCAGAGTAAAGAGATACTGCATGCAACTGTTTTTAACATCATGTCTTGTATAGAGTAAGTGCTCACTAAGTGATGGCTATTGTTAATAACACTGTGTGGAAGAAATGATTCACTCAGAATCTTGTGTGGACAAGTCTCTACTATTCCATTAACAAGATATATATCATCTTTGTGGGTTTGGATGGGGGTGATGGGGCTTGAGTTTTGAAATATAAAATAATGTAATGCTGATAGGTATGAACATTTCTCTATGTGCTAAAATTTTGCTCCTCTTCTTTAAACATAGGTACCTGCATTTTATGCAATTGAAAAGAACAGTTATTTTCTACATTTTTTTTTAAGATTTTAGTTATTTATTCATGAGTGACACAGAGAGAGAAGCAGAGAGATAGGCAGAGGGAGAAGCAGGCTCCCTGTGGGGAACACAATGTGGGACTCAATCCCAGGACCCCAAGATCATGCCCTGAGCCAAAGGCAGATGCTCAACCACTGAGCCACCCAACTGCCCTACAGTTTCTTTCTTATGACCACCACACACAGGAGTCCTGAGTCGCAGAAGAGAGACACACACGGCCTCCTCTTATATTAAATGTTACCAAACGAGGGCAGTTTGATTTGCTGTTTTGTCAATCCCATTTTGCACAGTTTGAGTTCCTCTAAAGGCCTGCGCATCTTGAAATCTTCCTTTTCTCAGTGCTCATGCTCAGTCTCAATCTCTCTCCCAGTCCCTCTGTCTTTTTGTCTCTCTTTTTCTCTCCCTTCCCTTGCAGCTCTGCTCTCTCTGTCTGGAGCTGAGTGGCAGTGGCATCAACTCCACACTCTCCTCTCCCTCAGCTCCTGTGGATTTGATCATCTCATTATTGAAATACAGTGTCCTTTGTTCACATCTATGGCAGATATTAACATTTTTATTGGAAACCAAAGTAATTCACTTACTCTGTGAATTCTCCTCTCCTATAAATGACAGAAGAGACCCTCTCGCCAAGTGCAGTCATTTCAGAGGCTTTATTACTTTCAAGAAGAAAAGGGTCCAGGTTAAAATGAAGTTAACAGATTTGCTGAAGGGCATGATTCTACACACAAGAAAGTCTTTCCCTTGCTAACATAACCCACTGTTGAACTCTGTGATCTCACTCCACAGAACTGCCTGTGACAGGCGTTCAACACACTCAGAGCAGCAAAACTCCAGATGTGAACTCTTGGTGCTCAGTAGCAACAGTTCTTGGGGATGGGACGAAATCAGAAAATCCCCCACAGTGACAAGGGCAATGAGCAATATTCTTTCAGCTGGATATTTTTTGACCCTAGGAATAATCAGGGAGACCACATTCTGAGTTTGTTAACAAAATTAAAGGGCTCAACCACAGTGTATCTGCTAGGATTCTGGGAGCAAACAAATCTCTGCTTGGCCCCCTGCCTTCTAGGAGCTTCCACAGACTCCTCTGGGAGGCTTCCGGGGTCTATTGGTCTGAATTAAATAGAGGCAAAAACACCCTCAATATTACCACTAATTTAAGGGATGCATATTTTATGAAATGACCCTGGACATCTGGGATACCCCTGGGTATTAGGCCTGTCTCAGGGACCCACATTCCAGACCAGCTAAGGTAGCTTAAATCACCTCAAGAAACATTTTTTTCTTGTTGTCGATAGCCTTCCTGATCTAGTGAGAAGAGTGACCTGGAATTCAAAAGACCCAAGTTTTCATATTGCCAGATCACTGTCTGGCTTTGAACTCTTCTAAAACTCAAAGGCTTCAATGAGGGTATAATGAGTGTTAAGATGCGCAACCTATCTAGTTGAGTTTCACCATATGAATGAAATAGGGGCTGTCACTTATAGCCATGTCAGATTTTCCAATCCTCTCTCCAAAGCCCTATTCAGGATCTATAAAGCTCTTTTTTTCAAAATTTTAAATGAAAATTTTTATTTGACTATTTTATTTTGACATATATTTTTTTTCTTTACCTGCCCAGAACAGCAAGGTTGTGTTTTTTTGTTTTTGTATATTTTTTTATTGGAGTTTGATTTGCTCTTGAAAACCAGATCAGCTCAGTGACTCCTGAGCATGATTCCATCAGGCATACCTGGGCACCCTGGGTAGCACTAGCAGGGGGTTCTGAGTCTCACCATATGGAAAGGAGGGCCAGCATCTGGCAAAGTTCTCAGCAGATGCCTAAAAGGTGTCTAGTGCTGGTGGTCCAGAAGGAATTTATGGAGAGAGAGAAGGTAGGGTCATGATCAGAATAGTCTCCTCTTTCTCTTATCTTCCCACTATTCCTGCAGACAAATATAAACCACCATTCTGGTCTTTGAAGTTACAAAGGTAAGACACCCCAGATAACTTCTTTTAAATCTGGGTTCTTGAACTCAGATAAGGTGAATGCACATATAACTTTTCTATAAGCTGATGGGGTTATTCTAAAAATAAACATGAGCTAGAGGATGTGAGGGATCCAGGGAAAAGATGAGACTTATCCCTAAAGGAAATCCCCCAAACATGCAGAAGATGAGGTGTCAGTATCAGAGTTCATGTTTTAGAGATGCTTTAGTTCTGGAATGAGACCCAATCCTAATGAAAGAGTAGCCTTTGAGGGGGAACTGCTTCCCTGGCAGCCCAGAGAAACTGGCTATTTTATGTGTTCCCTGATTAATAAACATGTGGGAAAAGCCTACATCTCTTGTTCCAATTCCTTTCAGCAACAGAAGTGTACATGCAATCCCTGGTGGGGCATTTTAACTTGGATGGTCCGCAGAATCCTCATACTCACAACGTGCAGAACTGTACTCTTTATCTCCCTCATCACATACATTTTCCTCCTCACCCCCACAAACCCTATTGTGTTCTTTAGAATTTATTGACCTCCAGAGCATCTCCTGCTTCCCAAATGACACAAAAAATAAAAATAGGAGAAATCATTAACATTTTTCTCAATCTCATGCTTCCAAATACTATCCGTCATTAGATTCTAATGATCTGAACTCCAAAATATTTCTTGAATTCACTTCCACTTCTCTTCAGCTATGCTTGTACCATTTTAGTTAGGCTGCTATGGTGTGCAAACTGCCCTATTATATTTTGTATCATTGAGAGAGAAAATAAAAGATATGAGTTAATCTAAGACATGCCACTAATGGTAAGGTGAACTCAAATTTCAGACATAATAATATATGAAAAATGTAAGTCTTAAAATTAGTGAAATACAGTGCTTAACAGCTCTCTTAAGAGCTCACCCTGTAACTATTCTTGGCCTCCACCATTCGATCACATTCTATTTAGAATGTTTTTTCAATAACAGGACAATGGCAATGACTTCCTTGTTTAAGATAATTCAATTTATTCTCCATACATTCAAGATAAAATCCAACAGCATTAGTATAACATACCAGGTCCTGCTGATTCCTCCAGCTCTTGCTATTCTTCTTCTCTTACTTGAAGTCCCAGCCATGCAACAACTCCTTCCAAATTCTGGAAACTAAGAAACACAGGTCTGTCCAAACTTCATATCTTTGTACATACTCTTCCTTCTACTGCAATGATCTTCTCACCCTTTAAACCTTGACTCAAACTTCAGGTCTCAGCTAGCTCAAATGTCATTTCTTTCAGAAGCTTCTCCTGGTTTCCAGAACAGGTCTAGGTGCCTCCTGTGTGTCCCCAGAACACCCTGTGCTTAACACACATTGCACCCCACAAAATGGCCTCTTTATCAGTTTGTCTCTCCCTCCAGACCAGAGAGTCCTTGAGATCAGAGACCAGGTCTTGTACACTAGCACACCCCCCAAGGTTCTCACATAGTGCCTGACACCTAAATATTTATTTAAAATTGACAATGCATGAGGAACCAATGAGAGGTTGTCAGCCAAACAAAGCCACCAGCCATAGATTTTTCTTAAAAGAATTCACAGCTGGGGGATCCCTGGGTGGCGCAGTGGTTTAGTGCCTGCCTTTGGCCCAGGGCGCGATCCTGGAGACCCAGGATCCAATCCCACGTCGGGCTCCCGGTGCATGGAGCCTGCTTCTCCCTCTGCCTGTGTCTCTGCCTCTCTCTCTCTCTCTCTGTGTTACTATCATAAATAAATAAAAATAAAAAAATAAAAAAAAGAATTCACAGCTGGTAAGCTATCTACTACCTGAATCAAATGCCAAATCTCCATCACAAGGTTCTCATCGATGGATTAAATATGTTGTGAATGACCATCATATGCCCAGCTAGAGGTAAATGCTGTTGTGTTTTTAGGGAGACCAGCTTCATGTTGCACAGATAAAATTCACGCAATTAGGAAGCAAGTTTAAAAACAAAATCATTAGGAAAAAAGCCATACAGGGTAAGTCTAGAAGTACCTAACTATGTGTGGAGGGTAAAGCTCATTGTTGGCACTCAGAAGAATGAGATCAGGGCAAACTGGAACACTCATACCATTCACTGCAGAAACTAAACTTGAGCAGTCTCTAGAAGCTCTTCATGTATATTATTTCATCCAAATCTTACAGCTACCCATTGTTGGTATTGTTATTGCCACGTACAGAAGAAGAAATAGAATCACAGAGAGGTTAAGGGTCTTGTTCAAGATCACACAACTTTTAAATAGTGGCACCAGGATTTAAGTCCAGATTTGTTCAACTCCAACTTCATGTTTCCTCTTGAACATTTATTTGCAAGACATCCAGCTTTTGAATCATGGCACTATTCTAAGCCCCTACTTTAAAAAGGATCATACTCAGAATTTTTGTTCTGCACATGTTAGGGTAACTGGAACAAGTCTTCCCCAAAACAATGAGAAACCTGGAAGAAATATATAAAATAACTATTTTCAAACATTGGATATTGGGAAATATGAGACTATGATCCCTAACAAATGAAAACAAATGAGATAAACACTGCATTTTTCTTGGCTTTCTGCCTGAAGGCATTTCTCAACTATAGCATGGGGGGGGCACCCAACAGAACACAGTGGTCTCACGAAGTTGAGAAGAAAATATTGAGGAATTGAGGGACTCTGAGATGGCAAATATTTATAAGGAACATAGCAGAGAAAAAACTCTGGAAATTTGATTCTGTTGCTGAATACCAAACCACAATAGATGCTGGAAAAAGAACAAACAGGAAGCTTTATTTTTTTTAAGATTTTATTTATTTATGAGAAACACAGAGAAAGAGGCATAGACATAGGCAGAGGGAGGAGCAGGCTCCTTGTGGAGAGCCCATGTATGACCTGATCCCAGGACCCCAGGATCATACCCTAGCCAAAGGCAGACACTCAACCACTGAGCCACCCAGACATCCCCAAATAGAAAGCTTTAAACTGAAGCAATTCTCATGGCCTATGCCAGGCTGGAAGACATTTGAATTCCAACCAGCAAGAGTAAACAGTTCTCAATGAACACTTGAGACATTCTCTAGAGACCCAAGAAAGTTCATGACTTACTGGTAGGTCTAAGCTAGACCTACTCTAGTAAAGTTAAAATAAAAAGCTTCAAAATAATCAAGCTGATTCACAAGTAACTTAACTACCAGAAAGAAAAAAATGTTTAACATTTTTAAAGAAAGAAAACAAAATCTGGCACCCAACAACATAAAATTCAAAATGTCTAGCACATAATAACAAATATAAAATACACAAAGAAACAGGTAAATGTCAGCCATTACCAGGAGAAAAAGGTCAGCTACCACAACAAACACAGAGATAATAAAAATGTAAAATTAGAAGACTAAGATCTTAAAAGATAAAGACAGACTAAAATGATAGATTGGCTTTGAAAGAAAATATGAACATAATGAGAGAGAAATGGAAAAAGACCCAAATGGAAATTGTTGAGCTGCAAAATACAGTCTCATAAATGACAAACTTTCGAGATGGGATTAAAAGAGATGAACCCTGCAGGAAAGAAAAATCAGTGAATTTGATGACATACCAATATAAATTACACATTATCCAAAGTAAAGCTCAGGGAGTAAAGTGTCTGAAAAAAAAATGAACATGAGCCTCAGTGACAATACAAAGCAGTCTAAAAATATGAGCCAAAAAGAGTCTCAGAAAGAGAAGAGAGAGGGGGGAATCATAAAAATATTTGAATAAAAAAAGGTTGGGATCCCTGGGTGGCGCAGCGGTTTGGCGCCTGCCTTTGGCCCAGGGCGTGATCCTGGAGACCCGGGATCGAATCCCACGTCGGGCTCCCGGTGCATGGAGCCTGCTTCTCCCTCTGCCTGTGTCTCTGCCTCATTCTCTCTCTCTCTCTGTGACTATCACAAATAAATAAAAATTAAAAAAAATTTTTAAAAAAAAGGTTAAAGTTTTCTCTCTTTTTTAAAAAATCTTATTTATTTATTTGAAAGAGAGAGAGCATGCACAAGCAAAGGGAGGAAAAGAAGGAGAAAGAGAGGAAGAGGGAGAAGCAGACTCCCCGTTGAGCAGGGAGCCTGAGATAAGGCTTAGATTCCAGGACTCCGAGATCATGACTTGAGCTGAAGTCAGATGCTTAACTCATTAAGCTACCCAAAAACCCTCAGAGTTTCAAAAGTAAACATTGTTCAATCTGGAATTCTATATCCAGCAAAGAGATCCTTGGAAAATAAAGGTGAAATAAAGACATTTTCAGAGACACAAATGTTGAAAGGAATTTGTCACCAACAGATCTATTTGAAAAGAAAGATAAAAGATTTCTCAGGCAGTGCATGCCAAGAAGTGATTATAATGATTGGTCATGGAATTTAAGCCAAGTAAGGGAAGGAGTAATGTCAAAGGGACAGGGTAAAGGTGAGTAATCAATAGATTGGTTGTCTAGACTGTGTATGAGAATGTTGAAACTGAAGGTTTTTTTTTTTTTTTTTACTGAGGTAAAAAAAAAAAATAGGGCTACCAAAAAATAGAATGTGTGAAATTAAAAAACATTGGAGGATATGTAGTTATTGGTTATTATGAGTTCAAGGGAAGGACCAGTGGAGTGGAATTTCTGTAAAACATGGTTGTTTGGAGAAATGATACATAATAGAGATACAATCACCAAGCTGCCATTTAACCACCATGACAGAAAAGAAGGTCTTACATCGTTTTCCCTTCTGGTACTTCATTCTGGTCATCATCTCAAACCTTATCTCTACTCACTGTCTCAGGCTCAAGAGCAGTGGTGGGCCATCTTGAGTTATGACTTTATGGTAACTACTTTCAAGTGAGCGATATGTTTGACAAAGTAATATAAGAACAGAATTATGTATCATTTAACTGAAAAAAAATGTTAAAATAAAATTAAAAATTCAGAGAGAGGGGGAACCAGAGATGGAAACAGCCTTTAAAAGCTCTTTGGGGGAAATTACAATTCCACTTAGACCTATAGGTTGTCACCCCAGCAAACCCTTGGCCAACCATTTAAACATCCTGTCACCAAGGACATGCTTGTCATTTTGACTAAGTGGTGCAGAGTGACTCCTCTTCAACTGCAGGTCACTGTGACTTTTTGTCTGAGAAATTGATGGGTTGCTAACATTGGCTGAAACAGGCAAATTCTGGGCTCATGTACAACTCTGTGAACTGCCGTTGAAATTCTCCACTTTCAGAACAATATCCTTAAACTTCCTCAGGGTTTTTGTATATTTTTTTCTAAGCTGAATAACATTATTCAGGAAGAATGAGGAAATCAATGGTGGGATGAGAAGAGGGAAGAACGAAACTACTTTAACTAAGCACTACTTTAAAACTAATTTAAGAATAAGTTTCAAATTAATTATGTTAATCCATTATTCAAAGATTATGATTCTAATACTCCTGAAAAAGATTTTTTTAGCCACCAAGACAGAGTAAACTGAAAAATGACAGATGGGCTTCTGTCACAATTAGCTTACAATTAGTTCCTCCTGAAAGTGACCAGTCTAAATAATATCTTTTATTATAGAGACTGCTCAAGTTTAGTTTCTGCAGTGAATGGTATGAGTGTTCCAGTTTGCCCTGATCTCATTCTTCTGAGTGCCAACAATGAGCTTTACCCACCACACATAGTTAGGTACTTCTAGACTTACCCTGTATGGCTTTTTTCCTAATGATTTTGTTTTTAAACTTGCTTCCTAATTGCGTGAATTTTATCTGTGCAACATGAAGCTGGTCTCCCTAAAAACACAACAGCATTTACCTCTAGCTGGGCATATGATGGTCATTCACAACATATTTAATCCATCGATGAGAACCTTGTGATGGAGATTTGGCATTTGATTCAGGTAGTAGATAGCTTACCAGCTGTGAATTCTTTTAAGAAAAATCCTATGGCTGGTGGCTTTGTTTGGCTGGCAACCTCTCATTGGTTCCTCATGCATTGTCAATTTTAAATAAATATTTAGGTATCAGGCACTATGTGAGAACCTTGGGGGGTGTGCTAGTGTACAAGACCTGGTCTCTGATCTCAAGGACTCTCTGGTCTGGAGGGAGAGACAAACTGATAAAGAGGCCATTTTGTGGGGTGCAATGTGTGTTAAGCACAGGGTGTTCTGGGGACACACAGGAGGCACCTAGACCTGTTCTGGAAACCAGGAGAAGCTTTGAAGGAAATGACATTTGAGCTAGCTGAGACCTAAAGTTTGAGTCAAGGTTTAAAGGGTGAGAAGATCATTGCAGTAGAAGGAAGAGTATGTACAAAGATATGAAGTTTGGACAGACCTGTGTTTCTTAGTTTCCAGAATTTGGAAGGAGTTGTTGCATGGCTGGGACTTCAAGTAAGAGAAGAAGAATAGCAAGAGCTGGAGGAATCAGCAGGACCTGGTATGTTATACTAATGCTGTTGGATTTTATCTTGAATGTGTGAGGGTAAGTTAAAGTGTCATAAACAAGGAAGACAAGAATGTAGCCCACAAAATCAGGCATTTTTGTCTTGCTTCTCTGGCATCTAGAGCAGTGTCTGGAACAAAGTTATGCTCATAATAGAGGTGTTGAATGAGTGAATAAATGAATAAATTTATTCATATGTCAATAACAAACATGGAGCCTCCCAATATCATTGCCAAGACAAAGGTGATTTTAAGCATATGGCATATGCTTAAATACAGCTGTATTGCTATACAATTTTTATCCCATTCTCCTTTAATCTTCCCAGAGGTTTCAGCTCATTTGCCACCATTTGGCTCACATTGATCTGTTCAACTCATTCTCTTATCCACATTTGCTGAAAACATACACTCCTTCTGTCTTAGAAAAAACAAAAATCAAATGACCAAGTTGTAATGTTAGAGATGCCTTCATCATTATCCATAGACCTAGATGTATTTTGACTTAATTGCCAGTATTAATTGTCTTCACAGACTACTGTAGAGCTTCTGCAGACTGCTCAATGTTCAATGTAAAACCTAGTTAGAAGTTTTTAACAGTGCCTTAATCTGGGTTATTAAGGAAATAATAGATTTTTAAGAACACCAGTAGTCTATTTTGATTGTATATCATTTCTTACTACCTGTCACCTTAAAATGCATGCTTTTTTGAGTAGAGTGTGTTCCCTGAGAGGGCATATTGTAGATGCTCAATGCAAGTTTGTTAAATGAAAGTTAGACTATCAAAACTCATTTGCTGAAGACCCCCTAAGAGAACAATCTCATTCAGGAGGCAGTACACACCCATTAAAAAAAAAAAGAAGAAGAGCTATGGGGTCTATACTCAGAGCACGAAGACTGTCCCAGTTAGCTGTCCCATGCAGGGCCCCACAATACAGTGACACTTTTAGGAAGAAATGTAAAATATCAGAAATGGAGCTTTCCACTTTTTTATATCTTGAATATGCTAAAGAAAATAATATATTTGAAATGTAGAATTAAGGAAAAAAAGAGAATCATCTAAAAATGTGTTTTACTTTTTCCTATTTCTTATGTAAGAGTTTCCTAAAACTTGTTAGCCAAACAACAGAAGAGGTAAGTGAAGCTAATGCTAAGTGCATTACTATTTAGCCAAAATCCAAAAAGCATTATGAACATGTCTACTATGCTTTTCAAAGCAAGGTGGCTTCTAAGCTCCATCTTTCTTTTTTTTTTAATCATACTCTTTCCAGAGTGGCATCTCGAGAAAGAACTTGGGATGAGGATTCAGAGGACTTGAATTCTAAGCACAATTCTGCGTTTAAATTCTGCATTTGTATGATTTGGGTTACATCTCTTTACTAGGGGTTTTGGTTTCTTAGCTTTAAAATGAAAGCAGGTTCTGAGATAATTACTGAGTTCCTTCCAGTGACTAAATTCCATGACAGCCATTCTACAGACCCACAATTTACACTGTAAAGCAAGTCAAAAACAGAATTCTTTGAAAGTCAAACTCCATGTGAAAGACCTCTGGATTCATATCTTTAAGGATTCTGTTCCTTCTCTGTGTAATCAAAAGTGAGAGCAGCCTGAGGGATATACAAGAACAATGCATCATCATCGCTATGATTAAATAGAGAAAGCCCCAGAGCTGGCTTGCTGCTGTATAAATCACAAATTAAGACTTTGTTGTGGATATTCATATTCTAAGAATAGTCTTCTCCCATAGGATGTTCCTGATGATCATTGGTCACCTCACATGGAAAAAGAGACATATCTATTCTAGTTAACATGAGTTGTATCTGTCAGTTCCTGGCTGCAAGCAAGATAAGTAAACTCCGCTATCTAAGCAAACAGGTCCGAAGCATACTGGGGACTCCCAAGACCAGGCTTTGAGACAGGCAGAAATCCAGAGGCCTAGAGGTTGTGTAGCTTGGGCCACAAAGGACTTACGCCCTACCACAGGGAAAAAAAAAAAAAAAATTGGTCCTTGAGCCACACTCATGACAGGTCTAACCTCAAGCTTTTCTTACTACCTTGAATCACTCACATAAAAGCTCCAGCAGCAAGCACCTCCTAACTCCTGTCTGAACCAGGAATTTGGTGCCTCAGATTAGAGGTCATAATGGAAACCTGAAGTCAGGGAACACCCACGCTTCCTAGACCCGACACAGTAGAAAAGTCCATGAAAAGGACATGTGGGGGCAGGGGGAAAGATGTAAGTGCTCAATAGTGGAAAAAAAAAAAAAAAAGAAAAAAGAAAGAAAGAAAAAAGTGGATCTGTGTATATTGTTCAAAATATTAATAAAAGAAAGTAAATTACATATGCATATTTTTAGTGGATTAAGTTGGAAGTAATAATCACAGTTAAAAGCCATTGTAAGGGTTACCTGGGTGGCTCAGCCATTGAGCATCTGCCTTCGGCTCAGGGCATGATCCTGGAGTCCTGGGATCAAGTCCCACATCAGGCTCCTTGAGAAGAACCTGCTTCTCCCTCTGCCTATGTTTCTGCCTCTCTCCATCTCTCTCTCTCTCTCTCTCTCTCTGTGTGTCTCTCATGAATAAATAAAATCTTTAAAAATAATAATAATAAATAAAATAAAAACCATTGTAAATATTTTAACATGACTTGTGAATTTTTTAGGTTTTAATTCCATAGGTAATACATGAGTAAATTCTTTCAGTAAAAATTCAAATGTGACTTTAATATATAAAGTAAAAATGATGGTGCTGGAAGCAAACCAATGCCCACCATGCCAACAGACCACAAACTTCCCTAGGAAAATTCATGACACACACAAATGAAGGTGGAAAGCATAGTCATTAGTATGCCAAGTTACTAATGTAACTTCACTACTCTGATGTTGGACAGTGAGGAAATGGGAGCTCAAAGGCCCACACCCCAGACAATAGCTAGAGAGAGGCAAAGGAGCAGAAGTTCTGGCTTTTTGTTTTGTTTTGTTTATAAAAATTTATTGAAAAAAAAATTTATTGAAATTGAAAGTATGATCTTCTATCCCATGAGCATCCATTCAGGTACCCTTCAACTAGTAAGATGTTCTCATAACTGTATTGCTGCTCTGGTAAATGCCCTCTAAATCTTCAGGTTGACATGTCTGCCATGGCTTACTTAAACTCCGCCCAAAAAGAAGATCCTGCTTTTGCCCACCTCCTCCTTACTCATTCCCTCATTATCTCTCCCACAGCAAACCAATTGTGTGATACAATCCTGGAGGGTGAAAATAGATGTTTCTTTGAAACAGCTTAGCAGCTCAACCTAAAGGAAACATATCTGTGTATGTGCATGTGTATAAAAGGATGTGTATGTTCATGTATGTGAGTGTGCTTTCTTTATAAACACAAAGCTTATATTTCAAGATTTTATTTATTTATTTATTTATTTATTTATTTATTTATTTATTTATTTTTATTTAGCACATGAGGAGGCCGGAGAGAGAGAGAGAATCTCCAGCAGGCTCCACACTGATGAGCACAGAACCCAACCCAGGGCTCGAACTCGGCCCTGAGATATGACCTGAGCCAAAATCAAGAGTACAATGCTTAACCAACTGAGCCACTCAGGCACCCCATGAGTGTGCTTTTATATTACAAATTAAATGAGTGGGAGGAGGGTCCCCAAGTCACCTGTCCCCACCAAATTACCTAGATCACTTTCAAATAATCCTGAAAACCTACGAATTCGGCCTGAGATTTAAAGAGAGAACAGCTGGAATGCTACAGTGAGAAGAGTTTGCGCTTTATCCAGGTAGGAAGACGGGGGGGGGGGGGGGGGGAAGAAAGAAAGAAGGAAAAAAGAAGGAAAAAAAGAAGAAGAAAGAAAGAAAAGAAGAAGAAAGAAAGAAAGAAATCAAGAATCAAGAATAAAGAACATATAAAGAACGAAAAAAAGCAGAAAGAACGAACAACAGAAAGAAATCATAAAAATAAATAAAGAAAGAAATACACGAAATACAGAAACAATAAAAAAAACAGAAATAAAAGAAGAAGAAATAAAAAGAAAAATAAAGAAAGAAAAAAATGGGGGAGGGACCCGCGAGGAGCCGGGCAAAGGGGGGCAGCGAGTGTCCCCAGGACAGGAGAGCCCCGTCCGGGAGAAGCAGGAGCTGCACCGACCTTCCCGGGCGGAAAGGGGCTCGCGGGGAGGTGGAGCAGGACCCAGGAGGGCGGGGATGCCCTCGGGCTCCCGGGGACACTAACAGACACCTGCGCCCCGGGAGAGTGCGCCGAGCTCCCTAAGGGCTGCAGCGCGCAGGCGGGACCCGGGAACGGCTCAGGCGGCAGCTCTGGTGGCGGCTCCGCACGGAGGGGGCTGGGCGGCCCTGGGAGCGCGATTTCAGCAGAGCAGGCCCCGGAGCCCAGGGCGCGGGGGGACACAGCCCAGGATCCGGTGCTCCCCCTGGAACAGGCAGAGGCCGGAAGGACACAAGACAACGAGGACGCTCAGCCGCTGGGCGGCCTGGAGCTGTGCAGATCCGCGCCCCGCCACGGAGCATCCAGCCCCCTGCGGACTGGGAGCTGCGGGAGCTACTGCGGGAGCCGACTCCAGGGCTCCAGAGCTGGCCCCGCCACTGTTGTTGTTCCTCCTGGGGCCTCACGGGGTAAACAACCCCCACTGAGCCCTGCACCAGGCAGGAGGCTGGGCAGCTCCCCCAGGTGCTCACACCTGAAAATCAGTCAGCAGGCCCCTCCCCCAGAAGACCAGCTAGAGGGACAGGGGAAAAGCAAGTTATTGACCAAGCAGCACTGGAAAATTCCAGGGGAAGTTGAGGGATTTACAGTATATAGAATCAGAGGATACTCCCCCTTGATTTTTGTTTTCTGTTTGCTTCGCCCCCCCTTTTTTCTTTTTTTTTTCTTTTTTTCTTTTTCTCTTTTTTTCTTTTTTCTCTTCTTTTTCTCCTTTTTCCAGTACAACTTGTTTTTGGCCACTCTGCACTGAGCAAAATGACTAGAAGGAAAAACTTACCTCAAAAGAAAGAATCAGAAACAGTCCTCTCTCCCACAGAGTTACAAAATTTGGATTACAATTCGATGTCAGAAAGCCAATTCAGAAGCACAATTATACAGCTACTGGTGGCTCTAGAAGAAAGCATAAAGGATTCAAGAGACTTCATGACTGCAGAATTTAGATCTAATCAGGCAGAAATTAAAAATCAATTAAATGAGATGCAATCCAAACTAGAGGTCCTAACGATGAGGGTTAACGAGGTGGAAGAATGAGTGAGTGACATAGAAGACAAATTGATGGCACGGAGGGAAACTGAGGAAGAAAGAGAAAAACAAAATATCATGAGGATAGGTTAAGGGAAATAAATGACAGTCTCATAAGGAAAAATCTACGTTCAATTGGGGTTCCCAAGGGAGCCAAAAGGGACAGAAGTCCAGAATATGTATTTGAACAAATCATACCTGAGGACTTTCCTAACCTGGGAAGGGAAACAGGCATTCAGATCCAGGAGATAGAGAGATCCCCCCCTCTCCAAAGCAATAAAAACCACTCAACACCTTGACATTTAATAGTGAAACTTGCAAATTCCAAAGATAAAGAGAAGATCCTTAAGGCAGCAAGAGACAAGAAATCCCTGACTTTTATGGGGAGGAGTATTAGGGTAACAGCAGACCTCTCCACAGAGACCTGGCAGGCCAGAAAGGGTGGCAGGATATATTCAGGGTCCTAAATGAGAAGAACCTACAGCCAAGAATACTTTATCCAGCAAGGCTCTCATTCAGAATAAAAGGAGAGATAAAGAGCTTCCAAGACAGGCAGAAACTGAAAGAATATGTGACCACCAAGCCAGCTCTGCAAGAAATACTAAGGGGGACTCTGTAATAGAAAGAGGAGGTCCAAGGGAATGATCCACAAAAACAGGGACTGAATAGGTACATGATGACACTAAATTCATATCTTTCAATAGTAACTCTGAACGTGAATAGGCTTAATGACCCCATCAAAAGGCGCAGGGTTTCAGACTGGATAAAAAAGCAAGACCCAATCTATTTTCTGTCTACAAGAGACTCATTTTAGACATAAGGACACCTACAGCCTGAAAATAAAAGGTTGGAGAACCATTTACCATTCATATGGTCCTCAAAAGAAAGGAGGGGTAGCCATCCTTATATCAGATAATTAAAGTTTATCCCAAAGACTGTAGTAAGAGATGAAGAGGGACACTATATCACACTTAAAGGATCTATCCAACAAGAGGACCTAACAATCATCAATATTTATGCCCCAAATGTGGGAGCTGCCAAGTATATCAATCAATTAATAACCAAAGTTAAGACATACTTAGGTAATAATACACTTATACTTGGTGACTCGAATGTAGCACTTTCTACAATCGACAGATCTTTTAAGCACAACATCTCCAAAGAAACAAGAGCTTTAAATGATACACTGGACCAGCTGGATTTCACTGATATTTACAGAACTTTATATCCAAACGCAACTGAATACACATTTTTCTCAAGTGCACATGGAACTTTCTCCAGAATAGACCACATACTGGGTCACAAATCAGGTCCTAACTGATACCAAAAGATTGGGATCGTCCCCTGCATATTTTCAGACCATAATGCTTTGAAATTAGAACTAAATCACAGGAAGAAGTTTTGAAGGATTTCAAACACGTGGCAGTTAAGGACCGTCCTGTTAAAAGATGAAAGGGTCAACCAGGAAATTAAGGAAGAATTAAAAAGATTCATGGAAACTACTGAGGATGAAGATACAACCATTCAAAATCTTTGGGATGCAGCAAAAGCAGTCCTAAGGGGAAAAACATCGCAATAAAGCATCCATTCAAAAACTGGAAAGAACTCAAATACAAAAGCTAACCTTGCACATAAAGGAGCTGGAGAAAAAACAGCAAATAGATCCTACACCCAGCAGAAGAAGAGAGTTAATAAAGATTAGAGCAGAACTCAATGAAATAGAGCAGAAGAACTGTGGAACAGATCAACAAAACCAGGAGTTGGTTCTTTGAAAGAATTAATAAGATAGATAAACCATTAGCCAGCCTTATTAAAAAGAAGAGAGAGAAGACTCAAATTAATAAAATCATGAATGAAAAGGAGACATCACCACCAATACCAGGGAAATACAAACGATCTTAAAAACTTATTTTGAGCAGCTATATGCCAATAAATTAGGCAATCTAGAAGAAATGGACACTTTTCTGGAAAACCACAAACTGCCAAAACTGGAACAAGAAGAAATAGAAAACCTGAACATGCCAATAGCCAGGGAGGAAATTGAAGCAGTCATCAAAAACCTCCCAAGACACAAGAGTCCAGGGCCAGATGGCTTCCCTGGGGAATTCTATCAAACGTTTAAAGAAGAAACCATACCTATTCTACTAAAGCTGTTTGGAAAGATAGAAAGAGATGGAATACTTTTCAAACTCGTACTATAAGGCCAGCATCACCTTAATTCCCAAACCAGACAAAGACCCCAACAAAAAGGAGGATTATAGACCAATATCTCTGATGAACATGGATGCAAAAATTCTCAACAAGATACTAGCCAATAGGGATCCCTGGGTGGTGCAGCGGTTTGGCACCTGCCTTTGGCCCAGGGCGTGATCCCAGAGACCCGGGATCGAATCCCACATTGGGCTCCCGGTGCATGGAGCCTGCTTCTCCCTCTGCCTGTGTCTCTGCCTCTCTCTCTCTCTCTGTGACTATCATAAATAAAAAAAAAAAAAAGATACTAGCCAATAGGATCCAACAATACATTAAGAACATTATTCACCATGACCAATTGGGATTTATCCCAGGGATGCAGGGCTGGTTCAACACTCATGAATCAATCAATGTGATTGATCATATCAGCAAGAGAAAAAAACAAGAACCATATAATCCTCTCAATAGATGCAGAAAAAGCATTTGACAAAATAAAGCATCCATTACTGATCAAAACTCTTTGGAGTGTAACATTCCTCAGTATCTTAAAAGCCATCTACGAAAACCCCACAGCAAATATCATTCTCAATGGGGAAGCACTGGGAGCCTTTCCTCTAAGATCAGGAATAAGACAGGGATGTCCACTCTCACCACTGCTATTCAACATGGTACTGGAAGTCCTAGCCTCAGCAATCAGGCAACAAAAACAAATAAAAGGCATTAAAATTGGCAAAGAAGAAGTCAAACTCTCCCTCTTCTCAGATGACATGATACTGTATGTAGAAAACCCAAAAGACTCCACCCAAGGTTGCTAGAACTCATACAGCATTTCGGCAGTGTGGCAGGATACAAAATCAATGCCCAGAAATCAGTGGCATTTCTATACACTAACAATGAGACTGAAGAAGGAGAAATTAAGGAGTCAATCTCATTTACAATTGCACCCAAAAGCATAACATACCTAGGAATAAACCTAACCAAAGAGGTAAAGGATCTATACCTTAAAAACTACAGAACACTTCTGAAAGAAATTGAGGAAGACACAAAGAGATGGAAAAATATTCCATGCTCATGGATTAACAGAATTAATATTGTGAAAATGTCAATGCTACCCAGGGCAATTTACATGTTCAATGCAATCCCTATCAAAATACCATGGACTTTCTTCAGAGAGTTGGAACAAATTATTTTAAGATTTGTGTGGAATCAGAAAAGACCCCGAATAGCCAGGGGAATTTTAAAAAAGAAAGCCATAGCTGGGGGCATCACAATGCCAGATTTCAGGTTGTACTACAAAGCTGTGGTCATCAAGACAGTGTGGTGCTGGCACAAAAACAGACACATAGATCAATGGAACAGAATAGAGAACCCAGAAGTGGACCCTGAACTTTATGGTCAACTAATATTCGATAAAGGAGGAAAGACTATCCATTGGAAGAAAGACAGTCTCTTCAATAAATGGTGCTGGGAAAATTGGACATCCACATGCAGAAGAATGAAACTAGACCACTCCCTTTCACCATACACAAAGATAAACTCAAAATGGATGAAAGATCTAAATGTGAGACAAGATTCCATCAAAATCTTTGAACAGTGCAGACAACACCCTTTTTGAACTTGTCCAAAGTAACTTCTTGCAAGATACATCCATGAAGGCAAGGGAAACAAAAGCAAAAATGAATGATTGGGACTTCATCAAGATAAGAAGCTTTTGCACAACAAAAGAAAGAGTCAACAAAACTCAAAGACAACCTACAGAATGGGAGAAGATATTTGCAAATGACCTATCAGATAAAGGGCTACTACCCAAGATCTATAAAGAACTTACCAAACTCAACAGCAAAGAAACAAACAATCCAATCATGAAATGGGCAAAAGACATGAACAGAAATCTCACAGAGGAAGACATAGGCATGGCCAACAACCACATGAGAAAATGCTCTGCATCACTTGCCATCAGGAAAATACAAATCAAGACCACAATGAGATACCACCTCACACCAGTGAGAATGGGGAAAATTAACAAGGCAGGAAACCACAAATGATGGAGAGCATTTGGAGAAAGGGGAACCCTCCTGCACTGTTGGTGGGAATGTGAACTAGTGCAGCCACTCTGGGAAACTGTGTGTAGGTTCCTCAAAGAGTTAAAAATAGATCTGCCCTATGACCCAGCAATTGCACTGCTGGGGATTTACCCCAAAGATACAGATGCAGTGAAATGCCGGGACACCTGCATCCCGATGTTTCTAGCAGCAATGTCCACAATAGCCAAACTGTGGAAGGAGCCTCGGTGTCCATCAAAAGATGAATGGATAAAGAAGATGTGGTCTATGTATACAATGGAATATTACTCAGCCATTAGAAATGACAAATACCCACCATTTGCTTCGACATGGATGGAACTGGAGGGTATTATGCTGAGTGAAATAAGTCAGTCGGAGAAGGACAAGCATTATATGTTCTCATTCATTTGGGGAATATAAAAAATAGTGAAAGGGAATAAAAGGGAAAGGAGAGAAAATGAGTAGGAAATTCAGAAAGGGAGACAGAACATGAGAGACTCCTAACTCTGGGAAACGAACAAGGGGTGGTATAAAGGGAGGTGGGTTGGGGGTGGGGGTGACTAGGTGATGGGCACTGAGGAGGTCACTTGATGGGATGAGCACTGGGTGTTATCCTATATGTTGGCAAATCGAACTCCAATAAAATAAATAAATAAATAAATAAATAAATAAATAAACAAACTTAAAACACACACACACACAAAAACACACACACACACACACACACACACACACAACAAAAAAATTAGATGAGTGGTAGGAATTAAGGAGGACACTTGCGATGAGCACTGGGTGTTGTAAGTGGTGAATCACTAAATCCTACACGTGACCCTACTAGTACTAATAGTACACTGTATGCTAACTAGAATGTAAATAAAAACTTGGAAGAAAAACAAAGAAGAAGAAAAAATAAATAAAAAGTAAAGCATTCAGAAAATAGAAGCAAATAAGAAGGAAGAATTCTAAATTATCCAAAACCCTTCAGCCAAAAAGTATTGGATTATACCATTATATAGTTAAAAACTCCTTCTCACATCAGTGTTTGTTTATTCCATCAAAGAAAATTAATTCAAAACACAGATTTTAAATGGCCACAGACTCAATTTTCAGTATCATTTCTAAAATACTAATAAAAATGTTAAAATGTCTCCTTTTTGAAACTCATGTGCAGGTTTCATCACAATGCACTGGAAGCAATCAAGCAAAATAAAATGAAACACAAATGATTCCTCTGTAAATAGCAGTCCTGGCAATGCTACTCTAACACTGTGCTAGAAAGTTATTATCAAATGCACGATAGTCTAAGTTCTGACTCACCGAATTTTATCACCCACTCTATAAGAATCTGAGCCTTCCCCAAAGCAGCTGTATCTCTAACCCAGATGTTCTCTTGGCGCTCGCTCTTTCTTTCTGGACCTTTCTAGTATTGACTGGCACCTTCTCTCTATCCCATTTTTGTGCCAGCCCACTACCAATCTAGCAACAATGTGACATTAAACAGAAACCATACCCAGCAGCACTGTTTGAAAGTGGAAATGAGCATCTTCATTAATTTAGAAAATCCAGGACTGCATATGAACATTTTCTGCAATAATTTCTCTCCCTGATTAAGTCAATAACTAAACCAGTACTCACAGCCATATTATCCAGACCATTTGCTTTGATCGTTTCCTCTGGTTAAAAGTAAGCATTCATTCTTTCACTCTTAGGGTCTTGAAAGTAAAATGACAAATTTAGATCAAGACAAGTAATGCTCAATCTTCACAGAAATCCAGAAGACAATTCCCTATGTTTTAGCTGAGTGGCCCTGAGCTGCACATATGTGCTAACAGCGTTGTAGAAAGACAATGGACAATGCTGAGAAAGAGGCTTTGGCCAAGTTACAACATAGATGTAGTGCCATTGTATATGCTCTGTTAACTAACTGCTGACGTCTGTTCACGGACCATGTCCTTGCCATAGTTATGTTGTGAGAGTGTTTATAATAAGGATACATAAACATGGTATTCCGAAGTCAAAATGTTTTATCTCCTATTAAACGCAAACTCACAGATAATTTTGGCAATTAAAAAAGATATCTGGGGGATCCCTGGGTGGCGCAGCGGTATGGCGCCTGTCTTTGGCCCAGGGCGCGATCCTGGAGACCCGGGATCGAATCCCACGTCGGGCTCCCGGTGCATGGAGCCTGCTTCTCCCTCTGCCTGTGTCTCTGCCTCTCTCTCTCTCTCTCTCTCTCTCTCTCTCTCTGTGTGACTATCATAAATAAATTTTTTAAAAAAAGATATTTGGGGGAGAGTTAGGAAAATTCATTTTACTGGAGTGTCAAAAAGCTAAGTATTTTTTTAAAATTCTCTATACTGCAATCTAATGCCATAGTATTAAGACTCGTAAGTGGTAATAAAGTCTAGCATTGTTGACCATAAAAGAGGCTTGTAAAAGACAGTTTGAATAATAATTACACACATGTGTTTAGGTATATGTAGGCTGCCTTTGTGTCAAATTTGATATGGGATGTTATGTGGTTGCCTGTAATTCATGCCTCACAGCAAGACAGATCTTTTTATGTCAGAAACCAAATGCAAGATGGTCTGTTCTTAAACATCAATATGCCACTTGGCACCTGAATTTAAATTGTGTATTATTATTCTGTGGTTCAACAGTCTGATTATTTTTCGATAGAAATTTAATGTAAATGGCACCTGGGTATAAATAGAGAGTAGCATGTAGCTGGAGTCCAACTATCATAGACAGCATTCTGGCATTTGCTTGAAGAAAATATGATTTCCAAAGGGCAGGGGTCAGCAGTAGCAGATCACTAAGAACGGCTTCAGGACATCACTGATTCCTGGAAGATATGACTGGTGTCTTGACACCTTGGAAGTTTTCCCAGGCTACTTGGCTAAAGCAGATAAAGCTCAGTTTATGCCCTTGCTCATATGTATTTCCTTGCTAATCATGGAAAACGGAACAAGTGAGAACAGTACTTTGGATTTGATTCTGCCGGGGACAGAGCAACTCTACATTCATTCAGTCAGTCATCCAACAAATATTCATTAGGCATTTACTATGTACCCAGCATTGTATTAGATGCTAGAGATATGACAATGAGGCAAAACATATATTCTCAAGTCTTCCAAGCATGTGTTCATGAAGCATAAAGTTTAATGGGTAAGATTAACATGAAGCAAATAATCATATAAATAAATATAAAATTGTCACTATGATAAATGCTGCCCTTAAAAAGTCTATAGAATTATCAGGGCATAGAAGAAGGAAATTTGCTACAGCTAAGGAAAGCTTCTCTGGAGAAGACACAATTGAGATCAAGTCTAGAAAATAAGTTCAAATTATTAAGTGAAGAAGGAAAGAGATCATTTCTTATGCTAGGAACAAATGTGTGGAGGCCCCACAAAGCAGAAGGAACACATGCTTGGAAGACTAGCAGATCAGGGTGGCTGAAGCAGAGAGAAGGAAGACAGGCTCTTGCAAGATGAGCCTCAAGGGGTAGGAAGAGGTCCACCATATAAGAAGTTGTTTACCAGATTAAGGGCTCATATTCTTAGCCATGTAGACAAAATTAGGCAAACATAACTATAAATAGGTCATGGATACTTATAAAAGAAATTAAAGTCAACACATCGATTCCCTAGTATCATGTACAAGAAACAATGTTGGAGTATGAAGAAGATGCCAAAGGAGTATAGCGATCCATATTCATAACACATGAGCAACCCCAACTAAGAGTAAGGAATATGGCCTATGTTGTAAGAGAGCATCTTCAAATGATATAAAGTTTTACTGAAGGAAGGGATCATGCAAATGACAAGAGGAAATGGAATCTGGGGAAAACTTCATGGGAAAAGGCTGACAAACAGCCAATAGAATTTCTACAAGTAGAAATGAAGGGTTGTGGAATTGGTACTATTCACAGAAGCATCAATGTGAGCAAAAACCAAAATCCAAAAGTGGTTGATGTTGGCTATCTTTAGGAGAAACAGTAGAAACTTCAGTTAGGTTGCGATATAGGTCATGCATGGAGATGGTGCAACACAGCAATGTCTTACATTTAAATAATGATCTATGCTTTTATTAAACTCTTTCATTTACAATCTCGATAGATCTCCAAAACAATACTATGAAGGAGAGAGGGAAGCTTTAGTAATTACTCCCATTTTTTAAAAAAATCTAGGGAGGATAAATAATTTGTCCAAGAACATACAATTAGCAAATGATTGACCCAAGATTAAAACACAGATCACAAGTTTCCACTCATTCATGATTCATGAATTTCAGTCATTCAGAATCCATCTTTATTTTGTGCTACATCTGCATATCACCCTTCTGTTATATACTTAACCATTTCTCTTTCAATCAACTTAACTTTTTCCTTAAAAAAATTTTTTAAAGGAGACTTTATATCACTCCCCAAAATGGAAAACCATTATCATTTGCCACAAATTTAAAGGTAACCATAAACATCAAGACTTTTAAGAACAAAACAATTCTAGATTCTATAGTGTTTAAAAGAGCCTGAGATATGAACATTGCTTTGTTAAAAAGAGAGATTAGCAAGTATTATAAAGGTGTTAAGAAAACATGCTGGTGAGGATATGGAGAAATGGAAACATTTCAAATGCTCCTGGTGGGTGGGAGTATAAATCAGGACAACCACTTTGCAGAGCAACTAGTCAATGTTTATATACTATATAAATATAAATATATATGTATGTGTATATGTATGTATAGTAAACATATATACTGCAAACAGCATATACTTATATCTTTATTTATAGGCATTATTTTGAATACAAAAATTCTACTTCTAGAGATATGCCCTAGAGAAAGGATCATTGAATTTTTTCTGTAAAGATCCAGATGGTAAATATTTTAAATGTTGCAGGCCATACATCTCTGGAGGAACTAGTCATCTCTGCTGTGGCAGTATCAAAAACGGTCATCAATAAAATGTAAACAAATGAGCATGGTTGAGTTCCAACAAAGCCTTATTTATAGACACTAAAATTTGATTTTCATATGGTTTTAAGGAGTGAACCATTTCTTTAAAGCTCTCTAAAAATTATGAAATGTCAAACATGTGAGAAAAATACAAAAATATTAATATGAATACACATACCACACCCAGGTTGGTTTTGTCAAAGGAGTAAACCTCTAGAAGAAGGTGGTGAATCTGTTGTACAACAAAATAAAAATAAAAGCTTGAGAGTATTTGGTGTGGAAGTTTTCAATATTCAGTGTTTTTAGAAATGTCATTGACTTTTGGTATGCATATGAAATATGTAAATAACTTTTGTAATAAAATAGCTCAGAGGATTAAAGAAAATAACCAGCAAAGTTCCTTGAAAAGAGTTAATGCTATACAATAAACGAGTATAATTATTACTAAAAGGCAGTGACATTTTGAAATGTTCAAATACTTGGTGTTGGTTGTTGAATATTTATGGAAATCACTGCCTTGTCTTTTGTCAAAACAAAACTGAATTTCCTTTTTCTCCTTTTATCTCCTCTATCACAACAGTAGGACTTCAGTTTTTGATGAAATTTCATTCATATTTTAATCATTTGGAAGTATCAACAGCTGAAACTCTTGAAAATATTGAATGTTGTTTCTTCTTTATACATAATTATGTATGGCAAAGATGATAGTAAAAACATGTCTAACAAATATCAAGTGCTTATAATATGCCAACAATGTGTTAAGTGTTTTAAAAATATAATCTCATATAATCTTTATTTAACCTTGTTCTGTAGGTTTATTACTGTTTCTGTTTTTCAGGTGAGGAAAGTGGAGACAGCTCAATATGACTTGCCCAAACATGTAAAGTTAGGACGTGAGGTGTCTAGGCATTTGAAATAAGTCCTGTTAGTTCATTAGGAGTCTTTGTCCTTAGTCACTCTGCAAGTACACTATCTCAAAATGAAAAATATTTGTAAATCAAATTCCAATAAACAAAGCAAGGAAACATCAAATTTTAACATTTCCCAAAATAAATTGGCTGTTACTAGGTTTTGGAAATCCTTTGGGTCATAAACATTCCATTATAATATGTTTTATTGTAATAAGATCTAAGTTTTTGCCACAATTCAATTTCATGGATCCAATTGCACACTTGCAATGTTCACATGTTAAATTATACTATGCAGGAGGGCTAAGACAATTTAGTATACTCCTGACTGCCATGCACTTGCTGGAACTTAAGAGATTCACTTTAAGAAAATACTTCCTCTGAATATACACCCCAGAGACCTAGGACCCCTCCAGTAAGGATGGTGCTGTTTCTGGTGTTCACAGAACACTTCAGCAACTGGCCAGTGTCTGACCATGTGCATTGCTTACCCAGGTCAGAAAGTGCTAGTGGTCTCTGTAAGAAGTCTGGCTATCACTATTATGCTACTAAAAGGTAAACAGGTATCAGGCCAACTCAGAACAATTCCATAGTCATGGCTAGTCATGAGCTTTGACTGCTAGCCTTGCCTCTCACCTGAGATATACCTCTGCAAGCTATCTGGTCAATGATCTAGTAAGAACAAATGGTCTATTGTTTAGTCAACTATTTTGTGATATTACAACCCTAAAGTTACAGTGGCTTATACCAACATTTGCTCTTTTACATAAAGGAGGCGGGTCGGCTGCAGATAGGTTGGTGACATAGGTAACCAGATAGAATCTTACCTAGGCTGAGCTTGGTCCACTGGGCCAGCTCTGTGTGTCCACTCCTCTTGAAATACAGACTGAAGAAACAGCCAGATATAGCACATGGTGTTTTCACAGTGAATGGCAGGTGGTCAAGGATAGATAGAGACAAATCACTCAAGCTCATGTAAAGTTTCTGCTCAGACATGGCATAGTTAATATGCACATGTATTCCACTAACCAAAGCATGTCACAAGACCATGGCCAAAGTGAATATGACAGGGAAGTATACATCACCTAGAGTGAAGATACTGAGAAAATTGGGGCAAAGAGAAAGCATGCAAAAATTATTTAGTGGGAAGAAGGGAACGATTGGGAACAATAGTTCAATTCACCATCATAGGAAAAATACCAAAGAAGTGGGATATATATATATCCCACTTCTATATATATATATATATATATATATATAGTGTGTGTGTATATATATATGTATATGTATATATATATGGTATTTACTTATATATATATAAATATATACAGATGCTATATAGACACATATATATGGGGTGCCTGGGTGATGGTCATTAAGAACGGCACATGATATAATGAGCACTGGGTTTTATATAAGACTGATGAATCACTGACCTCTACCTCTGAAACTAATAATACACTATAGGTTAATTAATTGAATTTAAATAAATGAATTTATAAGTATTATAGCATTCAATTTTTAACTAGTAGAAAAATCAATTTATTAAAATTATATCTATCAAATTTTTTATATTTTGGGAGAAATCTCAATGTCTATTCATCTTATGTTTCCACATGAAGGCACTTTCAGCGTCTCTCAACCTCGTTCACTCCTGCCAGGACATACAATAATACAGGCATTTAGAAGTGTCTGAGCATTCATGAGCAGGTCATCAGCTCTGCTTAGTGGAGAGTATGCTCTGGTGTATCTTCTTTCATAAGGAAAGAGGGCAGTCCCTGTATAGCTGTGCCAGTGACTAGATGTGTAGTCTGTCCAGAGGGAATCTAGCAAGCCTATTGTGACTCCATACTTACTTATATCTTCAGTTCAGCTGCTATTAGTAATTCAAGATCCATCTGCCTGACTTCTATTTTTAAAGATTGTATTTATTTTTTCATGAGAGACACAGAGAGAGAGGCAGAGACACAGGTAGAGGGAGAAGTAGGCTCCCTCAGGGAGCCTGATGCAGGACTCAATCCCAGGACCCCAGGATCACGACCTGAGCCAAAGGCAGACACTCAACCACTTACTCACCCAGGTGTCCCCATCTGTCTGACTTCTATGTTCATTTCTCAGTTGGGTTCCACCTTTAGGCAGGAGTCTTTACTGACTCCTCCCTAAAACTCTGATAATAATAATAACAATAATAATTATTATTTATTAAATACCTACAGTTTAAATATATCAGTTCATTTAATTATCACAAGAAGCCTGAAAATTGCTAAGTTTACTAAGTTGAAGAAACAAGCCTCATAATGGCCACATGATCCTCTTGAGGTCGCACAGCTAATAAGTTGGTAGACTGAACAGCAACACCAGGTTTATCGGAAGCCAGCACGGTTGTGCCCTATCCCAACCCAGACCCTTCTGTGTGTAGTAAAAGTGGGAGAGGATGGCAGGAAAGGCATGAGAAGGCAAAATGTCTGGGAGGTCAGGTATTTTATTTTCTTGGCTTCCTTATTTTTAAGCAAATTTTATTGTTAATAATTAAAGCATGTTTTACTGTAGAGCTTTTTCATCTTCCTGTGAATTTCAGTAATTTATTAATGTAGCTTGGATTTTGTTAGAAGACAATAGTAAAAAAAAAATAAAAAAAGTAAAAAAAAATATAAAAAAATAGTAAAAAAAAAGAAGACAATAGTAAGATAGGGTTTAATTCAAAGAAATTTTCATTAATGTGAATTTTTACAAATATCTCTCTATTCTGATATGAAGATATACTAATACAGAGACAGGTAATGACCCCTCTGCACACTTTTGTTCAAGACCTGGATTTTACAAAACTTTCTACCACGCTTAAACCCTTCGGTGATTGACTGTTTTCAAATTGTGGTAATTGGAATTGTGACCTCTAGCTATATAATTACACAACTCTTGGATTTAGCCAGAGTTAAGGTAAGAAAATTTTCACATAGTGGGTGACACATAGTGGGATTTTTTTGTTCTTTATCTGGTATTTTGATATTTATCTGATCCTTTAGAAAGGATATTTATGTAACTTTTTAGGCTTCTGGTTTTAATTTTGATGACAGTATGATACCATGTCTCTTTTTCTTTAAGCCCTGAGATTAATAAAATGTATTCTTGGAGACTTCCCATTCACATAAGTGCCATTATCTCAAAGTCTTGATATAGGGAAACACCAGAAACCTCAATTCCTTCTGCCCTTTTCTCTGTGTTACTTGTCAAACAGTTATTGGAAATGAGCCTCTGACCTTTTTTTCTCCCACACAATTTCTAATAAAGATGCTGCCACACGACCGTATCCTAGTAACTAGGTTTTACACTGAGAAAGACGATTAAGAAAGAGTCCAAGATAGGGCTGGTTTCGAACATCAGCAAAGGTAATTTGCTAGTCTTGCTCTCTTTTTCAATTTCCTTAATTTAGATGAATAACTCATCTAAGCTTAATGTTCTTTCTGATAAAAATACTGTCCTATGGACCCAAATTAGCATATTTGCTTTTGATTACCTTGCAGAACTATTTGCTCTCTTTTCTAAAAAGCTCAATAATTCATATAAGGCTCAGAGGAATAAAATCACTATGTGTGGCTGAAAAATCCCAACTCCCCTGCTGGGGTTAAATGGCAGGCTTCAAAGAATTTTTTAAATAAATAATCAAGAGAAATTCTCCATCTTGCCTCTGAACTGCTACATAAGCAGTTCCTTAGTCATTGGACTCTGCAAAGACACAGAAAAGCAGTAGTTCTACAAGCAGGTAGTACAAAGCAAGGACTTCCCATCTTGCACCAAGGGCAGACTAGAACTGCTCTCCCGCAGGACTTGGTGGGACTAGAGTCCTCAACTTAGAATTCAGTAAGCTTGCTTTTATACTCCTAGAGCCTGAGAGCACAAAATGTACTCTTCCCAAGCCGATGTGAGAAGAGAGGCAAGACTATGTGGATACCCTGGAGAAGAGACCTCTGCTCTTTGAGCTGTCTGCTGGGCAGAAGGGGAAAAGCTTGGGAAGAAGGCCTGGGTGGGTTTGTCGCTGTGTTACAAATGGCATTTTTGCTTTCCAGTTCACAGAGTAAGCAAGGGCTGGGTGCAGATGCCTGGCTTGGCACCTCCACCTAACCCTTGCTTCCTCCCAGTCTGAGCTTTTGAGCTTGGTATGCCTCTGTCACTTAGTATCAGGAAAGCCATAATTGGGCAGAATCCAGTAGCTTTAGGTTGTGAACACAAAAGTAGGTTTCCTAAAACCACTATTCCCCCCCATCTGCTGCCCTTACCTAATCTAGGAATGTTCATGATGGCAACTCACTGGGTGGGCAGGTCTGTGGGTCAGAGCCGACGTGCAGTAGGTTCACTTAACAGGAGAATCACACTCTTCCAGGAGATTCTTCACTGTAACATGTCTAAAGAAATTTCTCAGGAATGTTAAGTCCTTCTTAGACATACACTTTTCAGTACTCAGGTGGTGCTTTTTCCTCCGATTTTCCTGAAATCAGTCTGCCCCACACCAATGGGACTATGGGCTCGCGTTGGCCAGTTATGCCAGCTACACTCAGGTTCCTTACCTAAATGGTTCAGGCATCTGCTTCTTTTCTTTCTTCCTTTACTGCAAAAGGGCTCCATATGTCTTGTTTTAGCACAGTATGCTTACAGCCACAGCAGATTAAACAATGCCAATTGAGAACCATATGGCAAAATATGAAAATCCAAATCAAATTTATATCACTAGAATATAAGATTTCCTGAATTTTAGTTTTTCATACACCGTCATGAGGTCATATCTGCATTCCACCTGTAGTGTGAGTTGTTTAATATTTTTCACTAAGATGACTCACGTTTGTACTCCTGAACATTAACTTCAGAGGAAGCTACCATAAGGGTAATATCTTACTCATCATAAATTTAAAAAATAAATATAAAATAAATATGCGATCATTAGAATACAAACATTTTCATGCCCCCTGAAAATCATCTTGCAAACCAACAGTGGTTGCATACCATATTTTGAAAAATTCTGGTGTGTAGGCTTAAAATTTACAAGTACTTCTAGTAAACAGTAATTCACTTAATTATTTACAAAAACCCAGTATAATAATCCTTATTTTAGAGATGAGAAACAGGCACTTGCTCCAAAACGAGTTTTCAGGCTGAAAGAGACATTGACATTGCTTTTATTTGAGGCCCATCTTTTCTAATTTTTCACAATGGATGTGTGTGCTCCCCGGGATCATTTGTGGTCTAAGAGCCTAAAATTCCAGGCTTCATTTCTTTTAGAACAACGTTTCTTTTGGTTCCATGCATACCATAAAAAAAAAAAAAAACTCCACTTGTGACTGTCCACATTTTGGTTGCACTAAAACTGTGCCAAAATCATATATTTGAAGTAACTGATGATTGAACAAAGAAAAATTCCTCATAACATAAACATTCTATTTGGTAAGACAAGTGTTATTTTTCTTACCGTTTGGCAGATTAAAAAAATCAAGCATTTAAATAATTTGTCCCAAGTCAAACATATTTCTATAAAACTAGAAACAAAAAAAAGTTAAAAATTTTTATAAGACTCAAGTGGAGTTTAATATAGCACTTTATAAAGTACATTAGAAGACAGCAGCACTTTGAAAATTCTCCTAGTAAAAATATATTTAAAACATATAAACAATTTGATTGGAATAAAATGCCCTGATGATTTCTTCACCAAATTAATGAAGAGGTAAATTGTAATCATCTAAAACTAATAGCGAACCTAAAATTTCAGATAAAACAACATTCAGTTAATTAGTCAAAAGGAAAGATATTACACAAATGTTCAATTAAAATATCCATAAAATAAGAAAAAAAGACTGGCATTATTACTATGCCATTACACATTATATTAATTCATGCTACAAATAAATATGTTTTTAACAAATGACCATGGCCTCCACACTAATTTAGTTTACTTCCAAATATAAGTGTAATATGGGAATTTACACTTTCTAAGTGATAGAGAAGAATATCAAATAAATATTTCTCCCCCATTCCCTCTTTCACTCTCCCTTTGCCTAATCCTACTTTCTATTTCCATTCCTCAGAGGTAATTTTTGTGGAGTTCCTTGTATACTCTTACTGAAAAATTTGTTGAATATTTATATTCTTTGTTTTTAGGCAAATAGTATCCAAAATATTTATATCCACACTATTATGATCCACTTATTCTTGATCCCAGATATCTCTTCAAATCACCAAATACCAAACTTTTGTATTCTCTCAGTGGTAGCAGTGTTCTATTGAAGGTATGTGCAACCATTTATACTAGTGTTTGGAAGATTTTTTTCTGCAAAAGGTCATATTGCTATATGACCTAAATATTTGAGGCTTTGTAAGCTATAATGATGTTTTTCACAGCTATTCAACTCTGCCATGAACAATATATAATTGATGGGTGTGGTTGTATTCTAATAAAACTACAGAAACAGGCTGCAGACTGGATTTGGCCCACAGGCCATAGTTTACTGAATCTTGACTTGTAAAGTCAGTCACATAATGGTGGAAACAGTTATTACTTGTTTGTTGCTATGAAAAAAAGTGCTGCTATGAAACTCTATAATGCATATATATTTGCTTCATCAAGGTAGAATGAATCTATTACCAGGTATTTAAAATATTGCCTTTCAAACGCAACTGAATACACATTCTTCTCAAGTGCACATGGAACTTTCTCCAGGATAGACCACATACTGGGTCACAAATCAGGTCTTAATCGATACCAAAAGATTGGGATTGTCCCCTGCATATTTTTAGACTATAATGCTTTGAAACTAGAACTCAATCACAAGAAGTTTAGAAGAAATTCAAACACGTGAAGGTTAAAGATCATCCTGCTAAAAGATGAAAGGATCAACCAGGAAATTAGAGAAGAATTTAAAAAATTCATGGAAACTAATGAGAATGAAGATACAACCATTCAAAATCTTTGGGATACAGCAAAAGCAGTCCTGAGGGGGAAATACATCGCAATACAAGCATCCATCAAAAAACTGGAAAGAACTCGAATACAAAAACTAACCTTGCACCTAAAGGAGCTGGAAAAGAACAGCAAATAAAACCTTCACCCATCAGAAGAAGAGAATTAATAAAGATTCAAGCAAAACTCAATGAAATAGAGACCAGAAGAACTGTGGAAAAGAACAACAAAACCAGGAGTTGGTTCTTTGAAAGAATTAATAAGATAGATAAACCATTATCCAGCCTTATTAAAAAGAAGAGAGAAAAGACTCAAATAAATGAAATCATGAATGAAAAAGGAGAGATCACCACCAATACCAAGGAAATGCAAACGATCTTAAAAACTTATTTTGAGCAGCTATACGCCAATAAATTAGGCAATCTAGAAGAAATGGCCGCATTTCTGGAAAACCACAAACTGCCAAAACTGGAACAGGAATAAATAGAAAACCTGAACAGGCAAATAACCAGGGAGGAAATGGAAGCAGTCATCAGAAACCTCCCAAGACACATAACTCCAGGGCCAGATGAGTTCCCAGGGGAATTCCATCAAATGTTTAAAGAAGAAACCATACCTATTCTACTAAAGCTGTTCAGAAGATAGAAAGAGATAGAATACTTCCAAACTCATTCTATGAGGCCAGCATCCCCTTAATTCCCAAACTAGACAAAGACCCCACCAAAAAGGAGGATTATAGAGCAATATCCCTGATGAAGACAGATGCAAAAATTCTCAACAAGATACTACCCAATAGGATCCAACAGCACATTAAGAAGATTACTCACAATGACCAAGTGGGATTTATCCCCGGGATGCAAGCCTGGTTCAACACTTGTAAAGCAATCAACATGATAGATCAAATCAACAAGAGAAAATTCAAGAACCATAAGATCCTCTCGATAGATGCAGAAAAAGCATTTGACAAAATACAGCATCCATTACTGATCAAAACTCTTCAGAGTGTAGGGATAGAGGGAACATTCCTCAGCATTGAAAAGCCATCTACTAAAAGCCCACAGCAAATATAATTCTCAATGGGGAAACACTGGGAGCCTTTCCTCTAAGATCAGGAACACAAGAGGGATGCCCACTCTCACCACTACTATTCAACATAGTACTGGAAGTCCTAGCCTCAGCAATCAGGCAACAAAAAGAAATAAAAGGCATTAAAATTGGCAAAGAAGAAGTCAAACTCTCCCTCTTCTCAGATGACATGATACTGTACATATAAAATCCAAAAGACTCCACCCCAAAATTGCTAGAACTCATACAGCAATTCAGCAGTGTGGCAGGATACAAAATCAATGCCCAGAAGTCAGTAGCATTTCTATACACTAACAATGAGACTAAGGAAAGACAAATTAGAGAGTCAATCCCATTTACAATTGCACCCAAAAGCATAAGATACCTAGGAATGAACCTAACCAAAGAGGTAAAGGATCTATACCCCAAAAACTACAGAACACTTCTGAAAGAAATTGAGGAAGACACAAAGAGATGGAAAAATATTCCATGCTCATGGATTGGCAGAATTAATATTGTGAAAATGTCAATGCTACCCAGGGCAATTTACATGTTCAATGCAATCCCTCTCAAAATACCATGGACTTTCTTCAAAGAGTTGGAACAAATCATCTTAAGATTTGTGTGGAATCAGAAAAGACCCCGAATAGCCAGGGGAACATTGAAAAAGAAAACCTGAGCTGGGGGCATCACAATGCCAGATTTCAGGTTGTACTACAAAGCTGTGGTCATCAAGACAGTGTGGTACTGGCACAAAAACAGACACATAGATCAATGGAACAGAATAGAGAATCCAGAAGTGGACCCTCAACTTTATGGCCAACTAAACTAATATTCGACAAAGCAGGAAAGACTATCCACTGGAAACAAGTCTCTTCAATAAATGGTGCTGGGAAAATTGGACATCCACATGCAGAAGAATGAAACTAGAGCATTCTCTTACACCATACACAAAGATAAACTCAAAATGGATGAAAGATCTAAATGTGAGACAAGATTCCATCAAAATCTTAGAGGACAGTGCAGGCAACACCCTTTTTAAATTTGGCCACGGTAACTTCTTGCAAGATACATCCATGAAGGCAAGGGAAACAAAAGCAAAAATGAATGATTGGGACTTCATCAAGATAAAAAAGCTGCTGCACAGCAAAATAAACAGTCAACAAAACTAAAAGACAACCTACAGAATGGGAGAAGATATTTGCAAATGATATATCAGATAAAGGACTAATATCCAAGATCTATAAAGAACTTATTAAACTCAACAGCAAAGAAACAATCCAATCATGAAACAGGCAAACGAAATGAACAGAAATTTCAGAGGAAGACATAGACATGGCCAACAAGCACGTGAGAAAATGCTCCGCATCACTGGCCATCAGAGAAAGACAAATCAAAACCACAATGAGATACCACCTCACACCAGGGAGAATGGTGAAAATTAAGAAGATAGGAAACCACAAATGTTGGAGAGCATTTGGAGAAAGGGGAACCCTCCTGCACTGTTGGTGAGAATGTGAACTGGTGCAGCCAATCTGGAAAACTGTGTGGAGGTTCCTCAAAGAGTTAAAAATGGACCTGCCCTACGACCCAGCAATTGCACTGCTGGGGATTTACCCCAAAGATACAGATGCAGTGAAACGCCGGGACACCTGAACCCCAATGTTTACAGCAGCAATGGCCACAATAGACAAACTGTGGAAGGAGCCTCGGTGTCTCTCAAAAGATGAATGGATAAAGAAGATGTGGTTTATGTATACAATGGAATATTCCTCAGCCATTAGAAACGACAAATACCCACCATTTGCTTCGACATGGATGGAACTGGAGGGTATTATGCTGAGTGAAGTAAGTCAATCGGAGAAGGACAAATATATGGTCTCATTCATTTGGGGAATATAAAAATAGTGAAAGGGAATAAAGGGGAAAGGAAAGAAAATGAGTGGGAAATATCAGAGAGGAAGACAGAATATAAGAGACACCTAACTCTGGGAAACGAACTAAGGGTGGTGGAAGGGGAGGTGGGTGGGGGTTTGGGGTGACTAGGTGATGGGCACTGATGGGGGCACTTGATGGGATGAGCACTGGGTGTTATGCTATATGTTGGCAAATTGAACTCCAATAAATAAATAAATAAATAAATAAATAAATAAATAAATAAATAAAAAATAAATAAAATATTGCCTTAAAATAAGAAGACAATCTTGTATATTCTGGCCTTCTTTCCATCAAGTCCATGCAGTCTATCCATGGACAAATGGGCATTTTCTGTCTGGGCCCAGTTAATTTTTTGATCTGGTCCATTTCTCACCCTTACAATAGCTAAGTGAAAAATCCAAAGATTCAAATCTATTATTGTATCTAGTTCCTATGTCCCTGTCTCATGTTATCTAGAGATTAGTGACAGAGTGTCATCCTTTTGGGAGAGAATTATCTAACTCAAAGGTTACATGTAAATAGAAACACCTGGAAAAAACCGAATGGAGAATAAATGCAATGCCTGTCCTTTTTTTTTTTCTTTTTCTCTTTTACTTTTTACTTTGTTCTTTTTTTTTTTTTTTCCTGAGACTCTTCTTAGCTAGTTGAATTTATCAGCAGAATAGTACCAGATACAATAGGAAGTTTCTGAGATCAGCTTTTAGTGTTTAATTAAAGACCTCAAAGATACAAAGATAACAGCTACTTCAAAGGATAGAGAGGCTACTACTCTCAACTGCAGAGAATTTAGAAAAACAGAACATTAGATCAGGTGTTATCACAGAGGATGGTTGGCACAATTTCTTCCTCTTCCTTGAGTTAAGAATTCCTGGCAAGACACCTGCAGGTAGAGTTAAGCAAGAGCCTCTGCTCCTACCCCTCTAAAATAGTCTCCCAATCAGCACATGCACATATATGAATTGCAACTCATTTTTCTTTATCACTGAAGTGCCTGTTTGAATTATTATTAATAGTGATAGCATCCTCATTTCCTTTCTTGTGCTTAAAAAAATAAAGTTGAGGAAGGTGTCCATGATGGCAGCACAGAAAGATCTCGAACTTATCTCCTGCCATGAACACACCAAATCTATAGCTACATCTGAATCATTTCTGTCTAAAATGATTATTCTCCACAACAAAAGGTAAAAGGACCACATCGATTCAGGTAGCAGGGGCAGACACTCAATCTCACAAAAATAAAACATGTTCCCCATGCACCAGGATACAACAGGGAGGGATCTCACCAGGCAGGTACTTCTCCTAGAGGAGCAAAGGGTTGGTGCCCCATATCAGGCACTCTGGCCCCTGCACTGGAGAACAAAGTTCCCATACTGTGTGGGTTAGAAAACCAAAGAAGCAAATGTCCAGGCATCCCTAAGTGCTATTGGAAACTGAGATTTCCCTCTTAGAGGGCTCATGTGTTATCTTGCTGGCCCCAAGACCCAGGGAGAAAACATCAGATTGAAAAGCACCTAGATTATACATAAGGGAGAGTCATTTGCTGATCTGGGAACATTGGCTCGAAGGGCAGGGGATAATTGAGACATTCCCTGGAGATGGAAGCACTAGCAGACACCACTGTTGCCCTTTCCACATAGCCTGCTAGCACAGCTGGGTGAGCTTGGATGCAGCACCCTCCTGCTGCCTTCCTGGGACAGGTAGGCATAAGCTGTCATAGAACTTGCTAAGGCCAGAGAGTGCAAGTGGTTGCAACACTTTTCTACCCTCTGGCTGAGGCTGGCAAATGTGGGCAGCCAAGGTATTCTCCAGCTCCCAGCCTAAACCCAGTATGCATGCATAGAAGTTACTCTCCCATTGCATTGCTAAAGCCCAGTAAGCATGAACAATCAAGACATTTTCACGTTGCATATCTGAAATCCACAAACATAGCCCACCCACTATATTCTCAAGCTGCCATGTTAAAGCCAACAAGCACATACAGTCTACACAGGGGACACTTGATTACCCGACCATGGTGATCAAGAGACCTGGTGTTCTGGAGCTCCATGGGACTCTCTAACAATCAGAAAGACAGCTTTTGGCAGGCCTTTGGCCCCAGAGCAATGCACAGACAGCAGTCTGAAGTACAACTCCGAGTTCCTGTGAAAAAAAAGCCTATTTACTTAGTCTGGAGCTTTAGTCTAAGGAACAGGCCTTTAGGTTTCTCAAACATCTAAAGGTTAAGGAAGAGTTCGCAGGAAGTAAGCAGGCAAACATCATCCTTGTGCACAACCTTGGCCTTCTTCCAACTCAACAAAACTTCCCAAAGGAAGCTTATACATTCATCTGGAGCTATGATTTTTGCAACTGTCACCCAAGGGACACCTCCAAATCTCCTGAGCTAGAGGCTGGGATTATGATTGGGGCCCTATAAGACTATATATGTTTGCCTGCTTTCAAAGCTGCTACCTAAGGGTCTGATTTCCAATTAGCCTGAAACTAGGTGATAAATGAGGTTCCTCCCCTTGGTCACTGACAGGTCTTGGCACACACACCCTCAACAATGAAGATGTATCAAGGATAAATTAGGTGGTTTAGACAATCACAAAGGTTCAAGCAACAACCAAAAGGCTAGAACATTGTTAAATGAAAAAGATTATCACTTACACAAGGCCACTAAGAGACAAAGAGGTAACTGTTTTGCCTGATACATAGAAATAAACACAGAGAGTTAAGCAAAGTGAAGCAACAGAAATATTTTTGCAAATGAAAGAACAAGATAAAACATCAGAAAAATAACTTAATAATACAGAGATAAGTAATCTACCTGATAAGAAATGCATAGTGTTGGTCATAAAGATGCTCACTGAACAAAGATTGACCAGACAAGGATGCACAAAGAAAAAATATTACAGGCCAATATCCCTGGTGAACATAGATACAAAAATCCTCAACAAAAAATTGACAAACCAAATATGGCAATACATTAAAAGGATCACACACCCATAATTAAGTGGAATTTATTCCAAGAATGCAAGGATAGTTCAACATTCATAAATCAGTCAACACAATATGCCACATTAACAAAATGAAAGATAAAAATCATACGATCATCTTAATAGATGCAATTAAAAAATTTGACAAAATTAAACATCTAAAAAATTCTTAACAAAGTAAGTATACAGGAAATGTACTTCAACATGACAAAGGCCATATATAACAAATGCACTACTAACATCATATTCAATGGTGAGGAGCTGAAATTTTTTCCTCTAAGGTCAGGAGAAAGACTAGGATGCTTACTATTCCCACTTTTATTTAACATAGTATTGGAAGTCCTAGCCATAAAAATTAGACAATAAAAAGAAACAAAAGGCATAAAAGTGAGAAATAAAACTGTTATTATTTGCAGATGATATAGTACTATATATACAGAAAACCCTAAGACTCCACCAAAAAACTACTAGAACTAATGAATGAATTCACTAAAGTTGCAGGATACAAAATTAGTATACAAAAATCTGTTGCATTTCAAACAAACTATCAGAGGAAAAACTCAAGAAAATAATTCTATCTATAATCAGATCAAAAAGGATAAAAAACCTAAGAATAGATTTAACAAAGAAGTGAAAGATCTGTATTTTGAAAACTATAAGACATTGATGAAAGAAATTAAAGATGATACAATTAAATAGAAAAATACTCAGTGCTCATGCATTAGAAGAATTAATATTGTTAAAATACCCATACTACCCAATGCAATCTACAGATTCAATGCAATCCCTATAGAAATTCCAATGACATTTTTCATGAACTAAAACAAATAATTCTAAAATTTGTGTGGAACCACAAAAGACCCCAAATAGTCAAAACAACCTTGAGAAAAAAGAACAAAGCCAGAAGTATCATGCTCTTTTTCCAAGCTCTACTACAAAGCTATGTAATCAAAACAGTATTATTGGTATGAAGACAGACATATGGATCAATGGAAGAGAATAGAGAGCCCAGAAATAAACCCATGCATAGATGGTCAATTAATTTACAGTGAATGAGGAAAGAATATACAATGAGGAAAGAACTGTCTCTTCAATAAATGATTTTGAGAAAACTGGACAGCTACATGACAAAGAATGGAACTAGACCACTTTTGCATATCATGCAAAAATCAACTCAAAATAGATTAAAGACTTGGATGTGTGACCTGTAATCATAAAGTCCTTAAAACAAAACAGTAAGTTCCTTGATATCTGTCTCAGCAATATTTTTAATTGAAATATAATTGGCACACACACACAAAAAAATAATTGGCACACAATGTTATATTAATTTATGTTTACAAAATATTGATTAAATAATTCTAGACATTACTGAATGCTCACCACTTTAGGTATAGTCACCATCTATCACCATACAATATTATAACATTATTGACTATATTCCCCATACTGTTAATTTTCATCTCCATGGATTATTTATTTTGTAACTGTAAGTTTGTATCTCTTAATCTCCTTCTATTTCACTCATCTCTTCACCCTTCAGGCAATCACCAGTTTATTTTCTATATTTAAGAGTTTTTTTTTTTTTTTTTAACATTTATTATATAAGTGAAATAATATGGTATTTGTCACTGTCTTATTTATTTAACATAATACCTTCTAGGTCCATCCATGCTATCACAAATAGCAAGATTTCATTCTTTTATGGTTCGATAATATTCCATTGTATATATGTACCACCAAGGGAAGGGGTGGTAGGGAGTGCTGAAATAGGTGAAGAGGATTAGAAACATAAATTTCCTGTTATAAAATAAATAAGAAATTAGGATATAATATACAGCATGGGGAATATAATCAACAATATTGTGTTAATTTTATAAGGTGAAAGATGGTGACTGGACTTATTATGGTGACCATTCCCCAACATATACAAATTTCAAATCACTGTAGTATACACTGAAATAATATAATATTGTATGTCAATTACACCTCAATAAATTAAAAAAATAAATAAACGGACAACCAACAAATAGGTAAATAAAGTCCCATGTGTTTGATTCACCATCATCCCATCAGACAATTAGGCTGAGATTTTTGAATAATTAGCTTTGTGCTTAAAATTTATTAAATATATGACTGAAGGTCTTACCTTTAGAGGGTAACACTCACCACCTGAACTAGGTAGGTCCCAAACTAACAAAGGAGATATAGAGACCTTTAAGAATTACTGATATGGCAGTTAATATTAATCTGAATTTGAAATTTAACTTGACAGAAATCCATTCAGGCTCATTAGATTCTAGCAATGTCATGGTTTGCATGATTGTCACTTCTGTCATGAGCTAGCTTATCTTAACCAAGGGTATCTGGCATATCCCACCTCATAAAAAGAAAAGGTTATATCCTTTCAGTGTTCATCCTCTCTGAGCCCTTCCCACTTATCTGTGGGAATGTCTATCTTTCCTCTCTAGTGTCTCACCCCCTTTTCCATAATAAGTCTATGAAGTCCAAGGGTATTTATTCAAATTAGGACTGTCAGTCCTGGTTATCAGTGATCCAGAGAAAAGACATCAGAGGGTCTCATCAGTTCCCTGAAATGCATCATTCTTAATCATGTTTGCTGCTACTTCTGCCAAAAAAATTATGGAATCTGGTATAACTTTAGTGATCCAGATATGATCCTCACAGAAACAAAGTTTTCTGTGGCAGTTTCTCAGAAGGGAGCAAAAAAAGATCAAGTTTCTCTCTCCAGTATTATAACTACCTCTGGCCTCCCCACACACAGCATGATAGGGAACCAGAGAAAGTCTCCCAAGGATTTAGGGAGGGCATAGGATGACACCCTATGTTAAAACCTTGCAATTAGCACCCAAAAGAAATCAAGCAAAAAAAAAAAAAATCAAGCAGATGTGGGGAGGAAAGTGAGTGATATCTGTTAGGTTAACATCACCAAAGAAAAGACTAGTAGGCCAGTTTGCATAGCCTGGAATAGGACACTCTACTGGGCTTGCATGTCAGACTTTGCTAGCAGTACCTTGTCCTAAAAACCTGTATGTGCTCATTCAGAAAATCACGAAAGGGCTTTCTTGAGAAGTCCCTTCATTTTGAATATGGACTGGAAACATAATTCGACAATGTAGACACACACACACATACACACACAGAAACCATTGTTTATTACGTATAATTGCTCCACCCAAATTGCCACAAAGCAGCTGACCCTGATGTCACCTGGAACTAGCTGCAGGTAATTAAACCATCCCTTTCAGCTGCTTTCCACATAGCCTTTCCACTGCCCCAGAATAGGAACCCATCATCAAGGTGTTTGACAATATCTTATCACCCATCTCTTCCCCAGGGATGTATAAAAAAAGGAACAGGATATTAGAAGTCCAGAACAGTCAGGGAAGGGTCCTTACCTTACATCTATTTTACCAAAAGGAACTACTCAAATGGTCTTCCCCAAACAAAAAGTTCTTCTCCAGAGTATCCTGAACCCCTTGTCCTCGAGAAACTTTTATGACAACACCTCTAACTAAATACATACATATTTTTTTAAAGTTCCACATTTCTAGGCATTCCATCACACAGTGAAGTTGTACAGATACTTAACTATCTATTCAACCACAATTATTACAGTACGTGCATTAAACCAGTAGAGCAGAAACTAAAATTTTTGTTACTGTGTTAGTTTGTCACTCATTTTGAGTTAACAGTACACAGTGAACAAACTCTAAGATATTTATCTGTTTTGGAAATGTTGAGAAAGTAAATATAAGCTTTCTGCTTCATATGGATAGTTTAATCAGTGGATTTCTAAATTTCCTTCTGATCAGTAATCTCAGCAGTGAGCAGATCTATTTCTCTCCTGCTCATTCTCATCGAGACCTTGAGTTCCTTGATAGTATCTCCAGCAAGATACTTTCCAGTGAGAGCCTGGACCATGTTCAAAAACTTTCCTTATCTGGAGCTCAAATATGCCTCTTTTTTTTTTTTTTGTTTTGTTTTTTTTGTTTTTTTTTTTGTTTTTTTGTTTTTAAATATGCCTCTTTTTAAAAAAAAAAAAAAAAAAAAAATATGCCTCTTTTTGATATCTACATTTGTCCTCATCCTCAATTTTTGGATTCACCCAAAATAAATCTATTCTTACTCTCAAATCACAGCCTTTTGAATATTGACAGACAGCTACCAGGTTCTTCATAAGCTTTCCTTCTCCAGGTTAAATATCTCTGATTGTTTCAACTAATCATCTTCTTGTATGGTTTTAAGTAATTTCATCATCCTTTTTTGCCCTTTACCAGTGTTCAAAGATAAACTGAGGCAGATTAAAAATGTTAAGAGTTTATTTGAGCAAAAATTAACTGGAATCATGAAGCACAAAATCAGAAATAACTAGGAGCTCTACCAACATGAGCCAGGAAAAGACTTATATGGAGACAGTGCAGAAGGAAAGACAGGAAAGCATTTGATTGACTATAGTTTAAAGCCTAGTTGGCTGTTTGTGACTGGTTGTCCTTAGCATTTGATTTCATAACCTTAAGGCGTTTATTGGCTTAGGTTTTGGTTTGCTTACATAGGCCACCACATCAATCTAATGGCCTCTTTATTTAATTAATTTAACACCAGACACACATCAGAGGAGAATAAACATCCTTAGTTGCAAGAACATTGCATCTAGAGTATTCCATATAGTTGATCGTAATAATAATGTTAATGGTAACAACAAATACTAATGTGTACCAACTATATGTAAGGATGGTTCTGATTGATTTACATGCCCTAACTCTCTTACCACCTCAATAATTCTAATGTCAGGTTGGGTTCTCCATCTACCTATGCTGTTTGTTACACAAACATACTTGAAAAGATAGTCCATCAAAAAAAGGTGATGTGAGATATGCAGAAATGCTATGGAAAATTGTCTCCCAAAAAATGCCAAGAGTAAAACGCCATGACTTTCTATCCATCTAAGAGGGAAACAAAATCAAAATATAATTATAAAACACCATGAAAATTTCTATAATATGAGTAAGACTAGGAAGCTGCAGGCACATACAAAAGTAGACACCAGTGACTGGTTAAGACTATGATGAGCTCACTGAAGGTGGCAATCATGCTTTCTCATGATTGGTGTCTAAAAAGTTTTCTAGAATTTAGTAAGTTCATAATAACATTTGTAGGAAATAGGAAGAAAGGAAGGGTAGGATATCTCATGACCATAAAATTTACCAGCATGCAAAAGATATTAACTATTTTATGCAGTAAAAATTTGAGCCCTAAAGATTTTAAGCTTTGGCTGAATGATGGCAATGGAAACATTTGCAAAATAGTCTTAAAAAGTTAAATAACCTAAAAAAGTCAAATGACCTTTTTGTCCTCATTTTTTTTATAGCAAATGACAATGCCCAATAACTTGAACACCAATACGTCATGCTTGATATTCAGATTAGTATATTTGAATAATTAGTTACTGCATTTCAGAAACATTTTCAGATGAATAATCATAAATATACAACATGAAGCATGCATTTACTCATTCTGCCATTTTTTTCTAGAAGGTCATTAAAGGTCTTGTGTAGCTTTAGCACTGAATGTGTTGCAATTACTCTAAGCGTCTCATTTTATAAGTTTCAAGTTAAATCTGTTGTTATATCTTATTTTCTCCCATATTTTATTCTTCACAACAGAGGTGGAGTGTAGAGTAACGTCTCCAACTCATTGAGTTTCAGTCTTGGGCATTCCAGAAAACTTTGATAAGGATACTTCTGTCAGACTAGAGAAGGACCAGTTGTGTTCATGATATATAGTAAGATATAAAAAAAAAGAAAGAAAGAAAAGAGAAGAAAGGACAACAGAGACAAAAAGTTCAAAATCTTTTCTACAAACTTTTGAACTCAAGAGTTCTTTAAGATTCTATCTGGAAAGGAGAACACAAGACTGAAAAAGCCTGTCTTCCAAATCATTCATAACTCTTTTCTTTTAAACACTGAGGAAGAAAATAACCTCTCTTGATATTGAACATATTTGACAGAGCATATTTTTTTAAAAATGCATCTTCATGTGTGGGCCAATAGCATCTACTTCAACTTCACGGATCACTGAACTTAGTCCATAGCTTTACCCCATCTCTATCCTTTACTCTGTGTCTGTCTCATCACTGTCAATGACTAAGCTTCTACTTCATGAAGCAAACAAGGATCACTGGGCATGATCCCAATTCGATTGAACAAATACTTATTGCATGCCTACCACATGTAGTAATTTATTGACTGCAGGCATTCAAAGACAGGTAGAACATCATCTCTACTTTCAAGAGCTTGCCTTCCCACCCCTACGGCTTTTTCCACCTAAACATTTATCCACATCTATTCCTTCTTTCCTCTTTCAGTCTAAGCTCGCTTAAGGCTAAGTCTTCAAACAGAACTCTTAATTATATCTTTCCCTCATTCCTCATGTTCCTTGCTTATAACTCCATCTGATTTCACCTTATAAACCTCTTACTTTTTATTGGCTAAGGTCAAGAGTGTGCAGAGGTACCAATGAAACAAGAATGACAGAATATTGACAAATGTTGAAGCTGTGTGATGAGTTCACAGAGGTTAATTATAACACTTGCTTATTTTGTATATATTTGAAATTTTCCATTTTAAAAAG
This sequence comes from Canis lupus familiaris, assembly GCF_011100685.1. Taxonomy (NCBI): domain Eukaryota; kingdom Metazoa; phylum Chordata; class Mammalia; order Carnivora; family Canidae; genus Canis; species Canis lupus. The sequence continues at coordinate 16,578,710 of NC_049229.1, read as the reverse complement.
TCTAAAAAGAGATATGCCAACCAGAGAACTGTTTGGGTACTATAGAACTCTTTTATTTCTCAGTGACTCTGGTCATTTTTAACATAAATAAACAATTTTTTTTCCACATCTGCACTGCTCCCTTGCTGTGGTTGATACTAATTCTGGGTGTAAAAGAAAATCTGAGAGGAAGTAGAGTGTCTAAATCAATGTGTATCTAATTACGTCTCACCCTCGTTAAAAGTCCCTTGTTGGCTCTTTGAGGAAAAAAATTCAAACTCTTTAAAATGGCATTCATAACTTCAGAACTTCCCATATTATCTCACTTATATCTTCAGCTTGATCTCCCTCAATATTTGCCCATATCATTCAGCATGGACACATCAGCTACTTCCATGTCAGTGAATTTGCTACGAACTCTTACACCTTCTTGACCTTATACATACTAATCTCTGCCTAGAGAGACAGCCTCATCCCCCAGGTCTCCTGGCCAGTTCTTATCCACCTTCATCAATGTAGCGAAATACTACAGAATGTGTACTGTCTTGTCCATCGTCACACTCTGTCATACTACACACTCTGTCATCCTCACACTCTGTTACTCACATGCTTCCCCCACTACACTGTGAGAAGCTTGGAGGCTGAGTCTGTGCCTCATTCACCTTTCTATTCTCGGCACCAGCCTAATGATTACAACTCGGTAGATGTTAAAATTCCTGCTAAATTAATCAATGGATAAATATAAATGAAATGCTAAGGACATAGGCATATCATATAGAAATATATACACTAAAGATGCAGGCTTATCATATGAAAACATAAAGATATATCATAGCTGATAAAATTAAGAGGCACCAGAAAAGTTTTCTGATGACTAATTTGAATATGAAAGAATCTCATAGAGCCTAATAAAATATTTTAGGGGATACAGTGATGATTGAAACAACGCCTCCAAGCTCACATAGCTTACATACTATTTAAGGTATACAGATAATTAACAAACACAGAATATAGCATGAAGTAGTGATAAGTGTAATGAAAATAAAATTAAGGCAAGGCCAGAGTTGGCAGGAGTGATAGATGACATAAAGAGGCGAGTATAAGTTTCTTTGGGGAGGTAATATTTGAATAGAAATCTGAATGAAGAAAAGTAGTAAGTTGATAATCAGGAGGAAAAGCAGTCAGAATACAAGGACCCAAAAGTGAAAAGATACAGAATTGGTAATTTCAGTAAATAGGAATCCTTGTGTCAAAACCTGAAATTCTGCCTCCAGAAAGATGTGTCCTTCGGGGTCCTTCAGGCTTTTATTCTTCTCCATTTTTTATTAATAAGCAAACACTCTTAGGAGCAGTGACATTTCAACTAAGGATTAATTAACAACCTGCAGAGAATAAAACAAGAGTAGGAGGGTAAAGTGAATCGCAGGACCAGAGCACACTAAGCCATGCCCAGGTCATTGCTGTACCTACACTGGTCCCGGGTAGAGACGATGACCTATTGAGATAACCTATGTACAAGTGAGGTGGGAAACAAAGTGATGTTGCTGCTTCCTGTCCTCCCAATTGTGCACACCCCATCTCCTCCACCCACTTTGCCCAATTAAAAAGCATCTTCTAAACAGCATCAGGGTCAGTGGCAAGAAGGATTTTAAATTCTGAGATGTTATCAGTCACTCTAAAGAAAATAAAAGAATCAATTATTTTAACTTTGAGCAAATGACCCTGCAATGGCAAGGCAGAAAAATGTGGTCCTTGCAAGTCCAGGCAGCTTTGAGTTCATAGCAGTGACTCTGCCACTGATACCTTTTAGCAGTGGCACTAACAGGATGGCTAGTAATACAGGCTCCGGAGGCTAAGATCACTCACGCTGTGAAAGGAAAAACACATGCTGCCCTTTCAGACACTTGGAAAAATCAACAGAGCAGCAAGAGTGAGATAAAGAAGATGACAGCTCTAGCCAACGACAGGGACGTCAGGACATCAGCCAGGAAAACACATCACAGAAAGAAAGTGTCTTACTGCGCCCACAGGTGCAGTGGTCAAATTCAGGTTTCCACTCTTTCCGTGAACAGAAAGAGCTTTAACATCAAGAGTCCCCACCGCAGAGCCCTCAATAATGCCCACAGCGTGTTCTGTCTACTTTATTTGACTTAATCCTGACGAGCACTGACTCAGGTTATCATGCACAGTCCGAAGATCAGGAAACTGAGGCTCAAAGGCACATTCACAAGTGGTACAGCAAAAGCAGGTACCTAGGTTATATCACCTCAAGTCACAGGGGGCCTGCACCTGGAATGTGATCACACAGGCTGGAGAACTCTCCACTTCGCTTCTCAGGTTGCCCAGCTTCTAACCAGTTCACCCCCATCACTTGTCTCTTTCCTGCCCCTGCCCCTGCCCCTGGCAGGATGTCCTGGGAACTTGAGCGGAAGAATCAGGCTGCCCAGCTTCTAGCTCTCCTGCTAACTACCTACCTGACACTGGCGTTATTTAACGGTGCTGCATTTTTGCCTCCTCGTCTGTAAAATGAGGATGTTGATACTCAGAGTCTTTAAAGCAATGCTGGTCCCATACTGAGAGCTCAGTAAAGTTTGCCGTTACAGTTATATTCCTTTCCCCATCATGTTCTCATGTGTCCTCACATCTTCATAAGACTGGCTCTGCTTTGTCAAATCCTCCTTTCTTAACCCCCTCAAATCGTATAACCTTGCCCCTAACAACAACCCGTTCTCTTCTTCCTCCCTTTCCACCATTCCGTGTTCTGTCTGCCACTGCCTCTGCTGACAGTGCCTGGGACAGATGCAGCCCCGCCACCTAACACTACCTGGAGATAGTTCAGAAACACACCTGTGAAATTGCTGCAGAGTGGGCAACGGGAGGGCTTTGCTGAGGGTTTACAGAAGTCCGAGAACACAGAAATTTATAGCAAGTGCCACTTCCTTAGAGGCCAAGGACACTGGAACGTCTCAGGACTAATAATGAGCTCACTCTTATGCACCCATTCTTACACGACTGCTTGGAAGCAGAAGAAATCCATGCCAGCTAATGTTTCAGGCTAATTAAAAGCATGTTTACTTGCCTTATCCATATCGTTCTACTCCTTCCTGCTCACCCAGGCCAGAAGATAGAGTTTTCTGTTGATCCAGGTCCCATCTGGCACCTTTGTAGCTTATCAAATGAATTATTGCAAAAAGCAAAATGGTTAAGTCTGAGAAGAAAAAAGGGGAAAGGAGACAGAACACAACTGAATTAGTACTCCTGCCACAACAGTGGGGCATCGTGCCCATTCATACACCAGGGTGTCACTGAACCATGTTTCTTGAAGGTACATAACAGAGAATATTATATTTCTGAAACTGAAAACCTGACTTTGATCACAGCAGAAAGAAATCTTGAGGGCTGAGTCCCATGTCTTTCTCACCCAGACCCTATGGTGTTCATTCAGTACAGTGACTTCTACAACAGGAAAGCTCGACAAAATACTTACAAGGGGTGGTGATTCTCAGTTGTATAAAGATCCTTGATGGTGACAGTGTGCAGAGGGATTTCAAATCCAGTCCAAATGGTTACTGGTGCCAGGAAATACCAAGCACAAGTGAAATGGGCCAGGTGAGAAGTATGGCAAAACTGGGGTGCTGATCCCCCCTGGAAGGGCAGGGTCGCTGCTCTGCACCAGCTGATGGCCACTGTGCACAAACACAAGTCTAAAGCTGCCAGATACTTGGTTTTCCAGAAGAAGCAGGAATTTGCCTGTAACTGTTGACAACTAATTGAACTTTTTGAAAATCTTGAGGCATAGCAAACAAAACATATCTGTAGGCCCTCACCTGCAGCCTGTTGCCTCAAAAGGTCTAAGTGCTCTATTTGACACAGGACAAAGTTATTTATCATCTGGATACTTCAATTTTTCTATCATAAAGCAGGGATAATTATACCTTCTTAATGGGATTGTTTGGGGAATTAAATCTATTACTACAGGGTAAGCATTTGGACTACATGGCACAGTAAGCATTATTATTCAAGATTATATTTTTTACACGTGTACCTGGATTGATGTGAATGAAATATGCATCCTATGCAAGTCCTACATCCTGGGTTTGACTGTGGCATCTCAATAAAGAATCTCACTAGTTGGAAAAGAGCTGTCCTCTCACTTTCACAATTTGCAGCTATAGAAACTGAGTCAGAAGGGAGTCCATTTGTTGTCATAAGCATGAACATCAGCACAAAGTCATCAGCAGGAACAGGAGGCATCTTGTCAACTTGGCCATGGGTATCCTTTCCGCTGGGATGACCTCTGCTATTGCTTACGGCCATACATTTTTACCTTGTGGTTCTCCGTGCTTTTGCCATGTCAGAAAGACAAGTTTATAAAGGCAGTGAACAACCTCACCCTGTAAAAAGTCTTCAGTTATGGGCAGACTATCCATTGGTATTCAGTTTATCTTTCAAGCTAATTTGCAGAGCTTCACTACAGACATCCTGCTCGGCATCACTTAAGGACACATTTTCAAATTAGATCTGGCAAAGTAAACATCCTTGAAAAATAAGAATCCATACTCCAGAGGCCATTCTAAAGCATGGGTATTCAAACATAATAGCTCTTTAGTTCTCAGAGTGAGATCCTGAAGCAGCAGCATCAGCAATACCTAGGATCTTATTAGAGACACAGAAGCTTGGGCCTCACCAAGACCTGCCCAAATTGAATCTTCCCTCCCAGGAGATCTATGGAAATATTCAAATTTGAGAAATTAACCAAGTTATCCCTAGAATTTCCTGGAGTTTGTGTGTGATCAGGGGAAGAGGTAGGAAAAAAGGTTCACTTTCAAAATTATAGGGAAAGTTTTTACTATTTGATAATCCACAGAAGGAACAAAAAATGTCAAGAACCAGTCCTCATCATCTATTCAACGAAGGACTTCTAAAGATTCTAAAAATTGTAGAGAAATGTACAAGTTTATCCTGGACTTTGGCCCAATTTGCTGTGAGCTGAGGCTCTGGCTGGGGTATTGGCATCTGTCAGCCTGCCTGCTGGGACCTGTTGCTTGGATCTTTCCCTCCAAGGAGAGAAAGTGGCAACAAAATCAGAGCATGGTACTAAGTCCAATTTGCCAGGAAATATCTTACCACTGACAGCCTCACTCATTCCCAAGGGATGACAGAAGCAGGTAGGTAAGTCATACTTGTGCAAAAAATGAGGAAAGGAAAGCATGAGGGGAGAAAAGATGAGAATGAGAGAGAAAGGCAGGAAAGAAGAAAAGAAATAAAATCATTGTTGGGATGTTTACTTGCTCTTCCTATTTCTATCCTTCTCTCTTCTAGTAGTTGAAAAGACACTGCTTCTATGAGTTAACCTGGGCTACTTACAAGCAAGAGAGGCATCCTGTCAATGAACCTCTTGGTGGTAGGTGAGAAGAGACTACAGGGCTTTCTTTATGAACTGGAAACCCACTTTACATACAGGTAAATCCACCAAGCTTCCTCCTTCTCCCTATTTAGATCCTAGGAAGGCAGGTTCTATTCACTTAGTAAGGTAACTACCTCCTGCCTTATGTTCATGCAAGGAAGGGGTTAGTGTTGGTCCATTCCCTGAGGATTCCTTACACTGTCCTGTCAGCATGGCTGCATATCAGTGGACACTCCCAATAGGCAATGCAGCATGTGACCAGCCATCGGCACAGCCTGGTGGCTCTCACTATAAGGGAAATGCTAAAATCTACTCTCTAGAAGAAAGAGGTTATAAAATCAGCTCACTGTGCTTTAAAAATTATCTTAAATCTTCTGCTTTTGTAAATAAGACAGATTTTTAAGAAATAGCACTTGTGTGTACACATACTCCTTGTTTGAAGAAATCTCTCAGAAAAGAATTTGTAAAAATATAAGTTTACTGGGACGCCTGGGTGGCTTAGTGGTTGAGTGTCTGCCTTTGGCTCAGGGCATGATTCTGGAGTCCTGGGATCAAGTCCCACATCAGGCTCCCTGTGAGGAGTCTGCCTCTCCCTCTGCCTATGTCTCTGCCTCTCTCTGTGTGTCTCTCATGAATAAATAAATAATTTTTTTTAATGTAAGTTTACTAGTAGCTCCAGCAGTGGTGTACCAGGCTACTGAATGTTTGTTTAGTTGTTCTTTAGGTGTTGTAACACTCAACAAACAAATATTTTAAAATATCTTCTATGAGTGTAGTACCCTGATAGATCACCTAACTCAAGTTGCTCATAATCCTTCTGGGAAGAGAGAATTAGTCATGTTAATTCTATGTTATTATATGATCAGTACAGGAGTGCCTCAGTGTAAAACTAGTTCAGTACAGAGCACATACAAATAATATTAAGAACTAAAAATGTAACACGTTCTACTTGAGAGTCATTTTTCTTTTAATAATTGAGCCTTCAGGCACATTTCTACAGAAAACATTGTCCCTGTACCATAAGTCATTTAAATTGAAGAAAAGATTTTGTCAGCTCAACAGAGCCCAGCACGCAGAAAAGCAGAGACTGTCTGAGAGTCAGAGAGCAGAATGTCAAGGTCTGCAGAGAACCTTGTTGTGCATGAACCATCATTTCATCCATCATTTTTATTTTTTTTTATTTTTTTTGTTTTTTTTATTTTTTATTGGTGTTCAATTTACTAACATACAGAATAACCCCCAGTGCCCGTCACTCATTCACTCCCACCCCCCGCCCTCCTCCCCTTCCACCACCCCTAGTTCGTTTCCCAGAGTTAGCAGTCTTTACGTTCTGTCTCCCTTTCTGATATTTCCCACACATTTCTTCCCCCTTCCCTTATATTCCCTTTCACTATTATTTATATTCCCCAAATGAATGAGAACATATAATGTTTGTCCTTCTCCGACTGACTTACTTCACTCAGCATAATACCCTCCAGTTCCATCCACGTTGAAGCAAATGGTGGGTATTTGTCATTTCTAATAGCTGAGTAATATTCCATTGTATACATAAACCACATCTTCTTTAGCCGGTCTCTGTGGCGCGACCGGTCAGCGCGTTCTGCTGTTAACCGGAAGGTTGGTGGTTCGAGCCCACCCAGGGACGGGGCGTTCTCGCTGGAGAAGCGACCTTAGGATATCCTTCAGGGGAAGGTTATCCCATCCCAGATCCTGGGAGGAGCAAATGTGCTAGAAAGCAATATGGACAACCGAGGTTGTCCTGCCTCCTGCCTCGATAGGAGCTTCATCCATCATTTTTAAAAGCAACTCTTTTAGATGATTTCCTATCTGAGCATGAGGAAGGGAACCTTATTCACAGATTCCTGAGAAGGAAGCAAGAAACAAGTGAGATCCCTCAGTTCTCCCCCTGACAGTTATTCCCTGTCTCAGTTCCCATGGTTTCTCTTTGACACAGATCCCTGTTTTATCTCCATAACCTAGCATCATGCCCACCCTGTAATAGGAAGTTCATAATTATTTTTTAAGAAAAAAATAAAAAAGTGCTTTGCCAAAGCAATCAATGTTAAGTAGAAAGCAGGGCTATACCTCCAACCTCACATAGCCTTTGCCTTGCTCTTTTTGCTGGCCAAACCCACAGGTGTGGGTTTCACTGAAGAATGAGGCAAACACTACCTCTACTCCTGATCAGAGGCTGGCTTGTAGTCCAGTAAATAGCCCTGCATTTAAAGATGAGAAGCCAAAAAATTTCTAACAGGAATGATTCCTCAAAGAGATAATATTATTATCAAATGTACTTTTTCTTTTTAATTTCTTATGTATTTTTTGAGAGAGAGAGAGAAAAAATGAGTGGGACAGGGAAGAGTAGAGGGAGAAGAAGCAGCAGATCCCACACTGAGCAGCGAGCTCAACATGGAGCTCAATCACAGGACCCTGGGATCATGACCTCAGCCAAAGGCAGACGTTTAAGCAACTGAGCCACCTGGCCATCCCTCATATATACTTCTTAAACATTTCTAGCAAATGGCACTTCTCTGATAGTTTGGGAGGAGCCTGAAAAAAAAGTCACAGCATTCCTTTCCAAGTGGAGCCTGTGTCAACCACCCTGCAAGTGATGGGAGTGCCAGGATCAGATTTCCAGGTAAGCTCTAAAACACTACACGGAAACAAGGAGCCCTGGGCCTTGTTTATTCAATAGCACTAACAGCCATTCCAGCACCTGGCAGGTAGGGCTAACTAGGCAAGTTGACTATTGATGAATAAATTAAGAAGCATTTTCCTAATTCTTAAATGTATAAATAATTCTCAAACGCCTAGACATAAAAATAATATGAGGAGATGACACAAAGAAATGAAAAGACATTCCATGCTCATGGGATTGGAAGAACAAATATTGTTAAAATGTCTATACTACCCAAAGCCATCCTACACATTTAATGCAATTGCTATCAAAATATCAAAACATTTTTCACAAAACCGGAACAAGCAATTCAAAAATTTACATGGAAGTACAAAAGACCTCAAATAACCAAAGCAATTTGGAAAAAGAAAAGCAAAGCTGGAGTTTCACAATTCCAGAATTCAAGTTATATTACAAAGCTGTAGTAATCAAAACAGTATGGTGTTGGCACAAAAATAGATACATAGACCAATTGAACAGAATAGAAAAACCAAAAATGAACCCATAATTATATGGTCAATTAATCTTTAACAAAGCAGAAAGGAATATGCAATGGTAAAAAGACAGTCTCTTCAATAATGGTGTTGGAAAAACTGGACAGCTACATGAATGAAAAGAATGAAAGTGGACTACTTTCTTATGCCATATGCAAAAATAAATTCAAAATGAATTGAAGACCTAAATATGAAACCAGAAACCATAAAAGTCCTAGAAGAGAGCAAAGGCAGAAATCTCTGACATCAGCCATAGCAACATCTTTCTAGATATGTTTCCTGAAGCAAGGGAAACAAAAGCAAAAAATTAAACTATTGGGACTACAACAAAATAAAAAGCTGCACAGCGAAGGAAACAACCAACAAAACTAAAAGGCAACCTACAAAATGGAAGAGGACATTTTCATATGACATATCTGACAAAGGGTTAGTATCCAAAATATATAAAGAACTTATACAACTCAACACTCAAAAAATAATCCAATTTAAAAAATGGGCAGAAAACTTGAATAGACATTTCTCCAAAGAAGACATAGACATGACCAATAGAAACATGAAAAGATGCTCAACATCACTCATCATCAGGGAAATTCAAATCAAAACTACCAAGGGGTATCAACTCACACCTCTCAGAATGCTAAAATCAACAACACAAGAAACAAGTGTTAGTAAGGATGTGGAGAAAAAGGAACCCTCTTGCTCTGTTGATGGGACTTGAAACTCATGCAACCACTGTGAAAAATAGTATGGAGTTTCCTCAAAAAGTTAAAATAGAACTACTCTATGATCCAGTAATCACACTATTTTGTATTTACACCCCCAAAAAAATCTCCCAAAACTGATAATTCAAAGGGATAGATGCACCCCTAGGTTTATAGTAGCTTTATTTACAGTAGCCAAATCATAGAAGCAGTCCAAGTGTCCATCAATTGATGAATGAATAAAGAAGAGGTGGTATATATATACATATATACCACCTCTTCTTTATTTAGTCAGAATGACTACCCTACGGAGTTGCCACAAAAATTAAATGTAAAGCTTTTAGAAGCATGCTTGGTATATAGGAGCATGACATGTGTTGGAGATCATGGTGGTAATGATGTTGACAGCAATAATGATACTTTCCTTTCCTTACAGAAAAGTACTTTTCTAGCAACCTTCAGTGGCATAAAGAGATAACATGTTGCTTTTTAGTGCTAGGCCATTATGTAGATTGTATAATTGACCTCAATTCTTCCCCTAGTTCCTGTGTCCATGTTTTACTTACTTATTTTGGCCAATGGAATGGGATGTTAATAGTGACAGTGGGTCGCCTCCACATCTAGGCTGTAAGCAGCCTTGCATGTTTTGCTTGCTCTCTTGCACCCCTAACACTGCCACAACAAGGATAGGTGTTGGGAGTCTGCCAGCCGGGGAGATTAAGGGATAAGTGCAACAGACCAGAAGGTCTGGAGCACAAGCAGAGTGCCTCAGGTGTTCATTGCTATGTGCCCTTGAAGTTTTATAGTTGTTTGTTATGCGGCAATGGTTAGCTATACTCCATATCATCCTGAAATTAATAGAAATAAGCCATGAACATAATATATAATAAAAGCAAGACCGTAAATGCAAGTAAGTTTTGTTTAGCTGAAGGTGTGTGTGTGTGTGTGTGTGTGTGTGTGTGTGTGTGAACTTATGGAATTGTTATTTTTTCAATATTTGAAGATATTTGTATTTTATTTTTTTAATTTAAATTCAATTAGCACCACCCTGAAAGTGCCTGATCTCATCTGGAATTGTTTTTATAAGCAAAAAGCGATCAGATATAGCAATCCTATGTCGTTCTCCCAAATATTCTATAGTATCTGCATTTTGATCACTATTTAAAATATATTCATTTATGGGCAGCCCGGGTGGCTCACCGGTTTAGTGCTGCCTTCAGCCCAGGGCCTGATCCTAGAGACCCGAGATCGAGACCCACATCAGGCTCCCTGCATGGAGCCTGCTTCTCCCTCTGCCTGTGTCTCTGCCTCTCTTTCTGTGTGTGTGTCTCTCATGAATAAACAAATAAAATCTTTAAAAAAACTGGTCAAAATTAAAAAAATATATATATATATATATTCATTTATCACCTGTTACGAGAGTTCCCTAAAATTAAATAAGGTAAGGGTTTTCAAAGTGTCTGGCTCATAGTTGAGACTCAATATATATTTATTGAAAAAGTTATTGAATAAGGAAAAAAAAACAAGCAACTCTTTATATTTGCATCCTACTGGAAGAAATTCTGATGCTTCATACATTATTTACTCACATTTTAGCCATAATCAATTTTACATATGATTTTTAACTGTTCGATTTTTATAAGCAAATTGCTGCGGATAAAGGAAATTGGGCGGGCATTTTATGGATATTGAGCGAGATATGCTCAATAGCAGGTAAACTTCTACAGGAGTTCTGTTTCCAATGGGTACTAGGAATATCACTCCTAGTTACATCTAATTCAAGTATAAATGTATTGAATATTAAGAGGAAAGTGTTTCCCCTTCTTCAGAAAGTAAGACAGAGAATACAAAATCAGCCTTCTATATTGTCGAGATGTGGAATGAATCTAAACACCAATTTTATTTTATCAAATGTATTTGCACCTTGTGGATATTCCCCACACCAAAACTTCACTAATAGCAAACAACTCAGTGAACAGAACTTCAGATTTCTTTTACTGTCAATATCTGGGATCAGTGTTATTGTTCCATTATCTAGAGCCAATCAATGCCTCATAAATGTACTAAAGAAAAGCATCTTGTTCCACTCCTCTGAACCTTTTGTGCCATGCTTTCATCACATTTTTTCCTCATTCAAATCCATGTCTGTGTATTTACCAAATCTTAGTGTCCCATCATGGTGTTTAGCTTAAGCATCTCATCATGTTGTTTAGCTTAAATGGATAGTCTGAGGCTGAAATAAGTTGCTTATAAACATAGGCTGGCTCTTCCATTTTTAGTTGCCATGAAGAGGCTCTGCTATTGTGAAATGAGCAACTGTTATCATGCTGCTTTCTCTCACTGAGAATAAAGTGCATCCATTTTAGTAACCATGGTTATTACCAAAATTGTACCAGTTTGAATTAGATGCATTTCTCCTTTGTCAAGAAAAAGGACTGATGAGCGTTCACTCCCAGGCCTGAATTTCATTTTTAACCCAACAATGCCTATTCTAAAAATAGATATTGATATACTTTTCATAATCTACCACTTGCTTTCTCGCCTTAAACCTAAGAAACAAATGGGCTCGACACTCTGTGTTCTGGGCAGGCAGGATTAACAACTAGACACACACACACACACACACACACACACACACGTTTATTTTACTCTTGGTGTCATAGTAACAGACCAGTTTTCTAAGCTTCTAGATAGCTGGGTATTCCTGGGTACGTGCTCACCAATTTCCTGGGAAGTAAGCAGAAAAGAGTGGCAGATTAGAACATAGCTCTGAAATAATAAGGTGCCATTCTCTTCAAATCAAGATACATAACTGTTCCACCCCCTTGCACTCCAGCCCTCACTGCAGAAGTCAGAGCTCCTTTACCAAACTGGCTACAACCCAGCAATGGCTAGATGAGTCCTGGAGCCAACATGGCAACTATGTTAGTCCATGTTGCAGGCAACATCACAAGGAAGCAAAATATAGCAGATGAGCAAAGAGGTTAAAAAAGCAACTATGTTTTTATTCCAAATAAACAATTAAGAGATATCTTTGAATTTCTTGTTATACCAGTCTCTAAATCTAGACACTAAAACTAATATCTTTATCCAGCTGATTCAAAGGGTGCCTTCCTTATTAGGATTTAATTGCAATGCCTTTAAGGCATCTATAATATTTTACTAATTTTAAACAATTTAACAAACCCGATCTTATCTGATCCTTGCAACAACCCTCTATAGAAAGTTGTGAGTGGTTGGTGCATTTTACAAATACAGAACCTGAGGAGCCAACATCAAATATTTTCTAAAATCACCTTCCTAACTCTCAAAGGAGTGTTTTTAAACTCTGCCAGCATTTCCTAAAATTGATGCTGTAGAAAAACAGTCACGTGAGATCCTCCACGAAAAGGGTGTTAGCATATATTTTCATTGTAAAGCCTAGAGAAATCCTGAAATAAATAAGCTCCTTAAGTGGTTTAACTCAAAAGTTCCAGGCAGCCCGGGTGGCTCAGCGGTTTAGCGCCCCCTTCAGCCCAGGGCCTGATCCTGGAGACCCGGGATTGAGTCCCACATTGGGCTCCCTGCATGGAGCCTGCTTCTGTCTCTGCCTCTGTGTGTGTGTGTGTGTGTCTCTCATGAGTAAATAAATAGAATCTTTAAAAAAAAATAAGAAAACATTTTAAAAAACTCAAAAGTTCCTTAGCTTATTGTACAAAAAACCCATTGGTTGCTTAAAACCTTTAAACATCTCCTGGAATTGCTTCATAGTTCATATTTTGGAAATTGTTGAGCTCCTCAAGAACAAAGACTATATCTTATTTAGTGTGTTTGGGTGGATTGTGTGTCCTCCCTCAAATTCATATGTTGAAGTCCCAACTACCCTTCCACCGACATACATCAGAATGTGACCTTTAAAAAAAAAAAAAAAAACAAAGAAAACAAACAAAAACAAAAACAAAACAAAACAAAACAAACAAGAATGTGACCTTATTTGGAAAGACGGTCTTTGTAAATGTAATTAGTTAAGAAGAGGTCATATTGGAGCCAGGTGGGCCAATTGTTTTTATCACCAATTATTCTATAGAGATGACATTCTGGTGAGGGAGATAGAAAAGAAATAAATGTAAGGGATCCCTGGGTGGCTCAGCAGTTTAGCGCCTGCCTTTGGCCCAGGGTGCGATCCTGGAGTCCCGGGATTGAGTCCCATGTTGGGTTCCCAGCATGGAGCGTGCTTCTCCTTCTGCCTGTGTCTCTGCCTCTCTCTCTATCATGAATAAATAAATAAAATCTTTAAATAAATGTAAAATATGATTTATCTCCTTTCATAAGAGGAAATGAGGCTCAGAGTGATTTGCCCCAAAATAAAGAGAATGTTCTATCCATGAGCACAACAGGGAATCCCAGAAGGCCCATTCCCCTTAAGATACAACCCTCTGTCCTGCCAGGGCTCAAAGCACCATCTCCAAATTGTGTGTAGCTAAGTCACACAAAATTCTCTTTCCTGACTCTTGCTTACTGAAAAATATGAAATCTTGGCAGAGTGTAAGCACTGGATTTGAAGTCAGGAAACCTGGGCTGAGTTTCTAATTTGTTTTCTGTGAAATTCTGGATATATTAATTTATACATCTCAATTTCTTATTTGCAAAACAATACCTACTCCATAAGATTATTGTGAAAAATAACTGGTGATAAAGAGAAACAATTGGAATTTATTGACTTCCTGTGAACCTGTAGTTTCTACTGATACTTCTATGTTCACACACCTCTCCCCACCACAAACAAGAAGACAGATAACTGGTACTAATACACCTTTTCCCTTGAAAGTGACTCATAGTAGGGCTGACAGAAGGTTAGGGTTGTCTAAGTAATAAGGGCCTCCACACATATATATACACCCAGTACCATCTGCTTTTCCCAAGTGCTACTTTTCCCAAATATAGCCGTCAAATCACTGCTCAGTCATTCCCAGAAACTTCTCAGTATACTCCCCACTTGTTGGCTATCCATTTGTGTATCGATGGACACTTGAGTTGCTTCCATATTTTGGATAGACTGTGAGAGTTCTTTGAGTACTTGAAGTGAAGTATTGTCAAAATTCTTGTAAAGGATTTCATTAGTGATATTTTTCAATGCTTCGAACAGTTTTAATCTAGAAGTTGTAAAAGAAACCATAAAACCTGTTTACAAGTAGTTGCTGAAATTTCCTAGATTATTATGTAGCATCATAATATTTTCCATTAAAGTGAAAACATTTAAGAAAAAAATTAGATTTTTGATATTACTTTAATAAATCAAATATTTATTTTAAAATCCATTATAACACCTAATCTATTGTGCATTAAAGCTGCCACAAGAACACCAAAAGAATTTGAATGTTTTATCATTGTCATGATTCCTCCATACATATGGACTTTTTAGCTTACCCTACCAACTACCAATTCTAATTACAGTAAATAGGTTTAATATAAAACCCAATGATCATTAACCACTGAGTCAGCCCGGAAGCCATAGTAGGGAGTTGCTTGATTCATGTTTGTTCATCTGTATGAGTAGAGGGAGGTAAGACATACAGAATTATAAGGGACTCTGGAGTCAGATGTCCTGGATGTGAAATCTGCTCCACCACATACTATAACCTGAGACTTCTGGCAAGTTGTTTAACCACACTGCATCCAGTTTCATCACCTGCAAGATCTATACTTAATTCATAAGTTGGTTGCGAGCTTTACATCCTGCAGCAGACTTGCCATACTTTGCACAGCATCCAACACATAATTAAGATTCAGTAAATGTCGGCTGTTGTTTGCTGCTATTATTATTAACATTAGCAAAAAAAAAGGGAGGGTGTTATGGATGTCAATTTCACTCATTTTAAATGATTGTCAAAATTTGCCATGAAGACTATTTGGGATATTTCTAAATATACCTTTCTATATTTTAATTGCTATGACTTTCCTGTGTTCCCAGGACGGATGATTTAGCCTGAGGAAAATACCAGATTTAAAAAGAAAAGAAGAAAAGAAAAGAAAGAAAGAAAAGAAAAGAAAAGAAAAGAAAAGAAAAGAAAAGAAAAGAAAAGAAAAGAAAAGAAAAGAAAAGAAAAAAGCACTTGGCACTAATTTCTGGTTTCAGGTTTAAACCCTAAAACCCTGCCCTGCAGATTCTCTTGTTTCAATTGCTTGGGAAATTAGCAGTTAACAGACTAAAGTCTTGCTGTTTTTTGACATTTGTTTGAAGAGCAAAAACAGCTTTAACGGCTTTGCTGGGATTGTAGGAGAGCCTGTCTCTTTAACCACTTGGCCCTTCAACGTGAAGACACACAAGGGAAATGAGAAGTATTTCTAATAGTTTCTTTGGAACAGCATAACTACAATCACTTTTACAGCACTTGCTATATAGGCCAGCACTGTTCTTAATACATTGATTCTTTCAATAATTGTTAGAAGGTACTGCTTTAGAGGCACTAATTTTATTCACTTGTTAGTATGTTCACCCTCAGCAAATATTTCAAAACACATATTTCAAAACTATCTAGGCTAAATAAAATTCCACAAAGCAAATATCTGCTAGGCAGATAAGGAAAAGGGGACACAAAATGGGCAGTCTGGTGATCATTAAAGGTCACTGTGGCTGGGAAAGAGAATGAAGCTGAAAAACAGACCCTATTCCTATCAATAAACCGCAAGATGCCTACATGGTCACCGTGACTCAGATCCCGTCTGTCACAGTGAAGTTGAACTCAAACATGCTCCTTCTGTTCAGAGGAGACATTTCTCATTTATTCTTCCCTCTGCCCTCTGGCAAAAGAGACAACTCAGGGGAATTTTTGTGTCAGGAAATGGAAACTGCTCTGAAATTTTCTAAGGATTTAAGGCACTTATTTAACTAACCTGTGGTTAATACATAGGTGGTCAATCTGGATTATGGAGAAAGTGAGTCACCTCAAAACCTATGAAAAGAGCAGTAAGTTGTTTCAGGTGCAGTGCCCCCTGGTGATGATGGAAGTTGCCCTCCTTTTCCTCCTGTCCCTTAAAAAGTGCCTAAGATCCTATAACATGCATGTTATCTATCCATTTTTCCTCTGGATTTATCTTGTC
Organism: Canis lupus familiaris; assembly: GCF_011100685.1. NCBI lineage: Eukaryota > Metazoa > Chordata > Mammalia > Carnivora > Canidae > Canis > Canis lupus. The sequence goes on along the minus strand of NC_049229.1, from coordinate 16,562,372 downwards.
TTTTTTTACTTTCTATTTTTCTTCAGCCTTTTTTTTTTTTTTTTTTTTTTTTTGAGAGAGAGAGAGAGACAGAGGTGGTGTGTAGGCAAGCAGGAGTCAGGGGGTGGCAGTTGCAGGAGGCAAAGGGAGAGGGCGAGAATCTTAAGTAAGACTTCATGCCTAGTACACATACCAAGGAGAGGCTCAATCTCACAACCCTGAGATCATGACCTGAGCCCAAATCAAGATTCTGACGCTTAACTGACTGGGCCACCCAGGTACCCCTCATCAAAAGTTTTTACTTTTCTGAGTTTACATTTATTTTCTCTTTTTATAATTGATTTTGTAAACAGACTCAATTCTTTCCTTTTTTTTTTTTTTTTTAGATTTCATTTTTTTTATTCATGAGAGACACACACGGAGAGAGGCAGAGATACAGGCAGAGGGAGAAGCAGGCTCCCCACAAGAAGCCCGATGTGGGACTTGATCCCAAACCCAAGGATCACACCCTGAGCCAAAGGCAAGTGCTCAACAGCTGAGCCACCCAGGCATCCCAATTCTTTCTGGACAAACAATGCATCATTAATAAACAAGGCTGGTGGTCAGCTTGTAGGGCACCACCTCAGCTGCCCAAGGCATTTATGGCTAGCATCCATTCTTTATGTTCCAATTTGCCAATGACTGGGTCATATCAGTAATTAAATATTTTTCATATGTATATATGCTTACACATAAAATCAACCTGTGCTTTTAAAACTTTTTGTTCCTTAGGGTTCTCAAAGATTAAAGACTAAAGAATGCAAAGAAAATCACCCCCAAATTGAAAAGACATATCCCAACTATATTCATACATATGGTACAAAGTACCTGTGGTGAGTTTTTTTAAGATTTATTTATTTATTTTAGAGAGAGAGAGTGCACATGGGTTGGGGGGCAAAGGGAGAGGGAGAGAGAGATCTCAAGCAGACTCCTTGCTGAGCACAGAGCCTGATGTGAGGCTCAATCAGGGTTCAATCTCATGACCCTGAGAACACGACCTGAGCAGAAATCAAGAGTCAGATGCTTAACCAACTGAGCCACCTAGGCATCCCCAAAGTATCTGTGTTTTGGTAGTTTGGCCTCTACTAACAGCCAGTGTTAGGTACTTGACAAAGGAATGAAGATCATTGTCTCCTCTAAAAGCTCTATAGTCACTCAAAGTCAGAATTGTTCAAAATAGGAAGATTCTGCATCTCTCTCTTTTTAAAAAAAAAATTTATTTATTCATTCATTCATTCATTCATTCACAAGAGACACAGAGAGAGAGAGAGAGAGACAGAGACATAGGCAGAGGGAAAAGCAGGCTCCATGCAGGGAGCCTGATATGGGACTCCATCCAGGGACTCTGGGATCATGCCGTGAGTTGAAGGTAGATGCTCAACCACTGAGCCACCCAGGCATTCCAGATTCTGTATCTCTGATATGACTATACCTCATGATTACCCTCAGGCTGAGTCCTATCCAGGATCCATAGATGTGATTTGCCCATGTCTTTTAGAAGGGATCTCCTCTCTGATTATACCCATAGGGTTATAACGCTGTCCTGGTCGGTGTTGGTTTGCAGAAAACAGAAATTATTTCTAAAAAACGTTTAAAAAAGAGAGAGAGGTTTAAGTGCTTATAAAATCACTGTTGGAGCTAGAGAAATAGGCTCTAAGTTGGCCTTTGGGGAACGACTCCCATAGAAACACTTCAGAACTGATCTGCCAAGGGAATGGCTTCCTTTGCTACAATCAGCAAATAAGGCAATCAGAAGCTGCCACTAGAAATTTTGACTTCAGAAACACACTTGTCTTTGCTCTGCTCCAAGTTCTATTTCTCAACATGTAGAAATCTAGTGATTGGAACAAGAATTCCATTGTGGAAAAACCCAGTGTCTCCACTCTGTTTTCTAGAAGAGACAAGAAAGGGGAAAAAAAGTGGAAATGTGGTCTCTAATTTCAAGCAAGGGCATTTGATTGACCAAATCTAATCACATCTGGACCCTTATCAAAGGATTCCAGGAAAGAAAATTTTAGCAATCTAGTATAGTTTTACCAGACAGGAAGCCATATTAGAAGAGCATTTTTCAAATTCTATGTTGCGAATTACTTGTGGGTGATAAATCAATTTATTTAATGGCTGTGAAATAAATTTAATTTTAATGAAATGGAATAGAGTAGAATATACCCCATAGAGTAAAGAAGGATTGTTTTGAGGATGCCTTTTACTTTAGGGTATGTGAATGTTTGTGTGTGTGTGTATTGGGTTATGATGTAAAAATGATCATATGGTCCATAGGACTAGGACCAAAAAAGCTTGATATTCACTGCACTACAAGGAAGATAGAATGGATTTTGAACACTAATCACAATATCCAACATAAACTCTATGAAGATGAATTCATTTCTAAACTATGTTAGTTTTCTATGGTCACTGTAACAAATTACCACAAGTGCAGTGGTTTAAAACAAATTCATTATGCTATAGTTCTATAGTTAAGAAGTCCACAATGGGTTTCACTGGGCTGAAATCAAATGTTAGCATGGCTGCATTCCTTTCAGGAGGCTCTAGAGGAGAATCCATTTCTTTCCCATTTCCAGTTTCTAAACACTGCCATAATCCTTAGCTCATGGCCCTTATCTTCCATCTTCAAAGCCTGCAACATCAGGCCAGTTTTATCAGGTTGCCCCCTCTCTAGTTGTCTTTGCCTCCATCATCACATTTTAGGGACTCCTAAAATGGGTGCGCCTAGCTAATCCAGAGAAATCTTCCTATTTTAAGGGCAGGTGATGAGCAACCCTAATTTCATCTTCAACTTGAATTCCCCTTTGCCGTGTAACCTAATATATTCACAGGTACCAGGGATTATGATAGAGACAACTTGAGGGGGAAGGGACATGATTCCTGGTACCACACTAATCAACTAAATTCAGGATCAGGAGAATATCTAAGTGTCCTATAAGATAGAGAAAAAAGGTGCAACTGATCTTCCAATGCATATCTCTCTCCTTTCTGTTGCTCTCAGAGTCAAGTTAGATGAGGCAAATGCATGATATTCCTACATGACAATGCATAAAAAATATATAATTTCATTAAGATGCTTTCTGTTGGTTCTCTACTATGAATAATATAGAAAATATCTAGTTACCTTTTGTCCTCCCTCCCCTATCATTAATTTGAAATACCATTTTACTTCACGTTAATACCAACAAGTCCTTCAGCAAGTTGACACTACATTTTATATATGTACCCCATTCTTCTCCCACCACTTTCTAATGTGGGCCATATCTATGTTGTCAGAGCATCACTACCCTATACTATATTGTTTCCTTTAATGTCATCATTTAGTCTCAGTTGTATAGTAAATGTATATTTGATACTCACAGATCAATATGTAGTCCATGCTCACTAGTCACTTTAGTTGTCTGAGATTTCTCAGAAAAGATGTCAGAAACAATATCTGCTGAGTTCTTACTTGTTCATAAGAGTATCTATGGCATTTATGCTTGACAGCTCATTTGGCAGAATATAAAACTCTTGGCTTACACATTTCTCTCCTTGAGTACAGTAAATGTTACTATTCTGGCATAAAGTGTTGCTGCAAAAAAAAAAAAAAAAAAAAAAGTTGTTTTAATTATGGCTTATCAAGGTGACCTCAACATCTTTTCTAAGAAACTCAAAAAGTTTTGTGTTCCTTTTCTTATTAATCCAATATTTTTATTAGTGTATGTCTCAATGTTAGCTATTTTGGGATGATTTCCCCATAAACATAGTGTCTTTTTGAGACTTTTTTAATTTCATGAAACTATTCTTGAAACACAGTGTTTAGTACTTTGTCACATTACTTTGCTTAAGTTTGGGGAACTTACATATACTGCATTTTTTGGCAACATTATATACCTACAACTTTTCCCTGAAGTCTTTTTATTTTTGTTTTTCAAACCTTGTTTTTCTCTTTTTCATCATGTAGTTGCTATATCTGTAATTCCTTTTAACATAGTCTTTAATTCTATAGGACTTTTTCCTTTTCCTTCTTTTTCTAATTGTTTTTTTTTTCATTTGATTAGTTTCTTTTTCAAATCTTTCTTTTATCCAATTATTTTATCTCTGACTTTTCTATTTCTAATTTATGCTGTTCTTTCATGCTTTCTAAAAATATTTTAAGTAGTTCAGATTGGTTTCAAAAGACTAATGGTTTTTTACATGATTGCCCATAAAAACTTGGTTCTGCTTAGTACTCTCTTTTTCTTATAATGAATCTGTACAGGATGTGACTGAAGTCCTTTGCTGCTGCTAAAGTTCAGGTGAGACAGATTTATCTGTCCTTTAGATGTCCCTATGTGCTAAGTCAGTGGGGTGTCAGGGTAACTTTCTTATCTTCACAATTTTAGGGCTTCATTTTGTGTTGCTATTAAGAAATACTAACAAATGTGGTTTCGTACTGGCCTCCTCTTTGTCCCTTTTCCCCACTTTTACCTGGACTTTCTCTTTTCTTTGCTCCTAGAATCTAGCCCTGCTCCATTTGCTTTCTACACCCAATAGTAGATTCTCAGTGAAGGTGGTTTTCCAGAAAGGACACATTGGTCTATTAATTTCAGAGGCTGAAAATTCTCTAGCACTGTCTAGCCATCCTACAGCTCTCTTCCTCAGGAGCATAGGGACTCACAAAGCCCCCTCCCAATATTTGCTGGTATTATCAAAGAAGCCTGTTGAGCTTCCCACACTAAAAGAGAACGTGCTAATTTCTGACTTCTCCTGCTCTCCCTTTGCCTGACCCGCTGGCTTCCACAGAGTTGCTTATACAGCATTATTCTTGCTGCTATTATTGGCTTGCTGTTTGTATTTAGGAGTTCATGGAGTGTCTCATTCTTCATTTTTTGCATTTTTTGCATTTTTCCATATTTTTGTTGTTGATAGTGGTACTGTTTTTTTGTCTACCTGTTTTGCCAATTTCTAGGGGAATTTGGAGAGAAAAAAGCTATGTCATCACAATCTTGTCTTCTCTCTTGTTACTTAAATTGCACATGTAAGACTCAAGGATTCCCCTTTCCTTCACTGATATCTTTTATAAGACCTCAGTCCCCACATATCAAAACATATTCTAGAGCTGCAAGAATATACCATCCTCTACCATTAGACTGACAATTATTTAAAAAAAGAAAAAAAAAAAGGGCAGCCCCGGTGGCGCAGCGGTTTGGTGCCGCCTATAGCCCGGGGTGTGATCCTGGAGACCCGGGTCGAGTCCCAGGTCAGGCTCCCTGCATGGAGCCTGCTTGTCCCTCTGCCTGTGTCTCTCTCTCTCTCTCTCTCTCTCTTTCTCTCTGTCTCGCATGAATAAATAAATAAAATCTTAAAAAAAAAAAGAAAAAAGAAAGAAAAGCAGAAAATAACATGAGTTGGCAAAGATGTAGAGAAATTCAAATCCTTGGGCACTCCTGGAGGGAGTGTAAAATGGCATGGCAGTTACTTAAAACATTGAAAAAAGAATTACCATATGATCCATAAATTTAACTTTTGGGAATTGAAAGCATCTTGTAAAGGTACTTGTAAACTCATATTCATAGCAGTATTTTTCACAATGGCCTAAAAGTAAAAGTAAGCCACGTGTCCTGAATAAATAAACAAAATATGGTATATACGTACAGTGGAATAATATTCAGTCTTAAAAAGGAAGGGAGTTCTAACACATGCTACAGTATGGATGAACTTTGAGGACATTATGCTACATGAAATAATCCAGTCACAAAAAGACAAATATTGTTTAATTCCACTCATATGAGGTACCCGCCTAGAGTTGTCAAATTCATAGAAATAGAAAGTAGAATGGTTATTTACAGGGACTAGAGGAAGGAAGGTATGATGAGTTGTTTCATGTGTATAGAGTTTTAGTTTTGCAAGATGAAAACAGTTCTGCAGATTAGTTGTATGACAACGTGAATGTACTTAACACTACTGCTCTGTACACTTAGATTAAGATGGTACATTGTATGTTCTATGTATTTTACAATTTCAAAAAACCACTTTTTAAATTTTTTAATATTCCAGATCTGGTATGTCCTCCTCTTTTTCTCAGTGGCTCAAGGCAAGGAGGGGTCTAGGAGTCATTCTCAGCCCTCCCACTCTACACCCAATCCATCACCCCATCCTATTATTCCAGATAGCTCCTCTATCTACTCACTTCTCTCCATCCCCACTGCTTTAATCTTCATTCTCCTGCCTACATTATTTGTCTTCCTCCTACCAATGTATGTAACAATCCAATCACCATACTTCAGTCACACAGAGAGTTCTAAAACAGAGAATGGATCACATTACACCTTCAAGAAAGCCCAAACTCCTAAACAGGCTTACAGACAGGGACTACATAATCTCATCACTGGTGATCTCACCACTCATCCATCCTCACCTTTCATTATGGCCCAGTCATACTACAGACCTTGAGCCTCGTCTAGGCTCCAAGTGAACCAGGCACTCATGGTTTTGAAAGATGATCATAAAGCTCAAGGCTATTGATCTACTTCCCTCTTATGCTACTCAGCCATCATCTTCATTAAATGCTTTTTGATTTGTGCTGCAAAGTCTTCAGCCATGATCCTTCTGGTCTAAGCAGTACATTAATATCAAGAAGGAAGCTATAATGGAGTTTTAACAATATAATTCCCCAGAAAAAAAAAAACAGAACATATTTCAGTCTCTAAAATGTTCATCTTTTTAAAATGCCATAATGAAAAGATAATTTGATCTTTCAGACATTCCAATCACATTTTCCAGAATCTGCTATCTTGTGCTCTCTATTGGTCTTACTTTCTCTTCATATATTAATAATAAAAAATAATAATACAAATTCCATCCCTCATGCTCAACTCCACATTACTCAGACTCAGAAGTTTTCTTTTGCAACTTTGTTTTATTTCCTTAGGTCTTCTTTTTTTCCTCTTTTATCATTTTCCCATTAATCTCCGAGTCCTCCCCTAAATGCTGGTGCTTCATGATTAGTGTGCTTCACTGAGCAAGAGAATTAGGATTTTTGCCTTTCTTGTTCCTCTCTTCTCCTGGTTGGGATCTTAAACTTTGCCTTTTAAGAAAAGAAATAAAGAGGAAGAAATATACCAAATAAATTAGGGAATCACTTAAATTTCTGAGCCAACAGAAGCTCCTAAACTCAATGATAAGCTCCTAAACTCAGTGGATTAACATATAGCTTTTTTTTCCAGATAGCACTCTTGTGGGAACCAATAATTTATAGTTAAACCATTTATGCTTCTCTCCCTACTGCCCCATTCTCAGAAACCATCCAAGCTCAAAACTTCAACCCTAAATTTAATCCTGCCAATTCATAACACTTTATCACTGGGCCTGACATTTCACCCTAGACCCAGTATTTCCAACCATAGTTAAGATGTTTCTATATGAGGTTCCTATCATCTCCATAATCACAGAATTTGTAAGTTTTATTCCTTCCCCATCTAACACCCCTACTTTTTGTTTATAAAGTACCAGATATCAGGGCATCTGGGTGGCTCAGTGGCTGAGCATCTGCCTTTGGCCCAGGGCATGGTCCCAGGGTCCTGGGATCGAGTTCTGCAGCAGGCTCCCCATAGGGAGCCTGCTTCTCCCTCTGCTTATGTCTCTGCCTCTCTCTGTGTGTGTCTTTCATGAATAAATAAATAAAATCTGTAATAAATAAATAGATGATAGATAGATAGATAGATAGATAGATAGATAGATAGATAGATAGATACAGATAGACTTACCAGATATCTAGGTTCAAGTTACAGATAGATAGATACAGATAGACTTACCAGATATCTAGGTTCAAGTTATCCTACGAAGCATCTAGTATGTTTCTCTATGATATGTGCTGGGAATAGAGAAAAGGAGTATAATCCTCACTCCCAACATCTTCCCAATCCAGCCAGGAAGAGTGATAAGCTGGAGATGGGTCTCTAAGTCTAGAAATGGTCACATTGTGATCACAGTTTACCTCTCCCTTCCCTTAATCCCTGATATTCAACTTTTCACCAAGTGCTGCTCTATTATAATTCAATATTTCTAAAATTCATCACTGACACCAGTCTTCTTTCCAACTTGAAATCTTGTAGTTGTCTTTTCCATATTCTTCTGTATTGAATCTGCCCTGAATACAAGCTACGCTTCTTTGGTTTTGTGTCAGTTTCATTCCTCCTCTTCCGAGGGCTGTCAGGTCATCATCTCCTGACTCCAGTACTCTAGCATTCTTTTCATTGCTTCCACTTCTTCCAAACATTCCAGGGCATCAGACTGTATTTCCTATAGTCTTATATTCCCAAAGCTATTCTCTGACTCAGGAAACTACTGTGGGTTTGATCCTATCACAGCAGAGAGTCTTCAAGGCCAGCCAAGACCCCTTCTAGCTTGCCAAGCCCACTCTCAACCCATCTCCAAAGCCCTACTTAAGAGTGAGAGCCAAGGCTTATTTCCAAATGTGAACCTTTAATGAGCACATTTGCCCTGCCAGCTCTTGTGAATCTACTCAAATTCTGCCTGGATTTTAAGGACAAACTCAGATTCTACTTTTCCAATGACTGTGACCAAACCTAATTGCTCCTCTGACTGTACCCAGAGCTCTACTCCAGATTCCCCAGATCACCCAAAGCCCTGGTTAAAAATGGTTCTGTCTCCTATATTGAAAAGACACAAAAGCCAATCAATGACCCTTTATCTTTTTTGTTGTACAAACTCTTTCAGTAAATTTTGGGTTTCCAAATTGAGTAATAAGAAGAAATGGAAATGGCCCAGTCTTAAAAAAACAAACATTTTTAACTTGAGGTATTTAAGACAATATTAGGTACTTCCCAGGTTACAAATGAGATCAAGAACACACTGCCTTACCATGCCAGCCCTCGGAAAAAATATTACAGTAATAATTTCAAGCCTTCCCTTTCCATAGAAGGACCTCCTGAGCAGGATATAATAAAAAGTGTGCTGAACTAAGATCTGTGTTCTGGTGCCAGTTCTAATACAAGGAGTCAACATCAGAAGTTACTTTATCTCTTTGCCTAATTTTCTTTGTCTGTGAAATAAGGAAATTGAACAAGATGATTCTCTGAGGTTCCACCTAGTTCTCACACTTTTATTACATGACACTATATATGTGATGATTAATTAACCAGTGATTAATAAATAATTCCTAAGGTGTTACTTCTTCTTGGGGCAATTTTAGCAGACCTGACACTTTCAGCAAAATATATGACTCTATATTTTCTCCAGCTCTTCTGGAGAAAGAATTTGGGAGAGGAAAAGAAGACAGAATGCCAAACTCAACAGACAGTTTCTTCTTCACAAGGTTGACATGTCTGCCCATGATTATTGCCCACAGCAATAACATGACTATCAGATAATATAAGTCATATATATATATATATATATATATATATATATATCATATAGAACCAGCCATATAACATTAGCCATATAAGAACAATAATTCAAACAAAATTTTCATTTCATATCACCTGTTGGTCTACCTCATAACTCAAAGTTGTTTCTGGGTCCAATAAATTACACTATTGGTTGAATAAAGACATTTTTGTGATTTTTTTTCCAAAAACAATTTGAGAGCTTCCTGCCATAGTTATGAAGGTTGTAGGAGCTCACTCACTACTGATGAGGTCCAATGACTAGGAGGTCAAGAAATTGAAAAAAAAAAAAAATCTGAATAGAAATGTCACAGCAACTTTGCTTTCTCCAGAAAAGGCCAATGGAAGCAGGTGCTTGGCCTCTGAAGAACAAGCTTCCAAAGAAATGGTAACCCAAGGGCTGAGTAATACCTCCTGGAAAATGAAAGACTCGGTGACCCACAGGGGAGAACTCAGATCCAACATCTCAGCCTGAAAGTAAAGGGCAAGATGTTATATATTTTCGTTCAGTGACAGGTACAGCTACTGCCCAGAAAAGGCTTCTTGTTGAATCAGATCTTTCTTTATCATCCCTTATGTTACAGGGGTGAGATCATGAGCATAAAACAAAGGAAATTGTAAGAGAATATTTTCAATCAAGAAGCACCCAGTGAAGCATGTAATTAAGTGGAAAACTGTCAGTGATTGCTTATTGTATCTGCAAAGGACAGGACATTGGTTTAATGGCTTTATATAAATGGAAAAAGACAACTTGGTAATTGACTTAGTACAATAGTAGACAATGTAGAAAAGATATCTCTGGAGATATAGAGTTATTGAGTATAATCTTAGTGCTAAACATCTAGGAGTATTGAACACTGAAAAGTGTATAAGGCTGATCAGATATTACTCTTTAATTAATATATGTATTTTTAAACAATATTGATTTTCCAGAGTTTACAAAATTGGCTGACCTGATCGCAAACGACTAAGTTGATCTCTTCCATTTATACCAAGAAGCCTTTTTTTTTCATTCTAGAAAAGTTTGAATAAAATTTCTCTGGACAACCTTGCAAAACCTGATGCAATGTATTAAAGGAGAACAGGAAATCAGGAAAGACCTTAAACCTCAGGCAAGTATTTGTACTCATTCTCTTTTCATAAATATTATAAATGCCTCTTTGCCCTTTAATTAAATTCCACTGTAACTTCAAAAGACAGTGTAAAATTTTTAAGAAGTTAAGAAATTTGGTTGCATCTAAGTCTACCTATAAATAGGTCAATGACTATGGATTGGAAATATTTCATAATATAGAAGAATTTGTTGTGGTATGAGGAATTGAAAGATTTGGCTGCTCTGTAATGTCTCAAATTACAGAGAAGGAAAAAAAAATGAGGTGACATCAAAACTCAGAGCCTGAAAGGAATGATATCATGATGACATCATGTTAAAACTTCCCATTTTAACCTAAGAAACAATAATCAAGTAGTAAAGGAGAATTTGGGAGAAAGAGTAGTGGCAGATGAGGGTGAGCAGCCATTAGAGCTATGTAGACCCTGGTGCTTTCTCCCTCCCCTTCCTTCAAGACTTCAACCCCTTGTTCTTTTACTCCAATGCCAAAAATTAACTGCTAGTAGTTGCATTGAGAATAGACTTATATAGAATACAGACTGCTAGGGAAGGGAACATAATAGGGCCTACAGCTTCCCAATATAAATCCATTTTGTAGCAAATGAAAGAAGAGAACTAACCAACCAAAAAACAGAAAAGGATCATGTAATATGGAAATATCTGTTAAGTTACTCTTCACTCCTTAATTTCAATGCCTTGGTTTCTTCTGTATTATTATTTTTATTTTTTTATTTGAGTATAATTGACACACAATGTTGCATTAGTTTCAGGTGTACCACAGAGTGATTCAACTTCTCTATACATTATGTTTGCTCACCATAAGTGTAGCTACCATCTGTCACCACACAAGTTGCCACTGTTACTAGAGAACTCTGGGAATTGAATGGGAACCTCAGAGTAAGCCCACCTATGGTGCAAATGTGCTGAGGTATTTACACACAACTCCTGTGAAACAATGGTTAAGGGCTGCCACTAGGACATAATCCCCCACCACTTTCTGTCTCCTTTGCCTTTGTCACCAGGGAAAGCCTTCCAGCACTGGAAGCACCTGTCAGCTGGAAGGTTGTGTGCTGTGGTTGAACGGGGCACTGGCAAGTTCTGCGGACTCCTTGTTCTGCATCTTGGTCAATGGCAACACGCCACCAGTAACCTTAACTAGTAGCAGTTCTCCCTCTTCTTCCCCCCCCCCCCACTTCTCAGAAACTAAGTTTTATTGATTTTACTTCCCTCTTCGTGTTAACTCTGTTTTCCCTCCTCAAGCCTTACTTCATTTTGTCAATGCCTCCCTTAAAATATTGTCATGAATGGATTTCTATCTGGTCTTTTGTTCTCCAGGCCCTTCCTCTGACCTGCCAGTAGAGTCATCCATGGTTTATATTACTCCTGGAGGGATAATAAGAATAATAAAAGCCAACACATACTAAATGTTCTCTCTTTCTATGTCAGGCAGTGGACAAGTATGTTATATGCATTATATCACTTGATCCTTGAAACAAACTGGTAAGGTAATGTGTTTCATTCCTATTCTACAGATAAAGTCACTGAGGCTTAAAGAAGTTAATAAAGTTAGAGCTAATAAGATCAAACAAGGAGTCTGTCTCCGGAGCTTTGGTACTTGACAACCATGCAGTGTCACCATTGCACCCAGTCGTCTGTTTAAGATGCAAATCCAGTTATCTCATGCCCCAATTAAAAGCTTAACTCCGTCAATGGTTTGCTAACGCTTTAATGACTGAAGTCTTAACTTTTAAGCAGGGCATGATATCATGTCATATGCTGGCCTCATGTTCCCTTTCTGGCTTATCTTTATTCACCTGGCCTCACATAATATTAGTTCATAAATTTAAGCCACAAAGAACAGGAAGCAGAGTGTTTGACTAAAACATGGGGTGTTTTGAGGAGAGTCATATAAGATAAGCCTGTGTTCATATCTCAGAGGCCTTCTATAAATCACTAGATTAAAGAAGCTATATATCTCTCCAAAAGGCATCCACCTGCTCCAGCCATCAACATTCCTGACAAAGTAGTACAGGCTTTCAACCTCACATGGTCAAGAAGGACTGGAGGCAGCTGGGAGGCTGGCTGACCAACAAACCCATCGACTGAAGCCCTACAGTCACCAGTGGGTATCATCTGATTTCCTGAGATTTCTTTCACCTGCCTACCCAAACCCTGCCCTTCCCTCCACAGCCATTCTGTTTCTTATACTAGTAGGTCTTTTCCTGCTACCTACATTGCCCTCTGTCTGCCCTGAACTCAAAAGAGACTCAACCATCAGTCCACCAGCACTGCCTTGTATTCTTATGAGGTTCTTTTATTTTTCCCCTGAAGGCAGAACCTGAGACCAGAAGGGGAGAGAAAGCATCTTATATACAACTGAAGGCCCTTCAGCACCCCCAATGGAAGTGATTTGCAACAGATAATTGAATGGCTAAGTTAGATGGCCTATCAGGATTCGTCCCAAGTTTATGTTATCTTAAACCCTAATGTTCTCACAGTTTGGATGTATGCTAACGTGTAGTAAATTACACATATCACTGTTGAAAGAATATTAAATTCTGAAGGTCACCTCAGGTCTAATTAATAATAAGCAATAGGCTATATTTCACATATGAAAGTGACCCACTATCAGTAAGACAAACATTATGAAAGTTAAATATTCACAGGGTTAGACGTTATCAGATGAGTGGTGTTATGGGTGGTTAATATTGCACAGGACAATTCTATCATTCTTTTAACAGAATACTGATCGCCCACCACACCCATGCCAGCTTCCTTGCTTTACCTTCCCCTTTATGATTTTGCAGGTTGTCACATTGGATATAGACACCGAGGCCTATCTCCCTGACAAGGAGTAAAAAAAATGCCAATAGGTAAATAAGAAAATTAGATTTTACAGAATTATTTATTTCCCAGTGTTGAAAGTATATGAAGATTGTTGTAGTTTTGTTGTCTATTCACACTGTTAATACTTTCATGTGAGGTGATTAAAATTTTTTCCTCTTAGCAGAGAGATGTATATGAAATTATATTTTCGGTATGGAGTCACTGTTTTATCATTGACATGGGCAGGAGAATTAGGTTCAAAATGTTATGCAGCACAGAGGTGGGAGAAATGGAAATTGACCCTCATTAAAATGGTGATGGCAACCAATGGCTGAGATGGAAGGCAGCTTCCCACACAGGAGAGAACTTCAGTGATGAGTGGGAGGAGGAAGCTCTTGGTGGCCAACTCACAGTAGTACACTGCAGCATAATTAAATCAGCTCCAAATTTCCTTGGTCAAAATCAAGTTTAGGGAAAATTCTGTTTCAGTGAAGATAACTCTCTTCCCCTGGGATGTTGCTGCTAACATAAAATCCATTATCAAAAGACATACTTAGCAAACCAGAATAGGTGATTCTTTTTTAAAGTATGGTTCTTAAAAATGGGGTTTTACTTGTCTATTCTGCCTTATTTATGATAGTAACACTCTATTATTTCTTATCAATATGATGGATCATCATGCAACCTTAACATGGGGACCATGAGAATGTGCCTCATCGACTTCCAACTACAGGAAATATAATTGACCAAAGATCCACCTGCCATTTTAAAATCCATTATTGAATTTGCACCAAAGGCCACATCCTTTGAGGCCTGCTCCCAGCTAATGACCAACGAGACAGAGTACCCATTCTTGGTCAGACTGGCATGGTGATGTGATGATTATTCCAGTATTCTCTGACTCCCTTCCTATTTTTTCTCACACAGAAATTTCTAACAAAATGCTTGCAGTTTTAATGACATCTTGTCATCTGCTCCTGGGAAAATGCAAACTAAGACACATTGAAAACATGTTTTGAAAAGATAATCTAACCTCATACTCTAAATTTTTAATTAAATGCTCATTAAATATTACATTTGTAAAACACAAGATGCAAACTCTATGTCCAAAGTTAGGCAGATATTGTGGGAAAATTAAAAAAAAAAAAAAGACACATTCACATGAAGACACATAGATAATAGAATGGAGAGAAAGATTCCAGTGTTAAAAGTAACTTTCCTTGGGTAGAAATTTTATAGATGATCTTACTTTTATTTTATGTATTTTTATGAATATTGTAAGTTATATAAAATGACAATTTTATTTTTAAATTTAAAACACAAGCATCATAGGGCACTTGGGTAGATCAGTCAGTTAAGCATCTCTTGATTTTGGCTCAAGTCATGATCTCAGGGTCATGAGATTGAGCCCTTTGTTGGGCTTCAAGCTGGACATAGATCTTGCTTAAAATTCTCTCTCCCTCTGGCCCTCCCCAGTCTCCTCTCCACCTGCCCCACTCACATTCTTTCTTTCTCAAAAAAAAAAAAAAAAAAAAAAACAAAAACAAAAAACATAAGCATCACAATTTTTTGAAAATATAGATTTTATAGAAAAGTAAACAAAATACAATCTGGCTGCTATAGGCTGAATGCTTATCTCCCCTCAAAAATTTGTATGTTGAAACTTAGTTCTTAATGTGTTCATATTTGTAGGTAAGGCCTTTGGGGTGATTAGGTTATGAGGACAGAGAATCATGAATGAGATGAGTAACCTTATAAAAGAGACCCCAGAGGGCTCCCTTGTGCCCTCTGTCATGTGAGGATAAGGAAGAAGATGACCATCTATGAAATAGGAAGTAGGCCTTCACTAAACAATGAATCTACCCATGCTTTGATCTTGGACTTTCCAGTCTCCAGAACTGTGAGAACTAATTTTCTGTTGTTTAACCACCCAGTCTGTGGTATTTTTGTCATAGCAATTCAAACAGACTAAGACATTGGCTAAGCATTAAAAAATGGTTAAATTGAGACACATGATGCTTTCCTAAAATAATTTAAGGTTTTTCATTGGTTGGTTTATTTTAAATTGGAACTTCAAAGAGAAAAGTAGGCTCTTTGATTCCTCAGTACTTTGATGAATTTGAATGTATGCATTGGAATCACTGTCTTCTTGATACAAACTACCTACTGCAAGTTAATGAACAAATGTGCCACTCTTGGGAGAATCTCTAGAAAAGCAAAAAAAAAAAAAAAACATGGTAACCTTTCTCTTAATTTAACTTATGGCAAAATGAGTTCTCTACCAAGACTTTACTGCATTATGAATTGTACAGATGACTTGTTTTTGAAAGCAAGGGGTGCAGAGGAGGTGGAAAGAGACTATGTGTGTATGTAATAGGAAAAGGTACTTTTGGGGGTGGATATGGAAAATATAATTTCATTTGCAAGCCAACTCTGACAAATGTAGTGGCTACTTTTGTTGAAAAGGATTCTGAGGCAGGACATGATTTAGATGGAAAGAGTGGTAATGATCAATGAATGATGTCTGCCTAAGTGTGAAAGGAAACGTATTTGTCATCTTTGGGCTGATATGATAGACAGTGTACCATTAATCTAGTAGCTTTTCTGTCAATAAATTATGTGACTTCCATGTGAAAACTGCATTTAAGTTCTGTCATTCTATTATTGATTATTATTATATTCTTAAGTTTTATTGAAAGTATGTTGATTTTGAGGTTAGTTTGTAATAGTGGAGGAGTTGATGATATAGAGTAGGAGATTATTGGTTGTAGCCCAGAAATAACCTCAGAATCATGAACATTTAGATACTAATAAGCTATATTTCAAAAATTGATCATCTTTATGTGGAGGAAATAATTCATATACTATTAAATTTTAGTGAAAAATTTTTTCTGCATTGGCAAACCATACTAAAATATTGGTTATAACATAAATTGTCATGCTGCAGTGGTACCATTTGAATTTTTTAATATATGTCATGTTTTGTTTTGCGTGCTTTTAAATCAAACATATTGATGTACTATGACTTAAAAAGAAATACTACAACTACCCAGGGATGCAGAATGAGTGTATTTTATACTTTGTTATTATTATTATCCAGAATGGAATCTAGAAGTGTTAGCATACAAGTCAGTGTCAAAACAGGAACTCCAGCATTTCACGGTGTGGAATACAGATTAGCTCATCATGATCAGACAGGGGATTTCACAATGCAGCTTCCTGGTCCCCACGTCTACTCTACTTTCTCAATCAAAATCATTAGGAGCTAGCTTTTAAAAATTTATATATTTTTTTAAAGTTTTTATTTATTTATTCATGAGAGACACAGGGAAGAGAGGCAGAGACATAAGAGAGGGAGAAGCAGGCTTCCAGTGGGGAGCTAGATGTGGAACTTGATCCCAGGACCCAGAGTTTATGACTTGAGCCAAAGACAGACGCTCAACAACCAAGCCACCCAGGCACCCCTAGAAATTTACATTTTTAACAAGCATACCAAGTGAATCTCATACACACAAACTTGAGAACCATCGATTATTCCCAGGCACACTTCCTGCTTTGCATAACCACTATTATGCTCATCAAAAACACCAACAGCACTGAGATTGTTCTCTTTCTCTAGATAAACTCCTGAGAAACTCCTGACCCTGAATATTAATAATCCTCCCTGAGATGTTATTTATAGGCTCTAAAAATCTTGGAAAAATGTTGCTGGTAGGTTTACTTAAAATTAGGGGTTTCTCTATTCTTGTGTTCTTACTAGGATGACCTATATCCTTTTGGAAATTGAGATATCTTTCACCATAAATGTGAAAATAGTTTCAGAAGCAGTTCCATTTTGGTGGATTTGAATTAGGACAGGTGCTTTTTATAAATCTCACTTGAAAAGTAATGGTAGCATTAGGAGTAGGAGTATTAATAGACAACAATTGCCTGTATTGAATGCTTTCCCTCTATCAAGCCCTGTGTGCTTTATATTCAAATATCCTTGGACTTGTATCATACATATCTGAGTTGGTATTTAGACCTTGAAGCTTAAATCATTTCTTTCATATACTTTTCACAGTGCTTTACTCCAGGCTAAACACTGTTCCTTTATATCTTGCCCCTCACACTTATTCCCGAGTAGCAAAATACAGATTTGAAGGAAGCCTTTCTCCTTATGGAGTCTTAATTGAAATGTTGTCATTTTAAATGACACCATATCAGGAAATCCAAAGGAAGATCCCTAAAAAGAATGTGTCATTTGAGATGATTTATTGCTTTGATTATTCTAGGCTGAGGTAGGAAAACACATGTAACAAGAAATGCTCACCTAATGCTGTTTCCATAGTAGCAAATGCACCAGGTTTCCAGGCTCTTTCTTCCACCCGGAACCTTGTGAATTTCCTACTAGTTACTATAGTGGGTGAATTTTTGTTCCTTTGCCACAAGAAAAAAATTTACTTAAAGTCTTGAACATATACTAGCTCTGGTAAAAAGACAGATGATACCATGAAATATACAACAAAAGCAGTCTCTAGGGTCTTTTGAAAAGTAAAGAATGCGAGAAATCATTATGGTATCATTTTGCCCCTGAGGTTGTGAGTCTGCCAACATTTCATTTCCTGGCTTCTGCTTTTTTTTTTTTTTTTTTTTTTTTTTGTATTTGGACAACACTAGTGTGCTACATCAAAAAACAAAAACAAAAACAAAAAACCTTATCCAGAAAACTTCCTTTTTTAAAATGTATTTATTGTACTTATCAGGGGATCATGAAAAAGTTTTGTTTTATCTCTTATGATAAAATGCTTCTCTTGAAATACTTTTTTTTTTTGCCTTTAAAATTGTGTAGATGTGGTGGCACAGTATTAATATATTCTTTTTAATCAGGAAAACAGCCCATTTACTCCATTTTTGTCTCTAACATCTCTGGCAGATTCTTAAATCCCTTGAGAAAAAGTGCTTGCTAAACCTTACATGGAATTTTCAGTCTAGAAGATAGGACTAGGGATGGGGTCAGAGTCTAGAATGAGAGCTGAAACAGTGCTAAGGGCACAGACCTGGAAATCAGGAATTCTGTTCTGACTCTACCATTAACAAGATGTGGAATTCTAGGTAAAACCATGGGTCAATCTAACAAAAGTCTTTTCTATTAACAAGATGTGGAATCCTAGGTAAAACCATGGGTCAATCTAACAAAAGTCTTGGGGGTGGGATGCTGCTATAGAAATACACACTGCCAGCTGGCAATATTTCAAAATGCTGTCTCCATCCTCAGCCAAGCCCTCACCAGTGTTCAATATTGTACTACCATAGGGAGGGGAAATACTTAAGAATTCAGATTAAAACATAAAAAGGGACACATAGATTATAGAAGTGAATAAGACATCAAAGAAGAGCTTGGTTAGAGAACATGGCATTTACTACTACTACCCTGATGCATGAAGCTCACAGTCTTTTGTCATCGGTCCTGAGATTCATTGCTTTCTTGGTGAGAGATCCAACTGAGGGGCTCCATGGACATGTGTCAGGTGGCTGGGTATTCTCTGGAACTGTATGAAAAATTAGGGCTTTGTCTTGAGAAGAGGAAAGCCTGCTTCTTTAACCTTTCCATAGAGGTCATGACCCAAATTATATTTATACACTATGTAAAGAAAGGAAAATGACATCTTATCTACACTAGCCTGGAAGATGATCTGTTCACCTTTGAAACTATAGTTCTCTGCATGATATCCCCTCCATCTGATATACACTCAAAGGGGTTTTATGAAAGAATTGAATGGATTAATGAATGAAAGAACAAATGCACAAACCCCATTTGGGAATAAGTTGCTAGGCACTGAGAAGCATCCTGTCTGCCTCAAGCAGCACAGCTAATCAGAAGCCTCAGTTCCTCAAATGAACCGTGATCTCTGCTTCCCTACAGCAATTTGTGAACAACATCCCTCTGCTTTTCTTTCTACTAGATACAGTGCTTAGTATTATTGCCCATGGCCAATTAACTTCAATGGAAAAATGAAATCCATCATAATATTCATTTTTCTAATGGAAAAGTTAGAAGCAATCTTCTCTGAAATAGGGATGCATGATAAAGGATTTACTGGAATAGAGTTGAAAAGGAGAGCACTATTTTTGGACTGCCATATTGAGGTTACAGGAGCCACTACAGAGCCAGAGACAACTTGTCCATCAGGCCACCAGCCAAGCCTTTGGGTTTCAAGTCTTTTTCTTTGACATCCCATTAAACTGCAACTACTTTGGCCTTTGCTTATAACCCAAGAATACAGGTGTGTTTGGTTTATTTACTGCACTAACTGTTTTCATTCTGGTTTCATTCTAATGAGGAGCTATGTTTTTCATGCTCCCATTGCTGATATTCTGTTGCCCTAACCATGTACCAGGCCAACCCCACTAATAGAGCTCTCAGAGCTGCTCTGGATATATGTCTGCTTCTCTACATGCTTCAGAGTCTAGATGCTTAACATGCCCAGGAAAGCCAAACTCCTGCTTTCATCTTTCTACCTACGATCCAAGACCACTGTTGGAATCCCATCCAGGAGCCACAGAACATTCCTGCTGATTCTGTGAAAATGCCAGGGGACTAGTGCTGCAGGCTGTGTAGAATCTACAAAGCACTCCAACCTCTTTTCTGCAACTTCTCTGTATATATTGATTTTTAAAAATTTAAAGGTCTGTCTTCCAGAGCAGTTAGTTGTGCCTAAAAGATGGGCCTTGGGCAGGATTCAACTGACCTGAAATAGACCTGAAGAATATAGTTCCATTGTAGTAAAAAATCATAGGTTCTAGCTTTGGGACTCAAACCAGATTTTCATGGATCTGATTAAGAGGCACTTTTGCTAAATCTGTGACATTCAACAATACTCACTTTACATAGGCTAATGTCTCTGGGTGGGGTATCTGTCTACTGACCTCAGCTCAGTTTAGTTCACCTTACCCTGCCTAAATCATTCTACAACTATCTACTAAGTACTTAGTCTATGCCAATATTCTATTAAGCATTAGGAATAAAAGTCTCTATCCCAAGGACTTACAGTTTAACAAGACAATGAAGTAATTATGGTTAAAAAAAAAAAAAAAAAGTCTATTAGTCTATTACAATGAAGAGTGTTCTATTAGTTAAAATTTTTTTTTTTTTTTTTTTTTTTTTTTTTAGTTAAAATTGTTCTTAAGAAGATTGGCCATTGTCATTAGGCAAGAGAAATAAATGAAGCAAAAAATAGAAAGGCAAAATTATCATTATTTGAAAATGATATGGTTATATAATCATAAACCCAAGAGAGACAACTAAAAAACTATTAGACACAAGGAGATAACTCAGTAAAATCTCTGGTTACAAAATTAATTTCCCCAAATCAATTGCTTTCCTATGTAGAAATAATAACTACCAAGAAAATATAATGAACAGATGAAATAGTTAAAATAAATGTAAAAAAAATGTATTGGATCTATGAGAAAAAACTTTAAAAATTTATACCAAGCAATACAATGCAATAAATAAAAAGAAATGCATTCTTAGAGAGGCAAAATAAATCAATTCTTCTTAAAATAATCCATACCATGAAGGCATTACTATTTTTAAAATACCATGTTTCTAAGTAGCTTATCCACACTATGAAACTTACATAAATTGGTAGTGGTACAGGAGTATCCTGACAGATCAATGAAATAAATCTGAGATTCCAGAAATACATCAAATATATTTTCAAATTTAGTATAAAAAACAGAAAAGTATTTTATATCACTGGAGAAAAGATAGACTTATCCAAAAAATGGCCTGACATCTGGTCAAAACCACAAAAGGATGAATATCTCATTCCTCACACCAAAGTAAATTCAGATGAAATCAAAGATTCAATTAGAAGAAACTGTAAAACTACTAGATAATAAAAACAAGGAAAACAAATTCTCACAGATGTCCACAGAAGAAGTATAGTATGTGTACATGTAGTGGTGGGGAGTCTGAGAAGTTGAGGGAGAAAGAAAGGGTAAAACATGGTAGAGATATGTCATGCCCTACTAAGAAGCAACAGCTTGGAGGTTAATAGAATAAAATAAATAGGCCATTTAAAAATGGACTTACAGTTTCAGCTATGACATGTGAAGAGCTTCTAATTATTTACTCCATTCTTACAAGAAAAAGCTGAACAAAATGAAAACCAATAACTTTTTAGAATCCATGAAAGAACTGAGTTTGCAGGGCAAATGACTGCTCCCAAATCTGAAGAAACAAATTCAGAGTCATAGCCAAAATTTCCCCTATCTGGAGCAGAAGCCATTAGAACTATAAACTTGTAGGAACACTTAAACAGTAATTTTAAAGAATTTGAAAATTCTCTTGTGTCTCTCTGGCAGAGGAAAAAAAGGAATCTTTGTGAAATGCATCCAGAGTCTTCTGTATAACAAAGGCCTACTTTGCAAAAGAAAAGACTTTTCCAGAGCTTATTTCAGAGCCCTGGGATTCCAGCCCCAAACAGCCTTCTGTCCCACCTATTGGAGATAGGAAAGAAGGAAGAACTATTTAAAAAAAAATACTTGTGTTGGGATCCCTGGGTGGCTCAGCCAATTTAGCCCCTGCCCAAGGTGTGATCTTGGAGCCCCGGGATCAAGTTCCACACCGGGCTCCCTGCATTGAGTCTGCTTCTCACTCTGCCTATGTCTCTGCCTCTCTCTCTCTCTGTCTTTCATGAATAAATAAATAAAATCTTTAAAAAAAAATACTTGTAAAGATTTCAGGCTATAAGAACAGGCCCACTAATTATCACCACACCAATGAGACTCCAGTGTAGTAATAGTGGATTACAGCTGAAAGAACTACAAGACACAGATTCCTTCTGAGGAGAAATACTTAGGGAAACTCAAAGTCAAGAGGAGACAAGAAACAAGGGTACCAAAAGAATTTAAAATCTGGCATCTTTAGCAACAACAAATACAGCCCAGCTCCATATTGACATAAATCCTCACAGTAGGAGCCTATTTCCCTCAGTTCCTCTTATCCAATGAAACATGAATAGCTTCCAAAAAAAAAAAAAAAATTCCAAGTCACACCAAAAGGGAAGTAAAAAATAGTCTGAGGAGACAAAGCAAACATCAGAACCAGACTTTGATAGGACACTGATCTCCTAAAGAAAAGGGAATAGTTCTTAATTCATTCTCTGAACCCAGCATTACTTTAATACCAAAAAGAAGACAAAGATATTATAAGAAACAAAAACTACAGACCAATATGGATACAACAATCCTCAACAAAATATTACCAAATTGAATCTGACAATGTATAAAAAGAACTTTACACCGAGATTAATTAGTATTTATTCCAAATAGGCAAGGCCTGTTCAACACTCAAAAATCAATCAGTATAATCTACCAAATCAACACACTACAGAAAGAAAATCACACAATCTTTCCAACTGACACAGAAAAAAACATTTGACAAATTCAACACCCATTAACTATTTTTTAAAAGATTTTATTTATTTATTTATTTATTTATTTATTTATTTATTTATTGAGGGGGAGCCAAGAGGAAGGGACAGGTAGACACAGCTCTGAGCATGGAACCCAAGGAGGGGCTGAATCTCATGACCTTGAGATCATGACCTGAGCCAAAATCAACATTCAGATGCTTAACTGACTGAGCCACCCAGGCACACACACCCCCATTAACAATTTTTTCCCATTAACAATTTTTAATAAAACATTCAGCAAACTAGAAATAAAAGGGAACTTTCTCAACTTGATAACATCTACAAAAACATAAGTTAACATAATATTTAGTGGTGAATTCAATACTGATCATTTACCCCTTCCTCCCCCACCAAGATTGGGAACAAGGCAAGGAATTTTCTTTTACCACTCCAATTCAGTGTTATACTATAGGTACAGTGGAATAAAATAAGAAAAGAAAATCAAAGGTATACTGATTAAAAAGAAAGAAATAAAACTGTCTCTATTCACAGATAATGAGAATTTTTTAGAGAAAACCTAGAAGAGTGACCAAAAATACTTCTGGCACTAATAAACAAGTATAGTAAAGCAACAGAATAAGAAGTTAATGTACAAAAGTCAACTGTTTTCTTACATGTGTGCCAGCAATAAATAATTGGAATTTGAAATTAATAAGACAATACCATTTACAGTAGCATATGAACCTATATGTAAAATACAAAACTATAAGACTTCTTGCAGAAAACAGAGAAACTCTGTGCTATATTAGGTTTGGTGATGAGTTTTAAACACAACATCAACAGCATGATCCATAAAAGAAAAAGTTGATAAGCTGGGCTTCATTAAAATTAAAAGTTTGTTTCTCTGGGAAAGACATTCCTGAGAGAATGAAAAGACAGTCCACAAACAAGGAGAAAATATTTGCAAAACACATATTTGATTAAGAACTTGTATCCAAAATATACAAAGAACTCTTAAAAAAAAAAAAACAGAAACAAAAACAAACAAACAAAAAAAACCTTTAAACACCTCAATGAAAAAATATGGACAAAAGATCTGAACAGGCATCTCCTCATAAAAGATATACAGATGACAAATAGCACATAAGTGACTCTCAACTTCATTTGTCAGTAGGGAATTTCAAATTAAAATAACAATATTGGGGCACCTGGGTGGCTCAGTCAGTTAAGCATCTGCCTTCAGCTCAGGTCATGATCTCAGGGTCCTGGGATGGAACCCCAGATCAGGCTCTCTGCTCAGCAGTGAGGTCTATTTCTCCATCTCCCTCTGCTGCTCTTCCTGCTTGTGCTTGATTATTCTCTCTCTCTCTCTCTCTCTCTCTTTCTGTGAAATAAATAAAATCTTTTTAAAAAAACCAACAATGGCACTATGATACCATAAACACCTATTAGAATGGCTAAACCTAAAAACTCACAATACCAAAAACTAACGAGAATGTTAAGCAACAAGATCTTTCATTCATTGTTGAATGAATCTATCCATTAGGATAGATAAACTGGGATATATGCATAAAATGAAATATTATCCCACAAAAAGAAAAGGGCTATCAAGTCACAAGAAGACGTGGATCAATTTTAAATGCATACTAATAAATTTTTTAAAAGCCAGTCAGAAAATCAAGCTATACTGTGTGATTCCACACTTGATCTTAGCCAAAAGGCCGAGAAGCGATATATACTGTGTGATTCCAATTATATAACAGCCTAAAAAGGCAAAATTTTAGGAACAGTAAACAGATCGGTGGTTGCCAAGGACTTGTAAGCAGGGGGGATTGTATAGGTAAAGCGCTGGTGATTATTTTTTAGGGTGGCAGAGCTATTCTGTATTGATACTGTAATAGTAAATACAAGATTTAAACATTTGACAAAGCCCCATAGAACTGTTCAGCACAGAGAGCTCAGTGTATAAATTTTTTAAAAAAATCAATTTAGGAGATCATAGGATTCCAACAGAGAATACAGGATAGGCAAAAGTATCTAAATATGTTACAAACATTTGAAACAGCCTCACTAAGTGGATAGGGAAATAAGGTGCTGACCTAAGTTACTCTGGAAATGAATGGAGTTTGTAAGACTAAAGGCAATAGAAATTATACATAAGCTCTAGTTGATGAAACTTTTGTCCCATTGGAGTGTGGGTTAACAATTCTGAAAGCTCTGTGTATGGAAACTGGAATTAAACAAATTAGGTAAATGGATGGCAGATGGTGGAAAGGGGATGGAGTAATAAGCAAGGGAGGAGGTCTTGAATGATCCATGTGGTAATGGATTAGAGTTGGAAACATCAGAATGAACTCATTAGATGAACTGAATCATATGTAGTCTGTTACGTATACAAGTATTTTTAGTTAAGTGTATATACATTAGTTAGAATACATACATTTAAGTCCTTGTTCTTTCAGCTGAGAGAGCCCAGTACAGAAGAGGATACTCAGCACTCAGATCTTGGTTTTAAATACTTTTAATAAAAGGAACCAGAGCTCCTGGGAGAAAGGGCTGATTCTAGGACTGAGGCAAGAAATACATGAGATGAGCCTGGAGCCTCTTGTAGTATCAGAAAGTTAAGGAGGTGCTTTAAAAACTAATAGAGGTAACTCAAGGGATCCAGGAGCCACTGAAAGGGCCCTTAATGGAACTCTGAGCAACCAAGCTGGAACAATTTGAGCAATAAAATTAATAAGGTAATATTGAGTTATAACTCAGAATGTAAAATAAATACCTGTGAGCATTCATGAATCCATATTGATATAAATAAGTGAATAAATAAATAAGTTGGGGAAAATAGACAACATTCCCCAGCAGAAAAAATTGAAGATACCTATGCAGATATCCCACAGATAACATCCCACCCACTAAGTGTGAATTGTGTACATTGATTTTCTTTCTACAAGGAGAAAAAGGAGAAATCTGGATTCACAAGGAAATGTCTAAAACTCATTCTAAAAAAGCAACACCTGGTTATGATTTTTCCCAACATACTTTTTCTGGATATAAAGATTACTCTTCATGTCTTTTAAAAGTACAAAATATCTGTGCACTTCTAAAAATGTTTTTCAAATGAAAGAAACAAAATGTGTAAAATATAGCAACCTATCTCACTGCCCCCACATTCTCTTAATACCCAACCACACCCACAGAACAGTTGTAAACCCTAAAAGAAATGATCAACACCATGTGTCTTTAGATTTTCACTGAGTAGTAAGCTAGGACAAAATTAATTTGGTCAAGCAAGAAGTTACAATAAGTATAAATTCCTCCTTTGCCTAAGAGCAAAGAACATTTTCATTTTAATATTTATCCAACCATTACTTAAGAAAAAAAATTAAATTAGATATATTGAATTCCATGAGTTTCTCCGTATAGAAAATACATAATTTATTCAGCATTTTATAAAATGAAAATATTAATGGATTAAAATATTTAGAATTTTATCTTTATCTTGGGAAACAGAAATACAAAAAAAGTTAGCCAATGGGTATCACTGCTGTGCTTTTCCTCTGTTGGATCAGTTATATACTCTTAAAATGAAATTTTCCATGAATTTTTATGATTTCCTATAGACGGAATCACTGTTTAGTGTTGAAACCATTACCCAGGTAGAATTTTAGTGCATTCTGTCTTTTTCTAGGGAAAGATTCAAACTGAACCAGAGCAAGATCCAAACATAATAAAAGGAAAGATACCAAGAGTTAATAAGGGAGCTCAAGCAGTAATTTTATCTTTGATATTCTGTGTGTTCTGTTTTCAGGAGTTCTAGCTCCCTCCCATTTAACAAGTCCAGTGCCCTCGGACTAAAAATAAAACCCATCCTTACAGAAGGATAGTATGGCAATAATTTAAATAATAATAGTTCTTTTAGCTAATAGTTCTTGAACTGTTGGTATATGCCAGGTAATACTGTAAGCTTTCTTAAGCTGGTAACAGCCCTATGAGGTAAGTATTGTTATCATCCCCATTTTACATCTTGGGGATGGAAAGGCAGAAAGATTAAGTGACTGGCCAAAGGTCACACAGCCAGTGAATGACAGAGTCAGGATTTCAGCTTAGCCAGCCTAGTTCCAGAGCCCATAGTGCTGACCTGCCACTGCATACCTGTCTAAGCATTATGATCAAACGAACCTGAATGTGTCTTCTCATTCTGCCACTTTCTATTTGACAACATAAAACTTCTCTCCTCTGGCTCTTCAGGGAGTCTAACGCTGCCTACCTCTCAGGCTATGATGGGAATTCAGTGAGAACAAGAAGTCTCCTGCCACAGATCCAGGTTAACAGGAGTCATTGGATTGTAGTTAGGCACCAGAGATATGAAGGTGTTTAGGCAGGACCTCAGCCCTTGAGTCCTTTAAGAAGAGAAGTATCTCCTCACTGGGGACATATGGTTGTCTCTATCTTTTTCCACAACTGCATGTATATTAAATCCATAACTCCCAGTGACCATTGCTTTATTCTGTGACTTCTTCTTGAGGTGGGAAGCATCTCTGGATCATTGACTTCTAGGCTTGTTCTTCTGCCTCCTACCAACTACACAGTCAGTAACACCTTCGAATCTGGTGGAAATGTATCATTCTTATGCAGTGCTTTAGAAGACTAAAAGGTATTGACATAACCTGAATATAAAGACAGCAGGGCTTATCAGCTCCAGCTTCCAAGTTTAATGGTGTAACACAGTGTTAAAAATAAAAAAATAAAAAATAAAAAAAAAGACAATAGGCCCAAAATGGAGTCATTATGCTGAGCATCACATCACCAAAACCAAGACTTAACAGCTTAGGATCTTCCAGAAATGGAATCTTAAACCAGTCAATCTGGAATTTCCTGATCAACACTAGTTAAAGAATCTGCCTGATAGACTTCTGCCATTCCCTAAATGAAAGTATCTTTGTAATAACCAATCTTTTCATTTTATTTTATTTTGCCTAAGATAACTTCCTTGTTCTCACTCTGTTTTGCCTATAAAAGACTTTCATTTTCTAGAGCTCCTGAGAGCTCCTTTCTCTCTGCTAACTTTGATGCTGCCTGATTTGAATCAATTTTTTACTCAAATAAAGTTTTAAAAATTTTAATATGGCTCAGTTTATCCTTTAACCACAACAGAGATCATGATGCCACACAATGGAGAATCCATCTCCAACAAGGATTTTCATGTTTAAAACCATTATGTTTAAAAACATCCCTCCCACCATTAGAAAAACTAACACCAACTGTTTTCAGTTAGAAAAACTGAACACCAACCATGACTGCGAGAGAGCTGCTCCCTTAAAAGTATGCAAATAAAGAATAGTCAGGACACAGAAGAGGTCAACTTCATGAAAACAAGAACATTGTGCAGAACGTATTGAGGCAAATCAAATTTCCTATATAAGTTGTTATTACAAAAGTCAGTAATTTATCTTTGATAGCCTATAGATTCTATTTTCAGAAAGCTAGTCCCCTCCCATTTATTAAGCCAGTGTCTACATGATAAAATATAAAACACACTCTTAGAGAAGAACAATATAGCAATAATAGTAATGATTATTTAACTGATATTTATTGAACACTTGGTATGTGGTAGGCAATAGTGTAAACTCATTCAAGCTGATAGCAGGCCTATGAGGTAAGTATTTTTATCATTCTCATTTTACATCTTAGGAATGGAGACACAGAACTTTTGGATGAGGCTGTAGTGATTTGATATGATTTTATAAGGAAATTCAAGGAAACTTTAAAAGTGAACCACTCAAGGAACATTGAGGGGGGCTGGGTAGCACAGAGAGAAATCTATATTAAAGGATGAATATGAGGGTTATTTAGTAAAACCACAATAGTTTTGCACAGTTGGAAAGTCTTTTGGGGAAAACAGTGCTATAAAAAGAAGACCCCGAACCATTTGTGGTCTTGGGAGGAAAGGAATCTAGACTATGGCACCACTTCTCATTTTAACAAATTAAAATTAGGAGATACACATGCAAACAAAGTGATTAGGAATCAGAATAGAGCCTTAAATGACACTTTGGCAAAAGACCTGGGCATGATTTAAGAAAGTTTATGCTGAGCACAAAGTATAGGATCAAAGGGGGGCTAATCTAGAGTCAAACAGGATTAAGCAGGGCCAGCATATTCAGAACTCCTTAGGTTGTACAAGAAACTTGTTTCTTTTCTGGATGGGTCCAAATCAGTATGAATAAATGTGAAATAATAGAAAAAATTTATATTGGTCTCTGGCCCTGGTTCCTGACACAGAGCTCCTAAAACCTTTGTAATTTCTTGAGTCATAGAAGCATGGTGTGGACACCAAGCTTCTAAATCCCTTGGAATTTCCTTGGTGATAGGAACATCTTTTGTTCTAATAGTGACTCTTCCCAGGATCCTGGACGGGGGTTGGTCACCACAAAAAAAAACAAATTATAAGTTGAAACTTTCAGCCACATCCTCCCATTCTCCAGAGAGGGAAGATGCGCTAGAAATGGAGTTTATAATTGATTATACCTACTTAATGATGTTTCTGTAAAAATGCTAGTTGGTACTGGGTTTTTGGGGAGATACGTTTAGGTGAGCTCTCCTAGCAAATGGTCAAATCCAAACACAGGGTTGTGAAAATCTTTGATCTGTAGCCTAGTTGTATGTAAGTTACGGGTTGTGGGAATCTCTGATTTGTAACCAAGATGGATGTAAGTTATGGATAACCTATTCTTTGTAAACAGTGTCTAAAGTGGGAACAGTCTTATAGGCCTGAGCCCTGAATCTGTGGGGTGTGTACTAACTACTCTTAGTATCGGAATTGAATTAAATTGCAACATACCCAGTTGGTGTCAAAGAATTGGTTAGTGTGGGGAAAAAATCCACATCTGACATGTGGTGTCAGAAGTATTGTATGAGTAGAAGAGAAACACAGGGAGTTTTTCTAGATGATACACTAAATGTTAATATTCAATGCATTAACTTTACTTCACCTAGCTCTCCCAACTCCAAGAAGGCTGGACTAGAAACCCTAGAAAGAACAAGTTAGTCAATATAAGCAACTCCCAGGATGACTGCTTTGTTCTAGTTTCAGATTCAAACAAAATAAATATTCAACATTAAGTATTGGTTAAATAAATAATGGTGTATCTAAGTAATAGAATGCTATAGAGCCATTAAAATCAGGTTAGGAAAATACATTTAATCACACAGCAAAATAGGCAAGATATAGTGTTAAGTGAAAAATAATTGTTTAAATATACTGCATGGCACTGAGTATACAATAATGAATAAATCTGACTGAAACCCTGACTGCACAGTCTATAATTATAACAAAATATGAATATTATAGTAGATATTTGGGTACTGTCTGTCTAGTATCTTTTTAGATACCAGTCCTTCACACTTATTATAATTTTTTTCAGTTCTTGATGTTTGCTGGTGGGCCTGATCTTTCTCTACCCATCTTCAGGCTTTGAGGTGGGCATGCAACATAGCTGCAGTCCAGTATCCAACATAGCTAGAGTCAATCAGAATAATCAGTCCTCTGGCTAGAATGATTATTACATGTTAAGCACATGACCTAAACCAGGACAATCAAAATCTTCACTGAGACCTTAGTCAGAGCTAGTGTCAAGGGGATTTTTCTCCCTTTGCTATAATTCTTAAGCTTTTTTTTTTTTTTTTTTTCTGCCAGTGCTGGAGGGCAGGTGTTTCAGACTACCCATGCTCATAGCTACTTGAAAAAAAACCAACCTGAGAACTGGAAAGAGGAAACTTTTTTTTTTTTTTTTTTTTTTCACTTAAAGTAGAACAGCAGACGGGGCATGGAACTCAGTGTAGTACATCAACTCTGCCATGGGACAAACTCAGGACGTTTGGTCCATTCTAGCACCTCATGGTTTTGTGGTTTAGGGAGGATCTGAAGACAATGCACTTGGCATTTTATCAAGGAGGATAAAGACATCAAGGCAGCTGAAGGACTGTGATCTGAGTCATTTTGCAAGTGACCTTGGAGTGTGGAAGACATGCTTGTTTGAGAAGCCATTGGATCACTCTTGGCCATGCCCCAAATCACATGGTGTGGAAAGAAAAAGGCTCAGGCTCTTATATCCTCAAGAGGGAGCACAAGTCAGTATGCAGTTTAAGATAAGTACTGTTGCTTGAATTTTAGAATGATGATGTTTAGAAAATTTTTTTTTGATGTCTAGAAATTTTAAACTGTGTTGCAAAGGTGTATACTAAAATGCCAATAATAGCTATTTTGGATAATAGAATTATGAATGACTTATTTTCCTCTTTGACCTTTTCTTAATTCCTCCAAATATTTCATAAATAAATTACAATAAGTATTGTAATTTGATCAGCAAACACACAATGTTATTTAAAAAAAAAAATCCTTTGGCCTTCATGCAGTGCGATTCAAATGCACCTAAGAACCGGTAGATCTTCTCAAGAAAAAAAATCCCACTACTTCGAGTTCAGAATAGAATGAAAACTTAAAAACTTGCATACCCAAGAGTTGGAGGACAATTCTTCCCAGAAAAATACCCTTTTCTTCATTTACCACCAAAATAATAAACAACATCAGCAAACAACATTTTAGGAAGTCATCTGAAGGTCAAGAAATTGTAATTGTATTGAATTCATGGGTTTTTTAATTTTAAGTATGTAAAATATTATTTATAAAGTTCATTTAATGTGGTGTCTATTGTTTGACTGTAAATATGTAGATACAGATAGCCAGATATGTGGATAAGACATAAACATATACATAAAGCAGATGCAGGCTTGGATTTAGGTATTATTTATCAGGGCTTTCAGAACTATACTTGAGATGCATTCCTATATTCTCCAGCATATATTCTAGTTTCTCAACTCAAGCTTATCCCATCCCAAAGATTTTCAGATTCTTTTTTTTTTTTTTTAAGATTTATTTATTTATTTATTCAGAGAGAGCGAGAGAGAGGCAGAGACACAGGCAGAGGGAGAAGCAGGCTCCATGCAGGAAGCCGGACATGGAACTCGATCCCGGGTCCCCAGGATCACACCCCGGGCTGCAGGCGGCGCTAAACCGCTGCGTCACCGGGGCTGCCCTGATTTTCAGATTCTTTTTTTTTTTTTTTTTTGATTTTCAGATTCTTAATCTTAACTTTAGGGGAGGAATTATTACAGTCCAGACCTTAGACAATTTTCCATTTCAATTCCTTTTATGTTTGTTATGCCTTCATAATAGAATAGTGATATGCAGAGTCTAGAACAATTTAAAAGAAAGGATACAAATTTTATTTAAAACACCAAAGATTTATAGCCAAATAAATAGCTGAAGGAAAACTATTAAATACACTGTATATTATATTTAGCAACTTAGATAATAAATGTAAGATAACTAGTTAACTTTCCTACTTTGAAAAATCTGCAATTTTAAAATATATCAGGGCAGCCCAGGTGGCTAAGTGGTTTAGCAGCCTTCAGCCCACGGCATGATCCTGAAGACCTGGGATTGAGTCCCCCTCAGGCTCCCCGCATGAAGCCTGCTTCTCCCTCTGCCTGTGTCTCTGCCTCTCTCTCTCTCTCTCTCTCATGAATAAATAAATAAAATCTTTAAATATATATATATCAGCAAATGAGATTTAATAGAACTTCATTTGCAAATGAATTTTGTGAACCACACATTAAATCTAAATTCACCAGTTATAGTTTAATATAAAATGTGTGACTACTGCTCTCTGTCTATATTATTTATATAAGATATATCCATAGATTAATTCCATAGCTTGTAAGGAAGAGTAGTCCCAATTGATGTCAGTAGCCAAAGCTTTTGAACAATTCTAAAAGATACTCTATGTTTTTGAATTGTATTACACAGGAATATTCATTATTTTTTTAAATAGCATGTACCCAAAATGTGCTAGTCATCTCAAGTTCAATTGTACACCATCTACAAATAAATAAATGGGTTTTAGATACATGCCCTCTACACAATGATCTTACTACAATCACAAGACAAAGAGAAACCTGGACAACTATGCTTCACAACTCTGGGTGACCATTAACACAGCAACGTGCATAGGAGTCACATGAAAATCTTTATAGAGATGGTTCACAATTATTTCCTAAAGGATAGAACAGAATGAGAAACATCCTCTAGTTCAATGTCTGGAGATACTATTTTCCCCTCTTCCCATCACTGACTGCTTATTTTGTGTCTCATTATCTAATTGACCATTTTCTCTGGTCTTTAATAAGATTCTACTCTGTTTCTGGCAAATCATTCACACTAATAATTTCCGGCTCAAGTTCTCTCTATAGCCTCATATGAATGATGACTTGTTGCTTTGCTAAGAGCTCATTTGCTGGACTGTAATCTTGGTTCAAGAAGAATTAACATTTTGTGAAACAGATGGTGGATAATAATTCATCACACCTTGAAAGTTTTGGTGCTATTGCTGCTGCTGGAATGAAAGCCAGGTTCATTAGACAGGTGTTCCATTGCCACTTGCTATTGTTGGAGGTGATATAAAACTTTTCTCTCTTGCATGCTTTGAATTTTTTGCAAAATTTTCAATACCCAAAAGGCTCTCTGAGTGGGAAACAACATGTTCTCGAAGGGTGAGTCTTTCTGTGTGAATATCTATGAAAAAAATTAAAAAGTGCCATCCCTGGACACATTCATCATTTCTTTGGTTAGAAAGAGAATTACATAATTTTTTATAACTTTTTTATACATTCTCTTTGCCAAATCAAATCCAAGACTTAAAACTACATTTCTAAAGCAGCCATTCTGACACAGCAACTAAAAATAAGACTGAAAATCTTATTTCTAAAAAGATCAACCAAATAGACTTTCCCACTCAGAAAGGTGTTTGCAAATTCGAATCCTCAAAAGCATTACACTGCCTTGCTTTATAGAGACTCAGAATATATGAAAGTTGACCTCAAAGCTACCTTTTGAAGATCTAGTCTCTTAGCCTTCCCTGATACTATGCACAGCTGCCAGCATGATGGACAAAGCCTGCACAAAGGGTTCCAATGAAGGGATGTGGGTGAAGAGGCAAATCTAGGGGAGTGCTTCCTCCAGAATGACGCATAAAAAGGGATAGGTTATAAGGTTTCAGCATTATCACAGAAAGAAGTAAAAGAATATATATGATTTGATGTGTTCCCATTATGATTTTGGAATTTAAAAATGAAGATTAAGAGGTGGATCTCACAGATGTAAAAAAGTAACCTCCCAAAATGCAAGCCATGCATTCAAGGACATATGCAAGGACAGAATTCCTGGAGGATTGAAAGGAGCATCTGTGGTGAAAAGACAGATTTTATCCTACAACTTTAAGGCATCTTATATATTATCCCACAGAGCTTCCCAAAGGGATATTTCCCAGTTTTCCACCATAAACTGATCCACAACCCAGCCTTTGGTATTTGCTTCCATCCCATGCCTACCTCATATCCCCATTCCTTCATCAGCACTTCTTTGGATCATCTTCAAAGAAATTACTTGCTCAAATCCTCATCTCAGTATCTGCTTCTGAGGAAACCCAACCCAAGATGTATGTGTGCTCATGCATCCCTCTGAGCTATAAGAAACCCTATTTCTCCATTTTCAACTATGGTAAGCAATATAGAATAAGAAGCAGTACAAAACTCAATCTGAAAATAGAAATCTAGTCCTCTTGAAAAATTCTCTTAGAATAGATAGAGATCAATCCCATATGTACTATATATTAGTTTGCTAGGGCTGCCATAACTAATAACCACAAACTTATTGGCTTCAAACAACAGAAACGTATTTCCTCATAGTTCTGAAACCTAGGTGTCCAAAATTAAGGTGTCAGCAGAGCCATGCTTCCTCTGAAGGCTCTAGGGTAGGATTCTTTCTTGTCCCCTCCCAGCTTTGGATGTGACTCCTGGCAATCCTTGGCATTCTTTGGTTCATAGCTGCATCCCTCTAGTCTCTGCCTCTGCTATCATGTGGTGCTTCTCCTTGTGTGTCTCCCTGTGTCTTCACATGGCATTTTGGTTTGGTTTTGTTTGTTTTTTTTTTTTCACATGGCTTTTTGATAAGGATTCCAGTCACTGGATTTAGCCCCTACACCATCCAGTATGACCTCATCTTAATGTGATCACATCTTCAATGACCCCATTTCCAAATAAGGTCACATTCACAGGCACTAGGGGGATGGATTTAAGCACATCTTTTTGGAGACACAACTCAACCCACAACATGCTACATCTACCAGCTTGACAGAAAAATCAAGCCAAGTGACCCCCCTTCCCCACTCATTCATAACATGCTAAATATATGACGGTGATGGGGAGGATGGTAATTTTTAAAAATCTACTCCAATCAGGAATACAGCTTCCCACTTCTATCTGCTTCTGTTCTTTTTCTCTAGGCTAGTTATAGTCCATAGTATTTCTGCTCTGAGAATTCAGCAACTGCCTTGAATCTCTATTCCTCTCTCTCCTGAGAATAATAAGAGTAATTTTGACAAGACAGTGCCTTCCCTAGATGAGGTGAGAGTCAAAGGCAGTAGTTCATTAACCCCTCAGAGTCCCTGACCTTAGCTGAATCCCATTTCAGTCACTCTGAAAAACAGCCAGGAAGAAAGCCACTATGTGACATTTCACTATCAGCGTCTTGCATTGAGTGTGTCCCTTGTTAAAGACAATCCTCCTCTCATCTTTACAAGCACCACCTGGTTTCCAAATGTTTCCAAATACTCACAGGTTCTTGAGTAATTCACAGACCAGTCATGGCATTTGAGCCATATAAATGTATCTTCAGCTTCTCTGATGCAATTTCTCTTTTGATTACTAATGAGAAGGCATTGCAAAGGAAAGGGAAGGCTATTTAACAACCAGAGCAAAATGTCCATCACTAATTATCTTAAAGCTCCAAGATCCAGCATCCTGATTAGCACAGGCCTGGAAAAAGCACAGAGTAAAACCGGACATTTATTCTTCAATTAGAGAGCAGAATAATTACTGCCTTCCAGATATCCTAGGGAGCAACACTTCAACTTCATCACTCCTTGAGCAGAAAAGTAATTTAAAACACAAAGAAGTGCCCATTTAGGGTCTGTGAACATAGCATCAAAATGCTCTAGTGTTGAAGGCACTCATGACTTTTCTCAGCTTTTATCTCTTAATCAAATTAGTCTCCTGCTGAGGTAAAAACCAAAAGAGCAGTTCACAAAATTATATATGCAGTGCTATCTCAACTATTCAAAAATGTACACAACATTTTAGAAGAAAACACAACAAATTACTGACTGCGGTAATATTTGAGTATGTTGATTATGAGCGTTTTATTATGTTTTCATTATTGTGTTTTCCAAGTTTTTTTACAATGAGCATATATTAAGAATATTTAAGCATTAATGGTTTAATATGTGTTGAATGCCTATAATGTACATGACACTATGCCAAGAAAATTGTGCATATTATCTCATTTACTTCTGACCAAATCAAGAAGAAATAAAAGAATGGTGGGAAGTATTATCTCCATAGGTAACTTGCCTAAGATCACTTAGTTGTCTATGGTACAGTTGGGATTCAAAGTCAAGTCTACATAACTTCATTCTGTACCCCATGCATTATTTTCATAATCAGAAAAAAGGGGACTATTCTAAAATTAGTATCTGAGACAATAAAAATAGTGGAATCAACTTATATGAAACAAACTTCCTAAAGTGCAAATAAAAAGTAATACAGCTAGGGATGACAAAAATCTGAAAAAAATATGTATCTCAGGCTTATCCGATGCCAATTATCAGTCATTAAATAGCCTTTCAGCATGAAAATGCATATTACCACGTGCACACTTGATGCACAGCCTGAAAGTCAGTGACATGAGTGAGTAGACCTCCACCACTTACAGTACTCTATGACCTCGGTTTTCTTGTTCTTTCTGAGATTCTATGTTCCCATTTGTCCATCCATCTATCTAATAATTCAACAAAGATTTCTTGTGTGCCTCATATGCCAAGCACTGTGGTGGGCCCCAGGAGAGGGCCATCAGTAAGAGAGGCATGATTTGTGTTCTTTACAGTGATCTCTGTCCGCCAACCACCACGCCTCACCAGTGGCTGAAGATAATAATATTTGCTTCAATTAAGATTGTTGTTCAGACAGCGTAGGAAACCAGGTAAAGCACCTGACCTGGCACTTGACATACAGGAGACGCTCAATAAATTTTACTGCTGGTATAATCTCAGTATTTCCAGCTATAAAATGGAATTTATCTTATCCCACATGACTAGGTGAGAGAATATTGATCTCTATAATCCTTTGGTGATTCTATCTGCCCTAGTCCAGAAAATGCTTCGATTTTTAAAAGATGCTTTGGAGAACGGAGGATCAGAGGACAAGTTGAGAATTCAGATATTTTATGCTTGGCTTATAGTAGACTAAACACTTACTTTTCAGGGTTTTTTTATATTGACTGTCAAAATTGCAAAGCCATTTTTAAAACCCCCATGTAAAAACTGATAATTCACTAGAAAAACTCCAAGAATATATATGTAGGCAAATTCTTATGATCTTAGCTTTCATAATGGAAGAAAGTTAAGGCAAACATTTGATAAGAACAAGACTAAGCAATTTTTTACTTTTTAAAGGCTTTCAGATGGATATCTTGAGATCTAGGGCAAAGTAAGCTTCTCCACCAACCAGAAATATGTTCGTGTACATGTGTCAAATGATATATACTAAAAAAAAAAAAAATGATATATACTTCCCATAAGGCACATTCAATATCTCGTGAGCACAACATTTGAGAATATGTCAAGAGATTTACATGATTTTCTCTAATATTCTAAACATGCCTTCTAGTAAAGTTAGATCTCTTCCATCAGCAATTGAAGCTGGGAGACATCAAGCAGTTTGCCAAGTTCTTCTAGTAAATATCATTGCCTGAATGTGAGCCCCGATTGTATGACTTCACAACTTAAACTTTTTTGATAACACCACACCCATGCTCCAGCACCAGGAAATTCATTACTTCCCAAAGAAGCTCATTTCTTCTTTTAAAAATGCTTTGAGGGGGTGTGTGGGTGGCAGCGTCAAACACCTGACTCTTGGTTTCTGCTCAGGTTCTGATCTCAGGGTCATGGGATCAAGCTCCACATTGAACTCTGCACTCAGTACAGAGTCTGTTTAAGATTATTTCTCTCCACCTCCCTCTAAAATAAATAAATAAATCTTTAAAAATATGAATATGTAAAAATAGAAGGGCTTTCAATTCACTGAATTCCTTCCTACATTGAACAGAAATCTATCCCCTTCTAGAAGTCACCACTGTCTCTTGTTTCACCCTTCAGTGAAATTAGTTAATCTAAGGGATGTCTGGGTGGCTCAGTTGGTTAAGTGTCTGCCTTCAGCTCAGGTCATGATTCCAGGGGTCCTGGGATCAAGCCCTGCATTGGACTTTCTGCTCAGCAAGGAGTCTGCTTCTCCCTCTCCTTCTGCTCCTCCCCAGGGCTTATGCTCGCTCTCAAATAAATAAATAAAATCTTTGAAAAAAATTAATCTAATTCCTCTTCTGCACAAAAGCTCTTCAAGTGTTCAGAAACACCTTTTATTTCACCTCTTCTCCTTCTCTATCAAATTTTCCTTTTGGCAAAACTAAATAGTCCCATTTTCCCACTGCTGTTTAGATTGCATTGTTTTGAGTCCCTACCCTCTTCCTACTCAATTCCAATAATCATAGTCTTGTTTATGTTACTTTTAAAAGAGGATGCATAGAATGAAAAACAATACCACAGGTGTGGTCTGAAGAGTCAGAGTTGAAGTTTATTATTGCCATCTTTGTCCCAGATATTATACTTCTATTTATGTTGCTCAATAGCAGATTAGCTCTTTTATTCCAGCTACTTCATGCTGCTGACTCACATAGTATTTACTGTAATTAAAATAAAGCTTCTAGGTCTTTTTCACATGTGCAACTACGAACCCACATTTTCAACATCCTATTACTGTTCTTTGCTTACATGAGTTTTTTTCCATGTTGAGCTACATCTCTTAGATGGGGAAGGCTGAAATGATGACCAACTATTTTTTGATTGAGTGGATTCCTTCTCCTTCACAGATAGATTTCATTATCAACTTGATCTCCTAAATTGTTGAGTAAAACTACCAACCACACAGGGAAGAAAGTAGGGTTTGAAATTCTTCTCCTCACCCAATAGACTTCTTTCTAGAATGACATGAATTCACACATTAGCAGCTTATAGACAGGGTCAGTTTATCTAGTTGGGGATTCACCTAATGGTACTAGTCTCCAGCCCATGTGCTCCTCCTGGATTCCTCCCCCACAAACTTAGGAAAGATCAGGACATATTATTCTTCACTGACATCCAGATATCCCTTGTCTACT
This sequence comes from Canis lupus familiaris, assembly GCF_011100685.1. NCBI lineage: Eukaryota > Metazoa > Chordata > Mammalia > Carnivora > Canidae > Canis > Canis lupus. Next base: position 16,523,249 of record NC_049229.1, on the reverse strand, counting down.
GCATGCCCTGCACTCCCAGAATGATAACCTGGTACTTTGGGCCATCTTTTGTTAGAGGATATTTAAAGCCATTGATTTCTTTCTTGTTTTCTTTCTTTACCCTCAAGGAATCACACTCACCAAATGCTTATTTTGGTGCTGCTAAAGTTCTAGACTACTGCTTTCTAGATAAGGCTGGTTTCATGGGCATATTACCTGTATGCAGAGCCCCCGACTCAGAGAAGCCTCCCACCATACTTAATGCCCACCAGTCACCATCTTGAAATTTTTAATAATTTTATTTATATATTAAATTTTCAATTAATCTAAATGTAGAATGACATTAAATAGTAAGTAAAATAAAATAAAATAAAATAAAATAAAATAAAATAAAATACCAGAAATCAAGATAGAGACCACAGGGAAAAGAAAAAGCTTTGTATCTTAACATGTTTAGTAGTATTTTTTTCCTGCTTTTTAAAGAAGGGGCCCCACATTGCTGTTTCCCACTGGGCCCACAAATAAGATAGTTGGCCCTGTTTCCAGAGTGGATATTTGAAATGTCCTGCCCAGTTAGCCAATTACCTAACCAATCAGAAATTGGTGCTGATATGTAGAACTGCAGCATATGAGGTAAATAGTGACCTTGCTGCTTTCTGTTGAGTTGACATGGTTTCCTGCAGGAGCATGTAACATTATGGAACCCTCTGACATCTACTGAACAAACCCAGGCCTGTGCCATCAATTCTGCTCCTCCCCCCCACCACTTACCAATCTTCAAAACACCACACTGCATCACACCATTCTTGTTCTGGACTTGAATGTAAAATAAAAATACGTTGTTTCCAAACAAAATTTAAAGTGAAAATTCTACTAAAACCTTACCAAAGTCCTGGAAATCATGCGCTTATTTGCCATTTCCCAGAGACCATACCAACGTCAGACCTGCTGCATTTTCATTTCTTAACTTCATACTTTGAAGGGTTTTGGAATGAAGAATCTTGGGGCACCAGATGCTTTTCTAAAGACAAGGGGCGGGGTGAGTAATGGTTATAAAATTATTCACCTATCAGTCCCCTGGCAAAGGCCATGGAGTTTTGCCTTCCAAAAGCACTGATCACTATTGGTATTCTCACATATATAGACTCAGGGACATTCAATTAAAAAAGCAATCACAACAAGGAAATTCTCTGATTCATCTCTCTGAAGTGACAAAACTAATTCTTTTCCACTGCTCACCCCCAGCTGAGGTTAAATATAATCTCAATCTCTAAATGCCATTCCTCACTTACCATCAATGCTAAATCATTCCCTAGCCCTGATTTCCAGTGTGGCCCTGCCCAGGTCCTAGACTATAATCACACAGAAAAGTCACATTACCATGACTCTTTATGTGTATCTCATCAGGGACATTGCCTCAAGGGAGTATCCCTCTTCCTGAAATTCCCCTCCCTCTTCTTCTTTAAGCTTTTGCTTCAAGTGCCCTTTCCCTGTGAAATGTTCTCCTCCACTACAATGCTCCTGCATTACTGTTTTCAAACTTTTCATTCTAAAGCCATAGGTCTCAAAGTCTTTCTAAGACTCAATTTACCTGTTTCACATTTAGAGAGCATCCATAGTTCAAATGGAGTGAAATTTGATTAGAAAATTTCTAGTCATGTACATTGACGGAAGATTGAAATCTACTAAATGTGACAGAAGGAACATGGGCTCTGAGCTCAAATTTTGTGTTTCCTACTTTGTAGCCTATGATCTTTGAAAATCCCTTCACTTTTGTGAACGTGTATGTGGAAAGATAATACCCACCTGATAGAGGTGTGATAAGCAGGAAATTCTCCTTTTGTTTATGACAATTAGTGTAATACCTGGCAAATAGCAGGCACTTACTAAATACAAGCTACCGATATTAGAAAGGACTCCACCACTCCTTGCTGATAACTCATCATTTCAATTCAAGTCAGTACTAAAAATAGGTAGTGTTTTCTACTACTGATCAATTTAATAGAAGATATCTATCTACCTACGTATAGATAGATAGATATTTAGTTTTTGATGCCTGGGAATGTTGCCAAAGACAGTAATATTTGTTAGTAAAACAGAGAACATGTTGCTGAGAACTAAAATGAAAACAACTCTCAAGAGATCAGAAGCAGATGTGTGGGCATGTTAAGCAAAGTCCAATATGTGCTAAGGTATCTAGAGTGACCTCACAGGTTCTTGGTCCCTACAGCAAGATAGACATAAAATAATTTACATTTCTTCTGAGGATTCCTTGAGGACTATCTTGACTGCCCCACTCCTATTGGCCAGACATTTTAAATCCCCACTGACCTGAAGCAGGTTAAAAATTATAGGACACAGATGAGATTTATGTGACAGCCCCATACATCATTTTTCTCACCTCAGTGACCTTAGTCCCCAGAATGGCTTTTTTTGGGGGGGAAGTGCATCAACACTAAAGAATTTAACAGGTTGCCTTCATTTTGCTTATTTCTCCAAAATCCTGCTCTACAAACTTTTTGGCCTTTCAGCTACAGAAATTATATCTCAGGGATACATAAAAGTGTCAATGTTACCAGACGGTCTGATGATGCATGGCATACTTCTTGCTAGAGCAAAGGCGATGGAGAAGGTATTGCCTTGAATCAAACACTGACATGGGGCCAAAAATCGTGGCTGGTAATACATTCTCTGATGGAATAGGTTACAAATGTGCAGAGAGTTGTGATGATGCATGCATGAGATGCACACCACACTGCAAGAGCCAAGTTGAGCTTTAAGATGAGAATTTGTAAGAACCTCTCAGAATTGTTCTCATGTCAGCTGGGATCAGGAACTAAAATACATTGCATATCTGTTTGAGGCACATGGGGGCAAGAATAAGGAAACATGCTCCTCCCTCATTTGGCTAATTCCTCTATCCTTCAGAGCTCAACACAGCAATTATCCTTCCTAAGAAGCTTTCTGTGACCCCTGCTGCATCCTTAACACGACCACCCAGCGAAGCTACCATCAGCATCATTTTTGCCTCTGTCACCCATAGCTGCCACCACCATTGCCACCACTGCAGCTCAGTCTGCTTAGGTAACCCTATGCATGGCTCCCATGAAGCAATGTCACACTATATTTAGTTGTCACTTGCTACTCTCTCATTAGACTTATTTTTTGGTGTCAGGAACTGCTTTTGTTCATCATGTCTCTCCAGTGCCTAATAAAGAGCGTACCTAAGGTCGGTAATCAAGAAGTGTTTGCTGAATGGATGAACAAACCTAAAAAGAGAATTACTGTTCAGGAATGCTTGCAATATGGAGGGTCTTCTTTTTAATAAATGATAGCCAGATTCTCACAGTGCAGAAAATAACCTAGTAACTTCATTAATTCATTCCAGCCGCCAAGGAACACTAAAGAAGCAATTTACTAAATGACACTCTAGTGACCAGAAAGAGGTAATGTGGCTAATTCCAAAAGTAATTTTCTACATGGAGTTTACCCACAGGAAAAATATGGCTAAATACTTCCACAGACCACAGGTTGGGGAGCAGTAAATTAAATCAGCAGGCTATGTCTTTCCAGACTCCTTGAAAAATCAGTAGTATATAGTGGATATCATCTGTTAGAGGCCAGTTTCGAAAATCTGTCTTAAAAAAATTCCACTCTTCCATTACCTTTATTTATGACTTAGATGGATTTCCATATATGGACATTCATGCTGGATTTCAACATGAATTGTCAAATTGTTCACCCATGACCCTTGAACAATAAGGAGGAAAATCTGATGTTACTTTGTTCATCTCTACAGGTTGTTTTTTTTATCCTTGTAAGATTTGCACGTATTTTAAAGATGATGGAAGGAAAAGGAAAAAAGGAAAAGAGGTGGAGGGAGAGATAGGAGGGTGGAAATGGGAAAGTTTTAAAATATATATATTTATAAACCCGACATCACATCAGTCATTACTGCCAAAAACCAGAATAACGTTTGGGTCTATATCTTTTAAGTGACATGAAACTCACCTGCTCTATCTGGTTCTAATTCTGCGACTATGTGACATTAAAGATGTGACTTGGAACTTCTCCTTTTCCATAAATTTGGGGGACTAGTATTGCTTACCCAAAGGTCCCTTAGTGTTCTGTGATTTTATACATTTATACAAATAAGTACCCAAGTATTCCATTTTCTTATCTCTCTGTTTGTCTCTCAGTTAGAAAACCAAAGGTTCATGTAAAGGAGAAAAGCATTACAAACACACACCTACCTGGGGATCTGAGAGGTTTGTTTGCTTTTTGTTAACACACACTGTGAAGGGGAAGTTTTTATTCTGCTGCCAAGCTCAGAGAGAGTTATAGGCACAATAAGTATGTTTGAATTTTAAGTGCTTTATCAATCAAATTCCCCCAAGGTTGATCTCATTCTAATAACTCACACCTTACAACAAAAAGAAAATAAGAAAGACAAACAGACAGACAAAGTTACATGGTGCTCCTGGCTATATTGTCACATATTCCTTGAGTTGGTGTGTTCCCAGAAAAGAGATTTCCTGGATGTGTCCCCAGGAAATATATAAAATATGTGCAATAATAAATAACAAAATATATGCAAGTCTCACTTATCCATTTATTTACCATCCAGCATTCTACCAAGGAGGGAGACTCTAACCAATTTTCACTGCAGCCTTTTCCTCAACTCAAAGAACAAATATATAGTTAGATAAGGAGGAAAATAAAGGATGATTTTGTTATTCTATGTACAATGTGTCACCACCATTTTGTAAATTTTTTCCTTTGTTTTTGCTTTTATAATTAATGCTATTAGTAAAATTATTTCTTTTAAAGTTTCAACCTATTTCAACTGACCGATCCCCTTGCTCTCTCTGAAGAACCAAGACCAGTAGTGCATCTTGGAAGTTTGGAGCACAAGGGATGACTCAAGAAGCTGTGCTGAAGGCCTGTAGATCCCGGACAATGAAGCAAGTCAGCCCTTGCTTTGGGACTGATGGTACTTTTTTTGACGTGAGTGTTCCTTTATAGATTTGTTCCTTCAAAGCTGATTTTCTGCAATATACTAAATAACTAAAAAATCCTAAGTGTAAAACTTTTTATGCATTCAGTTCACCTATTTAAAATTTTATCAATAGCAGAGTAAATTATGGAATTACGAAAGTATCAGAGATGGGAGATTTAATAAATTCTTCTATTAGTACATGTATCATTCTCCATAATAATTTTTTGCAATGGAAAAATATGAATACATTTCTGATAATAATGGGGCTTTAAATTTTTTATTATCCCATAAGAGGGGGTGTTTTTCATCCTATTTCCCAAAATAAGTGAAGGATCTCAGAGGATCCAGCATGAAAATAGCATAACGATAAACCAGTGGTGTGCTGGTCTACCCCTCTCTGAATAAAAAACCCTGATTGGTAGTATTTGCTGCAAATACTTCTACCATGGCTAATTTAAAGCTAGCAATATTTTAACAGTTTGACATACTCTGTTATTTGAAAAGCATCTCTGCAAGTCGGTGAGAGCCAGTAGTACAAGCCAGCTCCAGCACACCAGTGTCCTATAATTAACCTAAAACTTCCTTTCAGAAAGCCAGCCATTTGTTCAAATAACTGGAATAAGTCAATCAGACCTTCAGTTGTCTGAAATTGTTTCAGAAATTGTAGGACAATTTCTTACTTTTAGATTGTCAAATACTGGCTTCCTGAAAATGTCACCAAAACAACCTGTTGAAAGAGCAAAGTTGAGCTTACTGCTTACTGCAGTGGAGAAGATCACTTCTTTGAAAGATTTCAATAGCATTTCAGAGGAAGGACAGTAAAGATTGGCCATTTAATGAGGCTTTTGGGGGAGAGGGGTAATTAAAGCAGGTTTTTTTTATACAGGTAGACTGAAGGGAACTTGTTTAGAACAGGTCAAGTTTTTCATGTAAAAGTTTAGGTTGGTGAACTTAGCAAGACAAGGGTTTCAAAGTGAATCTTGAAGAATAAATAGTCATTTGATGTTATCTATCATCCTAAAAGGGATATATATTTGCCATGAGGGTAAATTGAGTTATCTAGTGTTTAGACCAATGGGTTTGGGGAATGTTCCTGAAACAAATAAGAAAGTTATTTGCAATTTATCTTCCTGGGTAAGAGTTTCCTGGAATCTTAAAAACCATGCTATTGAGTTTGATCAAGTAGGAAAATGATTTTAATGAATGCAGCCAAACAATAAAGTTCTTTGGTCATAGCAGGTTTTGAATCTCAGAACCACAGGTCCATGAACCTGAAGGTTTCTCTGCAAGCAACTGGTGATTTTCCTGTCAAGATTAGGAAGGGGCCATTGGTTGTCCCCACCTCACAACCCCCACACACAAGTCATGGGGATACAAACAGCTGATGAATACTCTGAAAACACCTACAGAAGCCTGACAAACATTCTAGAGCTCCAAAATATAAAAGAACAGCAGAATATAGGAAGGTTAGGTATTTGCCAGGCTGGTGTAACTAGAGGACTTACAGGTAGTCCTTCCGCAGAAGTATTGCAAAATGTCTACCACTGCCCTTTCTCCTCTAGTAATACATACTATCTCCTATAAAATACAGATTTCTCAGCACAAAGTTCTGCCTAATATTTTAGTGTGAATGAATCATTATTTCATCCATTGGTTCAATCTATCCATTATTCAGTGAAAACATAAAGTGCCTATAAACTTCCAGACTGTAGCAAGCATGCAGTCACCAAGATGAACACAATTTCTAAAAAATATCTCACCTAAGAGGGAAAAACGGGGGGTACAGAATATTATTCTCATTGATTATAGAATCTCCACTACTCATGAACTTCCAATTTTAAAACTTTCTATATGTACAAAAATAGCAAAAGCATGTCAACCTCACCTGCTCTTAGACAGTCTTACACATTTATTTCAGAGTAGAATATTTCATTATTCATTAGCCTGCAGTTGCTTCCTTTTGATTTTGTTTTTGATCAACAGGATTATCTATCAATACAAGTTTTTATGTAGATCTCGTTAAAATTTTATCATATAACTTTAAATTCTTTTTACTTTTATAGGATTGTAATCAGATACTATAACATCTAAGATGTCTACTAAATCTTTACTTTTTTGAATTTTTAAATACTTTCTTTGTAGCCAAAAACATGATAAATTTTTATAATTGTTCCATAGATGAAAAAGTATTTTCTCTGAAATAGAAATTATGAATTGTTTTATTAAATTCTGTGTCCTTATTTCTGTAATAGATGTGCTGAAGTCTTTCACCCAAACAGCCTTTGGATTTTTATCTTCTTGAATTTCCAGTAGTTTTACTTGCTACATAAAGTTTTTTGATAGCTGTATCTTCCACATAAACTGTGTCTTTTATCATAGAATTTTCCTATTTTTTAGGTTTATGCATTTAAAATTAAATTCTACCTCTTTTCTTGTTAATATTCCAGTTCCGCTCCTTTTTCTTTGCATCTGCCTGATTTTCTTCGTTTATCCTTTTATGTCCAACACTCATTTTGCTTTAAGGATATTTCTTAAAAAAAGGGGGGGGGGATATTTCTTGTAAGAATCATGTGGCCCATGTTTTGGGTTTTAATTCAATCTGATAGTCTCTCTTTTAATGATAGAATACAGTGCATTTATACTTAGTCAAATGGCTGATATTTTCATCTTATCTCTTCCAATTTTCCTTATGCTTATTACTAATTTTTCATTGATGTTGCTTCCTTTTCTCATTTTTTTCTGATAAAATCTCGTTACTACTCATTCCACTTTTTCCTTAATAATTTGCGATAGCTTCCATTTGCCTGCTCTCAAAATCAGATGCATTTGTCTCTACTTCTATTTGAAATATGATACCAAATGTTTTCCCCACAAACGTGTTCTCCAGGCGAAGATACTTTTACACCACTTTCTGTGCCCTCCCCTTGCCCCATGAGACATTTGAAATGCTCTTACTCTGCCTTCTCCAACCCAATTCTTCCTTTTATTCAGATAGTTCACTACATTTTAGTACCTTTTGTTCCAGACTATTATTTGAATTTTCCGTGTAGTAGGTTCCTCCCATTACAGGAGACCTGATTTAAGCTCATATGTTTCCAGACAACCTATCATTTTCTATTTAATGGATACTTTAAATTGATTCTTACTGTTTTCTCTCTTCCTCTTCCCTTGTTTTACTTTCAGATATGGTTCATTTCTTGCTTGATTGGAGTCTTTTACCAAGTGATTTTCTGAGAAGGAACACATGGCAGATAACATAGGCTTTATAAATAAAACCAAACCTTGTTCATTAAAGGTGGGCACGTCATATCTGATTAAATGAGATTTGTTCTCAGATATGACACTACGTGTACGGACTCAGTTGCATAATCAATTTGCCCAATATTATTCTGGTAAAAGGAGTACAGATTTTTACTGAACCTATGCAGATAACTTTATTGTTATTGAAGTGTATTTAGTATTGAATATGAATTAGAAGTATATCCAAATTTTGAGGTTCAGTGAAAACCAGATGCCCTTAAAATATTTATTTCAGTTTTTAAAAAAAAGTTTACTAAATTGAGAGCTAGTGATAGTTTTTTTGGTTTTTTTGGTTTTTTTTTTTTTTTTTTGGTTATTTTTAAAGACTTTATTCATTTATTAATGAGAGACACAGAGAGAGAGAAAGAGAGAGAGGCAGAGACACAGGCAGAGGGAGAAGCAGGCTTCATGCAGGGAGCCCAATGCAGGACTCAATTCCAGGACTCCATGATCACGCCACTGGCCGAAGGCAGGGGCTAAACCACTGAGCCACCCAGGGATCCCCAAGAGCTAGTGATAGTTTATGAACAAACAGAAAGAAATTCTTCATATATCCATTAAAAAATAAAACATTAAAAATAATGTTAATGACATTTCAAATAAATAATCACAATTTAACTTTCCATTTCAGTTTATTTAGTCCCATGTAATTCATTCTTGTTCTACTGGATCTTGGACCAGAGTCTGCTTTCCTCATGTATATCTGCTTCAGGACTGGAAAGAGTTCTAAAATTCCTCGTTCTGTCCATTGGTAAACTTCGAAAGTTGTCTAAGCATTGAAAGTTCAGAAATATATATCCAGCTGTCTATTCTTTAAAGTCTCCACAGAGTACCTGGTACAGACCACACCATGAGGCTCTGAAACTGTTCTTCTTTGTTGAAATACATTTTATGAACCAGTAGCTTATAGAAGAGCCTTCAAGCAAATATCTAAGGGAAGCTGAAATTTGCTCAATAATGCAGTTGAATGACAATGGTCAACTGAATACAGTGACCAATAGTATCAGGATGATGGAAAATAATATTCTTTTAATGGGGTATAGCACAAAACTATTTCACAAGGGTTTGATCAATGCTCTTCCTGAGAATAAAAATAATAACTATTCTCAGGGGTCTTCTCATAAAATGTACAATTTCTGAGAATTTTAAATTAATAACATTTTACCTCTAAATACATAATAAGGGAAGATTGTGCAAGTCTTCTGATTTGACAATTACTCCTATGTAGCTCTTACAATAACATCAAACTAATTGTGAAATATGGAACATACCAAACACTTCTAATTATTTCTACCATTCTTTATAAGGTAAAATAATAAATCTTTTTAATTTTCTAGGGCCTTCTGGTTTTCTCAAAGGTAATTTTAGGTGCAAAAGACATACTGATTTTATTTTTCTGATTTGGGGTCTGAACTTGAGAAGGTAAAATCAAAAGAATTATTAAGGAGATTTTTATCACTTCATTAAGATAGCATCATGGATGCTGAGACTAGTACTTGGCTATTTATAAAATCAAGTACCAATGAAGTGTTTTAAAATACCATTAAACAAGGTAACCTGATTGTAAGAAATTTTAACTCTTTCACAAGTGAGAAAATTTTGTTCTTTATTTTTCTTTTTTTTTTTAAAAAAAAAGTTTTTATTTATTTATTCATGAGAGACACAGAATGAAAGAGAGGCCGAGACACAGGCAGAGGGAGAAGCAGGCTCCACACAGGGAGCCCGACGTGGGACTCGATCCCAGGTATCCAGGATCCTGCCCTGGGCTGAAGGCAGGCGCCAAATCGCTGAGCCACCCAGGCTGCCCTATTTTTTGCTTTTTAAAAAATAGGGACATTTTAAAAGTACAGAGTACAGAAAATTATTCTAATAAGATATGAAATTGCTACTATCTGAATAGAATTCAGAGGGGACAGAATGGTATTTTACTACCCCTTACTAAGAGTTCTTAGACTAATTTATCACTTTAATGGAAAGAGAGCTAAATTCTAGTTTTTCATTAATATGATATTTGGCAATAACAACTTCACAAGCTCCTTTTAGTTTCTTAAATTATCATGAATAAATTCTTCAAAATAGGAAAAACTTTGCCAAAATTTTAATACATTTCACAGTTTCTTTTCAGACTTAGTTATTATAATTCAAGACAAACAAAATTCTCTTTCCTTAAATTCTTTACAATTTGCTATACACGCTCAGATTTTGTCCTCCATTATTTTCTCTTATATTTTGGAACAAATTGACATTTAATTTAAGATAAATCACTCTCGGGATCCCTGGGTGGCGCAGTGGTTTAGCGCCTGCCTTTGGCCCAGGGCGCGATCCTGGAGACCCGGGATCGAATCCCACGTCGGGCTCCCGGTGCATGGAGCCTGCTTCTCCCTCTGCCTGTGTCTCTGCCTCTCTCTCTCTCTCTCTGTGACTATCATAAAAAAAAAAAAAAAAAAAAAAAAAAAAAAAAGATAAATCACTCTCTTTTTTTCTTGAAAAACAAAAGTACATACACAGTTGTATTTCTCTTTCACTATGGCTTCTATTATAGTCTCAAGCATCCATATTAATTATAATTCTAACTAAAATAACTTCTGTTTCACAGAGCAAATTAGAAGATAGAAAATTGAGAACTATATCACACTTAAAGATTTTATCAGTCTACAAAATTCATAAATACTAATAACAAAACTTTCTCCAGCAATACATACCCTTCATACCTTCATAAAGTGGCAAAAATAAAACATTCATTAATATGAAGATCACAAAGATCTAGTCACTTTTTGGTGTATCAAAGACAGATACAGAAGTATATAAACTTGAAATTATGTTTAGCAATCAATGTTTCAGTATCAATAATACTTATAAATTATCTGTATATCCATTGATTATCTTCTGATTAATGCCCTTTTTTAAATTCCAAGGTTTTAAGTTGCCTACAGATCTTGAAAGTGATGTTTAAACCGATATACTACAAAAATAATTACTGCTATAAAAATTTCTTCAGAGTTATGAAGACAAATTTACATTTTTATAATCTTAAGCATTATGTACCTGTAGTTAATTTGGTTAATAACCCAAAGTAGGAAGTTTTGCTATATATATATATATGTATACTATATATATATATATAGTATACATATGTGTGTGTGGGGGTATATATATATACCATATTACACTGAACATTGATAAAGAAAATTATTAAACCAGCCATTAAAGCTGTCTAACTTGTCAAGAATCACCTTCATTATGTGGATTTGAATTCTTAATATGTCCTGATCTAGCAGTTTTTGTTAGAAGGATTTTTTTTCCTCAAAGCCTAGTATATATAATATTAAAGATTAGTTTCAAGGCCTGAAGTCCTTTATTTCATATTGGCCATGGTTCTCAAATTGTTGAGAATTCCAAAGTATTCGTTTTATGCAGGTTATATTTATTGCCATTTACCATAATAGCAATTAATCGGCAATTTAAAAAATTCATTTAAAAATAATAAACAGGTTGACATGAATAGCATTTTAAGTTTTTTTTAATTTTTATTTATTTATGATAGTCAGAGAGAGAGAGAGAGAGAGAGAGAGAGAGGCAGAGACACGGCAGAGGGAGAAGCAGGCTCCATGCACCCAGAGCCCGAGATGGGATTCGATCCCCGGTCTCCAGGATCGTGCCCTGGGCCAAAGGCAGTCGCCAAACCGCTGCGCCACCCAGGGATCCCGCATTTTAAGTTTTTAAATGACTATATTTTTTATATTTTTTTCTAAAACCAAAAATTAGAAGAGCAGAATTGTTTTAGTTTTGAAAATATCTGGCTTAAAAATTTTTTTTAAAGTTTAAAAACAACGGACTTTAAAATGCCTGGCTTAAAAGAAGAGAGCTGAATTCTCATACCTGTTTCTACATTCAATCTATTGAGAAATTTTTTGGTTGAAGCATATGAAGAAAATCTGGCCTATACAGCTTAAAAAAAAAAGGACATATCAGACTCCCTGACGGGTCTTCCGCAGACCACTCTTTGACAACCACAGCCTTTAAACAGTACGTCTTAGGCATCATTATTTTTCCATCATAATCTAGTACACACTTCATATATAAAAATGAAATAAATATTTCACAGAACAATACTTCTCTAAGGAAAAGCAAGATTCATTTATTTCCTTTTCTGTGAATTCTGGGAATATTCAATTAGTATTTGCACTTTATATATGTCTAAAAACCAATCAGAGCAGAGTTCCTTTAATTTAATAGACCTTCGAATCTAACTTATTAATACCCTCCAGAAATAAGAAGATATTTCACATTCACCCACAAGAGGTAGAGGTTTTTGTGAATCACAAACACGTGAACACATAGCTTTGAGCCCAGCTGTATGATGACTTCAGCTGCAGATCAAAAGTCAACCCAGAAACACAAAAACTCACCAGTTTAGATCTGAAAAGCTGTTGTCCTTCCCAATGGTCACAAAATACTTTTCAATTGATTTGAGCTCACAAGTAGGCAAACAGAAAAAGATTAACAAATCAAATTTGTCATATCCCACCCTTCAGATACTAGATCTCCATCATCCATTTGACAGTGGTCAGACCATAAAATCAAATTCCCAGCCATTGCTGCCACCAATGGGGAATGATTTTATTGACCATGTAGGAACCAGAAAAAGCAAAACCACAAAATCAATACAGAGAGAGAAAGAAAAAAACAGAGAAACAGCGAATCAGCAAAGTTAAACTTCCATTGCTGCTTGGCATTTACTCCCGGGGGGGTCAAGAAAAGACGTGCATGAGTGAGAATAAGCAGCTCATGAGGTGATTTCTCCCGCAAAGCAGGTCTTCAGGTGAGTGCACTTGGGGATTTCAGTGGATAATTTCCAAAACTGTTACAAGGATCATTTTCAAAAAGATAAAACTATGATTCTCATGCAATTTAACATGAACACTTGCCAGTGATTTTTTTAATTCATTAAATAAGGAAAAAACCACTAAAATATGGTTTTTTTTTTAACATTCAAGAAAGTAAGTAGCTATAGGTAATTTAATAAAGAAATGTTAAAATAAAATTGCTGGGTAGATTTAAAAAGCTGTTTCATGTCTTACAGTACCCTACACTATATCCTTTGGGGTTATCTGTTCCACCAAGCAGAAATTATTTTCTCTCTCCCAGACAAAAATCAGCACATTAACCTCAGCCCCTACAGACTTGTATAATAGCTCAGTTTAAAGAAAGTCAAGCCCAACACTGCATGGAAAAAGCACCCAACAATTTCTTCTACCCATTTTCAACTTCTGGACCATTTTTTTCTGACAGTTTTTACCATGTCTCAATACATCCTTTTTCATTCACCCTACTGAAATCTGGTGAGCCCTTTCAGTGTGCAGATTTAGCTCTCTTTTTAAAATCTGGGACATTTTGTGCTACTATTTAGTTATTGACTCTCTTCATTCAGTTCCTCTTTCTCTTTCTGGAACTCTTGCAATGAATATAATGGGTCTTACCGAGCCAACCTTCTTTGTCCTAATGACTTCCATCTCTTGATATTTTCCCCAAAATTTCTGTCTCAAAAATTATCTTCTTCAGATCTGCCATTGAATCAATTCATTGGAAAATCATTTCTCTTCGAGAAAGTCTTGTTTCTGCTATGCTTGAATCTCCTTAATGATTTTCGCCTTATGTTCTGATTTTTTTTCTTGCTTAAGTTACCTTCTGTCTCTACCTACAACTCGGTTTTGCCAAGCAAGTGTTCTATTTGTTTTTTTTTTAATTTATTTTTTATTGGTGTTCAATTTACTAACATACAGAATAACCCCCAGTGCCCGTCACCCATTCACTCTATTTGTACTGACTACTCACCTTTCTTCTTCAAGATCCCTTAGATCAGTTGTTATTTTGTTATTGTTGTTGTTGATCCATTAGAGCTCATGTCTGAGGCTCTGCCCACCTGTTGCCTAGAAAGACTCAGCCCACTCATTCAGCTGATTCTTGGCCTGTTGTGGGCTGGAATAGCTGGTATATCTATACAAAGCTGATTTTGATCCCCCTTCTCCCACTCTGGGGAGGATGTTAGGGGCATAGACCTCTTCAAGCCAAGCTCTTCCCAAGAGCCTCTGCTTCGCCCTATGGGTCTCTAGGGTCGCTTCCCAAGTTCTTACTGAGCCCACAAAGAAAAAAGGCCACACCCACTCTCCTCCTCTGGATTCCCACAGCCCAAGGCTTCCCTTGGATCCAGCTACCCATCAGCTCCAACTATGAGACTCACGAGAGGCAAATAGATTGAAGTTGGGAGTGGAGGCAAAGGAAGTAGGATTTCAGAATTCTTCACCATGTATACTTCAAATCCTTCTCCACTGATGTTGCCTGAAGCCCCCTAAAACTGCTGCTTGTGTTAGCCCATCATGTTGTGTATAGCAGTGGGACAGTGGGGAGGAGGAGGTGAAGCTGGGGATTGTTCTTAAAATCAGCAGGAAGCATGTAAAAATTAAACCACGTTTAAGTAGGAAAGCTAAACTGTGTTTTCATTAATCTTGAGAGAAACAAAGTGGTCATGTCTAGACTCCCTACATTGACAAATCTCAGGCTGACATTAGAATTGGATCACACTCTCTACCAGTTGTGTATCATTCAACAAACTTGTTTGTCTGGGTTCTTTAGTTATTTTTGTTGAATTTCTATAATTAAGAGGGTATTTAAAGAAAGGGTCAAGTGCAAAGCCATACTGAGACAGGACAGAGCTTTTGGTGAAATGTAGGAAAGTTAAAACTCAGGCTTGCGCATAATGAAGAGGTCATTCTGGATGTCTTCTATTGAAATTATTTTGAATTGCTTGTCTTTTTTCCATGTGCATCTGCTACAAGAAAATGGACCTGGGGATACATCATAATGGGCATGTCCCCATCGTGAGAAGGCCTGGGTCCAGATGCCTTAGACCAGCATTTCTCCAAGCCTTGGAACAAACCCTTCTCCTTTCTGATTTTAGTATCACATCTTGAGTGTGTTTCCTCTTTTCACCCACTGTGTGTTGAAATCCAGTCACCTGATATTAGTATGTAGGCTTAGGGGACAGACACCAATAAGTTCTCTTGGCTATTTTGTCTTCATCTTTATGGGTTTTGTGTTTATTACAGTTTATGTCAACCATTTAGGTTTGACTGGTCTGGATTAAAAGCATTTATGACATATTGTGGTACACTTCAGCTCCCAAGGAAACTAGATTTAAGTTTGGAGTTAAATTCCTAGCTATTTATAGGCTATCTGTATCTGAATTTCTCTCTTACATATCACCTTTGTGCTCTGATACAAAGTTAAGAGACTGATCACTAATGATGCTCTACTTAAGATAATGAGCCTAGCTTTGTAAAGGTGGAGAATGACATATTCTTTAGGATTATATAAGGCAGCTCTAATGGCCCTAAAAAGATTTTATATCTCCATAAAGAAGAAACAAACATGAAGCATTGTCAATATTACTAGAACCCAGAAATGGGTTCAGAGACTTTCCTGCCTTGTTCCCATGTGATGTCCACAATTATTCACAGATGCAATAAGAAGACAAATCTGAATGAATATTTGAACAGTACCTTGATTCTACTTTTTTTTTAGTTTATAAACAGAAAACATTGCTTGCTTTCACTTCGATTGATTTGCAGCTTTAATGTCTTTTTGTTGTTTAAAAAGATACAAAAACAAAGACAGAATATAAGTCACTCATGGTCTCAATAACTAAAGTTAACCTCCATTAACATTTAAGGAATTCACTTTTAGTCTTACATATACATATAACTAAGGAGTACACTTATATCTGTATATTCGGTTTATTTAATTGGGCAATGTAGAGCTAGTTTTTCATGAATAGAATCGTTTTTTTTTTCTAAACCATACATGAATTTATAGTATTTTCTAATTTAAAAATCTAATAGCTATATAAATATTAGTTTAATATTCTTTTACTTCCCAATCTTTGCCAGTGAAATCCAAGAATAGGCACCTAAAATATCACTGTTTTTGTCCTGTCTTCTATTTTTTGTTCTTGTATTTCATTTGAATTCCAATTTACTTTTTTTACAATTTTATTTATTTATTCATGAGAGACACAGAGAGAGAGAAAGAGAGGCAGAGACACAGGCAGAGGGAGAAGCAGCCTCCATGCAGGGAGCCCAACATGGGACTTGATCCGGGTCTCCAGGATCAGGCCCTGGGCGGAAGGTGGCGCTAAACCGCTGAGCCACAGGGGCTGCCCTGAATAGCAATTTAAAACCATTTCTTGGGCCCCGCTCTACACATATGTCTGGGCTCAGTGCTCTCTCCTCATGATCCTCTAGGACAATCTGACTTCTATCCTTCCAAGTAACCTGTTTATTTTTCTTGCTTGAAAACTTTAAATTATTTTTATACTGGAAATTCACATTTTCACCAGCACATATGTAGGACTCCTCAACTTTATTTATTCTGCCTGGAACATTGTCCTACGTCTACAGTGTCAGGTAATTTTTTCAGATCCAGAAACTTGTATTTATATATCTTTGGTTATACACTTAATTACAGTTTTTACTCTTCTCATTTGGTCTCATTTTTAAGGATACTAATTATTCATAGCTTCATATTCTATCTCCCAAATCTATCATTTCTTTCTTATAATTTTCTTTTTTTTCCACATTACATAAAAGATTCTGAATTAACTAACCTCAATACAGATTTTAATTCTGCAATGGAGTTTTAATTTCTCTGGCTTCTTTTCTTAACTATGGCAGTTCTCTTTGATCTTTATCAAGACCCCTTCAAATACGCTTCCTTAGATTTTTTTTTTTTTGTCTTTTAATAACTCAAAGCATGTGCATTCTAAATTTTCTATGCTGATCTTTCACACTTTTGTTATAACAATACAAATTCATTACCCTTACAATTCTGTAGATAAGATATCCCACATAGTCTCATGGGGCTGAGACCAAGGTGTCAACAGGGCTGTGTTTCTCCTGGAGGCTCTAGGGGAGAACCTGTTTCCTTGACTTTTCCAGCTTCTAGATGCTGTCTGCATTCCTGGTTCATGGCTTTTCAACTTCAAAGCCAACATTGCAGTATCTTCAAACCACTCTTTCACTTACATTGAATCTCCCACTTCCTTCCTGCTGTCTCACTTTTTAAAATTTGAGTATAGGTAACACACAATGTTACACTAGTTTCAGGTTACAACATAGTGATACCACAAGTCTATGCATTAGGCTCACCACAAGTGTAGCTACCATCTGTCGCCATACATTGCTAAGAGCATATCATTGGCTGTTTTTTTTATGCTGTGCCTTTTATTGCCCTGATTTTTCATTCATAGCTGGAAGCCTGTATTTCCCACTCTTCTTCACCCATTTTGCTCAACCTTCCATGCAATCCCCCTAGCAACCATCAATTTGTTCTTTGTATTTATAGATCTGATTCTGCAGTTGCCTGTTTATTCATTAGATTCCACATATAAGTGAAATTATATGGTATTTGTCTTTTGCAGTCTGTCTCAATTTCACTTAGCATAATACCCTCTAGATCCATCCATGTTATCTCACACAGCACAATCTCATCCTTTAAATGACTGCCAAATATTCCATTGTATACATATACCACATCTTCCTTATACATTTGCCTATTGATGGATACTTAGGCTGCTTCCATATCTCTGCTATTGTAAATAATGTTGCAACATAGGGGTGCATTTATCTTTTCAAGATAATTTTCATTTTTGGAGGTAAGTACTCAATAGTGAAATTATTGGATCATATGGTATTTCCATTTTTGGTTTTTTGAGGAACCTCCATGCTGTTTTCCACAGTGGCTGCATCGGTTTGCATTTCCACCAATAGTGTAGGATTCCTTTTTCTCCACATCTTCACCAACATTTGTTATTTCCTGTCTATTTTTTTTTTTTTAGTCATTCTAACAGATGTAAGATGATGTCTTATTGTGGATTTGATTTGCATTTTCCTGATGAATAGTGATGTTGAGAATCTTCTCATGTACCCGTTGGCCATCTATATGTCTTATCTGGAAAAATGTCCATTCGGGTCCTCTGCCCATTTCTTTTCACTGGACTCTTTGGGCATGTTTATGGGGTTGGGCAGTAGAAGTTCTTTATTTTTTTAATATTAACCTCTTATGGATATATCATTTGCAGGTACCTTCTCCAATTAAGTAGGTTTGCTTTTTTTGTTTTGTTGATTTCACACATTTTTTAATAGTACCTTGTAGCAGTGGGTCTTACTTACATTATATAGAACTTTTTTAAAGTTGTTTGGTGTTTTTTCCCTTTACTTATACATCTTGAAAGAGGAGAAATTTAACCAGGTCTGGTGATTGCCAAGCAGCAGGGGCAGTTTTCCTTTTGTCCCAACTCAGTGTTTCCAACTCTGACAGTATCTCCCTCTCAGATCTTCCCCTAAAATGTGGATGAACACAGCCTCTCCAGAGGTTTATCTGAGAGCTTCTACAGAACATCAAATCCTCTACCATAAACTGGTTGATTCCTTTATAATATGATCTTATATAGGTCTTTTATGTGCACCCAGAGACAGTGTGTGTGTGTGTGTAAAACCTATATTGAACAAATATGCTTCGTGATATACTAAGAAGTCAACAATCCCACATTATCCCCTTTCTTTGGTGTTTTATTCTCCTCTGTTTCATATAAACTTTTACATTGAGATGTAATATACTAAAGCTTACAAATTTTAACAGCAGCTTGATGAATTTTTACATAATGAATATGCCCACATACCCACCAAGTAGATGAAAAATCAAAGCCTTGTCAGCACCCTAGACCTCTTCCTTGTGCCCTCTTCCAACCATTAATCCCTTCCAAAGACAATTACCACTCTGACTTATATTATCACAATTTAATTTCATCTATTTTTGAAATTTACACAAATGGAAGTACACAGTATGTGTTCTTTTATATCTAACCTCCTTTTCTCAAGATTATGTTTTTGAGAATTATGCATGTTGTAAGTAGTCAGAATATGTTCATTCTCATGGCTCTACTCCAGTATTCCATTATATGAATATACCACAATTTATTTACCCCATCTCCTATTGATACACATTTGAGTTGTTTCCAGTTTGGAGTTATAACTATGTTTTGGGGGGTACATATGCTTAGCTATAAGTTTTATGTATACATAGTTTTGGCAGATTCTGAGAGAGCTTTTGTAACTAAAGGATGAAAGTTTCAGTTGCTCCAAATCCTTTCTAACTCTTAGCATTGTCAACTTATTGCTTTATTTTATCTATTCTTACAGACCTAAAGTGATATTTCACTGTTTCACTTGCTTATTGATCATTTGAACATCCTCTTTTATGAAGTGTTTATTCAAGGACTTTCTATTTTGAGTCATCTTTTTCTCATAGATGTGTAGATACTTTTTATATATTATGGATATAGTCAATAACCAGATATATGCATTGTAAAATATCTTCTCCTGCTCTGTCACTGACTTTTTACTCTTTTATTGGAGATTTGTAAAATATTTTATATTGAAATAATTTCAGAAGCTTCAAAAGAATTGAAGAAGAAAGAGTTCCTGTGTACACTTTGTTCAGCATCCTCTAATGTTAACAGTAATATTTAAATAGTTTGATTATAGAAACCAGAGTCTTAGCATTGTTATAATACTATTTAGTTATCATAAATCTTCAGTAGAAGTTTATCAATAGTCCCACTAATGTTCTTTTCTACTCTAGGACTCATTTCAGAAACCAGCATTTAGCTGTCGTATGACCTAGATTCCCCCAATCTGTGACAATTGCTCAGTCTGCCTTTGTTTTTCACAATTTGAAATTTGAGGGAGTACCACCCATTGTTTTTTTTTAACGTCCCTCAATTTGAGTTTGTCTGATGTCTTCTAAAGGATGTGCGCTTTTGGCAAGAATACCAAAGAAATGATGTTCTGCTTTCTCAGTGCATCACATCAGGAGATCTATAATATTTGTTCATGTCATTGATGATGGTAACTAATCATTTGGCTAAGGGAGTGCTTGCCAGATTACTCCACTATAAAGTCACCATTTTCCACTGTAATTAATAACTATCTTCTGGAGACTTTCAAACTATGCAAAAATCCTGCTCTTCCTTATACTTTCACCCATTGGTTTTAGCATCAATCAATGATTCATATCTGCAACCCTCATTATTTATTTCTATCTCTGTCCAACTTTGTGTGTATACATGTATATTACAAATCATCAGTTCATATAAATACCTCTGATATCTCTGGTGTCCACAATCTCAATAGCTTTCTCAAATAGGCATGTAGCACAGTTCTCTTCATGACTAGTCCTCTTGAAGCTCCCTCTTTAGGCAAAGCGCCCTCCCCAGACTAGGGGAGGAACTTATGTTATTCTGACACACCGGTTTAGATAGAACTTCAGTGATCCCTTTGCAAAATCCTGCCTGAAGAGTCCAGGAAACATGGAATGCCTTATAAATCTGTTTCTGAAGAGTTTCCATTTCACACTCAGTGTTGCTGTCTGGCGTATTGGTACTCAATCAAAATCAAGGCACTGAAAAGCCTAGACAAATGGTTTATATACATCCTATAGATTTTTCTCAAAGTAGTGACTGGAGATGAAGAAATAGCTTTCGCCATATTAGAAAGCAACTCTGATCCAGGACAGGAAGGGTCTCTTGACCATGACAGTTGTTTGAGAAAGAACAACAAGGGCAGTTGTTTTTCCCCTACTACTTCCTTGTTGATAACACACAGATCAAGGTTCTTGAGCTTCCACACAATGGAGGCAATTCTCCCCGATGTTGCCAAATCAGGAAAACATTTTTATGTTTCCATGACACTCTGCCTCAACAATGGGATGTACTTTCATAAATACCTCAATGAGAAGGTTAGGAGATAAATCAAATGTAACTAGTTGATTGCATCACACATTAGAAATCTCTGTATGTATTTCTCCAAACACATACAACTTTTTAAAAGGTTGTTTTAGGCTATTTTTAAGAACTATTTTCAAAATGGATGAGTATAAAAAGAGATAGAAATAATATCAAAAACAGGCATAATTAGCTAAACTTCATTCTCTCCTGGGTAAATTCACCAAACAAAATGTATAACTGTTGGGGTACCTGGGTGGCTCAGTTTATTGAGTGTTCAACTCTTGTTTTAGGTTCAGGTCATGATCTTGTGGTCATGGAATCCAACCCTGAGTCAGACTCCACGCTCAGCATGGAGTCTGCCAGAGATTCTTTCACTCCCTCTTCCTCTGCCCCTTTCCCCACTCACCTCTCTCTCTCTCTTTGAATACAATTTTTAAAATGTATAAACATACCAATTTTTATAAGGGGTTTCTTATAACTTTTTAAACTAAAATAATAGCCAGTTCACTCAAAACTGTACCACAAGTTTGAAGACAAGTCCTAGTGAAGTAGTCAGTTGAGCATTTGGGGGCTATCAGAATTCATAGATTCTCTGCTTACTGAGTCAGTTTACTGACTTTTTGGCTATGATCACATAAGCCTTCTTCCACACAGTGAGGTAGGATGGCAAACATGGTTATCAGTAACAATTACAAAGGCCAACAGTAATAAAAAAAAATTGTTGTTGATGAAGTTGGTCTTCATCTTTTCCTGAAGGACTGAGTTGGTAAAGGATGAACTCAAACTTCTGTCTCCTTCGTTTTTCCCTTGCTAGACTTTCCATACTAAGCAGTCCCTGTCTCTCACTTTCATCACGAATATGGTGGAGAGAGGAAAAACATTTTCTAAATTGAACATTTACAAAGTATTGTATTTTTAACTGTATTCTTATGCACAAGAGCATGATGTGCTAAATAGAGATGCTAAGGCATTGATGAGCTCTTTACTTTCTCATGTCATCAATTATCTTGGCCAATAAATCAATTGTACTGACTGGCTCCCTACAGCACTATGTAGGGATGCATTTCTTCATACATTGATACACTGCCAGCTATCATTACTCTTTAATTATCATTGTATGGCCACTTCCCAGAGCCCAGTGAATTGGCAATGCTTCAAAAGTGAACTAGAATCAAATTTTCTGGTATCTTTTTTTTTTTATTATTAATTCATTTACTTAACTAACATAATTTCCATTTAATAGTCTCTATTCTAAGCACCTTTCTGGCTTTGTGGTAATTATATCATAGTCCTTGTTTTCATAATAAAACAGAAATAATTATTATTTTAGCTAGTATTTACAAAATACTGCACAAGAAGCACGATAAAATGGCATAGTGATACAGCAGCAGAAATACATGTTTCCACCTGAGATTAAGAACAGCTTCATAGAGGATTTAGTATCTCAGCTTATCTGTAAGAGTAAGTAGGTTTTGAAAAGATGGTATTGAGAGATGAAAGGACACTTCTAGCAAATGGAATATCATGGGAAAATATCCAAAGAATGGCAAATAGCATAATTTGACTGAGGGGTAGGGTACTTAAAGACAGAAGATGTAATTTGGGAAATGTAGGCTTAAACTAAGTCAGGGAAAGCTTTGAATGCCAGCTAAAAGGTTTCGATTTTCTCTTGCAACCTCCTCAGCAAATAAAATCAACTTTTAAACTTCTATTTACCTTTAAAATTCTGACTGAAGGTTTCCCAATTATTATAGCTGAAATTAGTTCTTATTTGCAAGAAAAAAATTGGTTTCAAAATCTACAGAGTGTGGGGCACCTGGGTGGCTGCAGTGGTTGAGCCTCTGCCTTTGGCTCAGGTCATGATCTCGAGGTCTTTGTATCAGCTCCCTTCAGGGACCACTCTTCTCCCTCTGCCTATGTCTCTACCTCTTTCTCTCTCTGTGTCTCTCATGAATAAATAAATAAAATCTTAAAAAAAAAAAAAACTACAGAGTTCATGTCCTGGGTGACAATACCAACTGGGTGATTTTTTAAATAAATTGTAACCTTGTAGTTTACTAAGTACATTACGTGTTAGACAGCGACACCTAATGGTAATATGTTATTTTACAGCCTATTCTAAGAACCTAGAAGAACACCAACAAAAGGCAAAGCATGAAGTCAGGAGAATCCTCCCAGCAGGAACGCTCCCCCTACCCACCCACCCCCACTACAGTCAAGGATATGATGAATTTAGCTAAGGACAGTGAGAAGAGACACAGGGTAATTGGAAAGAGTTCAAAATTTCCTGAATTACTCAGTTCCTACGCAGCCCCAGTATCAGTCAGCATTTGAGACCCTCCATGACCATGCTCCCTGAATCGGCCAGATGATGACCCGCTTAAAACATTTTGACTAAGGATAGCAGGAGAGTGACAAATACTATTTGGTGTTTCCAGGCCCCTGGGTATTAATGCATACATGCCAACAAGACAAATCCCAAATGTCCAGTGTTTGTTTAACACCACACACACCAGAAATTCCTAAGAACTGCCTTACATTCTATTCCTGCTGTCTTTCTGAAAAAAAGAACTAATGTGGCAAAGTATCATAAAAAGTCTTCTGTCCCCTGATGTCACTGTTTTACCACCTTCCAGTTCAAAGGCCACTTCAGCAGATGGCCGTAGCTTTGTGCTGGAGGACTTTCTCTTCTGATTACACCCTGCAAGAAGAGTGGGGAGTGATCTTGGCTAGGATCAACTCTCCCAGGTACATGTTCCTGACAATTCCCACCTATTAAAGAGGCAGAGGCTGTCACACTCATACATGACAACGGTAATGGTCAAAGCATACATTCCCTTGCTCACCCTTTAATATTGGCAAACTGAGGCAGAAAATGTCCAGTTGTTTAAAAGAATGGGAACTTGGTTGTCTCTTATTTTCTGCCTGTGTTTAATATGAAAACCTGTCATCACTCTGACTACGAATCCAGGCTGCAATCCAATGTATCCTGGACTAGAGGAGAAAAAGTAAACGTTAATGCAAAACACCTTGGTTATTTTGGGTTTTCAGTTTGTCAACATCACAGCCCTCCACTTACATTTTCAAGCACTACAAAAAAAGAAATACAAAATAATCCTATTTTCTTATAGGATTCTAATTGGGTATACTTCATTTCAGCTTTTAGCTCAAGTTTTATAATTTTAGCTCACAGAATTTTGAGTTACTTTTTCTAATTAAGATACAAGTTTCTGGATATAATTAATTTCCCTAAATGACATTAATTTAATGCCACATATTGAATATCTGTCTGTGCCATCACAGACTTACGTCCAAGGAAAAAGCTGACAAAAAAAATAAGCATAGTTTGCTTCCAACATCAAGTATTTGTTTTTCCTCTGCATTTCCATGCTAAGAAAATACTTTTTTCTTTTTTTATTTTTAAACACTTTATTTTTTTAAAGATTTTATTTTTTTATTTGAGAGAGTGTGTGAGTGGGAAGGAAGAGAGAGAATCTGAAGCAGACTCCCATCTGTGTACAGAGTCCAAGGTGGGGCTCAATCCCACAACCCCGAGATCATGACCTGAGCCAAAACCAAGAGTCAGACACTCAACTGACTGAGCCACTCAGACACCCCCTAAGAAAATATTCTTATGCACATCACATTTACTCAAATTTCTTAGTTGGCTAATGAGAGATTTATATTATATAATGACTAAAAAATACTTTCAAAATTTTCAATTCCTATTGTTGTCTGTATTGTAATCTCCCAAGAACATATAAAAGCTGGGGAAACATCAGAGAAAGAGGAGGTTTCAATATACCGAGTCTCTCTAAGACATGTGGCCTGAGAACGGGCTGGCAATGCAAATGGAAATCATGTGTCTCGTGCCTGAAGGGCTCCAATGAGAGTAATCAAGGTGAATGGGCCCCAACTGCCTTTCCAGACCCCAGAGTGGGAACTAGTGTAGGTAGAAAGATCTGATGTCTCCCAGGGTGGCCCTGCCTGCTAATGATCCCACCAGGACAGGCCCCTTGGTGAGTTGTAAAGAGACAGGCAAGCAGGGTAAATTCTCCCAGGAAAGGAACCTACCAGCTGCTCCACCACAGGGTTCTTTCCTGCTGGTTAGAAGTCAGCCTCCTCCACAAGACGTATCCTAGAGAGACCAATTCTCCATTTCTTTCTCCTGTTTCCCTCACCTCCAATAATGTTCCCAGTGAGAATCACAGAAAGATAGTGATGTCTTTTGTTCACAAGTCTGTTAATTTCCTTTAGCATGAACCCCAAGTCCAATCTGTATTCTACTCTAAAACCACAGCTTGATAACATCCCTCATAAAATTAGCTAATAAACAGCAACATGAAGCCCATACCACATGACTATCCTGCATCTACCAGAACTTTGCAAAAAACCTTCCTTGGCAACTTGTAGTGCATGTATTTCTTACAGAAAACATGAGTATATTTTTGAACTTGTTCTGAACTTTTCTGTCTTTCAATGAATGAATTTAGCCCATTCACATCTTACATGAAAGGAGGTACTCTGCCCCTTTTATCTGGTTTTAGGTTTGCTATTTATTATGCTTTGTTGTTATGATCCATCTGTCCATAGTGGTTTCCCAGACATACAGTCGAGGACAGCACTATCCAAAAAAATAGAACATTCTGTGATGATGGAACTATTCTATATCTGTGCTACCCAGTTCAGTAGCCTCTGGCCACAAAAGGCTATTTGAGCACCTGAAATGTAATTCGTATAACTGAGAAACTGGAATTTTTATTTTATTTATCTTAATTAATTTAAATTTAAATGGTCATGGGTGGCCAGTGGCTACCCCTTGGGATGGTGCAGCCTAGAAGCTTTGTTAGGCTGGGGTGCTGAGAAAGGTGGGTCCCAATTTGAGAGGCAGAGGCCTGGAGCATGGGCTGGTGTGACTGAGTCTAGCCTGCTTTGCTGGCAGCTCTGAAGCAGAGGGTCTCTAGGTAGCAAAGAGAAGAAAACTGCCATCTTGAGTAGGCTCAGGGTCGGTTTCCCGGGTGTCTTCTCTGCAAACTCATGGCATCAAAAGCACTGAAATGTCTCACGTCCCACTGAAGGTTTCCACAGCTCCAGAAAGCCTTCTTGGGCTTCAGTGAATCTCTAATAGTTGTCCTACTGCAGATCCCGGGGAGCCAGCCCCTGTGCTGGCACATACTTGGCTTCCTGTTCTGGCTCCTGGTCCTCCTCAAGACCCAAGGCTCTCAAACTTCAGGAGACAGGAGGATCAGGCTGTTCAACAGGAAAAGCACATATCAAGTAGACAGGCCCACTCCTTCTCAAGAAGATCCAGAAGCCTCTGTTGGCTGGGCCCTAAAGAAGACCAAAAAATCTGTTATTTCACCCTGATCTTTGAAGAGAGATGAGTCCTTCTCCATTGTGTCAGTTGTTCAGCTTTTCCTCAGCACCACGAGGGATTGGCAGCCTCCAGGCTCTTCCAAGCTTCCTCTTTTAGTTATTATAATATTCCAGAAAAGATTAAGAATTGGAGTTCTCAATCATGTCTTATTCCAAGACTCACCTCCAACAAATTCTCTGAAAGTGTTACCATCTTTGTCCTAAATACCTTCCAACCGACAACTAGAAAGTACAAAAGGCTCAGCCATTCTAGCCTGGGTCCCAGAAGCCAGTTCACCCACAGTTGGATGGAACTTTTCTGAAACTTAGCTTTTCTTACAACCCACTTAAGGTAATCTTTCCCACTTAAACTACGAACCACGGGAGACCAAACTCTGCCCTCTGCAGCACCTGCCCACCACCCCTCCTCCTTCATTGTAGCTTTTTGGAATATTCCTCGATTATTATTAACATTTTAGAACTACAAGGAGACTGAAGATCTTCTAGTCTATGCCCTGAATCTTACAGGTGAGGAGAAAGAATCACAGCAAGGGCAAACAGAAGGCATGCAGGCTGCCCTTCTTCCAGGGCAGAAATCATTAATCAGCTAAAGATATTTTTTCTACTGCACCTGGACGTGGCCTTAAAATCTTGCTCAACAGAAGGCTCCAGGCAGCCTCTTCATATTTAATCACAAACTTGATTGGCATCACACACTCAGCCCATTTGTGGATGCAGTGTTAAATGATGTCAAAGTAATTTGTGGGGAAACTGAAACCGAGACCTGAACCCACGTGCCCAGTCTCTCAAGCCACTGACCTTCCTATCACATCACAACATTGGGCTTAGGTTAAAAAAATCATGCTTTACATTTTCCCAGCAAATATTTTCATTTGGATGTAAGTTGTCCAAAAAAAAATCTAATTGTGTTTTTTTCTTTTAGTTTTTTTTTTTTTTCCCCATGTAATACATTTACAAGGTTTACAAATCAAAGCAATATAAAGCTATACCCTGAGACGTCATGGTCTCGCTCTGCCTCCAACTCCTCCAACCCTCCACTTTTATTAGTTCCTTGTTTATCCTTCCAGGGTTTCTTTGTGCAAATACAAGCAAATTGAATATATGTTCTCATTTTCTGCCCTGCTTATACACAAAACGTAGCATATTATATACAATTCTATCACCTTGCTTTTTTAACTTAATATTCTGGGAATGGATCTTCCTCGATTTTTAGCAGGTACATAATCATGTTACCTTTGACATTTAGGTCGTTCAAGCAAGATCCAATCTGAAGTACATGTCTTCTTAAGCCTTGCTTTTGTTTCCTCTAGGATTTGATGTCTCTATCCGGGCAGTTAACATCTAAGTTGTCCTTTCTGCCTAAGTGCAAAGATCATTCACAATCCTCCTCTGAATGTATAGAATTTCTCTATTATTCATCTTGAAATATGACCAACATTTTTTTAAATAAACTATATTAAACCACTCCTCTTTTTTAAATCATAAAGGCACATATAAAGCATCATAACGGCATTGATAAAAGCTCAGTATTTGGGGGTTGCCAAGTATAAACCTGGAGGCTTCAAAATTAATTTTGAGGACTGAGCCCTGCTTACCGGCCAATATGTTCCTGCAACTGCTATCAGTTCCACTATCAGAAAGCCAAAGACTGCTCTGGCTCTTAGGATCTTGGTAGAGACCCTTTAGATCTGTGACTGCCTGAGAATTGACCCACCTAGACTGGGCTCTGATTAAATGGACCCCAAAGTGCTGACCCCACATCCTCCTGTCAGTTGCCCTAAGTGAGCAGGCCTGATCTATCAGAGGAAAGTGTAGAGTCTGGTCTGTGCAGCATCCTTGCACTTTCTAATCTTTATTACCTTCTATGTAGGTACAAAACACCAGTGTGTTTTTCAGTTCCTTCCAACTGCCTGATAATAAAGAACAATCCTCCTCTCTAAGGAAGCCAACATCCATCCCTATGGAAAAACAAATACTGAGGAAATTATACAAAGTGAAAAAACAGATTGGAGAATACATATCCTCATTTCCTTCACAATACTTCCTTGGATGGTAAATTTCATTAAAAAATTTAGAAAACCAATTTAGACACAGTGTGGATGGAGACAATGAATAACAAGACCTCAAAGCTTGGATTATTGATGCCAGAAAGGTGGAGTCACCACATGGAGATTATGTTTGCCTTTTTCCTATCACCGGTCCATGGATAGAGAAAATTGGGAAGCCCTGTGAGGGAACCACACTGGCAATGTTGCTGTATTTGTGTCCTACTGGGCCCCAGGATGGGGCATGGCCAGTAAGTCCACCTAAATGGTAGACAAGAATATTAGCCTTAACAGCACTAATTAGTCATTTATTTTTTCCTCATACAGCTGACCACCTAATGATCCAAATCTTGGGAGGGAGCAGAGCACTAATAGTTCCTTGCTGGATGATCCATCTTGACTTTAGAAGTTGCTATTGTTTTTACATTACTCTCAAGTATTATCATTAGGTTGTGAGCAAAACCAATTTTCTTAATCATCCCCAATCTCCCCAACCTTCTCCACTAGAATAATATCATCAACAAGCTGTACAAATCGGGCATCTGAGATTTAGTTGAATTAGTAACACCTCAAAGATCATTTGTAGCTGCAGCAATCAGCCTCCAATTTCATCTAATTAGAGAGCAAGATGATTTCCCTAAATCCTCACTAATATTTTGAGTTGACAAACAATGAAGCAATCCTGATAAGCAGAATAAATGAGTTTCATAAAGCCACTGCTTTTTTGCTCCCTCGATAACTTGACCACTATATCCCACATGCAAATTTAAGTGTCAAAAACAATATATGAGCATCTGTCACAATAGTCATTAGCCAAGAAACCTCCAAAGAAACTCCCCTGAATTGTCAGAAACATTTAAACTCTGAGGCCACCATCCACCAGAAACATTGCCACTGCTTTTATGCTTAAATTCTCAAACACGCAGGGAACAGAGATGAATCATTCTTGGTCCCTTATCATGAGAATACTTAAGTATTTACCAAAGCTAATTTCTGCCAATAAATTATGGCTCATTCCCCAAAGATGTTGTTTCTCGAAGATGCTATGAAGCATTTAAAAAGAGCGGTCAATAAAATTTTATGGGGAAATGGTGACCTGACTAAGCCTGCTCTCACTTGGTAAATGACAACTTTTTTCATCTGAGACAACATTTGTAGATATGTCTACTTTGAGCACACATAAGGATATTAAAATAAACATAAAATTGTGGACATACTGTTGGTGAATGTGCTCCATAGGAACAAAGTGCGAAATACACAGAAGGGCAGGTAGAGAATGGAGACAAGAATTGAAAGCCGGGAGGGAAGGAAATGGAAAGAAGACCAGAAATGAAGAGAAAGGTTAAGGGGGAAAGAAACAGCTGAGGTCGGTTTGGCACGTGACCACTAACTGTTCCTCTAGGGGGCCGTGGGGAGGTCAGGGCTTGGGGTGATTGAGTATACCATGGATGTATTTGGCTTTGTCCCAAAGCTCTTCATGCAGTGACCCTGGCAGGGTCTTTCTACAACTCAGCCTACCTGGGAACATTCTGGAAAATCAAGGGAGAATCTGTATTAAAGAAGCAGTAAGAAAAGGGGTGTCCAGTGGGATATTGGGAAATGCTGGGTTTCCTCTTTCTCAACAGGAGGTCGGGCAGGGTCGCTGAACATCTCAGCACTCCTGCCATTTGCTGCCAAAGTAATAGGATGGGCCAGATTTGCAAGCTGCTTTCTGGAAACTTCAAAATGTCTAGTAATTTATTCAGAAGTGAATAACTCAGAGGTGTGCAAACTTACATTTCCTAGAAAGCTAGAAAAACAACAAAACCCCTTGATTTTCTGAGGGCCAGTAGTGGAGCTAATTAAGGCTGATGTTAACAAAGCAAGAGGGCCTATTGTTTCCTCTGTCTGTAAGCGCAAATAGCACCCCAGCAGGAGTCTGGAGATCTGTTTGTTTTTCAACCAACAAAGGTGATGGCTCTTAAATGGTGGAGCCAGATCTGAGCTTCATTATATGGGACTCTCTTGGGTTCCACACTTGTCCCCTGACCTCTAAACCACACATGAGTCAGTCCTTTGTACTCTGATTAATTACCGAACTACATTTTTCAAACTTCCTGGATATTTGAGGAGTGCCAAGAAGCTAAAGAGCAAGTCAGGGGGTCATGCCTTCCTCCTGCTGGTGGGCTGCCTGCTGGTGTGAGACCATCCCTAACTTGGGGGAACTGAGGACCCATTTAAGAGCTAACCTTGATGAGGCTCCTTAACTATGTGTTCTGAACCCTACATGTGAATCAACTCATTTAGTACAACTACTCCAAGTACTTATCCCATCTTACAGACGAGGAAACTGACTCCTAGAGAGAACAAATGGCTGAGGCCTCATCACAGCTGAGTGAGGGGGGAGTGCCTGCGTGAGGACTGAAGCTCAACCTGAGCTCCCCTCTGTGACATCAAGCCACCTTCTGCCTGACTTCTCTCCCTCCCTTAAGCCTGCTGATATTTTGAAGGTCATAGCCCCAAATGCTTGGTTAAAAAATGTTTTGCTTTATTATTGTCATCTTCTACTAAATTTGTACTTTTCTCCAAATGTTATTATGTCTTTCCAGTATTTTTATTCTGTTTTTTACTTAAAATATATATATATGTGTGTGTATATATATATATGCCACATGAATTTGAATATTCATATTTGAATATTCATATGCATGTGGCATACTATAGGGATCTCCCTCTTTCCTACCTCAGCCTATGCAGACAAACTTAACCACAGAGACAACCAGGATTAAAGGTTTGGGGAGGTGGTGAGCATGCTTCTGTGTATTTATCATATTGTAGCTGTGTACTATATGTATTTATTTAAGTACACACATGCATGCTCACACACATACCTTTTTAACATAAAAGGATTATGCCCAAGATACAGTTCTGCAATTTGCTATTTTCAGTAAATAATAGGTCTTTAGGCTTTTTTAATTCCTATGTGTATAGATATGTCATTCTTCTAAGAGATGCGAATAGTCAAATGTCATCTTATTCGTGGGCATCCCCAACTATCCTATATAAAATAGCACCCCACTCACCTCTGTCATTCTCGTCCCTTACTTTGCTTTATTTTCTTCTCAGCTTTTATTAAGCTGAGACGGATATTGATTTGTTTATTTTCTACCTCCCTCCACTCTGAGAACAGGACTTTGTGGTTTTACATTTATATCCCCAACCCATAGAGCAGCGCTGGCATGTAGGAGGCATTCAAGACATATTTTTTGAATGAATGCTGTGAGATTACCCTCTAAAAAACTTTATCAGATTACATAATCACAATCGTGTATACATGTCCACTGACCTGCTTACTTACTAACATTGCATATTATATGACTTTTTAATTTTGGTTACTCCAAGAGTTTATTTTAATCCACATTCCCAAGAACCTCTTGAGTAAATTCGCTGTTCAAATTCTTTTACCTTTAGCATTTGGATTTGATGTCCTTTTATTTATAGGTAGGAGCTCTTTATACACACGGACATTGATCTTTTGTATCTTGTGTGCTGAAAGCATTTTGTCCTATTCTGTTCCTTCTGTGTCCCTGGCTAGGCACAAAAGCTTTGACTGGCTCCCTAGAGAGTCCCACTACTAGGTGGAGACCAAAATTCTATGACTTATTACCACCACAAATCGGGTTGTTCAGATAACCTGGGCCTTCCAGAATTATCCAGTGAGTATCTACTATTCACTGAGCCCTACCCTGAATAAGGAAGATTCCCTGGATTGTGCCTCCTCCAAGGAAGAGAGCATAGTGTTGAATTAGCTGCTGTCCACCATTCATCAAGTCAAGATAAAACATTTAAGGAATATGGTTGGAGGACACGCTGCTCATCCAGGCCTTTATCTATTCTATCCAGCCTAATTATGTGAGAGCTGAATTCTTGGCCTCTGCTCTCTTGGAGTCACACTAGCTGACCTCCACTTATCCAGCTTGCTGATTAACAGATGTTCCCCATTCCGTCTGAAAATGCACCAAGGAAAGCCTACTACCAGCTGAATGCTCGCTGTTAGCAAATCTGGGCATTTCCATCTCCCAGTTATTTGCTTGTGGGGGCTCAGTTGTGTTTTCTCTCAAATCTATTTATACTAGTTACTTTTGTTATTATAATTTACAATTTGATTCAATATTATATAAAGTGGTCAAAATGTGGGTGAAAAGATCAGTTGTTTCTGTAAAAATTTAGTTGATTGCTTTGGATAGGCTCAGTAAATTAGTTGCTAAAAATTGCTATCATGCTAGATTTATATTAGACTACTGTGAAAAATTGGGAAATTTCCAAAAATGTAGAAATTCAGAATCATTCCTCATTCAGATTGCGCTGTAAAGAAAAACCCCTGGCTCTATATCAAAATGTAGAGCTAAGTGACTGCACCTTTAGTTATAATGAAATGAATATCATATGCATCTTTTTTTCTGATTCCCTGCTTTAATACACCTCTCTAGTAGTGTATGACCTACTCAAAGTGCACTCTGCAGATGGCATCAGCAGCCAGCAGCAGAAGCTTATCAGCAATGCAGGGCAGCAGCCACCTCCCATCCTGTCCCCCACCCCCACCCCCAGACCTACTGATTCAGCATCTGCACTTTAATCTGTTCCTCAGGTGATTGTATGCCCCTGCACTCTGAAGAGCACCAATCCACAGTGCTTTTCCTTAGATTTTATAAGGGACATTAAAATAAATCCGTGGAGTTAAAGAATTTTCTACACACTACTCAGCCTATGTCAAAAATTTATTTTAAATTTGATGTGAAGAAAAACTTGTAGAGCTGATTGTTTCTTCCTCACAGACAGTAATAATTATAAAATCAATCTTACCTTCCTTTTTGCTTTGACCACAGGGAAGCTCAGAAACAGAGCTTTTACTCTTCTAGATCATCTGTTCTCGACTTCCTATTTTAATTTAGAGTTCTCTTAGTGTGACAGTTTTTATTATGTTTTATTATTTCATTCCATATATTTCTTGAAATTTATT
This sequence comes from Canis lupus familiaris, assembly GCF_011100685.1. NCBI lineage: Eukaryota > Metazoa > Chordata > Mammalia > Carnivora > Canidae > Canis > Canis lupus. The sequence goes on along the minus strand of NC_049229.1, from coordinate 16,489,710 downwards.
TACTTTATGCTTTCCCTAGTATCATTTATGGAAAAAGTGGGAAGATTGATAGCTACTTCTCAGTCCAGCACTGAAGAATTGAATTTTTTTAAGATTTTATTTATTTATTTATTCATGGGAGACACAGAGACAGAGCTAGAACATAAGCAGAGGGAGAAGCAGGCTCCCTCTGGGGAGCCTGATGCGGAACTGGATCCCAGGGTCATGCCCTGAGCTGAAGACAGATGCTCAACCACTGAGCCACCCAGGTCTCCCTGAAGAATTGAATTTAATCTGGTCCCTACCTACCTTCCTGACCTCAATTCCTGCTCCCCTCATCATATTCTAGTCCAGCTATTGGTCCCTTTCCATTAGCCAAACATTCTCTTCCTTTTTTCTTGAACTCTGATCTTTCAAATTTCAGCCCAGAATTTACACATCCCTTTTTAATGGTTTTCCCTGGTCATCCTGGAGCAGAGATCCCTTCCTCTCCAAACTCCAAAGAGTTCTCTGTTGGTATCCCCCAAGAGAAATTCATATTTAACCAAATATTGGGTCCATTTGCACACATGGCTTGCAAAAGTAATTTGAGGACAAGGAACACGTATCCTTTGGGTACTTTGAAGTCCCTCCTACATGATAAATGCTATTTTAATTAATAAAAAAATAAATGCATAATAGAATAAATTAAGTACATAAGATGAGAATTTCATTTTCATCTTTCATTTTTTTTAAACAGTACCGGAATTCTCTCAATTATTTTTTTAAGTTTTTATTATTATTTTTTTATTTATGATAGTCACACAGAGAGAGAGAGAGAGGGGCAGAGACACAGGCAGAGGGAGAAGCAGGCTCCATGCACCGGGAGCCCGACGTGGGATTTGATCCCGGGTCTCCAGGATCACGCCCTGGGCCAAAGGCAGGCGCCAAACCGCTGCGCCACCCAGGGATCTTTTTTTAAAGATTTGACAGAAGGAGCCATTCTGGCCAGTAAAATAGAGAATTATTTTTACATTTTCTGCTTTACTTATTATTCAAAGGAACTCATAACCTCAAATTTGGTTGGGCATCTCAAAAGTTTACTCAGTATTTGTAAGACAACCCAGTGTGAATGATGTGAATTTTAAGTCAGGCCAAGTGGGTGTCAAGATGGGCTGTAGGGTGGGTCAGATGTCCATGGATAGAATTTGGACTAGAATTTAGAATTTCTATATTTCCCAAACTGCACTACTCAGTTGGGGCTTCTGGAACCATTTTTAGAGTTGAGGGCCTTTAGCCACAACTTTTAGGGCCAAAATTTCCCCACAGATTGTCTCACAAGGATCTGCAGGGGAATAAGGTAACATTGTTTTTGATGGCTGATAGGCAGAGTAACACAACAGCAGACAGACAGCCTGGCACACAGCCAGTCAAGAAATTGGGACATCTGTGTACGACCCAAAACATCCCACTGGCCTTGAGCTGAAGGGATGAGCCTCTGGCAAGGACCATTAAAAGGCTCAGGCTCCCTAAGCAGAGAATGAAGTGGCCCAGGAGAGTGGCCCATGCCATGTTCACCAGTCTGGGACACAGCAGGAATTAACAAAGTCAACTTACTTAGGGGACACAGGGAATAATAAAGTTTATCAATTCTCTCTCCTCTTGAGATCAGTATACTACTGTCTGACAGAAATATACTGCAGGCTACAAAAGTAATTTTAAAATGGCCAGTAGTCACATTAAAAGGTTAAAAAGAAACAGGGGAAACTCATTTTAATAATATGCTTAAAATAATAATAATAAGCTATATTTAACCCAATATACCTAAAATATTAGCATATCAGTATCTAATATGTGATGTACTATTAATAAGATGTTACATCCATTTTATATACTAAGTCTTTGAAATCCACATCTCAATTTGGACTGGACACATTTCAAGCACTCAATAGGCTAGTGGTTACAATATTGGACAGTGCAGCCTTTAGGTACCAAACATACAACAGTGGTAAATGAGTACCTATGAACAATGGGAAAGGTCCTGGATTTGTAGACCAAGGCATCTGGCTTGTACTCTTTAGTTTATTCGTTAGCCTTTGGTACTGGAAAGGCCACATAACCTCGCTGAACCTCTCCTCAACAGGAAAATGTTGATGAGTAATCTCTACCTTTCAAATTTGTTGGGATGAACGCATGTGGAGTACCAAGTGTGATAAAGGCTCCTGGAGGACACTTGATACCAACTATACTGATAACATACCTAGAAGGACTCTAATGCTAGCTACAGTGAGAATGAGAAACCCCTCTGAAGGGAGGTAGAGCCTCACATTTTTCCTGGTTTAAAATCACAATAATAGAAGAGGAATGCTTCATCTTCATTTTTTCTCTTTGAAGCATGTTATTCCAATAGATCATATTCCTTTGGTGAAAATACAGATTGGTGGAATCCATATGTTGTTACATTACCATCTTCAAACCAAAGAGTCAAAATATTTTGAATGTGCCACAAAACAATATTTGGAGTTGGAAGATGTATATGTATATACCTTTCACCACAAAATGTTTCACTTCATACCGTTACTCATACAAAATGATTTCACTATCAAGAAATTTAAAAGACAATGTCTATTGTCAAATTAGGGCTAAACAAAATACCTGAAAGTATTCAGACTTCTTGGGACGCAGATCACTACTGAACTTAACATCTCATGTGTGTAATTATCCTTTTGTCTTTGGTCCTTCATGGGTGTATTTGGGGCCTTAGGAATCCAGCACACATTTCTACTTGTTAAAAAGTAGTATTAGAAAATGTCTCAGAAGAAGGGGAAATGAGTTTAGGCATTCAGGAAGTAGGAAGTTATTCTAGAAGTAGAGAGTTGCTTTATGTAGATTTTAATGAAAAAAAAAAAAAAAAAACAAACCAATAGATTGTCAAGAGACAAATTGTGAAGAGACAATTTCCTGGCCTTCAGCAAGAGGAGAACAGAATCAATTTGGTAGGTGGAAGTGGGGCTTGGGTGATATAGGAATTCACTGTCCTCCAAAAAACTCTAAGGTCAAAATAATTACTAGAGAGCCTGAGGGAGAGTGTATGTTATGAAATAAAGACACAAGGTACAGAAGGCCAATTTCTCAAATCACTGCCAGGAGGGAAAGGGAATAGTTTTCAAAGGACAAGCAGAGCAGGAAGGTAAGAATATGAAATTAGAAGGGAGATACCAGAAGGTCTCCCTGGAAGGCAAGAATAATTAGGAAACAACAATAGTTTCTCTCTTCGGAACAGAGACATAACTCCTGGGATGCACCCATAGGAAGCTGGGTCAAAGTCACTGCAGTCCTTGGGGAGGTCAAATGTGAACTGTGGCTGACTGTTTCCACATACGTGAGAAAGAGAGGCTGATGGACCCTGAATAGGGAACAGAACGACTGTGTGGTAAAGCAAAAAGGAATCTCACTTATGAAGCCATTTGGGACAGGACTCTCACAGGCTGACTTCGCTCACTGGCAATTGTTAGACATCTGTTATATTCCCCTCTCCAACTCTTCATCCTTCCCCTTTGCTCTTTTCTTTCCTGGTTGCCATTGACAACAATTCAAGCAACAGTTCTTGCCTCTTAAAAATGAGGAAATTCTACAGACCCAACATATTGAATGGTTAGGTCAGAAGGTAAAGCTGGTGGGGGAAAAAAGATGCCTTGGGAAAAATTCCTTCCAGTTAGCAAAATTCAAAATGGTATTTCTATAAGATTGATTATTTGCCACCCGTTTTTTTTTTTTTTTCTTTAGGAAGTTTTGAATGACACAAATTTTCCAAAAGATTTTTAATAGTTGTTAGCCAGGTTTGGAACAAGTTTCCCCATGTGGCTTCTTGAGGTCAAAAGCAGTAAAGTGTGGCTCTTAGAAAGGAACTCCTCTCTCATGTTGTTTGGCACAGGCCACCATTTCATGCCTCTGCCATCCCACACAATGAAGCCAAGATAAATTCCCCACACAGTCTCACTCTGTGGTGTCTATAATCTACACTTACTACAATGTCATGTGTTTCAAAATTGTTATAGGTCTTTTTAGCAAGTTATTATCTATCAAGACATCTGGAATCAGTAGAGGAAAACATCACTTAAATCCACGCTTTTAAGCCTTTTTTTTTAACCTTGACCCACAGTACAAAATGACTTACATCTTGACCTTGCACACACATTTATAAAATATATAAAAATATTCACAAACTGAATCAAGAGAATCGTGAAACAATTCTTTCTTATCCTGGTACATTCTGAAATTTCAATCCCAGCTCTATTTCATTAAAAAAATAAATAAACCAAACTTGTTGCTGCCCACTATATTGATCACTGCCCATTAATGGGTCATACACTTGTTTGGAAAACACTGGCCCAAAGGTTTTGTGATTTTACTTCCCAAGTTGCAAGGCCATCCACAATCTGGTCCCATCTCCCTGTTTTATATGAGTTCCCACTTCTCCTAACACAGCTTTAAAAATAATATGATAGCTTCCTTTTATTGGGCACCTACACTATAACGGTTTCTGTACTAGAGACTATATATAGAGTATCTCTAATACTAATAACCCTGTGTTGAGAGCATGATTTCCTCTCAAATGAAAAATGAAGAAACTGAGGCTCAGGGAATTTCATCAAGCAAGTGACAGCTAGAACTTGAACTAAAGTGGATGTGATCCCGGAAGCCCTTCTTTTTCCACTAGAACACATAGGCCTGTAAATGGGTGTGTCTCCCTATGTCCCCCCTCTCATTTTGCCTGGAACCACCCATGTTCATGCTATTCCTTTACCTGGAAACCCCTTCTAGCTTCTGCTTCTGGCATTTCACACCCTACTCCTATTTCTGGACCTAATGCAACCCCTGCTTTTTCTAAGAAGCCACCCAAATGACATTGGCCCTTCTAATTCTGGTAGATAATAGATCTCAGAGGATAGAGCTCAAGTGCTAGAAACAGATAGCCAGTTTTAAAATATTTTTTTATTTTTATTTATTTATGATAATCACAGAGAGAGAGAGAGAGAGAGAGAGGCAGAGACACAGGCAGAGGGAGAAGCAGGCTCCATGCACCGGGAGCCGGATGTGGGATTCGATCCCGGGTCTCCAGGATCGCGCCCTGGGCCAAAGGCAGGCGCCAAACCGCTGCGCCACCCAGGGATCCCGATCGCCAGTTTTAAATGCTAGTTCAGTCACTTAGAGTTAGGTAGAGGTATTAACCATCGGTGTCTCCATTTTCTCTTCTGCAAATGGAGATGATTATTGCTCCTACCCTTTAGGGCTTTTGTCAAGATGAATGAGTTAACAGACATAGAGTGATTAGTATGGAAGAAGCTGGTAGATAGTAGGTTCTTAATAAATATTATTATTAGTCAGTTGCACCACAATGAGACTTCTTATTCCTTAATCATTTATTCAATATGTAGGTCTCTTACTTCTCTGACTAGAATGTGAACACTTACTGGGCAGAACTGTACCACATTTATATTTATAGTTGTATCCCAGACTTACATAGTACAAGGCATGCCATATGCATTTAACAATTCAAAGTTAGGCATTTCAAAACTGGTCAATGCCAGATGAAGAACTTATTTTTAGCAAAGGAATGGCCAGTGAGGACCCACTAACCTTCATATTTCTAAAGGTAAATATTCGTGACCTTTGGCAATAGTTTTGTTTGGGGAAGCTCACCAAGATGGTTTGTAAGGTCCATTTGTAGAAGTGCTCTTGGGGAGATCTGCGGTGCAGATCCTGCTGTGCTCTGTTTAGTGACTAAGCATATATATATTTCATAGATTATGTGCTGTTACTGGGATATGCAAAAATTTACATCTCTTTATTTTTCCCAAGCTGACATTATTTTAGCTCTTGAACCTTCATTTCCACTTTCTCGACTCTGGCTCTTCAAACTTAAAGCTGTCATTCTAAATGTGATTCTCTCCCCCTCCCCCCCACTTCACTTTCTCTCCTTTTTTACCAGGGTAGTCTAAGTTCCTAGGCCCAAGTGGGGCAAGGATGGAGTGAGAAATAGGACCATAAATTTTGGAGGTTTTTGCCAACTCAGCCTTTAATGAGCCTGTGAACACAGCTCTAAGAGGTCAGTGTGTTATAGGGGCCTTTGCAGAAAATGGACATTTTGAATTCACTTAATATAGCCACTTTCTTTCTTTCTTTTTTTTTTTTTTGATTATTGAATGTTTTCTTTTATTTTTTTTAATAAATTTATTTTTTATTGGTGTTCAATTTTCCAACACATTGAATAACACCCTATAGCCACTTTCTTTACCCATGATTTTCTTTTTAACCTCACCCAATTTGGTTCGTTCTGCAAAGCCCTGCCTCCCACAATAAGCACTTTGCTGTTAAGAAGTGACAGTTACAGCAAAGGCACAGACCTCGAGCCTGGCTGACTTTTGCCACTAGTCATAACGGAAACACTTTTTTTCTCTTGTACAAAGAAGCACAAAACAGTGAACACCAAAAAAAGTCACAAAGAGAAATCTCACAGGAAAAAACATTAGGAACATCTAAAGAAAATCACATATCTTGTATTTATTATTTTTTTTCAAGAAGTAACAGTGTGAGATCCCTTAGATATCTGCCTGTAGGGAAAACATTTCTCTTCCACTAACAATGCCCTTATTGATTTTGATGGCACCCAAACACTGGCCTCCCTTCTAGAATTTCCTCTGTTAAATGCTGATACTCAGAACATGGTTCTGCACTCTTTGCTCCCAGATTTGTTGGTCTGGTTCAAGGATGATTGGTGGGTAAAAAGGAAATATAGACAGAAATGACAGCTCCCTGGGAAGCAGCATATATTTTTCTAGAAAGTGACTTGAATAGGTTTCAGCTAGGGGATAAATCATCCTCAAACTCTATCTGCTCTATTGATGGCTCAGGGCAAGTTCTAAAAGAGCCTGGACACTCACTGGTTACTCAGAATTCTTAGAGTGATAACCTTGTCTGACTGATTGGCTGACTTCACTCTAGAATCTCTCAGTGTGTTATATTGCATGTGCTTATGTTGGCGCAAATAGAAATATGTAAATCAGTGCACGATCAGCCAGGCCTGAGGATTTGACAGCATCCTTTGAAATATTGGTAGCAGACTAAGATTGCAATCACATTCTTGGCCTCAACCCAAAGCAATAGGTGCTGGTGTGATCAGGGTAGTACTAAATGTGAATCTGGAGAAATTCCATTTAGGGAAACACGACCACTTTGGTTTTTGTTCTGAAACAAACAAAAGATGTGCCTGGCTTTTTGGGACATCTCTGAAGACCAGATCTGCTACCACCAGCCAGAAGCTCAAACAGCCACTTTGGCCTGTTGCAAACCGAGCTTAGCTATCCAATGGGGCTTACGACAAAGACCGATGTTAAGTATTACATATTGGTGTTACTTATGAAAAATAAATAGTTACGTATGTTAAGAAATCTTAAATAAGTATTTCACTAAATAAACAATTATTCAGTAATAACAATACAGAACCAAAGAAAACCAAACAGAATAAAACCTTTCTGACATACCAACTTTATTTTGATTTCTCTTTCTCACAATCTCCATGTAATTATTTAAAAAGTAAATTGCATTTCCAATAATAAATTAACATCATCTTTCCTCTACCCTGCTGACAATTATAAAATCAGACTGACCTGCTAGTCAGTTTTCAGGTTTCTAAATAATCCACCTGTTCTTTCTAGAATACTATGAGTACTTCCTCCCGAAGAAAATCTTTTTTCAACAAAATCATACTTTTGAGATTCTTCTTGTCGAAGCAGAGCTCTCCTTTTGAACTTCCCTTTCCAGGAATTCTACCCAGGGATGAACGAGCACCGGTGGCTGCTTTAAGCATAGAGAAAACTATCCTTAACTGCTATACACTGCAGGCTTATTTTCACAGAATAAGCATCATTTGATATGGAGTCAGAATACATTATGGGGAAAGAACTTCTGAGAGACTACACTGAATCTATTCACTAAAGCTTTGGAGCAGGGGGCTGGCTGAGGGGTGGGGTCGGGGGGAGAAAGGACCTAATTCAGGGAGTCGACAAGATATGGGTAGTCAGAATCTATAGTCCTATGCTCATGGAAGTGAGGGAGAAGGAGAACTGAGTGCAGTGGGATGTGGTCTGTCCTAGAACCGTGACCTAAGCAGGTTGGCTCCCTGAGAGAGGTCACCACACTGTGATAGAGGAGAAGGAGGAAAAGAGAGTGATGAACCATTCCAAAGACTCAGAGATTACACTTAAATACACTCCCCCAGATGGTGCCATAGCCCAGAGATTCAGGTCAGCTTCAACCCACGTGAACAACAGCGTGTTGGTGTGAATGACAAGATCATATCATGTCACTCCCTGGTGTTCAGCCCTCTTCAGTGTCTCCCTCTGTTCTCATAATAAATAACCAAGAAGTTCCAAGTCCTGTTAAACCTACAGATTTAGCCTTGACATAGCTCACAGGCTCCCTCTCAGGTCAAGGGACCTCCCACACTATCTTTGTGCTGCATCCACGGTCACCTTTCTGGTGCTCCCACCAAGTTCTTGCTCCTCTCAGGACCTCCTACACTTAAAATGCCTATCCCCCCAGCCCCTCACCAGCTCCAACATCATTTGTGTCATTTTTTTCCTGGAAGCCAACTGGATCTTCCATCACCCTGCACTTTCTGTTTAGGCACTCGATACAATTGCTATTAAATCATAATTTGTCTAATGGCTGTCTTCTGCCTTAGACTGGAAGATGAGCGAATGCAGGGAAACTAGATCTGCCCTGAATTCTCAGCACCTAAGACAATGCCTGAGTCAAAGGGGGCACTCAGCAAACCTTTGCTGGGTGAATATCTGAGAATGAAACAAGTTGTGCAGGAAAACATGGGGGACACTTCAGTTAGTGACATGTTGCATTTCTAGCATTCTGTAGAACTCCCAAGTTAATGTTCCTTCAATATCCCTTGTAATTAGTTGGAGACATTTTATAAATTATTAACAAAATAGATCTCTTAACTTGTAGAATAAGTTTAGTCTATCTTCAAAACCCAAATGTAGTATTTCTATTAATAATCGTGGGAGGCAAAGAATATATAGAATATAGGATTAAAATTCTGTCCCACAATCCACGTGCTCTGCCTTTCCATCATTTAATTTAGTGGACTAAGTCCATTTTAATTTGGTGGATTTTTAAAATTTAGAATTCCATGTGTGGTACTTTCTGCGTTGTTATTGTAGGCAGCCCTCCTGGCTGCAATAGTGCAGAAAAAAGCCTCTGGGCCAGAATTCATCATGACCAAGTGACAGGAATGGAACAGGTTATCAGAGTGATCAGAAATAATTACCAAGTAGATCTGATTGATCCTGATTTTTTTCCCCCAAAGTGCAGTGGAGTTTCATCAAGAGCAGCAATTCTCAAACTTTCATGTGCATTTGAAAGGGAATCTAGCGAAACTGCAGATTCCGATTCAGTCAATTAGGGAGTGAGGCCCAAGATTCTGCATTTCTAACAAGCTCCCACGTAATGTCTGCAGGGTTAGTTCGAGGATCACAGCGCAAGCAGCAAGCGAGGACTTAGAGGTTGGCACAGGTCAGATGGCACAGTTACACCCTGAAGCAAAGGATTTTCCTCACTGAGCGGAAGTGTCCCAAAGTGCCTCATGTAACCTATTTCAGCGGCTGGTCAGGCCTCAATCAGAAGAGTGGACAGCAAGGACCACGTGTGACCAGCAGAGGGAAGCAGACGGCAGGGGAAGTTGCACAGAAGTCCCCGCAGGCCAAACCCCGGAGGGTGATTCCAGCACAGCTCAAGCCGAGCTTAGGTGAGCCGAGGCAGGCCACTGAGGAGTCAGCAGCACAGGAGGGGGCGCTTTGGAGCAGCAGAAGGACCGTCCATCGCTGACTCCGGAGACCCAGGATTTAATTCAAGCGGAAGCTGACACTACTGAGCAGTGCCTCTGGGCCACTCACCATCCTCTCCGTTCCTTCATCAGTAAAACAGAAGGAAGGGTCAAGTGTAGTCTCTCGTGGGCCTTTCCAACCTTCATTCTGTGATGAGTGCTTCTTATTCAGACTTTGAGGAAAACTGGAAGGGCCCTAACTTATATATAGGCAAAGGTTGGGGGGTAGTCAGAGAGAGGACAAAGCCCCTGAAGAAAGGGCCAGTCACCGGGAGGCAAGACCCAAAGGCACATGCATGGGTTTGTCTAAAAGCCAGGGCTCTGGGCGTCTGGGTGGCTCAGTGGTTGAGTGTCTGCCTTTGGCTCAGGTCCTGATCCTGGGGGCCTGGGATCAAGACCCATATCAGGCTCCCCATGGGTGTCCCCCATGAATAAATAAGTAAATAACATCTTTATAAAAAATATAATAATAAAAAATAAAAGCCAGGGCTCCGTTGAGGCTGTGGGATTTTTATTGTCGGGTGTTGTTGTTCTTATCAAAGATTATGTATAAATTGGTTTTAAAAAGAGCCAAATAGGGGAACGCCTCGGTGGCTCAATTGGCTAAGCATCCAACTCTTGGTTTCCACTCAGGTTATGATCAGGTCGTGAGATAGAGCCCACATCAGCGCCGTGTTCAGTGTGGAGTCTGCTTGAGATTCTCTCCCTCTCCTTCTGTTCTTCCCCCTGTTCACACTCGCTCAATCACTCACGCTTGGGTGCTCTCTGTCTCTCTCATGTAAAATAAATTTAAAAAAAAAAATCTTTTAAAAAAAAAAAAAAAAAAGCCAAATAGGACAAAAAGGTTTATAACCAAATTCGTCTCTTGCCCCCCTTATCCTGCTCATCCTTTTCCACAGAAGCAATGTCTTTTAATTATTCTACTGTTCCTTCTTCATATTCACCTCCATACTCACTTCTATATTTCCAAATAATACATACAGTATAATCCTGTTACTTCACTCAGTAGCCTTTGACTTTTTACTATGGTGGATTAGGATATTAATTCAATCATATCGTCTCTTCCCCTTCATTATTCTCCAAATATAGCATATCTTATTTTTTAGATCATATCTATGTTCACCATTTCCATTATTATGACTATATAAATATTATTCAAATAAAATACTGTGATTATACTTAATTTTTTGTATAACTTTTTTCCTGGTATTAATAATCATCTCATTTTTTTTTTATTTGCTTCATTTCCTTTGACCGGCTGACTAAATTTCCCACACTCTCCAACACCTCTGTAAAATGTCTCTTTCAAAGACAGTTTCCCACATTGGGGAATTGTCAGATTATTCTCAGTTTCACATTTTTTGTGTTGGATCCTGTTTTCTGAATCCCTTCCCTCCTCTTGGGGTGTTTTTTTGTTTTTCTATTTTGGTGCAGCATATCCTCTGGTAACATCCACCAACCCTCATGCCAACACCTCTCTGGTCATTGTGGTTGTCTAAGGCACATTCTCTAGTAGCCTTCTCAGGAAGAACTCACAGGGCCAATGCCTCTTAAATTACAGTCATGACAGCAGGTCTTAGCTCTTCCATTTGAAGGTAAGCTTAGCTGGATATAAGCTCCTTAGCTTACATTTTCTTTCCTTGAGCATCTTAATTATCTTATTCCATTGTTTTCTGGAATAATACATTGCTCTTGAACAGTCTGATGAAAACCAACTTCCTTTCCCTAACACTTGAATTATCTTTTAGCCTAGATACTTCAAGGATTTTCTTTTTTTTTCCTTTTGCTCCTTCATGTTCAGAGGCTTATTAGACTATGTATGAATGTTGGTCTCTTGGGGTCAGTTTTCCCAAATAGTTTCCCTTTAATCTGAGGCTTGAAATCATCCTTTACTTCAAGAAAGTTTTCTTAAATTATAGATTTTAGTTTCTGTTGTATTCCATTTATTTGGTTTTCTTCTTTGAGGATTCCTAGCATATGTATATTGGGTCTTCTTTACTTATCCTTTTATCTGTCACTTTCTCTCAAATCCACTCTCTTCATTTCTGATTGATCTTTTAAATTTTTTCTCCTTTTCCCTTTGTTACTCTAGAACAGTATCTATTGTGTTTGTTTTCTCCTAACTTTGTCATTTCTGAAATTTTCCTCTTATTTTGACTTTTCTTATGGGTTATGTCATTTCTCACTTAAAGTTCCTTTTCTCCAATTATCTCACTCTTGAGTTTTTCTTATTCTTACTTTGTTGTTCTCTGATAACTTCTATCAATTTTCTTTTAGTTTGCTTTGAAATGTTGGTTTACAATTGTCATCTGCTCTGTGGGTATATTTTTCTAGAATGTTTCATTAAGTGAGGACATTATTCTACTTCTTAGTCTTCCTTTGTATTAATTCACTCACAACCTTTTTCTGGTGCTCGCTTTTCAGGCAGATAAATTTTACTGTACTTTTAGGAAGCAAGGATGACCTTGGTAACCTTTGTGGTTTCATAGCCATAACAGAGTTCTTTCTCCTGTTGTTTTAGAAGAGATAAATGCACGGCTTTCTGAGATATTCCACCCCTGTTCCCCTCTCCCGTTTTCATCAAACTTTCTCATTCCTTTGCCATTATTATGTCTAGTCTTGATTTGGATTCTACTCTCATTAGTTTCTCCTCAATGCAAAACTTTGCCTCAAATGGAGCTTTGGGTTTTTAGTTTCTAGAATTGGCAGAACCCAGACTACTCTAGATGCTCTCTTATTAACTGCAGCCTTCAGCTCAAGTCACAGATGGAGCTCAGACTCTAGTATGGAAAGTCTAAACACTGGTCTTTTCACCACATCTCCCTGTAAGTCAGATAGGCATGGTTTCACTCCGTATCCTGTTCCACTTCCAGGGTTTCTCGAATATGTGTTACTTTTAGAGGTGAAGTCTGAAAGAGAAAGTAACAAAAGCATAATTTATGAATCTCCATGTAAAACCTGACAGGGCAACTATTAGCCTTGAGTTTTTAAGTTCTCACCAGTATTATCTCAAAAATTTGCAAATCATTGGATCCACAGGCTGTGGGTTTCTATACTAGTTGTCCTGAGTACCTGAATTTGAAGTGAGTTTGTGATCTTGGGTTTATGTAATCCACTTTTTCACTATTTGTAAATACTATAAAGAATAACAACCACAGAGTTATTGAAATGGTAAGATGAAGTGATGTGGAAGTTGAAGCAGGTGAAAATTGCCTGTGATTTAACCTGATATGTAAAAACTTATTTATAAACTATAAAATGATACAGCATTGCTATTTCAAAATGGATTTATGAAATATGTGAAGACCTATAATTCTGTTTAACCGAATTGTTTTCACCTTACATGCTATGTATTTCTGTCTTTTCCTACCATAATGTAAGCTTCACAAGAACAAAGATTTTTATCAAATTTTGTTCACTACCTAGTACAGTGCCTGGCACATTGTAGGCACTCAGTAAATATTTGATGAATGAACTAATCATTTGTGCTAACTTTACCTTAAAGCATACTAGGCAAAAGATAAAACAAATGGGCAAAAATTACATTATTCTTAAGCTACTGTTGAATTGGACTGGATAATATGCTCTGCCAACCCGTTTCCTTCACCATTTTAGTTTGCTTTGCATTCTTGCCTAAAAATAACATTGGCCCCCCTGCTGTAGGGTAGGAATTCTGCAACACCCAGAGTGCCAGAAACAGCTACTGCTGAAAATGTGGCAGCATTGGCTTCATGCCTCCATCCTCTGGTCCAAGATATAAAAATTTGAAACAATGTGGAGAATAGCTGGGCAGAGAACAAGGAACAGCATTGTCCTTCTCTTGCTGATGTTTAGAGAAGCCTGGCAGTCTGTTTTTAAGTAAATAGACTTGCTTTAATGGAGCAATCTGTCAAAATAAGCTGGGCTGCTTAGAGGGGACGAGAAGGTGCGGCACTGCTTCCCTCTCCCCTGGGAGCTATTTATTTGCAGAGGATGACAAATGAGAGCAAGGCAGAAGCCTGCGGTAATGACACTCAAAGCAAGAAAAATAATAGCGTGTGGCTTAGGATGGGCTCATCTTAACTCACTGTATAGATGGGTTTTGTATGTTTAAATAGCTAGCCCTTCCATTTGCATCTCAAATGCTCCAGAGAAAGAGCAGACAAATGCAGAACCATCACCAGGTGGCTTCTAGTTAGTAGGTTTTGCCAGAGCAGGGAAGGTACAATGAGCAGATTAATGAGGAGACGCTTAGTCTCTGCAGGTTTTCTCCCTCCTTACTAATGGAGGGGGGACAAAACCACCAATTTGCTTCATCACCACACAGTACTTGACAAATGAGTAACATATTTACATCATGAAATATATGTGGCAGGGGGTGGGGTGCGGAGGGGCGTGGAGGAGGGGAGTTACCAAATGCTCACATGAAAACTCATATTTTGGACTTTACCCACAATATTCACTGCTTGTGAAACAACACAGTGAAAGGGCCAGGTGTAGGTTAACCCTTTTAGTTTGTGCCAGAACCTTGAATTCTTTGGAAAGAAGAAAAGGATTTAATGTAAACTACAAATGCTTTAATCAAGTGGCTTTCTTCACATACCATGAAAGGATTTTGAAACATTCAAATTAAAAAATTCTCTTATTTTCTGAAAATATAACCTCTTAAACACCAAGGACTCTGCCAGACCAAGTCCCATCAAGTAGCAAGGCACAATAAGAAGCTTAAAAGGGGTGCGGATTAAGTTACATTTGTATGAATAAGCTCTTTTTTGTTGTTCAGGTCTCAATCCTTAAATGATCCTATCTCGTGCATGGAAGGTGTCTCCTTATTAAATTATACATTTATATTCTCAGTGTGGGTCCCACTGGGACCCAAAATGTCCCCAGGGCTCACCAACCTTTGGAGACAAATATCTAACATGAATAGTTATAATTCAGAGTTTGCTGGCCCATTGTCCCCACCTGCAGGACTCCCCCTCACCCCAACCAGGTGCTGCTGAGATGTCACATGTGTGATGAGAAGTCTGCACCTGCTCCCCCCACGTGAGCACAGCTAGCTACTGCCCTGCTGCAGGCACCTTCTGTGGGGATGTCACTCTTGCCCTGGAGGTGTCCCCAGGCTCCCAAATCTGCAAAGCACACCAGCTGCCTAAAGATGAACATTAGCTTCAGGCCTCATAGGTCAGTGCCATGCTGTTTCTACAATAAAAAAGTGAGAGGTCCTCCTATTCCAGTGCCGTGTCCCACACTTTGTTTCTTGGGCCTTGAAACAGCCTGATGGAGGCCCCACATCTCATAAAAGTCTTTCGTGAAGACATCTTCATCTACTTCTGCCTTCTGCTTCTCTGCCCATTTCAGATTGAGACCAAGGTCCCAGGAATGGACAAATACCCCTCTTCCATCACCCAAAGGGGCACAGATGCCCTCCTTCCAAGAAATATTGAAGTACCTGTGCAGATTAATTCCCTGAGGACTTCCCTCCCATCTTACAAACTTGCCAAGATATATTGTGAACCTTATCGTCCTGCCTTACCTTGTCTCTCACCCAGGCACCAGGTCCTATAAATTTTTCCTTTATAAATCTCCACCCTGACCCTTCCGTTCCTTCTCCTTTGCCACCATTTTCATTCAAATTCTTATACCTTTTGTCCTGGCTTACCTCAAAGTTTACTAACTGGAGTCAGTACTCTGCTAATGCATCCTAAAAGCTGCTCCTAAAACAATAATCCTCAGATGCTGCCTTAAACACATAAACTTTCTGCTGTAGTTTCTGACTTTCAATTGGCCATACAAGTCAGGTATGTTACAGTGGAGAGGATGCTAGCTTTGGAATCAAACACCCTGGGTTCAAGTCCTCTCTCTGTGCTTGAATAATTTCTATAACTTTAAATTTCATCATCTGTAAAATGTGATATTAATATGTGCCTCATAGGCCTGTTGTAAAGAAAAGTTAATGAACATGAAGTGGGTTTTTTTAATGTGAACTACAGATATGAAGAATGATGTTATAAGAATTCCCTTAGAACCAAAGTCCTCCATAAGCTAGCTACCACCCACTTTTCTAACCTTTTGTCCAATTACTCCCATTTCCAGCCCTCCCATCTGGACTCATCTATTTTTTGTCCTTCAGATGTGTCTTTCATTTCCAGGTAATGCCAGTTTTTATCACAGATAAACCAAAATGTCATTGCCTGAATACGAGAGAAGTTTTATTGCTTGTTCACTTAAAATCCAAAACAGGTATTCCCACTTGTCATATGGTTCTCTTCCAACTAATGATTCAGAAATTCAGGATCCTTCTCTCTATGGCCCTGCCATCCTTAACATATGGCTTCCAGGGTCACTCCAAAAGGGAAGAAAACATGGAGAATCACATGTGGGAGGTTATTATGGGTCAGGCCTGGAAGTGGCTCAGATCAGAGCTGAATCACAAGATAGCATCAAGTGTGATGCAATGGGGTGTCCAATAAGAAGAGGACACAGATTTGGTAGACAGCCAGCCACTCCATGCCACTGCCTCAGATACAGATGCCCAGAATGTATTCCCCAGGTATATCCTCCAAAGACCAGTTTAGATCTCACTTCATTCATGAGATCCTTTTAGAGCAATCTAGCAGATAATCTTATTCTCCAAACTCAAACTCCTGACAAGTATTGATTATATTATCCTTTCACTCATTAGCTTCCTTTTTGTTAAATCAGAAAGACATTTATCATATCACTCTCTTCTCAAACTCTTTGGGATATTTAAATCTGATAGCACTTCCCTTGATAAAACAACCTCCCCACACTGATGTCCATGATTTCAGAACTTCTGCCCCCAGTGAACTCTATTGTCAGCTCAAGTCTTTTATTCCACTGAATAACTATGAGAGTCTCCCAAAGCAACACTTTTCTGGTGAAAGTGGCTGAAGAGGCTGCAATCGGGCCTCAAACCTCAACATCAAAGCCAGGAAGCATCAGTTGGAAGAGAAGCCAACCCCTGCCCAGAGATCTTCCAAAGTGTCTAAAGCCTCTTCAGTTGTTGAGTTATATGGTGCTAACAACTTAGACATAAAACACAATAGTGTAAAATGTATACTTGTTGGTAGCCAATGATCCATAGTAAGAAGTGGATAGTATTGACTATAGAAATAGTAATAATTAAATATTTAAAGAAGTAAGGTTGGGAAGAATAGAGGATGTAAAAGATGTTTCTGTTCACTTTTTTACAGTGTTCATTAGTCAGACAGTAAATTTTATATATCATGTTTTCTCCCTATAGATGGCAACCTGTGTACTATTCATTCTTGTCTGTCCTTCATCGCTTTGGGGAACAAATGGGACTCTATGAGATGAAAATAAGAGTGTGATCTGGAGATGGAAGAAAATTAAGAAATTGAATTCATCAGGAATTGCATACAGAACTTTGAAATATGACACAAAAAATTACCAGAATTCTGAAAACCCACCTGTAATTGTAAAATAGCCTCCAGTTCTCTCTCCTCTCCTTCACCTGAGAATTCAGATGCCCAGACCTCACAGGTCAGTCAGGAAATCCCTACTCTGAAATCTCTAGAGAAGCCCCAGAGGGTAAAGCCCACTGCTGTCCCCCCACTCCGAGGAGCAGCGAGGTGGGGCCTCCGGCTTCTCTGGGCAGAGGAGCTGGCTCAGCCCATCCTTGTGAACAGACACGAGCCTCACTCCTCGTTCCGCTGTTGCCAGCACGGAACGGTGTAAACGAAAGGCTCCTTCACATTTATTCATGCAGCTCAGCTCCTGTCCTGTTGACGTTCCCGAGCAGATGTGCAAGTGCCCAAAGACAATTAAATTATGATTCATACTCCAGCACGCCTGCTACGGCAGGCTGCCTGGCCGGGGGCGAAAACCTACTTGGGCAGTAGCTGATCTGTCCCTTTGGTTGAGGACCAAGTCAGACCAGGCATGGCTTTGAAGTTATTTCTGTCTCGGTGGATTAGAGGTATCAAAAGAAGCAGCTCCACAAACCTTTTAACAAATATTTACAATTCCGCACTAAACAACCTCCACCGTACCTTAACCTTTACAGTCTTGTGAAATGCTTGCCAGCCTCCCTGCCAAACCCACGCGCTTGCCAGAGGAGGGAGGGAGGGCAGCAGCTCCGAGGAAAGGAAGTCCTCCCGCAAGGCATCCACTCTCCTCGCCGGGGAGGAGCACCCGGAGGCCTCCCTTCCCGGTGCTCCCCACCACCCACCTCTGGAGGGGCCCTCCTCCACCCCTGAGGGCCTTTGCACCTGCTCAGCCGGTGTGTTCCAGGGACGCCTTCTACCTTCACCCTCCTCCCTGAAGGCCGGGACTGCCCTGAAGCCCAAGGCTGGCCCCCAAAAGATAGGGAAACTACAAAGGAGATGGTTAGGAGGCTCGAGGCTGGGGGCTTTAGGCAGAAGGCTGCAGCACTTTCCTGACTTTTTAATAGGCCTCCCTCAGGGTCAGGTTTTACATGAAACTGCTTATCACGGAATTCTTTAGTTGCTTCCTAAATGCTGTAGGGATTAGTTAAATGGATGACCGGTGTATTTTAATTTTTTAAGATTCCTCACTGTGAGCACAAAGGCATCACAACAAAAATAGATGGAGACCAAAAAGATACATAAAAGAAGCCGGCCAGCGGATTACCACGTTGATGGTAGGGAAAAGAGCAGTGGTCCAGCTCCTGGCTTATCTCTATCCCCATTTCTTGAGGGGTTATTTCATTACACCTTGCCTGTGGAGTTAGGCCCAAGTTGTTAAGGGGCACTCATAGCTTTGGCGAGGTGCCCCAAGTGCTTTTAATCAGTAAAGGAGGCCTCCATCAGAGGAGTTACTGAAGGCAGAGCTTTAGAGAAGCAGATGGCAGCTGCTGACATAAAAGCCACCAAGTTTTTTGGTGGAGCCCTGTGAGATGGTACCCAGAGACCCCCAGAACCTAGTGTGAGACCCTGAAGGGACCTAGTGGAGGCCTCACAGCAGTGATAAAGGCAAGAGCACAAAGTATGTGCTGTACCGTTAACAGGACCACCTGCTGATGTAGCCCAGGTAATGCAAATTAGAAGCAGAGGACTCAGAAGTTATTAGCTGAGGTTGTATCCAGGCATTTCATTCGTTCATTCATTTGTTCATTTGTTCATTCATTCATTCATTAATTCATTCAACAAATGTTTACATCTCAAGGTATTGGGTTAAGTGCCTTGTGAAACAAAAATAAACTACACATAGGTCTTGCATCTAAAAGCTTACACTAATCACTACTAAGTGCACAAATAGCTATAGTACTGATTAGAATGGGTCATCAATGTAGTCACAGATAAAGTGTGCATTGTCTCAGGTGGTGAAGAAAGATGATCTCCGTATCAGGGGCATTAGGAAAGATTTTCCTAGGAGCTAATGGTTGAGGTATAATTAGCACAGGTAAAGGTGACGCAGAATGTATTCTCAAGGAAAAGCAGTGTGAGTGATGGTATTGAGAAGGGAAAGCTTGAACTGGCTTAAAAAATAAAAGGAAGTGGTTCCATTTGACTGGGCAGGAGTGAATTGGAAAGGAAATAGTTGGACAAGTCGTCAGGAAAGTGGGATAGTTAAGAAATGAAGGACAGAGTATGTCCACTCGGAATCTGATTTTCAGGACAAAGTCTTGGGAAGTCACTAAAGATTCCTTAGCAAAAGAGTGACTTGATAAGATGGGTACTTCAAGAAGAGGTAGTTTTAGTAGCCAAGGAAACTCTTGTACATAGGTTCATGATCAAACTTTGTGGTAGCTGCTATTACAGTAATACTCGGTAGCATTAACAAGCAAGGAGAACATCAGTTTTTAATCCCAAATTGTGTCTTCCTACTGCCCAGAACACTCTCTCAGGCTACCAAATTTTCTGTGTGCTCAGGGAGTAAAAATGCATGTAAAACAAGTCTATGCCCATTATAATAAGGAAGATCTTCCCCCTAGAAGGAGGTCCAGGGCAGAACACAGTGAATAGTTAATTATGATACTTAAGATGATTCTTCCCCATGATTACCAGCAAGGGCCACAAGCTCTGAGAAGCCTTTCTGGATGCCCTGCAATCTCTCCTCACCTCAAATGGATTGAGGTCACTTCCTCCATAACCTGCAACTTCCAGGAACATATTCTGAATTTACTCAGATAACTTATAAAGTTATTAATGCACCATCTCATTCCTGAAACTATCTTTTTCTACAGGGGTATTTCCCTTGTTAATTACATAAAAATAATGGTAAGAGCACATAGACATTGTGAGACTTATTTTTAGGCATTAAATATATGAAAACTCAATATATCTTATTTCACACACTTTAAGAATATGAAACAGGAGATACTTGCAGTTGGTTAAGCATCCGACTCTTGGGTTTTGGCTCAGGTCATGATCTCAGGGTCATGAGATACACCCCATCGTGGGCCTCTGTGCTCAGTGTGGAGTCTTCTTGAGACTCTCTCTTTCCTTCTCCCTCTGACCCTTCCCCTTCCTCATGTTCTCTCTCAAAAAAAAAAAAAATTCTAGCTGATACCTATTAGCTGTACTCAAATGTGATCATCTTTATTTATAGAAAATGTTCCATAATTCCTACAGCAATACATAAATATTTATTTGCTTTCAATTTCAGAATCACTTTACAGTTTAAAAATAAAAAATAGGAACTTAAAAATTAAATGAAGTTTTTCTTTTAAACATTTAGAAAATACATCATTATTTTAGCAAAATTAGAAAAAATATATGAGCAAAATAAAAAAAATCTTTAATTCTTTGATCCCACCATTCAAAGACAATGACTATTAATACTGTATATATTCTTCCACATACATCCGTAAACAGGAGCGTATGTGCACATTACTTTGCAGTTATTACTGAACAATATACTGTGACTATCTTTCTAGGGAAAAATGTCTAGCTGTGACATATAGTACTTATTAATAGAGAAATAATATTTTTTGTATAAAAATATCATAATTCCTATATGTTTTTGTATGTTTGGATTGTTTCCAGTTTTTCCACTTTAAAGGCAGAGTTTTATGAGCACACTTTCTAAATATTTGCTTACATTTGTAATCATTTCCTTAGAACAAATTTGTACAAGTCTAATTTCTTGGTCAAAGGATAGGCATATTTTCAAAGGTTTTGATGACTACTGGCAAATCTTCCAGAAATCTTAAGCCAATTTAATTTTCTTCCTGCAGTGAATGAATGTGGCTATTTTCTTGAAAACTGGATATTATAATTAATATTTTCTTGTTTATTTGAATATTTTACAATGCATAGTATTCGTGTGATTTCTTTCTTTGGGAGTTATTTGCCCATTTTAAAATTCATCTAATTGGAATTCTTTATTCTTATGTTTAACAACTCTTCATACCTATGTTGCAAATATATTTAATATGTTTTAGTTTACCATTTTTGTACTGTTTTTGATATAGAGTGGCTTAAATTCTGTACATGGTTTAATCTATCCACCTTTCCCCTTTATGACTTCTGAATTTGTCAGGTTTAGAAAATCGGGTACACTCAAGATTATATAAAGAGTCATCAAAACTTTTTATACTGTTCTTATGAATTTTTGACATTTAAATTTCTTTAATCCATTTGGAGCTTATTTTGGCATGTGGTGGCACTATTTGACAAAACTTCCATTCGTTTTCACTGTGTCCCCCTGTTTATTACATGAAAAAGTGTTCATAGATGAGTGAACCAGTTTAAGGATTTTCAATTTTTTTTAAATCAAGATTTCATTCCTTAGCAAAACTATGCACTTTAATTACTTAGCTTTATAATACCTTATAATATCTAGTATGGTATGGTGAGGTCCTCAAGATTGGTTTATCTTGTTTTGTTCAAATAGAAATTGAGCTAGTCGCACCCATTTATCATTTAACATTTTTCAACATGTTCTGAAATTTTTCAACTGTTTAAAGAGGTACAGAGAATAATAAAATGAACACCCATGTGCCCATCATGCATCCAAAGGTTCTTTTTAATTTATTTATACCCTATGTATGTAAATATATACACTTATTTCTAAATTTTAATTAAAATCCTGCTTTGAATATTATGTTTCCATTTTTTGTTGATGTCCAATACTATGTTTGTGAAGTGTATGTAATTGATATGTATATCTAGCTCGATCTTTCATTTTCACTGCTTCATAGTATTCCATTGTATGAGTGGAATGTATATTTAAATTACCTATCTGTTGCCTTCTAAATGAGGTTTTATGTGCTTTCTTTTGCTGTGAACATTCTTGTCCCTGTCTCTGTATATACATATAGGAATTTCTCTAGGAGGTATACATACTAATGAGTAGAATTACTGAGTCGTGGGATGCATACCTCTTCAACTTTATACTGGTTGTTGTCCTGGTACTCTCCAGAGTGGCTGTACATTTACTTTGCTACAATTAGCATGTAAGAGTTTCCATTGCTCCAGGGCCTTGCCAGAGTTTAGTGTTTTCAAGCTTTTAAATTTTCATCAATCTGATCAATTCGTTCTTCCACATGAATGTTAGAATTATGTTGTCGAGTTCTAAAATACCTAGCTCAATAAGATTTTTAATAGAATTTGTAATTCAAATAATAATTTGAAAAAGTAGCACCTCTATATATAATGAAAACTCTCCCCATCTCAGAAGATGATTTTTCTTTCCGGTAATTTCTTTCGCCTCTTTCTAAAGTTTTGCACTTTTTCATAGTCGTAAACGTTGTCTATGTTAATTCATATGCATTGCATATTTTATTGCTATTGTGAATGAACTCTTTTTTTCAAAAGTTGTTTTTTTAAAGTCAAAATTTATTTTATTCTTTTATTGACTTTGAATTTAAGTAGATTAGTGCCCCAAAAAGATGGAAAATATGTTAAGAACAAATAGCTGAGCACATCCATAGCATTATCTAAAATGTCAACTAAAAGGTCAGCACTGAAATTAAATTTCAATACTATTATAAACACTGCTGGTCCCCTTCATCTGATCTCCCCAACTCTCCAGAAGACCTATTTTTTTTTTAAAGTCACTTTCAATGCTTCCTCCTCCTAGCGGGCTAGTAACCTCCACATAATCTAGAATTCATCACATGAAGGAGTGGGCAGAGAGTAGGAAATTCCTATGGGACCCTCCTCCCAAGGGCACTTTGCACCACCTTGCAACATCTTATGTCTCACTAGCAGTTGTAAGGACATTGTTTAACCCTTAGCTATATGTTTAAAACTCAAGGACACAGAGGAAGGTAGGAGTACAAATGGGGGCCTCCTATCTCATTACTCCTCCCAATCTCTGTGAAAATCCACTTCTTCATCAACAAGATTTATTGAACTTCTGCTCTGGACCAAGGGCTGGGTCTATTACTATTAGGGTGAGGGAGACAGTATAAAAAGAGCATAAGGCATAGTTCCTGTCCTCAAGGAGCAAACAGTTCATCTGGAAAGAGAACTCACGTGCACAGATAATCAGAGAATAGTTCAGTACCTCTGAAGAGTCATTTTTCACTACTACTCTCAACTGTATTCAATGATAGAGATGGATGGATGGATAGATAGATGATAGATAGATAGATAGATAGATAGATAGATAGATAGATAGATGATAGAGGGATAATACAAAATATCTGGTGTGTTTCTTTCTTGTGTTACTCTGTGAATTGGAACAATGGAAAACACAACTGGTTGGAGGACCCACTTAAATGATGCTGTGTCTTAGGAGTACAGCCAGGTACAAAGGATGCCTTTATTTCCCTGTGGGCTCTGAGTGTGTTCCACCTGCTATCAACACTCACTGCCCCTACAGCTATGGGTTGTTTTGGACTACAGCACTTTCCTCCCAAAGATGTTGAGTCCCTAGCTCTGATTAAGCAATTTCCGGTATGAAACTGTAAACTAACCTGCTTCTCAGAACTCTGTAAGAAAAAAGTCCGTAACCCTGTGTACTTGGGATTAATTTTACCTCTGTTTAAAAAAAAAAAAAAAAAGTTCCTCTCCCTCTGGCCCATTGCCTTAGAATGACACTTGGAGTAACATCTAGTGAGAGAGAGATTAGTCTGTTCAATTGTCTTGCGTTATGGTGTACATCATTAAAGACCTAAATACAAAAGATATACACACAGTCTTGAAGATTAAAAGTAAATTGCAAGCTATTTTGGTCCTTCAGAGGGAATTAATAGTATCACATTCCTTAATCTTTTGTAGAGGACTTACAAAGTAGTTTCATAAATATGATCTCCTTTAATTCCCACAACAACCCAGTTGGGTAGGTTGAGCAGGTAATATTATTCCCATTAAATCCATGGATCTTAAGGCTTGAAGAGACTTGAAGACCTATCCAGCAGATAAGAAAACATGTTTAGAGCAGCCAAGTTGACACAACTGATAGAGATGGGACTAGAAATTCTCATTCTGACCACCAGACCTATTGTTTTCCTGTTACATCATGATCCTTCATCTATTTCAAGTAGGGAAAGCTGAGAGTGATCATTTAGTCTGCAGATGATCACAAAGGAAGGGAGAAGAATGAGGTGTTCAAGGGTTTCAAATAGTAGAATGTCTCTGTTTTATGACCACATCAACAGAGATACCCACATTCAAGGTTATGGAAGTATGAGGTATAGAACCCCATAAACGTATGGTAGCATATATGCCAGTGTTATAGCTGATGAAGCAGCAAAAAACAAAAGAAAAACAAACAAACAAACAAACAAACAAACAAAAAAACCACACAACACGTTCAGCCTCTCCAACTCCAAGAGAATATCAGTTTCTAGTTAACGCATCCCGCCTGGCTTTTTCAGGGGATGTCAATGTCTGGAATTTCAGAATTTCTAAGAAGGAAGATCATTTCTAAAATTGACTGTGATGTACAGGGCTCAGACTTTAGTCCAAAATCTTGAAATCCCATTAGAACAAATTCCACCTAGAAGGAAACCAAATTGTATAGCTTCCCCCCCCCCCCCCGCCCCCAATCCAAGGCATGGACTAGTTCCAAAGCAAGGACAACTTTACAGCCCCTGCCTCCTTGGTCAAACTCTTGGTTTGGCCCATAGATGTACTGACAAGACTAGACAAGGTGACAACTAAGCTGGGAAGGGAGAGAGGAACCATTTATTTTATAAGGAGATCCCTGTGTCTACCTTCATATTAAACAGCTACCATGGGAGACGCAAGGTGAGACAGGTTGCCCGAGGATTGTATCGCAACCTCCTTGCCCCTTGTGAGGCAGGATAATGTGTGGCCGCCTAGCTAAGCTCTTTACTTGGCAAGCCATCAGGCATTTGGAACAGACAACTGGGTCACCATGCCCCTGTGACATCAACACTGTTCAGACACTGGAGCAAGTAAGACAGGAATTTGATCCAAAGATTGGTTTTGGACAACCATACTCAGACTGGAAGGCTGAGCCCCTGAAAAAGATCCGTCTCGCCAGCTGTCCAAAATAAATACGTGCAAAAAGAAAAGAAAAGGGGAGAAAAGCAGATTATGAAAAGTTTTTCCAGACATGCAATTCTAAACCTTAAGTCCAGATATGCACTTTAGAAAAAAAAAAATGCCCTAGTCTTTTAAACTATTACATCTCTGGGAACGACCTTATTTTACTTTAAATTTCCTTTGATTCAGAAAACTGACATAGAGCGAGATCAAGGAAGTTATATGCATTTATGTAGAAACTTTTTATTCTATGAATTAAAGCACATTAATGCAAGACTAAAATGCACATCAGTTGATTATTACTAGTATAAAACATGCATGAATACCTTCTATATCCTGGTAGTTAGCACTTTTTGTTGCAAATTACTGAAATCCATGTTCACATTTTAAAATGTTTCTCTTTTGAGAGGTCAACTCCCCCCCACCCCGCCAATGTTGTTTACTTATTTCAACAAACACATATCACATACCTACGCTTTGCTATGTAATTCATGACTGAATTCAAGGTTTCTTGGTTTTTATGTCGAGACAAGGAGGAAGAGAAAGAAAATGAAGTTCCCCGTGGGGAAATAGCTTTGAGACTTGACTGTTCACAATGCTAATCGTCATGTAACTTAGAAAAAGTACAAATTGAATTTGGAAAGGTTTTAATACTCACATTCAAAAGAGATGGGTATAGTTTTGTTTCTGCTCATAATGAATATTGTAATCTTACTGTATTTTGGAATGGTAGTATGCATTGGTTGTTTCCAATCCCATAGTCTCAAATAAAGACAACATCAGTGAAACAAAATTGTCATAGTAATATATTAATCATTATGTGCTAGAAGTTTAACAGCAACAATACTAACTAGTGAGAAGATCATTTAAAAGTAAAGTATTCAATGACAAAGAAATAGTCATTGAAATACTATAATACCATGGAAAATGGAAAATATATTCTTAGAATTAACCGCTGTATTCCCCTATTCCAATACTCCCAGGCCTAAGAGAGCAGAATGTTTACAGCCAGTATTAGCATCCATATCCTAAATAGCTTTTTAATGACACTGTTCTTCTTTGGTTAAATTATGTCACATAAAACCTCCCAGAGAAATGAAAAAGAAAGAAAGAAAACCACAGCAATGAAAGACATATAAAGTTCCCAAATTCCTTCCATAGCTTTGCTGATACCTTGCCCATTACCCAGCATGCTTTCAACACAGCAACCCTGACCTTTCTAATGAGCATCTTTTGAGAATCACAACTGACATAAAAAGAAAAGAGATCTTATTAACCAAGAAAGTTCATGTTCCACATAAGCCTTACACATTAAATATTGCATAATCTATTCACTAGGGAGCAGGAAAGATCAATATTCTAAGTTAGACGGTCTTAGATAAGCTTAAATTAATGTTTTTATATTTGAATAATAATGACACACTTTGAACCCCAAATTATGAGTAAAAATTTTAATACAAAGCACATAAACACTTTCCCTTATTTTTAACAATTTATTTAAAGCTGTTGATTTTGCCTTTGGTGCCTGACCCATTTGTACACAAGTTATACTATAAATGATAAGTCAAAACAAAGATGCCTTTACTTAGGTACCACATCCCATAACTAATTTTCCATATCAAAGGGTATTTATTCTTTTTTGTGACAAATTGAGATTACTTGGTGAGGTGCTCAGAAATACCAATCTTTATGTAACCTGCCCAGGTTACTGTTTAATACCAAATTTCTCTATGCAAATAGCTAAAAATATCTTGGTTTGAAAATTGTCAAATAAAAAAAATGTGTATTATAGGGGATGAATAAAATAAAAACTTTCAAAAATAAGTCCATTTAATATTGTATTGATGCTGGATCTATATGCTTCATATGCTTAATTATGTCTTCATATCTGGTTACCCGCATCAATCATGTCTGGCTCTGCGGTAAAGCTCAGATTCATTACATTTCTTTAACAGTGGCTAGCACAATATGATGCCCATATGACAAGAACTTTGATGATGGTTTCAAAGTCTCAACAGAACTCCTAGTTACCACAAGAGTCTCTTACAAAAAAAAAAAACAAACACCTCATTTTTTAACAAACTTATAATCACCAATAACAACAGAGTCTAGCATTGACTTGTCACTATTCCTAGGCACTCTACAGCCAGAAACTTGTAAATAATGCAGTATTGCTCTAACTCGAAGGTACAGACAAAGCACCTACAGATTCTGATTCTGATTCTGATTCTGATTCTGATTCTGATTCTGATTCTGATTCTGATTCTAGGGTGGGGCTCATGATTCTGAGTTTTTAACCACTCCCAGGTGAGGCCCGTGCTGCTGGTCCAGGAACCACACTGTGTGCAGCCAAAACAGAGAATTATTTCTAGGAAACCAGTAAAAAGCCTCAGTACCCTACTGGAGCATGCTGTGGATTTTCCTATGAAGATGCTCATCCTAAACTCTACCTACCTTCTAAGCTAAATCAAAGAACAACTTTCAGTGCTGTGACGACAGATCCTTCAAGAAGAAAATAAAAAGCACTAACAGTCTAGCCCTCCTTTAAGGGGCTCTCCCACTGAAATATTCATTCATTAATCAAACATCTGTGTAGCATCAAAAAAGAGACCCTGTCAGGCAAGGCAAAATTTTAAAAGGGCACAAACTTTGTAGTTAAGGAGTTTGCAGTATAGTAGGAAAGCTGAAACATCTTAACATCTTCCCCAAACACAGTCAACTATTCCCTCAAATAGACAGGAATCAGTGTCCTCCAACAGAGAAGGTTGAGGGTGGTGGGGGAGGAGCTGGGGAGAGAGAGAGCTCACAGTTGTGTGAATCAAGACTACCTGAAGGGGGTGGGGGTTATCCCCTGAAGGATGAGCAGCGCTGAATATACAGAGAGTTGGAGAGTGAGGAATGGTTCCACACAAAGACACAGAGAGAGATTTGGGTGCTTTTGTTAATGTTTTTATTTCTACAAACAAACTTCTCAAAGCTCTAGAGTTGACGAAGTGGGATTTCTGAACCAGCAGCATTAGCAATATCCAGGAACTCCATAGAAATTCAAGTTTTTGGTCCTCACCCCCAACCTCCTGAATCAAAAACTCTGGATCAGGGCCTGGAATTCTGATGAAACAAGCTGGACCTTCTCTGCTTCCAGTATAGATAGGAGACTCTCAGGGAACTTATTGAAATGCAGAGTCCTTGGCTCCATTCCAGAGAATCAGGTTTAGTACAATTGAGGTAAATCCTCAAATATGCATCTTTAATAAGCACGCTAGTTTATTTGGAGAAACATGGAGTTATTGTCTCAGAACAGGTCATAAAGAAAAGAAAAAAGTGTAAAGAAAGTCAACAAAAACAGGGAGAAAGGGAAGAAAAGGAAAATAAAATAGCTCTGTGTTTATCAGTAGGGAACCAGCTAGTAAGGAAAGGGTTTGATTCTGAATGCTCAGGAAAAAAAAAAAAAATTAGATCCAGAAAGCTGATACCTAAGTAACACACATTTCATAAAGTTTGATGGACAGTTCTGCGAGGATTTTTCAATAGCCATAAACAATTCCTCTTTTATAACTGAGGTCTCTGAGTAGGACTCCTTTTGACATTACAAGTGTAGAGAAATCACTTGAGTTCTTCCCTGCTTGAATGCCCAAGATAAGCCATTGCTGTTTTAAAAGACTGTCATTTATTGCCTGTGGGTCACAGGAGAGCTGAATGGCAGAAATTATTCTTAAAGCCTCATCCTATTTAGAAAGCTGGGTCAGCATTAGCCATTTCTTCTTAGAGGGCCCTTTCTTTTTCTTATAAACGTTCAGGGATAAATCTGAGAGACCTTGCATCTAGAAAATAAAGTTCTAGGGCAGTAGAAGCTACCACCTTATAGCATAGTGAGGTTAATTATTAGGTTTTGAGGTTGAATCGTCCTCTCTAATCTTCTTCATTTTAAAATGAAATTGTACTGCCACTTTGGGTCCAGGTTATTCCACACAGAAGATAAGACATGGGATTCCTGAAGTCCTCGAGGAATCGGATACTTTCTAGGGTGTCAAGAGACGGTGTTTCCAGGGCCACAGATCTCCCTGAAACCTGCAAACCACTGACAGGCGACTTCTCTGTATTAGTTGGGGCCTCAGTGTCTGTCCTCCTGGAGACGGCATAGACTCAGATGAAGAGCACAGGCCCTGGAGTCAGATTGTTCGACCCTTCAATTGATGTGTGACTTTAAGCAAATTACCTAATCTGTTTCCACTTCAGTTTTCTCATCTATAAAATGCGCGTGTTAATCATGATAACTTCATGGAGTGGTTGTAATCATTAAAGAGATAATACATATACAGCATTTAGAAAAGTTCTTGACAGTTTGTAAGCACTTAAACGTTATTATTCCACATATGTTATACAGCATACAACGGATCTAAGGAGACATGAAGATAGCACTTAAAATATTGAAATACAGGTCCCATTGAAAGTTCTTTGAGGAGTGAATTACTTCACTTTAGTTAAAAATATTTTCAATCAGAATCCAAAAAATAAAAAATACAAAAAAAAATTTTAAAAACTCAAAGAGAGGAGTTTCTGCCTTTTTTATTTCATTTTCTCATTATTTTCATTCCAAAGTATTCCTGAAACATCATTTCTCAAATTTCTCAGGTTGCCAGGGTTTGTACTATAGCTCCTTCCTTAAATGTGGGACCTTGATGGACCACCTAATATCTCTGGACCCAATTTCTCCATCTGTAAAATGGGCTTATGGGCACCTGCTGTGTTGCTGTGGTGGCCATGGTTGCTGCTGTCTCATGGTTCCCGGGAACTTAGAGTGAATGCTGACTTCTACAGATCTGTGGCACATCCCCAAGCAGCTATTCAACAGGAGAAATATCTCCAAAGTCTTGTGCTTTACTGTTAAGATTCATATGAATTTTTAAAGTGCCATTTCCATGACACAGCTGTATCTTTTTATGTGAAAATGCTTAAATTGCTTTCCAGATAAATTACTTAAATTTATCTCTCTTCTCTCTCTCTGACACTCCCCCAGGTAAAATTGATATTCATTGGCTACCCACTTAGTTCTCTAGTGATAAAAACAGGGTCAGGGTCAGAACCCTAAAGGAAAATTCTATTCAAAACTCACATTTTCACAACCAAGCTGCAATGAGAAGTCTATTGTATTAAGCTATTTTCTGGATTGCCAAGGATTTTCAGTTCTCAAACATCCTTCCCCCACCCCCATGACTACTCACCTTCAAAGATCCAATATAGTAAACGTACAGGACAGGAATTGAAAGCAGGAGATGCAATACGAGAGAAGCCAGCGTTCCTCGGAGATGAGAATGTGCCTCAGAGCTATTACACCACTCATACATTATTCAGGGTAAATTGCATCCAGAAAAATTGTGTTGAGATGTCCCCCACATTTCAAAGGCACAGGGTTATACTATAGAATTTGCAAATTTTCTGAATAGGGCTCTAAGACTTCAATAAAATCATTGTTCTGTTATTTCTAAGGAAAGGAGACCTCATCTTTAGTTTTTGTGTAATAAATCACCTTCACTTAGACACTAAAATTCTTATCTTGGTCTTCAAATTCAAAGGAGAAATTTGTTCCTAGTTTATAAAGCAAACATACCTAAATGGCAGTCTCCCAGTCCAATAAATTCAGAATATTGTGATTTGTAACAAGCTTTTTTAAAAAAACTTACTGTGTAACAGTCATAATGCCATAAATTATGAAGTTGAATTCACAATTACTTTTTCTCTCTTTAAATAGAAGTCAAGCTAAGTTGATTCATAGACTTACAAAGGCATTCTGTGGGAAGATTATAGAAAAAAAAGTTTAATGCAATATAATCATACTTTTGAGTGTCAAATTAGGGGCACCTTGGTGGCTCAGTCAGTTAAGCATCTGCCTTCATTTCAGGTCATGATCTCAGGGTCCTGGGATTGAGCCCTTCATTGAGTTCCCTGCTCAGCTGGAAGCCTGCTTCTCCTTCTCCCTCCTTCTGTCCCTCCCCTCTGCTGGTGCTCTTGATCTTGCTCTGGGTCTCTCTCTCAAACAAAATCTGTTTAAAAATTAAAGTGTCAAAGTATATATAAATAAATGTCAAATTAATGTCAATAAATGGAATTGTCTAGCCTAGTAACCAATCAGAGTACGATTAAGGAGAACTTTTCTATCTGGAATGTAAATGATCCTTTTTCCAGTTAGTGGTCTATTCCTTGTAAGTGATGGTTATAAAATTACAAAAATATTGTTATAAACCACTAGTCAGTTTAGATTCCTTTTTTTATTAAAATTTGTGTCTTGAAGTTGACAGAAATATGTTGAAGCAAAGTTTTCAGTGATTAATTTTTTTTTTCTTTTCATCTGAGGCTTTGTAGATCTACTTGCAAAGCAGCAAAAGCTCTCAAGTAAAGCAAAATCACCCAACAAGTACATACAAACTAATACCTTCTCCTTTTGCAGAAAAATCAGAATTGTAGTTCTGGGAAGATAAAAGACTTTAAATGGCTCATGGGTTTAAAAAGCAAATTTTATATTTTTCTTGGAAATTTAAGTGACTATGATCACTGCACTACATATTGTAGAAAAATATTTTTTTAAAACTGAGTTTTTTCGAAGAGATGGTCATGGTGCAAACGAACTGAGGACCTGCCTGAACCAGGTAGACCTCTAAAGGGTGCCTGTCTGCAAGTTCTAGCCCAGAGTCCCCTGTGGGCACCCAGGGATGAGGAGCAATGTGCATCTTTCATACTTTCATAGTCTTAAATGTTGCCTCAAATAAGCTATTTAACCTAGGGGGCAGTGGCCATAACTTTGTATTTTCCCTACTATAAAATCAAGGCATGCTCAATAATTAAAAAATAAATCCAAGAATGCAGGAGCGTCAAAACTAAAAAATCAAGGTTCTCTTAAACCTCCCACATACCCTACACCAGTAATCCACTCTCCACAGGTGCTCACTGTTAAAGGCTGGTATAAAAAAATCATTTAAGACTTTTATGAAAATGCAATAGGTATATTTTGTATATGTACAATTTTACAGTACAATGGGATTATACTATAAATATTCTACACATCTGCATGGGAAGCCAAATTATCACTAAAAGGTTTCTTTGCTAGAATAGAATCTGAAAGAAAAGAAGTTAAATTACCTCAGTATTTAGTGGAGTAAAGCTATAACAGTGGTATGCTTCATTTACTTTATGGGAATTTACCAACTGAATAAGAAGGTCAAAAGATCAGAAGTTTCCTGTCTCTAGAGCACCAGTTCAGCAGTCAGATCCAGGAACACACAAGCAAATGTTTGTGGTCTGAACACTTCCTCCCCTATTCTAGGTGCAATGCACACCCATGCCCCCTTGGTTAGCACAAACCTTCTTACAGAAGAATCATAATTAAAACTTTTTTACAATCTCTTATTCACTATACTTGATTGGGTTATAACTTGATTATGTCATAGTATCACC
This sequence comes from Canis lupus familiaris, assembly GCF_011100685.1. Taxonomy (NCBI): domain Eukaryota; kingdom Metazoa; phylum Chordata; class Mammalia; order Carnivora; family Canidae; genus Canis; species Canis lupus. The sequence continues at coordinate 16,457,013 of NC_049229.1, read as the reverse complement.
CAATTATAAAAATTACAATGATCGGCCTGAAATGTTGACACGTGATTATCTCAGACATTTCACCCTCATCACCTTGACAAAGTTTTCACCCATTCTTTTTGCAGAAGACTGATCTCATTCATTACATCTTGAGTTTTTCTAACTTCATTTTCTAAAGTTATTCATCTTATCTTGTGGTTTTGAGGGTGCCGGGTATGTCTGTGTGAGTTAGGCCTTGTAAAAGCTGTAGATGCTGAAGGCCCCTCTACCCACAGGAAGTGTTAAATAAGAATAGCATTGATATCAGTGCTTTGACCTTTGAAGAGTCTGGGCTTGCCTAGAATCTCACAGTATGCTCACTTTATCATAGAAATGAATAGTAAAATGTAGCCCTATTGTGTTGGGTCAGAATGTTTTGCAGGACACAGTGTTTGGGCCTGCATTTTATTTAACTAAGCTCATCAAATATTTATGAAGCACCTGCTGCGTGCCAGGAACTGCAATAAGCATTGGTGAGATAGCAGTAAACATGGTAGACCTAATCCTTGGCTATGTAGAGTTTCTGACTCGTGGGGTAGAGAGCCATTAAATAAGGATGTACAGATGCGAAGCATGTCCCAAAGAGTAGATAGCAGTGCTGTGGAAGGGTAGAACAAAAAGGTCTAAGCCAGGCCCCAGGGTAGGGCAATTATTCTCTTCCTGAGAATAAATTAGCCAGGCAAAGAGGGTGAGGAGATGAAGAGATGTTTTGGAGATCAGTAATTCTAAGACATTAACATTTTTATGCCACTGGAGAACCTCTTGGAGTAAGACCTTGTTATTATAAAATGCTCAGAATATAGACTGAGACTCTCAAAGCATTAGACTCTTGCTTCTGGTTCTGCTCTGCCTGACCATGCACCAATCAACTTGTGGTTCTGGTTCTTCCTCTTTCCTTCCCCTATGTCAACAGGCATTATTTGTTTTTCCCTCCTCTCACTCTGATTACTCTTCCAGATGCACTCATCAACCACCAACCAATACTATGGAATATAGTGCTTTCCCAATTGTAATGCCAGTAATACTGTCATGCCTGGGTGGCTCAGCAGTTGGGCATCTGCCTTCAGCTCAGGGTGTGGTCCCAGAGTCCTGGGATGGAGTCCCACATCAGGCTCCCTACATGGAGTCTGCTTTTCTCTCTGCCTCTCTCTCTCTCTCTCTCTCTGTGTGTGTGTCTTTCATGAATAAATAAATAAAATCTTTTAAAAAAGAGAGAGAGAGAGAGATCATTTAGGTAGAACAAGGACAAACTTTTCATTAGTTACACATTTATTTCTACAAATTCCTTCCTTTTAAGTAAATTTAATTAATACTAGCAAATCTATTTAAAGAAATATATAGAGTAAGTAAAAATGAAACAAAGTCAGGATAACATCATTATACTAGAGGTACTCTAAATTGATTATTTAACCTTTGTGTACCTCATATTTTTCTTCTACTAATGGGAATAACAAGACCTGCCTCAGTGATGCAGGTGAAATAAAAATGCTCATAAGCCATACCTGAGTTTCCAATACATAGTAGGTTTTTAACAAATGATGACTGCCTTTTTCTTTCCTATCTTACTGCCTACATATTGAACTTTCTACTGTCATTCCTACCTGACTTTTAATATTAAAGATAAAATGTAAGATATTGCCCATTGACTATATTTCAAATTAAAATATAACCTTACTGCTATCATGCATTTACCTAAGGCTAAGTTAGATACACACATACGTGGACACATAGACATAGATATAAATATATCCGTATATGTGCCAATACAAAAGAAATGTCAAAGACTGGAAATCCTTTTTCTTCACTAATGATGATTAGGCAGAAAGCTTTGATGTCTGTATGATAAAGATTAATAGACTATGAGTTAATCTTGTTTAACTTGTCTCTAGTGAAAAAAAGCAGAAGGAGCAGTGGCTTCTTTTTTTTTTTTTTTTTGAACGGGGTGACAGGGAGGCTGACAGAGGAGGGAGAGAGAATCTCAAGCATGCTACAGGCCCAGCATGGAGCCAATGCAGGGCTTGATCTCAAGACTCTGAGATCATCCTAACTGGGAAACGAACTAGGGGTGGTAGAAGGGGAGGAGGGAGAGGGGGTGGGGGTGAATGGGTGACAGGCGCTGAGGGGGGGCACTTGACGGGATGAGCACTGGGTGTTATTCTGTATGTTGGCAAATTGAACACCAATAAAAAATAAATTTATTATTAAAAAAAAAAAGACTCTGAGATCATGACCTGAGCGGAAATCAAGAGTCTGTCGCTTAACCAGCTGAGCCCCCCAGGCACCCCAAGGACCAGTGGCTTTTAAAGTAAAATAGAGGGATGCTTAGGTAGCTCAGTGATTAAGCATGTGTCTTTGACACAGGGCTTGATCCTGGAATTCCAGGATCAAGTCCCATGATTGAGTCCTACATCGGGCTTCCTGCTTGGAGCCTGCTTCTCTCTCTGCCTATGTCTCTGCCTCTCTCTCTCTGTGTGTCTCTCATGAATAAAAAAATAAAACCTTAAAAAAAAATAAAGGAAAATAGAGATTGACTCTCAGCTTCACCATGTGACCTTGATCATATAATCCAATCTTTTTGAGCCTCAGTTTCCTCATCTAATGATACCTACTACACCTTGTAAGACTGCTGAGAAGACAGAGATGAGGTATACACCTTGCTTAAAGTAAATGCTAAAAATCTTTATTATTATGGTTATTATTTTCAAATTTGACACACTTTGACCCATGGCCAAACTAAATAAATACCTCATTGCAGAAAAAAATGCTATTATTCTGACTCCACAAGAAAAGAAAAGCTTTAAATTTGTTTTTTTTTTTAATCTTTAAAACTTCAAATATCAGAGTTCAGCTCTACATAAAGAAGCCATTGCAAAAAGCCATTCTTGCAATTTTAAGCATAAAAAGATTCCATACAAAGAAAGAGGTGCTCACATCATTGTTAGAAGGTCTAATGAAGCAGGTTCTATACTGAACTCTCAGAAGAGCAATATAAAATTGGCCAAACTTGGGGAGTCTACTCTGCCATAAAGAGAAAGGTAGAAAATCAAGAAATGGGCGCAAAAGCTATTGGCTCCAGGAAAATGTACAATTCACCCAGGATCAGAAAGCCAGGGCCATGAGGGTTGACTGCAGAATAATATTGCTAGATAAGTCACAGGATGCCCATTAAATTTGAATTTCGGATCAACAACAAAAAATTTTTAGTGTGTGTTCCATACAATAATCAAGACATACTTAGACTAAAAAACCTGTTGTTGATCTGAAATTCAAATTTAACTGGTGTCATGCATTTAAGTAGGAACCCTGATTTACCCCCTCATTTATCTGAAATTAAAATTCAACCAGGTGTCCTACCCATTTATTTGCTAAATCTAGAGTTCTGCTCTAGAGCCACTCATAACCTACTGTTCTAACATCAGCAGAAGGGTATCTTGTGTGATGATGCCTCAATTCAGTCTCATCAGATTGTTTCAGATTGGCAGAAACTAAATCACATCAGGAACTCTGGCTGCAAGGACATATGGGAGACATAACTTTTAGCTTTTCAGTCTCTGTATTATGGCAGGCATGAGAGAAGTGCAAAAGAACATATGACAAGGAAACAATTCACCACAATAGCTGCACAGTAATATTGATTTATTGCATTTGTAATTTGTTTTATTTTAACAGACGTATCTTGAACATTTCTTCTTTTTTAGTCAGTTTAAGTAAGCACTAAACAAAATAAAATAAAATAAAATAAAGTCTCTGTCCTCAAAGAGCTTAGATTCTAGTGAAGGAAAAAAGAAAACAATTAACAAAATAACACTAAATCACAGAAACACATAAAATTGAAAGTAAAAGATACTTATAATCCTATCACTCTTCTTCTGTCTTAATGTAATAACAAAAAAAAGGTTAAAAAAATCTCCTTATTCTGGGGCGTCTGGGTGGCTCAGTGGTTGAGCGTCTGCCTTTGGCTCAGATCGTGATCCTGAGGTCCTGGGATAGAGTCCCGCATAGGATTCTCTGCAGGGAGTCTGCTTCTCCATCTCCCTCTGCCTATGTCTCTGCCACTTTCTCTGTGTCTCTCATGAATAAATAAATATTTTTTTAAAATAAAAAATAAATAAAATCTTTTTATTCTTTTCTCACTCCAATTTTACTTCCCACGGATTATCATCAATAAAAGTTGTGTGTGTATGTTTTGTATGTATGTGCTTGCACATGTATTATAAGTAAGTTAAACGTGATCACTAAGTCCCATGATGGTGGGAATCTGCTGAAGAGGGCAACATTACCCAAACTAATGAGAAAAAGACAGAATCCAGACATCTCCATCCTCTTCCCTTAGGATCCTCTATGCCTGATTTAGCTCCCATTGCTTTCTGGAAGTCATCTTCTCCCTTGGTCTTCATCCTCTCTCCATCCCACCTCTATCCTGCTGTGTCTCCTTTATCTGCCTTGGGTCTTCTCAGAAAAGACAGACTCTTGCCAGAGTGGAGCATATGCCCTGATCAATTTTCATATGTCCAGTTTTTGTCTGGTGATGATAAAATGTCCCCAGTCCATTCATGTGGGTCTGGAGGGAAAAGAAGGGAATAGAGGGGATAGAAAACTCTCTATCACTCTCCCCACCTCATCCCCACCTTACACTCCACTCAGAGTTAAGTCCCAACTCCTCCTTCTGGTTTCTTTGTCTAGCACTAAGGATTTCCTGTCTGATGACACAAGCATGTTTTCCTCCTACCATTTCCTCACGAAGACCGCTCCAGCCACTCTCCAAACATGCTTTATTTTCCCATTTCTCTGTCGGTCCTGACATGTACTTCTAGTATGCTTGCCATGTCCTGAATGGAGGGCCTTACCACCCAACACCTCTGCCCATGGGCACTTACCCATGCTCCGGATCCAGCTTTGGTGCCTCTGCCTCAGTGATGTTGTCTCAGATCCATTCCTGCAGAAGCTGACCCGGAAACCAGGATTTATGGGCCAGAAGTTTATTTGGGAGGAGGTTCCAGCAAGCTCGTGTTGGAGGGGGAGAGAATGAGGCAAGGAAGAGGAAAGCCAACAAAGGCTGTGTATTGAGGAGGTTGTATGGTGGGCAACTGAATTGGAGGAGGGAAGCCGATTGGAGTAGCTGAAGCTGATTGGAGAAGTTAGGGAGCAGTACCCACCTAAAGTCAAGAAAGCTGAAGTGCTTATTCTCCACTTTCCATCTGTCACTGCTGAGTGGCTTCTAGTGACATGAATTCCCCTGTGGTTCTGACTTGGCCTATGTGTGGACTGAGAGAAATTCCTCAGGTAGAGACAGAGGTGTGTACAGTAGGGTACCACCAGTGTGCACAGAAACTGGGCGACAAGAGGATCTGGACAAGGGGACATGGAGCATTTGGACAAGTTAGACAGGATTTGCTCCATTATATTATCTCGGTCTTTCGTGTGTATCTGTTCTGCCTAGGGTTGTAAGTATTTGTGTATAATCAGAAAAAAAAATAAATTATTATTGTCTTAACCTGGATTCCCTCAGGAAGCAGAGCCAGAGGCAAAAGCTTCTATGCTATTACTTTATCAAGAAGTGCAAACTCGGGAAAGGAGTAGTGGTGACAAGAGGGAGCAAGGCAGGGAAGACAGAAGTGCGAACGCAAGGCATGTTTTGAAGCTGGCTGCCAGTCCTCCTAGGGGCTATATAAACTGTGTGTCTCAGGACACCCCACCAAGAGAAGGAAGGGAGAAGAATCTACCTACTAGCTCCTTTCTCCCATCATCAGAGGCTTATTTGACAGGGACTTGGGCCTCTGCACATCCACAGTACAGTTGTGCCAGCACTGTCAGAGTCCCACAGCAATCCAACACCTCAACACTAACAGAGATGCCCTAGGGCAGTGACCAAGGGAAGCATGAGGCAAGGGGCTGTCTGTGGTGCATGCAGTTAGGGTCTGGAACTCACCCATGGCCTGGGCTGGAACAAAAAAGTCTGGAGACAAGTGGAGGTAAGAGATCCAAAGTGGCTTATTAAATGTGTCTGATTCACCAACCAAAGCAAACACACCAGGGATGACCCAATCCTGTGAACCCCACATACCATGCCTAGAAGATTGCCCTGAAATAGTGTGAAGCATCCTCATGATGACTTACATCTGAAAATCAGCATTCTATTGTGAAAATCTGGTACATCAAACCAAAAAGAAAAAAAAAGAAACTGAGTAGATGGAGATATTCTTTCTAGAATGCCTGATCTCTGGGAAAACAAGTATCTGAGGAGCTAGAGATGTACTAGAAGAATGAAATGAAGAAGGAAAATAGGTGAGTGAGGCAAATGTGAATGAAATCTTGTTTTTATCAGTAAGATGAAGAAAATGGGTTCTCTGGTTCACTCAAGGATCCTTCATAGACATTCTATACCGATTTTTTAAATTGTTGTTTTATTTTTACTCATTAACTTCTATGAAGAACTAATTATAAATGTATACAAAGTTTGTATATATGTTTGTGAAACTTGCATTAAAGCAGCAAAAAGAACTGTATCAAGGAAACAGGAAGGTCAAATTTTTGTAGGTGCTGTGCTGGAAGGGAGATAACATGTAAAAGAGAAACATGTTTATCTGGTGGAATAATATAAGTACCAGAGAGAATACAGGCCTGTGTAGACATTCTTTAAAGGAAGAAAGAGGATGGGGAACCTGGGTGGTTCAGTGGTTGAGCATCTGCCTTTGGCTCAGGTTGTGATCTTGGGGTCCTAGGATTGAGTCTCACATCGCTTCTCCCTCTGCCTGTGTCTCTGCCTCTCTCTCTGTGTCTCTCATAAATAAATAAATAAAATCTTTTTAAAATAAATAAATAAATGAAGGAAGAGAGAGGAAATGTACTTGATTTCTTTATAGCCATCAGTTCTGTATTTATTTTATTTAATCTGGAATCTGTTGAATACATTATGAGTAAGTACTGATGAAAAGGTCAATGACACTTTTTCTATAATGATGAAGATTATATTATTTCAGAAGGAATTATTTTACTTTAAAGAAAATATTTTAAATGTTATTATTCCTTAAGAAACATTTCCATTTAAATTCTGCACCCTCTAAAGAAATTCAGTTATTAGTTTTTTCAAATATACAGAAAAGGAACTAGAAGTTTTATCATTAATATATAATGCAAGTATATTATTAAAATGCCTAAAAGGGTTTTATAGATAACAAAACATAAAAAATGCAATAATGAAGATTGAATAACCTTTTAAACAACAAATAAGCTTCCATTTCTGGAAGAAGAGCTGTATAGACTGCTACAGAAACCATGGTCTGTGTGTAATCATATCACTGAGGAATATTCTTGAAGATCAAGTGCTTGAATGTAGTCAGACACAGCTTCCTCAGTCAAACCTATTTTACCACGAACTTCTGCTCTAAGATTATATATTAGAGCATCATCAGGTTTCAAAGACAAGGCTGTAAAAGAAAAACATTTCAAGATATGTCTTATGCTAACACTGGAAAATAGTGTCATGTTTAAAAAAATAAAAATGTTATGAGAACTTTAGTATTACTTATTTGAAAGCATTTTTCCTCAAATGTAAGTATTTAGTAAAATTAAAAATATTAAATACTAAAAAATAAATAAAAATTTAAAATATTAAAATATTAAAATAAATCTTTCTAAGAAAACTAACTTGAAGAAACAGTATAGTGTCTTTCCTTGAAAGGCTAACATTGTTCATGTCCAGTTTCTCTAATAATCTAATAATCTCAGCTTACCCATGCTCTAAGTTATTCCATAAAGGAATCTATAGTGATGGCATTAATGATATAGGAAAACACTAATTCTATGTAAGTTTATCAGGACAAACAGACCAATGATTTTTCTTCTTTTATTGTCTAAAAACAAACATATCAACCACTGTGATTTTACCAAAAAATTATAAAATGAAAATACCTTTGCTTAGGTCTTCCTCAGCTAGTTCATATTGCTTTAAACAACAATAGAAGTGTGCTCTGTTAAAATATACTGCAGCCCAGAAGGGACAGCTTTCAACCACATATGCAAAATCTTCTTTTGCTTCTTTGTATTTCTTTAATATTGTATTTGCAATAGCTCGATTCATGGTAGCACATTCATTTTCTGGATCAAACTTTAAAGCCTTTGAGAAGTAGTCACTGGCCTATAAAATGTGAAATTTTAATTGGCAGCTATATAGCAATTGGAAGCACTTTCTGTTCTTAATTTAAAATAAGGACATTGGCATACCAAGGGAACAGTGGAAGCATTTCATCCCAGATAGAGTAGATAAAGAGGTGCACTGTCTGTAGACAATGTAAAAAAACAATAGCAAAACCAGCCATAAGTCAGTTTGCTTTTTGTTATCACCATGTGTTGGCAAATCTTAATAATGTCAGTGATAAAATATTACTCCTTGCTGAAGTGAAATGCTCCACTACTTACCCCTCAAATCCCACATCCTTATACAGCACCAAAAAAGGTAAAATATAAATTAGAAAAGGTCATAACAAGATAAAATATATTATAAAATTAACATTTTCACATAAAGGTAAAATATAAATTAGAAAAGGTCATAACAAGATAAAATATATTATAAAATTAACATTTTCACATAAAAGCAGAGTATCTAAGAACTGAAAAGGTAAATGAATTTTCCAAATAAGATTCTAAACCATACCAAAAAGGCTTAATAACTTAGTGATGCTGCAAAAGTTATGAAGGAGGAAGAGAGAGAGAAAAAAAATCAACTTGTCAAGAAGATCAAAGACTAAATTATTCTCTACTGAGTAGAGAGATGAAAAGGAACCTTCAAGGTGTGGTCTGTAGACTGGTTTGGGGGTCTTAGTCTAAGAAATCATTTGCTACACCTCTGTGAAGAGATTAAGTATAGGAACCAAGAGTAAACCATTAGTAACTATTATAGCACTTTGACGTGGCTATGACATCCCAGCACATGAGTAACCTGTTCTAGTAACCTGTTTATATTGTGCTTCAGTAACATATTGATGAATAATGAGTTATAAATTTTTTCAAATGGTCTTTCACCACAAATAGCTTTAGATGCTGATTAGACATCCTATTACTCAAAATAGGAATCTTTTTTCTAATTCTGTGGTGGTTAAAAATTTGGCTTCTACTTTAAAACTTACTTTACTCAACGGAAAAGTCATTTTTAACAATACAGGTTGTTCTCTGATTTTTTACCACTCAGTTTTCCTCAACACACCACAATCTTGCTTCTATCTATCTCCCCCTATTTTGTGAGTTCTGCTCTTGCTAAAGCTGCAGGTGTCCTCAAGCCCAATGGACATTTTCTAGTTCTTTTCTTTCATGACAATTATGTCACACGAACACTCTTGATCTCTTCTTCCTTTGTAAAATTCTCTGTCCTTCAGACAGACCATCTCTGGTTTTCTCTTACCTCTCTGATCATTTTCTCTGTCTCTTTCACGGAACTATTTTTTCCTATGTTTCCGAGGGATTTGACTTTATTCACTACCATTATGAGTGAAATAGAACACAGGTAGCATGTGGCCAGGAATCCAAACCAAACCATGGTTTGGTTGAATTTCTAGGTTCAAATCTTGGCTCTACCCCCTTGTTATCTCTACACCTTTGGGTGAGTAACTAAAGCTCTTTTTGTCCCCTGTTTTCCCTTCTGAAAATGGAAGTAACAAATAGAACTCTACTTTTGGTGTTGCTTTTAGGTTAAGGGAGGTTACTATGTAAAGTATATACAAAATATCCATATATATCTGAAATATCAATTATTTTCAACTCAATTACTATTGATGATATATCATTTCTTCCCAGTGTCTACAAATGGAGCAACAACGTAAGCCTTAAAGCAATTCTTTGTGAATTTTGCTATCTATGACTTTTGAGAGGAAATTAGATCAAGATTGTGTAACTCATCTCATCTTTGGATGGAACTAGTCTATGTGGCAGATAAGTGCAGTATAAGGATCTGTTAAGATGGTGGCAGAATGAACATTCTTGTGTGAAGAGTTTAAAGAGAATTCACTCCTGAACAGAAGGCTGGACTCACAATCATCAGAAATGAGGCAAGGAAATGACTACAGGCAGGGCCAAGACTTTCCTCAAAAAGTAATTTAGGCTTCATTTTAATTAACCAGTAAATGATCAATAAAGGCCACACTGCTCTACATCACAAAAGCATGACTTCAATCAGGTAGGAGCAAATGCCTACCTCAGCTAAGATAAAAGAATTCGATAACACACAATAATGTGCCTAACTGTGAACAATATAACTTCCTAGTATAGCTTCCAAAATATATTACTTAGAAAATAAAAGCCTATTTATTTAATGAGGTGACTTGAAGTACAGGAGTAATGACTTTGAAGCAATTAAAGGCCAAAGACACTTACTACAACAGTGGCCTTGATTTTTTAATAATTAGTCTAATGCTCTAATATCTGTAATTAATTAAAATCCAGTTACTTTTTTAAAGTTGCCCATAGTTCATGATGCATGCACATAACTCATCTGAAAGTGATCTAAAATTATTGTCACTAACTAATGATAAAAGAAACCAGACATGTATAGATTTGAACCCTCTAGAGATTATTCGATCTGTTAAGGGACCCTTCTTCCTGGGCCTAACTCTTCCTCCACTACAGCTAGAAACAAAGGTTAAGAAGGTAGGAAGCAGGGAACAGGACCATTTTCTCCACAAAGAGGCCTAGTCTGTACTAAAATATAGCATAACCACATAACTATTTGCAAATTCTGCTTCAAACTGGTAGGGATGTGCACTGTGAAGCCCAAGCACTCAGTATATCAAGACAGAAGACAGAACACATTTTACATGAAATATTTACCTAGCTAATGTGTCCCCAGTTCCAGGGAAATAGAACCACACTAAAAAAAATAATAATAATAAAATAATCAAAGATCAAATACACTTTAAATCTAACCAGTTTTATACATGATGCCCATGGAGTTATTATAGGCAAGTTTAAAAGGTGAGAGTCCCCCTCTCATGTGGATCTTAAACATTTATGGGAACAGAAAATTGACCTGGGCATTTTATTTGTCTTTATCTCATTAACTAACTCTATAACTCAGAGAAACATTGCTAGGACCGAACCAGAGATGGTTTAAGATTGATGAAATTTAAGGCAATTGACCCTGGCTTGTCCACTTGGGAAAACATTAGTCTACCAACAGTCCACTGAGGTCTGAGCTACAATAATCTCATTCATGCTTTACAGAATTGTACCTTTGATAATTCTCTATCCCAGAATTTAGCTTCACTGCTAAGGTCAACTAAGCTCATCACAGGACTTGTGTCCAGGGGAATGATCTAAGTTGGGAAAGAGTAAGAGCAAAACCAAGGCAACGACAGTAGAACAGAATGGAGGGCACATACCTGAGAAAAACGATCAAGAAGCAAAACTGACAGAAGTGAGGAAAAGAAAGATATGGTTCATGCTTTCTCTACTCAGGTGACTTGATGGAAGATGACATCTTGAACTAAGAGAGGGTCTATATGAAGAAGAGCTGGAGAGGAGGTAGGAGACAGATGAATTCAGTCTAGGCTCTAATGCACTTGGAAAATATCCAGTTTTAGCAACTGGTGATATATATGAATTAGGAAAAAAAATATATATATATATATATGAATTAGGAGCTCAGTAAAAAGGTGTAGGCTGACATGTAGTATAAGCCATGGGTATAAATGGGCTGAGGAAGGAAATGTAGGGAAAGTATGGCTCCAGGCCCTACAGAGCTTACAGCCTAATTGGAGTGAGGAGATAAGAGATCAGCACACAGAAACCATTATGGAAGGACCCAAAGCAGTATTAAATTTGTATAGACAGAATTACATACAAAGCAGTGTAAAGTCGACAACTTGCTTTAAATTCATAACCACGAACCTAAAATGAGAGCTTACTGTTGTCTAGTAATCCTACTACACTTCCTTAGTATGTTGACCCTACTACTCTCTATAATAGTTATTTCACATTTTCTCTTTTCTCCTCAGAACTCCTAGCCACCCTGCCACCGTTTTTAAGTGTCTACCCCACTCTTAACTGATAACTATACTCATATTCCATAGAGAAAATATAGTCAGTAAGTAGAAATGCTCACTTATCAAAATCTACCTGTCTTGCATTCAACTGTACCCCAACACTCTGCCTTCCCCCATGATGTAATGAATAGTGTCGTGCTCCCTTCAAAGGCCACCACTGCAACTTGCAAAATTTAACTTCAATTCTCAAAGATTTTGATCCTAATTATCCCTGCAACTCTCTCTTGCACCAACAATTTCTCCCTTTCTACCACACTTTTCATTAACATAGGAATGTGAATCAGTATCCTTCATATTTACAAAATAAAGAGAACTCCTTACTCCGTGTTAGCTATCAGAACCAGTTGAACTGCTCTAATTCTTCACCTCACATTTCCTCCACAATCCTTACTATTCAAGACTGTCTCACTACTGCTGTGATAATGCTCTTGCCAAAACGATCAGTGACTTCTTCCAACCTCTCTTCTTCCTTGACCTCTCTCAGCAGGATTTGACGCACGACATTCTTCCCTTCTTAAAGCCCAATTATTCTCATAATGTTATCATATTCTCCTGCTTTCCTTATCATCATCGTGGCTGGATGTTCTCTTCTCGGTCTACTTTCGGCATCTCCTCACTGCTTCACTCTTAAATATTGGTGTTATCCCAGAACCTGCTCCATAAAGCCCTCCCTTCTCTACCTACACTACCCATCCAGGCAATCTCAGTTTCATAGAGTCCCACACATATGGTCATACTGATAGAATAATGCTTATGTGAAACTGTATTACATGTGTTTATCACTATTAATATTTTATGGTTTATTTTGTATTTCTTCCTCCAGTAAAAAGTAAGTTACAACAGAAAAAAAGCCTTCCATATCTTGTTTAGCTCTGTACCCTCGGGGTATTATTAATGCCTCATACACAGCAGGTACATCATAAATATATGGAGATTGAAAGAATGAGGAGTTAAATGGAATAAGGAAATATCTGCTGAACTTTTCCAGCAAAATGAATACAAGAACCATAGCCTCTTGGTACATATAGATGCCCCAATGATCATTTTCTTAAGAGATATGGTGGCAATATTAAGTGGCACAGGAGGACACAGAGATTGCAGGTCTTGGAAAATGTAAGCAATAAAACTTTTTTAAATGAGTACGTCATCCTAGAAAGCAAGGGTTGTGAAAAGTTCTGAAAAACACAGAGCCTGTGGTAGAAGTCTTCCCAAACCAACTGGGCTAGAGGACATTTTATAAAGTCCTTTGCCATAACATCAATGGGAGCACAACTTGGAAAGTTACCATGGCTCATCACCCTGCTTCCCATAAGCATCTCTGCTGTTAGTCAAGGAACAAAATTTATCTCATCCAAATGTGAGTAACAGAAAAGTAATTTGCCTGCCTTCATTGTAAAAACAAGGATGAAAAAATTATAGCTTAATTTTTGAAAAGATAATAAAAACTCACCAGATAAAAAAGTATTGCTACAACACGGATAAAAATTATAACATAAAATTTCAAAATGAACTAGAAAAATGCTAAGGGAGCAATTGCATTTAAGAAAAAATAAATCAGAAATGAAGGATCTCAGAAAAGAGGTGGCCAGGGGCACCTGGGTGGCACAGTCAGTTAAGCATCTGCCTTCAGCTCAGGTCATGATCTCAGGGTCCTGGGATCCAGCTGCACATCAGGATCCATGCTCAGTGGGGAATCTACTTCTGTCTGCCCCTCATGTTCTCTCTCTCTCTCTCTCTCTCTCTTTGCTCTCTCTCAAATAAATAAGAAAAAAAAGAAGTGGTCAGGAAGGTATGACATGGGAATGAGATGAAACTAGAAAAAAAAAATTTTTTTTAAAGAAACTTGATCTATAAAGTCCACGGGGGATAACAGAGATTTCAGAGAACACAGGAAAGATTTATAAGAGAAATGCGAAAAATGCAAAAAAAAAAAAAGAAAAAAAAGAAAAAAAAAAGAAACAAAAACTAAGAGATAGAAAAAATGAGAAAAAATAATTGGTATATAGAAGTCAAAGGGCATCTTATATATAATAACTAGCATTCATTCCCAATGAAGGGAATAATGAAACAAAAAAACTTTTACACTGAATTCACAACTTTTATGAAACTTACATATTGAAAATTCCCACCATGTACTTGAAAACTTTGACTTCAAATGGTCAACTCTGAGACATACCTTGGAAAAACTTTTTGCTTAAAATAAAAAATCTTTAGTTATCTTGACCAAATGAAGTCACTGATAGAAGAATGAAAAACAAGTGTGCATCAAAAAAATCATTTTTGACACCAACATACAACACCAGAAAATAGCGAGGCAACGCTTAAGACATGCAAGGAAAGAAAAAGTAAGTCAGAATTTTAAACCCAGAAATGCTGTCTTAAGTTGTAAACGCCACAGGCAAACAGCTATGAACATAAAATTCAAGGAATATTGTTCTCCTGAGCCCTTTCTCAGGACTCTGCTAGAGGACCAATTTCAGGCAAGTAAGAAATGAGTGGTTGGGAGGAAAACTGGCAAAAAGCTGATGATGAAAACTGAATATACTTAACTGGAGAACTGAGACTAAAATGTGAAATAAGGGTAACAAAATAGCATGCAAATATTAAGCCCTTTGGCAGTGGAGGGATAATGAAACTCCCAACAAAATGGGAGAACAGGGAGACAAAGTGGAAAGCTGGCACAAGCTGACACTGTAAACTTACACATATTTAAGAATAAAAATAAAAACTTTTTTTCCAAAAGAGAATACTATTAACTAAAATCAACAAACAGATGAGAGGGAGGAGAAAGGGAAGAAGAGACTACTAAATGATAATTTTATTGTTGTTTATAGTAGAAAAACTAAAGAAATAAGGAACTAAGAGCATAAAGGTATTTTTAAAAGGTAACCACTAACACAAAACTGGAAACCTTCCTAAGTATCAGAAAACCTTTGGAAAAAATTAAATATAGTAGACCACAGAATAAAACATATTAAATACATGTGTGTAGAAAATATGACATTATAACAGAACTAAGATCAACCATGCCAACTTTATTATTATTTTAAAATGCTAAGTATTTTCAATTTGCCATCTAAAGCAAAATCTAACCCCTTGCTGATAAAACAGACACAAACCTAAAGTAAAGGATTCTGAACATTGAAAATAAAGGGAAGGTCAAAGGAATGCCAGGCAAAGGCAAACCAAATGAAATCAGGGGTTACAATCTTCGTATCAGATAAAAGTGAATTTATTCCAAAGAACATTTAAAAGAAACCAAAGGACACTTGTAATGCATTCACAAAGCATATGTAGTGTGTATGAATATCTGTACATAAAATAATAATGTAGCAGAAATTTTTATAAAGCAGAAATTACAAGAGATGTAAAGAAAACTATTGATGTCACACTAATTTTAAGATACTTAAACCTTTCTCACTCCAAAATAAACCAAAAGAAAAACAAGTGTCAATATGGGCTAAATTAAAAACATAACTTATAAGGTAAATCTTATATGGATATTTTTAACTATCCTTATAGGAGAAATTCTTTTTTGAAAAGGCTCTGGGAGTATTTTTTTAAGTTGGCATATACAAGACCACACTAAAACTCAATAAACTTCAAAATTAGAAAATATAAAAGCCCTTCCACGTGGACATTTTAAGTGCTCTGTTAATTTATTCTTCAGTCAAAGGGGAAATAACATTTCAAGCGTAACATTTTAGGAAAACAAAAATAAAAAACATTACAGACCGAAAGACATAGGATACTGCTAGAAGCAATACTTAGGGAAATAGTTTAACCTTGACAACTCATCACACTATAAATTAAAGGGTGACAATAAATGAATTAAACTTCTGACTCAAAGATAGACAAGGAACACAATAAATTGAAGGTAGAGAACAAAAGAGTGAATATAAATAAAATGTTAAAGTTAAGTTTGAATTATGTAAATGCATTACAGTTCAAATAAAATAAATTCAAAAGATAAAAAATATCATCTAATAACCCAACACCTTCATTTCAGACATTCTGAAAAAATTAAGATGTTATAAAACCAGAACTAACATCTTTATCTCCTTACTCCCTACTCTCAGTCCCAGGTAACATGACTGAAATTTAGGAAAGGTAGCGAGCGATTAAGGTGAGTGAGATAATCACATCAATGAAAAAGAGTCTTGAAGAAGTCTGAGATCTGTCTAAGTGGGAGCAAAGAAAGGATTCTAGGCCAGAAGCTGGCAGCAATGGGCAGCAAGGCAATGGCCCACATTTGGGGAAAGTTGAGAACAATGTTTACTGGACAAGGGTCCAATAAACCAGTGTCCAGTAAACAAGTGTTGAAAGGTTGATGATAATGAGGAGAATAAATCCAGAGATGAGAACACTTAATAAGGAGCTAATGATTAGCCTGTGACATAAGGACTGCATTCTGAAATTATACATAACAAAGAAAGCATTTAGCACCAAAAAGAAAATGTTAAGGAAAACTCATTTACCTGGGAAAACTGTCTGTGGTGAAAATAGATATTTCCTGCATTAAAGTAAGCCAACGAATACGTGGGGTTTAGAGAAATTGCTGCTTGATAGTCTTTCATTGCATTCTGTTGTTGACCCATAAACTCGTGAATCACACCACGATTTGTTAAGAATTCTGCTGTAGTATTGATCTGTAATATAATCGTATGAGTATTTAGCATCTGGGAACAGTATTATTATCCAATTTCATGTATGTAAAAATGAATGTTATGAAATCTACTTGTGGGAAATGAGTAATTTTATAGTGCAAGTGAAACCCCATTAAACCAAATATTTTGAGAAAGGACTCAGTATGAAGTTGATTCACTGTCAACTCTTTCTTGATTCTTTGCAATAAAACAAATAATCTTAGTGCTTTACTCAGTTCCTTTCCAAAAGACAGACATGGTTGGCCAGAAGCTTATCGGTTTCACTTCATTACACTGGAGAATAAATTAAATAGTTAACATATTTATTTGTCCTAGGTAGTAGCAATTATTCTCCAGTTCTTTCCTTTTTCTTATCTTAAAGATTACAAAATCTGCTGGTTTCTACAGAAACAGAATCCAAAAACTAGAAGAAAAGATTTTCTGTCACTGTATACAAAACCTGAGATTTTTATTTGCCATTTCACTATAGAAGAAAATCTGGGGATTTATATTGTTCCTTAGTTCCTTTGAACCCAGAATATTATTTTATTTTCTGCATTCATTTTTTATTACAAAATAATATTCATGTCCTATGAAACTATAAATTGCATCTACTGAGAGGAATCAACATTTATCATGAGTTTGTATTTTGGATTTTAAATGTACTTAGGTCATAAAATTGGCAAGCCACAAAAACTCTTTACTCTAGGAACCTCCTAGAAAAGAAAAACAGTATTTTCCCCTACAAGTTACTTTAAAAAGTAACAGAGAAATTACACGAACCTATTCATTAATGGTGATAATTGATGCTAATGATAATATAATCTAAGTGGATTTTTACCTTTATGGCAGCATTAATGTCTTGAATTGCAGCAAAATTATCACCCATCTGAAGACAGACCACAGCTCTTCCTTCATAGGCTAAGTAGCACTTTGGATCAACTTCTATGGCAATGGTAAAGTGATTCCAAGCTTTCTGGAATTTTCCTTGGGCCTAAAATAATTTTTCATTTACATGAAGTAGAAATTGTCCATAACATGATAAATGTTTATGGTTTTAAATTAATCAAATAAAGCCTTTAGTAAGGGTAAATTTATATTGTGCTAAATCTAAGCTATTTTAAACAAGGAAGTTGACTGTACTGTGAGTGCATTCAATTGACTAAATTACCTCTAAGTATTTATGCTAACATTTCAATTAGTTAAAATAAATCTAATTGTCACAGTCATCTCTTATGCCAATCTTGAACAACATAAAATCATGGCCACCATATGAAACACCAGTGCTCCTGACAATCATCAGCACAAAATTTACACTGAATTCCACACACACAGGCAGATTGTTATTTATTGCTTGGCATTGGATCTCCAGTTATATATAATATATATATAATGAATATAATAAGATAAATGTGTTGAATAAATAAGAGAACAAACTAATGGTATAAAACTTATTTTGATAAATTGTACCAGCATCTGGAATTTTAGAGTCACTATACCTAAATATACTATACCATGGAACCATGGAAAATGCATTAAAATCTACCAATTTTCTGTTTATATAAGCCTTAGCACCAACTGGAAAACAAGAAAAAAGGTCAGGAGAAGGGCACTGTTAATTGAAAGACATCCAACTATTTCCTAGAGAAGACCAACCAGCAACTAAATACCTCAACCCTGTAAGGCAGTGAGTTGATAAATTCACTGAGGTCCAGAGTCTGTTCTTTATTCTAATAGGCTAAAAATCCAATTTGCCAGAATCTCAGAGGCTGAGAAACTGACTCATACTAACCAAACTGAGCCCAGTGACCTTTGTATAAAACTAAATAAGGTAACTCCGTGCTGTTCTGTATCCAGCAAAGCTCTCCCTCTGGGCAAATTATGTGAAAATCAACATTGTCATAGCAAATTTGTTTACAAAACAAAGAATAAGAATATTAAGCTGCAAATGGCCTCACAATAGGATATCTGTCATCTGTTCCTGACATCTGTTTTGGCTAACCCTATTATGGATGGTGCAAGGCACATAGTAGGGAAATTCATAAGTATTTGTTGAACAAATGGTTACTTTTCCCTCTGGGGAGAACTTGGATGAATCTCTCTCTTCTCAGCCCTTTCTTTCCTGATTCAATCCTTCTGCATACTGATGTGTTTCTCAATCTTCTTTCAGGTTGATACATACCAAGTGATATCTTCATAAAACAAAAATCTGATGTCATTGCTTTGATTATTTATAACATTTTTAACTGGCCTGCAAGGCCTTTACCTTCAGTCGTTTTCCAGTTCTCTAGCCTGTCCTACAGCGCTCTCTTCTTGTCCATAACACTTCATCCACTTGGCCTCTCTTTCTCTTTCACAAGACTTTCTAGTGGGCTGTTCACTGTGTCTTAGCCTCAACTCTTAATACTGACTGCTTACTAGACTTTCACACTCAATTTAAATGTTCATTTCTCAAAAAGAACAATGTCCATTTCTCATTTCCCCTAAAACAAATCTAGGTTTCCTTGTTATAAGTTGTCCTAAAACTTATCCTTTGTTGCATTTATCATGAATATAATTAAATAAATACTCATATGATTGCTTGATACTCATCTCTCTAATAGGTAGTAAACTCTATAAGAAGAACCCAGTATATTTAGTTCACTGCTGTATCCCTAGGCCTAGAGCCCTATATTTTGGGCTCAGTAAAATGCCTACTGAAGGCAATGAATGATGACATTAACACACTTTATTGGATTGCGGTCAGCTCTCAAAACTTTGGGAGTCATCCTGCCTCTTCAAGTTGACTTTGCAAATTTCTACTATGATCCAATAATGGCTAATTTTATGTTTAAGTCTCAGAGGGCATTCTTATTTCCCTTATTAATGAATTCTTGGGCCTACCTCATTATAACCAGCAACCCTAACATTCACCTCCAATATTATTATTATCAGATCAGCCAAACTCATTTTCAAATTTTAAAAACTCAACTTTAATTGTAGATTATGAACAAGAAATTCTGCAAATTATGATAATTTGAACACATTTTTTGCCCATAGTCCAAAATTTTAAATATTAAAAAAGAAGAAAAATTAAAATTGCCCAATTCCTCTTCATGGAAAATATAGCATACTTAAAATATAGCATACTTAGCATTTTATTCCAAGAAGGGCATTACATATTTTATTAGTGCAAATAGGTTGGTGAGTATATGGGCCAGGTCAGAGTATTCCAGAAATCACTCAGAGACCCGCTCGGTAACAGAGTAACACTTTCCCATCTTGCTGAAAGGACAAACGCTTGGTTTTTTGCTTTCCCCGTAAGTTCTTATTCACTGCCATTTGTAAGATGACCTAAATCCCTGTATAGTGGTTGTTTGACCCACTACATGGCTAAAGTCCACTTCAAAGTTTTCCTCCAGTGTTTATTCTCTCTAGTTTTTCATTAATTCAACAGGACAATATCTACAGGCCCCAAGTATAAGGTAGTGAAACAAATTAGCCACATTCTTATCCGTGAAATTCATCAGGCAAATTTTAAAGGCTGTCTGTAAGTGTGTGAGTAAGGCAAGGCCAGGTACAAGCATTAAAGAAACCCAGGTTCAAAGAGTCCTCATCTCACTAGCACACCAGGTCCCTGGGTGTGGTTGCCAGGCAGGTTCCCTGTAACTAATAAACTCTTGCTTCCCACTGCTGCTCTGATAATGACAGTAAGGGAAAGGTAAAATGTATTTAACCAAAGAAATAATATGTATACCAATCACCAGTAAAGAACCAAATATACTCTTTCCCTTGTCCAAAAGGTGCTTTTGTAGACTAAAATGTTGTTATATGATGTTACCTGCAAATTATAGCCTAGGCTAATTCTGGCTTTTATATATGTTGGATCAATGTGCAATGCTTTCAGAAAGTCCTTCTGTGCTTGTTTGGCGGCTTTATCATGACCATATTCCATGTAAGAATTTCCCCGTCCAACATAAGCATCCAGAAAACATGGATTAATTTTAATAGCCCAGGTGAAGAAATCAACAGCTTCTTCAAATTCTTTATTTCTGAAAATAAATGAAAATATTGATTCTTCCTGGTGAATTTTCTAAGTGCTTTTCTATATATAATTTATCCATGAAGATTTGCACTGACTCTTATTTTCAAAAAACCTTTCATTTTTATTATCCATCATAGGAAATAAATTCATATAACCTAAGAAAGTCTGACAGGGTTTTTGAAGACTTTTATGAAAGGAAAGAAGGAGGTAAGAACCATTTTTATAACAGAATTTGTTGGGATGATATTTTAGAGTTCTTTTTTTCAGAACTAAACATCTGAATGGCACTCCTGAATTTTTTTTTAACAGCTATCAGTGGCCAATACAGAAAAACATATACTATTATTGATGAAATGCACCATTTAAAACAGATTAAATTAAATGTATTTATGTATTTAGTATTTCCTTATACAATAAAAGGAAGCAAAATTTTATCACACAGGAGGCCTTACTTCAAATCTTTTATAAAGGCAAATGCTTTTTGTGGACACCAGGAAAGAACAAGAAAAAAGTAAAATTCATTTCATTTATTAGCTTGTGAATATATGTGACTAAATGATAACTCTATCTCTCATCCTTAATTATTCTCTTTTGGTGGGATGAGCGCTAGAGAATGGGTCAGATATTAGTTCATGGGCTGAGAGAGTCACTTTCTGCTTTATATGCATATCTAATAGTTATATTCAGTCTCATCTGATGTAGAGAATAGGGATTTTTTAAAAAGCTGAAACAAGGGAGTTACTAACATCAAGTAACTGCTTACTTACTAGGTGTTGTGCTAAATGCTTTACCTATGCTATTTCACTCAATCCCTCCAACAATTCGTAAGCTAGTTATAATTTTCTACGTTTTATAGGTTAAAAGAAAATGGCTCAGAAAAGTATGCACATAATAAATAACACAGTAAAAGGCATAGTGAGATTCAGCAGTATACATATCTAGGATTCAGATGGGTAAACCATAACCCCAAACTTCATGCTTTTCCACACAGTCATCTCTACCTCACTTTCTTCACCTTTAACATACCTGCAGTTGGCACACAAGATCTGATATTCCAATGGTGTGTAGTCAGAAGTAAGGCCTGAAGATCAGACCTAAACCTGAATGTGCAAATTAATACTAATTTTTCAAAATTGTTATGAGAAACAAATGAGCACCTGTGAAAACCACTTAGCAAGGAAATCTTCAATAAAGGTTATCATCTTTGGGCACCTCGGTGACTTAGTGGTTGAGCATCTGCCTTTGGCTCAGGTCATGATCCCACGGTCCTAGGATCGAGTCACACATCAGGCTCACTGCAGGGAGCCTGCTTCTCCTTCTGCCTATGTCTCTGCCTCTCTGTCTGTCTCTCTCATGAATGAATGGATAAAATCTTTAAAAAAAAAAGTTATCATCTTCCTCTCATCCTCTTCACGACTTCCTGAAAAGATTTCAAAATTTAACAAGATACATTACTACTGTGCTAACTTTTCCTTTATAAAATACATGGAACAAAGGGAAACTGTTCTAGAGACTGTCGTCTCCTAGATATTATTCAGGAATATCTCTTGAAGTAGTGTTTCCCAAACTTTGGCCTCTTTTGTGACAGTTGCCCTATGTTCTACCCATGCCACCATTTACTGAATATTTTTCTTTACATCAAATCACTGTTTTACTTAATTTATTTTAAAAAACAACTTAATTTCAATCCCATAAACAGAAAATTAATATTTCATACCAGGAATAGAAAGCAACCATAAAAATAAATAACTATTGGAGCTGGACCCTACAGTAGTTCTTCAGAAAACTGAAACTGTGGGCTGGACCATCTATTACAAAATCTCAGAAAGATGTGAGAGATTAGCTTTCAGCTGAGACTTTCTCCTTGATGTATTCAGAAGGTTTGAGACAGAAATCAGCTTGAAATTGAAAAGCAATTCAGTTTCTCACAATGTGATTCAGTATTTTTTCTTAAAGATTTTATTTATTTATTCATGAGAGACACAGAGAGAGGCAGAGACACAGGCAGAGGGAGAAGCAGACTCCATGCAGGGAGCCCGACGTGGGGCTCCATCTCAGGTCTCCAGGATCAGGCCCTGGGCTGAAGGCGGCGCTAAACAGCTGAGCAACCCGGGGCTGCCCAATTCAGTATTTTTAATGCCTAAGCCGTGAAGAATGACTGAGGTATCTACGATATTTACTCCATGTTTTGGCAAACACCGCCCACAAGTGGGGCATCAAGTATTCTGTCATAAGATGGCACAATTTTAATCTACTTTTTGTGATCATTTAAATGATTATTCTTTGGAGGCGCCTGGGTGGCTCAGTGGGTTAAAGCCTCTGACTCTTGATTTGGGCTCAGGTCAAGATCTCAGGCTGTGGGTTCTCGCACTGGTTGGAGCTACATGAATCAGCAGTGAAAGTCTGGCTTCTGATAGCTCAGACGGGTGAAGAGTGAACATTCACATATATGAGTCAGTTGCATCAACTAAGTTCTTTGTGATTTGTTACTGAGAAAACACAGGTTTACTTCCCTCGGTTTACAGTGAAACAGTGCTTCTCTCCTAATAACTGGCACTACTGGGGAGGTGAAAGGTCACCAAATACAGGGTACCAGTGCCTGAGATTGTGTTCTGTTTACAGAGATCATTCTAAACATAGATAACACATTCTTTTGTTTTCTTTGGTGCCTCTCAATCCCCTTCACCAATTTTGCCCATTCTTCACCCCTGTCCTTGCTGGCAACCACTAATTTATTCTCTGTATTTATGAGCCTGGTTCTCTTTTTGTTTGCTCATCTGTTTTGCTTCTTAATTTCCACATTTAAGTCGTACAGTATTTATCCTTCTCAGTCTGATCTATTCCACATGGCATAATACCCTCTAGATCCATTTACATTATTGCAAATGGCAAGATCTCATTCTTTTCTATGGCTGAGTAATTCCATTTCATGCATGTGTATGTAAGTGCATGTGCATATGTCCGTGTGTATACCACACCTTCTTAATCCACTGGTGTTGCTTCCATATCTTGACTATTATAAATAATGGTGCAATAAACACAGGGCTGCATAGATCTTTTCAAATTAGTTTTTTTTGTTTTCTTTGGATAAAGTAATGTAATTACTGTGTCATATGGTATTTCTATTTTTTAAGGAAATTCCTTAATGTTTTCCACACTGGTTGTACCAATTTACATTTTCAAGAATGTACCACAAAGGTTCCCTTTTCTCCACATCCTCACCAACACTTGTTACTTCTTGTCTTTTTGGTACTAGCCATTCTGAGAAGTGTGAGGTGATATCTCCTTGTGGTTTTGATTTGCATTTCCCTGATGATCAGTGATGTTGAGCATCTTTTCATGTACCTATTGCCATCTGTATGTTTTCTTTGGAAAAATGTCTATACAGGTTCTCTGCCCATTTCAATCCAATTATTTGGGGGGAGGTTGGTGTTGAGTTATATAAAGAATTTATATATTTTAGATATTAGCCCCTTATCAGAGACATCATTTGCAAGTATCTTCTCCCATTCAATAGGCTGTCTTTTCTTTTTGTTGATGGTTTCCTTTGCTATGCAAAGCTTTTTATTTTGGTGTAGTCCCAATAGTTTGTCTTCGCTTTTGTTTCTCTTGTCTGAGGAGACATATCCAAAAAAATGTTGCTAAGGCTGGTGTTCAGGAGATTACTGCCTAGGTTTTCTTTGGGACTTTCACAGTTTCAGGTCTCACATATGGTTTATAAAATATAATCTAGCCTTTTGTATAAACTAACCAATTCTAAAAGAAAAAAAATGAGGCAATAAAGTGAAGCTATTTTTCTATACCTATCTAGTTATCAGCACCAAAGTTTTGTTTTTTTTTTCTTAAGTTTTAGTTAGTTAACATACCGTACAATACTGGTTTCTGGGGTAGAATTCAGTGTTTCATGACTTACATACAACAACCAGTGCTCATCACAACCCATCACAAAGGGTATCCTCTATAGTACCCATCATCCGTCTAGCCCATCCCCTACACACTTCCCTCCATCAACCCTTCTCTTCAATTAAGAGTCTCTTATAGTTTGCTTCTCTCTCTCCTTTTCTCCCCCCTTCCCATATGTTCATCTGTTTTCTTTTTGAAATTCCACATATGCCTATTTCTTAACTGGATTATTTGGTTTTGGGGTGTTGAGTTCAATAAATTCTCTATAGATTTTGGATACAAACCCCTTATCAGCTATGTCGTTTGCAAATATGTCCTCCTATTCCATAGGCTAACTTTTAGTTTTGTTGATTTTCTTTGCTGTGCAGAAGATTTATCATGATGAAATCCCAATAGTTCATTTTTGCTTTTGTTTTCCTTTCCTTTGGAGATGCCTCTAGCAAGAAGTTTCTATGGCCAAGATCAAAGAGATTTCTGCCTGTGTTCTCCTCTAGGATTTGGATGGATTCTTGTTTCATATTTAGGTCTCTCATTCATTTTGAATTCATGCTGCTTTGTAGTGTAAGAAAGTGGTCCAGGTTTCATTCTTCTGCATGTGGCTGTCCAGGTTTCCCAATACCATTTGTTGAAGAAACTGTCTTTTTTCCATTCAATATTCTTTCCTGTTTTGTCTAAGATTAGTTGACCATATAGTTGTGGGACCATTTCTGGTATCTCAATTCTGTTCCATTGATCTGGGTCTGTGTTTGTACCAATGCCATACCATCTTGATGATTATGGCTTTGTAATACAGTTTGAAGTCTGGATTTGTTTTTTGTTTTGTTTTTTGTTTTTGGAATTTCTTTGGCTATTTGGGTTCTTTTATGGTTCCATACAAATTTTAGGATTGTTTATTCTAGCTCTGTGAAAAATTCTGGGGGTATTTTGATGGGGATTGTACTGAATGTGTAGAGTGCTTGGGTAGTATAGACATTTTAACAATATTTGTTCTTCCAATCCATGAGCATGGAATACTTTTCCATTTCTGCGTGTCCTTTTCACTTTCTTACATAGGTGTTCTATACTTTTCAGAGTACAGATCTTTTACCTGTTTCATTAGGTTTATTCCTAGGTATCTTACTGGTTTTGGTGCAATTGCACATGGGATCAATTCCTTGATTTCTTTTTCTGCTGCTTCATTATTGATGTATAGAAATGCAACAAATTTCTGCATGTTGACTTTATATCCTGCAAGGTTGTTGAATTCATGTATTAGTTCTAGCAATTTTTTTATGGAGTCTTTCAGGTTTTCTACATAAAGTATCATGTCATCTGGAAATAGTGAAAGTTTGATTTCTTCCTTGCTGATTTGAATGCCTTTTATTTCTTTTTGTCATCTGAGTGCTGAAGCTAAGATTTCCAGTACAACATTAAATAGTAATGGTGAAAGTGAACAACCTTGTCTTGTTCCTGATCATAGGGGAAAGGCTCTGTTTTTCCCCTTTGAGGATGATATTAGCTGTGGGCCTTTCATATATGACCTTTATAATGTTGAGGCATATTCCTTCTGTCCCTACTTTGTTGAGGGTTTTTATCAAGAAAGGACGCTATATTTTATCAAATGCTTTTTCTGCATCTATTGACAGGATCATATGGTCTTATCCTTTCTTTTATTAATGTAGTGTATCACATTGACTGATTTGCAAATATTGAACCACCCCTGCAGCCCAGGAATAAATCCCACTTGGTTGTGGTAACAATTCTTTTAATATACTGTTGAATTCCATTAGCTAGTAATTTTATGGAGAATTTCAGCATCCATGTCCATCAGGGATATTGGCCTGTAATTCTCCTTTTTAGTGGGATTTTTGTCTGGTTTTGGAATTAAGGTAATGCTGGCTTCATAGAATGATTTTGGAAGTTTTACTTACATTTCTATTTTTTGGAACATTTTGAGAAGTATAGGTGTCATTAACTCTTCTTTAAATGTCTGGTAGAACTCCCCTGGGAAGCCATCCAGCCCTGGACTCTTGTTCTTTGGGAGATTCTTGATGACTGATTCAATTTCTTTGCTGGTTATGAGTTTGTTCCAATTTTCTATTTCTTCCTGATCCACTTTTAGTACTTTGTAAGTTTCTAGGAATTTGTCCATTTTTCCAGGTTGCCCTATTTTTTATATATAATTTTTCATAGTATTCTCTTATCATTGTTTGTATTTTTGTGATGTTTCTTTCCCTTTTCATTCTTGATTTTATCTATTTGGGTCCTTTCTCTTTTTGTTTTGGTAAGTCTGGCTAGAAGTTTATCAATTTTATTTCATTAATCTGTTCCATTATTTTGTTGTTGTTTCTATATCATTTATTTCTACTCTAATCTTTATTATTTCCTTTCTTCTGCTTACTTTAGGCTTTATTTGCTGTTCTTTTTTAGCCCCTTTAGGGGCAAGGCTAGGTTGTGTACTTGAGACTTTTCTTGCTTCTTGAATTAGGGCTATACTGCACAGTATACTTCCCTCTTAGGACTATCTCTGCCGCATTCCAAAGGTTTTAGACTGTTGTGCTTTCATTTTCATTTGCTTCCATGTATTTTTTTTATTTCTTTCTTAATTTCTTATTTAACACATTCATTCTTTAATAAGATGTTCTTTAACCTCCATGTATTTGATGTCTTTCCAAATTTTTTCTTGTGGTTGACTTCAAGTTTCATAGCGCTGTGTTCTGAAAATATGCAAGGTATGATCTCGATCTTTTTGTATTTGTTGAGAGCTGATTTGTGATCCAGTATATAATTTATTCTGGAGAATGTTCCATGTGTATTCTGCTGCTTTAGGATGAAATATTCTGAATATATCTGTTAGGTCTGTCTGGTCCAGTGGGTCATTCAAAGCCATTGTTTCCTTATTGACTTTCTGTTTAGATGATCTGTCCATTGCTGTAAGTGGGATGTTAAAGTTCCCTAGTAATGTATTATTATCCATGAGTTTCTTTATGTTTATTATTAATTGATTTATATATTTGGGTGCTCCCAAGTTGGGGGCATAAATATTTATATCTACAGAAAGTAGAACTCACAGCCAGAGATTTAATCAATACAGATATAAGTAATATGTCTGAACTAGAATTTAAAACAATTAGGGCAGCCCAGGTGGCTCAGCGGTTTAGCGCCACCTTCAGCCCAGGGCGTGATCCTGGAGACCCTGGATCGAGTCCCACGTCGGGCTCTCTGCATGGAGCCTGCTTCTCCCTCTGCCTGTGTCTCTGCCTCTCTCTGTGTGTCTCTCATGAATACATAAATAATAAAAAAATAAAAAATAAAACAAGTAGCTGACTTGCTACAGTGGAAATGCTTAGGGTCTCCCTACTCCTCTGCCATCTTAACTCCTCTACCAGCACTAAAGTTCAATGAGCACTGAGTCTATTCACACTAAGTAAATACTTATTAAACCTTAAAGCTAGAAAGGGACCCTGAAAGATATCTAGCAAGCTCTTCAAAGCTGACAATGACTAAAAAACAAGTCCAGAGAAGGTGACGTTGTAAAAATCAGAGACTTCCCAGCCCCCTGTACAAAGAAAGGAAGAACTACAGAAGTAGCAATCTCCTTTTTTTGAAGGTGTGAATATCACACAATATCCTAGATTGAAGCTCTTGTTAAATAATCACATGGCAGTTAAACAACAGAAGAATGTGGTAGAGTACCTATGTTATATCAGGATACATATTCATCAAGACATAAATTATTAAGCATCAATTACAAATATAAAAGCATATTAAATGAGTTTTTCTAAAATAAAAGGTGTTTTTATAAATCTAAAATACTGTGATCACTGAGGAAGGTGAGTGATTTTTATCCCAGTGTCCATAACTATGGGCCATGTGCTGAGTGTGCAGGCAAGGCCACAGACACAAAGGCCCACTGCATCTTCCAAATTAATCACATACTGACCAGATGTGCCCTATTGAGTTGTACAAATAAATCATAAATACCTCCCAAAACTAAAGAATGTGGCTTGTAGAGTCAAAGATTCAAAACTATCTTATGCAAATATAAAGATAGTAAAATAGATGTTCTGGAGTAAAAAGTGGATAGGACAGGTAACTCTGAGTAAATCAGGCTCTCCCTCTGTGGAATTTTTTTTTTTTTTAATCTGAAGGTGGCTTTCTCAAAGAGATCTAAAAATTAACTCTACCATAACACTCTTGGTGACCAAATTGGACAACAAGTAGGATATTCAGTCTAAGGAATGTTGTTTCCTAGCAACCACAAGAGTGAGAGCCAGAGATATACAAAGGCATACTTCAAACGTCTGCAACCCCATGAGTTCAAAGATCAAAGTCCTAAAATTTAAAGATTTATTCCTTTTTTTTTTTAATTTTCCAAATGGGAAAATTTTCACTTGCCCCGCTATAAGACATCAATAATGAATCTCAGTACCTAGAAATCATGCTGTTGTGGTGTAAGTATGTTATAGCTTATCTTGAAAAGCAAAGATACTTTTCCTGAAATAAATATAACCAATCACTAAACATTCCTTATTGCTAAATTCAGTAAAACTCAAAACACATGGAATTGGAGTGTGAGTTATCAGGGCTTTATTGTCTATTTAAATTCTACTTTTATTAAAGGACAATAGAGATTCCAGTCGGCTGATGAAAGTTGAGTTATTTGGAATTGCAAAGCAGTATCAGCTTAAGGAGGCTCCACCATATATACCCAGTGATTACATTTCATAAAAGAGATCTGGAAGTGACACAGAAAGAATTTTACCTTCTCTAATAGTTGCTAAGCATAGGAATGAGGTTGAGAGAATTTTGCACTTTTTTTTTTTTTTTTTTTTAAGAGAATACAATGACCTCAGACTTTTTGGTCTGCACTCAACCAACAAAATAAACACATTAGTCATCATTATTCCATCTCTTTTTAAGATTAACAATTGCCTAAAGAGATGAATTGTATAAAGGTTCCTGGATTAATATAGACAACTGTGTGACTATGTCTATATAAAATTAGTTATCTGAGACCCATTTAGGCTTTTTAACTCAATGACAGTTCACAAATACCAGTTATTATTTTTTTTAAGATTTTATTTATTTATTCATGAAAGACACAGAGAGAGAGAGGCAGAGACACAGGCAGAGAGAGAAGCAGACTGCATGCAGGGAGCCCAATGTAGGACTCAATCCCAGGACCCCAGGATCACTCCCTGGGCCAAATGGAGGTGCTAAATGCTAAGCCACCTGGGTGTTGCTGTACCAATTATTATATAACTATGTTCATAAAATAAAAGGGCTGACTCTCATAGGAAAATATGGCTGCATTATCTATGTCCTAAAAGGGAAAAAAAGAATATTGGCTTCCTAAATAATTCAAACTGTGTTCTATTCTCTAAATTGGGTATTTATATAGCCTAATCTACATAATTTATGAATATCTCAGTTTCCTCTCCAATTAATTGCTATTGTTTCATGAAAAATAATGTTGTAAACTACTACTTAATCATAGTTTATCCTACACTAAAATCATGAGCTGAATCTCTATGCTTTTAAAAGCAAAATGACCAGAAATTAATTTTTACATGCCAAATGTATATGTAGAAACATAAACACTATAGTTAACAAAATCTACCACTCTAATATTATCTGAGTAAATTTTAAATTGATCACCATCTGTTTTTGAGCCTATGTAACTGTTCTTACCTCCCCTTCTATAACTGACTTTTTTTTAAGCTGAATGTGGAGCCCAACACAGCGCTAGAACTCACAACCCTGAGATCAAGACCTGAGTTGAGATCAAGAAGCAGATGCTTAACTGATTGAGCCACAGGTGCCCCAATACTTATTTTTATAATAACACCAGAAACAGGAAAAAAATTTTTGAGTAATATGTTTTTTATATATTTCATTGTATTTTATGGATATTTACTGGTATTCCTGTAATTAGTTTTAGATTTAGAGCTACATTTTTTAAATGCAAAATTTTCTTGAAAATATATTATTTTTTGAAATCATTCTCCCTTCCAGGAAACCAGTTTTTTAAAGCTAGTTCCATTTTGTGAACAAAGTTAGTTGACTTAATTTTATTCTTAGCTATTTCAGGGTATGCATGATTTTATTCTATATATTACCAAGGTTCTTTCCAGTAAATGGGCTTGTATTAGATGGGTATCCCAATGCCATGATGCATGTATTTTCTTGAAGATTTGGTTAAATCATTGATTAGAAGGTAGAGGAGTGTTAATGACATATTCAGATGTGCTCCCCATTTCTTTACAGGGAGTCTTTGTATCTATCCCCATTTTTGTACTCTCTTAGTTCCACAACATTTTCCTCTGTCTCTTCTATCCTCCTGTTATTATAAATAAGATGGTTCTACCTGCTTTCACATCAACACGAATTGCACTCCATACCTGTGATGGCACATGGCAGTGGCTTGACAGAGGTTCACATTAGTCTTGCTTATCAGTGCAGCTTGTTTAAAATCCTGAAACAGTTTTATAAGTTGTTGTTAATTTTGCAACATTATCTTTAGTGCTTTCTTAAACTTCTTTCTAACTTTGATTCTACCATGAATATACTTAGCACAACCATTAAAATGTATATCTTACTAAAACTTTATTTTTCCTTTTAGTATCATAGCCAGTGAGAATGGATGGAGCAGAGGACACCCATAGCTGAAAACTCACTCAGAATCTTATGCTACTGGTCTCCACTTTCCTTGTGGTTTTGCCCTGCTGTGTTTAATGAGATATTTCATTGCTTTCTTTTTATTGTTTTTTTTCTCCAGTGCATCCCACCAGAGACTTCCCCATCTAGATAGAAATGGAAATTCACTTGGAGAGAAGCTTTGGTGTTACATATCTATAGGACAGACAAGCACCCAGGCCCAGGGAAAGGGTATAACTGGACCTTCTGTGTGAATTAGCTTGAAGTTGCTCCTACCTTTGGAATCCACACTTCTGGGAAGTAGTTTATCATTTTGTCCAGGGATCCTAAAAGCTCCTGAGAGGGAGTAATATAAACTCCAATTTCAAGATTTTGAGTTAGAAAAGTCAGCCAGGATAGACAGCCCAGGGAAAGAGGTTGTGAAGAGAATTACAAGTGCTAAGTCTGCAAAAGATCCTGACTTTGCGGCCCTAATGCTATCCTCTATTAGGCACCTCTTTTAGGCACTGGAGAGGAGCTAATCTTAATAGATGGTCTCCCTTTCCTTCTCCCTTCCTCTTTCCTTCTCTTTTCCCTCTTTCTTCCACAAACCTATCCAGGCTGTGCCACAGGGAGGAAGCTGCCTATCTTGTGGGGGAGGAATTAGTTTTCTGCAAATGCTCAGGTGGAAGAGGGCCAGTAGGGTCAAATGAGCACTCTGGGATCATACTGGGGAAGGAAGGCATTTGTCATATAGACCAATCTGTGAATGTGGACTCCTCACTTAGATTCCTGAAGTATATTTTGATACTAAATGGAAATATTTGGGAGAAAATAAGAAAGTGAGTGTCTACTTAAATATAATCAGATATGCTGCCAGCTAATTCCCCTAAAAGGATTGTTTTACTAAAATAGAAGTAAATTTACAAGTGTGAGATTTGTTTCAAATATTCTTATTAATTTGAGGAGTTGTGGGGAGTGACCACAAACTTAAAAGATTGAGAACACCAAGTTTCATTCTGTAATCAGATACAATTAACAAATGTCAACTTGACTTTATATATATATATAACTATTATTATGCCATATGGTAATGAGGTATTAATTATCAACAATAGACATAAATGATGACTTTTAGCATTACTTAGAATAAAGCTAACAGCATTTTTATGTTTTTTCTTGTCTGATTAATCTTCTCTAATATGGAAATCATAAATAACAAACCACACAGAGTCACTCTTATACAAAGCAAAATCCCAACTCCCATTCCCTTCATTGATGAGTTAATAAAGACCTTCACCCACACTGTCCTTTTCTGTGTCAGAGGGTGGGCCCTTGACCTCATTCCTTCCTGTCTCCTCTGAAAACTTGCTCCATCATAATCCTGCCGTTTTCTATATCTTTCCTTGGCTCACTGCCCTGCCCTAACATGCCTTCCCTCAGTCCTCCCTCCCCGAAAACTACACATGGCCTTGTCATTCTAGTTCTTGTCACTACTGATCTCCTTGAAAACATTGTCAACACTCACAGCTGCCATGTCCCCACATCCCCTTAACTCATTATTCCTGTTTTGGAATAATAAAAAGGCCAATTTTATGGCCTTATTAAAGTAACCATATATACAATGCATAGAGTATAATAAAACTAGAAAACTTACAGAGCTTATAATGACCCCCTCCCTCCATCACCTCTTTATTCAACTCCACTCCCCAAAGGCAACTGTTTTTACAATTTGCTGGGTTTGGTTCCACTATTTGCCTTTAAATTTCTAAACAATATGAATATCATATCATGTTTAATTCCAACATAGGATATTATTTAGCTATCTTAAACCATCACTCCATGCACCTCTCCTTCGATCACTATCCCATTTTTTTAAAGATTTTATTTATTTATTTATTTATTTATTTATTTATTTATTTATTTATGAGAGACACACAGAAAGACGCAGAGACATGGGCAGAGGGAGAAGCAGGCTCCCTGATGCAGGACTTGATCCCCGGACCCCAGGACCATAACCTGAGCCAAAGGTAGATGCTCAACCACTGAGCCACCCAGATGCCCAGCCACCATCCCATTTACCGATGGCAATGCATTTGTCTGTTTTAGTCTCTATTTCACTTTTCTCAAGGGTAGGATCCTTAGCTACCGATATATTTTTTAAGTTTGAGGTATTAAAATTTTTTTTTTAATTTTTATTTATTTATGATAGTCACAGAGAGAGAAAGAGAGGCAGAGACACAGGCAGAGGGAGAAGCAGGCTCCATGCACCAGGAGCCCGATGTGGGATTCGATCCCGGGTCTCCAGGATCACGCCCTGAGCCAAAGGCAGGCGCCAAACCGCTGCGCCACCCAGGGATCCCTAGGTATTAAAATTTTGAGTGGTAGTTTTGGGTGCCCTGAACATCTCTTCTCCACTATCTTTAACTTTGTGGAACTATAACTTTCTTATTCCTTTACTGTTTTCCTGGTAGGTTTTCAAGGGGACAAAGAGATAAATATTCTCAATCTAACCAGCTTAATCATTAACTTTCTAAACAATGCCAGTCTAAATGCCGCATTCTACTTCCTGTTCAGTGTGTTCCTATGAGGGTCATACAACTTTCAATTAATAGGTTTTCAACATCTGTCCTACTTAACCACACTATTTATCAATCACTCCCACTAAAATTTTTTCTGTGGGCAGACTTTAAGACTCTGCTTTCTCTTGTTTTGTTTTGTTTTTATCTAGTCCTCGTATTAAGTCTTATATTCTTTCACTGGTTCTTCCTCAACCTGTATCTTTTTTTAACTTAATTTTCAAATTAATTTACTTTATATAGAGAAAAAAATCCTTTTTTAAAAATTTTAACTAGTGTTTGCTGGGCATGCTTTTTTTCTAGCCTTTTACTTTTAACCTATCTATATCATTATATTTAAAGTATATTTAAAGTATTCCTATAGCCAGAATATAGCTAGGACTTTTTAAAATAATGTATTTATTTGAGAGAGAGAGAGAAAGAGAGAGATGGGGAAGGACAGAGGGAAAGGGAGAGAGAATCTTAAGGAGACTTCATGCTGAGTGTGGAGCCTGATGTGGGGCTTGATTTCACAACCCTGAGAACATGACCCGAGCTGAAACTAAGTTGGACATTTAACTGACTGTGCCACTCAGGCACACCTATAGTTAGGGCTTTTTAAAAACTCCAGTCTGACATTCTCATTATTTTAATTGATATAGTTTGACCATTTCTATTTACTGTAACTATTGATATGATTAGATTTAGGTCTACCATTTCATTATTCGTTTTCTGCTGGTTTCTTCTGTTTTCTATTTCTTTGTTTTCCCTGTCCAGACTTACTTTGGGTTATTTTAATTTTTAAACAAAATATTCCATTTTAATTAATATGGTCTTTTTGACTAAGAAGGCCACATTTGGGCAGAAATTTAAAATGAAAGGAGGTATGAACCACACACAGATCAGTGGGAAGAGTGTTCTATGCCTAGCGACTAGCTTGTACGAGGATTCTAAGGCAGGAAGGGAGCCTGGCATTTCCAAGGAATAGCAAAAGGCCAGAGTAGAGTGATCTAAGTGAAGAAAAGAAGAGCAGTTCACAATGAGGTCAGATCAGTGGACAAAAGTCAGATCATATAGGGTCTTGGCTGGCCAGTCAAGAATTCAGATTTTATTCTAAATGTTATGTGAAGCTAATAGAAGGTTTTGAGCAAAGGAATAACTTGATCTTTTTCATGTTTTTAAGGGGTCTCTCTAGCTGCTGTGTAAAGAACAGAATGTAGAAGAACAAAAAAGTAAAGAGGACAGTTAAGAAGCTACTACAATAGTCCAGGGGAAAGATGGTTGAGGCTTGAATTAGGAGGACAGCAGTAGCAAAAATGAGAAGTGATAAATTCAAAATATGCTTTGATGGTAGAGCTGACTGGACTTGCTCATGAGTTAGAAGTGGGATAAAGAAAGAGAAGGGTCAATAAGGATTCCCACTAGACCATGAGCTCCTCAAGGACTGGGACTCTGTCTTAATGAAATCCATGACTTAAACATTAATGCCAGTTACTTGTCTGGGTCAGAAAGAACATAGGATTTGGGATCAAGAAAAATCTGAGTTCAAATCTCACCCCAGTCTTTCCTAGCTGAAAGATTTTATTAAGTACTAAATAAATATTTACTTGTTAGATAACACAGGCCCTGTATTTAATTCTCAAACAGCTAAAATATTCTGCTCCCAATCCCCATTTTCCTATATTGCTCCACCCCAACACTGTTGCCCAGAGTTCCATAGCTTACTTTCCTGCTCCAAAGAAGTTCCTTAGCTTCTCTTACCTAAGGGAATTCTGAATGGTCTATTTCAAAACCAAAACCTAAAGAAGTTCAGCTCTTGAAATTACATTTCATCGTAGTATAAATTGCCTAGAATAAGGTTTCTCAGGCACTTTCTTAATAATAACTATTTCTGTGGGGGCAGAATTTCAAAAGATGACTCCAGGGCATAGAAAAATAATACAAGGCATCTCTAAAGGTGAAAAAAATTAGGGAACACTCCACTACATAATATTCTGTTGTCACTCCTCAGAAACACAAAAACAGAACTACTATTATATAATAGCAAACTTCAAATTGCTATTTAATTTTTGCCCAATATCTTTTCATCTTAATTCCAAATTAATTTAAAATAGACAATACAAATAAGATAAAAATGAAGATGGTGAATTTTGTTCAATTATAATTAATAACAACTAATTACTAAAATACATTTTAAACCACCTGTTTCTCTTTTGACACACTGCAGATGCTCTTTTATTGCAATTCTGAGTGCCTGTTTCCACTAACCTAAAAGTCTATTCCCAGTAGCCTATTTTAGGCAGCTATTTTCTGCCCTATGTAAAACAAACAGTTTTATTTTGATATAGTTTCAATGGGGAACAAGAAAAGTTGCAAGTGAAGAAGAATTAGCACCGAGCAGCAAAATAAATAATACATAAATCATTCTATTTGCCAAATAATTGAGTTTTGTGTGTAGCCAAGATACTCCCTAGGAGAAAGTGAGTATATTACTATTTCAACAAATCAGAAACACTTTTTTACATATTAGCTATTTACCTGCAATCAAAACAAAGTAAAAATACACATTTTTGGGCAAATATTATATTATTCACTCAAAGTACTTCAATACAATTCTTGCTAAAGTTGTTATTGCTCATTAATACTGCCATTTGATACCAAGAAAAATTTGTTCACTAGTTTTTAGAACATGCAAAATCAAGTGGGTTCATTTTTACAAGTAAACAGGAAAGTTTACCTCCAATGCAAAACTATACTGCTCTAGCTCTACATAGATGAGTCCACGATTAATGAAAGTATTTAACATCACAGTTTCTCCAGCATCAAGAAGAAGCACGATTCCATAATCTGTTAACGCCTAAAAAAAAAAAAAAATCACTTACAACCTAGATTTAACTCTTTAGAGCCTTACCACATTGGTTATGAACAAATGTGTTTATGCCTAAACTATGACCTATAATCAATTCTTTCATGAATCTTACATTTATGGCCAAAAAGAATCATCCAGATTTAAAGGATGCCTTTAATTAAATAAGACACTGTTATGTTTCAATAAGTGGTCCACACTGTGCTTGCCTTTCACATGTTATCTGTGAATCATCCTAAGCATTTTTATTGTATATGGTTTGGATGGCAGGGAAATGCAACACCCTTCCCCCACTCAGTAGTTTCACGAAATGAGTGTTGACAGTAAAGAAGAGCACTTTACTTTTTAAAATTTATTTTTAGTGTTTTATTGTTTTCCCCACTGAAACCTAAGGTTTATGGAGGGAGGCAAAGCTTATATCTATTTTGTTCACCAAATTGTAAAGCCAATAGCTAGCTCAGTGCCTGGACATAATAAGCTTTAGATAAATTTTTGTTGAATGAATAAATCATGAATCAATGAAAATGGATTTAATACACTAACTAACAAGCACTCATTTGAAAATTACTTGAAAATATTTTGATAAGCACACTCATGTTTTGTAAGACATTAGTCTAAACTAAGAATTATCAACTCATAGGACCTTTCTCCATTACTTTATTTTTTTTTTAATTCACTGTCTAAATAAGTGGTTACTGGTCATCTACTCTACACCAGGTAATAGGAATATCCTAGTTTTGGGTTGGAGCTGATCCTCTTAACTTATTTTCCTACTGAACATTTTGTCCAAAAAGGCCATATGGATTTCTCTGGTGTCTAAATAGGGTGTCTTTCGATCGAATGGGGGCCTCCAAATACAGGGCAATGATGGGGTAGAAGCTGGTGGCTCAGGCAGTGATAGAATCCACCTGAGGCAGAACAAAGGAGATAGAAAGTGACCTCTACAGTTTCATCAGAAAAGTGCTAAGTCTTACATGCCTGTAGTACGTTCTAAATGAAAATGCAAATAAGAAGTATTTTACTATGTGCTCATTGGTCCTTCTGTAGTGTTTCATTACTAGGCCCTCAAATGTCTAAAAGAACTGTACAATTTCAGATCCTATATGTGCATTATGACATAATTATAAGCAAACTTCTGCTGGGCTGTACAAATAATTCATAATACTTATAAAACAAAACAAAACTAGAATGTTAGCAATTTTCCTGTTACAGAATCACCAGAATGTAAAACCTCTATAATGCCTTAGAGGTCAACTAAGCAGTTAACTATATTAACACAAGAGGAAACAAAAGGTGGGAAATGAGATGTCATGAAGGTCAATAAGCAGGATTTAGATCATGCCTCTGCTATTGTATTATTACTAGCTCTTCAATCTTGGGAAAATTACTTAACGCTAAGCCTCAGTTTCCTCATCTACAAAATTGGATATTAACAACTTACCATAGTGTTGTAAAAGTCCACTTAAAAATATTTTGATTGTATTTGGTAAAGCACTTAGCTCAGTGCTTGTCATCCAATAAGCCCTAAGTAAGTGGTAACTGTTATATTAAAATGAGGTGATAGGAAGCAGAATTCACCTTTTCTTAATTTTTTATGAAAGCATATCTTGGAAGAACACCTAAGTGTATTTTCTGCGGAAAGGTACTTGGGTATTCTCACTCTAGTGATGTCAGGAATGCTGAGAAACAGGTGGAGGGAAACAAAAAGGGAGGAGGTGACACTGTTAAATGACATCCGGTCCACATGCTGGAGGTCAGATGGTTTTACAAAGCCACCTAAAGACTATTAACCAGAAGCAAACAAACCTGTGAACACCAATATAGGCATCTACTCTGTGTGACTTGGGTGTATTTCTAACTTCTCCCTGCTTCCATTTCCTCCTCTGTGAAACACCTCAGTTGGATAAAATGTGTTGGGTACCTGGCAGCTCTAAAATAACCAAGAGATAGTTAGATCTCTAGGTAGTTTTCCATTTTCCCTAGTTATAGAACACTGATTCTGTTACATATCAGAGATAACAAAAATGGGAGTTCTCTGCCTCACTCAGTTCATTGTTTGTGGCTTCAGAGTTACCCAGAAAAGGCAGGAATGGGGGTGGGAGGGAGACAGCAAAGACACCTGCTGTGCAGGTTACTTGATAAATGATCCTTTAATTAGCCCTTAGAATCTTAACAACTCCTTGGTTAAAAATTAGTTATTCATTTGTCAACATTTCTGTAGGAAACCTGATAGACTTGCTACCAGGAATTCTATAATCTCTTACATAGAAACAATGGTTCTTTTTTTTTTTTTTAAGATTTTATTTATTTATTCATCAGAGACACACATAGAGAGAAGCAGAGACACAGGCAGAGGGAGAAGCAGCCTCCATGCAGGGAGCCAGACGTGGGACTCGATCCCAGGACTCCAGGATCACGTCCTGAGCTGAAGGTGGCGCTAAACAGTTGAGCCACCTGGGCTGCCCAAAACAATGGTTCTCAACTTCTTCCCTGCCATAGCAAGTAAATTTCTAAATTTCCAAATGTTTTAAACAGATTTCACTGTCCAAATTTCAAGGAGATTGGAAGAGTGTATCCACACAGAACAGTCTTTTAGGAGAAAGCTTCATTGACTACGGATGTAGAAAGAATTAAGGAAGACAAGCAGGCAACAGAGAGAGAAGCAAGAGGATTGCACAGAACTTGAAAAGATTAAGACCAGCTGGCTAGTGAGGAATTTTGATTGGTAAAGGGCCAAAACTACAAGGGTAGGGAAGAGAAGGATAAGATTCAAATATATAAAAGAGGGTTTGCACAGGTAGAAGATGGATCAGGACAAATAGAGAAAAAAGTTTTCCTGCAACCATCAGCTGGGGCTCTTTAAAAAAAAAAAAAAAAAAGATTTTACTTATTTATTCATGGGAGACACACAGAGAGAGGCAGAGACTCAAGCAAAAGGAGAAGCAGGCTCCACGCAGGAAGCCCGATGTGGGACTCGATCCCGGGACCCCAGGATCACACCTGAGCCAAAGGCAGACACTTAACCCTTGAGCCACCCAGGAGTGCCACAGATGGGGCTTCTTTTTTTTTTTTTTAAGACTTCATTTATTTATTCATGAGAGACACCGAATAAGAGAGAGAGGCAGAGACCCAGGCAGAGGAAGAAGCAGGCTCCATGCAGGGAGCCCGACGTGTCTGTAGCCTGAGCACTGTACAGAAAAATACCTTGACAAACTGTACTAGTTAATGTTAAGATTTTGAAGCAATAATATTGCTTGTGATCTCTGCTTAAAAATTATCCAGTGTATCAGTAGAAACACTTGCTCAAATGAAAATTATGTAATATATTTTAATTTATAAATGCCTTTAAATGCTTATAAAAGCATTGTAAAATTAATTTTTCATTTACCATTGCAAAGATTGTATAAAAATATTTGATGAGGACTAACAAACATTAAATATTCTTTGAAATGGTTCTTTGTTTTCTCAAGTTTGTGTGAGTGTGTGTGTGTTTCCACAGGAATTATTTTTCAAAATTATAACAGAAATAAGAAAATGCTTTACACATGCTTTAAATATGTTTACAATCACTGTTAATATGTAGTTTACTAAAATGGTCATCTTACCAGTCGAAGTTCATTTATCTTAGTGTAACATAATGCTCTGTTATAAAATGCTACATAACTGTTTTTGTCCATATTGATAGCTGTAGTTAAATCTGTAATCGCTAACTTATAAGTCTACAAAGAAAAAAAGTAAATAGATAAGAATGGTTAATCATAATGGACTGAAATTTAATTGTAAAATAAAGTCTTGATTCTATCTGAATTTTTGGAACACTCATTTACCCATTCTGTGCATCATCTGTGAAATTAACACAATTAAGCTAATCTCTCACAGAATTAATTAAGATCTCTTGGTAGAATTATTATAATAATGTTTCTCCTACCTGCAAATAAAATTCAATATATAACTTAATTTAGATGATTATCTTATTGCCAATTTTGCAATACAGCTAAAAAAAAGATTATATTTCTTAGTAAAAGAGAAATAGGCCACATTCATCCAGCAAACATTCATGAAAGCTTGCTTACTTTTTTCACTCATACTGTTGTGTAACATAATGGTCATGTTTTCTACCCATGTTCTCTTTCATTTCCTCTTTGATGCATTTCTGATACCTTAGATTATTCATTTCTATAGATAGCAATTTTCATGCAATTAACGTAATACAAGGTCTTACCTTTGCTTTAAGGCATTATTTGCAAAATATTTCACATGAAATAGTTACAAAGAAAGGTCAGAAAAGAAAAGTATAGAGAAACAAAGTATTCCATGAAGTATCAATACTGCTCACACCATTCCAGTAATTTTCATTTAGGAATCAATTATAAACTCAAGCAATGATTTTGTTCTTAGTGTGTGTAACTGTATTATTTAAGATAGTAAAAGAGTAAAACATTTAAAACAACCCAAATGCCCAATAATAAAAATATACTATGGTAGATATTATTCAGTCATTGAAAGTGGTATCTTCAAAGATTGTGAGAAGCAAGACACAACAAAATCTCAACTTTGGAAAATACTTCATATTTTCAGGGAAAAAAAGACTAAATGTAAATAAACCAAAATACTCTCAGGAATTGTTATTTTATGGTGGGGATAATAGGTAATTTTAATCTTCTCCTTTATTCTCCTATGTATTTTCCAAATTCTTTGCAATGAATATACACTACTTTTTTAATAAGATAAATAACAAGTGCTGTTTAAAAAATAAATATCACTATTTTGTGAAAAATTATGAATTGAAATCCCTTTGATGTGCTGTGAAAGTATAAAGTGTTCTACCCAATTCTGTCCTTTATACCATAGTGATTCTCCTCTTACAGAGAAAAAAAAGGAAGCAAGTCATAACTTGGCATCTGAGCATCTGTCCACTATAAAATCTCAGTTAACAAGGTAGGAAACCACCCTACCTTGTTGTAGTATTTCAGAACTCCTCTGTAGATATAAGCACGCACACTCTGAGGATAAATTTTGATGGCTTCATTACAATTCAAGATTGCTTTGGAGTATCTGCCTTTCAAACCATAGAAGGCTACTCGGCTTAAGTATGCCTTTTCAGAGAAAGAGCGGAGGAAAGCAGGAATTGATATATTTTTTTAAGATTTTATTTATTTAATCATGAGAGACACAGAGTGAGAGAAGCAGAGACACAGGCAGAGGGAGAAGCAGGCCCCATGCAGGGAGCCCCATGTGACTCCACCTGGGTCTCCAGGATCACACCCCAGGCTGAAGGCACGCTAAACCACTGAGCCACCCGGGCTGCTCCTGATATTTTAATAAAAGCACCAATTCTTCCAAAATATATAGTAGTTTGAACAAATCTATACCATCTAAAGATGGTATAAAATACAGTCTTTTTTCCCTACTCTTTTATTAGAAAATATTTCAAACAGGTGCCTGGGTGGCTCATTCTGTTGAGCATCTGACACTAGGTTTCAGCTCAGGTCATGATCTCTCAGGGTCATGGCACCAAGCCCCAAGGAGTTTCTGTGATCAGTAGGGAGTCTGCTTGAGATTCTCTCTCTCTCTCTCCCTCTCTCTCTCTCTCTCTCTCTGCCCCTCCTCCCACTCATGACATACTCTCTCTCAAATAAATAAATCTTTTAAAAAATATTTTGAACATATAGAATAATTGAAAAAATAGTACAATGAACTCCCATATGACCTATTTGGATTCAATAATAATTATTTTGCAATATTTGTTGTATCTATTTTTTTCTCCACGATTGCCTCGTCCTGGTTTGCTGTGGATTCTCTCCTCGGTCCATCATGTTGCTGCCAACTCCAGAGGCCACCAAAAAGGGGCAGAGCGAATGCAGGTGGCCCGGTGGCCCCTGGGACCTGCTTGGAGCCCTGCAGGGCCTGAGGGGCATGGGGAGGGCTGTGGCTGGAAGGGGTGTGGGCTGGGAGCATGTGCTCCATCCCCACCCCACTGTACATTGTCGTCGTTTCATTGTACAGAAAAATATTTCTATATTTGCAATGTTTGCTTATTTGAAAATAAGTTGTAGACATCATAAAACTTCAACCCCAGGTTTTCCATTATGCAAACATTCTCCTGCATAAGCACACTACCCTTATACATCTGAGAAAATTAATAGTATTTCTCTAAAATCATCTAATATTTAGTATACTCAAATTTCATAGGCTTTTAAAATCAGGATCCAATCAAGCTTCACCTATTGAATTTCGTGTTATCTCTACAGTCTCTTAAAAGGCAGGAATAAATGTGATAGCAAAATGCAAAGTAAATAAAATTAATAATAGTACATAAAATTATAATTGTTAGTAGGTACAACAAAATAGTAGCAATATTTATAAACATTACAATTCATGAAGCACTTTTACATAATCACTGTTGAAAACAAAATTTTTAGTTCAAGAGGAAATACAGATATATGAATTATCAAAACACAGCTGAAAAGTAGGTATAAGTAACTGATTCTTGCTAACTAATAATAACGACATATAAAGATTTAATAGTTTTAACAAATTTGACACACCCTCCAAATCACTGAAATTGTTCATTTAAATACCTGGTAATGTTTTGGATTGAGGGTAATTGCATGATTAAAGTCCAAGATTGAGCTGTCCTTTTGGAGTTTTACTTTACAAAGCCCACGTTGATAAAAGCCTTCTGCAAAACCAGGATTTGCTTTCACAGCTTTCGTAAAACAATCAAAGGCCTAGAAGAGTATTTTGTTAAGTCAGGTTTATTACTATAATTTATACGTCCCTTTACTCCCAGATTAATATCAAATAATCTATGTTGCTAGATAGCAGTACTTTTGGAAGTATAATTTCGATATTTTTCATATTATGTTTATTCAAAGAAATCACAACCTATACAATTATTTTCCATGAGGGCCCAAGAACCATAGCAAATACATAGTTATGAAATTTCCAAACAATAGAACTCTAAAATTTTTCCCAACATTGTAAAGCAAAGGTTGGTTTGTTCTGGCTGTCCAAAAGGGCTAAAAACACAGAAAAGATTTCTAATTAATCTTATATTTATTGGAATTTCCTAATGGAACAACTAATCTAGTGCAACTCTTTTTCAAGTTTATAGGGATGCAAGACCCTATGAATACAAAGACTGGAATGGTATGTGTGTATGTATGTGTGTGTGTGCGTGCATGCACATGTGCCTGTGCATGTCCATGTCTATATGTCTGTCTGTAGAGAGATGAAATTATGGAATA
Organism: Canis lupus familiaris; assembly: GCF_011100685.1. Classification (NCBI taxonomy): domain Eukaryota; kingdom Metazoa; phylum Chordata; class Mammalia; order Carnivora; family Canidae; genus Canis; species Canis lupus. Next base: position 16,413,098 of record NC_049229.1, on the reverse strand, counting down.
TCCAGTATTAGCCATTGTAAAATAACTATTTTATTTATTTATCACATCACTAACAATTTTAAAATAGAGTCTGCTTGAGATTCTCTCTCCCTATCCATCTGCCCCTCTTCCATTCACTCTCTAAATAAATAAATAAATAAATAAATAAATAAATAAATAAATAAAATCTTTAAAAAAATAAAAATAAAGCACTTATAATTTAATGAGCAAATTCATGTCAATGTGATGAAAATATTCTGCTATAATAATTTCCTACAGTTAGATTTACTTTTTTGGTAGGAAACACATTAGTCTTTGGAATACTGTTGACAAGTATCAAATAAAATGTGTTAAATAAATAAAACAATATAGTAGGCATTGCAGAGTGCACACTATTAGAAGCACACTTTTATAAGAAATTGGTCTAATCACTCACTCTATAGGTAGCCTTCAGAAATAGAACTGAATGCAAGCAATCACAATTTCTAAAATCACAAATAACTATGCTTCTAAATATACAAAATACCATTTGTATATTGCCTTCCTCCATGTAACAAAGACCCAAGTTATACAGACAGTCTGCTGAAGCTGCTATGGCATTTGGTCCTTTATCAGAATGAGAAAAAATATCCAACGCCTTTTTAAACATTCTCACAGCTTCCTAGAATGGTTACAAAAAAAAAAAAAAAAAAGATGGAAGAGAATATTTCTTTCTAGTATTTATTTAACAATGACAGCTTTAAACATTATAAGGAATCCTGAGCACACAGTCCTACTCTCATTTTACCCTAGGTACACCAGCCTGGTAAAGACACAGGCCTTGTCATTGCACCACCAGGTGAGGACTGAGGTGCAGAATATGATGGCAGGGAATCCCACACCAAGGTGCCTCTACAATTTGCTACTTCAGCAGGCTTATACATGTGCATTTTTAAAACTATAATTTCTAAATTCTAAAGATTATTTTCTTGTAGTCTAAAATCAAATTTATTGACTAGTTTATGGTCAATTTTTTAGTAATTTTCCTGGAAGAAATAGTGGACAGCTATTAAATAGTAAGGGATAATATCTGATGTCGTTTTAATTAACCTTTATTTTGTCTTACTGTGTTCCTAATGGGATTCCACTGGCACCAGGAAATAAACTAACATCAAAAATCACCCATTTAAACTATTTAGTCAACATAATTGAAATTCAGTAATGAAAAAAATTCAATTTTCCAGATAGAAATGACTTTTTATAGTAAGCTAATAGATGTATATATCTATATGGAGATACAAATATTTGTGACTCTTTAGCTCACTTTCTTAATTATATTAAATTACTAAAAACACATGAGATTTCGCTTGGATGTGCTAAGTGTCCTCTGTGCCCCCACTTAGCATTTACTTCATATATTTACAGCCCATCTTTACATCTTCATTCTCAGCACATGACCTTGCTGTAGAAAAAATGCATCACATTCTTTCCCCATTTCCCTCATTATTTTTCAATGTATCTATATCTTCCCCCATCTCCATCTTTTTTCTCTCTTGTCTTTGAATGGTTTCCTTCTCCTCCCTTTGAGAACTAATTCCTCAAACTGTGTCCCTGACTCCCACTCTGCGCAAACACAAGTTATTTCCTTCCTCTTCTAAATTACTGCCCTTTCATTATCTCTTTGAATCCATAAAGTCTTCTGTCCCATTTAAATTAAAGTGAACACATCTTCACTACCTCTTGGAGCTGATGTCCTACTTGTCTCTTCTTCACTACTCTGAAAAGACTCCTGGGGAAGCTCTGGAGGGGCTTACAGGTAAGGCATACTTACATTCTAAATAGAGTAGTGCAGCTGTTGTGTTGGAAGAGTGCAACACTGCTGCTATCATTCTAGCAAAATAAAAATATGCTTTGGACTAGGATAATAACCATAGAAATAGAGAAAGGAAGTAGAATTGAGAGATATTTAGAATGAATCAAGAGAACATCACTATTGATTGGATAGAAAAGGGCAATCAAAGATAACTCCAGGTTTCTACAGAGCAATAAGTAGGGGGAGAGGAGGTTAAATTAAATATGAATATTCCAAAAGAAATTCAATATAATAAAGGTGTCAATTCTCCCTAAAATAACCTAGGGATTAAATACAATTCAATCAAAATTTTGACAGATTTTTTTAACAGATCTTGATAAGCTAAATTTAAAATGCATATAGTAGAGTAAAGGCCCAAGAATAACCAGGAATTTCCTAGAGAAGAATATGGTATAGGAACTAGCTCTACCAGGTATCAAGAATAACAATAAAATTATAATAATTAACTATAATAATAATTAAGACATTGTAGGGGCACCTGGGTAGCTCAGTTGGTTGAGCATCCTACTCTTGATTTTGGCTCAGGTCACAATTTCAGGGTCCTGAGCTTGCATCGAGCCTGCGGCTCATTGGGGAGTCGGCTTGAGATTCTCTCTCTCTCCTTCTCCCTCTGCCCCCCACCCCCACTCTCTCTCTCCTTCTAAAAATAAATAAAAGTTTAAAAAAAGGCATTGTTCTATTGGGTCAGGGATAGAGAAACTGACCAAAAGAACAGAATAGAGAGCCCAAAACCAGATTTGCACATACATGAATACTTATAACCAATAGATGTACCACTTCTGATCTTTGGGTTGAGAGAACATTTCAATAAATGATACTAGAACACTTGAATATCCATATAGGGAAAATTGATATTTTATCACTTATCTCATACTAAAGAAATCAACTTAAGTTAGTCTTCAATGGAAAAAGCAAAAGTTTTAAGCTTTTAAAAGAAAATATGGAAGGATATCTGTATGACCTTGGGATAGGGAAAAACTTCTTAAACAAGAATTTTTTAAAGCCATGATGATAAAACAAAAAAAATGTATTTATACTACTATATTAAAATTAAGAACCTCTCTAAAACCAGCCACAAAATGCAAGATGCATGGCACACACAACTATCAACCAATTTAATTTTTTAATGCCTAAAATCAATATGAACAAGACAAACAAAAAATATGTTTAAGATGTTGATAGGACAGGAAATATGAGTGGTTAACAAACATATAAGAAGACATTCAATCTGTACTCAAACAGAGGAATGTGAATTAAAACCACATGAAACACCAGTTTTTATCTACCAAATTGACAATAATAAAGCCTGATAACCAATTACAGTAGAGGATACAGATCAACAGGCACACACATACATGACAGGTAGGATAATAAATTGGTACAAACCCATGTAATAATGTGTCACTCTCTTTTTTTAATGAAAAATAATTTTATTGAAAAGCCAATAAAATATTTGTATGTTTTTTAAAAAGAATTTATTTAAATTCAATTTGTCAGCATATAGTATAACACCTAGTGCTCATCCCATCAAGTGCCCTCCTCAGTGTCCATCACTCAATCACCCCATTCCTCCAACCACTTCCCCTTCTGCCACCCTTTGTTTTTTCCCAGAGTTAGGAATAATGTGTCACTTTATTGAAAGTTAAATATTTACATTCAAAAGTTAAATATTTCTAGGCTAGGAATATAGCCTAGAAAACTACTCCACATGTTAACAGAAAACATGAAAAAGAGTATTTATAGCAGCCCTACTCTCAAGAGGAAAAGGAATAATCCAAATGTTAACACAAGAATCAATAAATGAATATTATAATTTAGTTTTATTAAAAAAGTATGTAAGCCTTAGTATTCAAAGCACAATATAAAAATTCTATTAATAAGTTTAATAAGTGTTACACAAGACTTTTCACCTTGTTTCTCTTGGCCTTCATTTGGGCTTTTGCTAATAGAGTATACATGGTGAGCTCAGGCCTATTCAAAGTAATCCTATCCAAGACCTGAATGGCTTTGTCATGGTTTTCACAAAATGAATAAATGAGTGCTTGCTGTATAGGACTCAACTCAATGAGACCTAAAAGGAAAAGAAAGTTTATCAATACCTTTGCCAAATATCTAGGATTTAGAATATAATTATTTTAAGGAAGTCAAGCAATTCAATAATTTACCTTTGTAATATGGAGTAATAAATCAACACTATACTAAAATCTATTCACCACCAACAAACAATAAGACATTCCAATTACAGACAACAAAAGCTAGAAAATAAAAGTATAACCCTGACATCTCCTATAATAATCTCTCACAAAACTCACTTCATTATGAAGCATTTAATAGTTGACTATGTATATGTGAAACTGATGATATACAGTTTCAAAATCTATCCTTGATCAAATAAACATTTCATGTTATCCATATATAGCTATTGCAAACAATGTAAACATTTTTAGGCAATAATTATTTTTAAATTAAGACAATAATAATTTTGCATTATTTATATTTACCTTTGTTCATTTCTGCTACTTGATAAATAGTAAACTTTGCAAGATTATAACATTTCATCATAAGAAGATATTGTCCTCTGGAAGAAATAATACCTTTTTGATTCTAAGCAGTTAAAAATAATTTTTCTAAAGTAAATTTCTTATAACAAGTTATTTAAATTTTTATAATTATAATACTTATTCTTACTTACATATGAAAGATAAAACAATGCAAAAATTATAATAAACATTTTATGTAGTCTAAATAGACTAATCAGCATGCAGATATAATGAAAAACAATTTAGGAAAAGTGAAGCTGAAAGAAAAATACTCAAATCTTTTTCCTATTATCTGTATTTTAAATCTTATACTCTAAACCCACAGCTAACATCATACTCAGTGGTGAAAAACTAAAACTTTTCTAGTAAGATCAGAAATAAGACATGAATGCCCATTCTTGCCACTTTCATTTAACATAAAAGTCCTTGCCACAGTAATCAGGCAAGAAAAAGAAATAAAGGCACCCAAATTAGAAAAGAAGAAGTAAAACTCTCACTATTAACAGATGACATGATACTATATAGAGAGAACTCTAAAGACTCCGAAAATAAACTATAAGAACTAATAAATGAATTCAGTAAAGTTGCAGGATACAAAATGAATATACAAAAATCTTTTATGTTTCTATACACTAAATAATGGATGATCAGAAAGAGAAAATTTTTTAAATCCCATTTGCAATTGCTTCACAAAGAATCAAATTCCTAGGAATGAATTAAACCAAGGAGGTAAAAGATTTGTACTCTGAAAACAATGGAACACAAATAAATGGAAAGATATTCAGTATTTATAGATGGAAAGTTAATATTATTAAAAAGTCCATACTACCCAAAGGAATATAGAAATTCAATGCAATCCATACCAAAATACCAATAGCTTTTTTCATAAAACTAGAACAAATAACCCTAAAATTTGTATGAAACTACAAATAGCCTAAGTAATCTTGAGAAAGAACAAAGCTGGAAATGTCATGCTCCCTGATTTCAAATTTACTAAAAAGCTATAGTAATCAAAGCAGTGTGGTACTGGCACAAAAATAGACAACATACTCATTGGTCAATGGAAAAGAATAGAGAACCCAGATATACACACATATTTGTATGGTCAGTCAATCTATGAAAAAGGAGGCAAGATTATACAATAGAGAAAAGATAGTCTTTTTAATAAGTGGTGCTGGGAACACTAGACAGCTATATGCAAAAGAATGAAATTGGAACACCTTCTTACACCACAAAAATAAAATGAATCAAAGACTTTACCTAATGTGAAACCTGAAACTAAACAAAAACATAGGCCAAAAACTGTTATTCGCCCTAGCAATATTTTTTTTTTTTTGGATTTGTCTCCTCAGACAAAGGAAACAATAGCAAAAGCAAACAAATGGAACTATATTGAACTAAAAAGCCTTTGCATGGCAAAGGAAACCATTAACAAAATGAAAAGTCAACCTACTGATTGGGAGAAGATATTTGCAAATGCTATATCTGATAAGGGGTTTATATTCAAAATATATAAAGAATTCATACAACTCAACATGGAAAAGATTAATCTGATTAAAAATGGGCAAAGGATCTGAATAGACATTTTTCCAAAGAAGACATGTGGATGGCCAATGGGCACATGAAAGGATGCTCAACATCACTAATCATTGGGGAAATACAAATCAAACCCACAATGAGATATTATCTTACACCTGTCAGATGGCTATTATTAAAAAGACAAGAAATAACAAGTATTGATGAGGATGTGGAGAAAAGGGAACCCTTGTGCACTTTTGATAGGAATCAAAATTAGTACAGCCACTATGGAAAACAGTATGGAAGTTCCTCAGAAAATTAAAAATAGAAATACCATATGGCCCAGCAATATTGAGTATTTATCCAAAGAAAATGAAAACACTAATTCAAAAGAATATATGCACCATTATGTCATTGCAGCATTATTTACCATACCTAAGATATGGTAGCAATCTAAGTGTTCGTCAATAGATGAATAAGTAAAGATATTGTGTGTGTGTGTGTGTGTGTGTGTGTGTGTATACATACATACACACAATGGAATATTACTCATTCATTTAAAAAAATGAGATCTTGCCATTTGGGACAACATGAATGGACCTAGAAGGTATTATGCTAAGTGAAATAAGTTAGACTGAAAAAAGACAAATACCATATGATTTCACTTATATAAGGGATCCAAAAATCAAATGAACAAACAACAAAAGCAGAAACAAACCCATAAATACAGAGAACTGGTGCTTGCCAGAAGGGGGAATAGGAGGATGGGCCAAAAGAAGTACAGGCTTCTAGTTATGAAATGAATAAATCATAGAGATGAAAGGTACAGCATAGGAAATACAGTTAATAGTATTGTAATAGTATTATTTGTTTGGTAGCTACACTTGCGGTAAGCACAGAACAAGGTATAGAGTTATTGAATCACTATGTTGCACACCTGAAACTAATATAACATTGTGTACCAACTACACTTCAATTTTTTAAAAGATTTATTTATTTTATTTTTTTTTTTTTTATTTATTCATTCATTCATTATAGACAGACAGAGAGGCAGAGACACAGGCAGAGGAAGAAGCAGGCTCCATGCCGGGAGCCTGACGCTGGACTCGATCCCAGGACTCCAGGATCGCACCCTGGGCCAAAAGCAGGCGCTAAACCGCTGAGCCACCCAGGGATCCCCTACACTTCAATTTTTAAGAAGATAGGGTATATATGTGCAATGGATATTATTCAGCCATAAAAATTTCACCTGTCCCCCCACACCCATCTCCCCTCTGGTAACCATCTGTTTGTTCTCTATAGTTAAGAGTCTGTGTTTTGGTTTGTATCTTTTCTCTCCTTTTTAAATTTCACATGTGAATGAAATCGTATGGTATTTGTCTTTCTCTGACTGGCTAGTTTATTTTGCTTAACATTATACTCTCTAGATCCATCAATATTGTTGCAAATGGCACAATTTCATTCTTTTTATGCCTGAGTAATATTCCACCGTATATATACCTATCTTTACCCCTTCATCTATCTTGGGCTGCTTCTAGGTTGGCTATTGTAAATAATGCTGCAATAAACAAAGAGACGTATATACATCTCTGATTTTGTGTTCTTGTATTCTTTGGATAAATACTCAGTAGTGGGATTACTGGATCATACCACATTTTAAACAGCTGTGTTTTGATACAAAGATACAGCAAAGATAAGGATTTGGTTATTTTATAACATAAGTTATAAATACAGTAGCTATATCTGACTTGCTAGTTGGAAGATGGTCATTCCTGGGAGATTAAGTGTAAAAAGAGGAGGCTAGACGGATCAAGAGGCAAGTAATGATCCCAACAGTTAGCTCATGTGCTAAGCTATCCCAAGAAGAACTCCATTTCTATGTTCATACCTTATTATATACAATTGGATTCCATCTGGCTGAAGGTGGATAGCACGAGATAACTCTCTTACCGCCTTTTTCAATTTATGCAACTATTGAGCAATAAACAGAAACTTTGCTTAAGATAAATATTGATTGCTTCCCTTCTATTTCCCTCCCACCCTTCAGTACAGAAATTTTGCAAAAACATCTCCCAATACACATTTTTTTAAAAAATCATCAAAGCAAATAGGATACAGAAAAGTTATTAAGAAGTTTGTGATGCAAAGTCTTTGGTTTTTCTAAAACCATCTATCTTTAATTTTGAAGAATGATTACATATACCCACACACACATATATATAATTTTACATAAAATGTGATTATATCATACTTTCCAGTTTGTTTTCCCTTCCCACTTAGCTTTTTGGCCTCTCTCCTTCAACTAGAACACCTTTCCTACTAAACTAGAAAGGAAGGTAAAATAAAAACTAAGGTAAATTCCACTTCAAAATAACGGAGTCAATGGGCACCTGGAGACTCAGTCAGTTAAGTGACCAACTCTTGATTTCAGGTCAGGTTATGATCTCAGGATCACGAAATCGAGCCCCACATCAGGCTCCGTACTCAGCACAAAGAGTCTGCTTGAGATCCTCTCTCCCTCTTCCTCTGTTTCTCCCCACCTGCTTGCACACACACACACTCTTTCCCTCTAAATAAATAAATAAAATCTTTTAAAAAGATAAGAGAGGAAAAATAAGCTTGCACTTAATAAGTAAATGAATGAACAAAACAAAATACAAGGATAATGGAAATTATATGTTTAAAATTAATATATAATGAAAAGTAAACATTGATTCTTTCCTTAATACAGGTTTCAGGAGCATGATCTGGATTTGTACAAACATGGGAACAAAAACCTGCTGTCACTGGGAATATCATAAAAGGAGGACTATAGAGACCCAAGCAAAATGATCCTAGGACATCAGCAACTCTCTTACAACAATGACATAGTGATACAAAGAGGAGAATGCACAGAACTAATTTGTGAGCAGAAGTAGGCAGTATCTGTTGAAATGCTACAAGCTGTTTGGAGGAAATAGTGGGTGGATTCAAAAGAAGGAACTCAAAAGTAGGGGGGTTGAGATGTGTTTAAATAAATTTGAGAATTTCCATGGAAATTCACTGCTTCTCAAGCTGACCCTGCTCAGTTTGGTATAATTGATAAGCCATCTTAGTCTTCTTATATCTGCATTGTTCCACTTGTTCCAATATCTATGCATTGAGGAAAGTCTATTTGGGAAAGATGGAGGCTCACTGTCTGAACTTTATAAGCTGTCCTGAGGTGGGACTTCTCCAGGCAATCTTAGATTAGATTCACTCTGGAGGCTGAACTCACATAGGTATATGCATTCTTCTATATATAAACACAGGGTTTGATTTGCCATTGTTTTCTTTACATGGGATCATACCATACACACTTGACATCTTTTCTGATTCTTGCTTTTCTTATTCAACAGTATCTCATGGAAACCCCACTAAGTCAACTGGTATAGTTATAATCACTCTTTTATTGACTACATAATATTCTATGGTGTGACTACAACATAATTTATTCAACCATTACTGCATAGAGACTTTTTCCTCTGCAGAATAATGAGACTTTGAGCATATGTCCTTATACCCTGATATCATGCTGGTGCTTTGGTTTGTTAAGTGTGCCCAGAGGAAGTTCCAACTTCGCCCAAAGCCCTTAGCTCCATCAACATGGAGTTAAGCAAAAGGACCACTCATCATAAGTATGTCCTCAACAATAGTTCAGAGCAAACTTTCTCTGGGGACAATACTAAGTCTGCCCTGGGTCTTCCACTTCCATAATCAGGGAGGGAAAGACTTTGAGTGGGACTCTAGTCACAGTGGGTCCTCAGATGTGGGTAATGGAGAACAGACCCTCTAGCCAACCCTCCATGGACAAACAGTCTGAGTAAGAAATAAACTTTTGTCATTTTATTATAGTGATTTTTAAGTGTTTTGGAGTTTGTGTGTGTGTGTGTGTGTCTACGTGTTTAACCACAGTACAAACTAGACTATCTAACTGCAACCATTGTGATCAGAGGACTTGTAGAGGACAAAGTCCTCTACAAGAAAGGTAATAAGGAACCAACTACTGTGGCTATTGTAGGCCTTTAGCTTTTTCAGGATTTAGCTTTTATTCTGAGTGCAAGGGAAGCTATTAAAGCGTTGTGGGCAAAGTGGAATAATCTGACTTATGTTTTTAACAGGATCATTATGGCTGCTGTATTGAAAATCCATCAAAAAGTAGTAAAGAACAGAAGCAAGAAGACCAAGAGGTCCCTGCAGTAACCCTGGTGAGGAATGAGTGTCGTGGACAGGATGATTAGAGGTGGAGTGGTAGATGGGGATATCTATCTTGAAAGGTAGAAACAACAATTAGTAGCATTTATCTCTGGAAAAGTTAGATTTGGTTGGAATCAGGGAGGACTTTTGCTATTTATTACATTGTTTGATGTCATAACACCAAAGATGAATTACATTTTTTAAATTTAAATGACTTGTAAATTTTTTAAAAATTTAAAGGTAAGTATGAATAAGATCTCATTATATGCACAGGTCCCATTCTACAAACCCACCCACTCACTAATACACATACACACACACACACACACACACACTCTCTCTCAAAACTAATAGACTCAAAATGTTCATAGTAGTTGTCTCTAGAGAATAAAATTATGGTTTTAAACTTATTTGCATACATATATTACATGAAATAAATATATATTAATTTTGTAATAAGGAAAAAAGTTATTATTTTTAAGTGAAAGACAAAAATTCATGTCTCATACTTTATACATAGGTAATTATAGTTTACTACATCTCCTTAATATTTATTGCTTGAAAATGCACTATTCTCTATAACTAACTGAAAACAAATATATTAATATACTAAAATTATATTGAACAGGTAGATATCCAGAGAATTAAATCTTTTTTAAAAAAAAATCAAAATTTTCAAAACCTAAAATACCTTCTGATAGGTTTCTGCTCGACAAATATAGCTTTGAATATATAAAGGATCAAGTCTAATAGCCTCAGAAAAATGCCAAGTGGCTTCAAAGTAGTTATCCAAGTATAGTAGATGTATGAGGCCAATATTTATGTAAGCCAGAATAACAGTTCTAAAAAAAAATGAGAAAGCAAAATCTTGTTAGACATTTTAATTATTCTGAATGTTTTTCAATTTTGAATGAACCTAGTAAAATACATACATCAATATATATCAGGGTTTTTTAATGTTTTACTAAAGCAAAGTAAATCAATTAACTATTATTCTCTATTAAAAATTATAAACACCTTTATAAAATCCTTAGTAGAGAATCAACATTTATAGAGTTTATGCTAAGAAAAGAATTCCTGAAGTCCCCAGGCAATACTTCACTCTTCCTCAACTTAATCTTGATTATCTTGAATTGCAAGCTCAGTTCCTCTCAATTTAAATTTTCACCTCAGGCTATGTTGTAGTTGCCCTGAGTAACAGAAAAACAGTAATTTTCTTAAAGTCTGGGATTAAAAACCCTCTCCATGTAGGTATTAACCCAGCTTCTTTTCTATATCAAATAAATGCATTTTTGTCTTAGAGTCAAAAAATTTTCAATATAGAAATGTTTTAGAAATTACTTTGTGTGATGCCTCTATTTCAAAGTGAGAACTACGTATCCTATAGCCCAGCTTCCTTAGAAGCCTGGACCCTTTGCCTAAAAAACATCAAATTTCGTACTGCCCATTTTTTGGCTTTTTTGCAATTGAAACCCCCTACCCTTCCTGGCTCAAAAATATCCAAAAGAAAACCGCTGTGGCCATTATGGAGCCATTTTCCATGACTTCTCTGAGTCTACCTTAAAGTTTACCTTCAATAAGCTAGGTAAACAGTCTACTGGTTGGCATGGGATTGGCATGGTTTGTTACTTTTTTTTATACCTTTCATTTTAATGAATGTTTCATTGAAAAGAAAGGAAATTAATTCATTCTGTGTTTCACAGCTGATGTTTCTGACCAGTGTGTGCAACTTTCAGTCTTTGTTTCTTCCTGAACCTACATTCTAATGGAATTTTTTTCTTTTGCTTTACTATGCAAAATGAAGTCAGATGTTCTAAATAGAGTTTCCTCCTATTGAGTCATATATTGTGCATAGCAATATCAAGCAGAATATTTTCTCCATTATTTTAAAAAGTTGGTGACAGTTTTTCATGAAGTTAACCTCAAAAAGCTCTAACTTGGGTTTCCCCATGCTGCTGTCACTAACTTTATGTTACTATCTGTGGATTGGACTCCTCTCAGATGCATTCAATTTCTAAAATTTGCAAAAGTATCTGAGGCAAATCGATGTTGGGAACAGGTCTTATTTTAGAAGTAGTCTTATTTTAGAAGTAAGTATTCTAATTCTAAGATTGCTTTACAATTGTCTCATTTTACAAGGTTATTAATGATGAGAGGAAAAGGTTTTGTCTTTCATTTTGTTTTTTTTCTTTATACAAAAGTGAAATCAATAAGAATAAAAGAAAAACATACCTTTCTAGAGAAATAACAGTTTCAAAGTCACAGATTGCCAGCAACCAAAGTTTTAGATCCGTATAGAGTATGCCCCGATGTAGAAAACAACTAAGATTCTCATAGCCATCATTTATGAGAGCTTAAAAATAAAAATATATATCTTATTCAGGTTCTGAACAAACATATCTGAGTTATATTTTTGTTTTTACCTTCATATTGCTTATTCTTACATTTTGACATTTTATAAAACATGTCTGTGATAAGTGTATTTATTTGGTGATTTAGAAATAGCATTCATATAAAAAATGTATGTGTTTATAAGTAACAGTGTGGCTATCAAGGTTCATAAACTCATTAAAACTGAAAGAAATCCTGGTGGTAATCTTGGATAGCCCACTCACTTCAGATTGAAGTGATGAAGAAGATGAACAGATTATGGTGCAAAGGCACTAGGTACATTGAACATGGTCATGATGCAAGTCAATGTCAAAGATGGAATCTAAACTCTGATTCACTTCAGTGGATTGCAGTCAGAAGGGCACCCTTGCCCTTGATGCCATTAATTATCAGGAGGGCATTGCTATTGATGCATTAATTATCAGGAGGGCATACCAAACAACTGGTACAACTCCAGACTGGGGCAGATGGCAGAGATCAGGATAATACTCAGCAACCAGGAAGGACAGCTCAAAGAGGCTACTCCATGGTACGCAGAACTTGCAATTCAAGCAAGCAACCTGACTATGCATGTCCCAAATAATAAGAGTGTGGGGCAAAAAGAATCTTTTCGCAGGTGTGTATCTCTCATCAGTTATTGGTCTAGAAGTCATCACATGTCTCTTCACTTACTAATCTTCCCTTCACTTTTAAAAGCATGCTAGTGAATTAGATGGGTTTTTCACTACATTTCTTCCATGCCTTCTAAGCCCCTCAGGCCCATTCTGGCCTAAGAAAGGAAAGTTTTCCCAAAAATGTGCATAGCACTTTCAGTCTCAGAACAAATATTCATGGTACTAAATTTTGGGAAGTATATCTAGTGCAAGCAATGATCATACAGTATATCTAGTGCAAGCAATACAGATTAAATAATCACATGAAGGCAGTCTGACTACTCGATTCACAGTATGACTGGCTAGCCAAGAGCAAGTCAGCTTCAGCTTTAGTGGTTGCTTTAGGAAAATTAAAAAAACTCTTCCCAAGGAAAAAAATATTAGAATTATTTCACTTCCCTGTGCCTCCATTTCTTCATCAGGGATGAAAATAATACCTATCTCATAGCATTATTCTACATATTAATTGAGACATTCCATGTGAAGTATTTAGAATAGTGTTTGGCAAGTAGTAAAATGCCCAATAAATGTTAGATATTATTATTACTTGGAAAAATATCTTAAGGATCCTTTTTTTTTTTTTTGGTATTTGTATTTTGTTTATTCTTTCTTTTTTATCTTATTTTATTTTATTTATTTTATTTTATTTTAATATTTTATTTATTTATTCAAAAGAGACACAGAGAGAGGCAGAAACACAGGCAGAGGGAGAAGCAGGCTCCATGCAGGGAGCTTGACGTGGGACTCCATCCTGGATCTCCAGGATCACGCCCTGGGCCGAAGGCGGCGCTAGACCGCTGAGCCACCTGGGCTGCCCTATATCAGTGTTTTTTAAATAATAAATTTATTTTTTTATTGGTGTTCAATTTGCCAACATACAGAATAACACCCAGTGCTCATCCCGTCAAGTGCCCCCCTCAGTGCCCGTCACCCATTCACATCCCCTCCCTGCCCTCCTCCCCTTCCACCACCCCTAGTTCATTTCCCAGAGTTAGGAGTCTTTATGTTCTGTCTCCCTTTCTGATATTTCCCACCCATTTCTTCTCCCTTCCCTTCTATTCCTTTTCACTATTATTTATATTCCCTAAATGAATGAGAACATATAATGTTTGTCTTAAGGATCCTTCTTGACTATGGAAGATAAAACTCTTTAGGCTAGCCTATAGAAAAGGATAAAGCCAAAATCAAGCTGGTCTGCTCTGAATAAATAAATAACAGGGATTTTGTATTATTGTGACAGCCTAGAAAAGAGAGAGTGAGGAGTGCACAACTTGGAGTAGAGGGAAGTATGGGAAAGGCTTTTTTTTTTTTTAAGATTTTATTTATTTATTCATATAGACACAAAGAGAGAGAGAGAGAGAGGCAGAGACACAGACAGAGGGAGAAGCAGGCTCCATGCAGAGAGCCCAACGTGGGACTCAATCCAGGGTCTCCAGGATCACGCCCTGGGCTGCAGGCAGCGCTAAACCACTGTGCCACTGGGGTTGCCCAAGGCTTTAGAGATGACAAGGAGAAAGGAGTTTGGCCAGATGGCAGATGGACAGGGCTGACAGAAGAAATAAGGCTGTGCTTGACCTTCAAACTAGAATTGTCTCTGCTAAATTTATGCTTTGAACCCCAAGATGTTCATGAACAGTAACCACAAGAATTGTATGAATAAGCAAAAATGGAGAATCAGTCAGAGAGCAGAAATTATATGCAAAGATTACAAGAGAATTAAACAAAAATTTAACTTAGTCCTCCCTTCCAAAATCCTTGGAAATAGAAGGAAGAGCACCAGACTCCTCTCAGCACATAAAATAAACTTTGAGTTACTTTATTTGAATATTCATGGAAGGTGGGGAGCCTGCTTTTCATTCTTCTCCCTGCTCATTCTCTCTCTCTTGCTATCTCTGACCCTCTCTCTCAAATAAAACAATAAAATCTTAAAAAAAAAAAAAAAAAAAAAAAAAAAAAACAGAATCTAGTTGTCTCTTAATCTCTAGATACTGCCTCATCTAGAGTTACGGGGTTCTAGCACTTTACACCCAGGGAAACACAGCCATGTTTGGAGGATTGGTCTCTGGCTAGAATTATCCATCACAATGGGCTAATTTTTTCAGCTGAGGACTGTTTACTGAGCACTTACTCTATGCCCAGAATTGTGCTGGGCATATTTATATGCCAAGAATACACTGATATAAGGTAAAGTGGAAAAGGCTACTTTTAACTATTGGCATCCTATCAGGAATCTCAAAGCGCATTTTAGTTTAAGGGTTAAAAGACTTTGAATTTGACTAGTCAATGGGCCAGACCTATGAAGTAGAATACAGCCCACTAGGAAAAATCATTGCCATTTTTGACAAGCTGGCTAGAAAGTAGACCTGGATTTCCAGAAATAACCTCAGACTCAACATATAGAAAGATATTTCTTTGTTATGATATTCTCTCATTGCCAAAGTTACACACACATATAAGAAACACATTCACATCCACTCAAAGGGCATACTAGGAACACTTCTGGCTAAACCATTGTAGCTTATAAATATATAGGAAAATATGTTACATAAATATATATTAATAAAAGTTATATATAATTACATTAAAATATACATAGTATACTAATAGTCTCATATTAGTATTACATTCTGTGAAAGTGAACTGCTGAACTTCAGATCAAATTCCTATATATGTACAGTTAAGGGTGACATACCTGAAACACTATAATCCTGCAGTGCTCTAAAAGGGCTACTCTTTCTAAATAAGCAACCTCTATAATACAATGCTAACCAGTTATTAGGATCTAAATGAATTGCAACAGAAAAATCTTGAGTTGCTTGCTTATAAAATTGCCGTTTAAAATATGCTCTTCCTCTGTATGTCCTAGAAAAAGAAAAAATTCATTTTAATATGTATTGCAAAATACACATTTTCTCTTTTTTGGTAAACCTTTGCAACAAATTTTGTATTTGAATAACAATTTGTTATTATTTCCTCTTGCTTCCCAAAAAAGTTTAATGATGATGTTAATAACAAAAAAAAATAACTTTTTATAAATAAATCAATTATACTTTATTGTATTATTACATGTTTATTAATAACATGCTATATGCTAATTATGTGCTTAGTAACTTTATAATATTACTTGCACTTATCAGAGAGGTGTGTCAATATGAGATTTATTTATTTTTATTATTTATTGAGTACCCAAAAGGTCACACTTAATTTATATAACACTGTTCTCTAGAAAAACCAAAAAATCCATTTTGAAGGAAATGGGCCTCAGTGAGTGGAGCTGTTAGATTTTTCTCTGGCACTGAAGATACATCCCAAGAAATCCTTTACATTAATGAAATGTATTTCATCAATTGTGTGATTGGATTTTATTTCTATTAACTTCTGACTCCAATTTTGAAATTCTCCTTGACCTATACCAATTCCTGAAAATTCCATTTTCAAACAATTAATAATGTAAAGAAAATCAACTTTTAGAAATAAAATAGACAATTAAGGAAAAACAGGAGTAATAAGCTAGCAGGTTATAAATCCAGTTTAGGCGGGGAAGAAGAGGAGATAAAAGACATGTTCAAGAAAGTTATACTATGAAACCAATGATAATTTGGAGAAAAGAGTACAGCTAGTACGTTGGCAGAGTGGTAACAAAGGTCTTTCAAAAGCACCAAGCATCCAAAGAGGCACCCAGTGGCACAGTCTGTGAAGTGTCTGACTTAGCTCAGATCGTGATCACAGATCAAGCCTCTAGAGGCACCGTGCTCAGCTCAGCAGGGAGTCTGCTTGTCCCCCTCCACTTCTCCCTCTCCCTACTCATGCTCTCTCTCTCAAATAAATAAATAAATTTTTTTTTAAAAAAAGCACTAGACATCCTGAAACCTACAATATTTTATCCTACAGCAAAATGCTTTTTGCCCCATCATTTAAAAATGTATTATTTTCTAATGAATACAAGAATTTTATATTTATTTTTAATTATTTCGTTTGCTAAGAATAATCCTAAATATTTTCAGTATATACATGATTCTGAACTTAAAATTTGCAGAATAAACCTTTAGTAATATTTTTGTAAGATGCCATTAAATCATGTCAATTCTTCAAACACACTGATTTTTTAGTGTTTCCTTATTTTGATTCCCCTGCCTCTTACTTCAAATCTTCATCAGCTCATATCTGTGCTACTATTTTACTCCATTCCTAGCTCTAGAGTAATAAGATTTGATCATCAGATATTAAAGATCTCTTTTCTCAAAAACATTCAACAAACCCCTATTGGCAATGGAATAAGGCCAAATTCTTTAAGATGACATATAAGGTCTTCCATAAGATAGCACCATCTTACAATATCTTCAATTAATCTCGTTCTCCAACTACTTTGATGTTTGGTGCAAGAGTTCTAGCACCAAACAGTTAACCAAGCTGTGAGTACAAAGGAAAAAGTTCTTGAAGGAAATTAAAAGTGCTACTCCAGTGAATACATGAATGTTAAGAAAGTGAAATGCCTTATTGTTGTCATGGAGAAAGTCTGAGTGGTCTGGGCAGAAAACCAAACCAGCCACAACATTCCCTTAAGCTAAAACTAATCCAGAGCAAGGCCTTCACGGTCTTCAATTCTTTGAAGGCTGAGAGAGGCAGGAGACTGCAGAAGTAAATTTGAAGCTAGCAGAGGTCAGTTCATGTCATTTAAGGAAAGAAGCCATCTCTATAACATAAAAGTGCAAGGTGAAGCAGCAAGTGCTAGACATAAAAAGAATATCACCACATGATTCAACGTACAAAAAGTTTTTTTTAAAAACAGGCATAAGTAAACTAAGAGTATTTAGAAACATACTTATGTGATGAAACTATAAAGACCTATAAGGAAGTGATTAAAATCGAAGCCAGGACAGTGGTTAGGGTTACCCTTTTGGGGGAGGCAAAGGCACAAAGTGGTCTCTAAGGTGCTGGAAACGTTTCTTGACCTGGTAATAATTACATGGGTATTTATATTGTGGTACGTCATTAAGTTGTACATTTGTATGCTTTTCTAGATGCAGGTTTCATTTTACTATAAAAAATTTCAATATTGGGCAGCCCGGGTAGCTCAGTGGTTTAGCGCTGCCTTCGGCCCAGAACGTGATCATGGAGACACAGGATCAAGTCCCACGTGGAGCTCCCTGCATGGAGCCTGCTTCTCCTTCTGCCTGTGTCTCTGCCTCTCTCTCTCTGTGTCTCTCATGAATAAATAAATAAAATCTTTAAAAACATTTTTCAATATTGAACAAATTGTGAATGAAAAATGAGCAGGTATGCCTATATACACATTTCAAATCTCTTCAAAACAAAACTTAGTTTAAAAGAAAAGCAACAAAATGAGAACTGTGTTAATGCACATCAAGTTTGGGAAAACAGTTTATTATCAAGGTTATAATAAGATATTACAGAAATCTATGTAGATAATTTTCTGCACTCAATGAATAAAAAGGATATGAAAAGAAATTTAAAGAAAAAATATAGGCCAATAATTTAAAATTGATACTGCAACTAAGCATTTAGGAAATACAAACAAAACAACTCTAAATTGTCATTTTATGCCTATTAAATTAAATTACCCACTACTGTTAGGATATAGGTAAAGATTTTCATTCACTGGTAGCACTGAAAATTGACTTCACTATTTCTAAGGAGCTATCTGATGTATTTCAAGCAATTTCTTTCCTGAGAATGTGTTATTAAAAAATAATAATTTCAAAAAACCACATCTAAAATAATTTTTACCTGGCTTGAGAATTTTGGGGATCTATATTTAATATAGCTGTAAAATCTTGTATGGCTAAAATCCAGTTTTCATTTTCATAGTAAAACATTCCACGTTTCAACAATGCATCTGTTCTTTTGGGATCATAAAAAATACACTACATGGGGTGTTAAAGGGAGGCACAAAAATAAATCACATAATGAAAAAAGAAAAGAAACATAAGTATATAATAATCTCATAGCAAATTAAATGGACTACAACTACATTTTTAACTTCAGATTACATAAAAGCAAACTACTTTAAGATGCCTAAACTTTCAAATTTGCATTTAAAGACAGTATCTTTAGGGACACCTGGGTGGCATAGTTAGTTAAGCGCCTGACTCTTGGCTTTGGCTCAGGTCATGATCTCAGGGTCTTGAGATCTGCCCCTAAGTGAGGCACACTCTCTCTCTCAAATAAATAAATAAATCTTTAAAGATTATGTATTCAGTGAGAGCATTTATCACCAAATTCTAAAAAGGGGAGGTTTTCTGAGGGAGGAAAAAAAAAAAAAAAACCAGCACATATAAGAAGCCAAGGCTTTTAGCCAGTGAAATTTTTACTGATAAAACTTTGGGACACCTGGGTGGCTCAGTCAGATAAGCATTTGACTCTTAATTTTGGCCTAGGTCATGATATCATGGTCATGAGACCAAGCTGAGTTGGACTCTGCACTCAGTACAGAGTCTGCTTAACATTCTCTGTTTCGTCCGTTGCCCCTCCTCCTGCTCTCTTGCACTTTCTTTAAATAAATAAATAAATAAATAAATAAATAAATAAATAAATAAATAAATAAATAAAATCTTTAAAAAAACAAGATATGATAGATCACAGCATTTATCTTAATTAAAGATGATACATATCAAACCACATCAAGGCTGACTCAATCAAATCAAGTATGTATTAATTTAGTCTCTAAAATGGTGAAAAGAAATGAATTAGTATTAGTTTATTCATTTCACATTGACATACAAGGCAAGGGCAAACAGACTAAATCATTGTATACTCCGTTGTAAACTCCTTGCCTCTTGATTGGGGGTGGAGGGGGAAGCAATGCACAAAGACTACTGAGTATTTTTAAAACATGAGAAAAAAAAAACCTACAGATTTTGATGCTTGTTTGACCTCAAGTAGCTGCATTAATCAATGCATGAAGGAAATTAACAGGAATAGGTAACCTAATAATTTCAGTATTTTCAAAAGAGATTTTTGGTCACTTCTACTTCAGAAATAAATTAACAATATTATCTTGAAGCAAAAAAAATGTCAAGTATGTGGCTAACCATCATGGATAAAGAAGGAGGGCAGCTGGGAACATGGAAAGCTAAATTATTTGAATAACTTTTAAATTCTCAATTATACTGCAAACTAGAATTTAGTGTGAGGTCAGGAGATGATGATTACAATTCTGCTGCAATCAGGAGAATATTTTGCCTGACTCTAGCCTCAAAGTACTTCAGCTAAAAGTTCCTTCTTTAAGGTAATTCCCTGATATTCCCCAATATAAATATATAATTAAATAAATATCTATTTACCCCCATCATCTTTATTTCCTTCCTAGCAATTATCAAAAATTATAATAATGTATGTATGTATTTCTTTAATATCTGTCCTTTAAACTATAGGTTCCATGTAAGCAAGAAATATTGTCTGTTTTATTCACCAACATTTGTCCACTACATTGTACAGTGCCTTAGTCAATAAATATTTGTGGTGAATGAATGAATGAACCAATGAGCACAGTTTCTTTAAGAGCGGATAGATCTGATGCAGAAGAGAATCAGCCATGTCTTAAGAGTAAAAAGTGGCAAATAATTTTCTCTTTTGTTTGAAGGGAAGAAGCTATTTTCAAAAATTTCTTTAATCACTCTTTCATGCTTCAAGAGAGAGAGCTGGAAAATTCATGCTGCACCCCTCCCGAGTTGTCTCAATGCTCCCACGCCTAACTCTGACATAAATCCACTCATTAACTATAAGTTTAAAAAATCATTGACATAGTGTTACTATCAATTCCACTACTGAGTGCCCTAGGTCCTAAGATAAAATAAATTTGTTTTGATTACATAACATATATGAAAGAATTTCAATGATTTGCTGGAATATCAGGCAGGATGAGAGTATCATGATCTAAAACAGATAACTGTCAGCATTATATGTCATACAGCTTACTTTAGAAAAGTCATCAATGGCCAGTACTTTGTTTGCTATTTCATACATCTCACCCCTTCTGAAATATATATCGGCCTCCATGGGCTTGCACTTAATTGCCTGGGTATAGTTCAGAATTGCTAAAGTAATGTCTTTTCTTCTTCTGAAAATTTCTGCCTTTGACAAATATGCCTCTAAAAAAAAGTTAGAAAGGTAAAACTCAGGGTTACAGACCTTCTATTAACTATGAAAATTTTAATCCCTCTCCCTCTAAAAATGAAGTCTTAGAACAATGTTTCTCTATTATATTTTCTTAACCATTTAATTTAAAGGGGTTTTTTTTCTATTTCAACAATGCAGAACTTGTTCTTAAAGGCTGATAAATATTCACTTATGGTTAAAAGCATTTTCAATTTCAATTTTAAGTAACAAAAATTATCTTTTACCTTTTTGTATAGCTGAAGTGTTTCATACTCTTTTAATGTTTATAATAGAACAAAAATTTATGGAATTGGGCAGAAATAAGCATAGATCAAAAAATTTTATGAAGCTCAAGTTATATTCTAGGGGTATGTTGTGCATGACAGGGTTATAAAAATGAATGTGACATTTTCTCATTCTCAAAAAGTTCTGTTTTCTGGTTCCATTGAAGCTAGTTCGAGGATGGTACATAAAGACAAATGTATAGATTTCATGCAACTAGGAAGTCTTGGAACACTGCAATGTTTCAGAGATTTGTGGTCAAGGAAAGATTTATAAA
Organism: Canis lupus familiaris; assembly: GCF_011100685.1. Lineage (NCBI taxonomy): Eukaryota > Metazoa > Chordata > Mammalia > Carnivora > Canidae > Canis > Canis lupus. Next base: position 16,391,273 of record NC_049229.1, on the reverse strand, counting down.
TCACTTCTATAATTAAATTTTTAAGTTCATATCCTTCTTATGGGATGAGCAGTAAGAAACACATTTATTGTAACTTACACAAGGGCATTAACATTTCAAGCCACGATGAGTATTTTGAAAACAGTATAGAATCATACAAGTTCAATATATACAATGTCAAGAGTAAATTTAACTTTTAAAAGCTACAACCATTTTTGAAGGCTTATATCTATTAATGTATATATCTTTAAAACACCACTAAATGACCAAAGCTTAGGTAAAGATATAAATAATATAATTGTCTGCACAACCTACCTGCATTATTTTTATTATATTTATTTATATAATTCAAATCATCCAAAGCTTCATTAATTTTGTCTTGGAAAAGGTAAATGAAATGCCGATGCCAATAGGCATTGAGAAACAATGGCTCCAATAGTATAGCCTAGAAAATATATGCATAAGTTCAATTAAAGTTGGTTGATTAAAGGAAGATATCCTGTCAAATAAATCTTGCAAACACTATTGATCCCAGTGGCTTTCTATGTGCATAATATAAAATGACTCTCCCAATGTGACAAAATGTAATGTTTTTAATATCAATTACTTGAAAATGTCAATAATTATAATTTCACAATCCCACATGTATACTACACATATTCATGGTTCAAAATTCTAATAGAAATTATTACACAAATTATTACATAGAGAGGATTATAAGTGTAAATTGTTAATATTGTTATTCTGATTAAATAACTTACTTCCTGTAGATCTTTCATGGCACTCTGTAACTTTCCCAGTTTCCTATAAAGAGCTCCACGCCTGCAATATGCAAAAGCAGGATATGTTTTCTTATCATTTATTTCTTTAGTCAAGATCTCCACTTCAGATTCATAATATTTAATAACTTCTGGAGAAAGACCAGACTTCAAAGAATCACACAATTCTATTTTTGGTGGTTCTTTCATTCTTTCAGACAAGCCTTCATGGATAGATATTTTAACAGCTTTCTTTTTTGTGGTTGTCTTCTGATGTTTATCCTTAGAGAACATATCAAGAGCCCATGTTCGAGGGTCACAATTTTCTGGAATTCCTCCCTTACTTCGGACAAATTCATCAAAATTTAAACACAAAGGTAGACTGGGACAATGAAGTTTACGTTCATATAATGGAACTTTGAGTAAATATTTCTTCTGTCCAGGAAGGATTCCATGAGATGTTGATCTAGTTATTAAGAGAGTGATTTTTAAATTATAGAAATATCATTATTTTTATAATCAATAAATCAACTCAGCCACAGATGAAATTACTATTTCTCTATTATTAAAATAAAATTACATGCTATTTTTATGCAAACCAAGTCCTCCTGTCCATTCATCAAAATTGTAACACCATATGAAGAATCTATACAGAAACTCTATAGAGTTTATAGAAAGCAGAAGATTGTTATTTAAAGATGTAGCCTTCCTAGAGTACTGAAATAAGGTGCCAATGCTCCTTTCAGGTTTAATTTACACACTTGCCTCCAATCAGAGAAATTACAATGGGGAATTGTGGAGATAAACTGATGTGAGAAAGGAAGTACCATCCAAGACGTTGGAGAGCACATGAACTTGAGGAAATGGGAAGGAGAGATTTGACACATAGTATACTACCAAATTCACATCCCAGACTTCACCCTTCTTTAGTAGACTATGAAATTAGAGAATACGTATGCTTTCAAATGCTACATTTCTAGTTCTCTCCTCCTCAAATTCTTCCATTTTCTACAATTTTTAATAAGTAACATTTACTATATGGTGGGTATTTTACTAGCCACATGAGAGAGAATAAGCACATTCTATTGGAAAAAAATCAAAACTGCAACATTTCAATAAATAATTACTGAGTTTGTACTGTGAGAAAGACCTATTTCTAAACATTAAGAGAATTTTAAAGTCAATATTCTTCTCTTTCCTCACTTTGTGACACTCTACACTCCTCTCTACACTCTAGTGCAAGCTGTCATATCTCTTCCACCTAGAGTACAATAACTTCATAATTCCAGACTTCTACTCTTGCCTTTTGTCTAATCTGTTCTCCACATGGAAGTCAGCATGTTTGTTTTTTAACAAATATAAATCAGATCATGTTACTCCCTCCAAGAGCTTCCTTAATACCTAGAATGCAAATCAAGATTTTCTTCATGGTCTACAAGACTACATGAGACCCCAGCATATGTCTCTGATAACACTATTCTCTCCCTTCTCAATTTTCTAGCCATATCATCTGAGAGCAAGCCTCAAGGCTATTCCACTTTTCAGCCATTCTGAGTGGCTGGCTCCTTCTCAATTCATATCTCCAATCAAATGTTACTTGAGAAAGGCATTCTATGCCAGATATGTTTTATTTCCACCTCCACATTCATCTCTACCCTTCTCTTCTTTGCCTTCCCCAAGGGACTAATCTATATTGACTACATCCATAAGATCCCTTGTTCTCTGTCTTCTAATTGGATATATCCAATTAGAAATCCCAAAGAGGAAAGGAGGAGAGTAAAGTCAAGGTGTTTATTCCTATGGCTCTCTCTGAAGAGTCACCTCAAACTGGCTATGATCCTTGACCAAAGATCAAGTGACCAAAGATTACTACTTTCCTTAAGGAAACCCTTTCTACACAATTCCTCTTGCAAGTTCTAGTAATCACTCCTACCTTTTGTCCTCTCAGACTTAAGGGTAGAAAAATGTCTATGTTATTTTTAGCCCCAGGATACTACATTATCATTTGTAGTTTCCCTGTCCTGACATGTTTATAAATTGTCCCTTTATTACACTTTCCTAGAACTATCCTAAATTGAACATACTAAGTGCTGTTTACTGCTGGTACCCTGACTGATAAAATAATTGGTACCAGAAGTTTCTTGGGAAATATACACACAGAAAGATCCTAGAATAAACTTCTTGCCAGAATAAAAGAGGATGCAAATAGTCAACAGTATGTGGTGTAATCGAAGCTCCTTGAATTATCTACGGCATTAGCAGGGGATGGTGTTCAGGTGGAAGGCAAGGCATTAGATCAAGTAGATACCACTTAGTCACTAGTAATGATTATAAAAATTGTGGAATCACTTTACTTTAGGCCAAAAGAGAAGAACAGTACCTATTAAATACCTAAATTCCCTAAACCTTGTATATCAAGATAATGAAGCTACTAGGAAAGGAGCAGAAAATTGAAATATAGGATGTGAGCATTTGAGCAAGAATGAATGTGACTGACGATTTTGAATTTCCAAATTCCACTCATCTTCTCTTGACAGAAGAGACTGGCTGAGGACTGTCAAATTTCCCAGTCTGAGAGACTCAACCATCTCCTGTATAAATATCTTTCCATTACTACACTGAGACATTGCTTCATGCTATATCAAATCTGTTTTAATCACTCCCCAAAATCACTCAGCTGGGACCTCCCAAATCCTCTCATGGAGATACAACTAACACCCATCAGCCTCCTACACATCTCCCCCATATAGATGGCCTTGGGTTGGTGGCTGCTAGTCCTAGCCAGTGCAGCCTTGATATAGAATTTCCCAGCATACTCTGAGTGATCCTCAAACTTATTGTCAGTCATGTGGAAGACTTATTAAATACTAATTTCTGGTGTAGATTTCTAGCTACATTTGGTAGACAGAATTTTTTAAGATTCATTTATTTATTTTAGAGAGAAAGAGATAGAGGAGGGGAAAGGGCAGAGGAAGAGAATATATTTATTTTAGAGAGAAAGAGATAGAGGAGGGGAAAGGGCAGAGGAAGAGAATATCCAAGCATATTCCTGCTGAGTGCAGAGCCCAATGTGGGGCTTGATCTCACAACCCATGAGATCAGGACATGAGTGTGACACCTAACCAACTAAGCCACCCAGGTGCCCCAGATAGAATTTGAAGTCATAGGTATCTGTGGCAATAACTAAGTGACTGAAGGTCCCCAGAAAGTGAGATAGATGAGCAGCCTGCTAAGGTATTCTTTGACTTACATAGATGAAAAACTTTTAGGTCTTCTAGGCATAAGCCTAACCAGTTATAGTGGGTTTTTAAAACTCTTATGCAGCTCTTAGACGTCAGTCGGTTCATCTCTAAAAACTCTCACCTGACAGAAAGGCCCTACCATATCCCCCTGAGGAAGAATCTTGTAGTGGGACCTTGCAATGTGACCTTGGTGTTTATAAGGAATTTTTCCCCAAAAGTTTCCAAAGGTCTAGGAAAAAAGAAAGACCTGAACCTTCTGGGAATCATTAAATACTTACCCTAAACTTATGCTGATCCACAGATTACTGTGGATGCCACTGAAGTCCACAACCAAATTAGGTAATTATGAAGGTCAAGTGATATAAAGAATCTTGGCCTGAAACCATCTAACAGAATCTAGTGAGACATGGACCCATCCTATGATAATTTCCCCAGTCCTAGAATATGCAGTAGGAATGAGTCAACTTAACTTCAAAAATTGTATACTGAAGAAGATATTAGTAGTAAGGGTCAAGTGTAAATCTCTGGAATTGCCCATTCCATCCTAAACCACTATCCACCATGATAGTATATTAAAAACAATACCAGACCATCAGGGAAATTACAAATTAACAAGGAAACTCTCTGCTTGTGGGCAAAATAAACTCTACCTCACTTGGGGGTGTAGCAGCAGCAAGACAGGCCAAGAAAATCAGAACCAAGACTACAGATTCACTTTCAGGAGCTAGTCAAGTTTGGAAGTTTTGATAGTGGAAGCCAGGACCATCATCAGTTATTCTAGAAAGAGAAGGCAATGTATTCACAGGATTGGAAAGCCAATAGCAAAAGGGCTGGCCTGGATCTCAGATCAAGTATGTTACTCAATACTGGAAGACAGAACACTGGCAGAGATCCAAGAGGCTAACAATTCACGGAAGACCAGGTAAGAGAGAAGGCAATGAGTACAAGGGAGTCAAGGTGGGCTAGGAGCCATCAACAAACACAGCTTTCTGCTGCATTGTAGGCTGCTGAAGAAGATCTCTGCTAATCTCTCACTGGCTGGTCTACCAATATTGGGCTCAGAGACCAAAGCAGAGGAAACGTCCAGAGAAATGGTGAAGCAACAAAGTTACTGCAGACATATGGCATCCTGTCATGACCTGGATGAGAGGGCAGGCAACATGGGTAACCTATAGTAAAGGGACTGACTGAAAACACATGGTTCTAGGTTTTTAATCAGCTCAAATAGATCTTGCAGGAGTTACTTTCCACAGTCAAGCTTTGATTTCATACACAGTCTGCTTCTAACCTTTTAAGGAATCCAGCAAGAATAAGTATAATCAAACAAGCTTAAATTAAGGTCAGAAATAAAATGGTAAGAAAGATAATTCTGTGTTAACCACATTAAGATTAGTGAAAAAAGATCTCAAACTATAGGAATAGAATTATTTTTCAAAGTTGCTCCATAAACCTATTTTAAAATAACAGTTATTTCATAGTTACACTTTTGTGCTAAATTTATTTAGATTAAGATTTTTTAATAAGTTAGGAAAGCTGTACTAATATATTATCTTAGACAAATACCTCAATGGTTGGTTTAACTGCCTGCACCAAAAGGTGCATCCTATTACTGCAATATATACAAATTTCAAATTCAGTTGTTAAAAGGCAAATAAATCTCTTTAAGTGGTGAAACTTTATAATCAAAGTGATAAAGAATCAGTAAGTAGTAAAATATACCAAAATAGTGTTTCCTCTGCTTATATCCTTTATAGAGACAGAAGTCACTTAGGTCTCTATAAAGGAAGTATCAGAAAGGGAGACAGAACGTAAAGACTGCTAACTCTGGGAAGCGAACTAGGGGTGGTAGAAGGGGAGGAGGGCGGGGGGTGGGAGTGAATGGGTGACGGGCACTGGGGATTATTCTGTATGTTAGTAAATTGAACACCAATAAAAAATAAATTTAAAAAAAAAAAAAAAAGAAGTCACTTAGGTCAAGGCCAAAATGGTACAATGTTTTATCCTCCCTAGGATAGTAAAGATTCATATGTTTCAAAATCAGCAAATGTATCAAAAATATGTATGCAAATTTCTGGTTCTTTTCAAAAACATTTGTCAACTTAGAAAAACCTATCTGAAGTCTTCTAAAGATGAGCTAACAAAAACAATTCCACATATTTGTTGCAGGGAAAATTCAAGCATAAGTAGCATTCAGGACTTGAATGGCATACTCCCCTAGAGTAGGTCTCTGCTCCACTCTGTCACCCATGCTTACAGAGGTTGTTCCCAAGTTTTTTCAGGAACAATAAATCACCACACCAAAACATCATTAATTTAACCCTTTTTCAGCACTAGCAAGTCTTCATAATAATGAAGTTAAACAAAACATTTATGACTCTCTTATCAACAGGAAAGTCTTCACTTTTCAAAAGGACATAAATTTAATGAATTCTTGTCATCTGGGGATATCTAAAGAGAAATAAAGTCCAGAGCGTATTGCAAAATATTTTGTACAACCCCTCAGTTTTAAGAAAGTTAGACCTTGAACACTTAAATATGAACATACCTGGAACTTCAGTTGTTGTCATCTTAGGTCCTTGCACATTTTTTTCAAAGATTTATTTATTTACTTTAGAGAGAGAGAGAGAGAGAGAGAGAGATCATACAAACAGGGGGAGGGGCAAAGGGTGAGAGAGAATCTTAAGCAGACTCCCCGCTGAGCAGTGATCAATCTCACAACACTGAGACCATAACCTGAGCAGAAATCAAGAGTTGGATGCTCAACCAACTGAGCCACCCAGGCACCCCATCTCCTTGCACATTTTCAAACATGCTAGATACTATTACTTCCAGGTAAGGAAAAAATTAATTATTTCTATGTGTTGATCCCTGAATAAGGACTCACACAACATACAAAAACAGTTTGTCTATCTAGATTACTCAATTCATTAGTTCAAATTTAAAAACAGTTAAATCTCAGCAATCTATTTCAACTTCTGCACGGGCAATATTTATTTAGAGCAGGGGTTGTTTTTTGATCTTAAATAACTTCAGAAAAATAACTAAGTAGATTTTATTTCTTTCATTGAAAGATTTCATTTAGCTATCAAATTGACTTAGTTGATGGGATGAGCACTGGGTGTATACTATCTGTTGGCAAATCGAACTTCAATAAACAATAACAACAAAAAATTGACTTAGTTTTAATGTTCTTAAGTCAGCCCCAACTTTAAAATATAGTTTAAACCAGCCATATATTTATATTATTGAATGTAAAAGTAAGGGATTCTCCTATATTTAAAAGTAAAGGATTCTCCTTTAGCTAAGAAGTTATCATATTTTCAATGCTGAATAAAATAATAAGTATCTATATAGATAAAATATCTATATAGATATAGATATCTATAACTTCAATTAGTGAAATTATAAGATTAAGACCAAAACCACAATACATTTTTTAAACTATAACAATTATTGATTAAACAAGACCTTTTAAGAACTTTCGGAGGCTTGGATAATTCATCATACAAAGCTGTAAGTTTATTGAACTTCAATCTTTTCTTCCATCTCATCTTCTTTTTCTTGGGATAAACAATATAAGTAATGCCAGCTTTTTTAGATGCTTCAATGAGAGAGAGTGACAGATCTCTCACAATGCCTCTGTCCTGAATGTCATCTAAGATGCTATCTATATTTTCTTTCTCAGAGGGTTCCTCAGTTTCATTTTTCTGAGTCATCCAATGCTCTAAGTGCTTTGTTTTCTGAAATATCATGTCTTTTATAGTGCTTTGCTTGTCATCCTTAATCTCTATTGGAGTTGTGACCTCTTCTTTCTTCAATTCAACTGCAGATTTTACTCTCTTATTAGCAAGGAAACAAAGATAGAAAAACTTAAAATCAACTTAGTTGCTACATGTTTTAAGCTAATTCAGTTACAATTATTACTTTTATTATCAAAAAATATTAAGTCATATTCTTAATGTCTTTCAAAGTCAGTTTATAAAGTTAATAGTAGGTTGGTTAAAGCACAAGTGCAATAATTTGGTGTATGACATTTTGTTAGCTACATAAAAATAATACTATAAAGTAGATATGCATTAACTGTGATTTTATATAGTCTTAATTTTAAAAGAATGCTCTTTACATATTCAAATAAAGTACATACTCTACTTTTACTTTTCATGAAAAAGAATTGATAGAGTGGGTAAAAAATATTAAAATGCCTTATCCTATCAAATCAATTTGTAAGTCTATTTTCAAAAGCAGTTTAACAACACTGAATTTCCATATGGTAGTATTCAAATATCCTCTACAATAATTTTGCATTCAATATTACAAGCTTAAGAACAGAATTCCAGCCTAATATTTTCTTTTATCTAATCATCAGAGAACCAACTTAACTTTTAATAATATCAATATTATAATATACTAATAATTGTAAAAAATTTGCAATAATTATGCATTAGTACTTGAAACTCTAACAACACTCATTACTAAAAAAAGAGATATTATTTCCAATCCTTTGATACAGCATTTCCAGCTTTTTTTTTTTTTTTAAAGAGAAAGATCATGTCAAATTTATTATCCTTAAGTTCACGTTGACAGAAAATATACATGGGAATGTTTCCACCTTTTGTTAAAAGAGCAAGCAGAAAGCATGGTTAGGAAGGATCAAGGGAAGTCTATCTTAACCCATGGACTAAGGCCTGGTTCTGCTGGTTAATAAGCAGGTGAATGACCAGCAAAAGGTTAATAAATATACGCCTGGCTGATAGGGAAGGGATTATGGTCCTTTTCTTCTTATCATTAAATGTTTCCAGGAATACACAGGCATGAAGACCTTCCCAAAGAGTAAAGGATGTCATCTCTGCTGGCTGAACCCAGCAGAGCTCCTGCTGGAAGAGCCTGTAGGCAGGCAGACCACTGTCAATAAATTAACTGCACTTAAGTTTGCTAATAAGTAATAATTTGTTATACAAATGTTTTTCTTTATAGCGAAGTTAGGCCCAAATTCCAAACATAACAATGTCACACAAACTAGTTATGTTCTTTAAGATACACTAAAGTACAATAGAGATATTGACCTTCCATAACTTACCATACTTCCTCCATCTCAAGAAACTATATGTAACTCACTAAATAATTAAAATATATAATAAGGTAACACATAGACTATAGAATATTATGGTATGCATAATATAGGTTTATATCAATAAATATAGATACATACACATAGTATGTGAGACATATAGATATAGATATATCATATGGTACTGGCATAAAAACAAACACATGGACTAATGGAACAGAACCAAGAATCCAGAAATGTCCCATGTATATATGGTCAACTAATATCTGACACCTTAGAAGCCTAGACAGGAGCAGGGTCTGGATACGATAACTGGTGGTCCAGTCATCACAGTGAGCTTATGACCTCAGTAAGCTCAGACTCCAAAGTCCACATCAGTCTCTGTGATGCTAGAGCAGAGATTATAGACCATGATTTTTGTTTTAGTTTTTTTATTTTTCATTAATTTTTATTTTTTATTATTTTTGATTTCTCTTATTTTACTTTGATTTTTGTCCTTTGGGCATTTTTCTTTTCTTCTCTTTTTCCTTCATTTTTCTTTTGTCATTTTCCTTTTTATTTTATTATTATTTTCTTCTTTCTGTAAAAAGCCATGGTTTATATAGCCACAGATCCAGCCGGCCAGCAAAATTCCACCAAGCACACACAGTCTCTACAGGGGACACCATACACAAGACCATTCCTTCAAGTTTAGGAGAAGTAGCTCTTCCATCTAGTCCATAGAAACAAAGGCAGAAAGCCAAGCGAAATGAGGAGACAGAGGAATATGCTCCCAAAGAAAGAACAAGAAAAAACTTCAAAAAAATAACTAAATGAAACAGAGATAAGTAATATGTCTGACAAAAAATTTAAAGTAATGATTGTAAAGTACTCACTGGGCTGGACAAAAGAGTGGAAGAACTCAGTGAAATATCTGAAGAAAAAGATAGAAAATATAAAAAAAGAACCAATCAGAGTTGAAGAATATTATAATAGAAATAAAAAACACAGTAGAGGGAATCAACAGTAGATTAGAGGGGACAGAAGAATGATCTGTGTTCCAGATCATTGGTAATGGAAAGCACTCAAAGCTGAACACCAAAAAGAGAAAATAATTTGTTTAATGAGGATAGAAATGGCCAGAATTAGACATAAGAAAAGTATGAATTAAAAGATGTAAAATACAGCAACATATGCATAAAATGTGGAGGAGGGAGTAAATGTGGAGGAGGGAGTAAGGGAAAAGAAAGGGAAAAAGAAAAAGAAAGGTTTTTTTTTTTCTTTAGAATGTTCTTGAACTTAAATGATCATCAAATTTGTATAGACTGTTATTTACCTTGGGTATTATATATGAGCCTAATGGTAGCTACAAACCCAAAACTTATGACAGATGCACAAAAATTAAAGAAGTAGAATGGCTATTATAAAAAAGACAAGAGATATCAAGTGTTGGCAAAGCTATAGGGAAAAGCGAATCCTTGTGCACTATTGATGGAAATGTAAATTGGCACAACCACTGTGGAAAAGAGTATGGAAATTTCTCAAAGAATTAAAAATAGAACTACTCTATGATCAATCTCACTTCTGGGTATATATCCAAAGGAAATGAAATCAGGATCTTGAAGAGATATCTTCACTCCGTTATTCCTTACAGCTTTAATCACAATAGCTAAAATATAGAAACAACCTAAGTGATCATCAATGGATGAATGGATAAAGAAAATGGATAAAAGGGATCCCTGGGTGGCGCAGCGGTTTGGCGCCTGCCTTTGGCCCAGGGCGCGATCCTGGAGACCCGGGATTGAATCCCACATCGGGCTCCCGGTGCATGGAGCCTGCTTCTCCCTCTGCCTGTGTCTCTGCCTCTCTCTCTCTCTCTCTCTGTAACTATCATAAATAAATAAAAAAAAGAAAAGAAAAAAAAGAAAATGGATAAAAAAATATATATATATACACACACACACACAATGGAATATTATTCAACCACTTAAAAAAAGGAAATTCCGCCACTTGCAATAACACGGATGGACCTTGAGGGCATTATGCGAAGTAAAATAAATAAATTAAGTCGGACAGTGAAAGACAAATATTGTATGATCTCACTTACATGTGGAATCTTAAAAACAAGAACATGTAGATATAGAAAATAGGTTGGTGGTTACCAGAGGCAAGGAATAGGTGATGGATGAAATGCGTAATAATGGCCAAAACGTACAAAATTCCACTATAAAATAAGTAAGTCCTGGTGATATAATACACCATAGTGACTATACTTAAAATACTGTACTGTGTATTTGAAAGTTGATAAGAGAGAGATGTTAAAGGTTCTCATTACAAGAAAAAAATGTGTAACTGTGTGTGGTGATGGATGTTAACTAGACTTGTCGTGGTGTCCATTTGTGATACATACAAATATTTAATCATTATGTTGTACACTTGTAACTAATATAATGCTATATATCAATTATAGGCCAATAAGAAATCTTAAGGGTAGTGTGATTGTACAGGGATATATAAAACAGAGGAATCAAAAAGTCGTTAAGAAAAGAAAATGTCAGAAATGAGATAGGAAGCAGGCTAACATGAAGCCTGTTAAAAGCAAGTTACAAGCAAGTAACATAGAGAATCAAGAAAGATTTGTAAGATTTCGAAGAGAAAACAAAAACTGGATGCTAGATGTCAATGCCACCAAGGGTAAGAATCTTCCTCTCCAAAAAGCCTGTGGATTATTGGTGCAGAAGAAAGTACAATGCATTTAATGAGAGGGAGTGTGGATCTAAGTTCTAACTCTGGCATTTATCACTTTCTGACCTTTGCCTTTTCACACAAATAAACAAGGATAATATGTGCCTCAAATCCTTGTCTCAGAATATTGTGAAGTTCAAGATCAGACTGGAACAGTATCCATGCAAATGCTCCGAAACTGTGAGCTCAATACAAATGTAGGTCAATATTATAATGACTTATAATACACCAGGCAAGGTCAAACTATGAACATGTGATACTCCCAAGAGCTGTTGAAAATCTTAAACTGGCACCACCAACCACAATTTTTACAGGGGCCACCAAACACACTCTTGAATCCAAACTTATAATTAATTCCGAATGAATCAACAGACCACACTATTTCAGAAAAACAAACAAAAAAGCATCAATAGTGATTATTAATAGAAATACAAACATTTCTTTTGAATAATAAAAACTAAAAAAATTATCATACCTTTAATTGTGGAGATGGTGTGTTGAAACATTTTCGGATATTTTCAAATGATGCAGATTTTCTTAGGAAAAAAAACTGGAACAATCAAATGGTAAATATGCATTGACTTTAGGTACTATTTGGTAAAGTTAAATTTCATATGACAATTGACTAATGATAGCTGCTCAGGTGAATTAATGAAACGCAGAAATGCTCATTAAAATATATGTTCTTATTGATTTTTGAAGTCGCTGACTTCACAGAGAAAAGCAGAACTGAAAATCCATCAATTAACTTAGAAAAGTGTATAATAATGGAAACGATCTTATTTTTTAAAATTCAACTTGATACAACAAACACCTACCAAAGCATTCTGGTTGGTACAAGTGGCATAGGTGTGTATAAATGTGCCATAAATACCCTGAGCCATTACACCCCTTAGCAAGGAGGCTGCACTAGGGAGACCTGAAGTAACTACTGTCTCCTGAACAGTCACCTCTAATTATGAGCAGCCCCAACCTTTTACTCCACCAGCCCATACACATACCATCACTTACTATGAGAACTATTACATTGAAAGAGTTGGGAAATACTACTATACTAAATAGTGTAGAAAGTACAGAAAAAAATGGCCATGTTCCATATTCTCAACCAATATAATAGTGAGAACAGAAAGAAAAGAAAAACTGTAACCCAAAACAGCTGTGGCACTGACTAGAGATGGCATGAATGAATCCTGTGTAAAGAGAACATAGCATAGGGAGGGAGAGGTCAGTCCTCAAGGGGATGGGATCTGGATAGACTGGCTGGAAGGTGGAGCACAGCACTGGCCTGTGAAAGGCAGCAGATTTCCATAGACTGAGATAGACCTGAGAATATCCCAGGCCTATTCTGGGAATATATTCCCCCATATTAGGGAATAGCCTAAATGAGCACCTAGAAGTGTCAAAATGTAGGGGATCTTAGTCCCCACGGACTTTGGTGCAGATGAAGAACAGGGTACATGGAGGTTAGACAAAAGACAAAAGGAGAAGTATAATGGGAAATAAGATAGAAGGTATAGTTGAGGCCAGATTATGAAGCTCAATGAAGCACTTTGACTTTCTTTGGTAGGTGGAGTTCCTCAGTTTGAGACATAAGTGACATAATTATGCCCTAGTTTTATAGCAGGAGGCAGGAGGAGGATGGATTGGAGGCAGCAGCTACTAGAAATGGGAATATGTGATAGGTAGGTGTAAGTACTACAATAGTCCAGAAAGTATAAACGGCATTCCAAACTAGAAAGTGACATTCATTAGTTCAGTTATTTTTTATATGATGGCTACTGCTCTAGGTGCTATGGATAAAACAGTGTTGAAGAATGATATAACCCCAGGCTGGTGAAGAATAAAAAGATCAAACATGCATGAGGAGAAACATTTAGTAAGCGCTATAAGGAAAATAGCAAAAAGGCAATCTATATTAAATAGATACATTATCTCCTCAAAATAAAAGAAAGTATTACCTAACTGTATGGGGCAGTTAAAGGAGGAGGCATAAACATATCTTTAACCTAGGTAACTGACTAGAATAGGATTTGATTTGTCACAAGGCACTAAGACTTTCTATTATGTACCATTCAGCATCCCAAGATACCATCAAGGGAAGCAGAGGCCTGAAGGCAGTAATGAGAGATAAATAAAACTTTCTTGTTTGTGCCCCAAGAAGTTTGAGACATTTATTACATCAGTTATATATACTTCGTATTTTTCTTCTTCTCTCAACTTCTTCAATCACTATCTCTTTTCCCCCAATTACATTCATTATGTAATTAGCTTACTTGGATACACTACATTGATAACAAAGTAATGAGAATGAGTCTAATCACCATTTAGAGAATTCAGTTTTACTGTTTCATGGCCATAATCAATCCCCCCATTTGGTCCAAACATTCACAAACATGTTTTAATCTTGTAAGACCTAGGCAAGAAGTGATAAATTAATGCAAGACCAGAAATTTTCAAAATTTTAGGAAAATTCACAACAGATATTCTGCTACTAATTAGCAAATAACATCTTCTGTGTGTCAGAAAGACAACATATTTGAAAAAGGAGGTGATCACTGGATGGCTCAGTGGCTTAGTGCCTGCCTTCAGCCCAGGGCGTGGTCCTGGAGTCCCGGGATCAAGTCCCACATCAGGCTCCCTGCATGGAGCCTGCCTCTCTGTCTGCCTATGTTTCTGGCCTCTCTCTCTGTGTCTCTCATGAATAAATAAATAAAACCTAAAAAAAAAAGAAAAGAAAAAGAGGAAATGTGTCCTCAGAAAAGATACCAATAGTGAACATTCTGAGGCATTTCCCAGACTGAGGAAGCACCAAGAAATAATTTCCAGAACTACTAGAAATAATTTATCTGTGCTGTAGGAAAATAAAGCAACCAACTCACACTTTAGAATAAAAGTTGTACATACCCTAGAACTGCTGTGCTGATTTAAAATAATGACACTTTCCTTGCTTTCAGCTGAAAATCTCTCAGTTAAAATCTTGCTTGCTTGAACACTCTGCAATAAAAAGTTAACAGTTTTAAAATGTAGAGTGGAGTACTTTAAAAAGCCTAGGATCACTGTTACTTCATGGCAATATACATTATTACCAAAAGAGAAATGTATGAAAAATGTAGAAGTATAGAAAACATTTACCAGAGACACATTAAAAGTCCAGCTATAGCCTTAGCATTTGGCCCAAACCCACAATTGGGCTTCCCTGTTGACCATTAGCCAAATAGATAGTTCTACCTTATTTCTGGTATCACTAATCTTAGGAGCAATCAATGATACTGTGATCTTATAGGTTAGCATTGAATCTATTTAGTATATCAATATCAGAATTATGAATAAGACATACTATTTGGATTTATCATAAATATAGGACTATTCGCTGTCAAATATAATAAACATTCTAAATTCTATTTGAAATGAAAATCTCTTTAAATGTTTTATAATTCAAACTCTTTCCATCAATTAAGTTATATATGTCTGTGTGTGTGTGTGTGTGTGTGTGTGTGTGTGTTATTGTAAGGGGAAACTGCTGCAATCATTACAATTATCATTAAGAGTGTTATTCTTCTATCTTAGAATCAGTGATTTGGATATATAGAAACAACTAGCAGATCCAAGTTTGACATGCTGGTGTATTCATGATGAATTAAATCATTCTGCTACTTTGCTTAAAGGTTTAGGTCTCAAACAACCAACATTTCAAATTCAAAAAATATTTATTCAGTAGGAAATTAGCTCTTTAAAATACCATGAAATTACTACTGAGAATGGAATAGATATGGAGAAGCTATGGGTAATTTAGGAATCCCTAGCATTGATTATATTCATCTTCTATTGTATTTTTATAATGTAGCTATAGTACTGTGTAAGGTAAGAGAAATACTAAACATAGCAAAGGAATACTTGGGTTGCCATTACTCTTCAAAGATAAATTATGTGATATACAAGAGACTTTGGAACTATTTTGTCATAAGTTTACACAAAATATTCAAATATGATGGAATAGCACCTAGTGTATATTTAAGGAAATACTTTTAATAAAAGGACAAAAGCCTTAATACTGTATTTTACAGATATCAAAATAGCAAAACTGACTAATAATCAATGGTTACTTTTTTCTTTTCTTTTCTCTTTTTTTTTAAGAGAGGGAGAGAGAGAACTCCAGTTATTCCAAAGCATAAATAAAGAGAAATCTACAGCTAGACACATCATAGTGAAAATAGGGAAGAAAAGAGAAAAACGTAAAAGTAGCAGTTTTGGAGGAAGCAAGGAATCTATTGTCCTCAAAAAATTCACATTTAAGGCTCACTTCCCAACAGCAATAGTGGATGCCAGAGAATATTAGAACATCATTAGTGTAATAAAAGAAAACATCTGCAATATACATCATACCCAGGTATAATCTCTCTCAAGAATGAGCTAATATAAAGACATTTGAAATAGAAAAACCAAGATTTTCACCAATTGCAGTTGTCCCACTTCCCTTAAAGCAAATTCTAAAGGGTATATTTCAGGCAAAGGGTAAAATTATTCTAGGCCTCACGTTCTAAGATACTAGGGGAAAAAAAGGGAGGGATAAATATACGGGTAAAATAAAAGAAATATTGTACAAAATGATAATGTTTTTAGAGTTTTAAAAGATAAAGATCTACAAATATATCAAAGTAAGAACATATTAAGTCAAGAAGGGATAAATGGAATTGAAAGGTTTTAAAGTCATTGTATTTTCCTGGAAGAGTATAAAGGTACTGATTAACATAAGATTTTAATAAGTTAAAGTTGTGTATTCAGGGAAAGTATCATAAGAACAAGAAATAATATATTTATTTCAAAAATAGGGATAATGAAACACAATTTATCAAAACAGTTGAAAAATAAAAATAAGACCAGAATATAATACATCTAGACCACTGATTTAAAAAAAAAAAAAAGGAACAACAAAAAAGATAAATTTAAGAAAAGGAATAAATGAAGAAAATGAGGGATGCCTGGGTGGTTCCATGGTTTAGTGCCTGCCTTTGGCCCAGCGCATGATCCTGGAGTCCCAGGATCAAGTCCCACATCTGGCTCCCTGCATGGAGCCTGCTTCTCCCTCTGCCTAAGTCTCTGCCTCTCTGTCTCTGTGTCTCTCATGAATAAATAAATAAAATCTAAAAAAAAAAAAAAGATGAAGAAAAGGAAACAAAGGCAGGGTTAATAAAAAACATAAATTATATGTCAGGATAAAACAAAAAATATCAGTAATCACAATACTGATATTTAGGTATCAGTATTGTAAAAGGTAATCATGTTAAAATTACCTTTAAGACATAGGGCACACAGACTTTTGTATCTACATACCATTTCCCATTCAAAAGAACTTTGCACAAAGGATTCTTTGAGCAAAGGCCTGATTCCAGTTGGGATGCATGAAAAGTTCGTGGACCATCTTTTTATGCTAGAAAGTCCTTTTGAACCCTTTTTCTTCCAGTCATTGGGTATGAACCACCACCAGCACTGACTTTCTTTTCAAACACCTCTCTAATGGATTATACCATATCACCAGTTGGAACCAGTCCTGGTTACAAACCAATAATAGTCTTGCTACAATTCTTCCTTCTGTTCTGAAACTTCTGCCCACTCTCAATACTCTATACTCACATTTTCTAAATACAAAGGCAGAAAAATACATGCCCCTACTTTATAAAAAGAGTTTGGAAAATACTGCACTCATTACAGTATATTGCAGTGATATTACATATGACTCATATTACTGCCCAGCTGGGTCAGTTCAGTCAGAAGCAGATGCTACCAGTAGAGGCTACAGTGAGAGAGAGCAGTAGGAAATCTTCAGACTGTGACACAGTCAGACACCTGTAAAAGGGGAAGAGAGAGGAAGGAATGAGTAGGAAGAGCTTCAGATCACAGAACAGTTCTGAGATTCAGCCAGGGTGATGGAAAATTCCTGAGCCAAAGCTGCCTTTTAAAACAATCCTACATCAAGCAGGTATGGGTCAGCGCTAGCAGACCCCTTGTGTTCAGTCACTGGCTAGGAGCAGCCCAAGAAAAAATGGCCTTGGAGTGAATGCCATGACAGATCTACAGGACAGCAGCTGGAGGCTGGCAGTTAAGTATGTTTATGTCAACAGATGTGAGTATCACATTTTCATGGATGCCATGCCTACTTATGCAAATTAATATTCACCAGTCTTACACTAAGGCAATCTTTTATATACTCTATGAACCTTCTTATTTTAGCTCATTACATATTTTTTCTCAATAAAAGTATTATCTTCTTAAACAAATAAAAAGGAAATGCAAATATACACAAAAATCTTCCAAGATTTAAATTACTTATGTACTTTGATCAGAAATTCCAAATAGAAAAATACACTTATGTATACAAAGATATATGTGCAAGTGTGTGGTTCCTGGGAAGGTTGTCTTTGTTTTGGTTTTTGTTGTTGTTGTTTTGTTGTTGGGTTTGTTTATTTGTCTGTTTGTTTTGTTTCTTATGATGCAGCCTCAGCTGAGATCCTGTCCAAAACCGCATGAGAGATCTTGAACCAGAACCTCCCTGTTAGGCCAGAAACTGTGGACTCCAGATCCTCAGAAACTGTGTGAGATAATAATAGTTTATTTTTTTTTGATAATAATAGTTTATTGTTTTAAACTGCTAACTTTGGGATATTTCGATTTGCAGCAATAGATAATTAATATACCCTTCTAAACTGGGTTAGTGGCTTTTAGTGCCAGGAAGAGGTAAGGAAAAGTGTAATAAAAAAAATGTGGAAAAGGGGACTTTTTTTAAACAGGGGCAAAATTAGTATCTCTCTCGGTTCATAGGAGGGTCAAATAAGATAATAAACGTGAAGTACCTGGCATAGTGTCCAGCTCATAGTAAATACTCAATAAATGAGAATCAGCAGAAGTTATATTTTAAGCAAAAACTCAAAATGCAGAATAACATAGATTACATGATTCCATACATGTCAAAACGTTAATTTGCATACACTGGCATTACATAAATGAAAAAATGTCTGAAAGGATACACACAATACATTTAATAATAGTTAACTTCAGAGACGAGAACTGGGAAAGGACAGCATTCAAGGTGGTAGTGTTCTTTATGCCATACACAGCTGTATCATTCGAATTTTTTCTACACTAAAGTGTAGTATTCATATACTACTTGTGAAAGTTCTTAAGTAATTGGTCTTGTTACTCAGAATAGCAAAAACAATAGTATTACTAAAGAAAATAATAGTGGTTTAACAAAAGACAAAATAGACTTTTTAAAACAGACACCACAAAATAATAATAACCAAATTAACCATATGCTACTTAATGTGGTTCATCTGAAAAAAAAAAAAAAAAAAACAACGAAAAACAACAAAGAATTAAAATGAAAATATTCCTGAACGCAAACAGAAAAGAACACAGGGCTAGCCATAGTACAGTAGAATTCCAGCATTAAAAAAAGCCAAAGTAGGTCATTTAAAATTGATTAGAGACGGAATTGATAATAAAGGTAAAACATTGCTAAATTCATAATAAAGATAAAACAGCTTCTAATCACATAAAGTAAAAACTCCTGTTAACACGTGAAGAAATAGATAAAACACAACTGCCCTGAAAAATCCCCAACAGTGTTTTTTTAAAATTATTTAATTAATTTATTTATTTTCTTAGAAATCTCTACATCCAACGTGGAGCTTGAACCCATGACCCCAAGATCAAGAGTTGCATGTTCTTCCAGCTGAGACAGCCAGGCATCCTACACATGCAGTGTTTTTTAGATCAAATCAAAGAAATATGCTACATAAGAATGGAATAATATGACAATATAACAGCCATATCTATTATTAATTGTGCACTAACTATTCATTAGGCAATATGCTATATAGTCTCATTAAATTCTCAGAACACCCATTTTACACATAAAAAAACAGACTTCCAGAAACTAAGATACCAGTCAAGATTATCTAGAAAGTAAGTGGGATTCGAGTCCAAGATGGATTGGAAAGCCTATGCTCTGCTTAGTGCTACCACAACATAAAAACGGTCATGACTTAAAATACTTTTAAATTCATAGACAAATATTGGGACATATTGGTTTCAGAAGGAAACCATAAAACAAATACCAATGAATTCCAAAAAACTGGTATTCTAAAGAATATATTTTCTTATATAAATAAGGATAAAGAATAAAATTAAAATAATGCCAAGTCAAAACAGTTTTAAAAAAACACTTTCCCACATAAATCATGTATCAAAAAGATAATGAAAACGAGTACAGAAATTATTTAGAAAATAAATGAACAAACTATAAATAAAAATTTATGAAATAAGATCAAATTCTTACATGGAAGAAAATTCATGAAGGACTTATATTACTTTAAAAAATAAAAATGAATTAATTAAATTGTAAACCAACACAAGAAATTAGAAAAATGCCCAATGGGAATGTTAACCTTCTATAGAGAGCAGGAAGCCAACAACCAAAAATTTTTCAGAAAGAGAAGTAACAACAATTCAGAGGGGCAAAAATCGAATTAATCCAGAAGTTTTTTTTGGTCAAAGATGATAGGTTGAACTTATTTGGTTTTTTTTGTTTGTTTTTTTGTTTTGTTTTGTTTTGTTTTGTTTTGTTTTTTGGCTGACAGGCCATGATTCCTAATAACTAGGGGATCCTACATTATAAACTTTGCTAAAAAAATTAAATATGGGTTTATACTGGGGTGAGTATAGTAATTTGACAATTAGAGAAAAGCATTTGGGTTTGGGGGGTTGGTTTTTTTTTTAAGATTTTATTTATTAATTCACTAGAGACACAGAGAGAGGCAGAGACATAGACAGAGGGAGGAGAAGCAGGCTCCATACAGGATGCTCAATGTGGGACTCAATCCTGGGACTCCAGGATCACATCCTGAGCAGGTGCTCAACAGCTGAGCCACTCAGGCGTCCCCAGAGACTAAAGCATTTGTAATTGAAAACAAGAGAAGAGACCGAGTGAAACAAGATGGCGGCTCCCGTGGATCTGGAGTTGAAGAAGGCCTTCACAGAACTTCAAGCCAAAGTTATTGACACTCAACAGAAGGTGAAGCTTGCAGACATACAGATTGAACAGCTAAACACAACGAAAAAGCACGCACATCTTATAGATACAGAGATTATGACTTTGGTAGATGAGACTAACATGTATGAAAGTGTAGGAAGAATGTTTATTCTTCAGTCCAAGGAGGTAATTCACAGTCAGCTGTTAGAGAAACAGAAAATAGCAGAAGAAAAAATTAAAGAACTAGAACAGAAAAAATCCTACCTGGAGCGGAGTGTAAAGGAAGCTGAGGACAACATCCGGGAGATGCTGATGGCACGAAGGGCACAGTAGGAAATCTCCAGCCAAAGCTTCCTGCCCCCTCCCATTCCTGGCAAGGGCAGGTGGGGGCCCATGTGGAGAAACTTCTCTACTGCCCGGGTGGACTTTTTATTTGGATGATCTCATAACCCTGTGTTTTCTACTTCACCATGATACCCTTTCAGACCCCAGTTCTGTATTTTTTATCCTGGCTCTGTCTGCCACCCCTGTCCAGAACACTTTTCTTCCTGGGGGTGAGTCACAAACTCCCAGGAGAGAGAGATGGGAGCCATACAGATAGGGGAGCTCTGCCCAAGCCTATGAACTAGTTATGCTCCTTAGACCAATAAAAGGCATGTGTTCCCCCCACCAAAAAAAAAAGAAAAAGAAAAAGAAAACAAAAGAGGACAAAAAAATTAAGTTCATTTCTAAAAATTCTTTTTTAGGAAGAAAAAATTCTCAAAAATATGATTAGAAATGGGAAAGAAAATGATACATTAGAAATGGAGATTAAGACTGAAGAGAGACTTACAAATGCTGCATATAATTTATACATTTCAATCAAATAGATGGCTTTCTGTAAGAATATATGTTACCAATTGACTCAAGAGAAAGTACTTAACATTGAACAACCCAAGAAGAAGGAACCCTCATGCACTGTTGGCAGAAATGCAAACTGGTGCAGCCACTATGGAGAAAACAAGTTGGAGGTTTCTCAAAAACTTAAAAATAGAAGGGTGCCTCACTGGTCAGTCAGTATAGCATAGGACTCTTGATCTAAGGGTGATGAGTTTAAACCCCACAGTGGGCATAGAGATTTTTTTTAAATTAAAAACAGAATTACCATATGACCAAGTATGAATCATTTGGTATTTACTCAAAGAATGTGAAACACTAATTGGTATTTACTACTGGGTACTTACTCAAAGAATCTGAAACATTAAATCAAAAAGATCTACATTCTCCTCTATATTTGTTGCAGCATTATCCACAATAACCAATTTACAGAAACAGCCCAAGTGTCCATCAATAGACGAATGTATAAAGATGTGGTATATATGTGTGTATATATATATGTATATATGTATATGTATTTATGTATATATACATATATATACACAATGCAATATTACTCAGCCATAAAAAAGAATGAAATCTTGCCATTTGCAACAATGTGGGTGGAGCTAAAGAGTATTATGCTAAGTGAAATAAGACAGAGAAAAACAAATACCATATGATTTCACTCATGTGGAATTTAAGAAACAAAATGAACAAAGGAAAAATAAGAGAAAGAGAGAAAAACTAGGAAAGAGATTCAACTATAGAGAACAAATTGATGGTTATGCAGAGAGGGGAATGGGAGAATGGGTGAAATAGGTGGCAGAGATTAAAGAATACGCTTATGAAAAAAAAAAAAAAAAAAAAAAAAAAAAAAAAAAGAATACGCTTATGATGAGCACTGAGTAATGTATAGAATTGTTAAATTACTTTATTGTACACTTGAAACCAGTATAACACTGTATATTAGCTATACTGAAATTAAAATAAAAATAAATTAAAACAAATAAAAAACATTGAACAACCCAAACATTAGAAAAGAAAAAATTCCTTTTTTTCAATGAGTTAAGCATAAATTTATTCCAATATTCTTCTGTACATATGTTTGCAAACATTTACATCTTAATGAAGGACGATGTTACTTGAAAGGTTATTAAACTCAGCTTAGTTTCAATGAGCTAAGCAAAGGACTATTTTTTAAGTTTTTGTTTAAATTCCAGTTAGTTAACATACAGTGTAACATTATAGAAAATAAAAAATTCTAATTATCAATTACCTTCCCAAATGGTTCAAATGTCTCCATGAGTTCTTCCAAATTTTCTAGATTATTTTTATGCTATATCAATTTCAGAATATTTTTAAAAATGAAATGTTACCCAATTAACTTAGAATAAACCTAATAAGAGAGTCCAATGAAGGATAAAAAAAGACATTTCATACATATTTCACCATGAATACATATTAAAAATAAAATATTGCCTAACAGAATTCAACATAATATTTAAGCATAATACACCATGACCAAGTAATCTAAAAAATGCAAAGATGTTTCAATATTAATATTTAAAATAGGTCATATATGAATGTGATTCCATCCCTGCCTTTGTTGCAGGGAAGCTAAGATGTAAATTGATTATTCCATTTCAAGCAACAGCATATATGGACAGACATTTTTAATTTAATTTTACCTCTAACTCTATTACACTATTACCCTTCTTAAGTTCTCTCTATGATTTCTTCAAATTTTGTTTTATTGTTTTCAGATATGAGTTTTAGTAAGGTGCCTAAAGTCCCATACAAATAAAATAATCCTAAGTACTATTAGAAATTTATGCACAGTAATGTCCATCACAGAATTTTTTAAAGAAGAAAAAACTAGGGCAGCCCCGGTGGCTCAGCAGTTTAGCTCAGCCTTCAGCCCGGGCATGATCCTGGAGACCCAGGGTCGAGTCCCACGTCGGGCTCCCTGCATGGAGCCTGCTCCTCCCTCAGCCTGTGTCTCTGCCTTTCTCTCTCTCTCTCTCTCTCTATCTGTGTGTGTGTCTCTCATGAATAAATAAATAAAATCTTAAAATATATATATATATATTTAAAAAAAAGAAGAAAAAACTAAAAAGGAAGAAGAAAAGGGGAGGAAAGAGATAGGAAAGAAGGAGGAGAAGGAAAAATTTTTAAGGATGAAAGAAAATGGACCAAAAGGTAGGCAGTTATTGTCTTGCAGAAGAATAACAGGTGAACTGGTTTTCTTCTCTTGATTTTTCTAATTTTTAAAATAATCAATATAACATAAAATGAGAGCAAACACTCTGTAAGGGAAGAAGAAACAAGAGTCATAATGTATTGGGTGATGTCAAGCTTTTTTTAACATTAACTAAAAGTGCAGTTTAAAAAAGCAAGCAAAAATGACATGAAGATCTTCTAAACAACCTGAGTAGTTCTATATCTTGGAACTTTGGTCAAATAAAATATTTTTTCAAAAAGAAAACAGAATAATCTTTACTGGTGAGGTAATATGGATAAGTACCATCCAGTCATTCTTAATTATGGCAATTGCTGTCTGACAATTTATAGAACAATTGTCCTGTAAACTTTCATGCCATAATCACTATACAATTTAATTATTAAACAACAACAGAAAAAAAAATAAACAACAGAGAAAAGTCATTCTGTGTGTTACCTCATATTTTGAATATAGAGTTTCCTTCATAATAGATACCGGAACAGAGAATTTGGGTGAAGTTGGATTCCAAAACAACTTTGTACATTCTGGATAAGCAGACACCTTTGAAAATAAAATAAAAGGCTATTAGAAACTAACAAATGATCTCTAATGTAAAAATCCAAACTCCCATCAGAAGTGTTTTAACTGGCCAGATAGTGACTTGATTGGTTCCACAGCCTCTGAAAGTCTGAGAAAGACAACTTTTCATATCCATCAGATTATCAGAAATGTGAAGTTGGCAATTCCAACTGATGCCAAGGATGAGGGGAAACTAGTACAACCACACTGGAGGCAAGCTGGCCATTTCTAATAAAATAGAAAATGTATATGCCATATAACCCAGTAATTTCACTTGCAGAAAAATATTCTAAAAAAAATCTAATATATCTAATATATCTCTAATATGCATGAAGAGATATGCACAAGGATGTTCATACAGCATATGAAATAGCAAAACACAAAGCCCGATCTAAATGTCCATTACTTGAAAAAATGGATGAATAAAATACAGCATATAACTAACGCTATCAGGCTATTCAAGCCCCAAAATTATAAACCATAGATGAATCTTAGAAGCACAGTACTGACAGTATAATAAGCAAATTTTGGAAAGATGCATACAAAATAGCGTTCTTTATATAAATGTCACTAGAACACAAAGAACTGTAGTATTTATTATTTAGTGTCACAAATATATCTAATAAAGTATAAAATAATGGACTAAAAAATCACAATTGTAACAGTAACTGCCCTTGGTTAAGGAGGAAGAGAAATGGAATTGGAAAAAAGTATAAAAGGACTCATTTTTAAATTTTCTTTTATTTTAAAAAATCTGAAATAAGCGTGACAAAAAGTTAGCATCAATTCTTGATAAAGTGTCCCCAAGTGTATGTTAGTTTGGTTTCTATAATTGTTTATTCAAATTTTTTCAAAATAAAACTTAAGCATAGGTGAATTTTTAGGAAGCTGAAACTATTCTGTATGATACTGGAATTGTGGCTATATAACATTATGCATTTGTCAAAACCTACTGAACTTTAGAGCACAAAGAGTGAAACTTTTGTGTGTGCAAATTTTAAAAACTCATTTAGGAAATCAAGAGGAATCCCAGGATGGAATGCAGAATATAACATAACAATCTAATTCTATTAGAAACATATGAAACAACCTCACTGAAAGGAGTAGGGGGAAAAGTTGCTGACCTTAGTAGCTTTGGAAATGAATGTAGTTTACAAAAGTAAAGGCAAAAGAAATTGTACATAACACTGTACTTTAGTTGGTGAAGTTACATCCTACAGAAATATGGTATTTCTATACGGGAACTGAAGAGTTAAGTAAATGGATGGAAGATGGTAGAAGCCAGGGTTATCCCTGTTGGATTAGGAGTTTAGAAAAAAGCAAGGGAGGATGATCACGTGGTAATGGATTAGAGTTGGAGACATCAGTATGAACTCTGTTTAGCTTAATTTAGGCACAGATGGTTACATGTAGAAATATTTACAGGAGTTAGTATATCATACATATTTCCTTGCTGTGTCAGCTAAGAAGGCCTGGAAGCAACATGCCCCAGTACCAACAAGCACACCTAATGCCTAGATCTTGGTTTCTAATCACATTCTCCAATAAAGTGAACTGTGATTTCTTGTGTAAATGGTTTATCCTATGGACTGGGGCAGGAAATATAAAAGGTGAGCCTGTTTTTTAAAAACAGTGTTTAAAAAAATCTCACTAACAAATTACCACTGGGTGGTTTAAACTAACAGAAATGTATTCTCTCACTGTTCTGGAGACTAGAAGTCCCAAATCAAGTTGTAGGAAGGCCCATGCTCCTTTGAGGGCAGAATCCTTCCTTGCCTCTTCCTAGCTTCTGGTGGTTGCCATCATCCCTTGACATTCCTTAGCTTGCAGCTGCACCATTCCAATCTCTGCCTCCACTGTCACATGGTCTTCTTCCCTGTGTGGTCAAATGGCATTTTCCTCTTATCAGGACCCCGTCCTATTGAATTTAGGGCCCACTCTAAATCCAGGATTCATCCCAAGATTCTGAATTATATCTGCAAAGACGTTATTTCCAAATAAGGTCACATTCACAGGTACTGTGGATTAGAACTTGAACATATCTCTTTGGGGCCACTATTTAATCTAATATTATCATATTAATAATAGGGAAAACAGGAAAACAGGATGTGTAGTATATGGCAAACCTCCATACTACCTTTGTAATTTTTCTTTACTCTAAAACAATTCTACAAAATAAAGTTCATTATCAATAAATAATAATAATAAAGCAAACAATAAAAGAGAAAATTATTTTTAAAAATAGAGACACTGGGGTGCCTGGGTGGCTTAGTCCTTTGAGCATCCAACTCTTCGTTTCAGCTCAGGTCAATCTCAGGGTTGTGGGATTGAGCCCACATCAGGCTGTGCATTCAATGGAGAGTCTGCTGGAGATTCTCTCCCTCTCCCTCTTCCCCTCCATAAAAGGAGGCATAAAAACTAATCAGGCATTCATGACAAAATCTTCAAGAAAATGTGATAAGATTTTAAAAATAACAGCTGTTTGAATGCATGGTATAATTATTGATAATTATATTTCTATTGACTTTTAATAATACTTAATTGGGCTATTCATGTTCCCCAAAAAGATTTTTCACGAGAAAAATGACCTTATATAATTTTAAAGTATCAACTTGCAAGCATTACTGTAGCATTAACTATGAAACCTTAAGAGTGACATCTCCTGGAGTGTGGGTGTTACACAGACTTTTTAGAATAATACACAAAGACCCAAACACAATAAATAAAGATCCACGATTACAAGATGACACGGAGTCTTGACCACTTTTATTTCTTATCAGATATACTTCAACTATTCCATAAACTTGATCACATTTCCTATCTACCAAAAGAGTATTTAGAGAAAAATGGATTTTGCAGTTGCCAGGTTAATTTGTTCACCATATAAATGCAAAATTAAGTTTCCATCTCACTGTCCTCTGTTTGCTGGGCACACTGTGTCACTCTATGCTGTTACAGACATAGAGCCAGGAAGTCCTTGCTAAAAGACGAACAAAATCTTCTAAAATCAGCTGACAACTCTTCTTCCAAAGATCACCTAGAAATTAAGAAGATTTCAGGCATTCAAATGATAGGACACATACAATACAGTAATTCCTTCCATGTAGTAGATAGACATCCAGCAGTGTAAGCCTCCAGAATAAAATCATTCCCCTAGAATTAAGCAAGACACACTCCTCTAGGTGGGAAGAGAGGAAAATGTATCACTAAGCAAACAGCAACTTTGTGATCAAGGAAAAGTCCAGGTGCACTGTCAAGAGGGCATTTATCAAATTAAACTAGTGACGAAACACTCATCCTGGTAAATTGATTTCCCCAGCAATGCTCAGAACTTTCTAAGAGAAGAACTAGGAAAATGGTTAGAAATGACAAGGTTGGTAGCTGCTAGTTCTTAAGAGGATAGAGACTGCACAGCAAATGGAATTACCATTAAGCAACCAGCTTGACTTGGTATAATAGCACCTGCACAGCCCCTACCATTGCTATGTATATTATAACCCAACACAATAACTCCTGTTCATGCTGATAAGCCAAGGTCAGAACATTCTGTTCACTAAGGGAGAGAGACATGCAAATTAGTTCCTTGTGGTAAATTAAGCTTCATATAAGCGAAACATAAGGATGAACAAGACTTTTCAAAACGTGGTTTGAGACTCTAAAGAGCTCAAGACCTTTCCAAGAGTCTTTTCAAGACCTTTTCAATACCTTTCCATGCTTGAAAACTACTCCCTCAATTATATTTAGAGCCTACTTTCCTTTCCTCTGTGTTGAAGTTTGCACTGATGGTGCCAAAAAAAAATAAAATAAATCAAGTAAAACTGATGTCACCTTAGCATGAATCAAGGCAGCTGCACCTTAAAAATGCCCCCAGAAAGCAGGTAAAATTAATTTTATTACATCTCCACTTTTAAGTACACATCTTTTTTTTTAAAGCATACATATGCAACCAAACGAGAAAACACATAAAGTGTTTCTTTGGTCATAGTGAAGGAGGATAGTGGTTTCAAGGAAAAACACATGTGCTGTTGTTAGAGTTGTGGCCTGAATTAGCCACCATTTTCATTTGAGAGGACAGACATCAAACTGTTCATTCAGACTTTAATATACAGAAAGCATTTTCTTGAGAATGAATGAAGAAATCCTGTCATTTCCAATAAAACCATTGAGAGCATGTGTGCCCATGAAAAAAATTAAGCTTTTAGTAAAAATTAGAATTTTGGAAAATTCCCAAGGTGTAGGAGTGCTGACCACACTGACTCCATCTTTGGCTCTCTATCTTATTCAGGCCTGCACAGTAACCTCCCCCAGTCCCACATATTCCAGGCCATATGGAGGTTAATGTATACCCTGACAGGAACGTGGGAAGGCTTATTCTGATCTTCCCTGGAGTGCTGCATATAAAGCTCCACTTTTTAGTAACTAGTAGAGATGACTGGTACACAGATGACATCACTTTAGATAACTACCCTTTGACCTCACCTCCACGCCCCTCACTCTATAAAAGCTAAGGATTAAGGTCCATCCAGATTGAGGTCCAGATTGGACAAGAATAGCTGCGTAGTGTCTGAGTCATTTGTGCACCCAATCCTCTGTCGGTAATCACCCTGAATAAAACTGTGTGAATAGTATGGAGTGGTTTGCTTTGTTTTTCAGTCTCACAGTGACTTCTCAGCCTGGAAGATACTCTACTATCCCTCCTCTACTTTCTAACACAATGGTAAAACATTTTTCTGATAATATTAAAAATAAGATATATTAATATTACATATATACATAGTGAAATGTATCTACATTTGAAGATCTACATAATGAAGAACAAATATCCAGTGTACAATGCTACAAAATTATAAATGAGTAAAAAATCCACTCAAATTGCAAAACAATAGATTTTAATGTATCAAGATATGAAAAAGTCATTGACACGGCTTCAGATTTCAATTGCAACAAATATTTTTAGCTGCGGGAATTTTCACTTAATACATTCTCTTTTAGCTACACAAATTATCATTCAATATTACCTTTATAACTAAGTTTAATTGCTCTTTTTTTTTTGCTCTAATGAAGACAATTTTTTATTGAACTTTTTTGTTTTGAGATAATTGTAGATTCACATGCAGTTTTAAGAAATAATAAAAAAGATCCCATCTATCCTTTACCCGGTTTCCCTCAAAGGTAACATCTTACAAAACTATAGTACAATATCACAAACAAATATTGACATTAATACAGTCAAAAACATTTTCATCACCACAAGGATCCTTCAGGTTGTCCTTTTACAGACACAGTCATCCAATGCCCCCATCCTGAAATCCTAGAAACAGCTAATCTGTTTTCCATTTCTATAATTTTGTCACTTCAGGAATGTTATATAAGGAAACCATACAGCACGTAATCTTTCAAAATTGGCTTTTTCAGCATAATTCTCTGAAGACTCATCCTTGTAGTTGTATATATCAAGAGTTCCTTTCTTTTTATTGATGAGTGCTAGTTGCATGTTCAGTTAAAAAGAGGGAGGGGGGCACCTGGGTGGTTCAGTCAATTAAGTGTCTTACTTTGGCTCAGGTCATGATCTCCGGGTCTTGGGTATATAAATAATTTATACAACTCAACACCAAAAAACAAACCAAAAAAATCCAACTAAAAAATGAGCAGAAGATCTGAATGGACATTTTTCCAAAGAAGACATACAGATATCCAAAAGCCTCATGAAAAGATGCTCAGCCTCACTAATCATTAAGGGAAATGCAAATCAAAACCACAAGATATAATCTTATCCTTGTCAGAATGGCTAGAATTAAAAAACAAAAAACAACAAATATTGACGAGAACATGGAGAAAAAGGAACCACTGTGCACTGTTGGTGGAAAATGTAAATTGGTATAGACACTGCAGAAAACAGTATGGAGGTTCCTCAAAAAATTAAAAATAGAAATACCATGTGATCCAATAATTTCACTACCAGGTATTTGCCCCATTCCAGCCTCCCTGGTCAGCAAGGAGTCTTCTCCTTCTCCTTCTGCCCCTCCACTCCACTTGTGCTCTCTCTGTCTCTCTCACAAATAAATAAATAAACTCTTCAAAAAAAAAAAAAGACAGATAAAACCCACATAAAAATTATTGAAATCTTCAATAATTCTTAAGATTGTAAAAAGGGTCCTGAAACCAAAAAGTTTGAGGACTCTAGAGAAAAGTAATAGTCAAAGGAAGTTCTTACTTCCTCTCCTGTGAGTTGTAGATAAGGTTTGTGAACACGCTGTCTAGTTCCTTGTGTCCATTCAGGAAGTACGACTGGTGGTGGTGGAAGGACAGGCACATATTCTTGATTGTGATCCACAACAGGAATTCCTTGCAGTATTCTATAGTATGATAAAAACAATAAACTTTAAACTTGTTTATCAGTGAGTGAGACTCACTGATGAGTCTCACTTCATATCTCTGCTGATATAAGCACACTAGCATTTGATAACTGTCCTAGGCAGAAATCGTGTAGAAGTGAGATAATCAGAAATGGGAAATAATTCAATATAATTTATCTTTGGTTCTGTATACATTTTAGTAGTAACCTTTACGATGGTCTTATTATATTGGAGTAATAAATTCAACCTGTGAAAACCTGGTTTACAAGAGAACTTTCTGATCACTAAGCCGTTTGCCGCTCTAAGCCCACAGGAAATGGTCTCATTTCTTAGAGTGAGGTAAAAGCATCAGCCCAGGCAGGACTGCCTCTCACATTAAAGCTTTCTCTTCTTGAATCATATATCATGTCAGGATGAACGAAATAACTATGGCATTAAGTCTTTCCTTCTAGGCTACAAACTCTCTCTATATTAGGATATACATGAGATACAAAACTTATAAACAAAAGCTTTAATTAAGCAAAAGAGATGAGCTAAATGAAAATTTGAAGGCAAAATATATTGACTGACAAACTGCTTAAAAATACATTGAATTTGTATTAAATCTTGTATCAATTTGTACCAATTTTTGCACTTACTGTAAAAGAATATAAAATGAGTACAAAATGGGCCTGCACCAACTATAGCTACATCAATTTCACATGGAAGTATTTTTTAAGAGTTTATTTATTCATGAGAGATACATAGAGAGAGGCAGAGACATAAGCAGAGGGAGAAACAGGCTCCATGCAGGGAGCCCGATGTGGGACTCGATCCAGGGGCCCCAGAATCATACCCTGAGCTGAAGGCAGACGCTCAACCACTGAGCCACCCAGGGATCCCTCACATGGAAGTGTTTAGAACCAATGTTACCTCTTTTTGATATACCATTGTATGAACAATCACTTTATGAGCCATCAAATATGAAGATTAAGAGTACACAAGCCTCCCAACTGACTTAAGTTACTTAATAATATGCTGAAACCCTCAGATCCTATCATACCAGCTCTTAAAAAAACAGGCTCATGGAGATATGGCTTGCCAAAGGAGAGTCACAGAGAAAAGTCACCTATCTCAACTAGTCAAAATAATTTAATTCAAAGAGAAGATAAAGTTCAACTGCCAATATGGTGAATATAGTAGACTGCCACTCAACACCCAATTACCCTCCTTCTAATGTGCTTTCCTGAACTACTGAGATAAAACTCTCAAGCAGCCAGCCACTTAGATATGATTTAGGATCCACTAATTTGAAATTTTTCTCCAGACTCTCCCTACTTCCCTCTTAATTTCTACAGAAAAGAGCTAATAATCCTTTCTTGAGTTCTTCCCTTTAGGAAACATCCTTTCAGACTAAAAAAATCTCTCATATCCAACCTCTCCCTCATGCCTAGCAGGAATCCCCAGTTCTGTTCATTCTCCTTCTTCTTTTTTTTTTTAAGATTTTGTTTATTTATTCATGAGAGACAGAGAGATAGAGATAGAGAGGCAGAGATACAGGCAGAGGGCGAAGCAGGCTCCATGCAGGGAGCCTGACGTGGGACTCGATCCGGGGTCTCCAGGATCATACCCTGGGCTGAAGGCAGGCGCTAAACCGCTGAGCCACCAGGGCTGCCCTATTCATTCTCCTTCTATGGTGTCTCTCCTGTCCATTGCATTTTCTCTCATTTGAGTGCTAAGATATCATCTTTGCTGGTTCCTCACTTAGAATCTCTCTCCTCCAATCTATTCTATATACCCTGCCAGGGATGTCATCAGCCACCCCCTACCAAATACTTTAATGACTACACATTGTATAAACCCAAGCTCCTGGGCCTTGCCTTCAGGGTCCTCCATAGTCTGGGCAATATCTACTTGCCAATCCTACTTCCTTTCCCTAACTCCTGGCCAACCTATATTCACTATGCTAAAGGTGCCTAAGGTGTCAAGATTACTAAGGGGCAGTAGGGAAGACAGGCAAACCAAATGACAATATAATGCAGCTATAAAAATGATGAAAAGAAGGCTTTCAGATTGCAATGCATTCATGACACCTTTATAAATCCCCCTCTACCTGGTATAAATTCATCTTTCCTTCCTAGTTTTCCTGCTGCATTTGACCTGATTTTTCATCATAGAATGTAGTATTTTTGATTCTGTGTAACTTTTTCACAGTAGACATAGACTGGTCTGAAGAGAAAAGTGATTCTTATTCATTTTCTACCTTCTGTGGATGCAAATGTAGTAGGTACTGAATAAGCATTGTTGTATTTTGGCACAGCAAAAAAGTCTCACAGCCAAAGCCAGTCAGTCCCACACTCTGTCCTGGGGAACTGAGAATCACAGGTCAGTATGATGTACTACAGTGGTTCTCAAAGTGTGCTCCCTAACCAGCATCATTAACATCACATAGGAACTTGTTAGAAAATGCAAATTCTTGACCCTCATTATACTTAGTGAATCAGTGTCTCAGAATGGATCCAGTCATCTGTGTTTTAACTAGCCCTGTAGATGATTCTGATGTACACTGAAGTTTGAAAACCACTAATGTAAAACCATTGTTGTATTACTGAAATCTTGCCTAAAACAACCTGATCATTAGAGTATTCTGGGAGTTTGTCAATCTATAGCTTCTCAGATTTCCTCCTCTAGAGATTCTAATTCAGGGGGTTTGGGATAGAACCAAGGAACTGATACACTTACCATAGACTCCAGGCAGTCCTTATCCAGGGGAAAGCTAAAATTCACTGATGTGGTGAGAATAGCTTGCTTTTGGAATGAGGCTAAAACCAGGATTTTAGCCCCACTTTGGCCATTTGCTGTGTTATGTGGGGTACATCACTTTTCCTTCTTACATCTCAGTTTCTTCATCTATCTATAGCAACAGTAATCAGGTCTTTCAGGATCAAATGTTTAGAAATAACATATATGAGTTTGCACACAGTGCATGATCAGTATGTGGTTGATATTACAATTAGTATTGCTATTTACATTGAGGGTATTGAATGAAGGACACATGTCCACCTCTCTCAGAGTAAGTTAAACCTCTTTCCCTGGCTCCTCTGGGCCAGAGATATAAAATGTATTTCTTATTGTAGATTGCTATTAGAGAAGCTTGAGAAGCTTGCTCTAAGCTGTGAGTACTTTTTAGAAATCTCGGCATACATATTCTATGAGTTACATAAAAGTGAACATGAGCTACCTCCTGTGAAGCAAAGAGAAGGGTTCTCCCTCCAGGACCCTTCTGCTCTCCTTGCCGTTACTCTAACCAAAAAAAGTCCTCACCACCACACCTTTACTATCCCTTCCTAATGAATTTATCTTGCTCCCTGGGGAAAAAACCTAGAAGAGGATTCACAGGATGGGGCTCACAGCTGTTTTTATACAATTCAAAGAAAATGCATACAGGGATATTTTATGAGTGCTTATGTGCAAAAGTTTTGCCAAAAATGTACTTACATGCAATAGGATACTCTATTCCACACAATGGTTTTTTTAAGTGCTTATAGTAAGCCACTAAATTGATTTCACAACCCCCCTAAATCTACAATTTAGGAAATAGTAATTTACAAAAAAATGTTGTTTGAAAAGCAAACTCCTAGATCTAGAAAAGACTTAAAGAGTTCATCTTCTTGAAAATTATAAATAATTTTCTTTAGTATAATCTTAAAAATTTGTAGCAGAAGTAATAAACACTTAGAATACTTTTTAAAAATTCAGGGAATATAAGCTTAATAAAATAATAAATCTAAAGAAGAATAAGAGGATAACTATACAGATTTTCTCTTTTTTTACAAAATTATGATTACGGAAGTGGGGGATTTTATTTTTAATCACTGTAACTTCATTGTTACATGCAAACAGTGACATCTGGTGGAATGACATTGCTTTGCTTTAAAAAAATTTCAGCTTTCACATGCTGAGTTATGAAATCAGATAAATGTTCAAATAATTCCTGTTCTTATATTTCCATCTAAAAGAAAAAAACACGAATCTAATATCTCATCAAACACTGATAGTGTATAGTAAAATGACTTCTAACATCCCAATCTGTATTTTTTTAGATATGCTTAAAGCTTACTTAAGTATAAGGGTTATTTGTTAAAAATGGATTTAATTGCGGTTACTATTGATTCTACTTCTAACTCTGACACCAACTGTGATTCAGGGTGAAATTTATCCTCAGTTTCCTCATCCATAAATATGAGAAGGTTAGGCTAGGAGAAGAGTTAAGATCTCTTATGGCTCTAAAACGTACTTCTGTGACACATCCCCAGCTAGACCTCAGACAAGCACAAGTCTTATGTGCTTTGTATATTTTAGGTCATTGCTGGATTATGTACCAAGGAACAAGGCCAAGTAAGGGGTGGGGGTGGGGTCAGGATTAGACCTAACCATTGGAAGACAATGCAGGAAATGGGGCATAGTGGGGGAAAGTCAGTTCCAGATACCCACATTGGAAGAAAACATAGAGCATAAGATAGAATACAATATTCCAAACATAGTATGACAGACCAGGTGATGGTGCACTAGAAGTGGCATCAAAAAATTCTGACATAGGACAATGGCACATTCTAGTGGGGGGCAACCAGTAATGGGGAAAACAAAACCAGGTAGTATTCAGTGAAAGCTTTCAGTAATTAAGTAATTAATATCAGGGAAGTCTACCACAGTTAGCAAGGCCCCAGCTCTGGCCTTGTACTCAGAAATAGGATTTCAATTCTTTTTTTTTTTTTTTTTTTTAATTTTTTCAAACTTTGTATCTTTTTTTTTTTTAATTTTATTTATGATAGTCACAGAGAGAGAGAGAGAGAGAGGCAGAGACATAGGCAGAGGGAGAAGCAGGCTCCATGCACCGGGAGCCCGACGTGGGATTCGATCCCGGGTCTCCAGGATCGCGCCCTGGGCCAAAGGCAGGCGCTAAACCGCTGCGCCACCCAGGGATCCCAGGATTTCAATTCTTAAGAGGGAACAAGCAACATAAGAACCTCCACCCTAATATAAAACAGAAGCCTTACTTCCAATGTTGCATCACAATGGATCAAATATAAAACATCAAGGTTAGGGGTGCCTGGGTGGCTCAATTATGTGTCTGCCTTTGACTAACGTCATGATCCTGGAGTGCTGGAATGCTCAGCAGGGAGCCTGCTTCTCCCTCTCCCGCTGCTTGCCACTCCCCCTGCTTGTGCTCTCTATCTGTCAAAAAAATAAATAAAATCTTTAAAAATATATTAAAAAATTAAAATATATATATATTAAAAAATAAAACACCAAGGTTAAATAAAATATCCATATCTCAAACTATTCAACTAGAGCTTCTCAGATTCTTTCTAGCTAATATCAAGATTGGTTCCAACAAGATAAGAATAGTATTCAGAATGAAGCCTGAAAAGAAAAAAATGAGAGGATCTGCACAAGTTCACAAAATAGTGGGATAGAATGGTAACTATATTTAGAACCAAAGAGATGTAGGTCTGAATCTTAGCTTTTATCATCCCTATATACAAGAACTAATCACTTAATCTCTAAACTACATTTTCTTCATATGAGAAATGGAATGGTTTTATCTGTTTATATAAAGTTGTTGTTAATACTAAATTATATTGGGACACTTGGGTGCTCAATTGGGTAAGCATCTGACCCTTGATTTTGGCTCAGGTCATGATCTCAGGGTCCTGGGATCAAGCCCCATGTTGGGCTCCATGCTCAGTGGGGAGTCTGCTTGAGGATTCTCTCTCTATATCCTCCAACCCTTCTCTCCACTCATGTCCTCCCCTTCTTCTTTCTTCTTCTTCTCTCTCTTAAATAAAGAAATCTTTTTTAAAAGTGCTAAATTATATAATAAATGCACCTCAATGCATTTTCTTTTTTCATATTCAAATATCACCACAATACTTAGAAGATTCAAATAAAATCTTTGAAATGTAAGCACACTATATATAGTTAATTTGTAAACTATATGTAGTAGAGATAGTAAGCCAAAATAATTATTCATGTGTATTTCAGTTTCAAAATAAAAATCCTCAAAGGAATATAAACTGCAAAAGCAACATCTTTAATATCATTTTTATAAGATATATGTATATATAATATATGTACATGCACAGAAAAAAAAGGCCTAGAAGTATCTTTGCCTTATAGACAACCAATGGAAAAGGCTGGCCTCAGGTATAATAGTTAAGAATCACAGAGAAAATATGTAGAGGCAAAATTATCAGAACCTGGTCTGTCCTACTCCCAACAACTTTCAGGATTCTGAATGACTAAATCAATAATATTAAACTGTATCTTCTGGTGCTCCTACTTAAGATCTAAACACAGTATTCTAATGTCTCCAAGATGAGCAGTCAGAAAATGCCAGGTAAGTCTATCTGGTAATAACTTTAGGCAACCAGAAATGACCTATCTTCATTCAAAGTGTGCAGTGTATACTGTAAAGTATACATAAAAATCAAATATGAGTTCTGTGAAGAGAGTCTGCAAAGTATAAGAAAGAAATATATCATTTAAAAGTTATATGAAGAACATACTTTAGAAAATAATTTATTAAACAACTCAAAAAGTATTTTATTTTTTTTAAAGATTTATTTGTTTGAGAGAGAGTTTGTGTGAATGGGGGAGGGGCAGAGTGAGGGGGAGTGAAACAGATACCCCACTGAGCAAGGAGTTTGTCTCAGGGCTGGATCCATCACAAGGAGACCACGACCTCACCTGAAATCAAGCATGCATTGCTCAACCAACTGAGCTATCCAGGCACCCCTCAAAAAGTGTGTTTGAGGGGATCCTTGGGTGGCTCAGCGGTTTAGCCCCTGCCCTAGGCCTAGGGCATGATCCTGGGGTCCTGGGATCGAGTTCCGCATCATGTTCCTGCATGGAGCCTGCTTCTCCCTCTGCCTGTGTCTCTGCCTCTCTCTGTGTGTCTCTCATGAATAAATAAATAAAATTTTTTTTAAAAAAAAGTGTGTTAGAAAAAGTGTGCTTGCTTGACAAAAATTTATCAAATAAATTTTTTCAATTCTTTCATGAAACATGCAACAAAAGTTCAGATAAGACAAAAGACTTAGATTTTTCTTAAGACAGTAACAGAATTAAGAAAAAAAGAAAATGCTATAGCAGTATTAAAATGGTAGTTAGAAGAATTTTTTAAATTTATAGTGCAGAAAATGAAACAATTGATATGGAACAAAGGTTTGGGAAATGAATGTAAGCAAAGTGATGATAAATGTAGAGGATAGATAATAAAGATCCAACATATGGCTAATTGATAAACCTGAAGAAAGTCACCAAATAAATAGAATGGAAATACTATTTAAAATAAGATAGAAAAAGTCCTAAACTGAAGAGCTGTATTTGCATATTAAAAGGGCTTTCTTTGTAGCAGGAAAAAAAAATTTTTTTAGGGAAAATTAATTAAAAAGCAATCCACACCCAAATATGTGCTAGTGAGATTATTTAAGCCAAAATTTAAAGTCCAAGAAGCATCTGGGAGGAGTGGAGAAGAAACAGATTACTTGCAAATAAACTAAAAGCAGGCTGGCTTCAGATTTCTATCTCATAACATTAGATATCAGATAATAATACAAATTAAAAAACACATGGATAAATATTGGCAAATATGACAGATTATAGGAAATAGCCAAGAACTAAAACAAGAAAAAGGGAGAGAATATAAAGCAAGATGACAAGAGTAATATCAAGTATATCTGACATGACAATAAATGAATAAGGGGTGATCCAACCTATCTTAAGAAAAATTGATTGGCTAAAAAAAAACATTACAGTCTATGCAATCTACAAGTGACACAATTAAGAACAGTTAAAAATAAAAGGGCAAATATATACCATATAAAGCAAGCAAAAAATAGGACAAAGTAGGGTTTCACTTTTTATGGAATTAGTGTACAATTTATAATGAAAACAAAAAGACCACAGTCAACAGTTTCTTTAATTTCCTTCCACACACACACACACACACACACACACAAATTGTATATAATCATATTTCTGTTTATATATTTAGTTCTACCTCCTTTCAGCACATAGAGCACTATCTCATTCTTAATCATGATTGTAATATATCTCATCATTGGATGTACCGTAAAAAAAATCTTCCATTGATAAACACCCAAGCTGTTTCCAGTTTTTAATTATTATAAGGACAATGAACATCCTTCTGCATGAATCTTAGTAAATGATAGTCATCAACATATAAATAATATTTAAAACTTTGGTAAGTAGGGGAGAAAAGAGGTCCTGTATAAGTTTGGGCAGTCCAATGTTTTGAAGTCAAGAGATAAGGAGACACCAACAGTAGACTTAAGAAGGCAGAAAGGTAGAAGAAGGTAGACTGAGAGGCAGAAAGAGAACCAAAAAAGAGTATAATCCAAAAGGTCAAGAGATTAAAGTATTTTAGGGAACTGTGCAACTGTGCAAAATGCTACTAAAAAATCAAGTTGAGAACTGTATATCTTATAGCAAATCTTATAAGGTCATTCTTCCTCAAAAAACTCTATCAATGACTTCCCAGTACACTGAGAATAAGAATCTCTCCAAGACCCCATATACATGCCCTCACACACACATACAGAGTATCTGTAAAATCCTACATGATCTTATTCATGCCTTTACTCACCCTCCATTACAACACTGCTCCTCCTGTTCTCCAATGCTAGACTTCTGATTCTTAGATGAGTTCTAACTGTTCACAACAGGGACTCTCAAACGTCAGTGTACATTCAAGATATCTGCATTTCTAACAAGTTCCCAAGTGATGTTGATTCACTCTCCAGGTTGCAATGTATCATTTCCTCAAACCTTCCAAGATAATCAGGAAATCTTCCAAATTTCCACAGCACCCTGCACATCTGCATATTAATTGTTACATTCTGGATAAGTAATCTACCACCTATTTTTCTGCTAATCTCCACAATTCCCTGAGGGCAGAGATTATGTTTCTCTTGCTAGCAGATGCTTCCCTAGTGGGTAACTATGCCTGCCACACAGTAGGTACACAAAGATATTTGCTGATTGATTTAAGTGATTATTCAGATCTCTCTTGCTTGACATGAAAAGATAATTATAATACAATTTAAGAAATCACGTTACGAAACATTAGGTACATAGCATTATCCCCATTTTCTTCTATGACATTTATTTGTATAGATTAAAGTCTGGAATCACCTATTTAAGAATGTAAACAGTATTGTCTCTGGATGGCAAGATTTTGAATTTGGCAAATTGTTTTGCATTTTTTTGCAAATTTGCTAAAGTGTTGTATTTTTATTATTTTGTAACAAAATAAATGAAATTAAACATTAAATTCTGACATTTAATCTTTGGTTTTCCAATTGTTGCACTTGCTGCTGAACTAACAGTCTGTCCACATCTTTTCAAAATGTGACTAAGAATTTCTCTTGTAATTTGAAGCCAGGTGGAGGGTTAGGTCTGGGATCTATAGCCTAAGTACTACTTACCACCAGGAAGCTGGCTATAAGTTGAACCTGACGTGAAAAGGTCAGCCAATGTTTGTAAGACAGCATTTTTTGCCAACTCTTTCTTTATTGATGGTGGATCAACAAAATACACAAGCAATTTTACATAGACAAGTCAGTGAAATAGAACATAAGTCCATAAATAGACTCAGTAACACATTGGAATTTAAGGTATGAGAAGTTGGCATTTCAAATTAGTGAGGAAATAGGATTATTTATGGAATAAATGATAGGCAACTGCTTTGTCATTTGGGAAAAAATAACGCTCATTATTCTTACCAAATTAATAACAGATGGATCAAGGAAAGCTATAAAATTACTAGAAAAAATATGAGAAAATACATTTATGTTTAAGAATAGAAAAGCCCTTTCTAAAAATGATAACAAGAATAGAACACATGTGAAGTGATTGCTTGTTTTTATTACATAAAATTAAAACTTCTGGATAGCATAAAACACCACAAACAAAATTAGAAAGCAAAAAACAAATTAAAAGAAAATATCTATTACCTATAACAAATAATTAAAATCTTTAAATAAAAAAACACTTATAAATCAATAAGGAAGAAATAACTCAATAGAATAGGAATTGATAATTCTCAAAAGGAGAAAAATAGCAAAAAGACATCTAAAAGTGTGCTCACTCTTACTAAAAATGAATAAAAATATAATAATAAAAAGATGTTTCCTCATCAGATTAGAAAAAATCAAGAAGATAGACAATTAATTGTTTGATAAGGGTGAAAGGAAATGAACAGTATCATAAATCACTGATAGCAGTAGAAGTCCATATAATTTTTCTGGAGAAAAGTTGCATCAAAAAGTTTAAATAAGTCCACACTTGGAATCTTCTTACACAGTAGCTTGGTTAAGTTAGTAAATAATATGAAAATATCTAAATGTTCACATATAACCTTGGGTGAAAAATCAGTCTATAGAATTCTATACATGGTTTAAACAAATTCACATACAAAGGATGTTAGAGGGCTATTCACCAAACTGTTAACTAATCTAAGTGTTTAAACACTTTTCATGTTTCACCTTATTTTAAAACTCCAAATCTAAAATTCCATGCTAAGAATTCTAACTAAACAACTATAAACTTCTCTTTAGAGCACAGCAACTTTAGGGATGCCTGGGTGGCTCAGTGGTTGAGTCTGCCTTTGGCTCAGGACATGATCCCGGAGTGTCAGGATCGAGTCCCATATTGGGCATCCTGCATGGAGCTTGCTTCTCCCTCTGTCTATGTCTCTTCCTCTCTCTGTCTCTGTGACTTTTGTGAATAAATAAAGTATTTTTTAAAAAATAGCATACAGAAACCTTAAGGGAAAATTATAAGCAATATGAAATATTTTTTATAGTTCTCATCAAAATTGCTATTTAGCAAGATAAATGTAAGTTTGAACAATATATTGTTATTTTAAATAAACTTAACTATGTACCTATGCTACTCCATTAAAATATCCTTGACTCTTAATCCTAGGAAATAAGCTGAGGGTTATTGGAGGAGGAATGGGGGGACAGGTAACTGGGTGATGGACATTAAGAAAGGCACGTGATATAATGAGCACTGGGTGTTACATAGAACTGATGAATCACTGACCTCTACCTCTGAAACCAATAACATATTATATGTCAATAAATTGAATCTAAATTTAAAAATTTTTAAATACCCTTAGTGTTCACCACAAATAACAATTACTATATGCAGAATTAGGAAAGCATTAAAATGATATAACCACAAAAGTTGTTATGCTTTGTTGTTAACTATTCATCACACAGAAAAACCAAAAAATCACCAGATGAAAGGGGATTCATTTTGTGTTTACAGTTACCTTTCTTGAGAACACTTATTAGTGCAGAAAAAATTATACATTTCTCCGAACTTGTAGGCTCAGCAGACAGATATATTTTGAAAAGGTTAAGCTATGTTTAGCAAGGTAATCCTCAAGAGATGGATGCCAGAGAATTAAATATTCAGTACTTAAATTAACTTCTTATTTGGTACTTAGGAACAAATTGCCAAGAATTATCATCATCAAATAGAACATTTATTGACTCTCTTGGAAAAAGAATGATCTACTTGAAGAAAAAAAAATTTAGAATTGGAAAGGAACCAGTATTTTTAACACTTTGCATGACTAATAGAAGCTGTAACTCCTCAAAATATTGCTTAGCTTACAATGCCAATAGAAATTATTCAAAATAGTAGTTCCATGACTACTAGATTATATTTATGTCTTTTTTTCCAACTCGCAGCTTTAGACTTAAAAGATATTCCAACAGTCATATAGAACTGTTACTTTCTACCAGAGAAGCAGGAAGTTTTGAAATTTCCAAAATTCTTCACATGTAATTTGTTTCAAAAATTTCAAAACACTTACTGATAAATCATAACTAAAAGACTTCGATGTAGAAGATTAAATTAAATCCTTGAAAAATATTTTTGCCTCAACAGAAAATAAACATGAGAATAACCTTCTTTTAGGAATTCAAATTGAATTTCATTGTAATTACTGAACACAGGGAAACCAGATGATTTTAAACCATGAAAGAATGCAATAAAATATTACAATTCTTACTAAAACTCAAGTTTGAAGAAATGAGCTCAGAATAAACCATGAAAATAGTGGGTAAGTTACTAATAATTTTGTGATAGCTCATGTAATTAAAAGTGGTCTTTTAAAATATGCTCATATTTTGGGATCCCTGGGTGGCGCAGCGGTTTAGCGCCTGCCTTTGGCCCAGGGCGCGATCCTGGAGACCCGGAATCGAATCCCACGTCGGGCTCCCGGTGCATGGAGCCTGCTTCTCCCTCTGCCTGTGTCTCTGCCTCTCTCTCTCTCAATGTGTGTGTGACTATCATAAATAAATAAAAATTTAAAAAAAAAGAGAAACTTTAAAATATGCTCATATTTTAATGAAGTATTTAAAATATAATACTTAAAATGTTTCTATTTAAATTTAACTTAGTATTTAATGTTCTCAATATTCTCAGATGTGTAGTAGATGATGTTTCAGGATTATTCCTATCAGCTCTCCTGAAAAGCAAGAGACTTACAAATATGCATTGTCTTTTTTTTAAGATTTTATTTATTTATTAATGAGAGACACAGAAAGAGAGAGAGAGAGAGCGGGTGGGGGGCAGAGACACAGGCAGAGGGAGAAGCAGACTCCATGCATGAAGCCTGATGTGGGACTCAATCCTGGGACTCCAGGATCACTCCCTGAGCCGAAGGCAGACTCTTAACTGCTGAGCCACTCAGGCGTCCCATGAATATGCATTCTCAATGGGCAGGTGATACTGTCCCCAATGGGGTGAAAGTTGTTGCCTGGGTAGGGAGAGGATGAAAGCTTACTCTTTTTATGTATATGGCATACATACACATACACACAGACATGCATATAAATGTATATATGTATTTGTGTGTGTATGTGTGTAATAGATACAGTCCCATAAAGAGATGCAACATTTATCTAGGATATTAAAATTTAATGGAGAAGGGCAATTAGGAGGAAAAGTCTAAAAGCCCTCCTTAAAGGAGTGATAATGAAAAAAAAGTTTGAAAAACTTTTTCAAAACATAGCTTTGAAAAAAACTATGTTAGACACATCTGTATTCTTATCACTATCCAAAGACGAGAGCTTGGGCAAGCAACCTGATATTACAGAGCCTAACCTTTTTCAAGAATAAAATGGAAATTATGACTTCTTACAGTTGAAGAC
The DNA here is from genome assembly GCF_011100685.1 of Canis lupus familiaris. Classification (NCBI taxonomy): domain Eukaryota; kingdom Metazoa; phylum Chordata; class Mammalia; order Carnivora; family Canidae; genus Canis; species Canis lupus. Next base: position 16,347,225 of record NC_049229.1, on the reverse strand, counting down.
TTACAAAGAAAAAATGCAAAACATACCACATAGTGTTAGGAATGTAGTTTCTGCTAAATAAATGTGAGCTCCCTTCCCTTTTCTCCTCTCTTTTGAGGATGTTATAAATTACATGCTCACAAAAGAATATTCAGATGACAAGAGGAAAGTGAGACATGAAGAGAAATGGAAGAAACTCCACAGGCAATGAGTTTTATACATGATCACTGGACTTAAGAATGTCCAATGGTAGTGTGAAATCTAAAAGGATGACTTTGTTTTGTTTTTTAAGTTTTTTTTTTAATTAATTTATTCAGAGAGAGAGAGAGACTGAGAGGCAGAGGGAGAAGCGGGCTCCATGCAGGGAGTCTGACGCGGCACTCGATCCTGGGTCTCCAGGATCAGACCCCGGGCTGCAAGCGGCACTAAACCGCTGCACCGCCGGGGATGCCCTAAAAGAATGACTCCGAATCTCAAATCTGTGATTTTCTTGATTGTATAAGCCTAGCAAAGTGGTTTGATTTTTATGAGTCACAATTTTCACATCTGTACTCCAGAGTTGTTATGAAGAACAAATGAGCTAAGGTATGTGACACTTTTTGGTAACTAGACACCACTAAACTAAGGTTACCTTATAATAGGCCACTATCTATGTTATTAATAGCTGGAAATGAAGACACTGTCCAAGACTGTACATACTGGGAAGTAATGGAAAAGGACAAAAACTCCTCTCTCATGTCTAAATACAGAATTGAATCTTCAAAATCTAAACCTCAATGGCAGAATTTCTTTGATAGTTTAAATCCAATTTAAAAGAAAATTACCAGTGGAACTCTTACCTGTTTCTTCGCTCTTCATCTGTAAAGTGACCATCTAAGAAAGAGGTTCCCAATATCGCAAGCAAAGTATTGTGACCTTTCTTGTCAGCTGTATGGTACACTCGAGAAGCCAAGTGCAAGTTAACAGGCAGCTTCTGGGCTGGGATAGTGGTACACAGATCATGAAGGGTAGGAGTGGGGTAGTCTTGCAAAATTCTGCAGCAGAAAAAAAGAAAGTGGACTTCTTTGATCATTTTGTGGTCTTTTGATATAAAATACATTGACATTGACAGTTTAGTTTAGGCTCTAAAATGGGTGTCTAAATGTATGGGATTTAAAAATATAATAATGGTTTAATGGTTTATAACAAATTTAATATCACCATTGACCAGATCCAACTTTCTGCTGACAATCTCAACCTATATGACTTACAGATACCCCAAAAACAATAGGTCTATAAACAAACTCAGTGTCATCTCACCCTAAATCTCTTCCCTCCTGATTTCTGTAACTCAGTTGGTGATGCTATATCTAGCCATCATGCATTATGTCTTTGCTACTCCGAACAAATGCTAATGTCCCAGAAGAAGTAGAACAACACAGTACATGATCTATTAACCAGCATCAATAGAACCCAGGTCTCTAAGTTTATGCAGCACGTTCCTTCCCACTGTGCTAGAAACTGCCTCTCTCTTGCCTTTTCAAAGTAGAGAAGAAGGCATGAAGATCTTTTTTTTTTTTTAGATTTTATTTATTTATTAAATGACACAGACCAAGAGAGGCAGAGACATAGGCAGAGGGAGAAGAAGAGGGAGAAGCAGGCTCCACGCAGAGAGCCCGAGGCAGGACTCGATCCCAGGACTCGATCCCGGGACTCCAGGATCACGCCCTGAGCCGAAGGCAGGTGCTGAACCGCTAAGCCACCCAAGGATCCCCCATGAAGATCTTTTTAATTCCCATTGTCACTTGCCATCCAATCAACAAATACATACTGAGCACCTACCATGTACTACTACTAATACTCTGTGCTCGATGATTTACACACATTCTCTATAATTCCCACAATGAACTTACTATATGGGAGGTATTATTATTTTAGAGCAGGTTTATTTTGGATAGGTCATAAAATTAGTAACTACTAAGATCTAAATACAATGCTGCAGACAAAAGTGGTGTATACACCACTTTTTTTCCCCTATTACTGCCTGTTAATGACCCCTGAGGTGGAAGGAGCCCCTTTCCAGTACTACTCCATCCCCACCTTCCTACTAAAATTATATTCTAAGCTTTAACCAAATGATGACCTTTTCATCAAATCAAATCAAATGAACTTTAGATCATGTTCTCTAGGACCTCCAAAACATAGTAGACAATGTTGATGATCCTTCCTGAAATTGCTCTTTGTGAGTTTTCTTAAACCTGCTATCCCAGCTCTCCATCTACCTCTCAAATTCATCATAATTTGATTTAATCACACCATTTTCTTTCTCCATCTTCCAAACTGGGTATGACTTCCTAGGCTGAACTCCTCTTTGTACATCAGAAAAGCAAGCTTAGATGTTTCAATTGTTTTTGCTCCTGTGCTAAGACCTCCCAGATTTCATCTCCAGGGTGACTATCTCACCTTACTCCCTGGCCTTTAAGATACAAAACACTGAGCCATCTTTGACTTCTCTTGTCTTCACTTGCACATCCTATGCAAAATTGAGCTTCTCTGCCGCCCAGGGCTGCTGCTTCTCCCTCCTCACTTTCAATATACTCCGGTCAAGGTCTTCATCACTTAGGCCTGTGTCAGCAGGGCTCTGCCAGTCAAATTGAGCACCACTCCCTCTGTTTCTTCCTCTCTTCAATTCCTCCTGCAAAATTCGATCGCACTGGTCTTTAGATACTCCTTTGCCCAGTGTAACGGTTCTCTGGTGTGTGCCGCATTCATCTAATTTCCTCTCTCTAAGTTTCAAGGCTCTCCACATCTGGCTTTCCTTCTAACGCAGGGGTTCGAGTCATACCGCCTCTGTTCAAATCCTATTTAAAATTACCACTAGGTCATAAGCAAGCCAATTAATTTATTTATACCTTGGCAAATTGGAAATAGCAACACTAGCACATCCTGAATAAAATTACTTTAATAAAGAAAGGAGTTGAGAACAAACTCCTTTGCTTGCCAGAGGGGTGGGGGTTGTCAGAGGGGGGCGGGGTGGAGGAGTGGGCAAAGTGGGTGAAAGGGAATGAGATACATCTGCTTCCAATTATGGAATGAATAAGTCATGAGAATAAAAGACACAGGATAGGGAATATAGTCAGTAGTACTGTAATAGTACTGTGTGGTGACAGATGGGAGCTACACTTGTGGTGAGCCTAGTATAACATACAAAATTGTTGAATCATTAGGTCATATACCTGAAACTAATGTAGCATTGTATGTCAACTATACTTCAATACAAAAAAAAAAAAGGAAAGATTGAATGCATTTAAAATAGTGTCTCTCACATGGCAGATATTAGCTATTATTATCTGTCTCCAGGACAATTCAGGAGGGCAGCAATACTTGTTAGTTCTTTCAATTATGGATCAAATGCTGTCTATCCTTTTGTCCACATTTAAACATCCTTCAAACAATACCTCCAAGACAAACTTCTCTGCAAAATTGACTGCTTTTTTTTCTTTTTTACAAATATCTCTTTTCATACATTGCCTTCTTCTTATGCCACCCCTTCTGACCCTTTATCTAATGGGTTAATGCCAATCTGCCTATAAACTGCTCCTTATATTCTGGATAGTAGCATAATATAAAGAATATAGACTTTAGAGTTGGATCAGAGTCTCAGTTCTAACATTTTCAAGCTCTATCACTGGCTTCTCTGAAGGTCTTCTGTAAGATGAAAATAAAAATCCCTAACTATTAAAACAAATCTCTAACTATTGCCTTTGTAAAATTGAGAATAATAGAGTCCCTAGCCTATGGAAGTCTCAAGAAATGCTTGTTTAATTTTTATTGCTATTATTACTAATGTGTACTAGACAGCACCTAACCCATTACTAGGCACAATATGGATATTATTGAATCACAAATAGAGAGCAGTTTATATCGTTTCCAAAACAAGAACAGGACATAAAATCTGTACATGTTTAAGTAGGGTAAGGGGTGAGGGAAGGTAAAACTAGAGTATTTGGAAATGCCTGAGACAAAGAAACCTAAATGGAGGAGTGAAAATAAGTGTCCAGAAAGCCAGGGATACTAGGAAAGGAGTGGAGAAGAAAGGGGAGTGGGGAGAAAAAGGTGAGCTCTGATGTCAAGCTCATCTATATCATCATTCTGTCTAGAACAGGTCTTGGCTAATGGTATGTACTTGAGATTACATTACGATTTTTTTTCCTTGAAAAAGCATCACAACCAATCTGAATTCCTATACTTCCATCATACTGTAATAACAGATTTGAAAGCAAATCTCCCTAGGTTATTGAGCTAAATAACATTACATTTCCAAAAAAACAATTTAATCTGGAGTCTAGTCACTGGTGAGTAAAATTAGGTTAAAAAAAAAAAAACCATTTAAAGGGAAAGGAGCAGTGAATCAAAGATTTTCAGAAATATTTTTCCAAAATTCTCTTTCATTATACAAATTTCCTAACTATCAGGTTTTCATTCCTCTACATCTTATTCTTAATTCTCTCTAATGGAAATTTCTCATTTCAATTTCAATGAATTAACACAGTATTATATCTATCAAAAAGATCTACAAATATTTTTGGCATGCTCGAGAAAGGCTGTATGTTTTTATAGCACACTCCCCTTAAACAGGACTATTTGTCATTCTTTGAAACACTAAGACATAAAAAAGAAAAGACTCTTGACTCTGTGTGTGGCCACACTACTTTGCTTAATGCACTAAATGCAAGGTTTTTTAGGAAAAAAAAATCAAGAAGTTTCTGCTTCATTGGTAATCTGACAGTAACTATTTATTGAAGGTAAAATACTTGTTGTCTGCTGTCACTATTTGTTTTAATACATAATCTTGCTAACTAAATGAGCTTAAAGCAATGCAGATAAGCAATGGCATGTACAGGGTCACTTAAATGCCAATTCAACTCTTTCATAAACTTTGGAATTCTTTTCCCATGAGTCTATTCTCAGCTACTAAATTGTGAGTAATATCCATTTACAAAGTTTAGGCTGGCCATAAAAAGGTTGTCTTCCATGTCCAGCACACCTTTCAGTGCTCTAAGCAACAACAAAAGCTAATAATTAAAGCTTCTTTAAGTCCCAATAAAGAGTCAAATGAACAAGAATCTAGAATAAACCAACCCATAAAAACCAAGTGGTAAAATAAGGAGAAAACCAGTTTCAACAAGATGATTGGCAAAAGATAAACCCATAAATCTAAATCGCTTTTACACATATGATTCAAAATTGTAGTTGTACCGCTGAATAATCAGAATTTCTACTAAAAATTGAGGGGAGGAGGAAATAAAGCATGAAATTGCAGTAGAGAAAAATAAGGTCATCTAAATTACCAAATTGACTGGCCTATGAACATTTTGTGTTGGGTTGAATTTTATTTTATTTTGCCATTACACAATTAACCAATATAATAAGCAGTTAAGACAAATTAGGCATTACTGTGACAAAAAATATCAGATCTAACATGTTAACATTTAATTTTCCTTAGTCTCACAAAGAGCTATTCTTATTCTAGTTATATCATTTGTTGTATCACTCAACTAAGCACATTGGCCAAAAACAGTAATAGAAGTGTGAAGTAGAGCACATATATCCTAACCACAGTATCTGACACTAGCTCTTCCTATGGGAAAGTTTACCTTAGGTCTCATATATGAATTTCCAAAATATTTCATTTTCCTTTAAAAAATGTACTTTTCAGTATTAAAGCTACTAAATAACTTCTCTTTAGATAGTAAAATTAGTAAACGTAAGGAAGTTACTTTTTCTTAGGTAGTTTTTGATCCCACTGGGGTTTTGAACACCTTATTTGTCTCTGTTGTGTAATTCCTAATTTACTTTTTTGTGTTCGCTTCACTTCTTTTCCTCTGATTTGCAAAAATTCTGATGATTTCACCTTCAAGAAAATATAAAGATATGCTGTTAAGGAAAGCTGTAACATGAGAATTAGATCTTTCTCCCATATTTAATGGTCTATCTTATATTTGAACTCCTAATTTCTATGTATATTTTATAACAGAATATAAATCATAAGGTAAGTTGATATTTTCCTCTAAATCCTTTCTTAATTATATATACATATATATATGTATATATATATATACCTTCATAGCAATAAAAATACCATATTTATAATATTTTATTCATTGCCTTAAAACTATTAAAGAAATATAAAATTTTTCCCTCCATAGATCTACTCTTCTTGGTTTTTTTTTTCCTAAGATTTTTTTTTTTTTAGGTAATTTCTACACCCAATATGGGGCTCAAACTTAAAACCCCAAGATCAAGAGTTGCATGTTTCACCAACTGAGCCAGCCAAGCTCTCCTTGGTTGGAATTTTTAATAGAATTTTCCCTTAGTCTCTTAAAATTTGGCATGACTACTAATTACAAGCATAAGCCAAAATGAACTTTAATGCTTTATATAACTATTTGAGCAACGTTTACCAATTTGTACTTCTTACAGTTGTACTCTTTTCTATTTCTACTGCTTGGGAAAAACCAAATGCATTTCCATCTCTTAAATAATTGCCTTTTAATCATTATAGATATTAGGAGTACTGTTTTCTGAGATTTCCTAGAAAATTTGCAGAATTCGTGATAATAGCTCATCTAAAGATATTTTTTTCTCTGTGGGATACTCTGGGTTTTTTTGTTTGGGCTTTTTTGTTTTGTTTTGTTTTGTTGAGACTAGATTTAAGGAAGAAAGCAGGGAGGTTTTCCTTGGGAAAAGCAGAGAAATATGATTGAGTAAGTAGAAAAAGGCCAGATAAAGGGTGGTTCTTGTAAATGAGGTAGAGATTTGGGCTCCCTGCAGTAGGAAGGAGAGAGCTACTGTAATTTCTTAGGTAAAGAAGTGATAATGAATAATGAAAGCTCAGAGCACAGACCATTCCATCTCACCACCCAGTTAATGTCTGAATTTCCCCTACAGTTTCTCCACCAAATGGTCATCCATCCTGGCTTGAACATGATGGGGAACAGAGGACTTGGATATATCCAAAGGCAGCCAATTTCTCTCTGAAATTCCCCCAGTTGTTTGCTTGTTATAGAGCCTAACAACTTTCATCTACCAGTCTCAATTCAAACCTCCGGATCATACAGGTATAGTTTAGCTTCTTCCATCAGACTGACAATCAAATATTTGAATACAGGTGACTTTCCTGGGCCAGCTTTTCCCCCAGATACACATCACCAGTCCCTTCAATTCTATATTACGTGACATGTTTCTGAAGTAGTGTGCTTTGTCATCTTGAATGCTCTCTGCCAAATCATTTCCAATTTGTCAGTGTTGCTCCTGGGATTGGATACCCTGATCTGGGCACAACATGTCAGGTGTGATGTGATCAGATCAACCAGAAGAAAGATGATCTTCTTTTATGGTATTCATCAATCAGCACAAACTATGACTGCACTTGTCTTCCTATCACAAAACTAAATCATAGCCTAAAACTCTGAAGCCTTTCACATTTGCTCTGAGTCATGTCATCCCATATCTACGCACTTAGCTTATAGACCAAAGGGCAGAACCAGACATTTATTCCGATTAAATTTCATCTGAGATCTGACCAACCAAATCTTATCAATCATATTTGGATGTTATCTACAAATCCAATTAGTAAATCTTCCATAGTCTTATCCAAATTATTAGGAAATATGCTGAATTGGACACAGCCCTATCACAGTCTACTACAGACTTTTGCATAAATGATTACAAATCCATCTAGGAGTTCACCTGATTGCAGTCTTGTCTACAAAACTATTATTGGGAGTTTGATAAATTCCATTGCATAAATGGATTGCTGAAATCCAAAGGCTAATAACAATAACTAACGTTTAATGAGCCTTCTTGTAGGCCAAGCTCTTTACCATGATAGCCTTTCACTGAACTCCAGGTCTGTTACTTTTCTCATGCTCAATCTAGTAAGTCTAAAAGAGAAATGAGATTGGTCTTCTGTGGTTTGTCCTTAGGAAACTCATTCTGGCTCCAAGTGATTACTGCTTCCTCTTAGAAGCTGTATAGAAGGGGGTTCTTCTAAGGTTCTTTCAATTCCATTAATGATTCATTTAATCATTTCAGAGTTTTGTCTAAGATCAATACATATATTACAGAAACCATAACCCTTATCCTTAAAAAAATAAATAAAACTCGGATTTGCAGTTGCCAGTCCTCAGGCTTCTAGCTTCTCTCCCACTGCAGCACCTCCTCAGAGCTGCTGCTGACAGGGATGCAAAAGGCTTCAACCTATCTGAGCTGACAGGCTCAGATATCTAAGTTAACTCTTACAGTCTTTTACCAAACTTGGGCTTCAAATTTCTTTTTCCCTTCTTTCTAAGCTAAAGATTATTCTTTTCATCAGATTTGAGAAAAGCAAAGTCCAAGTTTATCAGCTTCCTTTTCTCTTTATCATATTTCTGTTTATTTAAAACCTCAACCTTTTTTCAAAATCAAATTAAGGCAGTCCTGTCATATGTTGTCATCACACTATTCATTCATATTGATGGGGTTATCCTACCTATATTCTCTCTTTGCTCTTAAACTAATATGAAAAAAATACTTTTTTATTCTTAGCATGATTCACAGGCCTCAACCCATTCTGGATCTTATGCTTTTTGATGTAATTATTATAGCCACATGTCACTTTTATATTTATCTATGGATCTGTATTTATCCTTTCATCTTTGTATATTTTTAAAACTCTGAATGCAATAGATCACTCATAACTATTTTTGTGAGAATTTGAGGGGGTTTAGGGCATCCCGCATCTCTTAAACTTTCTTCCAGTTGGAATCTCAAGACACGTGGTATCTATATTTTTACAGACTTTTTACCCTTTTCCCTCCTAAAATTCTCAATAATCCTCTCACAGGCCCTTGTGTCAGTCATTTTTTCATGGTCACTATTACCTGATTTCTCTTTTTTATTTAATTTATCTAAGTCATGTTGGTCATGACTGAGAACAGAGTCCTAATAGCTTTTATTATACTAATGAGCATCTAAGAGTAGAAGTGGTCAATAGAGACTGACCAGATTCTCTGCTTGTTTGCTGAATGAGGCCTTCAGGCATATATCTGAGCAGTCCTGCACTATTCCTTTGTCATACCTCTGTGCTTGTTCAATTTGCTGTATCAAAAGAGGTCTTTTTATGCCCCCAGTCTGGCTTGGCTTGCTGGAGTATATTATTCCTCTTTCCTGTGCCAAAGATGCTAGAGACTAATTTTATGGCCTCAAATGTCCAGAGTAAAGTTCATGAATTATAACAGACCTTGACATGTTAACGCAAATAAATACAAGATACTTGGTGGGATGAGTTACAGGACTATTGCCCAGCACCATTTTCTATGGCATTTCTAATATGTCCCGCACAATGCCAAAACAATAAACCATAAAGTTTTTTTACGGTTTTCTCTTCTCCTACTCTTGAAACACTTCTGGTTCCAGTTTAGAGCTTTCTTAATCCATTCTCCAAGACTTTCTTGTCCAACCGTTCCCCTTAGTTTTATAAAAGACATTCTATCCCAGTCACTTTTGTAACTGAGAGTCTGTTCTTGTATTAAACCAGACACCTATTAATTGTTATGAAAGAGCACTGTTGCAAAGGGGTAAAGGGTAAAGGTTCCAGAATTAGACCACTTGACTTCAAGTCTTGCCTTTACAACATAACTAGATATTTGTACTTGGACAAGTTATTTATCTTCTTTTGAGAGTTTTTTCAAATACAGTCTTGTTAAGAAATGTGTATTTAAGAAAAAGTAGGATAATATATATAAAACACCTAGCAAAGTGGCCGGCATGTAGTAAATACTCAATCAGTGCTAATTACCTTAGGGTAGTGCTGCCTCTTTTTACCAAAAATAAGTAAATTTCTGTAATTTCTTAATATTTAATAGCAGCTGCAACAATCCAAAACAATTAACATGGAACTTTTCTAATGAGAAATTTTAATTCCTGCCAAGTTATAGTGGTTAAATAACTGTCCAGAAATCAAGGTCATTTTATGACACACTTAGTAGATAACCATTTGCCTCTCACGCTCTCATTTTATTTTTAAAGTCCCAATGTTCAGATAAATTTATAGATGAAAACACCACCTATGCCCACTAGCCTAACACTTTTTTCATCAAGATGCCATAGTCTTTAAAGATACTTTAAAATGTTTTGTTTTAAAGAGATGTTTTAAAGAGAGAGAGAGAAAAAGAAAGAAAAGAAAGAAAGAAAGAAAAAGAAGAAAGAAAGAAAGAAAGAAAGAGAGAGAGAGAGAGAGAGAGAGAGAAAGAAAGAAAGAAAGAAAGAAAGAAAGAAAGAAAGAAAGAAAGAAAGAAAGAAAGATGCTGTCTAAGGACTCCACACCTAGAAGGTGTCAGCCTGAAATATAAAATTCACCTGAAGTAGTTAGCAATGAGTGGGTTCACTTAGCCTTGGCAGGATTCACTTCATACCCTAAATGTGTGCTTTAGAAAGATAGCATGACTTCTGATGGAGTCTGTAGCCCATTGCAAGATAAGTCCCTTCTCTTTCACAGCAGTCATGGATTTTCTCTGGTCGGCTATTATTTGTACATCTTCCTTATTACCCATTATTCCCAATAGATCAATATGCTAGCATCATACAAGATGAACTTAGGAAAGTAGGACTTGAGAAATGAAGAAAAACCAGGAGGCAACTGCATTAATCCAAACATAAGGTCACCAGTACCCAGACTAGGATGAAGGCAATTGGAAAAGAGACAGAAAAAAAAATGTTAGAAGGAATTTAGGCCTTGGAGAGTCATTGTGGGTGAAAGGCAAGGGAAGGGGAAGTCACATATAAATCCAAGGTTTCAGAGTTGGGAGTTGGGCACAAGTTGAAGAATGGCCAATTGATATGGTGAAACATAGCAGGAATATGGTCTTCAGTGGAGGAGGGGGCCCAAAAAAAGAGGGAAGTTTGTTTACCCAAGAAGTGATATTCATGTGAATCAGTTAGAGGCAGGATCCTGGTGATAATCAAGATAATATTTTGTGGTTCAGAAAAAAATGGCTTTCTTTTCATCCTAATAATAATGTACCCATTGTAAATAAACTCATTTAAGTTAAAAAGTAACTCAAAGAAAAGTACTAAGTAATAGTAGTAAGGCAATACACAAATATGGTAAAAATATCTCAATTATACATATATAAAATGAATCTGGGAAACATACCCACAATAGGAAAAGACTCAGGTTTAGGATAAACCTAAGCAGGGCAAAGTTATAAAATATACAAAGTTCACCCAGCCCTGGTCCCTGGGCTACAGTTTCTGACTCCCTCAAGATGTGTAATGGGAGGACTCTTGGTCAATTTCTGAAAGCTGAGATTCCTTCCCTCCTTAAAAATGTGTCTTCTCTCCCCAGAGTTGTAATTAGGTTTGAACCAAAAGCCCTCAAAACACAGATGTCCCCTTTTCCCAAATGAGCACTTTGCACATAGAAGGCCATTTTTCAAAAGGGTATATCCACCTCCATGCATGGCACTTGCCTGGTCCATTTCTTCACAGTTGCACATCCTCAACAATCATAATTGTTTCCAACACAAATAGTGTTTTACCTTTAAAGACGCCCGTTTGGCTGCTTTGGAATCACCTGTGGGCAATTCATCTTTCAAGGGTTTACTTGATCCACCTGCTGGTTGAGTAGCCAGAGTTTCCTGAGGTTTAAATACTACGCTTTCTGCTTCTGAGACTCCCCATTCTAACATATCCTCTTGCTCGAGCTGGAAAATACTTGAGATAGCTTCAGGAAGTTTCTCAAGTACATTCTGTGGGAAAACATAAATGTACAAGAGTGTTCTTATTGGTCCTTCCAAAGTTTTAAGTCACACAATGTTTCTTTCCAAGCACAAAATGATGATAAAAATTCATGAATGAAATTAAGCAAAGGTAATAAAAGTTTCCTCTGAAAGATTTAAAAAGAGAAATTCAAATGGACTTAAGAAAAATATAAAGCCTAGCAAATTATTTTCTCTGGCTCTTATCTCAGATATATAGCTACCCCACAGTTACTATGCACCAACTCTAAGGAAATCATAAGACACCAATCTTACCCTGACTTTACCCCATACTCACCCAGAATCAAGGTCCACTGAAACATCTGACCTCTGAGGTTCTTTGGTCCTGAGAAATAGGATTTCTGCTAGCCAGATGCTCTTCCAGAAGCCTGACTTCAAGTCCTCAAAGAACTGACCCAGAGCCCTCCGAAGACCACCCAGACATCCCAACTCTATATCAAGCCCTAATGAAAAATTCTCACAAAACATTACTCTTAAAACTATTTTCTGTTCCTTAAAAATGTCTGACTGATTTAATCTATTATATCACCAAGTCGTAGGTAAAGTATCTTTATAGCCATATTTGGATATTACCCAATTTTAAGCCAAAATTATTTGGGAGTATGGAGTACTGGCAGTTAAAACTTCACTGCCTCAAATTAACAGATGAATAAATGAGTCTGATTTACATAAAAATCTGAACTCTAGAGAATGACTTGAAAACGCAATTGTATCACTTTGTTCTTTGATACATTAATTTGTTAGTAAGATAAAGTATAAAGATGTCATAGAGCACCAAATATTAAATGCCTCTATTATGCAAAAAGGAATGCTAAACCAAGAAATTTCTACTTGTAGAATGAAACTTTAATCTGGAGCTCATATTTTTATAAAACTATTTATTGGATGGTGCTGTTAAAAGAGTAAAAGCTTTGTAACTAGATGGGACATTATTCAAATCCTGGGTCTGTCAATTAATACGTATGTGATTTTGGCCAAGTTACTTAACCCTTCTTAGCCTTATTCTCCTCATTGGTAAAAAGGAGGATTAATTAAATATTTTCCATAAAATGGCAGAATAGACATACTATGCTATCTATGACAAGCTCATTCATTTCATTCTCCATAAATTTGGCACTGTGAAACACTCCCTTTCTTTTCCATTTCTCTTCTTCTGGCTTCAATACACACCCTAGGGTTCTGGTTTGGGAGACTAAACAGATGAAGGTACCATCCTCCAAAATATGGAAGAAGAGGAGTTTTGAGGAGAAGGCAGTGGCAATCCTGTAGTTGCAACTAACCCTCTTCAGGATTTTGCCCAGCCTTATTTCTGTCACCAAGCCTTTACTGATGCTGCCACCACTCTGTGTCCTGCCTCTGTTTCAGCATGCATCATACTGTATCATCATTGTCTAAGTAATCATTATCATAATCATCGACATATACGAGCAGTATTTCATTTAAACTTAGTCTTCACCACAATTCCATGAAGCAGAAACTGTTTGTAACCCCATTTTGTGGATGAAGAAACTGAGGCTTAGAGAAGTTAAGTAACCTGCCCAAGGTCACACTCAAAGTAGCAGTGCTCTGTTTGAACCTAGACAACCTGAATCCAAACTGCATTCTCTTACCCTCTTTCTCCTATTCCCAAAAGATTAGCACTTCTCAAAGTGTGGTGCACAGATTCCTGATAATCTTTGAGACCCTTTCAGGTGATCTGCAATGTCAAAACTATTTTCATAATAATACTAAGACTTATTTGGCCTTTTTCATTGTGTTGACATTTGTACTGATGATGGAAAAGCAGTAGTGGGTAAAACAGTGAACCAATACTTTTCATATGATTAACACATGAGATTACAAAAGCATGCAGGGGCTAATGAACCATTCAAAGAACAAAGTAGATCAATGGACTTTAATGTAAGGATATAAAATAAGTTAATTTATTTTGTTTCAGTCTTCTCATTGCAACTTGTCTTTAAGAAACTACCACTTGTACAATTTTGGTTTATTAGCAAAGAATAGTATCCATAAATATGTTAAAAGGTTATTAAAATATTATTCCCTTCTTAATCTGTATGGGACCAGGCTTACTTCATGTATTTCAACCAAAAGAACCTACACAACAGATTGAATGTAGAAACAGATATCAGACTCTAGCTCTTTATTAAACCAGGTATTATAGAGATTTGCAAAAAAATGTTCTTACTAACTTGCTTTTTTTTGGATACTGTTTTTCTCAATATGTTCTATATTCATATGTAATTGGCTTATTATTATTTTAAATGAATGAATAAATATTTTATATTTTTCTCAGTTTTGCTTTCTATTATGGCAAATACTAGTTGATACAATGCACATAGACAAAAATTTCTTCAGGTTCTTATAATATTTTTTAAGAGTTTAAAAGCATTCTGAGGGGATCCCTGTGTGGCTCAGTGGTTTAGTTCCTGCCTTTGGCCCAGGGCATGATCCTGGAGTCCTGGGATCGAGTCCATCATTGGGCTCCCTGCACGGAGCCTGCTTCTCCCTCTGCCTGTGCCTCTGCCTCTCTCTCTCTCATGAATAAATAAAATATTTTGAAAGAAAGAAAGAAAGAAAGAAAGAAAGAAAGAAAGAAAGAAAGAAAGAAAGAAAGAAAGAAGAAAGAAAGAAAGAAAGAAAGAAAGAAAGAAAGAAAGAAAGAAAGAAAGAAAGAAAAAAGAAAGAAAGAAAGAAAGGCATCCTGAGACCAGAAAATTTAAGTACTTTAAAGTTTGGAGATTCCTTAAAAAGGAAATTGTGTCTTATCTATCTTTATGTCTCAAGTACTTAGCACATTTATACCATCTGCAATTATTTGTGAGTGAGTGATGAATAAATAAGTGAAAGAAAATTATATCAATTTTTTCTCTGTTATAGTCTCTATTTAGAATATTCATTAAAGAGTATTATACTTTTTCTCTTTATATATTGGTCTACTCCATACAATGAGTTCCTCAAAGTCAAGAACTGCCTTTTCTATCTTTGTATTAACCATGTCTAAAACAATGCCTATCACATTGTAGGAAAAGGAATGAATGAATGAATCCTTTGATTTGTTTATAAGTATGTAAGGAAATCATTCTCCATGATGATTCAAAAACTATTATATTTGAAATGGTGAGTACTTAAAACAAAATAAATGCATCAAAGAACTAAGAGACCTCTGGCCTATGACATGGAGATGTTCAAAATGAGGCTGCCATGCTCTAAGGGTAGATGCCAGCATAACCAGATGACAGCATGTTAGCCAGTGCTCCCCAGATAAATCTTAACCCAGAAAGCTTCTAGAAGTCTAAGGGACAGGCAGGACAGACAGAGTTTGTTCTCTGGCAGAGTAGATAGACACCCAAAAAATGTGTCTGGAATAAAAGATATCACAGAGGAGCCTTTTTACTATGACCAGGTATCAAGTTAAAAGGTATTTTACCTGTTAGAAAGCCAGTGATCCGGGATGCCTGGGTGGCTCAGCTAGTTATGATAGTGTCTGACTCTTGGTTTCAGCTCAGGTCATGTTTGCTTAAGACTCCCACTCCCTCTCCCTCTCTCTCCGTCTGGCCCACCCCACCCTGATCTCTCTTTCTCTCTCCCTTTGTCTCTCTCTTTCTCTTCTCCCTCTATCTCTCTCTTTCTCTTCTTTCTCTCTAAAATAAATAAATATATCTTTAAAAAAAATAGCCAGTGGCCAGAAGAGGTCCAGTGATTGCTTATAAATGTCAAAACTGAGAGAATGACTCCCACAGAATCACAAAGAAATCTTGGGATGCCTGGGTGGCTCAGTGGTTGATTATCTGCCTTTGGCTCAGGGCGTGATCCCAGGGTTCTGAGATTGAGTCCCACATCACACTCCCCGCAGGGATCCTGCTGCTCCCTCTGCCTATGTCTCTGCCTCTCTGTGTCCCTCATGAATAAATAAATAAAATCTTTTTAAAAATAAGAAATCAATATTTTTGTTTAAATCTTCATTTTAAATAGTAAGGATAATATCTAAATTAGGTACCTGATATTTGGCCTTTTTCATAATTTCCTGAAAAATGGCATCTTTTCTTATACTTCACATGAATGTAGTGAATGGTATTAAGTCAAATTCATTTATTAATGAAGAATTTATTTTTTCTACACCTGAATAATCTTGTATTTTCAGTTTAGTATATCTATTAGAAGCTGACACATCAGAGGTTTTGATATCTACCTGTAAATAGTGTTCCCTACAGGGAGCTACCCTAAATGTCAGTTTTAGGTCCAAAGCCTATGCAGGAAGGCTTCAAAATTGATGTATCCACATACTAGTGCCACACATGCTAGGTCCTGAGGTAAGAGATAACAATACAAAGCAGAAAAAGGCATAATCTCAATCCAGAAGCATTTCAAACTCTAGTAATTCAACCAGTTGTGGAAACTCTAATATTGTAAGATCTATGTCTTCTGTGAAAAGATTACATATATTTTTCTAATCAAAACATATTATCATAAAAATGAAGTATAATCTGAATTTTTATGTATGTGGACTCATATTTTCATGAATTAAAGGGGCTTGCTATTTAACAATATTTTACACATCCTTTATAAAGAAAATGATCATAGTGCTATCATTTGTTTTATGCAAATGTGGATTTCTATACACAAGAAGACATGTTCCATCCATATGGAATATGTTCCAGATTGCTCTGAATCTTGTACTTTGCCAATGATGGATAAAAGGAAGCTTTATTTCTGAAACAAACTTCTGTCACCAGCAGTCCATATTTCTCTACAGAAGTGTTCCCTTATCAATGCTTTAAACAATTTTTCTAGCTAAATAAAAAATAAGATGGTGCTTTCTTAATTAACTCTCCAACTACCTTCTAGATCTAAATGTCTAGACCAGAGGAATTATTAAAATCTTTCCATTTTGAAAAGAGTTTTAGGCCTTAGCTCAGAAGGTCTATTGTAGGCAGCAGCAGTAAGCCAAAATAGCCAAGATTCCCAATGTGATATTGGATTAGATATTCTTACAGTTAAACATACATGTAAAATAAATTAGTGGAGCTTTATTTAACTATCTAGATAACCATTCATGCAACAAGAGGCAGACTATTACTTCAATATAGGTAAGGAGGATTTTTATTAAAGACTTTACCATTTGAGGTTCCTCAAAATTTGTCTGTAATCCTTGCTCTTCTTGCACTTGAGACGTCTTGTACATTTTCCCCATTAAAGATATATCCTTGAAGAATAAAAAGAAAACATAAAATAATGTCAGTTTTTAAAATCATCAGGGTATATTATTCAGTGCTGCAAAACTCCAGTCATTTAGTAAGTGAGGAACATATAAAAGAGAAATAAAAGCTAGGTAATATTATGCAGTAAATGGAAATATAAAACAAAAGATACAACAAAAATCTTTTGTCTTATTCCAATTTCATGGCTTTTTAAATTATTGATACCTATACATATAATATCAGATTTAATAAGGCAATTAGGTAAAAGTACAGATTCTGTAAAACCTGCTACTAAATGGCTGCACAAGAAAGATACAAATCAAAACTAAAATTTAATTAACCCAAAGCAAGAAGGAATCTGGAATATATTTAAATGTTTAATAAGTATAACTGTTAGTATCATATTTATCATTACTAATGCTAATTGCTATGATAAAAATCTCATTCAGGTGAAGTGGTAAGAAGATAGCACACCACTACATCTAACAACAGGTAGAAATAAAGAGACCCAGCTCCTGCCCAAACTGTAAAATCACAGACCAGGTATCAACAGACAAGTTATTTTTCATCTCTTCATCTCAGTTTTATCATCTTTAAAATGGAGATTCAGGATGCCTGGGTGGCTCACTGGTTGAGCATCTGCCTTTGACTCAGGGCATGAACCCAGGGTCCTGGGATTGAGTCCTGTATCAGGCTCCCCAGAGGGAGCCTGCTTCTCCCTCTGCCTATGTCTCTGCCTCTCTCTGTGTGTCTCTTGTAAGTATAAATAAAATCTTTTAAAAATTAATTAATTAAATAATATGGGGATTCAATTACATGACTTTTGACAGCCCCTTTGTCCTCTAGACTTTAATAACATCAATAGCAAGATATAAACATTCATTGTACTTTAAAACACTACTTTTTCTTTGCTTCACTAAAAAGATCCAACTGAGGCCATTGGTTTCTACTTCTGCCTTTCTATCATAATATAACTATAAAATTGGACAAAATATAAGAACAACTCTTTGAGGATTGGACAAGAAACAGTGCACAACTGTAATGACTAAGAGAATGGAAACCAAAATGGTTAAAAGGCAGATATACCCAGATTTCTGCTTTTCACAATTTACAGACCACAACACAAGATGGAAGAAGACAATATGGGGCCCAGGTATCTCACTAGGTTGAAGAAATAGAAATTAGAGTAAGAAGAAGACAAAAAGGGTAGAATTTGCAAGGCATAATAAGATGGAGAGAAGGGAAGAGCATAGAAAAAGAGCTCCAGAAATCTGCAACAGGCATTTGAGTTATAGGTTGAATACCAATCTGTTCATGGAATGGTGAAACCCATGAGACCAAAGATAAACTTCCAGGAGGAAAAAAAAAAAAAAACAATAACCAAGGAGCTGTAAACTGCAATTCCCAGAGTTTACACAAGGATGGGAATCATTAGCTCTCCCATCAGACATCCTGACTACATAGTATATTCATTATAAACCCCAGAAGTGTCAGACATTAGTAGTGGTTCTAAATTAGCTCTAAAGTAATGGCTTCTTAGGACTTTAACAACATTTTTAAATAATCCCCAAATATATCAAGCTGATCTTCAAGCAGCTTAACAGGCTATTAGAACAAAATCCAACACCTTTTAAAGGACGACAACAAAACCTCATATTCTACAATGTAAAATTCACAATGTTCAGTGCTTAATCAAATTTTACCAATCACATGGAAAAGCATAAATATGTGGCAGATAACCAGGAGAAAAACCATTAGAAAAAGGACCAGAAATGATAGATATGTTGTAATTAGCAGATAAGGATCTTGAAATTTCTAATATAAATATTCAAATATATAAACATATGAGGAGCAAATGTGAGACATAAAAACAGAATCAAATGGAATATCTAGATAAAACACAGTATCTGAAAGAAAAATTTCACTGAGTGGCATTAATATCAGAGAAGATATTACAGAAGAAAATATTCAGCAACTTGAAGACATAGCACTAGAAACAATGCAAAATGAATCAGAGAGAGAAACAAAAATTGAAAGAAAACTAATACTCAATCTGACATAATATTTAATTAGAGTCCCAGAAAGGGCAGTGTGAAGGGAGCAGAAAATATGTGTACAAAAAACGTCCAAAACTGTCCAAATTTGATGACAACTATAAACCCCTTGATGCAAAAATGTTCATGAATTCCAAGCAGAAACACACAAAGAACACTATGCCAAGCACATTATAATAAAAATTAAGAAAACTAGCAATAAAGAAAAAAATCTTATAAGCAACTTAAGAAACATTAAGTACAGAGAAACAAATATAATTACTAGCAACTAATTACCACAAGCCAGCACTGCAGACTTCCTATCAGAATTATGTAGGCCAGAAGACAATGAAGCAACATACTTAGAGTACCTGTACTGAAGAAAAATACTGCCCACATAAAATTCTATATCCAGCAAAAATATCTTTCAAAATTGAAGGTGAAATACTTTTTCAGCAAACAAAAGGTGAAAAAAATCCATTGCTATCAAATCTGCATTACAAGAAATGTTAAAGGAAATTCTTTAAGCAAAGGAAAATGTTATCAGATCAAAACTTAATGCACACAGTGGAAATAAATGGTAGAATGATTAAAAATGTGTAAATAAAAAAGACATTTTTCTCTTTTTAAAGATTTTTAAAAATATAATGGATGGTTTTAATAAAATTAATAATGTATTGTTTCATAACATACCTAGATATGAAATATGCATTAATGATAGCACAACAGTGGAAGATGGGAAAAGAAATATACTTTTGTAAGGTTCTTCTACCATATGTGAAATGGTATACTATTTATAGGGATAAGTTAAATATGCACATTGTAAACTCCATAGCACTCACTAAAAAAAATAAAATAAGGTGGTAATAAGCTATTAGTATATAAAAACAGCATAACAATACTAAAAAAATACAAATTAAAAGAAGGCAGGTATAGAGGGAGAAAAGACCACAAACAAATGTGACAAACAGAAACCAAATAGCAAGATAGTAAATATAAACCCAACCTTATTAATAATTACATGTAAATTGTTCTAAATACTTCAGTTAAAAGACAAAGACTGTCACTGTAGAAAAATACAAGATCCTACAATATGATTGCTATAGAAAACCTTTTTTAAGTATAAAAACACAAGGATGAAGGGAGTTATACAAACATTAATCATATGAAAACTGGAATGGCTATATTAATATCAGACAGAGAGACTTCATTTCAGAACAAGAAGTATTAGCAAGAGAAAGCATTTCATAATAACATGAGTCAAGTCCCTCAAAAGACATAAAAGTATGCACTAATGACAATGCTTCAAAGGACATTTTTTAAAACTAACAAAACTGAAAAAGAGAAATAGAAAATTTCATTTTAGTTGGGAATTTCAAACAAAGACTATCTGGCTCCTGACACAAAACTTTTCATAAATACACTAACTAGGAGTGCCTGAGTGGCACAGTCAGTTAATTGTCTGACTCTTGGTTTCAGCTCAGGTCATGATCTCAGAGTCCTGGGATTGAGCCCCATGATGGGGCCTTCAAGCATCATGGAGTCTGCTTTAGAATCTCTCTCCTTCTCCCTCTGTCCTTCCCACTCTTGCTCTTCCTCCCTCACAAATAAATAATGTTTAAAAATAAATAAAATAAAATAAGTATACTAACTAAACAGTGTGAATTCTGACATCCTGCAAAAAATACTTTAAAACCTTTTAAGTTTATATCAGTAAAGTATAAAAACATGACAATAATGAACACCAAATTCATGATATTAGTTCAGATCTAAGGAGGGAGAGTTTTATTGGAAAGAAGTACAAAGGGGACCTCTACTTTACTTGCAATTTTCTATTTATTTAAACAATCTGAAGTGAATAAGACAGAAATATTAAATTTTGAAAAATCTGAGTGATGAGTACTTGTTCTACAATTGAAAATGTTCATAATAATGAATTTTCTCAACACATTTCATGTAGGTAATGTAATAATATCAAAGATGGATTAAAAATATCTTTATAAAGAAACCTATAGTTTACCTTACTTGTGAACATAAATGCCAAAATTCCAACTAAAATATTTTCAAATGAAATTAATCAGCATACTTAGAAACAATAAATCTTGACCAAGGAAATCTTTCCTGGACTGCATGAATAATTCATTCCTAGTTTATAAAATTAACAGATTAACTTAGCAACTCATATGATCAACTCAATAACTGCTGAGGATAATCATCAATAAAATTAAACACCTATATCTGATTAAAAAGTAACTAGAAACAGAAAAAAAAAGCCTTACTTAACCCCACAAGAGGTATTTGCAGATTCCTGCACCAAATGTAATTCCCAAAAAACATTTGACAGATGAGGCCTGATTCAACATGAAAAGAAATACTACATGTATAAATAGGATAAGGAGAAGATCAAAATGTTACTATTTATAGATTATGTGATCATATATTTGGTGGAAAAAAGAAAATTAACTGAAAGAGAAAAACTAGCAGGCCAAAGTATATCATATAAATTCAGCAAATAAAATTTCAGACCAGCAAAAACCAGTTAGGATTTCATTCTAAACTAAAAATGAGCTACTAATATAAGCAACAAAATAAATGAATCTCAAAAAAATTATGCTAAGCAGATAAAAACAGGTTAAAATGGCATCAGAATAGCCAAAAACAGTATCTCCAAACCAACCATAAAATAAATATAAAAACAAAAATATATGAAAACTTAAAGTACGTGTCTAGTTAAAGTACAATGCCTGGGCTTTTTCAAGAACTTTTTTTTCCTATGGATCATACTTCCTGGTTTATTTGTATGTCTCATAATTGATTGTTGAAAGGCTAATAACAACCCAGAGAGCACTTATTCAATGATCACTAATGAATGTCAGTAGGAACAGTGAGTATTTTTAATGTTTCAACTTGCCCTATTCCCATACTCTGCTATCTAGCTAAGCAGTCACCTCAAAAAATAAAGATAATCAAAAACTAAAAATAACAATAAAATAACTATTTTAGTAACTTTCAGCCATGTGAGTGTGTATTTTTGTTTAGAGTCAGTCTCAGCCTATCAATAGTGATAGTATCAACTAGAAACTACTATGGGCATCCACTTGGACCCACACTTTTTGTGAAGAGCCCCAACAGACATTTCCCTGATCACAGCAGCGTTGTGGCTGGACCAACTCTATGGTTCTTATTATGACTACTAGATGTACCTCAGCAACAACTATCAGGGTAATCTGAAAAAGCAAAGCAAAGTTTATTACTTATGAGTTCTACAGGGTACATGGCATGCCCAAAAGCACACAGTGAGTTTGGTGGGGTGGGGATGGGGTGGGGGTGCAAGGGAGGGGAGTGAACACATGGACTTAGGGTTCTGAATTTATTGGAGTTGAGGGTGGGATGTCTCATGTTTTAGCAGGTTCACTCTTTATTGGTGAGTTTCAAATGTAAGTGTAGGAATTAAAGCACAGGAAGGAAAATGCAAGCAGTCAGTCAAATGGCTATCTAGGCAACCAGAATTTCCCCCCCAAAAAAAGAACGTTTAGAGAACAGCAGCCTGGCTCTTTATCTAGCTGTGTAGTTAGCAATGTGTTTATTCAAGATGGATGTCTTTGAAATGAAAGCCTCAGCAATCAAAAGCTTAATGTCAGGCACTTACATTACAATCAAAAAAGCTAATTGTCAGGTGCCTACACTACATTGATGTGCACACCATGGGCTGTACACATGCTCAGAAAAGACTAGAAGCCCTAAGTTTTCACCTCTGACTGACACTGAGGCTCTAGGCAAGCTGGAAGTTAGGACTAATGCAGGGTTGTAAATTGTTTGCCTGAGTGCTGAGATATGTCCCAATACACAAAAGAACCCCTCAGCAAAACTCTGAGAGACACTGGCTTCAGGCATTCAAGAAAATCTATATTCAATCATTACCTGACCACTAAGCTAACCAAGCAGAGACTTTGGTGGCCACACACAACAAAGAATACAAACTTTACAAAATTAGTTCAAGGAAGTCACTAATTTTTTTAAGTGATAACAATAAAAACAACAGAAAACAGCGATAATAAAATCTGGAGGGAAAAAAGAGGATCTTATTTCCATAATTATCACATTATATAATTTAAAATGTTCAGTTTATAACAACAACCAAAAAATATGAAATATGCAAAGAAACAAAGCATGGCTCAACATGGGAAACAAGATGTCAACAGGAATCATCTTTTAGAAAGTCCAGAGATTGGACCTACTGCACAAATACTTTAAATCACTTTTTAAAGTATGTTTAAAAAAAAACAAAAGAAACCAGGTAAAACAAATAAGAAAAGTATAACAGTAATATCTCATCAAATAGATAATATCAATAAAGAACTAGAATTTGTGAAATGAATAAAAATTCTGGAATTGAAAAGTACATTAACTGAAATGAAAAATTCCATAAAGGTGCTCAGTAGAAAATTTGAACAGACTTAGAAGAAAAAATTAGTGAACTTGAAGATAGATCAGTTGTGGTTATCCAATTTGAAAAACAAAAAAGAAAAAAGAATGAAGAAAATTGAACAAAGCCTTAAAGACCTGTTGAACATTATCAAACAAAATGGAAGTCCTAGGGGAAGAGGAGAAGGCAGAAAGGATGCTGGAAAAAATAATGGCAGAAAACTTCCCAAAGTTGATGAATTACATTGATCTACATATCCAAGAAACTAGACACATCACAACCAAACTGTCAAACTATTAAGACAAAGAAAGAATCTTGAAAGCAGCAAGAGAAAAAAAACTCATCACATATAAGAGACCTTCAATATGATTAACAGCTGATTTCTCATCAGAAATTATCATGGCTAAAAGGCAGTAGGATGACATATTTGGAGTGCTAAAAGAAAAAACTGTCAACTAAGAATTCTAAATCCAGCAAAAGTATCCTCCAAAAATGATGGAGGAATAAAGACAATCTAAAATAAACAAAACTGAGAGGATTTGTCACTATGATAATTGCCCTACAAGAAACACATATCAATGTGGCTGTTTATTTTTAAATATTTAGAATACAAAGTGATTTTATTTAGTATGTATGTATGTATGTATGTATCTAAGAGAGAGGGAATGAGCTTGAGCAGGGGAAAAGGCAAAGAGAGAAGGAGAAGCAGACTCCTCATCAAGCAGAGAGCCCAACATGGGTCCAGATCCCAGGACCCCAGGATCATGACCTGAGCCAGAGGTAGCCACTTAACCAACTGAGTCTTCCAGGCAAAATGAAGGGACTAAATAATAACTCAAATACACATGAAAAATAAAGGGCACTGGTAAAAATAACTGGATAGGCAAATATAAAAGACAATACTGAATTTTTTGTTCAAAATTCTTTTTTTTCTCTCCTATCTGATTTAAAGGACACATGCATAAAGCAATAATTATAAATACACTTTGATGGATACATAATATATAAACATGTAATGTGTATGACAATAGCATTGCAAAGAGAGGAACAACAGAGCTATACAGAAGCAAGCAAAATGTTTGTATGTTATTGAAATTAAGTTGGTATGAATCTGAATCAGAACCCGATTGTTATAAATTAAGATGGGAATTGTAATCCCAAATGTAACCACTAAGAAAATAAGTAAAAATATATATAGTAAAATAAAAAAGGATATCAAATGTTACAAAAAGAAACCTACAGCTATTCATGCTTTTCATTAATCAATATTTCAGAAAACCATACCATGGGTAAAGAAGAAAATGCCACTAACAGTGAAATAGAGGTTCCATAGTGAATGCCTACTGGAACCAGGAAATGAGATTCAGAGCTAGGTAAGTCAATCTACTCAATAGATGGTGCTCTGGAAAAGTAAGTAGGGTAAAACTATCCACAAACTCATTCAGTTCATAAACATCTACATTTATTTAGTGCATGAGTAAAGAGAAGAGGACAACTTTTTTAAGATTTATTTATTTGAGAGGGAGAAAATGAATGCGGTGGGGTGGGGGGAGCGAAAGAGAGGGACAAGCAGAATACCTGCTGAGCAGGGACCCCAACTAGGGACTCAGTCCCAGGACCCTGAGATCATGACCTGAACTAAAGTCAGATGCTTAACAAACTGACCCACTCAGGTGCCCCAAGAGAAGAGGACAACTTAATGCCTATGAAAAACCACTGCAGAATAAGGAAAGTGGCAACACTCTGAAACCTCAAAGGAAGAAGTTTGTTTTTTAAAAGATTTTATTTATTTATTCATGAGAGACACACAGAGAGAGGCAGAGACATAGGCAGAGGGAGAAGCAGACCCCTCACAGGGAGCCAGATGTGGGACTCAATTCCGGGATCCTGGGATCATGCCCTGAGCCAAAGGCAGATGTTCAACTGCTGAGCTACCCAGGCATCCCTCAAAGGAAGAAGTTTTAATAAATTGTGTGATATGTTCAAAAGATGAAAGATATGAATTCTATCAAAACATAGAAATTCATGGGGATCCCTGGGTGGCTCAATGGTTTAGCGCCTGCCTTTGGCCCAGGTCATGATCCTGGAGTCCCGGGATCGAGTCCCACGTCGGGCTCCCTGCATGGGGCCTGCTTCTCCCTCTGCCTGTGTCTCTGCCTCTCTCTCTGTGTCTCTCATGAATAAATAAATAACATCTTTAAAAAAAATACAGAAATTCATGCAGAGTAAAGAGAATGAGTTGAAAAACAGCAAGGTGAAAATGAAACAAACTAAATGAAATAGTAAGGCCTGAAGGAAAATAAACTATGATAATATTAAAATACTTAAATACATATTTAAAAGCAGAGTTTTTGTTTTTTTCTAAATGCTAGTTCTCATTACTTTTTTAAGTAATCTTTACACCCACCATGGGGCTCAAACTTGGCCTCAAGATCAAGAGTCCTGTGCTCTACCAACTGAGCCAGCCAGACACCCCAAAAGCAGAGTTTTTAATATACTACTAGAGAAAAGTAAGTAAGAAGTTAGAGGAAAAATAATACTCTTCCAAAATATCAAGGTAAATGACCAAAGACAGTAGGTGAGAAGCAACAAGAAGATAGTGGTAAAATCAAAGAGAGAAAAAGGAGAGACAATATGAGGATAACTGATGTTCCAAAGATAAAAGTAAATTAAATACAAGCAAAAGTTTGTAGCTTATTAGAAAAATGACTTAATTGATTCACCAAAAAAAAACTGTAGGTAAATTAAAAGGTTTGCATTACTATGTTCTATTAAAAAAAATCAGTGAAAGTAAAAGCATACCTAAACATAATCTGTAAAATATTTCATTAGAAATATAGCTGATATCTAAGTTTGTATCCGAAAAAAAGGTATTTTGGCATATTCTGGAAACAAACAATAATCTGGTAGGCAGAAGTGGATGGTCAATTTGGGCAGAAAATGCAAGAAGCATTTCAGGCAGACAACAGTGGGAAGGTAGGGTGAATTAGGAAGACAGCAGAATCTGTTTTAAGCACTGGCCCCTAGTCCTAAGAAGTTTCTACAGGAAGAAGTTGAAGGAACATTTTTCACAGGTGACTCCATGAGGCCAATAAACACACAAGGAACTTCTTGATACACTACAGAGTGAACAGGGACATCCTCCCCTCTTGGCTCAGAACTCTGCATTATGCAATCTCCTTTGCAGTGGGGATCACATATATACCCCACTTAAAAAACATACCACCCATGTACTTACCTTCTGGAAAAATTATTTGAAGATGCAATTAAGAGCTCAAAAATGAAAAATTAAATTATAAAAAATAAATAAGTAAAGGTGGTTTACAATGACCCAATTTAAACATAAGTAATAGTCTAAATAATTTTAAAGTGACTCACAAAACTAAGTGCGAATGTCAGGAATTATGTTTCAAAAGACAAGTAAACTGGGATGCCTGCATGGCGCAGTGGTTAAACATCTGCCTTGGGTTCAGGGCGTGATTCCCGAGTCCTGCATCAGGTTCCTTGCATGGAGCCTGCTTCTTCTCCCTCTGCCTGTCTCTGCCTGTGTGTGTGTGTGTGTGTGTGTGTGTGTGTGTCATGAATGAACAAATAAATCTTTAAAAAAAAAAAAAAGATAAGTAAACTACTAAAACTGATCCAAGAAAAAGTAGAAAACTTGATCAGACCTAAAACAAATAGAAAGATTGCATCAGTAATCCAAAACATCCTCGCAAAGAAAAGTCCAGGACCAGATGGCTTCCCTGGTGAATTCTACCAAATATTTAAAGAAAAAATGAATATCAATCCTTCTCAAACTTTTCCAAAATATAAAAGAAGAGGGAATACTTCCTAACTAATTCTGTGAGGCCGGCATAACTAATACCAAAGCCAGATAAAGACATTGCAAGAAAAGAAAACTATAGACCATTTTCCTTATGAATAGATCCAAAAATTCTAAATAAAGTACTAGTAAACTGAACTAGCAGCAAACTCTAATGATACAACCAAGTAAATTTTATAAGTCAAAAAAAAAAGAGAAACATATCATCTCCATGGTAGTCTCAAATGAAAATCACATGGAAGACAGTATGATAAGTTGGTTGAGCATACATGCTCTATAGTTTGGATTCAAATCTTGACTCTGTTCCTTTATGGCAGACTTGAACAAGTTACTTAATGTCTCTGGCCTCAGTTTTGTAAAATGAGGATAACAATACCTTTTATATTTATGGTAAGGAATAAATGAGATTACACACTAATATAGAAAATATCTGTATATAATAATAGCTATTATTCACATGAAAAAAAAACAAAATAAGGATGCCAATTGTCACCATAATCCTTTGACATTATACTAGAAATTCTAGATATGAAACACAAATAAAACATATAACTATAAAAAATAATTTGACCAAATTACTGTTATTTAAAGAGGCTATCACTAGAAACCCCTAAAGAATGCCTAGAAATCCCAAAAGAATCTATTGCAAAAGTATTAGAAATAATGTTACTTAGCAGTATTAACAAAAAAAAATTTAGGAAATGAGGAAAGGGGCATGCCTGGTTGGCTCAGTCAGTGAAGCATATGACTCTGGATCTCAGGGTCATGAGTTCAAGCCCCACATTGGGCATGGAGTTTACTTAAAAAAGAAAAAAAAAATGAGAAAAGGAACAAAAACACAAAAACAAAAACAAAAAAAATAAATAATAAACTACCAAAACAGTGTCTTAAGAAATGTGAGGAAAACTCAAAAACTTTACTAAGATACAAAAATTGATTTGAATCAGAAATCCTGGATTTGGGACTAAGAAGAAAATCAAAGAAAATTTTTAAAAGAAAAAAAAATGACAGCAGTCCCTTCTTATCCATAGGGAATATGATCCAAGATGCCTGAAACCATGGATAGTACCAAACTCTATATATATTGTTTTTTTTCCTATACAGACATACCTCTGATAAAGCTTAATTTCTAAATTAGGGACAATAAGATATTACCAACAATAACTAATACTAAAATGGAATGATTATAACAATATACTGCAATAAAAGTCATATGGATATGGTCCTTCTCTGTGTCAAAATATCTTACTATACTGTACTTGCCTTCTTTCGATATGAGATGATAAAACATCTATGTGATAAGGTGAAATGGGGTGAACAACGCAGGCATTGTGACGTAGCACTAGGCTACTACTGACCTTCTGACAATATGTCTAAGGAGGATCATCTGTTTCCGGATTGTGCTTGATCACAGATAACTAGAACCACAGAAAGCACCATGGATAAGGGGGAACTACTGTTGTCTTTTGCCTAACATGCATGATTAATTCTATCTTGTCTCCCTGGGTCAGAAGCTATAATGAGTAATATAGCTCTACGTCTCTCACACGGCCTGGCACAGTGTTGAACAAATTTAAAGACTTGAAAATTTCTAAAGCCATGAGTGGTCTAGCTCGTCAATCTCGGATACATTTTTCATGTGTTTCACAAAGCAGTTTCCACCTCTGATATCTAGCTTAGAATCCAGAATGTCAGAGCTGGAAGAAACCTGAGATCAATGAAGTCTGAAGGAAGCCCCAATTTCAGCCACTGAAACCAGAGCTTTGAGCCCCAAAGTATGCTGTGTAGTACCGAAAACAAACTAAGTCCATGGTCTTTCCCCTAAATGGTTTCAAGCAGACGGACCAGCAACAGAAGCAGTAGTGTTCCTCTGACCTGTTAGGCAGACCCAGTATTTTTTCAGTCATCTTCAAAGGAAGAAGTGGGGAGAGTATCCCCCCATTCTTCCTCATGTAATCAAGGTTCTCCCCAAAAGACACTGGCTGCAAAGATGTGGACAAAAACAGTGTTTTTTTTTAAACATGTACCCTTTTATGATTTCATCAGCACTTACTCAAGGTGCCCTGCCTTTAAATAAATTATGAAGTTCAAATTTCAGAAAGAAGGAAAGACATTTTTATGGCCCTAAACAAATACTTGTCCACACAGGTTATTCTCCTGAGAAACTGCCCCGAATTGCATTGACTTTTTCTTGCTTCCCGCAGGCAAAACCCTGCCGGCATTGGCCTGTAGAATCCTGCTTACAGGCCCAAGAATGTGTCAGGGCTGCTTTGCAATCACTCTCAACCACATCGGACTTTTTTAAAAAACATTTTATATGATTGTTCTGGATGGCTGGACCCTGTATTCAGTAAACTGTCAATCCTAAAAAATATGATAAAAAAAAACAGAACTTGAATGGCTGCCATATAAATTTAAATATCAAAATTGCTACAGACACTATCTACAACTAAATATGCTAATATCTTTTCCACAAAGTCCTAACAGAATACAGTCCATTACTTAGGCCTATTTTAAAAAATAAACAACCTACAAATATTTCCAAAATCACTGTTTCAGGTGGATTTTCACTTTTTATATCACTTTTCTGATAGGTTCCCTATATCATAAAACTGTATACAACTTTAGGAAAAAAAATTACTGAAGCATTCATGAAAAGCTTATTTAATCCAGGTCATCTAAGACAGATGCAATCAAAAAAAATATTTCCAGAATATAATGAAGCCTGCCGGTCGAGCAATACACTACACTTTACTCCTCAACATTATACCAAGGAAGGCAACACAAATCTAGGCTTTTCCTTTCAGAAACTTATAGATAAATTTGAGTGAATAGTCCTGCTTCTAGGTTATGGTATCTACCATACCAGATATAATATTCCTTTGAATTAAGCACTATTTAGTGAGTTAGGATCAGCTATGTGACCACCATTGTGCTATAGTGTTTTAGGGCCAGGAATCTAAGAGAAATATAAGACAAAGTTATTTTCCTCAAGAAGTTTACAATCTAATTAGGGAAATTAAAATAACAGTCTAGAAATAAGGTTTTAATACAAAGCAATGTATTCAAGCAAGCTTAATTATTATGTGCAAGAAAGCTCCAAGTTCAACAGGGATTCAGTTTATAAAGAGAGAGGAGTACAAGCATATAAATATCAGAATATGCACCACTTTGAATTATACCACTGAAAAATAAATTTGGGGAAGAGATGGATTGATTCTTGGAGAGAAAGAGGGAAGGAAGAACAGTGGTTCTCATTTTGTATCCTAATATAAGATAGATAGATAGATGATAGATAGATAGATAGATAGATAGATAGATAGATAGATAGATAGATAATGGAATGTTATTCAGCAAAAAAAATGAAATTTTTTTGTTTGCAATGTGGATAGAGTAGAGCTAGAGAGTATAATACTAAGCAAAATAAGTCAGTCAGAAAAGACAAATACCATATGATCTCACTCATATGTGGAATTTAAGAAACAAAACAAAGAGAAAAACCGAGAGAGAGAGAGAAAAGAAAGAAACAGACTCTTAATTATAGAAAACAAACTGATGATTACCAGAGGGGAGGTGGGTGGGAAGATGGGTGAAATAGGTGATGGGGATTCAAGAGGGCACTTACTGTGATGAGCACCAGATGATATATGGAAGTGTTGAATCAGTATATTGTACCCCTGAAACTAATATAGCACCATATGTTAACTAACTGGAATTAAAATAAAAACTTTTTAAAAAGACACATCCAATGAACCATCGCTACTGTAGTTGTGAAAACTATTGAATCATAGAGAAATAAAGAGCTTGCTAGAAGCAGAAGAAGCCCACACCAAGAAATGGCTCTTTGTCCTATTATTAAACATAGCCAATGAAGGAATTCTTTAAGTCCCCTAACACAAATCTATAAGTAATAACATCTAACCTATGTTTATATTTTAGGCAATATACACATATTGTCACTAGTTGAGATGAAGAAGCACTAATAAAAAGCTCTCACTTATTCCTTCTCCACACTAAATTCCAGCTCCTCCAAAATTTTCTTGTATGGATCTGGGAATAGAAATGATAAATTTTCAGAAGAACCTAGAAGAATATTCTTAAAGCCTCCTATCTCACACATGATTTAATAACATAAATAAATATTTCAATAATAAAATTCAAGCCTCCAAGAATAAGCATATTTTAATTTATATAATTCAGCCAATATTTATTTAAAGAATGACTTGTAAGTCCAAGGAATTATGCAAGGTGATGTGAGGGATAAAAAGGCACAAGATAAATAATCTTGCCTCCAGGTTATTTATGATCTGATAAGACAGATTCAGCATTCATTTTATCCATCCTACTAAAAATAGAAAGACAAGACTTGATTCTGATCACTTTGGTATTCACAGCCTGGACAAATCTATATATTGGTGTGTACATAAATAAAAATAATACATGACATAAAAGACAAAGAAAGTAAATTTGCACCATGGAGTTGGAGTGAGGAGAGGGCAGATTAAATAGATTTAAAATAGTAGACAGTATTTTCATAAAATAGGCCTTAAAAGTAGGAGTTATAATTACCCAGTAGATTCAGAGGGCATTTCATGTGGAGAAAGACTATTTGGCCAGATTTCCAAGTCCTTTCTCTTCCCCCAGGGGTAGGCACACACATACCATTAACTGCAGATAGGCAAGGTGAGGATGAAAAGTATCTTCATATCTGTCCCTTCACTCCTTACACCCAGGCCAGCTTCCAAGGGGTGAACACTATGGTTGTGTATACTTTTTTCTCTAAAATAGCTGTACTGACAGTCAGATTCCAATTTCAAAGGGAAATCACTCTATTCATTTGGTTTATATGAAGTTGTGAGAACTCATACCACATTAACTATGTCCTTAATTTCCCTCCTCTCACTTTGCTAATTTCTGAGGCAACAAAGTTCATCTCTGACCTGGCCAGGTCATCAAGTGATTTGATCAACGTTCTCAGTTGGGAGCATCAGAGACAGACTCTTTTCCTGTAGGTGCCATTGAAAGTCTGGCAAGATTCATATAAGCCAGTGTGAGAAACCAAAGAAGTCACAGGATCAAGAAGCAGGAAGCATCATAAAAATATTATAGCAAGAATAGACTTGCCAGCCCTCCTCATGACACAGTGGCTCAGAAAGAATCCTTACAATCTCTATCTTAAGCAGAGATGATATGTTCAGGACATTTAAAAGTATAATGTGACACACAGTGGCTGGTGTGTCAAATCATACTAATGGCCTCAATTCTTCACCTCTCACTCTATCCACACATTTTGCTAGGTAATCTTTCAGTTTTCCCATCAAGAGCAAAATATATTTTCCTATCTCTTGACTCTAATTCATCTATGTGACCTGCTTTGGCCAATAAAATGAGGCAGAAGTAAAGATAAGCCAATTCTGAATTTAGGGCTCAAGAGCTCTTGCATGTTGCTCTCTTGAGCTTCTGCTATCACTACAACAAAGGTATGCTTGGGGGCGCCTGGGTGGCTCAACCAGTTGAACATCTGACTTGGTTTCAGCTCAGTCCTGGGATGAAGTCCCCCAATAGGCTCTGCACTTAGTGACGGATCTGCTTAAGATTCTCTCCCTCTGTCCCTCTCCCCACTCACAAGCTCACTCTCTCTCCCCCTTTCCCTAAAATAAATAGATTTTTTTAAAAAAAAGTATTCCTTGTCAAACCAATGGTTCCACAGTGAAAACACACATGGAAGAGCCTGGTCTATATGTTGGTTCCAGAGGGCAGACCCATGGAATAGAGCTTTCCTAGCTAAAGTCTCCAGTGAAGCCAATGACACATAAACAAACCAACTGACCCACAGACATTTGCAAGCCCAGCCTAAATCAGCTGATTTTAGTCAATCCACAAATGTGAGAACTATAATAATATTGTCCTAAGCATTGGATTTTGGGTTTTGTTACACAGCATTAGCTGACTGATACATAAAATGCCATTAGATGGTGAGGGAAAAGTGTCAGGCTAGTAAGGTCAAATCATAAAAAAACCCCATGTTTTGGAGTTGGACTCTATCCTGTGGTTAGTAAAGAGCCAACCAAAATTTTAATGAGAAAATAACATATTACAAGTGTTTGGGGAACAAATTTTTGTGAGAGTAAGAACTAGGAGTTGTTCCTGAAAATAATGAAATGATTCAAGTGAAAGTTGATGAAGGTTACATTACATTTAAGGTACAGTCAGTACAAATAAGGATAATGTTTAAAAGAATATTCCTTATCAGGGCACCTGGGTGGCTCAGTCAGTTAAACATTTGACTTTTGATTTTGGCTCAGGTCATCATCTTGAGGTCCTGGGACTGAGCTAGCAGCACATTGGACTTCGCACTGGACATGGAAGCTGCTTGGGATTCTCTCTCTATCTCTATCTCTCTGCCCCTGCCCCTGCTCATGTGTTCGTTCTCTCTCTCTCTCTCTCTCTCTCAAAAAAAATATATATTCCTTATTAATTCTCATTCTCCATTCCTTAGGGCTATTATTACAAATCAAAGGAAAAGATTAATAAAAGTAACCCTCAAGTTTTTGAAATATAAGTAGCCACATCTTTAGTCTAAATGGGATTTGGATATTTTTGGACATGTCTGGCAAAATCTAGTGGGATATACTTCCCAAAATCTCATTTGCATGATGTGAATATGGAGAATGAAAAAAAGAAAACAAACCCAAGGAATGAAAGAGCTAGGCATAATGCATAGAACCCCAAAAGAAAGTCCTGGTCTTCTGAGAGACGTGACAATTCTGTCAATCAGATTTGTCTTCTGATCCAGCCCAGTGGGACTTATGTCTGATGCATAGTAGGTATGTGATGGGGGGCAGGGAAGGTGCACCAGAAAATGAGGATGGGTGCTACTAAGTAAATAATGAAAGAATTACCTAACTTAACATCCTACTAAGGGTTGAAGAAGAGTCCTCCTCCTCCAACCTAGTCATCCTGGATTAATCAGGGCTGTGTATTGAGGAGACCCAGTGCCTGGGACCCATGATATTCTAAAGCCCTACAAAGATGTTTTCATTTTAATTCTTTTAAAATCAGGAGAAAATAATAAATGTAATAATGATGAACATGTAATCATGAATTCAGCTTTTAATATTTTTTATGGCATAAGAATCCCCAAAGACAAAAGTATGTAGGATCTACAAAAGTCATAACGCAGCTCTGGTGCCACCACAGTGTAATTTTGGAACACTGAAAGCTCTGAGCTGTGATGGAGATTACCAGGATGAGGATTGGGTAATTGTCCTTTCCTCACCTACCCTTGCAGAAGACATGAGTAGTAAGTCACAAGGCAAGAGGTAGACAAGGAATTTAGCAGATTAAGAGGCAAAGGAGTTTGGGGCATCTTTCCTTAATTCCTCTCCCCTCCTCTCCTAAGGGAGCCTCTGCCCCACAACAAGGCATCCTATGAGCAGTATGACAAGAGAGCCGCCACCTGAGAGAAGCAAGAAATCTGCCCAATGGCTTGAGCAGTCACTCTCCCTGCACTGCTCAAGAAAATGGCTGTGTGGTACTAGGCACTGGAGGATTAAGACTCTTTAAATCAGTGGTTTTCAACTTTTTTAAAGCAGGGTCCTTTTGCCAAACAAATTCATGTTTGGAGCTTCAGCCTTTATAAAGTAGATCAATAGGAAATGGTGCAGTAAAGTAAGGGTTGATGGGAGGACCACTGCCCTGCCCACTCATGCCTTCTCCCCACTTCACATGACCCCAGGGTTTTCTGGAATACTGGAAATTACTGCTTGTACTAAGTTAATAATATCTAAGAACTAATTAACATTTGGAACTCACTTCATTTGTAAATTGCTTTGTAATCTTATGTTCATTTAGCTCCTAGAGATTCAACTATTATGTGGGGGGAAAGGGGAAGAAAAAGAAATAATCTATTTAAACCAAGACTTTGGAGTGTACATGAGATAACAAGCTTGACTCACTGCTACCTAGGTCAATCTCAGTTGCTGAGGCAGGCTGGGAGTATGAGTACTCCACCTAGGGAATATGATTCTAGTTTTAGGGTATTATACAGCCCCAAACATTAACCAGTCAGCTCATTTTGGGTTCAGCCTAGCTCCCCCAGGCTTGCCTGGAGACCATGTAGGTGCCTCACATGGTCTCTTTGCCTTTGAGATATTCAAGGATAATTTGACTTTTCTTCATTTTCAACTTCTGTCCTGATTTGGGAACCTGGTCCCCTCATAAGATAAAACTTCACATTAACTTTCATCATGGCAATTCTTTGATTTTAAGATGGTCAATTGTGGCACAAATGCCACTGTTTTCTCAAACCTTTATCTATGTTAATACCATAGGCATCATATCTGAAGTTATTAGCATAAATAATAAGGTAAAGAGGTTTTGATATATTTGATAATGAGTAAGAGAATTAAGAATTTAGATTAACACTTGAAATCAATTTGAAATCTTGGTAATTAATCATCATATAACTCATATTTCAAAGATAAATAAACTGTGCCATACAATTATAACTTTATGAGACTAATATCTAAATTTTAGAGTGAAAACACAGATATATTCTAAAAAAATTTCATGATTTTCCATAATCACTGCACTTTACCTACATTTCAAAAGTGAAGATGAAATAAGGACTTTTTCAGACATTTTTATTTTTATAAAAATAGAAAGCCAAGATAACCAAACCAAAAACACCTCCACCAGTGGCTCCATCACCTCACATACACTTTCAAATAACAATGCCCATGGTCTTTATGTTCTCTCTTTTATTCAAAAGAAGAAAATATGATCACATAAAATGACTGACATACTTTCACAACACAGCATAAATCAAGAGTTGGCAAACGATGACCTACCAACTAAATCTATCAAGCCACCTGTTTTAGTTTGCCCATGAACTAAAAATGTCTTTTACATTTTTCAGTGGTTTTTTTAAAGATCAAAAGAATAATAATGTTTCATAACAAGTGAGAATTATATGAAATTCAAATTTCAGCACTCATTAATAACATTTTGAATTTAATCAATAAATATTTGTGGAAATTTGTCTTCTCTCATTATATAAGTACCACATACTATCCTTGATTTTGCCTCTTGGCTCACAAAGCTTAAACTATTTATTATCTAGTCCTTCACAGAAAAAGTTTGGTAGCCCCAGATGTAAATGACAGATAAGTAATAAGAAATCACCACTCTGGGAAAAATGCATCACTAAAGAAGACCAAAGGAATGAATTTTTCACTCTGGAATTTCAGGCAAAGCAACTACTGTTAAGAGTTGGTGCACATCCAGCAAAGGATACAGTCAACAAAACTCAAAGACAGCCTACAGAATGGGAGAAGATATTTGCAAATGACATATCAGATAAAGGGCTAGTTTCCAAGATCTATAAAGAACTTATTAAACTCAACACCAAAGAAACAAACAATCCAATCATGAAATGGGCAAAAGACATGAACAGAAATCTCACAGAGGAAGACAAAGACATGGCCAACATGCACATGAGAAAATGCTCTGCATCACTTGCCATCAGGGAAATACAAATCAAAACCACAATGAGATACCACCTCACACCAGTGAGAATGGGGAAAATTAACAAGGCAGGAAACAACAAATGTTGGAGAGGATGCGGAGAAAAGGGAACCCTCATACACTGTTGGTGGGAATGTGAACTGGTGCAGCCACTCTGGAAAACTGTGTGGAGGTTCCTCAAACAGTTAAAAATATACCTGCCCTACGACCCAGCAATTGCACTGTTGGGGATTTACCCCAAAGATACAAATGCAATGAAATGCCAGGACACCTGCACCCCGATGTTTATAGCAGCAATGGCCACGATAGCCAAACTGTGGAAGGAGCCTCGGTGTCCAACGAAAGATGAATGGATAAAGAAGATGTGGTTTATGTATACAATGGAATATTACTCAGCTATTAGAAATGACAAATACCCACCATTTGCTTCAACGTGGATGGAACTGGAGGGTATTATGCTGAGTGAAGTAAGACAGTCGGAGAAGGACAAACATTATATGTTCTCATTCATTTGGGGAATATAAATAATAGTGAAAGGGAATATAAGGGAAGGGGGAAGAAATGTGTGGGAAATATCAGAAAGGGAGACAGAACGTAAAGACTGCTAACTCTGGGAAACGAACTAGGGGTGGTAGAAGGGGAGGAGGGCGGGGGGTGGGAGTGAATGGGTGACGGGCACTGGGGGTTATTCTGTATGTTAGTAAATTGAACACCAATAAAAAATAAATTTAAAAAAAAAGAGTTGGTGCACATCACAGAAAGAAATCAGACTATTTCCTTATGTAGAGTTACATGGGTTACACCGATTTTATCACCTCATTACATACCATATTGTCTGAAAAATAAGATAAAGTGGGATCTCTTCTCAAAATTAAGTTCATTGAAAAATTTAAGCCTAAGAATTCAACAACCATTATATTTTATTCTTCCACTTTAACTTAACAAAATTTTTATTAGTGAAAATAATATTTTACAAAATTAATATCTATGAAAAATCTACTTACTTACAGGTAATGTCTTATATAATTTTCAATTTATGAAGCATACCAATAAACTTTGTATTTTTCTTTGTAAATTGTTCAAATCATTCATATTGGAAGAGTTTCCCAAATACACCAGGCCCTTTCTTGCCTCAGCATCCTTATTTATGCTGTTCCTCCATCAGGAATTCTCTTCTCAAATACCTTCCTGCAATAGTTTTCTCCAGGTAGCATGGGTAGATAAGTAAGATCTTTTGGAGTTTGGGGTGGGGGTAGGAGAAGGGTTCTTTTATTATTATTATTATTAGATAGCTTCCAAACTTTCTAAACCTTTTGAAAACTTCTTTTTTACTGAAATGCCTCTCCTTGATCAGTCACTCAGAATTCATTGTCCCTACAATGTATTCTATGTATTATTTACACTACTCTATCCAACTGGAATATTATTTTAGAATCATCCACCTAGTTCTTTAGATTTTAAGAAGCTGCTTATCACCTGGTGTTCCTCATCTCTGAAATGGCATTGTCAAGGTGCAAATGCCAAAAAGGAGAAGCAATCTTTGACTCCTCTTCCTTCCTTCACCACCCAAATCCAATTCATTACCAAATCCTTAAATTGCTACCTAAGTATTTCTGGAACCCCCACTGTAGCTTCTTAACTATTATAAACCACAATTAATCTAACTACCTCTCACTACAGCCATTCATTTCCCACAAAACAGTCAGGAAATCCTCTCAAATCAACTGTCATAGATATACACAATCCTGACATCCTTGACTAAGTAAATTCACTTACCCATAGTCCAAGCAATCATTGCATTATGGGTTATAAAATCATATTAGAGTTTGAAGCCTGTATTTCTCACAATAAGTGTATCATAAGTGTATGATATGTACACAGTAGCTGCTCAAAGATGTTTCATGATTGCATTAATGCCGTGCTACACCTCATTTTTGTATCCTCCAGGTTGCCAATTACTTTAAAGGAGTCCATTTTTAAAAAAATAAAAATAAAAATAAAATAACAAAAAAAAAGAAAAAGTCCATTTTGGAAATTCTACACTTATCTCTATAATTTGTGGAATATCTTTTAGAATTGCCTTCAGAGACAATTTACCATCCACAAAAGAAAGATTGCCTTTCTTCTTCACACCTGGATTTTTGATACAGAGTGGTTTTACTCCCAAGTGTTCATCCCAAAAGACATTGCTTTTGGTTGTTCCAAAAAATCCAACCTGCCCCTGAAGGCTAGATAGTTGACAAAAAATAAACAAAAGAATGGACAGTGAATGCTAACAATTACTGAGTGCTTACAGTGTGCCAAGCATTGGTGAATATTTACAAACATTTCAGTTAATTCTCACAACAAACCCATGTGATAATGGTTATTATTGTTCCAATTTTATATTAAAAAAAAACAACATAAAGTCTACCAAACATTCAATAAACAGTTAAAAGCTATTCTCTCCAAATTATTCCAAAAAAAGAAGAGGAAGGAAAGCTTTCAAATACACTCTAAAAAATATTACCCTGAAACCAAAACAAGTCAAAGACACTAAAAGAGAGAACATTATAAGCCAATATCTCTGATGAACATAGAAACAAAAATCCTCAACAAATATTAGCAAACTGAATTCAACAATACTTCAAAGGACCACTCATCACAATCAAGTGGGATTTATTCTGGGGATGCAAGGATGGTTCAACATTCAAAAATCAATCAACATGATATACCACATCAACAAAGTGAAGGATTAAAATCATATGATAATCTCAATAGATGCAGAAAAAGTATTTGACAAAATTCAGCATCCTTTCATGATTAAAAACCCAACAAAGTAGATTTTTTAAAAGATTTTACTTATTTATTCATGAGAGACACACAGAAAGAGAGGCAGAGACTCAGGCAGAGGGAGAAGCAGGCTCCATGCAGGGAGCCCAACATGGGACTCGATCCTGGGACTCCAGGATCACGCCCTGAGCCAAAGGCAGATGCTTAACCACTGAGCCACCCAGGTGTCCAAACAAAGTAGATTTAGAGAGAACATACTTCAACATAAGAGAGGTCATAAATGAAAGACCCATAACTAATATCACATGCAGTGGTTAAAATCTGAAAGCTTATCCTCTAACATCAAGAACAAAGATGTCCACCCTTGCCACTTTCATTGAATGTAGTACTGGAGGTCCTAGACACAGCAATCAGAGAAGAAAATATAAAAGACATCCATATTGGTAAGGAAGAAGTAAAACTGTCACTATTTACAGATGACATGATACTCTACATAGAAAACACGAAAAACTCCACCAAAAAAAAACTATTAGAAGTAATAAATTCAGTAAAGTTGCAAGATACAAAATTAATACACAAAAATTGGTTGCATTAGGATACACTAATACTGAAGCAGCAGAAAGAGAAGTTAAGAAAACAATTCCATTTACAACTGCACCAAAAATAATAAAATACTCAGGAAGAAACTTAACCAAGGAAGTGAAAGACCTGTGCTCTGAAAACACTGATAAAAATATTGAAGACAACATAAACAAATGGAAAGACATTCCATGCTCATGAATAGGAAAGTCAACATTGTTAAAAATATCTATACTCCCCTAAGAGATCAGACGTTGGGAAGATCATGGAATAGGAGGTCCCTAAACTCACCTCATCCCACAGATACAACTAGATAACACTCAACATCAGCATAAATAACCCAGAAAATAAACTGTATACTGGCAAAACAAACTCTAAAGGTAGAGCTAAAGGTAGAGAAGAGGCCACATTGAAGAATTTAAGAAGGGCAGATGCAGTTTGGGAGTAAAACCATGGCTATCTGTGGGGTGGAAAGAACCAGTGGTGTGGAGAAGGATGAAAAACAAACTTTCACACTAGGGAGACTGTGAAGAATAAGAATCCCCATAACATTTTACTTCGATTCTGGAAAAGCCCAGAAGCCTTAGGAAGTGGAGGCCCCACCCTTAAAGAGACAGAATGTTACACAGCCCTTGCTGTGTAACATTTATGTGTAACATTTATGTGTAACAGCATAAAACCAGCAGTTTAAAATGTCAGGCAGAAGACAAGAGGGAGAGTGATTTACTCATATCATAGTGTGGCCAAGAGAGGCAAGGATCACAGAGAGAGCCCTCCAGGAACACAGGAGCTGGCATGCACCATTTCCCTCCCCTGCCTCCCAGTACAAATACAGGGCCACTGCAGAAAGCAGTGCAATGCCAACACTTGCTACTTAACTTGCTTGCACCAAGCCCTGACTCTCCCTCCCCAACTTCAGGGGTATCCATCCTTCCAAGTCATACTTACCTCAGTACTGACACTGTGGGCCCCTTCCCCCAAAATACCAATGCAAACCCCACCAACATCTAGTCTCCCCACCTTGTGACTTGCAGGACGTCAGTTCTGGCATTGGCAGTGGTGGCAAGTCTCAAGCAGACCAGCACATATTTATTAAAACACAACCTACTCCTGCTGGGGACCAAACTCTGCCCCCAACAGTAAAAAGAGCCGCTGCAGAAAACTAGACTGAAGGAAAAAGAGGCCAGGACTCAATAGCAGGACACACATAACACACATAAGAGACATTCCCTGAAGCATTAGGCCCTAGGCACTGCACTGCAAGGCAATACAGGACCTCTTC
Organism: Canis lupus familiaris; assembly: GCF_011100685.1. Lineage (NCBI taxonomy): Eukaryota > Metazoa > Chordata > Mammalia > Carnivora > Canidae > Canis > Canis lupus. The sequence goes on along the minus strand of NC_049229.1, from coordinate 16,305,801 downwards.
TTCATAAAACCATTACCATCAATAACAAAAAAAGTAGCCTTACTTTCCTAACACACAGAAATAGACACAGAGTTAGACAAAATAAGGAAACAGAAAAATATGTCCCAAGTGAAAGAACAGGACTGAACCACAGCAACAGACCTCAGCAAAACAATACAAGTCATATGCCTGATAGAGAATTTAAAGTAATGATCATAAAGATACTCAATGGACTTGAGAAAAGAGTGGAGGACATCAGTGAAACCCTTAACAAAAGAGATAAAAAAGAACCAAAGATGAAGAACACAATAAATGAAACTAAAAATACACTCAATGGAATAAATAGCAGGCCAGATGAAACAGGGGAACAAACTAATGACCTAGAAGATAAGCAATAGGAAGTAACCAACCTGAGCTAATGAGAAAAAATTATGTAAATTGAGAACAGTCTTAGGGAATTCAGCGACTCTATCAAGCATAATAACATTTGTATTTGAGGGATCCCAGAAGAAGAAAGGCAGAAAATTTATTTGAGGAAATAGTAGCTGAAAGCTTCCCTAATCCAGGGAAGAAAAACATATCCTGATCCAGAAGGCATAGAGATCCACCCCCCCCCCAAAAAAAAAAAATCAGCCAAAGGAGGTCCACACCAAGACATATAGTAATTAAAATGACAAAAAGTACTGATAAAGAACAAATTTTAAAAGGAACAAGAGAAAAGAAGATAATTACATACAAGAAAAATTCCATAAAGTTTTCTGTGAATTTTTCAGCAGAAACTTTGCAGGCTAGAAGAAAGTGCCATGATATATTCGAAGTGCTGAAAAGGAAAAATCTGCAGCCAAGAATATTCAAGGCTATCATTCAGAATAGGAGAGATCAAGAGTTTCTCAGACAAATAAAAGCTAAAGGAGTTCATGACCACTCCACCACCCCTACAAGAAATATTAAGCTCTTTGAGTGGAAAGGAGAGACCATACATGACAGTATAAGAATAAAAAACACACAAAAAATAATAAAATAATAATTTTAAAAAGAATAAAAAACACAAAATCATAAAAAATAAGTATTTCTATAAAAATTAGTCAAGGGATTCATAAAATAAAAGGATGTAAATACAAGGTCATATGTCTAAAACATAGGGAGGAGAGGAGTAAAGAAAGGGTTCAAACTAGGTGACCAACTAAACATAGACTGCTATATGCAGATGTCATATACAACCCAATGGTAACCACAAATCAAAAAATAGTAATAGATATGCAAAGTATAAAGAGAAAAGAATCCAAATATATCACTAAGGAAAATCAAACAAGAAAGAGCAAACAAGAAAGGATCAGAAATAAACTACAAAACAACCACAAAACTAGTAATAAAATGGCAATAAGTTTATTTACTTGGATAATTACTTTGAATGTAAATGGACTATAACCCCCAAAGCAATCTACAGATTTAATGCAATCCCTACCAAAATTCCAACAGCATTTTTCACAGAATTAGAACAAGTAAAGTAAAATTTGTATGCAACCACAAAAGACCCAGAATGGCCAAAGTAATCTTGAGAAAAAAGAACAAAGCTGGAGGTATCATATTTCCTGATCTTAAGATATACTACAAAGCTGGAGTAATTAAAACAGTATGGTACTGGCACAGAGAGAGACACATTAGAGCAGAATAGACTTATATGGTAGATTAATCATAGAGTAATCACACTTATATGGTGGATTAATTTATGACAAAGGAGGCAAGAATATACAATGTAGAAAAGACAGTCTCTTTAATAAATAGCATTGGGAAAACTAGACAGCTAGCCACATACAAAAGAATGTAACTGGACCACTTTCTAACATCATACACAAAAATAGACTCAAAATGGACTAAAAACCTAAATGTGAGAACTAACACCATAAAAATCCTAGAAGAGAGCACAGGCAATAATCTTTCTGACATTGGCCATAGCAATATTTTTCTAGATGTGTCTCCTAAGGCACGGGAAACCTAAAGCAAAAAATAAAAACATAAAAAACAACAATAACAAAAACTATTGGGACTACATCAAAATAAAAAGATATTGCACAGAGAAGGAAACTATCAACAAACAAAAAGGTGACCTACTGAACTGAGGAAGATATTTACAAATGATATATCTGATAAGGGGCTAATATCCAAAATACATAAGGAATTTATACAGCTCAATATCAAACAACAACAACAAATAGGCAGAAGACCTGAATAGACCTATCTCCAAAGAAGACATACAGATGGTGAACAGACACATGAAAATATGCTCAACATCACTAATAATTAGGGAAATGCAAATCAAAACCACAATGAGTTATCACCTTACACCTGTCAGAATGGCTAGAATAAAAAAGAAATAACAAGTGTTAATGAGGATGTGGAGAAAAAGGAACCATTGTGCACTATTGGTAGGAATGTAAATCAGTACGACCACAATGGAAAACAATATGGAGGTTTTTTAAAAAATTAAAAATAGAATCACCATATGATTCAACAATTCCATTACTATTCACCCAAAGAAAATGAAAACATAAGTTTGAAAAGATACATGCACCCCTATGTTTGTTGCAACATTATTTACATTAGCCAAGATATAGAAGCAACCTAAGTGCCCATCAATAGATGAATGGATAAGAAAGATATGAAATATGTATATACATACATAATAGAATTTCACACAGTCATTAAAAAAGAAAGATCTTGCCGCTTGCAACAACATAGATGGACCTAGAGGGTGTTATGCTAAGTGAAATAAGTCAGACTAATAAAGACAAATGAGCTCACTTAAATGTAGAATCAAAAAAAAAAAAAGCAGAAATAAATCCATATGTACAGAGAACAAACATGATTGTCAGAGGGGTGGAAGTGGGAGGATGGGCAAAATAGGTGAAGAGGGTGTAGGAGATACAGGCCTCCAGATATGGAGTGAATAAGTCACAAGAGTAAAAGGCATAGAATAGGGAATATAATCAATAGTATTCTAATAGTGTTTGTGGTGACAGATGGTAGCTACATTTATGGTGAGCATAGCATAACAATAGACTTGTTGAATCACTATGTTGTAAACTGGAAACTAAAGTAACATTGTGTGTCAACTCTACTTCAATTTAAAAAAATAGAAATGGAAGTTCAGAGAGGTGGTTCAGAATCTAAAGACAGGGAGCCTTCAGTTTTTGACTTAAAAGCAGAGTGAATTTACAGTAAAGTACCTTATAAATGCCCATAAACAAAATATCAAATGATGGTATCTATCAGATTAATGTTTGTCTTTGCATTTCCTGGGAATCCATAGTCTACTTCCTTATCTTTTGTTGGTCCCTCTTCTAAGTATTTGGGGCCCTTCATGATGCTGAGTCACGTTGAATAAGCCTGGGAAGAACTGCTAGAGAAAAATAATAAATTTTCTCCTGTTTTATTTCGTCTGAATAATAGTGCTCCCAGAAATATGGGTAAATCAGGTATTTGATTCACTGAAAAAAAATTTATTATTATTTCTATGAGTCATGATATCTTGAATTTATAGAATATGAATAACCAATCAGGATTGATCTTTCCTTCCAGAACTACCTTTGAGTCAATTTTTTAAAGAAGATTTTATTTATTTGTTCATGAGAGACACAGAAAGAGAGAGGCAGAGACGTAGGCAGAGTGAGAAGCAGGCTCCCCACAAGGAGCCCAATGTGGGACTTGATCCTGGATCCCAGGATCACAACCTGAGCCAAAGGCAGACGCTCAACCACAGAGCCACCCAGGCATTCCCACTTTGTGTCAATTTTTGAAGTAACCTGCCTTTCCCTTGAACTATTTGCTATATCTATAATGAAGACATGTGATATCCCTATCCCAGGTTTTTCTTTCTCTAGCAGTTCTGATACGATGTCTTATAAATATTTTATTACTTCGTCAAAAGCTCTCTAAGAAATGTAGCCGCATTTTACAAAAATGAAAACCCAGAAGCAAAACAAGTCATATTTCAGAATCTCAGAATGATTTAGGAGTTGGAGGCAACAATCTCCAAAAGTGAGGGTGCAACTGGGGTTGGAAATGCCTTTCCACATCCCCCTGCATGCAGCCAAATCACTCTTCCCACACCAGAAAGAATACAAAAAGGGTTGAAAGTCAAATGCATTGACAGAAATATTTACTTCAAACACAAAGTAAGAAGCAAAAATTGAGAAAATTCTCCCAGGAGAAAGAAGAGACAATGAGGAGGAAAATATGAGAGAAATATAAAAAATTAAGAGAATTACTCCAGAGGATCGATATTCAAACAATAGAAGTTCCAGAAGGAGAAAATTGAGAAATCAGAGGGGAAGGTATTTTTCTGAAAAGTAGTTGAACATCTGCCTTTGGCTCAGGTCATGATCCCGGGGTCCTGGGATCGAGTGCCACATCAGGCTCCCCATAGGGAGCTTGCTTCTCCCTCTGCCTGTCTCTGCCTCTGTGTGTGTGTGTGTGTCTCTATGCGTGAATGAATAAAATCTTTTAAAAAGGAGGAGGAGGAGAGGAAGAAATTTTCCAGAAGTGACAGAAATGAGTCACTGAAGTTGAAAGGGCTACTGAGGGCTCACCACAAGTGAATGATTCAAGAACCATGTCATGTCATTGTGAAATTCCAGAAAACTTGGGGTAGAAAGCTTTTTTTTGGGGGGGGAGGTGACTGAAAAGCAACAGAACAGAGAACACCATTGGATTTCTCACATGCAACTACAGATGTTAGAAGATGAAACAATACTTCCAAAGTTCTGAATAAAATGATTTCCAACCACACATCCTGTGACCAACCAAACCATTATTTTAAGTAAAGTTAAAATAATAAAAATTTGAGATGAGACCTTAAAAAAATACCTCCCATGTATCCTTTCTTGATATTTTTTAAAATTTTTATTTATTCATGATAGTCACAGAGAGAGAGAGAGAGAGAGGCAGAGACATAGGCAGAGGGAGAAGCAGGCTCCATGCACCGGGAGCCCGACGTGGGATTCGATCCCGGGTCTCCAGGATCGCGCCCTGGGCCAAAGGCAGGCGCCAAACCGCTGCACCACCCAAGGATCCCTCCTTTCTTGATATTAAATCAAGAAATGAAAATATGGGATGCAATCAATAGACAATGAAGGCCAATGTGAGAGCCACAGCTAGTAGTGGCCCAAAGGGCAATTAATCCTGACTATATCCGGAAATCAAAGAACTCCAAAAGGAATGTCTTAGTAAAAGAACATGAAGGATGCCTGGCTGGCTCAGTTGATAGGGTATGTGACTCTTGGTCTCAGGATCATGAGTTCAAGTCCCACATTGTTTATGAGGCTTACTTAAACAAACACAACACACACACAGATTATTTGATGTGTGTAAACATATTAAGTGAACATTTATGCTCATATCAAAGAGCTTAGGGACTGGAACGCCTGAGTGGCTCAGTCAGTTAAGCACCAGACATTTGGTTTCAGCTCAGGTCTCAATCCTTGGATTGTGAGATAGAACCCAGCTCTGCACTAGGCGTAGAGTCTGCTTAAGATTCTATCTCCCTCTCCCTTTGCTCCTACAGTTGTGTGCTCTCTCTCTCTCTCTCTCTCTTAAAAAGAGAGAGAGAGAGAGAGAGAGAGAGCTTAGGGATTAATTAGTAATGTATACATAAAAAACTAACTGAAAAAAAAAACCTTTTGCAATAATCAACTCTAGCAAGAAGTAGTTACTCAATAAGGAAATATTTGTGATGTCTTCCTAGGTATGATATTGCAAATACTAAAAATTAGAATTAACTATATTGAGAAGATATGAAACTGTATGTGCCATGGTGGGGATGAGAGGGTAAGTGGTAGTAAAAGCATTAAACTGTCATGTTCCATAAATGAAGTCAATAAGTAATATCTAATATGAAAAAACTAGAAATAGAAGCATCTAAATATGATTTAGAAGTATAAAGATATACAGAAGGTGAAACAGTTAAAAAGTGAGATAGTAATTTTCTATGGGGAGTCAGAATGGGAGGTATGGAAAGGTTTCAGAACAACTGCTATTATAAGGTTAGTCATGCTATATGACTTTCTAAACTATATTTATGGGGGCACATGGGTGGTTCAGTCAGTTAAGTGTCTGCCTTCAGCTCACATCATACTCTCTAGGTCCTGGGATTGAGCTCTGTATCAGGCTTCCTGTTCAGCAGGGAATCTGCTGCTCCCTTTCACTCTGCCCCTCCCTCTGCTTATGCTCTCTCTCTCTCTCTCTTCTCTCTAATGAATAAATAAAATCTTTTAAAAAACTATATTTATGTATCACTTTGATCAAAATTAAGTTAAAAATAAAACAAAACAAACCCATTTCTTCTTCTATCTTCAATCTCTCTCTCCCCTAGATCTTTCATCTTAGCACATAAACATCCTTTCAAAGAAAATCCTTATATAACTTCTTCCAGATATAGTCCAATTTCTTTTCTTTCCATTACACCAATATTACTACAAATTATTCTCTAATGAGGTCCGCACCATCACTCCTCAATCTGTTGCACTAGATTAAGCTGAACCATATGAAATGGTTGGTTTGGCCATTTTTTACCTATGAAAAGAGAATTTCATATGGTTCAACCTAGTGGTTTACTGTCATCTGCCACCACCAAATTCTGAGTCCATCACCTGAATATGTCTTGTTGTCTGTTTCATTTATGCCCTGCTCTCCTGCCTTAATTCACTCTTCATTTCTTTCTGAATTAAGGCTTCAACCCCCTAACTCTTGCTTCCCACCAGTCTGTTGGCATCTCTGCCAGAACCATCTTTCTAAAAGATTTATTGTATCATGTCACTCTCCTGCTTAAAATTCTTCAGTTTCATCCCAATGCCATCAAAATCAAACCTAAACTCTTTCCCATGGCCACAAGCCAACCACTGCCCGCCCCCTTAGCTTACCTTGTTCAAGTCTCTATATCCACCCTTCCTTGACCCCAACCTTGACCCCCACCTTAATGTAGAATTTACTCCAATGCTATACTTGAGTCACATTAAACAACTCACGTAGAAATGTTCCTTTGATTTTTATATTTTTAAATATATATGATTATATATCACTAACATTTGGCACTTTGAGGGCACTTGATAAATATTTATGAAAGAAAAATTCAGTGTTTTCTTAATGACCCAAAAATTAATCATAGATGAAAAATAGATAAAGATTCAATTTTTTCTAAGGGCCAAGTGAGTATTGAAAAGGCTGATGATATCCAGAGAGGGGAGGTGGGTAGGGGAATGGGTGAAACAAGTGAACAGGATTAAGAGTATACTTATTGTGATGAGCCCTCAGTAATGTATTGAATTGTTTAATCACCATATTGTACACCTGAAACTAACATAACACTGTGTGTGAACTATACTGGAATTAAAATAAAAATCTTAATTAAAAAAAGAAAAGGATGATAATGTTTTCTTAAATATTCAAATGTATAGTGACAAGGAACTAAGAACAACTAACAACCTGTATTAAGTTGGGGGAGAGATAGGAGGAATGAATGAAAGAAAGAAAAGATAGAGAAAAGGGAAGGTAGGAGAGGAATCTGGGGGATAAAGTGTTACCTCAATTTTATACTGCAACAACTACATGAAAAAAATTTGCAATATCACAATCTGTATGCAGAAAATTATTCTCCATTTTCCAAAAAGTGATAAAACCAGGGCCTATGATTAGCCTTAAAGAACGTATGTACTAAATATTAGTACTTCAATGTGTTTTCTGGTGAAAGAACTGCGTCATTAAGTTTTAGAAGCTGTCCAACCAGTTTCCAAACTAGTACCCCATCCAACAAAAGTTTAATTAGGTTTGGAGTTTTGTTTAAACTGACAGCTGTGGTTCAAAAAGCCCCCAAGGTCAGGGTATAGTTTGCATCTTAAATAATCAAATTGCCCAAAGGAATTCTGTGGTTCTGTGGTGGTTATTTTTTTATTCTGATTTGCAACGAATCTCTTAATAGCTCTCTGCTCCAAATATGGTTCATTCAAATACAAAATATTTTTACAGTATCTCTGAACCAATAACAAAAGAAAAGAAAAAAAAGCAGTTAAGTCTTCACCTGTTCACCTTGCAGACATCCTGCAAACTCACGGATCTAGCAGACTGGAAGCAAGATATAAGCAAAAAAGGCCTTAAGCAGGCAAAAAGAGATGTCAGTAAAGGACCACATGGAAGAAGTTCACACACTTTCCCATAGGAAAGATTTTGAGGCTCTCCCTCAGAGGCTTATTTACTCTCACTTTACAAACAATACTACCAGGCTTATTTATCTAGTTTCGAAGCCTAGGGCAGAATAGAAATAAGGTATTAGGAAGAGAGCTGTGGGAGAGGGGCTACTTACAACACACGGAAATACTGACAGCAAAACAGAGACAGCTGTTGGCCTAATGGGAAGGAGGAAGCAAAAATTATAAAAAAAAAAAAAAAAAAAAACCTCAAAGCACAGCTGAATATAAGGTGTGGGGTGAACACTTCACTCACCCAATAAGACCTTGGATATCACTATAGCTTAGCCTAGTGAAAGGAACTGACATCCAAAATGGTGTCCTTTGTCCTCAAGAAAAGGATCAATTTAGCACCTGAGCTAGGTAATTGGAAAGCAAGGAGGAACAAGTCACACCTGCATTTACAAAAGGAAACACTATAAAATATAAAAGACTCTAGTGTTTCTTCTGAAAGAGTAAAAATTTAAAAAGGCATATTTGTCCCTACATGTATGAATACATAGTTATTAAGAAAATGATTCATTTGCTGAGGGACCCTCATGATGACAATTATAATGTATTTAAAAATCTAGGTGAAATACTATTGAGTATTTACCCAAAGAAAATGAAAGCATTAATTTAAAAAGATATATGTACCCTATGTTTATGGCAGCATTATTTACAATAAGCCAAGATATGGAAGCAACTTAAGTGCCCATCGACAGATAAATGGATAAGAAAGATGCGGGATGTGTGTGTACGTGCACGTGTGTGTAGAGCAGAATATTACAGAGCAATAAAAAAGGATGAGATCATACCATTTGATATTACATGGATGGACCTAGAGGGTATTATGTTAGTGAAATAAATTAGACTAAGAAAAAATACTATATGATTTCACTCATTAGTGGAATCAAAACAAAACAAAAAAGAAAACATGAATAATCAAGCAAAAAGCAGAACCTGACCTATAAATACAAACAACAAACTGATAGGTGCTACAAGGGAGGAAGGAAAGGAAATTGGGCAAAATGGGAGTGGCTTCCAGTTACAGGATGAGTAAGTCATGGAACAAAAGCCACAGCATAGAGAATATGGTCCATCATACTGTGATTACTTGTTTTTCGTTTTTTTTATAAATTTTTATTTATTTATGATAGTCACACAGAGAGAGAGAGAGAGGCAGAGACACAGGCAGAGGGAGAAGCAGGCTCCTTGCACCAGGAGCCCGACGTGGGATTCGATCCCGGGTCTCCAGGATCGCGCCCTGGGCCAAAGGCAGGCGCCAAACCACGGTGCCACCCAGGGATCCCATACTGTGATTACTTGTATAATGACACATGACACCTATATCTGTGGTGAACATAGAATAATGTATAAAATTGTCAAATCACTACATTGTACATCTAAAATTAATATTCTGTGTCAACTATACACAAATTTTTTTAAATCTAGGTGAAATATATATTGGGTTGTAGAACCTAAAATCCATGTGTGTTTCAAATAATTGCTATACAATATAGAACATCAAAGAACACAAGAATAGGGGTACCTGGGTGGCTCAGTCAGTTAAGCATCTGACTCTTGGTTTTGGCTCAAGTCATGATCTCAAGCCATGGGACGTAGCCCTGAAACAGGCTCCATGCTCAGCCTAGAGTCTGCTTGTCCCTCAACCTCTGCTCCTCCCCTGCTCATGCTCACACTCTCTCTCTCAAATAAGTAAATAAACAAAATCTTAAAAAGAAAACAAAAAGAGTAATAGTGTATCTGGAGTTTTGTCTCTGCGCCACCACTAACTGTATGTGGCATTGGCAAATCAGTCACTTCTCTGAGACTATCTCCTCTTCTGCCAAATGAAGGGTCTGGAGAAAGAGCTTCCCACTCTTGTTTCCCTCCAACCCATACTCCCAATATTCTCCCTTTACTCAGCTTGGCCATTCTGGGCCCATGGCCTCAGGTAAAAAGTATCAACCCAGAACATAAAATGATGAAATAAGAATGTTTCTCTGGCTTTTCGATTTCAAAAGTCTAAGAAGACTAAGAAGTCTAAGTCTAATCTTTTGGAACTAAATAACACAGAATAATGACAACTGACCTGGTAGAAAATAAGGTAAGTTGAGTTTATTTGAGTAATATATCCTTACTTTGCAACTAGAAATGAATTACATTCTTGGGCCAGAGAAACCTGGTGAGAGATGATGAAAAACATAGATGCTGCTGGGACCCTCTGAGGTCTCATACCTAGCTCTCCAGGACTAAGGCCCTAGGAAACAAAAGGGGAGAGTGCAGAAATGGAGAGCAAAAAGAAAATCTGGGACCATTTTCCATGGAGAATCCAAGAAGAAGCAAGATCCCAGAAAAGACATGGCCATATGGGAGTTCTGAGGCAGATGGAGCATTACATAGCCTTACAGAGTTTTCCAGGCCCCAGCCAGTCTTGACAATAGCAAAATAACTGTATGCCCAAGAGTGGCAAACACAAATGAGGCAGCTGGGGGAACTGAAGGAGCCTTAGAGATGGGAACAATAGGCAACTCAGCAGGAACCTGTGTGGACTGACACTGGAGGGAGATCTATGGAGCAAGTAGCATCTGTTGCCTATCACCAGGAATGGAAGTCCTTTTAGCCCTCATCTTCGTATTAAAGACACCAGAAAACAAGAAGTCAAGCTCTGGATGGAACAATGTTACATCAAAAAGACACAGAGCAAGATCAGCTTCAATAGGTCCTACACTGGCTGTCAAGCAGGACCTGCTGGCCAGGATGGACCCATGGCTGCTACCTGAATCCTATCTTACTCTGTGTCTTCTTTATACTCCCCTCCTGTAATACAGAATTAGGGGTCTTGTCCCCTCCCTATAGGAGAAAAATATAGTAGAGAGACTGGCCAGGTGCTATAGGACACACATACTAAATAAAACAGAAACATACGTTGAATCTTAAACAGGAAAATATATCTCCACAAAAGGCGACCAGCCCAGCACTACCTGTTGGAACTCTTTATCTCTCGGTAAGGAAGTGTTCCAGGTGTAAGGCCAACTCTTAGAGGTCAAGTGAGGAGGTCAAAAGACTGCATGCATGACATTTCCTTTCCCAACAAGAACCTAAGTGGACCTCCAGATGGAAGTATGGATGCTTCAGCAGAGGTCAGCATGGCACATGACCTTAAGGAACTCTGTAAATATCCCAAGGATGGACAGGGGAATCCCCAAATTGCCTAAGGCCAAATTTCTGTGGTCCTGATGGAATGGGAACTCCAAATAAAGACTAAATAGAGTTTTAGAGAAATAAACATATTTCTTGCACATCTGTGTTTGGAGACTGAGATTCATGCCCATACACACAGAGACAGACTCCACAGCTATGAAATTAAAAGATTAAGCAAAGAATAAGAAGAATAATCTGTGAATAATGTCATGCCAATAAATGCAGGAAAACGTGGATAAAAAGAATTATCGTCTAAAATCACATGTCACAAAATCGACCTAGGGGTAAGGAGGAGAGCGAAAGCCTTGAAAGAATTAATAATTAAAGAAACAGATAATTTTCTAAAATCTCTCTTTACCCAAGTAACCAGCTCAACATAAATTTTATTTTTTTAAGATTTTATTTATCTATTCATGGGAGACACAGAGAGAGACAGAGACAAAGGCAGAGGGAGAAGCAGGCTCCTCGTGGGGAAGCCATTGAGGGACTCAATCCCAAGACCCCAGGATCACACCCCAAGCTGAAGGCAAATGTTCAAATACTGAGCCACTGAGGTGTCCCCAACACAAATTTTATTAAACAAGAAATGCTACAGGCAAACTTTTGGAACAGATAAGAATTCAGAGAGATTATGAGATAAATGGTCAACACATTAAAACCAATATGGTAATAAACTATTTGAAAATGTAAATAGAAAAATCTAATTCACAAAAGCAATAAAATCTATAACAAAGGTACATGTGTGTAGTTAAATATTATAACACTATGGTTAAAACTTACAAGTCTTTACTTGACTTAGCAGGATTTGACAGTTTTCACATCCTTCTAGAAATATTTCACTTGGTTTCCAAAGCACCATACACCTTCTCCTAGTTGTACTTCTACACCTAACTCTCCTTCACAGTTTCTTTTGTTCCTTCTATTCCTTCCCTCAGCCTCTAAACGGTGGTGTGCCCCCAGGCTCCTAATCCTTAGATTTATTCTCATTTCCAGCTACACTCTCCCTCTTAGTCATCACTTTCAGTTTAATGAATTCTAAACATCTTCTGGTCACTGCTGATGCCAATCTTTCTAGCCCTAACCTCACCACTGAACTCTAGGATTATTACTAAATGTCTATTCAATATCTCCTTTTGAAAGTATATTAGGCATCTCAAACTTAACATGTCCAAAATGAATCCCATACCTGGCTTACCTATAGTCTTCACCATCTCAGAAAAAAAAAAAAACAAAAAACAAAAAAAACCTATATTCTATGTTAGCTACACCCACCCAAAACCATGGAGTCATTCTTGATTTCTTTCTCTCTCTTCTCACACACACACACACACACACACGCACACACACCATAAGCAACCTTCAAAACGTATGCTGAATCAGAATATTCCTTATCTCCTTATCACTATAGTTGACCATCAGCTCTCACCTGGATTATCATAATAGGTGCCTAACTGATCTTCCTCCCTTGCCCTATAATCTATTGTCCACACAAAAGATAGATGATAATTTTAAAACAAGGTCAGATCATGTCATACCTCTGCTCAAAACCTTCCAGTGTCCTCCCAAATCACTCAAGTGTGACATCCAAAATTCTTATCATGGCTACAAGATGGCATATCAGTGATTCTCAACAGGGACAATACTGCTCCCTAGGAAACATTTAGAAATTGCCTGGGGGAGGAGGGCAGCATTTTTGGTGGTTACAATGGGAATGTGCTATTGGCATTTAGTAAGCACGAAAGGACCGAGGATATATGAAGTCATTCCACGGACTTAGAACTAAACACAATAAAGCAGCCATATGTGAAACACAGTAATAATGAATATTTAATTATAAAGGAAAAGTTTTAACTATATTATTGCCAATCTATATAATTTTTAAATATTTTAGCAAAATAATATTAAATTTGCCATGAAGATTATAAAGTTATTTTTTTATTTTTGCTTTCAGATTGTTTACAGAGGTCTATTTCTCCATATCTTCTTGGATTACTCTTTTTTCTGTAGTCTCATCACTTATCAAAGGAGATGGCTTCCAAGGTCTTTTTATATTCCAGAGACTCACATATGTGAGATTTCAAGTTGGAATATATGAGGTAGGGTGTGGTTGACACTTTTTCACTTTGTTCCATGTCTAAACAGGGATTTATTCTGACACTATGCTTATAAAGAAGCTTAGATCATTTTCTCCATTTCAAAAGTCCTTAATTGGTCTTAGAATGCATCCCTATTTCACTTCTCATTTCCCATTTTCTTTTATTATATACCCAAAAGTCTAATCTGCTATTATTTATCCTAACATGCATTGTAGTGCCATCTGCATTGTGTTTTCATTTTCTGGTCCTTCTTATTTATTATAGCTGCTTATATTCCTACCAAGAGCATATTCATTATCAGCAGACAAAACAGCTAACAACTTCATTATATCTTCCAGTGTAGTTGTTTAGAATTATGATTCAATTATAAATTACTCTCATTTTTCCTTTATGTTACAAATAGGGCATTATATTAATGTTTGACATTATGTGGGTTGGGAGACAATAATTATCTATGAATTTTATTTCAGGATATTAAAAGGGGCAAAATATGTGCAACATATATAGAATAAGAAGGGAGCAGAGTCTGATAGTATTGAGAACCACTGTCCTAGCTGACCTGGCTCTGGGGTACCTCTTTGACTTTATCTCCTCCCATACCTCAATTCAAAGCCCCTCCACCTTGCTGTTCCTCTAACTCTACAAGAACATTCCTTCCTTAGAAATTTGCAATGTTTCTTCCCCCTGCTTAGAATGATCTTTCCCCTTACATGAATTGTGTGGCTTGCTCCATTCTTTCAAGACCTCTACTCGAATGTCACATTATCCCACAGTCCTTTCCTGACCATCTGATTTAAATATGTCTTCACACCATCACGGTCTATATCTCCTATCCAGTATTATTATTTTTATGTCACTTATCACCACCTGAGAAATTACTGATTTAGTTATTCTCTGCCTCCTCTCTCTAGAATGTAAACTCCAAGAAAGCAGGAATTTCCATTTGGTCATTGCTATTTTTCAGGGTCTGGTACAGCACTCAATAAAACTGAGTGGAAAGACAAATGTCTTAATTGCCAAAGAGTGTACTGATATGGGCCTGGATCCAGCAGGCATGTTCCAGGTCCCTCATTCCCAATCGAGACACTGCTTCCGTGCTATTAAATACTTGGGATATTTAACATTTGTTGAATATTTCATTTGAAGAAAGGTTTACACAACTGAAAAGTACTGGAAAGCCACTGGCCCTTCAATTAGCAAAGATTGAAAAACACAATGATGCTGTAGGCTGTAGGAAAAAGAATGTAGGTGGTTCAACTTTACTGAAAGGCATCTTTAAATTCTTAGTGTTTGGGGCAGCCTGGGTGGCTCAGCAATTTAGCACCGCCTTTAGCCCAGGGCCTGATCCTGGAGACCCTGGATCGAGTCCCATGTCAGGCTCCATGCATGGAGCCTGCTTCTCCCTCTGCCTGTGTCTCTGCCTCTCCCTCTGTGTGTGTGTGTGTGTGTGTGTGTGTGTGTGTGTCATGAATAAATTAATAAAATTTTAAAAATAAATAAGTTCTTAGTGTTTGGTACAATGATAAGCACTGTAGGTGCTCAATAAAATGTTGCTGGAAAGGTAAAATCTCCATAGAAGGTACATTATACATAGAGACTGTGACAGAAACTGCTTTGATACCTCTTTTACCCTCTTCCATAGTAAATAAATCTTGGTACACAGCTGCTCAGAATCATGACTTCATTTCTCATCCTTTTTTTGTAGCTAGATGTAATCAAGTGGCTAAGTTCTGGCTATTGAAATATAAGCAGAAGTGGTAAGCAAAGTCTGGGACAAGCTTTTCTTATTTGCACTGTCCTACTGACTGAAATGCAGGTGTGATGGGTGGAGCAGCCATACTGAACCCTGAGATGACTTTGGTAATGAGGGTCACAGTCAGTGAAGCAATAAGATGGCAGGTAGGATCCCCGACTCTGCAGAACACCATAACAGTCCTATATTACCCTTTACACGACATTTTACAAGGGAGAAATAAACTGCCATCTTATCTAAGTCACTATTATTTTGCATTTTCTGATTATCTGCACCCATTAGTTGCCCAGAGTAAGTTCTATTAGGATTGCTATTTACTTCCCTTTCCTTGTTGCTTGGTATTTGGCTAAACTGATTTGGCATTGTACTGGTGACAGCCTATATAAATTATGCATTCCATTTAGCACTTGCAAAGATTCTATTGTAAATGGATATTTAATAAGCTTTTTCACTTAACCCTAAAGAGCAATAGAATAGAATCATGCATAAAAAGCCATAATTTAGTGAACTGTTTAATAATCACTTTCCAAAGTAATAATTGATTGTCAAAGACTGTATTTCTAGGCAAGTCTCAATAGCATAATGAAATCAGAACAATGAAAAGTGTCTCAGCTGTCTCAATCTTTCATTTCTTCAGAACCTTATTTCAAATGATTAAGAGATGAAGAGCTTGAGACTGGAGATGTTCTTGAGGGGAAATCTAGCAGAAATGATGAGGTCTAGCTTTATTATAATCTTCTCTTGTGTGCCTAATAAATTTGCAGTAAGCCAAGTAAAGAATAGGAATTTTATTTACTGCATTATCTGTGAGATCTACAGAGAAGACAGACTACCAATTTTAAAGCTGCAGAAGGGGTGGAGGGTGCAGGAGATTTTTACTTATCATCAAGACTGGCCAAATTTAATGACCAGTATGCCAATTAATACCTAACCATGGGATCATAGCAATCCTGCATTTTTACATTAGATAATATCCAAAGCATCGTCTCTTCGTCCTAGCTTTTGGGAATTCATAATAAGGCCAATGACATGCTTAATTCTCTCAAGGTGAGGGTTCTCAACAAGACCCCAAGCCACCACAGATAATAAAATCTTAAATATGTAAAAAGTTCCCCAAAAATATGGGGACTCAACATATACCCACTGGGCTAAAAGAAAGTGTCTGAGGGTATTTTTTCACTCTGAAAACAGCTCAAAGATTTAAAAATAAAATAAATTTAAAAAGCTAATAAGATGAAGTAGAAGTGGGTCAGTCTGTTACTCTGCCTTTTTTTGACATGAGAAATGGTAGATAATGGAGATTTTATCTTTTGTTCATATTAACAACAACTTACTTTGGCAGAATCAATAGTACTTGTCTGACTGTAACAAACCCATTACTCAAGATGGATCTTAGGTGCCCAGTCTGAATCTCATCCCCGGAATCCCATCTCTACCATCACCACAGGGCTCTGTGAAGAGCAAATCCTTGCTTCTTGACCTAAATGTGCTGGGCTCAGAGGACACCAGGGTGAACCATCCCTGAACAGGGAGAGTGTGATGGTCCTCCCACTAATGCAGCCATCACAGAAATCTGAGAAGGGAGAAATCATGGTGAGAAAAAGATTCTGGATACCTGGGGTCTAGACCTTAAGATAGTGAAAGAAAAAATGAAGGGACCGATGGAGGGAGAAAGAGAGAAAGGAAGTGCCATCAACATGTTGTAATAAGAATAAAAACAATTCTGGTCTGGCTGTCAGAAGAACTAAAGGGATCCAGTCTCAACTATGCTAATTAGCTATATGGCCTTGCAATAGACACTTGTTCTCATTGGGTCTCAGGTGTTTTTGTTGGGGTTGTTGTTTTGTTTTTGTTTTTAAAGATTATTTACTTATTTATTCATGAGAGACACAGAGAGGCAGAGACATAAGCAGAGGGAGAAGCAGGCTCCCTGTGGGGAACCCGATGTGGGACTCAATCCCAGGTCCCTGGGATCATGACCTGAGCTGAAGGCAGACACTCAACCACTGAGTCACCCAGGAGCTCTGGGTCTCAGTTTTTTTAATCTAAAATACGTAGCTAATTAGGTTATCTCCCAGCTCCAGACACTATTTTACTGAAAAGTGAGGGCAAGGAAACACTATGGAAAAGTTTATCACCAAGACTCTAAAAATTTTTTTCCATATAATAAAAACACAAAGTAAAATATGTCAAAGAAAATCTATTAAATGAGAATATATTATTTTTAGTTTCAATGCAATAAACTAAAAATTTAACCTTTTTCTACTGTGCTCAAAAACTTGACAGATTTTGTCAAACTATGGTGTGACCAAGTGGACTTTTAGTGCACTTTGCAGTAGACTAGGGAAAGTAGGTACTTATAAAATAATATTCCCCCAAAAGGAAATATATATTCAGTACAACTAGATAATCTGATGCCTTGATTTGGGATAAGAGATGTTCAGACATGATTGTGGTTTGCTAGTTCTCAAGATTTTGGTTTTACTGTCACAACTATCTACATCCTTAAAACCCAAATGTTTATAAATTATGTATTATAACAAAGATTGTAAAGACTATAGCTGCCTAGCTTGAGGCTGTTTAGAGCTACAGAATAAAGGACTTAAATCACAAGCCAACACTATACTTTTCAGTAATAAAAAACAAATGGCTTCTATGTACAATGGGTCAACATGTAAACTAACAGGGATATTCAGTTGGTTCAATTTGCTTTCAAAACAGCCATATTAAAAAAAAATAACAAAAAAAAACAAAAAAAACAAAAAAAAAACAGCCATATTATTTTAAGCCATGATATCAGCATTAAATTTCAAAACTGTTTAAGATTATATAAACTCTTCCTTCTCATTTTACACAAAATAGATGAAAATCATGACTTGAAGACATCACAAAATTACCCTTAAAGTGTACTAAAACTCTGCAATGTTAAGGTGGCAATTAGAGCTGGATTTCAAATGTGCAATTTATCAGATGATGCCCACCTCACCTCCTACTGAAAAAGAGTCTAAGCCCTTGAACCAATCCTTAAAATTTTAAGACATGAAAAATGTCTATTAGGAAATCAAGATTTGAGGTATGTATTGAAATAATAATCCAGAGGGGAAATGCTTTTATCCTAAATATCCAAATAATTATACCTGAAATAACAAAAAAAGGCAATTATTTTGCCAACATTTAAAACCTCTTCACTTTTCCTCATATGTACTTAAACCCTGTATATGTGATAATGGATCACTTTCACGATTCAAATGCATTTGTCCTGTATGGTCTAAATTAAGGGATGTTATTACCCAAATAGGCAAAAGAAAAAGTTATTGCTGGGCAGCATCTATGCTAAGAATCAGAAAAAAAAATCTGAATTCTACAGCAAATTAACATTTCATTTTCAAGTAACTTGGTATTTCAAACTTGAAAGGAAATCCTGATGGAAAATAAACTGCACTTGTATCCAAAAAGAATAAGTCTATTTTGGAGGAACAATTTCTAACTTGGATCAAAATCATTACTACAACCAAAATGACTAAAGGAAGAGGAATTTTCCTTCAAAAATTAATATAATATTTTCCATCTTCTAAAAATGAATGTAAACCAAACACATAAACATTTGGTATTTATTGAAAGCACCCAAATGTTATCTGAGATTTTAAAACTTCACAGAAAAAAAAAAAGGTGTAAATCAAGAAACTACATAATTATTACTTCATTTGTACTAGCTTAACTTGTTATGTCTACGAGGACAAAAAGTACTGCACAAAGGGAATGTGTAAGAGAAAAATGTAATAAATGTGTCTGTCATTTTGAATAGAAAAGATTTGTCCAAACTAGTCCCTCCCAATTGTATTATGTCATTCAAACAATATAAATTGCTTTTCTTGGCCCAGATCCTGGTAGGTTCCTTAATTTATACCTCCAATGAGCAAAAGTGTATTCCTAGGATAGGGAAAGATGAAATTTAAAAAGTAAAGAGCCAAGGAAATGTTTAAATATTATGAAATAATAAGCAGCTATTTAAAGGAACAACTTAGAAGCTATACATATTGATGTGTCAAAATAAGTTGCAGAATAATGTATACCACACGTTCTTATTTTTGTAAAGAAAAAAACTTTGTGTGCATGTATATATACACATTTTTACTAAAATATTAAGATAAGTGTAGAAGGATAAGCAATGATACGCATTGGTTACTCTGATGAGCTAAGGAGGGTTTAGAAGGGAATATATTGTTTCCTTGTGTTTCTTCTTATAACTTGTCAAAAGAAACATTTTTATAAAGAATCTGGTAACATCTTAAAGTTTTTATTTTGAGATAATTGTAGACTCATATTCACTTGTTGCAAATAATACAGAAATATCCTAAGTACTCTTGGATTACCATTGCCTTGCCCCAATGGTAATATGATGCAAAACTGTAATATCATGACAACAATGCTGACCTGATACAGTCAAGCTACACATAATTCTATCACCACAAGGATTTCTCATGTTGCCTTTCTAAAGCCACACACACTTTCCTCCTACCCTCCACCACCCCAAGTCTATCCTTAACCCCTGGCAACCACAAATCTGTTCTCCATTCCTACAGTTTTGTCCTTCTAAGAATGTTATATAAATTGAATTATATAGGATCTAATATTTAGAAATTTCTTTTTTCTTTTCTTTGTTTTTGGTGTTGGTTTTTGTTGGTTTTTTTGTTTGTTTGTTTGTTGCCTCAGCATAATTTTCTAGAGATTCATCCAAGTTGTTGAAGGTATCAGTATTTCTTTTCTTCTTGTTGCTGGTTAATATATCCATTTACTCCATGAAGGACATCTGGATTTTTCCTAGTTTTGAGTTATTAAATAACAAAATCTGCTACAAACATTCATCTTGGATTTTCCTTGAATATAAGTTTTCATTTCTGTAGGTAAATGCACTGCTTTAACCCTATCTCACAAATTTTGACGTTGTATTTTTATTTTAACTTAGTTCAATGTCTTTTTTTTTATCCCTAAGACTTCCATGTTGATCCGTATTTTATTCAAAACTGTATTGTTTGGTTTCTAAGTATTTGGAGATTTTCCTATTATGGTTCTGGTATTAATTTCTAGATTTGTTCCTTTATGGTCTGAGAAGGCATTCTGTATGAATTCAATTCTTTTAAATTTTTTGAAGTTCACTTATATGGTCCAGATACATTCTTAGTATATGTTCTATGGACAGTTGACAAGAATGTGTATTCTGTTATTGTTGAGTGTACTGTTCTACAAATACAGATTAGATCCTGATGGTGATGGTATTGTTGAGTTCTTCCATATTCTTGGGAAATTTCTATCTAATTTTTCTACCAATTATTAAAAGAAGGATGTAGTGGGGATCCCTGGGTGGCGCAGTGGTTTGGCACCTGCCTTTGGCCCAGGGCGCAATCCCGGAGACCCGGGATCGAATACCACATTGGGCTCCCGGTGCATGGAGCCTGCTTCTCCCTCTGCCTGTGTCTCTGCCTCTCTCTCTCTCTCTCTGTGTGACTATCATAAATAAATAAATTTTAAAAAAATAAAGGATGTAGTAGTATTCAACTACAGTTGTAGATTTTCCTATTTCTCCTTTCAGTTTTTACTTCATATATTTTTCAGTTGTATTATTTGGTGCATACACATTTAGTATTGCTTTGTTTTCTTGATGGATAGAGTCTTTTACCATATTGTAATCCCCTCTATGTCTCCAGTAATTTTCTTTGTTCTGAAGTCTTCTTAAAAAATAAAAAAGATTTTATTTATGAGAGAGAGGCAGACATAGGCAGAGGGAGAAGCAAGCTCCTCACAGGGAGCTTGATGCAGGACTCAATCCTAGGACCCCAGGATCACTACCAAAGCCAAAGGCAGATGCTCAACCACTGAGCCACCCAGGTGCCCCTAAAGTCATCTATACCTGAATTTAATATAGTCACTTCCACTATCTCTTAATTAATTCAAGCATGACATATTTTTTCATCTTTTATTTTCAACCTGCCTATATCATTATATTGGAAGTAAGTTTCTTGTAGACAATACATAGTTGGGTTATGTATTTAATCACTTGCCAATCTCTGTCTTTCAACTCATGGTATATTTAAACAATTTATATTTAATGTAGTTATTGATATGTTAGAATTTGAAGTGGTCACCTTATTTTTTGTTTTCTTTTTTTTTTTTTGGTTTCTTGTTTCTCTGTTTTTTGCCTGCTTTCCTATGAGTTAACAGTTCTTATAATTCTATTTTGACTTATCTGTAGTGTTTTTTGAGTGAATCTGTACAGCTTTTTTAGTCACTGCTCTAGGCACTATATTACATGTACATAACCACAGTCTATTTGTATTGTCATTTTCCAATTAGAGTGAAGCATAGAAACATTACCTCCCTTTACGTCTGTTTACCCTCCCCGATTTATAATGGTCTTAAATTTCCTCTACATACATTTAGAACCACATCAGATAGTGTCATAACCATCTGATCATAACCATCAAACATAATTCATGATCCAGGATCATGCCAAAGGCAGACACTTAACCACTGAGCCACCCAGGCGTCCCAATCTTAGCCATTTTTTAAGGTAGGACTGATATTGACAAATTCTCTGAGAATGTCTTGATTTCACTTTCAATTCCTGAATAATAATTTCACTACAGGGTGTCTGGGTGCCCCAGTCAGTTACGTGGTTAAGTGTCTGCCTTTGGCTCAGGTCTGCCTTTGGCCCCAGCCTCCTGGGATCCAGCCCTGTGGTTCCGTTGGGCTTCCCTGCTGAGCAGAGAAGTTCCCTGCTTCTCTCTCTACCTCTGCCATTCTCCCTACTTGTGCTCTCTGGCTCTCTCTTTCTCTGTGGCAAATAAATAAATAAAATATTTTTTAAAATAATTTCTCTGGGTGGCTCAGCAGTTTAGCACCTGCCTTCGGCACTGGGCATGATCCTGGAGTCCCGGGATCAAGTCCCGCATTGGGCTCCCTGCATGGAGCCTGCTTCTGCTTCTCCCTCTGTGTGTGTGTGTGTGTGTGTGTGTGTGTCTCATGAATAAATAAATAAAATCCTTTTTTAAAAATAATAAATAAATAAATAAATATTTTAAAAATTTTACTAGATGTGGGATTTTGGATATACATGCTTTTCTTTCAGCACTTGAAAAAATATTGTGCCTATTTCTTCTTTACTACTGGTTTCTCATGAGAAATCCATTGTCATTCAAGTTGTTTTCCTCCATAGGTAACACATTGTTTCCCTCTCACTGCTTTATCATTTTCTTTAGTTTTCAGAAGTTTAACTATTACATTTTGGTGTGGATTCCTTGGGGTTTCTTTGGTTTGGGGTTAACTCAGCTTCCAGAACCTTGACAACATAAAATTAGATCTTTTGTGATAGTCCTATAGGTCCCTCAAGTTGTATACATTTTGTTTCTCAGTCTGTTGTTTCTCTGTTGTTCAGATTGAGTAAATTGTATTGTTCCATCTTCAAATTCATTGTTTCTTTCCTCTGTCTTCTCCAGTGTTTAGCCATCAACTGGGGTTTTATTTCATTTATTATATTTTCAGTTCTAAAAATTTCCTTTGATGGAGCACCTGGGTCGCTTAGTCAGTTGAGCCTCTGACTCTCAGTTTCAGCTCAGGTCATGATCTAGGGGTTGTGGGATTACGCCCTGCATAGGGCTTGAGATTCTTTTCCTCTTCCTCTCCCTCCCTTTGCCCCTCCTTCAGTTCATGCATATGCTCACTCTCTAATATAATAAAAAATAAATAAATAAATAAATAAATAAATAAATAAATAAATAAAGTCTTTAACAATTCCCTTTGGTTCCTCTTTATAGCTTTGTTTTCTTTACTGAGATTTTCTATTTCTCTGCTCACTCTCTTTTTTCACTGTTTCAAGTATACTCCTAATTGCTCACTGAAGCATTCTTTCTGAGGGCCACTTTAAAATCTTTCTCAGATAATTCTAACATCTCTGTCATTTCAATGCTGGCATCTATTATCTTTTTTTCTTTCAGGTCAAGATATTCTGGTTCTTAGTGCAACAAATGATTTTTAACTGAAACCTAGACATTTGGGTACTATGTTATGAGAGTCTGGATCTCATTTAAACTTCCTATTTTAGGGACTTCTGGGTGGCTCAGTGGTTGAGCATCTGCATTCGGCTCAGGGCATGATTCCAGGGTCCTGGGATCGAGTCCTGCATCGAGTTCTCCACAGGGAGCCTGCTTATCCCTCTGCCTGTGTCTCTGCCTCTCTCTCTGTGTCTCTCATAAAAAAAAAAAAAATCTTAAAAAAAAAAAAACTTCCTATTTTAGCTGGCTTCCTATGTCATTACTCTAGTAGGGGTAGTTGGGGTTGGGCACTACCAGGTAGCAGTAGTACTCCAGGTTCCAACTTGGGTCTCTGTTGACACCACGGGTTGGGGCTTCCTTGTTATCACTGGGTAGGAATAGGAGTTCTGGCTCCCACTAGGCCTCCACTGACACCATCCTAATCGTAAGAGATAGGGGTATCTCATTACTGTTCCCCACAGGGCCTCCTATGACCCAGGAAAAGTGGAGAAGACAGCCTCTTTACTGCTGAGCAGTGTTGAAAGTCTTAACTTCCCACTGACACCATCTCAGTGGGGACAAGGTTGGGGTAACTGGTAACAATTTGATGAGACTGACAGTCTAGGACCTTCATTCAACTTTGGCTGGGGCGAGGTTGGGGCGGGGCATAGATTTTTTTTTTTTCCTGTTGTTTCTGGCTTGAGTAGCACAATTATTGTCTTAAAGTTTTCTCTTTCTAGTCTGCCCCTTTCTTGACCCCTTGGCTAAAGAAAGCTGGCTTTTACTGGAGCTTCTTCTGCATCCATTGGCATTCCTAGTTTGCCAGCTTCTTTATCTCCAAGTCTAGAGGATATGAGGCAAAAAGAAAGCCCAAGGAGGCATCCCTATGTGATTCCTTGGAACCCAAAGTCCCTAGCCAGTCTATCTTCCTCTCTCTACCTTTTGGGGTATTCTCATATTTGTCTAATATATAGTGTATTGAGTTGTATGAAAGAAATAGGGGAAAGTACATTTATTTCATCTTCCCTGAAGTGGAAGTAGGTGTAAATTTTATGATATAACATTTGTGAGTCATATTTTTTGTTCACAGAAGATCTTGGAACATGAATCCTTTCTTACTTAGGTCATGTGAAGCCATTTTTCTTTTTGAGCTTTGTGGCAAAAAAGCAACTACAGGTGAAAGAAGTAAAGATGGGCTGGTTTCTTCATCCTCAAATTAACATAGGGAAGGTAGTCTCTGAACTTTAGTTTGATATAATTAGAACATATGTTGTGAGTGATAGATTCCTCAGTTAAGCAAACATAGGACCATATAACATTTCTATTCCTCCTGCCACAGGGTGTTCATACTGTTTAGGACAGTGATTCTCAGTATGCAGAAGGAGGATGCCCTACTCTTCAGGGTCTCATTTGACAACATATAGGTATTTCAATTTCATGACCTAAGCAGGGCATGAGGAAGGGAAGCAAGAGGATTGTGCTACTGGCATCTCCTGGGTAGAAGCCAGAGGATAATTCTAAATAACCCACAATTCACAGGACAGCCACTCTCAACCATGAATTATTTAACCCAAAATGTCAATAGTGTTAAGGATGAGAAAACTTGGTTTAGATGTTTGACCTACATTTGACAGCTAAATTTAATCTTCAGGTATTCTGTGCAACTTTTGGCCTATGTAATTATAAAACTCTGAATACTAGGTCTGGAATGGCCTTAGCCAAGGTCTAAACAGAAACAATACACCCTGCCAAGATTGTCTTTTCCTCCTGCTTTCCCTCTGAGAATTGCTGTATGACTCCAAGGTAAGAAACCTAAAGTGAAGAACCATAGTCCTTGCTTATCCTGGAAAGGATGTTGCTTATATAAATTACAAATGTTTCAAACAAACGTCCTTACTCTAATCTTAGGACTTTTTTAAAATCATAATTTAGACCACTTTTACACTTGCATTTTTTATTACAACTGATCACCTACCCAGCCAGCCACAGCCATTTTTTACCCTAATAAAACTTCTGAAAATAATGCAAAACTCTGGCTTCTGGAATTGTTGGCATGGAAAAAGGCAAAATTTTTAAAGGAAGTATGGGGGCAGCCTAGGTGGCTCAGCGGTTTAGCGCCTGCCTTCAGGCCAGGCTGTGATCCTGGAGACCCAGGATCAAGCCCCATGTCCAGCTCCCTGCATGGAGCCTGCTTCTCCCTCTGCCTGTGTCTCTGCCTCTCTCTGTCTCTGCTTCTCTCTCTCTGTCTCTCTCTGTCTCTCATGAATTAAAAAAAGAAAATGTTTAACAAAAAAAAAAAAAAAAGGAAGAATGAACTCACTAAAGCATTAAAAATCGTGAAAGCACTAAAAATCAATATAATGGAAAGCAGAGATGGACTAAGGCATTTGATACAAGCTAAGTCCTGTAACACAGGGCTAGTGCCCCTGGCTCCTGACTCTAATGCCCCAAGCCACTCTTCTACATTAAACAATTCAGGTAACTGGAGCACCAAATAAAGGATACACAAGACAAATAAAATGCCAGAAAGGACAGAACTCACTGTGTCCTGTTCTGTGTATTCATTCTTCATTTGATACTATTTCTTACATTTTATTCTATTTGAACCCTTCAAAATGTACTCTCTCTTATGGCCCTTGCTCTGAAAATGTAACTTTGCCCAACTTAGCAGGACCTCTGAGCCAGTTTCTAATATGGGCCTTTCTTCACGTCAAGTACCTTGGACTATGTCACAGCGTTACTCTTCCAGAGGCAGGCACTGAGACCTTTGTTCTATTAAGGCTCTCCAGCACATGTCCCGGATTCTTTCTCCTGTGAGGCCCACACAAAACCTAATTAGAAATCCCCATTTTGAAACAGTCCAAGCAACTACACTGATCTTGTTGGGTCTTAATTGAAAACATTTGTCCTATTTTGCTAACAAACATTAGGTCAAAGACGACATTGGGGACTCTTGTCCTTACATGTTTTTGTTCCCTAATGGGCTGTATAATCACATTCCTTAAATTACTGCCCAGACTGTATTTGGGGACTGAAACATTTTAAAAGACATAATGTGGCAGCAGTATTCTGTGTACTAACAAGAGGTTTGGTGCTACAGCCAAGAACATGGTAACACAATCTTCTTCCCTCTTCCAGTCATCCTCACTGTCATTCTCAAAAAAAAAAAAAACAAAAAACAAAAAAAAAAAAACCTGTATCTCTTTTTTCTTTTTTCCTCCCTTCCCTCCACTCTCCCTACTTCCCACCTCCTCTCCTCCCCATTCCCTTTTTCTGTCCTTCTATGGGACTCAGATTCCCTTGTGACTATTTTTGCTTTGAATGTCACTGCCACAGCACAGTCTATATAATGGACAAATACCTTAACCCATGACCCCATCCAGCTTTGTTCCCTGCTGGGGACATACCACAATCAACAAATGAACAGTTCTGGCATGTTTCCAGTCCAGTCTCTGGGATGTGGCCACGTGTGGTAGCATCCCAGTTCTGCCATCCTTAAGTTTGGGACACTGGCCAATCCTTTAACATCACTAAAGCTAGGAAACCTCCTATGTAAAATGGGGCTTTTGTGGGTATCCACCTGGTGAGGTTGCTGGGACAAAATGCACACAAACTGCGTCTCAATTTCCTTGGAACACAAGAATCACTTATAATCTCTAAAATTTGGAAGGCCTAGGAAGTAAATTGTTTAAAATATTTTAAGAGAAGGGCACCTGGGTGGCTCAGTTGGTTAAGTGCCTGCCTTAGGCTCAGGTCATGATCCTGGGGTCCTGGGATGGAGCCCTGCATCATGCTCCCTGCTCAACTGGTAGTCTGCTTCTGTTTCTCCCTGTCACCACCTTGTGCTCTCTCTCTCCTCTATCAAATAAATAAATAAAGTCTTTAAAAATATATGTTTTAAGAGAGTAATTTTCGCTAAAAATATCACAGAACTCCTACAAATTCAACTTCTTAGTAGTAACATATTGATCTGCTCAGTATAAAAATTCACTGCTAATGGTAAGCTATAACAGAAAGTGACTGAGTGGGGGCCCCTGGGTGGCTCATTGGTTGAGCGTCTGCCTTTGGCTCCGGTGGTGATTCAGGGGTCCTAGAATCCAGTCCCACGTCAGGTTCCCTGCAGGGAGCCTGCTTCTCCCTCTGCCTAAGTCTCTGTCTATCTCTCTGTGTGTGATAGATGATAGATGATAGATAGATGATAGATAGATAAGTAAATAAGTAAAATCTTAAGAAAACGAGTGTTCCATATAAGACCTCTGTTCCGTTATTTCAAATCTAAATAATCACAAAGACTTTGAAAGGAAAGGCTACCAGCGATGTATTACTCAGGTCTACAACCGATGTACTTTGAACTGATTTTTGAAATAACTTCTCGGTTTGTTTCACTGAGTGTATAGTCACTGAGTGAAAGAGTTTACACTCCCTCGACGGAATATTCAAAAAATTCGAGTTCGAAAGCCAAAGCACTTGAATAACAAACACCCCGCTGTTGCGTCTGGCTTGTCTAGGGTGCAACACGCCGTGTGCACTTAGATGCGCCATCCACGTTCCCTACGGTCGCATTTGCCCAGGGGAACTACTACTGTCCTTGGGGTTCACCTACTTCCATGTTAAGGTCGTAGTTGTGGCCGAGGACACTCTGTATGAGCTCCTGGACGGTCTGGTCGGAGGCCAGCTGGGCCTCGGACTGCAGGGAGGCGATGACCTCCTCTATGGACGTCGGGATCCCCCGCGCGGGCTGCGGGGCGGGCGCGGCGGGCGGGGCGCTCCCCCGCGGGCTCCGGGACTCGGCCCGGGGCGCGGCGGGGGTCCTGCTGGCTGAGCGCGCGCGGCCGGACGGGGTGCGCCTCCCCGCCGCCCCCGGCCCGCGGCCCGCCTCCGCGCCGCCCTCGCTCTGCTTGGCGGCGCGGGGCTGTGCGGGCGCGGCCCCCTGCTGCTTCGAGCCGCGCTCGGGGGCCGGGGGCTGCACGGGCTCGGGGCCCGGGCGCCGCGCGCTCCGCGGGCTCCGCGCGCCCCGCGGGCCCAGGCGCGCCCGGGGCCTCTCCTTGGCCGCGGGCGGCGGCGTCAGGCCCAGCGGTCTGGACGTGCCGGCCCTGGAGGCGATGAGCGGCGGCGGCGTCCGGGGCCCGTGGCGCAGGGGCGCGGAGCTCCGCCAGCAGAAGTCCTGGGGCCGGCCGGGCCGGGTCTTCCCGGGGGCGGCCGCCTCGCTGGGGGCCGGGGGCCGCGCTGCGCCGCGGGGGGCCTGCGGCAGGGGGGCCGCCGCGGGGGCCGCGGCGCCGGGGGGCCCCGAGGGCTTGGGGGCCGGGGCCTGGGGGCCGCCCTCGGGGGCGTCCTCCACAGCCGGCTTGGAGGCCAGCTTCTGCTTGAATCGGAGCAGATCCTTTTTCGTTTCCTGGCGAATCTTCTCGAGCTCTTTAAAGATGTACGATTCTTCCTTGTATTTCAGTCCAAAATGCTTCGAAACTGCGGACATCTTGACTGATTTGCCCTGGGAAATAACAACAGTATATTAATTACATATTCATAACAAAACTCGTGTCGGTCGATAAATCCAAGTGCAGCTCAGAAAAGCCTCTCCCGGTAGAAGGCTCGCTCCTGGTGCAGGAGGGAGTATTAGTCTACATCATTTTAAATCCAACCATTGGCCTTTTCACAGGAACTATGGAAAACCTTTAAAGCAGTAACCTTTTTACGGTGGGAATTTCTGAAACTCCTATTGGATTTAACATTTCTTTAGACCATAAATGTAATGTCCCAGTTCCAGACAAGAGAGACAGACATAGGGAATCTAAAGAAAACCTGCTAAGAGAGAAGAGAGGCCATCAACTGTGCCATGCATCTAGCCCACAAACATATTTTTCAATTGCTCCAAGTATTTCAAAGATTCTAATTGGCACCAACAATTTTTTTAAAGATTTTATTTATTTATTCATGAGACACAGAGAGAGAGGCAAAGACATAGGCAGAAGGAGAAGCAGGCTTCCAGGGAGGGGAGCTTGATGTGGAACTTGATCCCAGGACCCTAGGATCATGCTCTGAGCCAAAGGCAGATGCTCAACCACTGGGCTGCCTAGGTGCCCCACCAACAATTTTAAATTGAGAGATTTTCACATAAAATTCCAGATTCGCAGGTTCTCTGGGGAGGAGGGGAATGAAGGCCCTGGCAATGCAAGAGCCAAATCCCTACTCTTGAGGCAGCTTCTTCTCCAACCGGTCTTTGGTGTCTCTATCCCTTACCCAGCCCACTTCCCTCAATATGTCTCCTGAGCTAGAGCAGGCTGTATGAAGAAAGAGAGGTAAGCTGCAGCCAGATCATGAGGCCTTGAATGCCAAATATTTGTACTTTTTCTCCTGACCACTGAAAATCATTCAAAAACTTTTAACAGAAAACAGCTTGATAGGATCTGGTGCGTGGAGGATATTGCATGGGACAAAGAATAAAGGAAGGGAGACAAATAAGAGTCTCCACAGCTTGAGCATAAGGCCTGGCCTTGGTAATGGAGCACAGTGAAAACAGAAACATGACAAGTAAAACTGATAGGATCTGGCCAATGACAAGGAATAAATGGGAGCAATTAAAGATCCTTCATAAAATAGGAACTTTGAATCATCTTAATGAAGTCTTGGTTATAGTCAAGTACATAAGAAAGCTTCTTTTATTCAGTGACTTATACACTTAAAAATGGTTAAGATGGTAAAATTTTATGTTATGTGCATTTATTACCATAATTTTTTTTTAAAGAAACCTGCTATTCAGCAGGGCCAGTTCATCCATGATCATAAGTGGATTTTCAGATGCTGAGAGATCTCAGGTCATTAACAAAGGCCAGGCTAACAGGAAATATAAATAGAGAAGAGCCTGATGACAGATTCTTTGGTACATTCATCTCTGGGAGGTGGAATAAGCAGAAGCAACAGAGAGGAAAATGGGGAAAACAGTTCCACAGAAGCCAAGAAGAGGAGAGTTTTAAGAAATAAGGGTAAAACAATGAAAATAAAAGCAGAAAATAATGAATTAGGAAAGCTAATTTGATTATTATTAGGAAACCCAAAGCCAAAGTTCTTTGAAAAAAATATAAAGCAGAAACACCTTTGGAGTATCATCATTATTTGCAAATATGATTACCTACCTATCAGATCTAAACACCAAAGAACTGTTTAGAGTTATAGTAAATTTCTGCAAAGATTTAATTTTTTTTAATTTTATACAAAAACCAATAACTTCCTTTATACCAAAATGATCCGTTCAAAAACACATTGATAAAATTCCATTTATAATTTTTTAAAAGAGTAAGTTCCAGTAATAAGCATAACAAAAAATGTACTGAAACTGCATGAATAAATTTTTAAAATTTTACTGAAAGACTTAAAAGATGTGACTAGACAGTAATGTCCCTTGGTGAAAAAAAATAAAATATTATAGCAGGTCTTCCCAAAATACTGTACTGGTTTAATGCCATCATAATCAAAATCTAGAAATTATATTTTTGAACTCTGAAAAGTAATTATGGACTCATCTGAAGGAATAAACAAGATAGATTAGGTAAAATTTTGAAAAAGGGAAATGAGGGAGTGCTTGTCTAACAAGATAATTGGCAATAAGAATTATTCAATAAATTGTGCTGAGGCAATTGGCTGATTATTGGGGGGGGTGGATTATACCTCGTTTTATGCCATATACCAAAATAAGATGGATTTGAAACTTAAATGTGGAAAACATTTATTTTACTTTGCATTTTTTTTTATCATCTTACCCACATTCTTGGTTGGACTTATATTAACTCATAAAAAAGGCTATCTTCACATTTAGATCTCTGCATTTACCATGCAGTATGGGCAATATGAACAAAACATCCTACTTAGCCTCTATATTTAGAGCAAAAGCAATATGACTTTTAATCATATTAAAAATGCTTTTAATCTCTAATATCTGCTGATTCTCAAACAGAAGACCTTGCTACATGGCAGAGCTCTCACCTGGGAATCAATAGGTTTGGTTTCTCTACCCATCTCCACCAATCCTTAGACCTTGAATAGCTCAGTTCTATCCATAACCAGAATTCATATTAAAAAGTGAAAATAATATGTTGTTTGCTCAGTTCTGCACCATAGTATGTGCACATTAGAAATGATTTCTAAAACCCTTAAGGAAGTTTCCCTTTTTATAAAACATGCTGTATAATCCTCCTCATAGTGTATTGGCTATTATTGTTTGCACAGGTGGTAATATGGTCACACCGACACCATCTGCATTTCTTCCTACAAAAGACTGTAACTGGAAGAGACCACAGAACAGAAAGAAGCACATTAATACCTGATGAGAATCTGACTTGACTCTCCCAACTGCACTTCCCTTTTGTTTCTTAGTTCCTGCTTCATATTTCCTTCCCAACTTCTCTCAGGCCCTTGGTTCGCTATTGAAGTTTATCAAGTGTTCATTGTTTAACATTTCTCGGTATATTCCCTTGAGCTCTTCATAGGACAGTTGCTCTTCTCACATAAAAATAAACCAATAGGCTATAGAACTTCTAACTTTAACAGAGACTTCTATTGTATTTTCAAAATAGGTGGTATCTCAACGCAAAATGGGGCAGTCAGTCCATCGAAGCTTGGTGCCTTTTTTCCCCCACACCCACCCCTCAACACTACAAAATATGTAAAATGTCTTTTAAACATTAATCTCATGGGGGAAATAACATGTTCTCTTTTTCTTGGTAGCAATTCATTAAAAGAAAGAGATCAGTTCTGGTTTGGAGATTCTCAGGTAAAAATAATTAGCTTTCCCCCAAATTATTAAGGTGTCAAGCCTGCTGCTCACAATCCAGGTTAAGTGTATTTTAAACTTTAAAATGGGACAGAATGTGCTGGAAATCTTTGCGACCTGAGCAGTAATTTCACTCAGCTTCTTTTCCAGTTATTGGAACTCTTTTTCTTTGTCCTCTCCCAGGAGGTTCAGTGCCTAAACAGTCTCCTCTCCTACAAGGTATGATAAGACATGAGAAAGCTCTCCAGCCACAAATAACTAAAGGCCCAAAGACAGCTAATGAGAGGATTATACAGCATGATAGATTCTGGGGCAGGTTGCTGTTTCTTGCAGGTGTGGCTGTTCCTCCAATTGGAACAGAAGATCCATACGCTGCTCTAGACCTCAACTAAGGTAGAAATAAACAGAGCAGATCACCAGATAACTTGGTTCTAAGCTACATGGAACCACCTCATACAGGGAAAGGAATCCTTCATATGTGAGGCCTAGTTCATCAGATTATCATGTTGAGAATAGAGCCAAAGAGCGAGCCAGGTTATATGGAGGCCTTGACCTCTTCTATATATGGTCATGGGTACCTCAGTGGGAAAGGTGACACATTAAGGACAAGATTTAGGTTCTCTTGCGTCCTTGGCCAAATATTATCTCAATTCACTTCCTCAATTTCGTATCAACATCAACTTCCAATGCACACTAAGGTTCCAAAAGAAATATCTAAGTCCAAGGAAAATCTATCACATCTTGTAAAGTTTTCATATTGCAAGGAAAATAAAAATATTCTGAAAATAATTACTTATTCTTGAAATATCAGTGGTGGAAGTGAGATCTAGTTTTGCACTGATTATAATTCATCAGAAAGCTTAATAGAAAATATATGATCATTTTATAACTTTGCTAAGAGAATAAGATAATGGTATTTTTTCTATTTTTCATGCTTTCTATAATATTTGTTTGGGGACCTTTAATCTTAATAATATCAATAATAGTAACTCACACTTATGCTGTTTAAAAATTATATAGAAAAACAGAAAAAAGCTGTCTTCAAGCTCACAAAAAGCTTTTTTCTATTCAGAAGCCCATAGAAATGTCAAGACTCTAAAAACTTATTCTATTGTTATAAACAGTACCTAGAATATCCCCATAGCCTTTGTGATATACATATATTCATACAAACATAAATACATAACAGGCAATGGAACAACAAACATCTCCCTGCCTTTTACTCCTCTGTCTTTCCTTCTTGAACTTCTTTCATCTAATTTGCTTAAATAGCCAAGATAGGAAAAAAGATAGTTTTATTATTATATCATCATGCTTTTGACATGTTAAGTGTTGTATGCTTTCAAATTCAAAAGCAATTTGTTGAAGTTCTACATCTACATTTATTGAAAATCCTCCACTAACTGTTGATAAACTCTGGGCAAAATATAAAAAACAAATACTTGAGGATTCTTAGAAGCAAGCATTGTGGAGGAGAGTAGACACTTGTGGAAACACTGGCCCGGAAACGAGTTTCCAGGTTTACCGTGGCCTTTCCCTAAATGCCATCCATACTGTAGAATGGCATAGAGCAGGGGGCAAAAACTTTGATAGAAAGCCTTTCATCATTCTGGCCAGACAAATCAGAGAAAAGAGCCCTGGCAACAACCACCACTGAGGCATGAGAAAAAAATATCCCAAAGAAGAGAGAGCCAGATAAGGTAATCCCCTAATTCTGTGTCTAAACCCCATATAAGTCCAGACTAACCTCTGAACTATGCATACATAGGACTAACTCAAAGCAACCCAACAATGGCTTCAAAAGCTAAAGTGAGATTTAGCTATACTTCCAATCATAGAGAGTGAGATAGAGCTTACATGTAACGGTAAATTGCTTGCCAAATAAAAAACATCAACATTCTTCAGAGGCATATAACAGAATCCAGAGTCTACACAATAAAACATTAACAATGCCCAGGATATATTAAGAAAAACTACTCAGCATAAAAAGATCCAGGAAAATGTGACCCATTCTCAAGGGCAAACATAATGCACAGATGCCAGCCTGGAGACAACACAGAAGTTGAAATTATTAAACAAGGACTTTAGGGCAACTATTATAACTATACTCAACAAAATAAAGGGAGATATGCTGATGATGAATAAAAAGATAGAAAATGTTAAGATAGAAACATAAGTGAAGGGGTGTCTGGGTGTCTCAGTCGGTTGAGCATCTGCCTTTGGCTTGGGTCATGATCCCAGGGTCCTGAACTAGAGCCCTGCATTGGGCTCCTTGCTTGGTGGGGAGCCTGCTTCTCCCTCTCCCTCTGCCTGCTGCTCCCCCTGCTTGTCCTCTCTCTCTGTGTCAAATAAATAAATAAAATCTTTTTTATAAAAAGAAATAAAAATATATAGAAATTTTATATCTGAAAAATACAATACTTTCAATAAAAATTGGACTAACGGGCCAGAGAAAATAGTCAGTGAATTGGAAGATAAATCAACAGAAATTATCCAATATTTTAAAAAGAAAGAAAAAAGCTCAGTGGGGGTGGGGCAGCATGCAGGGAACAGCCTCAAAGCCTTATGAAGTGGTATCACAAGTTCTAACACATGGGTAAGCAGTATCTGAAAAGGAGAGAGAAGATTGGGGTGAAAAAAAAGCTTAAAGAAATAACTGAAAACATCTCAAATCTGAAGAAATACCTAAATTTATAGAATTATGAAACCCAGTACATTCCAAGCAGGATAAAAACCAAAGAAAACCATATGTAAGCTCCTGGAAATCAAAGACAGAGATAAAAAACTGAGAGCAGACAGAGAAAAACAATACATTATTTTTAGGGAAACAATTCAAATGACAAAAACTTCCTACTAAAAACCACTGAAACCAAAAGACAGTGAGACAAGGTGTGTAATACACTAAAAAAGCAAAGAACTGTCAATACAGTAGCAAGCATATTCTTTTAAAAATGAAGGCAATATGAAGACATATTCAGACACAAGACAAGTAGAAGAATTGCTCACCAGCAAACTAGAAAATTATAAGAAATAATAAAGAAATGTCTTCAGACAGAGAAAAAATTATACAAGGGAAAGTATACAAGATGAAAATCTGAATCTTCAGGAATGAATGAATGAAGAAGATCAAAAACAGCAAATATCTGAGTAAGTTTAAAAGATCATTTTTTAGCCTTATTTGTATGAAAATCCCATTTTGTGGGGTGTCTATATATATATACAGATGTAACATATGTGACAAGAACCAAAAAGACTGGGGTAGGGTCATTAGGGGTTTTTTTCTTTAAGATTTTATTTATTTATTCATAGAGACAGAGAGAGAGAGAGAGAGAGAGGCAGAGATACAGGCAGAGGGAGAAGCAGGCTCGACGCTGGGAGCCGGACGTGGGACTCGATCCCAGGTCTCCGGGATCACGCCCTGGATCAAAGGTGGCGCTAAACCGCTGGGCTACCCGGGCTGCCCTGTCATCAGGTTTTTGCATTCCATGTGAACTAGTTCAATATTAACTCTAGACTGTGAGATGTTAAGAATGTATACCTAGAGAAACAGTTTTTTGAAGCAATACAAAAAAGTGTAAGGAAAAAATCAGTAGACAGCATAATGGAATACAAAAAAATATTAAAGATTAGAAAATATTTTAGACTAAATAATAATGAAAATACAACATATTAAAATGTGTGGGATGCAGCCAATGTAGTGATTAAAAGGAACAGTATAGCTTAGCTTAAATCAAAAAGAAGAAACGCCTAAAATCAATAACCTAAGGTTCTACCTAAAGAATCTAGGAAAAGGGCAGCTCCGGTGGCGCAGCGGTTTAGCGCCGCCTGCAGCCTGGGGTGTGATCCTGGAGACCCGGGATCAGGTCCCACATCCGGCTCCCTGCATGGAGCCTGCTTCTCCCTCTACCTCTCTCCCCCCCCCCCCCCCGTGTGTCTCTATGAATAAATAAATAAAATCTTAAAAAAAAAAAAAAGAATCTAGAAAAGAGGAGTAAAGTGTACCCAAAGTAAACAGAAGGATTTAAGTATAACGTCATAAATCAAACACAGAACAGAAAAATTATCAAAGAAACTAAAAGCCAAGAGCTAGTTCTTTAATAACATCAACAAAATTCTTAAAACCTTTACACAGACTGCTTAAGAATAAATGAGAGAATAAAATCACCAATATCAGGAATAAAAAAGCACTTTTCACTACAGATCCTAAAGATATTAAAAGGTAACAAGAAAATATGACAACTAAAAAAAAAAAAGAAAATATGACAACTTCACAACAAATCCAAACAATGTAGATAAATTGGTCAAATCCCTGAAATTTTCAATTTACTAAAATTAACATAAGAAACAGAAAATTGGGGATCCCTGGGTGGCGCAGCAGTTTAGCGCCTGCCTTTGGCCCAGGGCGCGATCCTGGAGACCGGGATCGAATCCCACATCAGGCTCCCGGTGCATGGAGCCTGCTTCTCCCTCTGCCTGTGTCTCTGCCTCTCTCTCTCTCTCTCTCTCTGTGACTATCATAAATAAATAAAAATTTAAAAAAAAATAAAGTCTTTAAAAAAAAAACAGAAAATTGTAATAGGCCTATATTAAATAACCTTATTCATTACCAAAAATCTTACCACAAAGACACTTATAATCCAGGCACAGATGATTCTCTCAAACACTCAAGAAAGAAATAACACCAAACTTACACAAATATTTTCAGAAAGTAGAGGAGGAAGGAATTTACTTTCCAAACCTCACAAAGGCATTCTTCTAAAAGGGAAATTATGTTACCAATATCCTTCATGAATATAGATCCAGAAATCTTTAATAAAATAGTAGTATATCAAATTCAAAAATATATTTTAATGTATAATATATTCTGATGGTATGGAGTTTATCCCAGGGTTGAAAAATTGATTTAACATTTGAAAATCAATATAGTTCACAGTATGAATAGAAAATAGAAGAAAACTTAAGATCATTTTAAAAGATAGTGGAAAATCATTTGACAAAATCCAACACACATTCATGATAATAATAAAGAAGTTAATGTGAATATGCTTCATAGGACACATCTTCAATCTGATAAAGAGAATTTACAAAAGCCTTATAGCTAATATTATATTTTTACTTTCCCATTAAAATTGAACACTAGGCAAAATGCCTAAACTCTTTTTTTTTAACATTGTTCATTGTAACATTGTTTATAAAAGCAAGGAAGCAGACACCTTTATATCGGTTCACAAAATATTAAAAAGTGCCTCAACTCTTACTACATCCATTCAACATTGTACTGGAGGTCCTAGCCATCGCAATATGGCAAGGAAAAGAAATAAAAGGAATAGATTGAAAGGGAAAAAGGAAAACTGTTCCTATTTACAGGGACATGATTTTTAGGTCAAAAATTCTAAGGAATCTATAAAACAATTCCTAGTGCTAACAAGTGACTTACCAAGGTTGTACAATACAAGTTAACATACAAAATCAACTGTATTTTAATATGCTAGATCAAACAATTGGAAAATAATGCTCAAAAAGACATAAAATAATTGAGAACCCAACAAAAGATGTCCAAAATCTCTACACTGAAAATTTCAAAACATTGCCAAGAGAAATTAAAGACCTACATAAAATTCCAAACCATGTTTGTTAACTAGAAGATTCAACATTGTTAAAATGGCAGTTCTCCCCAAATACATTTATAGATTCCATGCAATCCCAATCAAAATTCCAGCAGGCTTTTTTTTTTTACAGAAATCACAAACTGATTCTAAAATATATACACAAATTCAAATAATTATCCAAAATAGTTAGTGACTTTTTTAAAAACTAGAGGACTTACATGACCAAATTTCAAAATTTACTATAAAGCTACCAGACAGTCATCAAAGCAAAAGTCCAGGCAAATCATTTTGCTGAATAAAGGAAGCCAGATACAAAACAGTATACATCGTATGCTTCCATTTATATAAAATTCTAGAAAATGCAACCTATTCTGTGGTGTCACATAGCAGATCAGCAGTTGGTTGGGGGCATTAGGAGCAGGTGAGAATGAGGATGGATACCAAAGGGAGCAGAGGAATGAAAAGGTTCAGTTAACAGGAATTTATTTTTTAAGAGTTTATTTATTTATTTATGAGCCGGGGGGGGGGGGCAGAGACACAGGCAGAGGGAGAAGCAGGCTCCATGCAGGGAGCCTGAGGAGGGACTTGATCCCGGGTCTCCAGGACACGCCCTGGACTGAGGGCGGCGCTAAACCGTAGAGCCACCTGGGCTGCCCAGTTATCAGGAATTTAAATAAAAACTTGGGGGGAAAAAAGGGTTCAGTTATCTTGATTGCAGTAATTGTTTCAGAAGTGTATACATCTGTCAAAACTTATCAAACTGTACACCTGTACGTACATTATACTGTAATACATTATACTAACTACTAATGTGTACCTTCTGTGCAGTTTATGGAAATTATACCTTTATAAACCTGTAAACGGGAAATAAACAATTTGTTGAATTTTCATATTTGAAAGTCGAAGAGTAAAGAGAACTACTGAAGTCCTTTAAAATCCTGCAGTGGTAGTTCCTAACAGTTTCGCTGTGGGTCTGTGGTCTTTGATGCTGGATAATCCCTGCACTAAGCCTACAGCGTCCCACCGCCCACCAAAGAGGTTTTGGGGCCACACACAAGAAACGGTTTCCTGTTCCAAAATTAGGCACACTGACCCCAGCGGAGGAGATCACCTAACGGTGTGTAAGGTTTGCCCAAAACAACCGGCTCCTGTCAAGGGAGACCAGGAAAGGTCAGGCAGTTGGAAATTAAATTCCCTCCACGGTGCCCTCCCCCTCGCCACATTCCCTCTGATTCCGCCCAGTCTTTGGCCTTCCGAACGCCTCTTCTTTCCCCGCAGCGTGGAGGTCCCCATCCACCAGCTTTTCACTCTTGCCCAGGGCATCCCAGCCCCTACTCCGGCCCCAACCCCTGCTCAACCCCAGCCCGATCTTCTGCGCGGATTTTCTGAGGTGAGTGTGGATTGAAGAGGGAGAACGGGGACGCCTGCCCCGCCCCAATATCGAAGCCTCCCACGCGGGTCAGCAGCCCCGCAGTCCGCCTCTCACCGGTCTGCCGCGGGGACGCCCCAGCGCCCGTTCGGACGGCGAGGAGGTTGACACTGCCGCCGCCCAGCGGGGTATCCAAACGGCCTCCCCCGCGGCCGAGCGGCCGTGGGCTCGGACAGGCTCTCCGGGAAGGAAGAACGCGCTCCGTTGCTCGGCAACAAGCAGCGCGTCCCCCGCCTGGCGCCCCGCCTCCGGGTCCTGTGGATCCCTCCGCGCCGGGGATCCCGGCCCGCGCGGTCCCGCCTCGCGCCACCGGCTCCAAGGGCGCCCTTGGACTCGAAGCCAAAACCCAGGCGGAGCTGCCTCTGCTTTCTGGGCTGTGAACTTGCTGGTCCCAGAGAGCCCCCTGGACTGGAGTCTCTCCTACATCAGCCGTTTTTTTTGCCCAGTTAAACCAACTGCTTGCTTGGCGCTCATGTTATTTATGCATTTAAACGAATAAGGCTGGACAAGGAAATTTAAAGCCTTTTTTAAAAATTATTATTTGCTTTTGAACTGTCTGCACTACCTGCAAATTAAGCGTACATTTCAGGGGGGGTTTTCCAGGTTCTCCCCCTGGAGCCCAACTCATAAAGAGAATCTTGAAATCAAAGACATGAGATTCAGACTCCTGGAGAATTCCTATTAAAATCCTGGAATCAGGGACCCCTGGGTGGCGCAGCGGTTTGGCGCCTGCCTTTGGCCCAGGGCGCGATCTTGGAGACCCGGGATCGAATCCCACGTCGGGCTCCCGGTGCATGGAGCCTGCTTCTCCCTCTGCCTCTCTCTCTCTCTGTGACTATCATAAATAAATAAATAAATTTTAAAAAATTAAAAAAAAATCCTGGAATCAGCATATTCAGAGTTTCTGATGTCCAAGATAAGAAAGGTTGTAAGAAGCAATATTTGGCATTATCCATTAAAGTTGACTATACACAGACTCTATGACCCAGCAATTCCATTCCCAATAGAAATGCATGTTAACATGCACCAAGAAACCTGTACACCAATATTCATAGCAGTTTCACTCATAATAGCTAAAACCTGGTAAGGATCCAAATGTCCATCAAAAGTAGGGTGTATAAATTAATTGTGGTATATTCCTAAAATGCAATAAAGGATGTGAGCAACCTTCATCTATGGGAAACAACATAGATGAATCCTTATGAGCTAATATGCCAAACATGAGGAGTACATACTGTACAATTCCATTCATATAAGGTTTATTTCTTAGTTGTTTTTTTAAGCTCAATTTAGTTAACATATAGTGAATTACTAGTCTCAGGGATGGAAATTAGCTATTCATCAGTTGCATATAACGCCCAGTGCTCATTATATCTAATACCCACCACCGAATTACCCCACCTCCCACTCACCTCCCCTCCAACAACCCTCAGTTTGTTTCCTATAGTTAAGCATTTCTTAGGGTTTTCCTTCCTCTCTGTTTTTATCTTGCTTTTCCTTCCCTTCTCCTATGCTCATCTGTGTTGTTTCTTAGATTCCACATATGAATGAAACCATCATATAAGGTTTAAAAACCAAGACAGCAAAAACTGTAGGGTTTATGGATGCATGCTCAACTGATGTATTTCAAAAAGTACAAAAAAAAAGGATTAACCATAAGAGTCAAAATTGTAGTCATCTTGAGAGTGGGGAAGGTGATGGTGAGTGGGTGGACACTGCAAGGAGGAGTCCTAGGGTATGGGGTACTAGCAGTGTTCTGCATTTTAACCTTGGTGATATCTGTTTGAATTTTCTCTTTGTGATAAACCGCTGTTTTCTGTTTTGTTTTCCTGTATTATATTTTACCAATTTTTAAAAGACCAAAAAGATGAGGATCCCTGGGTGGCTTAGCGGCTTAACGCTTGCCTTTGGCCCAGGGTGTGATCCTGGAGTTCTGGGATTGAGTCCCATGTTGGGCTCCCTGCATGGAGCCTACTTCTCCTTCTGCCTGTGCCCCTGCCTCTCTCTGTGTGTCTCTCATGAACAAATAAATAAAATCTTTAATTTTTTTTTTAAAAAGACCAAAAAGAAAAACCAATTAAATGCCACCTATCCACATGAAAGTGCTTTGCTCAGTGCCTGACACTTAATGACCCTCAAGTGTGTATTTTATATTGCTCTACTTTCTACCAATCTCTCCCTTTTCAAATACTCTGGCAACTAATAAATGAGATCAGGAAAGTGGCAGATAGAGTCTTCTGGAAGTCCTCTTTGAGATTGATGCTTCCCAGAAATTCAAGATAAAAGAATGCTCTCTGCTGCACAATTCCCCAATGCTGGGCCTGGAAGCATCCCAACTGTGGAGATGGATGCACTCAGACATTCTCAGGCCTCCCTGAGGCAAGCTCCCACTCTAGGGGCACAAAGCCAGGTAGGGATACCTAACTTTGCCAACTGTGCCAGTCACTTTGCTCCCTGGAATTCTGCAACCTCCTCTGTAAAATTGAGATAATAATCTTACATCAAAGGTTTGTTCTGGGGCACCTGGGTGGCTCAATCAGTTGAGTGTCTGCTTTTGGCTCAAGTCATGATCTCAGGGTTCTGGGATGACTCCTGCATTGGGCTCCCTACTTGGTGGGAAGCCTGTTCTCCCTCTGCCTGCCACTCCCTCTGATTGTGCTCACAAATTCTCTCTCTCTCTCTCTCTCTCTCTGTCAAATAAATAAATAAAACATTTTTTAAATGTTTATTGCTTTACTCCCTAACATAATGAGTTCAAAATGGTTGCTGAGTGTCCACAAGACGAGAGTCATTCTCTAGAGAAATATCTGCTGTTCTTGAGGTTTCATTGCGCCCACATCACTGCCTTGTGGGTACTCCTTGAGGACAGCTTCACCCTAAGTGTTGAAGTAACCCCTTCAGACAATGAATACATTACTTTCCTGTGCTAATTAAAATACTAAGCAAATAACCAAAAGTGTTTAGTGTGAATTGTTCTTGGTATCATCCTGGACGTTACATAAATATAAGATATAGGCCATATTCCTAAAATAAAAAAAATTAAATTAATGTAGCCTGTAGTGTCTATCATATGGTCAGGAAGCAATTTAAATGGTAAATAAACATTGTTCATTAATATTATTTATAATACAAAATGGTAACAAAGTATTCAGATATCCATATCATAGGATAATACAATCCATGAGCTTGATACTATTAGTTTCATCTTATAGATAAGTTACTGATGTTCAAAGAGATGAAGGATTTACCTTTGGTTTCCTAGCTAGTAATCAATTCTGTGCTAGGAACTTTATTCTAGGTCTAAAAGAAAGATAGAGAGAGAGAGAGGAGAAAGAAGAGAAGAAGGAGGGGAGGGAGGAAGAGGAGAAAGAATAGTTGTTAGTGATGTAAAGGCATTACAGAGTCATTGTTGATATTTTAATGTCTCCATATGAGAATGTTAATACTTTGGGTGCTATCTTCTAGAAAAGGGCATTAGACTCAAAGAGCAGCATAAAAATAGTCATTGAAACACTATAATTTCATCTAATTTTTGGCACTTTTAAACCACCACCTCTCAGTCCTCTAGTCCTCTAGTTTTGGAGCATCCTATTGGATTCACTGCATAGCAAGCAAAGGAAAATCCAAAAATTCAGCTTCCACACCTTCAAAGTATTCTCATAGAACAAATTCCAAAGTTCTCCTAAGAGAATTCAAGTCCCTTCATAATTAGGACCCGTCCAAAGGTATTTTTGGAAAATAAATAATTAAAATTATATCTTGACTTTATATTATGCACCAAAATAAATTCCAACTGGATGAAGGATTTTGTTATACATAAGAATTACAGGTATAGATGAGACTTATAAGCATTAAACCATAAAAGGTATAAACTCTAATTAAAATATTGATGATTTTTTTAAAGTACCTATGTGTTGAAAAATAAACAGAAGTATAATACAAATGAAAACCTGGTGAAAAACTCACAGTATTTATGACAAACATGGGATCAGTATTCTTTAGATGAGAAATAGATGAGCACTCAAAATTTTAAATTGGTTAAGGAGGGTGTGGAAAGGCAGTTTCCAAAGAAGAGATATTTGTGGCCAGTAGAAATATAAAAATGCTCAACTTCAGTAGTAATCTCAGAAATGCTAATTAAAATAACAGTGTGTTATTTTTGCCAATCAAATTGCAAGGTTAGTAATAGAGTTCCTGCATGGGATTGAAGGAATAAGATCACTCACAGATTTCTGTTGCCATTTTGCTAGATGTCATTTGCTAGATGCCCTTCATTCCTGCACCATTGCCCCAACATTGACCAAACCCAAGTGGAAGCTCAAAGGTAAGGAAAAATATGTGCAGAGACAGAGGCAGAGAATAGAGTAGAAAGAAGGGGAAGCTGGGGAAGAAAACTAAATAACCAGAGTTTTGCCCAAAGTTGCCTGTATGGCTTTAATCCAGGCAATAATGTACTAAAACAGCCTCTCCTGGCTTAACCTCCATGGCATTGCTTAGCCTCAGCCTTCTCCTCACACCCTGCTCACCCTTCTTTCCTCTTGGTGAACTACTTAACGTATACTAGGCCTCCCTCCTTACCCTGCCCTCTGATGTGATTCTAACATCTGAGCTTATGGAGTTCAGAAACGGACCAGTGGGAAGCCAGCCATCACCCTTTCCTGAGTTGCCTTAAAAGTCTGGTGCCAGGCCTGATCTCAGGGTTTTTAAGGTAAGATAAAAATAGCAAGCATTGAGCAGAAAGAAAACTCTGTGAGTAAAACTATCCATTTGAAAAGAAAAGATACATATAACACTAATAAGCCTGGTCCAAAGCAGGTGTACCTGGCTGAGAATTAAGGATTTATTTTTCTAGGACATAGTGGCTGGTATTTAGCATTCCAGTTACCCTTTACACTTCCAAAGGGCTTTGCTTAGGTGTTCTCCAAGTATGGTAATAGACTAGAGAGCTTGCGGAGTTTGAGGTCAAACCATTCCTTTTCTAAAGGTAGGTATGTAAGACTGTTGGATGTGCTTTGTAGCCTAAACATTGAGCTTAGAGAACCAATGCCTGGTTTATGCTTAGAAAAACTAACAGCTCTCCC
This sequence comes from Canis lupus familiaris, assembly GCF_011100685.1. Taxonomy (NCBI): domain Eukaryota; kingdom Metazoa; phylum Chordata; class Mammalia; order Carnivora; family Canidae; genus Canis; species Canis lupus. The sequence goes on along the minus strand of NC_049229.1, from coordinate 16,261,640 downwards.
TAAGTAAGCTGTAAAAACAGAAGCTGCATTTAGCCAGAAATTGCTGGCAGCCTGAGATTTCTGTGTACCAGCCCACTTCCCCTGAATGCACCTCCCCCAGCACCAATCCAAAAAAAATCAATAAGCTTTGAAGATGTGTTATTTTTCTGTTCTCTAGTGAAGGAAATATTTTATTTTATTCACCTGGTTCTGATTACTAAATGAAACCAGAATTCAAAAACTTTTTAGAGCCTTGTACACAGGACCTTCTTAATCCATCCAAGCCCTGTCTGAAATGTGGGTTGTTGTTCATGTGAGCCCCAGGGATCCACCCCGAAAATCCAGTTCTTCTAAACCCCCTTGACAGGAGGAATTAAGCAACTCATGAATCTTCACTTCAGCAAATGGATCTGTATCTGGCAAAAGTCTTTTGTGATTTGGTCTTTTCATATACAATACTGTTTTTTTCTTAATGAAGATTTGGCACCTCACTAGATTTTCTTGCACATGCAAGGTAATATTCAGAATAGTTGAAGGACCCATCATAAGCCCAGTATGTTCGCTTCATTTCAGATGGACCTCCAGGAAGTCCCCCCCCCCTTTTAAGGGCATTTATGTCAAATAATTCTTTAAAATATCAATGAAAGTTTCCCTACTGTAATGTCATATTGGGTTTTGAGTATTTTAGAAAGTGTCCTAAGTGGTACTCTTCCAAATGAGTTCAGATGCTGAGGGCAGAATGGCATCCAGGCTCCCAAAAGTCCAGACTCACACCCTTCATCTCTCCAATTGAGATGTCTCCTAGATCCAGGCCCCAGGTCTTGACTGAGGTTGCCATAGACAGTATGATGGTGCAAGGTCACGTATTGCGCATAAGCCAGGTCTACCATCTCAGCAACCGGGAGAGTTACATACTAGCTTCTGAAGCCCGACGTCTGCCATGGTTGACTCCCTAAAAAGTAGCCCCACAGGTCAAGGAGATTGGGAGGGGATTCTTTTTTTTTATATTTATTTATTTATTTATTTATTTTATTATTTATGATAGACATAGAGAGAGAGAGAGAGAGGCAGAGACACAGGAAGAGGGACAAGCAGGCTCCATGCCAGGAGCCCGACGCGGGACTCGATCCCAGGACTCCAGGATCTCACCCTGGGCCAAAGGCAGGCACTAAACCACTGAGCCACCCAGGGATCCCCTGGGAGGAGATTCTAGGCAGGGTCACCATGGAAGATGAGCCAACCGCCAGGCATTCAGTCTCCCCAAGGAAGCTCCCTCATCCTCACCTGCCTGACTGCAGCCCAAAGGGACCACAACACCCGGGAGCTGGGCTGGTGACCATCAGCAGAAGACCTGTAAGGGGGGAGGGGCACCTAGATTTCAGGCCAGCATTACTTGCCAATAAGTGTTCAGCATCCAGCACCACCCAGGCTTCCAGAGTTCTGTGAAGGCTCTTTATGTTTGTTACAATTTTGTACACTTACTCTGTACTCAACTGGTGTGAATTAGGTACTAGTAAGCCCATTTTACAGTTGGGAAAGCAGAGGCTCAGAGTATGGAATGGAATCCAGATCTCATTCCAAATCCCTTGCTCTAAGCACAAACCCTACTGTCCCTGTCAATTGCACAAAAAAAAAAAAAAAAAAGCCAGGCTGCAACTTATTTGGGTAATAAGAGAGACAGTCTCAGAGACTCTTAGCCTCAAGGGCACCAACCCTCCCCAGTGGAGTGTGCAGAGCACTATGCAGCCTCCTAGCCTAGGAGGCTTTGCCTGGGCTTAGGAATTGGAAGACACCCTCTGCTCTCTCCTACCAATTGTTGTCTTTGGAGATGCTGGGAAGTGAAAAAGGAAAAGGTTTTTGCCCAAAAGTTACTGTGAAACACAGAACACAAAACCAGAGCAAAAGGGAGGGAAGTGTTCTTCCTAGGACTTGTTCTCCCAGTGTCTTGGGCTCCTCAGAGAGAAGCTTTGCCATTCTCAGAGCAGAGCCACCCCCTCACCGCCATCACCATAACAGTTTCCTCTGGAGGTTCACACCCCTACTGGTTTCTGCCCCAGAACCCCAAGGCGTGGTGGGTCATCAGGTCTGACTGTTGCTCCAGCCTCTCTTCCTACAACTGACACCTACCAAACTGAACTGAGTCCAGGCTCTTTTGAAAAAGGAGGAAACTGAGCCCAAAAGAATCTGCCTGGGTTCCCCAGGAAATTTGAGGTCGAATGGTTGGACCACAAATCTGTGACTGACCACCTACTGCTATCCACTCCTAGACCTGGCTGCCATCTCCTCATATCCTTTCTCATCTCTTAGGATGATGGTCTGGTTTATTCCCATTCCAGCACCTGCAGGAGTTTTAGAAGCTTCTGCCCCAGTGTAAACTGACCTTCAACCCGAGCACTGTGCTTTATTTATTGAAACCACTTCTCTTGGCGGGGTGTGAGAGGAGGGTCATGAGGAGGTCAGAGGAGTCCAGCGAGTCACAATAGAAGGTATTTTGGAGGGAGGAGGCCTGTGGGGTGAGGAGAGTGGGATCCACACCTCCAACTTCATCATGGAAAGCATTGAAAGAAAAATCTGAATTAGATCTGCTAGTACCCTAAGCCTCCAAAGCGAGTGGGGATCCACCTGACTTTTGAGGCCCTTTCCCTTGAGGAGGGGTTGGGGGTGGCTGGGGTGCAACAGGGGGCAGCCAAGGGCAGAAAGTGTGATCTGAAACGAGTCTGTGATGCAGATCCCAGGCAGCATCCGGACTGAGCCCCACATCACCCAGTGCAGATTGAGGGCAGGAGGACAGGGCATCAAAGACAAATGCAGCTGCGGTATGGAGCTGCCAGGTAGTTTCCCAAGTGAGAGAAGCCCAGAAAAAGGCGGCAGACCGGCTTCCTCTCTCAAGGATTCCCGCCCATGCTTTCATGGCAAATAAAACTTCGGGAGGAGAAGTTGAAACGAGAGGTCTCCAGTTAATACCTTGCAACAACACAGCAGATTCTGAGAAGTTTGGTGGACCTTTAAGAAAACCATTACATCACACACGGAAAGCGTGTGGGATAAAATGCTTTGGATCCTAAAGACTAGGAGGCAATTAAGGTAAATGCTGGTAATTTCGGGCGCGCAGCCACCGCCAAGGCCCGCTGCGCGCCGGGCGCCCCGGAGGGTCGGATCAGTGCCTGGCTGCGCAGCCCCGACGGCCGGCGGCCTGCTCCCTAGGTGCCCTCCAGCGTCGGGGTGGGGACGCAGCGCGCCACGCGCTGGTGAGCCCCGCGCACAAGCCCGGACTACCAGCGAGCTCTGCGGCAAGGCTTTTCTTTCTCACTGCGTGGGCTCGGCTTCATTTGCTTGCCAATTTAAACATATTATTCAAACACGGACGTTTCCTTTACAGCTCTGAATGAAACATTTTGCTTGATGGAAAGTTGATGGTTTTTTTTTTTTTTTTTTTTTTTTTTTACTTTTAATCAATATCTGCTTTTGAAAGCCTCTGCTGCTGCCTTTTCACAGCGAGGGCAAAGTGAAATATTTGTCTTTGGTCACACGTTGATCACCCTAGATAGGCAAATGAGTGCAGGGGTGGGGGCGGTGTGGAGGGAGTTGCTGAAGTCCAGAAGTGGTGAAATGGGGGCATTCCAACTTCATCACATCACCCAGAGGATTTGGGTTAAAATCAAGCATCGCTGCCAGGATAAGATGCCTGCCCAGTGGGCCTGGAAGTTCAGGGATTACAGGGCTATGCGACCCTGGCCTTTCTGACAATGATCTGTCCATCTATTCGTTCCTTCCTCTGTCCGTTGGTCCATTCATTAAACAACCCCCTTGGCTAAGACAGGTCCCTAGAGTCCTCTCGCTCGGAGATTTGGAGTCAAGTGGATAAGGTTTCCTCCGCTCAAGCATTTTTTCCCACCTGACACCAGCCTGGCCACCATCTGGATTGGGGCAGTTAGTTTATTGATTCAGTCAACAAATCTTTATTGAAAGTCTACTATGGGGATCCCTGGGTGGCGCAGTGGTTTAGCGCCTGCCTTTGGCCCAGGGCGCGATCCTGGAGACCCGGGATCGAATCCCACGTCAGGCTCCCGGTGCATGGAGCCTGCTTCTCCCTCTACCTGTGTCTCTGCCTCTCTCTCTCTCTGTGACTATCATAAAATAAATAAAAATTTAAAAAAATTAAAAAAAAAAAAGTCTACTATGCTCCAGCCTCTGCTCTGGTAGGGACGGTGGGCCCCACCCTCAGAGATCTTCCAGTCCAGTGGGGGAGACAAAAAAAGAAAATGACACAAATGGAATAGGCTGCTCAGAACGATATAACCCTGAATGTAGGAATGTAGATTAAGATGTGGACCTGAGAAGAGCAGAGCTCAGTTGATTGGGGATGCCTGCTATGTCCTCGCCAGAGACCCACGGAAGCTGTGCTGCACACTACAGGTAAAAGCCGAAGGCTGGCAGCTGCATTTCCTTGCTTTGATCCATTTACAGTAGGCAACCATGATGACTGCAGAAAGTTGTTAAAATTCCTGCAAATCTTGCTGGTATCTCTGCAAAAGGGAATACTGACAACAAGTCCTCTTCCTAGTGTTTCTGTTTAGAAGCAAACTCACTGCAATGTGAGTTTTATTCTGTGGCCCATAGGACCAGGAAAATCAAACAACTTCAAACAAATGCACCATTTTTAAAGCAAAACTTTCTTCTGATGTTAGCTCTGGAATAGCTGCTGGAAGTCCAGAGGCAGCCACTCACCAGTGTCTTCCAATCAAATTTTTATTTTAAATAATGAATGTAACCTCCCTCTGTCCATGCCAGTAAATTAGTCTTTTTGTCAGTCCAATGAACAGTTTTAAACTTCGGGGGGAAAATCAGTAAGACAATACAATGAAAAAAAGCCTAGCTAGAATCATTTTCACACACACACGGCATGTGTAGGATATGATTAATATTATTGTTACAAAAGCATCTGTTAAATAAAACTATGTAAATTTGAGGGTAATCATATTTGAATAGCCAAAGTTAAACCACCGGGGCCAAGTAAGGGGCCGTGGGAAAGCTCCTGGCTGTGTGTGTGTGTGTGTGTGTGTGTGTGTGTGTGTGGAGAAAGAGAGAGAGAGAGAGAGAGAGATGGGTGGACTGGGGGGATAGAGTTCAGGGAATGACGAGCTAAATACTCATTCACCATCGGGGAAGGATTTAGGTTCAAGGTGGCAGCCTCCAGGAGAGAGATGACATCTAAGAGTGCTCTGAGGTTGTGGGTTTCCATCACTGGCTCCCTATCAGCCCCAGCTTCTGCCGGTGGGGTGGAGTCAAGTTCCCAGGCTTTCAGACTCCCAGCTCTTGCACACCTGGAGTGGAAGGTGGGGGAAATGCCAGGATCTCAAAACACCAGTCTAGTCTGTGGCACAGAGTAGGGCCTCAACCACTGTAGTCCCTCCCTGTTCTCAGACCTAAAATTTGTTATGCTTCTCCCTAATTTTCCAACTCTGTATTTGTAGCGTGCATTTCCAGTTCCTCTTCCAGGACCCCAACCCTACCAGTTTTTAAGTAGTTAGAGGAAAGTGTAACAGGAAAGTGTGAATAAAGCAGTCAGTAACTCGAACACAGCTGCCTAGAGATGTGCGACTGCCTGGGGACCCGGCCTGGGCGGGGGTGCCACGTGTGCCACCCAGGCCTCGAGGAAGGGAGGTTCCCATTCTCTGCGGGCACCAATGGGACACTTATTCCCTCCAAGGCTAGGGATTGCCCAAGAGGGCTAGTCGTCCTTCCCAATCTTTCTCATTTGAATACATGAAAATGCGAGTTGGTTTTGGCAGGGCAATGCTAGTTTAAGGCCAGAGAGACGGTTTTGTCGCCCGCGGGCAAGGCTGGGCAGGGAGCAGCTCCGGCTCCGACATCCGGCTGCGGGCCAGGGAGGCCCGCGCCCCAGGCCGCTCAGAAACCCCGCGGCGGCTCCAGGCGCAGTGAAGGGAAAGGACAAACCCAGAGATAAAGTATTGGGATTAAAATGTTTCATTAGATTTTTTTCCAGTACAAACACCCAGGATCCTGAGATTTCTCTGCACGAAACTGTCGGATGAGGCCGGCTAGGTGGTCCCGGGGCCAGGGCTCCTACCTACTGAGGGTCAGACGCCTTGTGAGTTGTGAATTAATTTCTTGATTAATATAAGGATAGAAGGAAGGGCAGAGAAAGGAGGGTACGAGAAAACAAAGAAAAGTCAAGGAAGACGGGCCGTGAAGGAACAGGAGCTCGGTGCTTCTCCTGGCCCCCGCGCCTGACTGGCGGCGAGCGCTCCTCGGGTCTCGGGTTCCCGCCCTCCCGCCGCGCCCGCCCCCCCCCCCGCCCCCCCGCTCGGACCCACACCTCGGTTAGCGAGGCCAGTCACCGCAGGTGCAAAGAGTGGCTTTCAGCGTCCCAGGCCTTCCCCAGTCCTAAACCCACCGGGGTCCCAGTCCAGATCCGCTTTGAACCGCGTGAAAGACAACAGGTCTTAGTTTCACAGCATCTGATTCCTCCCCCCCCCCGCAGGCAGATTTCAGCATCTCATCTGGGTGAGATGGGGTGGGGAGGCCTGCAGAGGAGGAGCTGGGACCCGCCTGCACTGAGGGTGGCTGGGCCCACGCCGGTGGAGACCTGGCCACAGCCCCCTGGGAGGACGGAGGTCGCACGAGCCAGGGGCCTGGAGAAAACCAGAGGCAAGTCCTCGGGAGGCTCCAGGGGGCACCGCAGCGGCCCGCCCCGCCCCCCCGGGTTCCGCCCTCTGCCCACCCCGCAGTCCTGCTAAACCGGGAAGACCCCGGCGCGGCCACACGCAGCCCGCAGGGCCCTAGGCCTGAGGCTCCAGCTGTCTCTCGCCCAAGTCACCCCCTGTTCCTCCCTTGCCCAGGTGAAGATCTGCGGAAGGGGTTCCCAAGCAGGTAATATTGGGAAAGGGTAGACGAGGTGGCCGGGTTTGGCCAGCGAGCCTCGTGCCGCCCGCGCCCACAGCCCGACCGCGCGGGGAGCGGACCCCACAGGCGGAGAAGGCGCAGCTTCCGGGAAGGGCGGGGCCGCTTCCTCCGCCCGAGGCCACCTGGACCCCCCCCCCGCAGGCTCCCCTCCAGCCGGCTCCGGCCTCCCTCGCCCCGGAGCCTGCCCTCCCTCTGCGGAGCCGCGCCGGGCCCGCACAGACCCATCCTGGCCCGGGGAGTGTGGCCCGGGACGTCCCAGGAGACGCCACGTGGCTGCCCTCGTGGCCCCTACGGGCAGGTCCACCCAGCCCGCCTCCCCGAGGTTGGAGACGCGTCCACGTCTCCGGAAAGCAGGGCACAGCCTTCTGAGAAGCGGAGACAGGGCCTATTTGGGAGAAGAGGTTTGCTCAACGAAGGAGCAGACTGCAGCCACCAGGCAGGTCACCTGGCTGCCTACTGGCCAGCTACCCGGAGACAGCAGCTCTGTTTCATTTATTTGCTTGTTTACTGCTTATTTTCTAAATCAAAGACCCGGCACGACCCTGATGATTCGCTTTTAAAACTCTGAGAAGGGACTGGCTGGCATCTGAGGACGCTAGAACTTCACTTCCTAAACGTGTTAGGTGTCTTGGAGTATTGCCACTGAGATGAAGAGAGGCTGGGAGCTAACTCCGCTGCCACCTTTCCTTCGTGGCCTCAGGCCGTCGGCTCTGTGAACTGAAATCTCGGGCAGGGGAGGCGCCCGGAGTTCCAGACTCCCCTGACCGTGCTCGCTGGGGGCGCGTGCGGGAGGATTGGGGCGCCCCCCCCCTTCCTCCCCACACACACCCCGGGAGGTGCTAGGAGCCCAGTAATTCTCGGCGGGCGGCGACCCAGGAACTCCCAGGCTGGATCAAGGCTCTGAAGTTGGCAAAGTCCACTTTTCACCACTAGTCTTGGGCTCTGAAGAAGCCCTAGGGGAAAAAAAAACTTTACTTTGGACATCCGTCTACAGGTGTTTTTTTCTTTTTTTCTTTCTTAAGCTGACTTTTTTTTTTTTTTTTAAGATGAGCTCTAGTAGGTTTAGGAAGTGGGCTAAAAGTGAAAGAATATTTGATTTTTTCATTGACCCCCTATAAAATGACAGCACTCCCCTCTTTAGGCACTAGCTTTTTGTGTTCCATAAAAGCTGTTACTAAGTTGTCACTACCTATAGAAAATGCCCTAGTCATGCTCGATGTTTTTGAAGAGCCAAGAGGGCGTTGGAGAATCACCGCGGGAAGGAACAAGGAAGCTCAGCACTGAAAGTCCCCCCCACCCCCCATGAGGCCGAGGAAGCTAAGCATCCGTTTACTTTACAAATGGAACCAAGGTCCTGCTGCTGATGGGTACTTTACACAAAAGAATTCGTTTTAGGGTGGCTCTGAGAAATCTGTGCAGATCCACACATTTACAGATACATTTACAAAACTGATGGGACCTGCAGTTGCAGGGGCAGGCTGCAGTTGGGGAGGGCACCTGCTCTGAGTTCCAGGTGGATTTAATTTCACTCTCATTCCATTCCTTACGATGTGACATTTCCCCCTCCCTTTTGTTAAAAAAAAAAAAAGGAATTGTAATCCAATGCTTTTATCTTTTTTATTTCCTTAACTGCACATCTTCACCCTCTCAGGCTCCCCTGCTGATTTAAGAGATTTGTTTGGTTCAAGGATTTAATGTGATTCTGTTGCCAGATTTCAAGGAAGAAAGATTTAAAAGAACAAAGTGCAGGGGGAGGGGGGGGAAGGTATCTGAAAGACAAGTTAAAACACATTTCTTAATATGAGATTAATAACACGCTTAAAACTTTGCTAAACAAGAATATTTTGCAGATTTTTCATTTTAGAAAGATTTTATTTTGTCGTTACTTCAGGAAAACTAGTGGGTTCTACCTAGAGTGGGGCACACACACATGGTCACCCACGTACTTAGACATAGTCACGCTCACATACACGCATACATTCAGAAACATATTCAGAAACACTCACACCATCCCACAACCTATCACCAACTCAGTGCTCGGCAATCACTTTCGTTGGTCCTCCTCCTCAGGACCGTGGGCAATCTTCTAGCCAGGGCCTCATAGGAGCCAAGAGGCTTTGCTTTGGGGAGAACTTCCCACCAATGTCCAGGACCCAGTAGGAACCAAGCAAGCGCCTAGGGTGCTAGCCCGGCCCCTCCAGGTGAGAAAGGGGACCAGGCACTGCCGCCCGACCATCCCTGGCTTCAGCTTGGCACCTCTCTAGCCGAGCAGATGCATTCCCGCGCCTCTGTTCCTGCTCTCCCAGTTAACGCGCGCGTTTAGGGAGCTGTCCCCTCCCCCTGACCTTTCCCTATCGGAAACCAGACGGTCGCCACCAGCTCGGTCCCCGGGGCTGCGAAAGGGGGGCAGGAGGAGGAGCTGGGCAGAGGAGGAGCGCCCGACTCGGGTGCGCCTGCCCTATCACACAGACATCTGTTCTCAGTCTCTTCCTCTTTATGATCGCTACAGATGACAAGGGAAGTAGAGCGGACCGAGGCGGAAAAAAAAAAAAAAGTTATGTCATAAAGATATGAAACGGTGCTGTGACTCACCTGCTCTTAGCCGCAGGTACGGGTTTCGTGGCAGCGTCTCCACTCTGCTAGCCAGGAGCCCAGATAGGCCTAACGTCACTCGGCTAGGTTGACTCAGATGGCCGAGTTTCTAGTGAAAGGGCAAAATTGGGGCTTTCTCCTTTTTTCAAGCCTGAAGTCGGGGGAGGGGGGATGGTCTGTATTCTCCAATCTCCCGGGGTTGAACTTTGGGTCTGTAATGAGTACAGTGGGGGCTGGAAGCCGACAGAAGAGCAGGAGGGGCACGGGATGGGGCTGCAGTCGGCGGCCCCCGGAAGACGGTGGGTCCCCCTGGGGAGGGGCCCTGGGGTCATTTAGCTGGCAGCGCTCTGCGAGCCGGGGCTCCAGCGCCACCGCCCCCACCCCGGTCCCCGGCTGCGTGATTCCTATCCAGAACCCTCGTTAGCTAGCTCGGCCCCGCCTATTTTTCTTTTTTTCCTTTTCCAAAGGGGGTTACCCCCTCCCATCCCATTTCCCTCTTCCCCCAGGCTCCGGGCTTAAACCAATTACGCTGCTTTGCAAACAAAGTGAGGGCCGGGTTTGAGGGAGGGGGCGCGGCGGGAGGGGGCGCAGGGGGCGCGCGGCGGCAGCGCGGCTGGGCGGGAGGCGCGGCGGCTGGACTGGCGGGCGGCCGCCTCGCAGGTGCACCTCGGGCTTTGTAGGTGCGAGCGTCTTTGTGCGGCGGACAAATGGGGAGAGGACGAGGAGGTGGGCACTCGAGCGACGTAAGATCCACATCAGCTCAACTGCACTCCTCTCGCAGAGGCCGCCCGCTCACTTCCCGCGGAGGCGCTCCCGGGCGCCGCGCTCCGCGGCCGCCGCCTGCCCCCGCCCGCCGCGCCGCCTCCGCCTCCGCCGCGCACGCCGCGCCCCGCAGCGCCGGGCTTCCTCCTCGCCCGGGTGGCGTTGGGCCGGCGCGGGCGCTCGGGTGACTGCAGCGGCTCGGCTCCCCGCCCCCAGCCCCGCGCCGCGCGGCCGCCCGTCGCTTCGCACAGGGCTGGATGGTTGCTTTGGGCAGGGTGGCTCCAGGATGTTAGGGACTGTGAAGATGGAAGGGCATGAGAGCAGCGACTGGAACAGCTACTACGCGGACACACAGGAGGTGAGAGGCGGGCAGCAGGCGGGACGCTCCCGGAACCCGAGCCGGAGGAGGCCCGGAGAGGCGGGCGCCCGACAGGGTGGGCGGTGGCGGGCCGGGGGCGCCTCCTCGGTGCCGTTGCTGCGTGCCCACCCGATGCGCTCCCGGACAGGCCTGGCCGAGCCTCGGAGCCGGATCCGCTGCCCCGCGGGGAAGGCTGGGTCCAGGCGCTCGACGTTTGGAGCCGGCCAGAGGGGTTTTAGGAAACTCGGGGCTTTGAAAGCACCCGCTCTGGAAAGCGCTCGCCTCTTCCCTGCGGAGAGCGGGAGCCGGAACCAGGCCCGGGGTGCCGCGGGTTGGCGGGCGGGCGCCGCCAAGAGTTGGAGGGAACTCTAGTTCTAGAAAAGACAAGCGTTCTCCAGCAGGGCGGGCTCTTCCTCCCACGGCTGAATTCGCAGATGTCTTCGGATGAAAGCGCGATGCCGCTAAGTTGAGCGTCTTAATAATGGATCGGTTCCGAAATTTGATAAAACTTCTTTAAAAGCCCTGTTTGGGGAGAAGTGTGCTCGTTCTATCCTAGAACCGCTGGGTGGCGCTGGTGCGAACGGACTCTGCCTCCAGCACCCCGAACGGAGAACCTGTTTCTCTTCATTGTCCCCTTGGTGGCACGTTCGTGTGGTTTATTTTACAATGTGCACAAAGGGATTGTGAGCAAAACCAGGTACAGGCAGGACCACCACCTACTAAAAGTATTTCTCTAGAAACAGCTGGAGATCACCCGCCAAAAGTTCACCGTTATTAAAAACGCTTATTGAAATGGCCTTCGATAATCCTGGGGAAAGGAAAAGACCAAAAAAAAAAAAAAAAAAAGTAAAACGAAAGTAAAAATTACTTAAAGACGTGGACAGAAAAATATAGAATCAGTAAATATTTTTATGGTAATTAATTTATTTAGATTTGTATATTTATATACTCACAAGCTTAGCTTACGTTTATTTGCATACCATAGCAGCCTGTGCCTAGTTAAATTTATACACCTTTTATGTTTTCAAATGAAATTGTATTTGCTGTTGAAAATATTTTAAGGATATTATTTTTATTAAATTATCAGAGAAGTTTTCATGTTTCTGGACTCTATTTTTTTTTTAACATCTATAGTGCATTCCCAAATTGCTATTGATAAGGTTTTTCTCCTACTGATAATTTAAAAAAAAGAGCTCAGAACTCTTCTTCGGGGTTTAATTCGGATGCAGACATCTCAGCCTGCTAGTTAATGAAGTTCCCTATGGAAAGAACTTCTTTATAGGTTAAAGCTGAGAAGTGGAAAATAGAATAGCGTTAAGGGAAAATAGACTTTGATTTTATACATTTAAAGTGGGATTTTAAAGCCAAGCTTTGAAATAATCCACAGCAACGTATCAGTACCGGAATACAAAATACACCGTTTTGACAAATTATGCCACCAAAATTCTCAAATACTATAGGGCTGGAAACAGATAAGGAAATTGGTGCAACTTTTTGAACGGCTTAAAGAGATGTACATGTAAAGTCATGTGAAAGTTAAGCGTGGTGCATGGATATTCTTATGCACTGCTCCTTTCCCCTTCTCCTCTTGTAGTTGTCTCTTTAATCTTTCCCCACAACTTATTTAACTTCTGAGTTTCTTTCCCGTTTAATAGTACAGTTGCCACAAGTAGATGGAAAACAGGCCTCCTAAACGTATCAATAACGAAAAGTCACCATTTGGGGAAACCTGCTAAGGCGGTAAAGCCAGATGCTGAAAAATGGATGGTCATATGGCCATGAATGATTAGTTCTATCAGGGAGATTAGTTGTATCCAGCAGCCTCCCCGCACGCCGAGGCTGCTGTGTGGTCAGCCCGGCCTAGCCGGCTTAGGCGAAACAGGCACCGCGCTGGTGTTCCACGGCCCACCCCCGGGGACGCGGACGGGGACGGGGACGGGGCCGGGGGCCGGGGGGGGGGGGGTGCTGTCCCGCCCAACCCAACGCTCCCGTTACGGTGGGGGTGAATAAGCGGAGTCCGGGAATGGTTGTATTTTCGGAGTTTAACTCCTTTTAACAAAAGGGCTTTGCTGAGGCCCGTCGGGGGTGGAGACTGGGATCCCAGCTGGCGTGGATGCAGAAGGCGACGGAGGGGCCCTAGAAGTCAGTCCCGAGCCTGGCATGTAAGGCGATTACACATCTTCCCGGGGACATATTTTCCGTGAGCGCTCGTCTTTCATGCCTGCCGCGACGCGATTTTCCCCCCGCTGCGCAGGCCATTGCTCTGCTGGTTCTGGGGAGGGCGCCTGACGGTTTGCCGCGGGTGGGGGCCGTGCCCTGCAGCGCCGCGGGGCCCCGCCGGGTTTGCCCCCGGGGCCGGCCGCGCGCTCCCACTACTAACCCCGCCCTTCGGGGCCTCTCCGCTCGCTGTCTCCGCCGCAGGCCTACTCCTCCGTCCCGGTCAGCAACATGAACTCGGGCCTGGGCTCTATGAACTCCATGAACACCTACATGACCATGAACACCATGACCACCAGCGGCAACATGACGCCGGCTTCGTTCAACATGTCCTACGCGAACCCGGGCCTGGGCGCCGGCCTGAGTCCGGGCGCCGTGGCGGGCATGCCGGGCGGCTCCGCGGGCTCCATGAACAGCATGACGGCGGCGGGCGTGACGGCCATGGGCACGGCGCTGAGCCCCGGCGGCATGGGCGCCATGGGCGCGCAGCCCGCGGCCTCCATGAACGGCCTGGGCCCCTACGCGGCTGCCATGAACCCGTGCATGAGCCCCATGGGGTACGCGCCGTCCAACCTGGGCCGCAGCCGGGCGGGCGGCGGCGGCGACGCCAAGACTTTCAAGCGCAGCTACCCGCACGCCAAGCCGCCCTACTCGTACATCTCGCTCATCACCATGGCCATCCAGCAGGCGCCCAGCAAGATGCTCACGCTGAGCGAGATCTACCAGTGGATCATGGACCTCTTCCCCTACTACCGGCAGAATCAGCAGCGCTGGCAGAACTCCATTCGGCACTCGCTCTCCTTCAACGACTGCTTCGTCAAAGTGGCGCGCTCGCCGGACAAGCCGGGCAAGGGCTCCTACTGGACGCTGCACCCGGACTCCGGCAACATGTTTGAGAACGGCTGTTACTTGCGCCGCCAGAAGCGCTTCAAGTGCGAGAAGCAGCCGGGGGCCGGGGCCGGGGGCGGGGGCGGCGGCGGCGGCGGCGGCGGCGGCGGCGGCGGCGGCGGCGGAGCCAAGGGCGGTCCCGAGAGCCGCAAGGACCCCGCGAGCGCCGCCAACCCCAGCGCCAACTCGCCGCTCCACCGCGGCGTGCACGGCAAGGCGGGCCAGCTAGAGGGCGCGCCGGGCCCCGGGCCGGCTGCCAGCCCCCAGACTCTGGACCACGGCGGGGCCACGGCAACAGGGGGCGCCTCGGAGTTGAAGACCCCACCCTCCTCGGCGGCGCCCCCGATCAGCTCCGGGCCGGGGGCGCTGGTGTCTGTGCCCCCCTCCCACCCGGCGCATGGCCTGGCACCCCACGAGTCCCAGCTGCACCTGAAAGGGGACCCCCATTACTCTTTCAACCACCCCTTCTCCATCAACAACCTCATGTCCTCCTCGGAGCAGCAGCACAAGCTGGACTTCAAGGCCTATGAGCAGGCACTACAGTACTCGCCCTACGGCGCTGCGTTGCCCGCCAGCCTGCCCCTCGGCAGCGCCTCGGTGGCCACCAGGAGCCCCATCGAGCCCTCAGCCCTGGAGCCGGCCTACTACCAAGGTGTGTATTCCAGACCCGTCTTAAACACTTCCTAGCTCCGTGGGACTGGGGGTTTGTCTGGCATGGCCATGCTGGTAGCAAGAGAGACAGAGAGAGCGAGAGAGCGCGAGCGAGAGAGCGAGAGCGGGAGAGAGAGAGAGAGAGAGAGAGAGAGAGAAATCAACAACAAACAAAACCACACATACCAAGCTGACAACAGCATAATAAAATCCCAACTGTTTTTATTTCATTTTGTGTGTGTGTGTGTGTGTGTGTGTGCACAATCTTTTCCCCAGTGCGAAGGACTGTTACTTTGTTATTGTATTCAAAATGCCTTGTGTATATTATTACAAAGAAAACCAATCCCAAACCAACAAAAATTTTCCCTGCAAAGTTTAACAATCCACAAATGTATATATAAAATCCTTCTATTATCCTTGTTCCTCTCCCTTTCTTCCCTCTTTCTCCTCCAGACACATTCTAGTCTGGGCAGGGTTTATTTAAAAAAAGAAAAAAAAAGAAAGAAAGACGGTCAAACTTGTAAAATATTTGTTTGTGCTTCCCCACCCCCACCCCACCCCCTCCTCGCCTGACCCTCCACAAGTTTACAGGTCTATGGCAATACTCTTAACCATAAGAACTGAAAGGGTGAAGAAACAAGTAGACGCTAGGGGCTATTAAAAATATTTGAAGGACAATACTGCTCTTATGCAGCAAAACAAACTAATTATAAACATCAGAGCCATTTGTTGTTCAGCTTACATTTCTGATACATTCAAATAGCAGATGTCTTAAAATGAAATACATATATATTATGTACCAACTCATTTATGCACATGCTCAAATCTGTAGACATCCTCCGTATATTTGCATAACATATAGAAGTAATAGGTAGGTGATACACATGCTACATTTTCAAGAGTTGCCTGACCAAGAAGTTACAAAGACACCCTCCTCCCTTGTCCTCTCCACCCAAGTATAGCCCTGAGAATCAATTCCTCAAGAATTGCCATCCTCAATAACTCTGCTCCTTGCTTTGCAGAGTGCCATTGTCATGTCATTTTGAGGTCACATAACATGTATAAAATTAGCTTCTATGTATCTATACCATTTAAATAATATTTTTTTCCAGGAAAAAGGGAATATTACAATGTTGGAGGAGAGATAAGTTATAGGGAGTGGTATTTCAAAATTTGGTCCAAGATTCCAAAATCTAACTGATTGTGGCCATTTTAATTATTGCCATCGTGTGCTTGTTTCATTCAGTGTTAATGCACTTTTCACAGTTGGACATGGTGTTAGTATAGCCAGACGGGTTTCATTATTCTTCTTTGCTTTCTCAATGTTAATTTATTGCATGGTTTATTCCTTTTTTTTCTTTATAGTTGAAATTGCTTTAAATGATGGTTAAAATTACAAATTAAAAATGTTAATTTTATCAATGTGATTGTAATTAAAATATTTTGATTTAAATAACGAAAATGATAAATTTTAAGCCGTGGAATATGTTCTTGATCATTTGCAGTTAAGGACTTTAAATAAATCAAATGTTAACAAAAAAGTATTTCTGTTATTTTCCTCAATTTAATCCAAAGTAAGTATTCTGAATATGGTATTTTCCAAAGTCCAATACTGAATATAAATGACAAAAAGGAAGATGATCTAAAACAAAATTGTATTATGTTTATTATATGAATGTGAAGATAGTAAAAAAAAGTCAAAGAAATTCAATAACAGTGGGTATATAAATTGATTTAATATCACAAGAATTGAGGTTTTTTTAAGATTATTTATTCCCAGTAAAGTTTAACTTTTGACATGAGCTTAAGCCCTCTCTGTTTCCTTTGAGTCCGTCCACAATGAAATCAAATTCATTAATATAACTACATTTCCTCCTTCCCCAATGTATAATTTTCCTTTATCTGAGAAGTATTCTGGTGAGAATAAAATATCAGATGTGGCTGATAAAATTAAGTTGTCTGCAATAGAGAATCCTGAACTCTTTTTTTTTTTTTTTTTCACTAAAAGAGAAACAAAACTTAACCATCACGGTAGCTTTGGAGGGGGCCAGGGAGAGTCGAGTTAAATCACTCCTGCAGGGGAAGCTTTGTGCCACCAGGACATTTCGGGGTAGCTGCTGTTTTGTATTTTGTGAAGCCACTTTTAAAAATACTGTTTCTAAAAATATCATTCCTGAGAACTTAAAGCTGATGATTTGTTTGCCTTCTAAGAAGCTTTTAAATGCAACTTCACACCCCTACAGTTGCTTGAGATCACAAAATCATTAATCTCCTTTGATAGTAGGCTCACTTTCCAGTCCACCTATTTCTTTGTAAGTCTTGTTCGGATTGACATCAACAATAACAACACCAGCCCAAGCAGAGGCCAGCCTGCCTGAGCCCTTGTGTATGAACTCCATCCTCGCCAGGGCTTGAACTTGGACAGTCTTTACTTTGATCGCCCCACTCCACACTGCGGACAAGATAAAAAGAGCTGTGTGAGTCCCTTAATTATCGCGTAATTGCCTCCCCAGATGAGAGAAGGGGTGGCATGTAGCACTTGAGAAAAATCCAGAAATCCCATCCCTCCCCCCGCACTTCAGCTAATGAAAGGAGGAGAGGGAAATAACTGGTTTGAATAATTTAAAAATCTAATTTGGAGGCCCTTTGGAAGGACATTAAAGTCCCAAAGAGAGGGAAACACTTTCAAACTCAAAAGTTATTTATGTTTGTATAGCGGGCAAACAAATGTTGGTAAATTCGAATTCCAAATGTCACTAAGGTCGTGAGTTGGGCCGAGGCATTTTACCAGCCTCCCCGAGTCTAACTCGTCTGACTTTTCGCGCGTCCCCCTCGGTGTTAGAGACGGTCCCTCCGTCTCTAACATATTAGCAACATCCAAGTCTTGCCCTCACCCACCAGGCTGAAACCGGCCCCAGGTCTCTCTCTCTCTCCCCCCACCCTCCCTTGGCAGAGACTTTTCTGGGCTGGTGGGGGGCGAGGCCCCGCGGGCTGCCGGCGGAGGCCGCCCTGGAAGCCTGCCTGGGCAGCCGGAGCGGCGGGGACGCGCGGAGCTGGGGCTTCCCGCGCGCTTTCCCGCCGCCTGTGGGCAGTGAAGCCTGCGAGCACCTTGCGCGCGTTCGCGGCGTCCCGGGGACCTGCGCCCCGCGCCTTAGGATGCGCGTGGACCCGGGCCGGCGGGTGCCGGGAACAGGGGGACAGAGGAGGACCGCGGGCATCTTGGGGTGACAGGTGCAGTTAGTTCTTTATTGTTTGGGCATCTTCCCCCCTGGCGAATAAATCTTCCGTGGCTCCCGAGACCCAAAAGTCAACAAAGGCCGGGCGTCGCTGTACCGCGGCGGCGGCTCCCGCTGCGTAATCCCCTCCTCGGAAACCGGCCGCGCAAACGCCGGGGCGCCCGGAGCTGGGCGCCGCGCCCCCGGGCCAGGAGGGGAACGGCCGCCGGTCCCAGGCGGCGCCGGGACGACCCTCAGGGAGCGCGCAGCCTTCCCGCCCCCCGCGTCGACGGCGAATTTCTCTGGTTTTCACCTCGGACGCTCAGCGGGCGGAGGAGGGCGGAAAGGGGATGCGGGCCGCTCGGCCGCGGTCCTCGGGGCTCGCTCGATTTAGGAATTTCCCTCGAGATGGGGGAGGGGTCCCCAGAGGGGGAGGGGGAGAGGAGGGGGGAGACTAAACCTTCCTGCAGACCCTAGTGCGGAGCTGCCGAGGCTCTCGGATCCAGCGACCACGCCGCCACCGAGCACTGGTTGGGGCGGGGGGGGGGGGGGGGGGGGGTGGAAAGAAAGAAAAATGTGTTGGGAGTGAATACAGTCCTGGGGCAGAGAACTTCAAATGTTAACTTTCACCTTGTTCCAGGCTTGACACATTTTTTACATTGATAAAAAGAGAAGACGACTAAACGCAGAGAGGGGGAAAGCTCAGCAGAAGCGACACTACTTAGAAGTGTTCCCAAGTGGAAGGCAGCCGGCCTGTTTCCTACAGGAAGGCTGCTACAGTGTTTACGTCACAGACAAAATGTAATTCCCATTGTCCCTTCGTGAACTCTTTATAGCAGAATAAGCTGGTGAGAATTATTAATGGAAGAGTTGGATTAAACAAACAAAATCCTACGAAAGTTCTTAACTTCTGTTTTCATTTTCTTTCTTTCTTTTTTTTTTTTTTCATTTTCTGAAGCCTGGAGCACTCGACTGATTTCACTGAAAGTATAAAAAAATATGACTTTTCTCTGGAGTCTAACAGATTCGAATGAGCCACAGCAGAAAAGAGCTCCTGGAGTGATAAAATGGGAGAAAATCTTGTTGTTTTAACACTTTAAAAAATTGATCTCAGTTGCACAAAAATGCTTAAGTTTCTTTGCAAAAAATTTCTGTGATCAATACAAATTCCTTTCAATGCAGACCAAAGTAGGAGACCAGTAGCCCAAATTAATTAACCTTTCCTCGAGATCAATTGGTTTTCTGTTGATTTAGCAGTAATATTGCGGAACATTTAGCTATAATGTATTTTAATGTGATACCTCAATATGTCAAGAGGAAAGCCTCATTGAAAAGATAAAATTACTTAAATTATTTAATAAATTTGTAAAAATATTTTATTTTCAAAAATTAGATCTTAATTGCTTATTTGGATTGTAGTAAAATGTGTTTTGCAACTAAGTGGAGTTAAGATAATGTCTAATTAGTTCAAGATAATTATGTGCAAAAAGTTGATTATTTGTGAGCTATCTTGGGCTGAATTAGGTCATCAAATTATGCTGAAATTTAGAAATAAGATTTTCTCAAACAGAATCATCAACGTCAATAGAAATTCACGAGCGTAAGAATGTAATAAAATGAAACAACTTGGAAGATTTTACAACCTTCCCATTTAGAAATAGAATCTATTTGGTGAGATAGAAGGGGTTTTGTTTTTGTTTTTAAAGCAGCCGTTTTTGCAAGTTTTTTTTTCTACCGCTGATCCTATTTGATGTAGCCAAATAACATTTAATAACAGATTGCTTTGAAAGTTCCTTTTTTTTTTAAAAAAAAAAAAACCCTCTTCCAAATAGTTACGTTTAAGACCATAATGGTTTCATTGGTGTTTCTCTTTTAGCTCCCAGTCTAGCTTGGTTCATTGAACTTTGGACAGCTCAGACTGTAGCCCTCACCTTCCCACTGCCACCTGCAGTCATCATTCTAGCAAGCAATATGGAACTGGAAAATACCCATCCATTTCAACTTTAACTTGTAAAAGGCTTGCACTTTCCTACTATAAACATTTTTTTTTTAATCTGACAGGGGGGAAATCCTCACTTGCTACCTTTCTTTTTTCTAACTTCCTCATTTCTCTAGTTAGGTCAGCAGTGACTACACAGTGTAAGAGCAAAGCTCATGGAGCATACCCCCCACCCCCATAGCCCCAGAAAGTGAGAAGCATCCCTCCATCTAGATACCACTTTATGATATTTTGGTGTTCTCTATGTTCTACTCAATGTAGAGTATAGAAGCAGAATGTTCTCCCCCAAAATCTGGAAAGAAAGGGCTTAAATGGAACACCTGCTTGAGGACCTTGGAATTCAGGTGGGATGCAAGTCAAGTCATATCAAGATCAAGTCCAGAATGATCCTCACTAGGGCAGGCCTGACTCAGAGTTCTAAGTGTGAGCTTTCCCTGGGTTGACTTTCTACTTCTTTTCCTGAAGATTACATCAGAGGCTTTTAAAGAAAAATCCCTGAAACCCAGAAAAAACAAACTGGGAATACACTCCTCCCCACCCCCCAACACAGCTTGGAAACAGGGAACAATGCATTCAGTTGGAAATCTCTTTCTTTCCCCTCTCTCCTATGAAATTTTAGTTACTCCTCTGCTTGTCTAATCATGTCCCAGGTCAGTTTTTTTTTTCTTTTTCTCACACCGAAGAACTATTATTTTAAAACATAAGCAATTTAATGAGAAGAATGTAAGGGTTTTGTGGTGGTTTGTTTCATTTATATATTTAATTTTAAGGACCCATTATGCACGAGGGAGGGAGGAGACTCCTATCTAGTGCTACACTCCTGCCTAGAAATCTGATTCTCTTTGCACAATTCAGGTGACTGGCGCGTGTTTGGAACGCTCCCCCTAGCTCTGGGTCCCACCTGGGAGCCTTGAGCGTTTTCATTCCCATAGCCCAGCTACAAACGCTTAAGTCAGCATCTGCTGGGCCCACAGCGCCAACTCCCACCGCGTCTTTCACCGCTTTTGCCTAAGGTGGAGGCCGCCTCACGAGCTCGAACTGCAATGAGCCGTGCTGCGGTGCAGGGCACCGGCCAGGTTTCCTCACCTCTCCCTGGAGTCACATTGCCTTCTGCCGACACGCGCGTCCTTTTGTTATGCCTGGCTAATATATTAATGGAGCGGATAACCCGGATCCTTTGGTGGTGGGGGGGGCGGCAGTTGGATATTAGGAAGGGAACTAAACAGCTCTAGTTGCTGAGCCTTGGGCCAAAGACTTCAGAGGAGGGAGGCCTGCGGGGGGGGGGGGCGTCGTGGGATGCGAATGGAGGTGGGAAAAGTTCACGCTGAGGGCACGGAAAGTAAACTTGATTAAATGCACGCAACAAGTTTTTGGAAAAGGTGATCTGACGCTGATGTTCTGTCCTGGGTTCAGAACTGCGAGGCAGGACGCCGCGCACGCCGGACAAAGTGCCCTGCTGGCCTAGCGGGTGCCGGCCTACCCTCCCCTTGTCCCCTTACCCCCGCCTGGAGCGCGGCCGCGCTGCGCGGTGTCGAGTCACCGGCGAAAACTCTTTAGGGCGTGTGGGACGGACTCCTCGAGCCGTCCTAAGCCACCACCCTGCTCGCTCGGTTCTAATGGTTTGCAAATAAAGCCCCGCACCCTGGCTCGCTGCGCTCACGAGACTCCTGCCTTCCCCAGCCTCACCTCCAAAGGGCAGGCCTCCCAGAGGTCTTAACTGATTAACCACAGATGACGGAACCCCTGCGTGGCGCCACGAAGCGGGCGCGAGGAGCCGAGAACTTGGGGCCCGGGGACGCGGCTGCTGGGTGCGGGCCGTGCCTCGCGTCCCCGCCGCCCGCCCATCGCGCGGCGCAGCCCCCTCCCCGCCCGCAGACGGGCCCGGGCGCCCCGAGACATATGCTGCCCGCAGGCCGCGCGGCCCGACGTGGTGCTCATTGCCGAGGCGGTTCTCAGCCCATCAAAAGCCCAGGCTTTCTTCAGCCGTATGGGCCGCGAGGTGAACAACAATGGCCGGGCCCCTTCACTTCAAAAGCGGCGATCAGGGGAAAGGCTCCCCCAGAGAATTTTTTTTTTCCTCCACAGCCTTTCATTCCTAGTTTAAAAAAAAAAAAAAAAAAGGCATCAGCAAGTCCAGGGCCCGGGCGAGTCTAATGCCCTTTGATGGGGATTGAATTCATTATCTCCAATAACACAATTGTGCTTGGCCAACGAAAAGAGCAAAGCAGGGCTCTATCCCGCCCGAGGGGCCCGGCCGGGCGGGGCGAGAGGGCGAGGCGCGCTCCTGGGACCCGCTCCGAGGCGCGGTCCCGGCGGCCGGCCCGGGCTGCGGCTCCCCCTGGGCGCGGGGGCGGGGGCGCGGGGGGCGCGGGGGCGCGGGGGGCGCGGGGGGCGCGGGGGGCGCGGGGGGCCCGCCCCGACGCTGCCCGACCGGTGGCGCCGCCCGCCGAGACAGCGCCGGGAGGGGGCGGGGCGGCTCCCTGGTTTGATTTATTTTTCGTGTCTCCCTTTGCACTCATTCCCCGAGGGCCGCCCCGAGGGCCGGGTGTTCACCCGCTTCCCTCCCGGACTCGGGTTGCGGAGCCGCCCCCGGCGCCCGGGGCGCGCGGCCCAGAGAGGCTGAGCGCGAAGGGTTCCCCGCAGCCCGGGCGCGCCGCCCAGCCCCGGTGCCCTCGGTTCGCGGAGCCAGCCTCACGCGCAACCTAGCCCGGATAAACGGGGCCTTTAGACCGCCCCGGTTCTGGAGTCGTCTCTGCTCAGGCTCTCCCCACGTGCTTCCAGGCCAGCCATCCGCACCGATCGCCCCGCGGCGCTCCGGGAGCCTGCCTGGGCCGCGATGCCAGGGGCAGCAGCACGTCCCGCTCCGGGCGCAGGGTCCCAGCCGGGAGTGCGGGGCACCCACTTCGCTCCCAGCGGGGTGGACACTGTCCCGAGCCGCGACCTGGTCGTCGGAGCCTCCTCCCGGGTTCCACTGCCATCCTTGCCCTTTCAGCCACCTCTAGCCCTTGCTTCTCTGCTCTCCTGAGTAAACGGAGGTGAAAAAAGAAACTAAAACAGGCAGGATCACGTGCCTTAACCCAGAGTGTGTGTGTGTGTGTGTGTGTGTGTGTGTGACAGAGACAGAGAGAGACAGTGACAGAGAGAGACAGTGGGAAATCCCTAAGAATCAAGATCCAAGAAGACCTCTATAGCTCAATGTCTAAAATACAGGTTTTTCATTCATTTCATTACTGGGTATACTTCCTACACAGCCCTATTGTTCCCCTCCCCCATTACTGAAGAAGGTAGGTATTGTAGCTTTATTTCAGTCAGATAAAAAATAATAGAATTTAAAGTACCCCCCCCCCCAACAACGCTTATGGATTCTGCTAAGGTAGGAACTGTGGATTAAGATTGGTGGTTTCTTGCCAATTAGTCGTGACTATCCCAATCTTCAAGTGATCGATTCTTCACCTTTTTCTTCAGAGAATTAGACACACACACACACACACACACACACACACACACACACACACAACCTATATATACACGTGCTAGCTCTAATACATATATAGAGTGTACACATACAATTAAATATCTGATTTTATGAGATCTTGCCATCTACAAAACTGTCCCCAATGCATGAAAACAATAAAGTGATCTGTTGATTTGGGTAAACCAAGAAAAGCATTGCAGATTTAAGATTTTCGGCTAGGCATTATTCTCATCAAGAAACACAGGAATTTACTTAATTCCCTTCATTATTAAGTGGAGTAACTTTACAAATTTAGCCCCTAGAACTCTGACCACTCCAGTTTTTAGTCACTTGGGGGATGGAGAGGAGAAAAAAATCCAGTGTGATAGATAAGATTAAAGAGAAGCCTTCAGTTCTTTCTTCTTTCCTTTTCCTTTTGTCTTGTAGAAAAGCATCCTGAATATAATTCATGGTAAAACATATATTTACTTTTGTGAAATCTTCTTCTTTACACCAAAAAGGATGTAAAACATTTACCTTGCAGATATTCTGAGACTCTAATGAAGAAGTTCACGGGTAATGCTATTCTTTAGATGACTTATTAAGCTCCAAACACTCATTACAAGTTATCAAAGAATGAGTGCCTTCTCTTCTGGAACCTTACCCCACTTTTTATTAACCTATTAAAGAATAGATTTGAATTTTGGTGACCAGTACATTTCCAGTGTTATGTAATTTTAGTCACCTTTTATAAAATCCCTTTTGCAACATCAGTTGGAGGTGTAGTCTTTGTCCTTCATTGTGGCATGCTATTCCATATGTGGTAGATTGCTGTGCTTCCCTCACATGCTTAGAAATATTGGAGAAAGAGAAAGGCATTTACACAGAGTAAAGAAGGCAGTGGTTTAGATTTTACAGATTAACAACTGGAATAAGAATTTAACATGACATGTATGTCCAGAGGAAGTTCTATGTAGGTCGAGATACCTCGGAATTAATTTTTATGATATTTTGAGTACTTCAGAGTAACTACATTCCAGATACAGTCTAAGAAACATTCTGTGAACAACGATATGTTCAAAACAACCACCAAAAACCACTAATTCTGACACATATCCACCAGATCACAGAAACTACAGGGTAGTCCTGTGGTTTATCACATAAACAATTTGTCTAGTGCCAGAGCACACATAAAGGATTATGTGACTTCAGGTAAGCAGGGCACCATAGGATGGATGAATTACTAAACAAAAGATACCATGATTTTCATGTGGATGTCTTTGGCTATGAAACAAAATTAGGAGGGAAGAAAATGTAAAACATTTCCGTAGAATGAGAATTCTATGTTATCTAAAGTGCAACCCCAAGTACACTTAGCCTTGAGATTCACGGAGTCATGGAGCCATAGAATATGGTGATGGAAAAGGCTGGTTTATTATGTTTTCTAGTCCACTAGCCTGCAAGATTATTCCCCTCAGAGTTTTCCCAGGCCAGGTCCAGAATAGATTTAAATGTCAAGAATCAAAGGACTCCCATTTCTTATCAGCATAGTGGAGAAGCACTATATCTACAACACAAAATATTTTGCCAATGGAATATTTTCTCTAATATTTAGGTAAAATGTCTC
The DNA here is from genome assembly GCF_011100685.1 of Canis lupus familiaris. Lineage (NCBI taxonomy): Eukaryota > Metazoa > Chordata > Mammalia > Carnivora > Canidae > Canis > Canis lupus. Next base: position 16,236,971 of record NC_049229.1, on the reverse strand, counting down.
TTTGAGGATACATTTAAAAAATACCTTATTTATTTATTCATGAAAGACACACACAGAGAGAGGCAGAGACATAGGCAGACTCCATTCAGGGAGCCTGATGTGGGTCTATCCCAGGACTCCGGAATCACTCCCTGAGCCAAAGGCAGACACTCAACCACTGAGCCACCCAGGCATCCAGGGGGTACATCTTTATTAGGTCTAAAACCTATTTCAGATACCTGAATGTCTGCCTCTGTAACTATTTAGTCAATCTTATACACAATTACCTCTTTAGTACCTACCTAAGGTTGATCCAGATTAAGTGCCCTAGGTGGGAAAACACCTTTAGCATGTATAAACATTTAATTTTTTTATTCTTAATACTGAGAAGGAGATAATAAATCTAAGCTTCAATAATTCATTTGAATGATACCAGGTAATTATAAACTAGAGACCTGGTCCATTTGTGAGATGCCATCCAATGTTAGGTCACAAAGCCTCTTCACATTTTAAGTATGACTATGGTAAGAAGTCAAAGGACTTCAACTTCTTAAAGTGTGGTAAGTTCTTAAATCATAAGAAAAGAGCCTAGAAACCAATCTGGTGGTTGGTTCATTTAAAGGAAATACTGTTCCTTATAGTAGAGTGAGTTAAGAGTATTTGTGAACTTGTGGCCCACAGATTCACATGTGGCCTATTAGGAATATATTATGCCGGAGTTTTATATAGTGAAGACACGGAGGAAGTTCTTTATAAAACTTCTAAAGAGCAGTTAAATGTTCAAATTTCAATTTTGGGGATGCAGAGGCTAGAGCTTCAAAGTTCTATTATGATTTGGAATCTCAGACTCGAAACTATTCTGGGCTCTCATGGCTCTGAAGAATTCACCCACTTTTTATACAGTGACCACCAGGCCATGGTATGCTGAAGATTAACACTCCAGACCATACCAGCCTCTTAAGTTACAGTATCTCTACTGAGTCAGGCAACTGGAAAGGAAGTCCTTACTGAATCTGGCGAATAAGTCACTTTGGAAATGTAATCACAGTAAGAGTGAGTGAAGCAGAGAGAACAAATGAGAAATGATGATCTCCGCTGCATTCCACTCACAGATCTTATCCTGTAAAACAGAATTGGTGAGAGGGAAATCGGAATTGTAATCAGAATGAAAGTGGTAAGGCCTCTGATGACTCAAAGAGTAATATTTAGAAGTTGTGTAATAATATTATAGTCCATAATGCATTGGATACAAGATTGCAAAGATAGTAGGTTCTCCCAAGTAAGGTTCTATGATGAGCAAGTTCCACTCAATTCTTGTTTCTTATGGTACAAGTGACGGCACTGGGTTTTATTTAAGTCTCCATATCATAAATTTAACTTGAAAAATATTCAAGAGCCTCCTTAAATAGAGTGAGGTCTGTGAGGTTTCAGGACATATTTCAAAGTCTTACATTCACTTACAGTCATTACCAGATGATACTGTTTGTGGAATAACCTGAGATTTTAATAAGCACAAATTAACAGAATAAAATATAGTCCTTTTTATTATAGCCTTATCTTCAGCAACAGAAAGAGTGGTATGTAGTAGCCAGTGTTAAACCTGAAAAAAAAAAATGTAGAACACAGTGAGATCCTCTCAACTACACTCAAGACCACTAAAAAACGGATTTATCACGAGGGGTTTATAATAAGCAGTGATTCCTATGCTGTGACCCTCCTCTCCCATTTAAAAAAAAAAATTCTTTTCAACTCAAGGGGTAAACTAATTTTCAAGAGAAACAAGAAAATAGGGATTGGCAGGGAAATATAAGGGATGAAATGATGAAAGGGATTGAGGGAGAGATGCTGTGGCAGAAAAAGTGGATAGTGCTGGGTCTTCCACAGACGCCCGGACCAAGGGACTGGGGCAGAGAGCGAAGGGACGAGGCAAGTCAACGGCTGGACCGAGCTAGACAGAGTGTGCTGGGGAAGGGCCAGGCGCGAAAAGATTTGGTGTCGTCATAGCAACGGGCTCAGCCCCGCTCCCCCTGAAGCCCATTCAACTCTGAGCTGCCGGAACACGTTTTTAATTAAAGCGTATAAAAGTTGTTTTGTAAGGACTTCTCCTCATCCGATAGATTTCAAAATGGTTAATCAGGCTTCATCTCCTTTTGATGCTCACAAGAGCATGTGCTACTGCGCGCACAAAAACTGCCGCCGCCGCCGCCGCTCGAGTTATCTCTCAATCACACCTAATACCAGGAAGGAGCAGGCCAGCTAGTTATTTAGATACACATAACAGAATTCAGCGGGAAATGGGGGGCGAGGGGGGTCCATCTTTGTGACTGCGAGTGGAGACATAAATTTTCTTTGCTCTAGATACTGTGGAATTCAGCCTTCTGGATGGCTGTTGTCTCTGGTTGATGTTCTCTTTAGCTTTTGAAAACAGCAGGATTTTTTTTTTTTATTTTCCTTTGGGAGATATGGTATTCATGAGCCCAAATAAGAGTTACAAATTATTTGTGTCAAATAGTGTTTAATCTAGCATGGACACCTCAAGAAAAAGGTTTGTTTGGATCACTCTTAGGTAAAAAAAAAAAAAAAAAAGCAACCATTCCCCCCTTTTGTTGGGAATAAAAGGGCTCTCGTTTCTAAATCCTCTGTAAATTCATAACATACAGCAACAGTTGCATTTTCTCCTTTAATAAAATGGATGACTTAATAGAAAACAATATCTTTTGTTGATTTACTAAACTTCTTAGCAAATGCTTCGAACCTTCTCCAGACTTTTGCATCTCCCTTTCTCCTTTGCTAATGACCTTTGTTTCTAACTTCACTGAAAAAGAAAAAGGAAAAAAGATGATTTTACCTGTCATCCATTCGTATATCTGTCCTATATCCTAACTCAACATTTCTATTTCTGTACCAATTCTCTGCTAGGTCCAGGATGTGAAGCAGTTCTGCCTTCTGTTCAGGACAGACGATGTCCCGAAGTTCTTAGTCTCAGACCCTTCTCTGATTTTACTGTTTTGCTAGCATCTTCACTGTTGCTCTTTCCAATGGCTCCTTCTCCAAAGCTTCAAACATGTAAGGGTCATATCTATTTTAGGGGGAAGACTCCTTAAATTGATTCACAAAATCTTCTAGTTAACATTCCCTTGCTCTCCTTTTCATTGCCCAACTTTCCAAATGAGTGGTCTTTACTCACAGTATGTCCTTCTCCATAGCCTTGCAACCTGATCTGTGGCTCCTTAAACTTCTGTCTTGAAAAAAACAGAGAGGCCCCCCACCAAAAAAAAAAATTCCGTCTTGAAGATCATCAGTGATACCTTGATTCAATGATGTTTTTACTCCAGTTTTCCTCTTGAGTCTCAAACAGTGCTGAATATTCTTAGCAATGTTGACCATGCTCCTACCAAGGACCTCTTGGCATCAGCCTATCCTAGCCTTCTACCACCTCATGACTGCTTCTCTATCTCTATAACTATCTTTTCTGTCTACTACAAATTCCACTGTTGCTCCCTAAGGCTAAGTCCACTGGTCTGAGAGACAACCCCCCGCACCTTTTGGAAAATGGCTTGAGACTTGCAGCTAGGGTATGGTATTTTTAGGAGTTGGCCTGGGACTCAGTTAGGCCTAAGTGTTCTCCTGGTCAAACATAAACTATCTTACTGAACACCACCATTAGACAAGGACACTCTCACTGTAGAGGGTTGAGACAAAAAGACAGACCCCTTTGTAATTTTGTCTAAGTACAGATGAAAATAAAGTCATTGCAAACCACAAAGATAACAAACATTGCTCATGCTTGCTAATACTAGTAACTGTTGCTTCTTTACAAATTACAGCTTTAGCTTTGTTCTAGTCTTCCCTTTTTCTAGATAAGATTTCTTAAGCTACTCAATCATAAAATTACCCCTACATCCTGACAGTAACCAATTCAAAGTTCCATTTTCTTGAATCCTCCCCCAAATCATCTAACATAAGCCCTAATGGTATAATAAGTTATATGAAATGCCACACAGTTCCCTATGTTGTGTGGTTTTATTTGCAAACAAGCAATAAAGTCAGTTTGTTCAACATAAGTATGTTCCTGATAGTTTTGGGATAGATCACATCGATAGGCCTTTGTTCCTTTGTCTTATGACTTAAGCTACCATGTATCAAGCTAAAAGTCCATCCCTGTCCTCTAACAAAATCTCCCATCTTATGTCTATGCCTGTCTACAAGTTATTTCCATCAATACCCAATACATTTAAATTACAGCAACACATTTCTCTCAGTAACAAGGCATGTATCCTGACTTCCACATTTTTCTTGTTCTTTTTGTTGCTAAGGCCTGAAAAGTCATAGTTATCACTGATGCATCCCTCTTATTGCCCATACATCCAAAATTGGTTAATATGCCTTATCAATACCCCAATTACCCCAGCCTCTCTTTCTTTGACATCCCAAATGTCACAATTTTAGTCCATACTACTGTCCACTATTTTTAAAATGGCCTCCAGAATCTTGTTGGCCAATTTCTGTTTGTACGCTATTCCTAGCATAATATTTCTGAGCAATAGGTTTCAGTGAACAAAAATAAGTCCTAACCTCTTGAGGCCAGAGCTTTCACAGAAGTAAAATTAGGAATTACATATGAATAAATAGCATGATTTTCTCCTCTTGTAAAAGATAAATGTCATTGCTCCACACATGGAGTGGGGAGACCAAGAATGCCTCGGTCACTACAGGATTGTGTTTCATGTGTTGGGATATATTTCAGAGATATCAAGAAGGTGAGGTACATTTAGAAGATCTTGGTTAGAGGAGAACTGGACCACATCCTGTGAAAGATGGTTTAGACTGAGGATGTTTGACTACAGAATAAAACATTTCTGATACATTGGAAGGTACTATAATTATTTCAAGCATGGGTGAGAGAAATTAGAATTATTTATTGTGTGTCATTGTAGAGGGCAGAATTGGGGCTAGGAGGTAGAAATTCAAGAAGATGGATTATTGCTCAATATAAGAACATTTATAGCATGGTTATAGATAGAGTAGGTTACCTCAGAAAATAGTGAACTTCTCAACATTAAACTCAAGTGTAGATTAGATGAGCATTTGGGTAAACATTTTCCTCAAATTTGTGCTTTATTTAGCTGTGATCATTCAACTTTCAATTATAATAGATGTGTTTCTTTTGAACAAAGTAAACTGTTTATTACATGTATTCTATTTTTCCTTAAACAGTAAATACCCATTTATCTTATTTCACACATTTACCCTTTCCAGCACTCTCATTTTTTCCTGTGTTACTATGATTCCATCTGGGATCACTTTCCATTTGCCTAACCAACTCTCCTTAGGATTTATTTTAGTGGATCTCTGTTTATGATATTCACTCATTTTCTTCTGGGCATTTATTTCTAGGTTGTTGATTTTTTTACTCTCTGCACTTTAAAAGTTTTTTAAAATTTATTTCATTTTATTTTTTCATTTCATTCCAGTTTCTATTTCTCTGAGTAGCTAACTGTGACTCCTTATTACTATTTTGGAATTAATATATCTTTTTATTCTTTTCTTTTTAAAGTCTGATAATTCTAAAAATCTGGGTCATCTCTGGGTCTGATTCTATTGACTATTTTATCTTTTCACATGGTCCTTTTTCTTTTTAATGTGTCTTGTTTTTTGTTTGTTTTCTTTTTAAAAAACATTAAATATCAAATATTATATACAAAAGAGCAATCAAAACTGAGGTAAATGTCCAAAATGGGAATACCTCTTCTTTTGTCAGGTTGTTTGTGTGAGCATTTGATTGAATTTAGTCAGCATTTGAGGTGAGTTGGGTTTTGTGGTTGCTACAGTTATCTTTAGTGTACCATGGATTTAAAAATTTTCCAGTGATGCACTGGGTTGCTACTCTCTTGTATTCAGTGTGACATCCCAAATGTCACACTGGAGGTGTTTTTTTATTCTCAGTTTCTCTGCTCTACCCTCAGACTTTAGCATGTTCTTTGTGCTTGCAGCATAGAGGGAGTCTGTTTCCATGTTTTTATTCCTCCCAGAAGTACATGGCTCTTACCTGCTACTAGATGCAAGGATCATAGTGGGACAAGGGAGGGCTTTTCAGCTCTCTAGCTCCCATCTTAGTCTTAGGCAGGCCCTGTGCATCTCCTCCTGTGGCAGACAGCCTCCTATTCAATACAGGGTCTAGAGCATAGGCAAATTCCCTACCCCTTCCTCTAAATTCTACCTTGTGTGTCTTAGGTGTGAGTTTGGGAAGATCACTTTGATATAGTGGAAGCTACTCTATTTACAGTATTGTTACTCCTATGGCATAGCTTTCCCAGGATCTGACTCAAAAGCTGAGATTCTCCTCTTTGGTGAGACTTGCACTCCAGTTTTTGTCTCCTCAGCATCATGGGACTGGCAAATTCTCTTCTTAATTTTTTTTATCTTTTTAGTAAATGTTTTTTACTTGGTTTTTCTGTGAATTTGTATTTTGTCCAAGTTTTATAATTATTCTCAGTGAGTGAATTAATCTGATTTTAGCAACTCTGTTATAGTCAGAAGCAGAAGATTTTTCCTTACTATATTCTAAACCTTAGCCCCTAACTATCAAATCTTGGCATTTTTTGTGATATTGTCTTAATTATCTTATATTAAAACCTCAAATTAACTCTCCTATCCATATTTTAGGAACTGGTGTTATGGTAGCATTAATTTTTCTGTAAATAACCGCAGGGAGCCTGCTTCTCCCTCTGCCTATGTCTCTCCCTCTCTCTGGGTGTCTCTCATGAATAAATAAATACAATCTTAAAATAAAATAAAATAAAATAAAATAAAATAAAATAAAATAAAATAAAATAAATAAAGGGATACCTGTGCGGCTCAGTGATTGAGCATCTGCCTTTGGCTCAGGACGTGATCTGGGAGACCTAGGATCAAGTCCAGCATTGGGCTCCCCACAGGGAGCCTGATTCTCTCTCTGCCTATGTCTTTGACTCTCTCTCCGTGTCTCTCATGAATAAATAAATAAAATCTTAAAAAATTTTTTTCCTGTAAATTTGGTTGATTTGTCAATAAAGATCATTTGGTTATATATTGTAATTCTAGAAAAGTTGAATATCTTGGTACTATTTAATTCATTATATTTGTTTTACCTAAAGGGCAGAAAACCACAGATTAACATCACCATGAAAAGCAAACCTTCACATTAAGAATACAGATCAGTGTATGGGATTTGTGCTGAATATTACACTATTTGGATTAGCTAATATCCTTAACAGAGGACTCTCATAGGGAGGCAAGTTGGATAAATACAATTTGATTCAAATTACTTTAGTGATTGAACAATCTATAGAAAATAAGTGTAGTGATACACAAATCCAGGTTAATTAAAATAAACAAAAAAAAACCCTCCCTTAAAAACAGATTTTAAGCTGGGTTCTAGATAGTTGGAGTGATAGTAAACTATGCTGATGGGAGTAAAGAGGTAGAATGTACTAGAAGTGAAGCACATTTTATTTTTTAAAATATTTATTTATTTATTTATTTTAGAGAGAGAGAGAGAGTGGATGTGTGTGAGCGCATGTGGAGGGAGAAGGGGTAGAGGAACAGGTTGAGAGGGAATCTTAAGCAGGCTCCATTCCCCGTGCAGAGCCCACCATGGGGCTCAATCTCACAACCCTGAGATCGTAAGCTGAGACAAAACTAAGAGTCTGACACAACCGACTGAGCCATCTAGGCGCCCTAGTGAAGCACATTTTAAAGATTGTTGACAAATAGAAAGAAGATGTAAGATTAGGGAAGAAATGGAAATGTGTTAGTATTAAAGTTTTTATAATGACTACAGAAAGAGAAAGGCTTTGAAAAATATAATCTGGGTTGAAATTCACAGCTAACATACATTTCAACATGGGTTGAAAGAAGGAAGTGACTGTAGTTGAGTGACTCTTAAAAAGGAAGTTGTAGTATAGTCACCTGCTAAGTGAGTAATCATGGAGGTAAAGTAAAGGACTTGATTAATATTATAACTTCTGGAATTTTTCAGTGGAATGCATGGAGCTGAAGACAGAGAAGAATTTAAGAGAATAAATAGAAGGAAGCCAAATACTGTTTAAAAAATGCCATTTTAAGACAGTTAAAGTGAGTAAGTGACTAATTGCATATTTCATGGCAGGGAGGATAAAAAGAACTGGGTGCTTCTTTGTTTAACTGAACTTCAGGGGTTGGCTCTCCATTTGAGATTAATTTATTCATTAATGCAATCAACATATTTGTTACACAATTACTAGTGTAAAGCATTGTAATAGATACTTCTGGAGCTATAGTAGATAGGAGTCTGATAGGAGTGGTGAGATAAAATAGTTATTCAATTGTGGGAAAAAAGTAGAAAATGGTCATTTCCGTTTCTGGCACATAGTTGGTATTCAGTAAAGTTTTGTTGAATGAATGGCATAGAGACACACATATAAAAACTGAAGTTGAGAAGAAAGTATTGGGAAGATCAAAAAAGGCTTTTATAGGAAATATGACAAGTGAGTAAGACCATAAATGTCAGGCAGGATTTAGATGTGAGGTAGCAGGGAGTAGGCAATTCCAGGTGAAGGTAACAGTGTCAGGAAGTGGAAGCCAGAAAGTTCAGTGTGTATAGAGAGGAAGGTGAAGTTGAAGCATGAAGGAGGGTACAGGAAGATAAAGCTGAGAAAGTGGCTGGAACAAAAGGCTGGAGAGGGCTGTGAATGCTCTAAGAAATTTGGTTTATTCAGTAGGTAATGTTTAGCATTAGAAAGATAAGTATAGATAATAAAATATTTGAATCACTTGAGGATATAGGTTAGAGGTACAAAGAGAAATAATAAGAAAGATGGAGGAGAGAGAGGAAAGAAAAAGTTTTATCTGTGTATACTTGGCAATCGAGATTGTGAAGCTCCAAGATAGAAAGGAGGAATAGAAGAATCGAAGATCAAAGACACGATGCAAAGGTGTAGATCTGACTCTTCAAATGGTAGGGCTCTTTCTGGAAGGGTTCATGTTACTGAGCTTATAGAGATGGAATGCAATGTATTCACTAACAGGGGAAAAAATCCATTACTAACAATAGTGCTTAATTGTGCTGTGCAATGTGAAATTCTTTATTAAATATATTCAGAGGCAGCAAGCAAGAAGAGTTAGGCAATTACCTGGGAAAAACAGCCTACTTTCACTGTCTCCATTTCTCCATTTTTTCATTCACTCCTTAATTGTCTGCAATTTGGATTTTGTGTCGTATTAGAGTAGAAATTGCTCTCATGAAAGTCACCATGGACTCCTTAATTGCCAATCCCAATGGCACTTAACTAACACCATTTCCTCTGGGAAGCCTTCCTTAATCTCATTGGCAGGGCAAGATGCCCTTTCACCTGTTCTGCTAAAGCATTCTGAACTTACCTTTATTATGGTACCTATCATACTGTCTTATATAATTACTTATAGCTACATCATTCCCTCTGGACTATGATGATTTCCATGAGGCAGAAACTGTCTGATTTAACTTTGTATCCTTAGCACCCTGGTATGGTTTTGTCTGAATTATTGATAAACACAAACAATAAAAACCCCTCTAGTATCTCTTTCAAGTACATCTTATCAAGATGTACTTTAGAAAAATACCTAAGACTTCCACATATAATCAGAATAGAAACATTTCCTCCAAGAATACTACTTTCACCTTTACTTGTACTAAAAGTTATGTTAGTCATTAAATGATTAATATATTAGTAAGGCTTAATTTTTTACAACTGATACTCTTATCCCCTAACCCTCATCCATTGCCACAGTCTTGTTATCCATACTTTTTGTGACTCAATCACATTGTGATTTCTTTAGGTAAGTAATATTTTGAATTAGCTAAATATTTTTAAGTGTCTCTTATGCGCAGTATGTTCTAGTTAGCTCTGGGATTTCAAAGATAGATAAGAATTAATAAAAATAAATAACTTCCATGGAATTTATGGTATTTTTTATTATTTCTAATTTCATCTAACACTAGTAACATAGCACCTGGTCAATAAGGATGCTTCAATATCTTATTATTGTTATCTAATTGTTTTCTTACACCCTTATATCTGTGAAATTTAATATATGAAGATTACCCTTGTCTACCTTTTTATAAACACATACACACACGCTTAACCACTTTTATCCAATTTTGCAAATCATTCGGGATTTTACCAACATTGCTTCATGTGGCAGTTTGGAATTATCTTTGGTTTTCTCTCACTTTTACTCCTTTAATTCAGTTTTTGCTAAATTGTTCCTTCCTATAATTTACAAAGTTCACGCTTTTAATTTTTTTCTTTGATTTTGGTTAACATCTGCCTCTTCAATCTTATACTTATCATCACTTCTCCCATTATCTTGTTCATTGGCATTTTGAACATTTTACTGCTGTGAAAGATATTCCTATGGCTATCTTATGGTAGGACCATGGATGAATGATATAACTATATAGGCATCTGTTATATATACCACGAAGATAGTCATCTAAAATCATCGTTGGAAAAATGGGGGGGGGGCAGTATTTAGCAAGGCAGCAGAATGTATAGCCCTGTTACCTTTTAAGAAAGTTTGTATCAAATTAGCATCTAATGCAGTGCAAAGTTCAAGAGAACCAAGAAGTTGAGTCTGAGAGATAAATTAAAATATTCCAATTTTCAATTCATTGTTCCATGTGAATTTATAATTTCTATGAAAAATGATACATATTATGAATTTAAATAACAATGAGGGTATGTAAAAGTGTCCAGTGCCTAAGACTAAGCTTCAATGATTTGTCACATGAGGGTTGGTCAGTGTGGAACCAATAAATGTAGTTGGAGCTGAGGTGGAGAGCAATGATGCTGTGATTTGATATTACTTGTGATAAATGTCCTAATGTCCTAAATATATTATGTATATATTCCATATTTTTTAAAAAAGCATCCATCAAACTAATTTCAATATTATAGTATATATTATATTATAAAATATATTATAATAAATACATTTTAAAGATTTTATTAATTTATTTATTTGAGAGAGAAAGAGAGAAAGAGATGAAGAGAGCACAAGCATGGGGAGGGGCAGAGGGAAAGGGAGAAGCAGATGCCCCACTGAGCAGGGAGCCTGATGTGGAGCTGTATCCAGGGCCCTAGGATATGACCAAGCCAAAGGCAGATTCTTAACTGACAGAACCACCCAGGTGTTCCTCAATATTATAGTTTAAGTGAAATATGCTATGTAATAATGAAATATGTGACAAATTCACACATGTGAATTTTTTTTTGTTAAGAAATTTTCAATTTAATAATTCTGAAGATAGGCCTTTGTATTTTAAGCAATCTTTACAACCAGTATGGGAGTCAAACTTGGAACCCTTAGAGATGAAGAGTTGCATGCTCTACTGAATGAGCCAGCCAGACTGCCTCACGATGATAGTAGTTTTGAGCGGTGGAGTTGAGTATGTGTTCATTTTAAAAATTATGTTCGCCACTAGGTATTGCATGCAAATGATGAATCACTAAATCCTACCTCTGAAACTAATAATACAGTATATGTTAATTAAATTGAATTTAAAGAAAAAATTTTAAAAATAGAAATTACTTTCTTTTGTTAAAAGAACATATTTATTTATTAAATAAAAATCTAAGTTTATATTTAAATTTTGGTGTGTGATTTTTCCTTACTGTAACAAGAAGTCAATGAAGGAAAAACCACTTGGAGATTTACAAATTTGTTCGTAGATGCTATTCAAGAAACTAAGCATTCGTATAAGCAGTATTTTTAAAAAAATATCAACTTAAATATGTTTTTGGGTAACACTTTCCTTGATGTTTATAAGCAAATAGTTTGTTATGATGGGGGAAGCACCAATAAAGGTTTTGCTTTTGCTTTTAAAAAGGAGCATTGGTACATCTATGGATTTAGATACAGTGAAAGCATTGCAAAGACTTTGCAAAGAGACTGAAAGAAAACAAAGGTCTTGAGAATTGGTCTTTCAAATTTACCTCACCGTCATTCCTAATGTAGACTTTTCTCTCAATTATTTTTACTTCTAACAAAGTATAAAGTATGCATACATGACAATGCTAGTAACAGTATTTTAGAGAAGATTTTTAAGAAATACATTTTTTTAGGAAATAAAATATACTTTACAATATGCCATTTGTTAAAGCAACATAGGTGAGCATAAGCTGGCTGTACATTTATTTAATTTCAGAGATCAGAATGAACATGTAACCTAAAATCACTTCTTAAAAGCAAAGCGAAATTGTTTGCCACAATTATTTTAATATATTTCTCTACTGAGATAAATTTTAAGCTCAGGAAATCACGGCTTGGAATGGGAAGAGTTAAAAAACATGAGGCAACAGTAACCCCATTTAGATAAGGGGTAGATGGGTGGAGCCAGGGAACAATACACTAAAGTGCTTTTCTTTCACAGATCTTGGTTCAAATTAAGGTTAAATTCCAAAGGAGGATGTGTTTTCCCCATATGGAGTCTTAAAGGACATGCCTTTGTTTCTAGCTTCCCAGAGAAGATATATGTTAACACAAACAAAGTATTTCATAATAAATTTAACTTTTATAGAGTGACTAATGCCCTGTGAAGATAAGGTACACTCTCAGTCACCTGGGTTTTAATCCAGGCTGCAGAAATTATGCCAAGGGCCCACTGACAAAAACTTGATTCCTTTGGAGAGGATGGCGGTAACTTGGTGGGGAACGGAAAGGGTCTTGATTTTTAAAGTCTCATTGGAATGACTCTCCCTTCCTCACAGTGAACACAGTTTAGCATTTATGTACTTTGGAAGGACAAAAAGGTGAGGTAAGCCTGCCAAAATTTGAACCTGTGTTTCTGGGAACTTGTTAGTAGGTCAACTGTTACAAATAGAAGAGAAACTGCAAAGGAGTAGTGGGCGCTAGAAACCTGGCAATTGGACTACATAGAGCTTTATTAAAGCCTTCATGTGATTCCTTCCAGATCTCAAGGGAGGTGACATGAAGTTTAAAATGCCACAGAAGATCACTGTTATTCAATCAAATCAGACTTTGGTGGGGAGTAGGGGTGAGAGGTAGAACAGCATAGAAAGACACAACTCTTTTCTGCTAGAAATACTTTACAGTTAACAGAAAAGGATATCTTTAAAAATGTACTTGTTAACAATAATTTATTAATCCATCTTTTCCTTTTAAGAAAGACATATTAGTTGTATATACTGCTTTTCTTTCCTTTTCTCCTTCCTTTTATCTTTATATTATTCTTTATTAACTAGAGGCTTAATTCCTAAATCCTTATTCTTGCAAAATGTGTGGCTAGGTTATTCATTCATGGACCGTATACGATCCTGTTCCATGTACAAATTCTATTAACTTCAATTGAAGATGTAAAAATTAGTCTTGTGACATGAGGGAAGGGAGGGTTTCCTCAGAAGGGAATCCTTTCTGAGAAAGGGAAACAAAAATGTATTTGTGCCAATTATATCAGACATATCTGACTACACAGAACACAAGGTCTAATTTATTTTTTATATTTATGAATTCATCTTTGATGAGTTACAAAATCTATCTAAAAATTAAATAAAATAGAGCAGCATTTCCCCTTCTTTCTCTACTCACTAAAAAAAGGAGACATTGACATAGAAAAAAACTTGATTTTAAGTTGCTTTATGAGAATTTTTGAAACATGTCTTTGCCTTATTGATCTACAGGTCAGTAATATTGATTCTAGACAAAATTTATTTTCATAATTTATTCCAAGCAACTCAGATCTTGGCTAATTTCCGTCTTGTGCTCCAAATTAAAAACAAACAAACAAAACATCAAAAAACCCCATCACACTTTTTTCCTCTTTTTTGTAGTAGCCAGTGGCTAGGAAAAGAAAACTTTTCTGACTCTAGACTGCTAGACAAGAGTAATGGGATGAGGTTTCTCTTCTCAGGAAATGTAATACCAAGTCCAAATTTCAGAAATCAATTAACTATTCAGAGAGGAGCACCACAAGGGGGCAGGTGAATCCAGGCTAGGTCCTAGGTGAGAGGGTCTTAGTATTGGGACTACCGGTCAAAGGAGGGGAAAGATGAAATGAAAATTAGAAACAACTCTAAAGATAATATTTCTTCACAAACATAAGCTCTTAGATCTGGACCATCCAAGTGAAGTCTTATTTAGAATATATCCAAAGACATTAACTACAATATACCAAGGAAATAAATGAAAGAGACCAAATCAATGTAGTAATACACTGAAAGTGATTCCTATGTCTACAAAGGCCAATAGCATGGTTTTATCAAGAAGAGAAAAACTGTAGCTGAGAAGAAATCCAAAATTTACTACAGAGCAGTTAGGGTATGCAGTGAAAATAAACTATAACTAGATAGGCAAAATATCAAATAATTAGAAAGATATATGAGAAGATACCTTGGCTTCAAAATGATTTTGATAACCAACAATGTCATAGCAGAAACATAAACTTTGAATAATAGAGCTATTATAATTTTTCCCCTGCTCAAAAGTTGAGAAATTCATTTCAGGCACTTTAGAGAAAGATAAATGCTGCTTAAAAACATTATCTAGAGTCTGCTTTGATTTTCACTGGAAATTAAACTTAGCTTACCAATAGGAGGCAAAAATGGAATTTTTGAAAAGTTAGTTATTCTAAACAAATATTTTAAAAGTGACGCCAGACATCCTCTGTGAGGATGTCAATTGAATGTCTTCAATGGCCGACATATATACATACCTACTGTGCAAAGTAGCCAAGATTAATTCTACTTGGTATGGCTGGAAATTATAACCGTCCTCCCTTTCAAACCTCACTAAAGAAACACATTTAATTATTTGACATGGATAGATAGTGTGTCATTTATCTTTTACAATTAAAATTAAATGCAGAGACAGTTATAGCATAATGTGTAGTATAATATAGTATATTACAATGTATAGTATAAAATAATAGCATAATATATAATAAAGTATGTACATTTTGTCTCTATTAGTCTTTATTTAGTCTATAATAACAATTAGAATCTTTACAGTGAGCATTTAAATGTCTTCTCTCATTTATGATCAAATTAACTTATTTAGGACCCTACAACAGTTTTCTATAGTAATAACATAGAAGTCACTTCTAATAGAAATCTATTGATTGAAGAGGTCATCTTCTAATAGATTTTGGGCACATTAGATTTTAGAACTTGGGTCACCAAGTTGAGTGATCTGTTATACAATGATACATTTTGGTTTTATGATACTGCAGGACTTGGTGTTACATAACACTAACCAGATGTTTAAGCCTATTTCTAAAGCAAAGCTCTGAACTCAAATGTAAATGCCCATTTTTATGTCACCTTAACAAAGTCTATTTTTCTGAAATTCACTCATTCTTGTCATCATGTGTATATAGATATACACACATACACAAAATACACTCATGCACATAAGCTCATACACACATCTGTGTATACACACACATACATACATGATGCAATCCATCGGTGATATTTTACGTTAGTTTTTCTCCTCTTTTCAGCCTGTTAATTAGCTTTCTCTTCCTTGTCTTTCTTTATTCCAAGTAATCCAGAATCCTCATAGGCTTTGTCACCTAAAGGACATGGAGGCAGCTTCTGCAATGCTTGAAATAATAATGCTTGGATTTGTCAATGTGAAAAGTTGGATGGCTTTTAAAAGCTGACCAGTCCAGGGCTATTTGCACATAGTAGACATTCGATAAATATTTGTTGATTTGATTTATTCTAGGGTAAAGAACTGGGTAACAACTCTTTTTTCTTCACTCATGTACTATGGCTAATCCTGTGTACAAATGCATTTATGAGTAAATATTAATGGTCATGCTCATTAAAGATGTTTTAGAGAGAAAAAAATACTAAGTCTTCAGGCTTTAAGGAATAGCAATGATTGGGGGTATGTGTAATAAAATACTCTAAGTAGTTATCAAATAATAGAT
Source organism: Canis lupus familiaris (assembly GCF_011100685.1). Classification (NCBI taxonomy): domain Eukaryota; kingdom Metazoa; phylum Chordata; class Mammalia; order Carnivora; family Canidae; genus Canis; species Canis lupus. Next base: position 16,221,037 of record NC_049229.1, on the reverse strand, counting down.
GACAGATACCATAAAATGGGGGTCTAACTAAAGAGAATTCTGATAAATTATCTGAAAACAAAGTGGGTACCCAAGAGCTTTTGAATGAATCACATGTTGAAGGCTTAAAATTTTGACTCCACATACTAAGGCAAAGGAACTCTTAATTTAAAAAATTCAGGATAATATTTTTGTTATAAATTTAGTGAGCATATATAAGCCGCATAATATTTCCTTTGTGTATTCTTCCTTGTGATAGTCACAAGAGTGTTTATGTTTCATTGACAGTTGAGAGGTCTTGGGCATACAAAATGAAAATTACTCCTAAATTTCAAGTAATGTATAACTTTTAAAGAGTTAAACTCTATACTCCCATCATTTAGAAGAGCATAACTGATTTATTTCCTTTTCTGGTCACTAACAGTAAAAACTGTTTCTGAGCTTACAACATGTTAAATTTGGCTCAAGGCAAATTTACAACAGTAAGATTTATGATAAAATCTGTCAAAACATTAACCATGATGGCACAAGTTTCACCTCTTAACAGAAACAGATAGGGAAGCAGGAGCTTAGGAATGGATACATATACATTTGTACTTGAAAATATCTGCTTAGGTCACATTATAAAAGTTACTCAATTCCTTTCTTATTTTATCCAAATGTGAAAGTTCCATAAAATGACTATGTGTTTTAATTAATTGGCTTCAAAGAGATGGGAGACCCTGGGACTAAAGATGTAATTCCAAGTAAAAAATTACTAGCTAAGAGAACTTTGTATGTTCAAGACAAAAGCTAAGAATCTATATAGCATTTTCTGTTTCTTGTCTGATGAATTTAAAGAAAAATTAAGTCTTAACATAGGTCGTGTCTTAACCTTTTTGCTACTTTAAGACAAAGATGATTCATCTAGCCATGTGCCAGCCTTTGAGCACTATTCATTAAGATGATTTTAATTTTTCAACATGGTAAACAATGTTGGTAGTTTTGGTTTACTGTTGTTTGATGAGGAGCTGTATTTCCTAGAACATTACAAATAAAATACTGTTATTGAAAGTGACTTGCTCTGCCAGCAATTAATTATAACCAAGATAGTTAACTTTGTGTGTGGGGTACATACTAAAAACAATTTCAGAGGACACACTTTCTTGAAAATGTAATTTGGTTAGCCAGGGTAGATTTATGAGAAAAAAATTTTTCTTTAAGAAACTTAAAGACTTTTAGTATGTTAATGTCATGGTCATACAAGTAAATGCAGTGAATATCCTATGCTTGAGTATTTCAAAAAGCCTAGGATATAACTGACCTATTTATTGGAAAATGGTATGCATTTTTTAAGCTTTAGGATTTTCATTAAACAAGTTGGATGATGAAAATTGGTGGAGAATAAAGTAGAGATAAAATTAGTAACTAAACATTAAATTTTGAAACTGCTGCTTGGTGGGAAATGTTCATGCACAGTTTATTTGTTCTCAAATATCTTAAAATATGGCTTATGTATTGAAAGAATAATATATAACCAGAAGGTAAAATATCAAGAAAGTTTATCAAAATAATCAGACATCAGAAAATTTTACTTTTCAGAAACAAGGAACTACTGAAATTGAAATCATGATTTAAAGAAGATCACAGCAATATCAGAAGCCATCCAAACCCACCACATTGGTTTATACGTTGCTTACTTTCTGTCTCTTTGACTGATTTTTTGACACACTTAGTTCAAGAAAGCAATTTAATTATTATTGTTGTTCAGTAAAGATTTAAATGGCCTATTTTGCAGTCTGGAAATTTTGTTTAAACTTTCCAAGACAATGAAACCATGTCTTTATCATAAAGTGAAATTTCAAACTTTGACCTCTATAGGACCAGCATTTAACAGCTACACAAGGAGTTTTTATTAACAAACCAAACCGAAATCAAAACCAAACAAACCACAACAAAAAGACTGCAACTCTTTACTTTAAAGTGATTCTGGTTAAAAGTTAAAGTCTTCAGGTAATCACATTTCACTTGGTAATATGCCAGGTGCTAAGTAATTTGACATGCTAGTATATTTTAATACCACTATTTTAGGAAAGGATACTTCAATCTTAATAATTTAAAAAATCTTAATACTTTAATGCACGTATATTTTTTTTTAGAAAGACAGGTCACACAAATGTTTATAAAACAACAATATAGTTGGAAGATTTAGATTTCATCATTAACAAGAATGACTATTTAACAAGTATTTACCTGTGCTAAGAGATATGAACAATGTCAAACCTCTAGAAGCTGCATTCTAATGGGAGATAGTACAGGAATATTGAAACAAGGGGAAACTTCATAAGTGCTCTAATAGAGATGAAGAAAGAACTGTAAGGCATACAGAAGAGAGATTAGCTGTGGCTTGGTGGTGAGGTGGGGGCGGGGAATTAGGAAAAGCTTCATGTAGGGGGTGGTGCATAAGTATTCTTGAAGGATGAATTGGATTTAAACACATGAAGGTGGATTTGACTGAGTAGAGGATTAAAAACAGTAAATGAATTAAATAGTGAAAATATAGGGTAGGAACTGAAATGGGAGAGTGGGTTTGGAACATAGCTCATAGGTATTAGTATGATAGAAGTTACTTTTATTAATTTTCTTGCCATTCATAGGAAAACAAAATAAAGTGCCAGAATTTCCAGGTACGATATGGGCAATTGTTTTTTTTTTTTCTTTTTAATCCAATATGGAACAAGAAAACGTTCCTAAAATCTAAGAAACAAATATCCAAACAAAACAGTACACATTCACTTCATTCTTTGACTCTTGAAATAATGAAACCACCGTTTCTCCTACTGTAACTGAAAGACAGTATCTGCAATATTTAAATCTTTAGTCTACAATATAGCTATATTTCTGGAACTAGTTGTTGCAATTTTATTAAAGCAGAAATAAAGCGATGATTTTGACAAGATTGAAGTTTTAATTGAGACTTCGGATTTCAAAAGGTTTCTTCAGTTCTATTTGACAGGCAAGATCACATATTCACTGAAATGAAAATATGTCATTATTGTCACCTACATGAAAGTATGCAGCTACTCTTTACAATATGACCACAGGTTAAGAAAATAAGAATGCAAAAAGCAAATCTACTTTTGTAATGTGAAAAGACTGTGAGGCAAAATGTCAGAAATCAGTGTGCACGTTCAAGTATAGAGTCACTCTTCACAGTAATTCTTCAAACTCTGAGAATTTAATGTCAAATTGTTTATCATTGTTCAAACTATATTTAAATTTTCTCATCCAGAATTATCTTCAGAACTGGTTTCTGAGTTGGAGAAGAAACTCAGTCCCCTCTCTTACTTAGTCACCTGTTTTTTGTTTCAAACAGTATGCTTAGAAGCAAAATGAAGCTTGGAGATTTAAAATCAAAAGTTGTCTTTAGGGAGCCAATGTGTACACAATCTATATGGGTCTGAGAAACATTCTTTGTGACATTATCAGGAGGATCTCCCTAGGCAACAACAACTGTTGGCCTGGAAGAAAAGAGCCACATAAGACAAAGTATACTTGACTAGTGCATTTGGCAGCACTCACCTTTTCAGATATTATGTAAGTTTGTCTCCTTTATTTTAGGCAAGGTTCCTAAGTTTTAAGACTTAGGTATGCATTTTGAAGTTTTTGTAACAGTAGGTTTGATGTTTGAAATGAAAGTCACTTCTTAATTTAAGCTTTCTCAGATGCACGTTGGTTTATTTCTTTCTTTTGCATACGTATTATAAAGTCTACTTTTTGGAGAACAGTTGGACTCGACAGGCAAGGGCATCTAACTTCCTCAAGATACAGAAATCATATGGGTTTAATGATAAAATCCGAAATGTTGATTGCTGCTCTTTTCTCCGTCTTGCTTTGCATCGAGCCAGTGTGAAGAGTTCGTTAGCCAGAGCTTAACAACACAATGGCTGGAGGAATGGAGTTACCACACAAGTGTTTAAATTCCATGCCGGATCCCTAGCTACAACGGAGAAGAAAGTTCAAACAACAAAAACAGAGTTGCGAGGTCTGAACTTGTGTGTCACGGATACCTCTTACTCATCACCAGGCAGCTCTTATTCAGGGCCATCAGGCCCTCCCAAGCAACATGGTTAATTGAATAAGGATTCTAAACCTTTTGGCTGCAGATAAACCAAAGTGGCACATGGCTCATAACTCAAACATTTCATTTTAGGCAGCTGTTAGTTTTCTTGCCCGGGCTAATTTGGATTATTCAATCATTTTCTTTTCTTTAATGAAAAACTGCTTGTAGTTACTGGTGGGGACAAAGACCTGCAGTTATGGATCTTGGAAAGCGAATTTATTATCTACTCATTTTAATCATGTATACAAGTGATGCTAAGTTTGGAACTAAATTCAGAACATTTTATTAGTACAATTTTGTCTGTGTGTGTGTGTGTGTGTGTGTTTACACATTTAATAACATTCAGCCCTGACTACTGTTTTCTGCTCTGATGAACCTGGAACCTCTCTCAGTAAGCAACTATAAATGCTGGACAGAAAATGACAAATATCCTCTTAAATGCTATCAACATATTTGCTAGTCAGTAAGGGATATTCAAAGGCCAAAACCTGAGGAAAACTGGGAACCTTCAACAGTTAAGTAGAGTACAAAGGCAGTTTTTACCTTGAAAGCATCTGCCCTCTGATGGGGTGAAGTTGAGTTTTGGTTTTCATGGACTTCTAATGGAACAGGGGGTAGGAGACAAAGACCAAGGCTTGCCTGAGGAAAAAATCTTGATCTCAGGCTATGAATGTAGAATAAAAAAATATTTCCTCTATGTATTTTTTTAAGATTTCACATTTGAGACCATGCAAATTTGTCTTTCTTTGTCTGACTTATTTCACTTAGTGTAATGCCCTCCAGTTTCATCCATGTTGTTACAAATGGCAAGATTTCATGTTTTTTTAATGGCTGAATAATATTCCATTATATATATTCATTATATATATATAAACTGTTAAAAGTTCCCAGTTTTCCTTAGGTTTTGGCCTTTGAATATTTGGCCTTTGAATATATATATATATATATATATATATATATATATATATATATTCACCACAGCTTCTTTATGTATTCATCTGTTGATGGACACTTAGTTTGTTTCCATGTCTTGCCCATTGTAAGTAATGATGCTAGAAGTATAAGGGGACAGATATCCTTTCGAGTTAGTGTTTTCACATCTTTTGGATATATTTCCTGAAGTGGAATCACTGGGTCATATAGTATATAGTTCTATTTTTTTTAAAACGATTTTTAAAAAAAGATTTATTTGAGAGAGACAGAGACAGAGACAGAGACAGAGAAAGCATGAAAGCATTAGCAGGGGGAAGGGCAGAGGGAGAAGGAAGATTCCCCACTGGGTAGGGAGCCTGATGTGGGATTTCATGCCAGGACTCTGGTATCATGACCTGAGCTGAAGGCAGAAGCTTAACCAACTGAGCCACCCAGGTGCCCGAGTAGTTCTATTTTTTAATTTTTGGAGGATCTTCCATATTGTTTTTCACAGTGGCTGTACCAGTTTACAATCCCAAGAATATGCAAGGGGGTTTCCATTTTCTCTATAACCTCATCAGCATTTATTTCTTATGTTTCTGAGGAGAGCCATTCTAATAGGCATGCGGTGATATCCCTTTGTGGTTTTGATTTGCATTTACCTAATGCCTAGGGATGTCGAGCATCTTTTCATATATCTGTTGGCTCTTCGTATATCTTCTTTGGGAAAATGTCTATTTAGGTCTTTTGCTCATTTTTAATTGGATTACTTATGTTATTGAGTTATATTTCTTTATATATTTTGGATATTAACCCCTTATCAGATATATGGTTGTAAATACTTTTTTCCCATCCTGCAGATTGTCTTTTCTCTTTGTCAATGGTTTCTTTTGCTGTACAGATTTTCGGTTTGGTGTAATCCCACTTATTTTTCATTTCATTGCTTGTGTTTTAGGTGTCATATCCAAAAAACCAGTGCCAAGACTCATGTCAGGGAGCTTTGTTCTTCTGTTTTCTTCTGTAAATTTCATGCTTTCAAGTCTTATATTTAAGCCTTTAGTCGATTTCATGTTAATTTTTTGTGGGCAGTACAAGATAAAGGTCTAGTTTCATTTTTCACATGTGAATATCCAGTTTTCCCAGCACCATTATTGAAGAGACTGTCTTGAGTATTCTTGGCTCCTTTGTCAAATATTAGTTGGCAAAATAAATTCTGTTCCTCTGATGTTTGTTTTCATGCTAGTACCGTACTGCCTTGATGACTATAGCTTTATATAGTATAGCTTGAAATCAGGAGTGTGATGCCTCTCACTTTGTTCTTCTCTCTCAGGATTGCTTTGGCTATTTTTTTTTAAGATTTTATTTATTTATTTATTTATTCATGAGAGACACAGAGAGAGAGAGGCAGAGACACAGGCAGAGGGAGAAGCAGGCTCCATGCGGGGAGCCCGATGTGGGACTTGATCCCAGGACTCCAGGATCACACCCAGAGCCAAAGGTGGATGCTTAATCTCTGAGCCACCCAGGCATCTCTGCTTTGACTATTTGAGGTCTTTTGTGGTCCCATATAAATGGGAATTGTTTTTGACACTTCTGTAAAAAACGCCACTGGAACCCTGATAGGGATTGCCTTGAATCTATAGATTGCTTTTGGTAGAATGGACATTTTAGCAATACTAATTCTTTGAGTCCATAAACATGGGACCTGCCATGAATTTTATACTCAATAAGTGAGCCCTCATGTGGGTTTTTGACCCAAATTATCATCAATAAAATTGGCTCAATAAAATTCAGATTAAGTTTTTAAAGTGCTCTAAGGCTGTACACATTCCCAGGGGATTAACAGAAGCAAATGTGGGGGAACCCACCTTCAACCCAGGCCTTGAAAAGTCCCACAGAGGATAATTCTAAAAAATATTGACTCACATTCATGAATCACCAAACATCCAAAGAATTAGAGTAGCATAAATGTAACTAGCAGAAATAACAGCAAAACTGGAGCAGTAAATATTTGATATTAAAATTATCAGAAATTAAGTACAGAATAAGCATGTTTAAAATGTATAAGATAAAAGGATTGAAAAGGGCAGCCCGGTGGCTCAGCAGTTTAGTGCCGCCGTCAGCCCAGGGCCTGATCCTGGGATGGAGTCCCACATCAGGCTCCCTGCATGGAGCCTGCTTCTCCCTCTGCCTGTGTCTTTGCCTCTCTCTCTCTCTCTGTGTCTCTCATGAATAAATGAATAAAATATTTTAAAAAAATAAAAAGGGATTGAAAATATGAGATAGGAACAAGAGGTCAGGGACACCTGGGTGGCTCAGCAGTTGAGCATCAGCTTTCCACTTAGGGCATGATGCTGGTCTGGGAATTGAGTCCCATATTGGGCTCCCTGCGGGGAGCCTGCTTCTTCCTCTGCCTGTGTCTCTGCTTCTCTCTCTGTGTCTCTCATGAGTAAATAAATAAAATCTTAAAAAAAAAAAAAAAAGGAACGAGAGACCATAAAAACGACCAACTAGATTTGGGAATGAGCAGAATAATATAACATTCAGAAATGAAAAAATATAACAATAGTAATGAAAGGCTCACTGAAATTCTGCTTCCAGACACAAGAGAGTGGTTTGTGGCAGACCAGTGCCCCTGCCAAGAACAAGAAGAAAAGCTGGGTAACTTATAAAAAGTTTTTTGTTTAAAGTATATCAGAGAGGGGCTAAGACAAAGAGCATTGGGGTTAAGATCCCAAAGAGAATAACAGAGATGTAAACTGAAGATCTGCAGCCACTCTTCTTTTGGAGGCATTTGCTGGTTTTGGGTTGAAGGTTAGAGAATGATAATCTGGGCTTTGTCCTAGCAGAAGACTGATGCTAGGGACAGAGAAAACAGCTTTTTGGCAATCTTGCAAGGCTGGAGTGACAGACCTGGTGAGCCAACGGGCTTGAAACACACACCTAGTTCCCCTTAAATACTTGGCAAATTCTGAGTTGTCCTAAGTGGACGTTAAAAAAGCTCAGAAGAGGGGCCCCTGGGTGGCTCCATCAGTTAATTGTCTGACTCTTGATCCCAGCTCCGGTCATGATCTCAGGGTTGTTGGTTCAAACCGTGCTTTGAGCTCCATATGGTCATGAAGCCTACTTAAACAAACAATCCAAAAAACTCAGATGAGACTATCTCAACCAGTCCCAGTGAAACTACCACTTGTACCACTGAAAGCCTGACTGAACTAATGCCATCAGGAGAGAGGGAAACCAGGGAAAATTGAGCCTTACTCAGAACATAACCCAGTTACAACTCAGCACAGTACCCGACTGGATTAAGGTGATTAGCATCGACTCAATCTTCCCAATAGAGGAAAGGCTAAGCCCTCTCTGGAGGAAGACAAAATCAGCTAGAGAGCCATGATGGCTTATAGTCAATCAACAATTAATAGGCATGCCAAGAGAGAGGACCATGCATTTAGAAGGCAAAAACCACACAGACCATGGATGATTCAGATACTGGAGTTAGTTAGTAGACATGTGGACATAGCCTTTTAGGTAACTATGACTAGTATATTCAAGAAAACAAAAGCAGAGAGGGAGACAGTGTATTTAGAAAGATGAGTATTTTACCAGAGAATTGGAATGTACCACCACCACCACCAACAACAACCAAGAGAAAACTGTAGCATTGAAAAGTATAGATTCTGAAATTAAGACCTGAATGGTTTTACAGCAGTAGATAGCATCAATGAAATAAAAGATAATTCACAACTAATGTACCTAGAGGAAAATTCACAACTAATTTTGAAAATTCATTTTGAAAATTCACAACTAATGTATCTAGTGAAAAAATAGGAAAATATAGAAGAGGGCGAAAATGACATGTGGGAACATAGTGAATAAGTATAAAATATATACAATTGGAGTATCAGAGGAAGAGAAAAAGATATTCACCAAAGATTTCCTAAAATTGAGAAATGATAGAGTTAGGTTTTTTTTTTTTAATTATTTATTTATTCATGAGAGACACACACACAGAGAGAGGCAGAGACATAGGCAGAGAGAGAAGCAGGCTCCCTGTGGGGACACCCATGTGGGACTTGATCCTGAGACTCTGGGATCACACCCTGAGCCAAAGAAAGACACTCAACCACTGAGCCACCCAGGTGTCCCAGAGGTGCAGATTTAATAAAATGGATTAAATCAAGCAAGAAACACACAAAGAAGACCACATCTAGGCACAAAACAAAAAAGATACAAATTAAAAAAAAATCAGATAAAACAAACACTTTACTTTCAGGAGAAAAACATTAAGACTGACAGGTAACTTCTCAACAGGGAAGAAGGCAGCTAGACATTAAGAGGATGACATTTTAAAAGAGTTCTAGGAAGACTTACAGTTTTGGCCATGATGGAGTACACATGATGGGACCACACTGACCTCCTGACTTAAAAAACATTCAACAACCAACAAAACCCAACCCAAACCAACCACAACAACAGCAAACAATAGTGAAAATACGTGGATCAATGGTTTTGGACTTTGGACATCGGGCAGCCCAGGACCATGTTCCCTGAGAGAAGCAAAGCATATGAAGTAGGTCCTAGCATTGACCTAGCTTACCATCTGGAGAGGTTACAGGGCAGAGTGCAAGGAGGGGTAACACAACAGAGCCTGGCAGCCTCCCTGAATTGAGAACACAGAAGTGGGCAAGGGGAGATGACCAACATAGTTAGGATTTGCAGGTCAGGGTATGGAAGAAGAGAGAGCCTGCATGTAGTGGTGAGTGTTGTACAGGGAGAGCACGGGAGAACAGTGGCTCTGGAGAGCTACAGTGCATTCCCTGACTCTTCCTCAGTGTACTGACCAGTAAACTACCCAGTGAGGGTAGGAACTACCAGAGATGGGCAGGCAGGAAAAGAACCAAAACTCACACAAGGCTGTGATCCATCAAAGTAGAGAAACCTCCTACTACACAGGTAGTGCATTCAGAGAGGTGTTGCCTAAACTGTGGGGGAAAATCAGCCTAACATTAAAGGTACTCTGATCCCTTAAGCTTCAAAAAGCCTTAGGGGATCAAACTGTTTCCTAGTAGTGTACCAGTATTCCTGAACGAAGCTCAAAAAATTTTAATGACAAACAAAAAAATCCACACTCAACAAGTTAAAATTCACAATGACTGGCTTCCAAAAAAGTCAGCAGGCATGCAAAGCAAGAAAATACAACTCATGATGAGAAAAAAAAATCAATAAAGAGATCTAGAAATAGGATAAGAGAATTAACAGACAAGTACATTAAAACAGTTCTTATAACTGCATTTTCTACGTTCCAGAAGATAACATAAGGCATAAATAAATTCAGAAGAGAGATCAGAAAAACTAAAAAGAACCAATTTAACTTTTAGACATAAAAATTCAACTTCAAAGAATAAGACTCTGGATGGAATTAAGAACATACTAGACACTGCAACAGAAAAGATTAGTAGATTTGAAAATAAAGCAATAGAAACTATCCAAAATAAAACATAGAGGAAAAACATCCTGGAAAAAAAAATGAAGCATGAAATAGCTGTAGGACAACTTAGGTGGCCTAATATATATTGAACAAAGTAAGTAGTTCCAGAGGGAGAGGAAAAGGACCCAAGCGACAGAAAACCATCAGAAAAATAATGGTTGAAATTAAAAAGAAATTCGTAGACTATAAACCCACAGTCTAAGAAATTCAACAAACCATGAGCACAGAAGCATGCAGGAACCTATACCTTAATACAACCTAATCTAGTTGGTTGAAACAAATGACAAGGGGAAAAAAAATCTTTAAAGAAGCCAGAGGATATTAGTATGTAGAGAACAAAAAATAAAAATGACAGCAGGAACGAAGCAAGCCAGAGACAAAAAAGCAACATCTCAAAAATACCGGGAAAAAATTATCCTAAAATTCTGTATCCAGCAAAAACCTTTTTCACAAAATGAAGGCAAAGAAAAGAATCCAGACTTTTTTGAGACATGAAAGCTGAAAGAACTCTGCACTCACAGCCCTACATTACTATAAATGAGAAATGCTTCAAGAAGAAGAAATAGGTAACGGGTGGAAAGTTGCATCTACACAAAGAAGAGCACTGGAAATGGTAAGTATGTGAGTAAATATAACGTTCTTACTTTTTAAAATCTTAAAAATTGTTGTTTAAAGTGAAAATAATAACAATGCTGTTATCGTGTACATTGTAGAAGTAAAATGTCTGATAACAATATCACAAAGACCATACATACACGGCGAGACAATAATTTTTGTAAGCTGTGATGTGATTGTTTAGAGACATTTACAGTTTATAGAATCTTTGCCCCAAAGGTTCTTACTGCCCACCCCACCCTAGTCCACTTTAGCCAATGTACTTTAAGTTTTCAATTCAAAGTTCACTAAGTTCCCTACCGGTATTACGTAGTATATGTAAGGTATTTACATTACCTAACCTTGACTGAATAATTAAACAGAACAGAAGAAGTGTTTTTAGATTTCAGCTATTGGTTATAGCAAAATTCCACAATTAGTAGAGGTGCTGCTTTGCAGCAGATTTGAATCAATCTGTTATTTTCTCATTAAGAGAACTGATTTCCTTTCCCAGATTTTTTTTCTTTTTTAAACATTTTTATTTATTTGAGAGAGAGAGAGAGAGCATGAGCAAGGGGGAGGGGCAGAGGAAGAGGGAGAAGCAGGCTCCCCATTGAGCACTGAGCCCAAAGCAGGGCTTAATCCCAGGACCCTGAGATCATGACCTGCACTGAAGGCAGATACTTAACTGACTGAGCCACTTCCTTAGCAAGTTTAATAAAGATAAAAATTGATATGAACAATTTTTTAGGTACCTTAGGAGCCTTTAAAAACTATTTAAATACAAAATAAAATTATAGCAATAAAATATTACAGAGGTTTCTCTGTACTCTTATTTACTTTGGGTAAATATGGTTAGGAGGAAGCTAATAGGGTGCCTGGCTAGCTTAGCTGGTTAAGTGTCTGCCTTTGGCTTGGGTCATGAGTCTTGGGGTCCTGAGATTGAGCCCCGTATTGGGCTCCCTGCTCAGCAGGGAGTCTGCTTCTCCCTCTCCCTTTCTCTTCTACCTCTCCCTTTCCCTCCCCCCCCCCACTCATGCTCTCTCTCTCAAATAATCTTTAAAAAAATAAAAATAAAGTATATTAAGATATCTGTGAGGAAGTATTAATGGCATACAATATTTTAATGATTCTCAAATATATTCATCATTGTCTCATTCTACTTACAAAATCCCACATTAAAAATAACTCCAACTTCTATAAATTTAACTTAAAGTACATAATAAAACAGAACAGAAAAAAAAAACCCTTTCAAAAAAGATTATTCTAATAAAAGGATTATAAAAGTTTGGTAACTTGAGAATCTATTCTGGAACGCATGCTAATAGTTCAAATGTGCAAGCTCCAACTTAACAAATGTTTAAAATATTTGAGTTTTTAAAACAGTGCCAAAATAAACCACATCTTTTCTAGAGATGACATATTTAGTTAAGCATGAGCAATATAAATCTTTCAACCATTCCACGTATTTGTTTAAAAGCCTCAGAAACTACATGCATTTCTAATAAAACATGAACAAAATACTGAAGTCACTGAAGCCTAACAGTGGACTTATAAATCACATTTTTAAAAAGGCATATGTATTTGTGTGTGTGTGTCAGTGTGTATACATCTAAGTACACAGATATGAATAGGTCAATAGATTAGTTGTAAATAATAGTTAACAACAAAATAATGTCTTGGGAAAAATCTGGGTTCCATTCAAACCAAATGTGAGAAGATAAAATGTGTAAGTCATGGTTATTTTATCATTATACTGACTCATTAATCATGAGTATGTGAAAATAAAATTTTAAAAATATCTATTACCTTCAAAAATACTACATATAAAAATGCTTTTCTATGCAACTACAACCAATATTAACACTACAAATTTTTTTTATTTATTTATTTTTATTTTTTAAGATTTTATTTATTTATTCATGATAGTCACACACACACACACACACACACAGAGAGGCAGAGATACAGGCAGAGGGAGATGCAGGCTCCATGCAGGGAGCCCGACGTGGGATTCGATCCCGGGTCTCCAGGATCGCGCCCTGGGCCAAAGGCAGGTGCTAAACCGCTGCGCCACCCAGGGATCCCAACACTACACATTTTTAATATTCTAACATTTTTGTGAAGTAAACTAGTTCTACCAGTAAGGGACTGACAAGATTCTTCAGTTTATTTGAATAAGGACATATACAAAGGATTGCCTTTCTCATTGAATAAGGAAAATGTTAGATAAAATGTTTCAAATATTTTGCATATTTTTAGCATAATGGCTTAGTTATAAAAGTAGAGTTAAATTTCTCATATTAATAATTAATTAATAACTTTGCTATAACTGCTTATACCTTGCTTATAACCAATAATCTGGCTTATAACCAGTTCTATCTCTAATAGTTGCTCTAAGAGGTAAAGTAAGCCTTGAAGTTCAGACCACCATTTGATAAAACTACACTTCAGCTTTTAGCATCAGGCCAAATTATAAATAGTACAAAGCAACTCAAGGTTATTTTTTTACTAACAATGAATTGTCCTTCCTAATGAGTGAAGCCTAAGGCAAAGTATGCTGCTACTATAATATTATAGAGAAGTGGTAATAATGTGGTGCTATTTACCCATGGGGTTCACATTATTGTACTTCTTTGAAAGAAATGCATATCATCTCGATTGTTAGTGAATTCACAGGTATGTGTAGAAAAGAAATTGCACAATAATAATAAAAATTGCAAGAGTTAAATTTTTTAAAAATATTTTATTTACTTATTCATGAGAGACACAGAGAGGAGAGAGAGAGAGAGAGAGGCAGAGACACAGGCAGAGGGAGAAGCAGGCTCCATGCAGGATGCCCGATGTGAAACTTGATCCTGGGACCACAGGATCACGCCCGGCGCGGAAGGCAGGTGCTAAACCGCTGAGCTACCCAGGGATCCCAAGAGTTAAAATTCTTATAGAAAGGTTTAGAGAAGTATGGCTACATGGAGTTTATTCATAAGACCTCAGTTGTAAGTCCTAGCCAATCCTCGGCAAATTCCTAGCCCCTCTGAGTCTATTTCCTCATTGTAAAATGTAATAACAATACTACTACAATTATCATCATCATTATTATGTGGCTGATACATATATGTAATTTATTATTATTGCTATTATATGATTGTTGATACGATCAAATAAAAAAGGACTTTATAAATCATTAAGTGCTATACATGTTTGTATTATCTTTTCTGCTTTTCTTCTAAACTACTCATTTTTACAATAGTAAGTGAATTCTCACCTTACCATAGGAATTAGAGTTGATCGTATTTAAGGCAAACTCAAAGCAACATCTCTGGGCAATGGGATACTGCCTGGAATACTTCTGAAATTGCATTATTACTGAATATGTGGAGAACTGATCTTCGGTGAGCTGGGTGATTCACAAAAAAAAGTAGAGACTGTATTGAACACTGCTGGTGCAAGAAATCAATTAATGATAATATTTGGCTGTAATATTTAGCCTTTGGAATTCTGTACACAACTCATTTTCAAGGGGATGTGATGTTTTGGTGGTGATTGCCTACACTGACAATAGTAAATGTTAGAATTGTTTTATGAATTTAGCTTCATAATATCAAATTCTTTAAAAGTTCTGGATATTAAATACAGGAATTGGTTGCTCTAATCTGATCATTTAGGTTCAGAAAGAGAATTTGGGAAACTGTAAAATGTCCTTATGCTTACTTACTGTGTGTTTTCTAAAACCCCAAGCAAATAACTCAAGATAGATGTGTCTCTTCTACAGGACTAAACTGAAAATTCAAGCTGACTCGTGATTTAGTTGAAGAGGATTCAGGAATGGACTATTTTGTGATGAGAACTGTTCCTCTTTATTTACCTGCATGGCTTGAAAGCAACCGTTCTTTCACACAGGGAGCTGCCACATGTTTCAGTTAGAGTCCAGAGAGAAGACTCCATGCATATCCAAATTATTTCAAATTTCTCTGTTTATATAGTCACTGGTCTATAATTCTCTTTAGGGCTGTAGAGGAAATTCAATTGGCTTATTTCTATCCCCTGATGTTTCTTATTTTCTAATTGTAATAGTTTAAAAAATAATTAAAAGCAGGGAACATGAGTAAATTCTAAATTTCAACTCAGTGGGATGGTTCCAACTGCCAGTTAATTTAATACATTTAATGAAGAAGAAATAGAATTTGTTAACGTTATGATTTTTTTGCTACCCTGTGATAAAGCACGTTATATTTTCCTTCAAAGTAAAAAATAAAAAAAATCATCTCCATTGGTGTATGAAAGAATGGTGCAATAAACTATCCCGTTCTTGTCCCAAAAATAAGCAATAGTAGATAGCTTAGCTCAATCTTAAAGATAAATTATTTTATGAACTTAGAAAGATTTTCACTTTTCTACAAAATTTTCATTAATTAAATCTCTACTTGCCTATTTCATCTACTGGCCTCTTATCTATTCAATCTAAAAAAAGAAGAGATTTTTTCCTATAGTTAAATACAAAAACCTTAGTTTTATTCAAAATTTCACATGATTAGAAGTGACTGCTATGCTGTAACTATTTCAAATTATCTTTTAAAAGAAAAAGTAGGTAATCAAACTAAATTGCCAGTTTTCTTTTTTCCATGTCCTTATATTTTTACATTATAATTTTATTATATATTGGATTCCCCTCCTCCAGAACATAAATTCAAATGATAATCTAAATAAAGATAATAAAAACATAACACTTAACATGTTTGATGGCCTCTTGCCTTTTAGAGTCATGCTGGCACATGCTAATTTTCAAGCCAAAGGTGTCCCAGCCTATTAGACTTGGCAATTTCTATAGCTTCAATAGAGTTTAGACAATTATTCAGACACAACACTAAGAAATATTGACAATATGAATTTAGAAGTACACATGAACAATATCTTTTTTATTGAAAATTGTTTGCATTATTTGTAGTGAAACAAAAATCATGAAGTGAAACAAAATATAATTTTAATGTACCAAACTCTTATTGGAGCAAATTATATATTTAATTCTTGGTATTTATACTTAATATTCTTTAATACTAACAAAGATTATGTGTATGCATTGGAGGAAGACTATGTACCCCCTCATGTCTGAGCTTCTCTCATCAGTTAAGAAATAAATTCTATATTGAAAAATGCATGTATTTGAAGTTTTGACCTAACACAGTGGATTAAGGTTTAGACAATATTTACTTTGCTGTATTTTGACTCAGAAAGGGCCTTATGTGAAGATATGACCTATAACGGTCTCTCGGTAAAAAGATTTATATTAAATACAGTGAGATATAAAATAGTTACAAAATAAGCTGCAACTTTATAGCTACTCATTGGTAAAAGTCTGTAGTTAATACATTTGGATAAATAACTCAAGTCAGCAGCAAAGTGGTTAAACATTTGTGATTTGATTTTATCTCAGCTTGGAATGTGGTTGGAGTGTCCCACTTCTAACAACTGTTTGCTAAGTTAAGGCTTTAGTGTTTACACAGTGTTGAATGAAGCAGCCTGGTCACCAGATGTGATTGCTTCCCCAGACTGTCGTTTTTTCAGTCAGATCACTGTCCTCATGGTCCCTGTTCCAACCTTCTTCCTCAGGACGTCCACTAGCCTTTCCAACCTAAGTTGGGGGCAGGAGGGCGGGAAGGGGGAGAAAAAAAGAATATAAAAAGTGCAGTTATTGTCAGGAATGTTTTGGCTGAAAAAGAACAGTATTTGCCTGTGACCAAGCAGTTCTGGTAGTCATGTTAAGAGACAAAGCATTACTGTCAGCAAGACATACTGGTGCAGAGTGCCAAGTATCTGAGGTTAAAAAAACAGTAACAACACAAACTTTAACCCAGATCTTCAGATTATGTCAGCATTAGATGCTCCATGAAAAATACAACATACTCATTTCAATACATTTGCCTGCCTGCATTACGGCTGCGAATGAATCATTTTCTATGCAATGAGAAGATGGCACATGAGATGTAGAGCAGTTTCAAACTGATTTTTACCTAAGAAGTACGTATTTCAATATAGAAATACTATCAATCTTACACCTGTTACTGAGCTACATTAGTGACACATTAGTATGTTATAGAATTCTTAGGGATTAAATTTCTCCCTTCTTCACAGAGTCAGCTGATGAAAATAATCAGGAATTAGGTAGCTAGTTGGAAAAAACTTCAGTTTAGTGGCCTGAAAATAATTTAAATATGCACAAATGATTTGGTGCTAATAAACCAGACTTTCTGTACTACATTTAAAAAAAGTTTTTGAATAATATAAATAGGTTAGCAATGATTCTATAGTTTCTAGTCAAAGGTAAGTAATTTTCTTTAGTTGATTAAAAATACACCAGATATACTGAAAATAAAGTCAAAAGTTCAGAAGTCCATTCTGTAATGTTCTTAGGGTGGGAGATGACATTCATGCGGATCAGTGAGATTTTGCTTGACAAGAGATGATGGAATCAGACCATTAATTTTTTCCTTTTATTTTTTATTTATTTATTTTTTTACTGAAAACATAAAACCTCAATGAAAAATCCCGTTTGATGTTACACAGAAATCTTCCAGTTTTCATATACACAATCTTCCTCCTCAAAGACTGGTGAGCGACATAGTCTAGTCTGCTCCAGCTTGCCTCATTTATATGGATCCATGCATGAGGGTCCTTTGCAAATAAACACAGCACAGAGCTAGACACTAAAGGAATGAGGGTATTCTTAGTGTCATACATGCTAGGTTTACATGACTAATCAGCTGCATGTGACACTGAAAGCTAGCTTAAGTTTATTGGATGATTTCACATATACTGAATTGTGTTATCAAAATAAGAAGATGAAACAAAATAATTCAGTGCAACAAAAATCTGTGCTTTGAGAAATGTTAGTAATGATCTTAGAGTAAAAAGGCAAATTTTGCCTAAGTTTATTACCACAAATTTTTCAAATGCAAAAAATTATACAAAAGTATTATGTGTCCACTAAAATAGCTTCAGACTACTGAAGACTCACTGGACAATTCATTGTGTTCACAGGCCAATTTGTATTAGTTGGATTTTCCCTAGTGATAAAAACTAGTGCTATCTTATATACTCTGAAAATGATTCTGTATGATTTATACATAAATTCTTTAAGACAAAGTTTCACTATCCTAAATACTGGAGGAGGGGCAAGAAAAATATCAGTATGAAAATTTAAATGTGTTGTTAAAATATGATAGTAACCTCAATGAACTGTTAAAAAAGGACTCCAGTAGAAATATGGACAGGCCATTTATCAGCATTTTTTGGCATATATCGTAAGGAAGTCAGAAAATACTAATTTCAAGTTGGTTAGTTATATCCCTCCACTACAATATCATTTATACTACTATCAAAAAAAAAAACCTTCTTCATAATGTAAAAGTATGCTGTACTCGGCAGTTACTATTATTACTATGAATTCAGAATTAATGGAATCCCATATTACTGAGATGAATTGGTGTTGTGTCCCTTTTGACTTCTCCTTTACTAATAGTCTCATATTACTTTAGTTCCTTTTTTATACCTTAGGACATATTTCCATTTCAAACTCTTATATCTTGCTAAGGTAAAAGGTTAGAAGGAAATACTTAAATATCACGTCTTGTGCTGTCTTTACTATGTTTCAACAATTACTAGATCAACCACATTCTCGGTTTATCCAGGTTGAATGATTTATGAAAATCTGATCTCAGAAATGAAAAAAATGTCAATTACTTAGTTCTGAAAAAGCTTACTGACTTCTGAAACACAATGAAGCACCTATTCCTTCCTGTAAGGAATGGAATACACCTGCCAAATGTGGACGGTGCCAACAGGAAGGTAGCTGTGTATATCTGTTGAAGCACCTTGCAGGATTGGCCTGCAGGCTATTCTTTACTGTCCAAATCAACAATACCTTTAAAAAATTATGTAGCTTACTGAATTGGGTTCCAACTGCTTTACATGTTACTCAACGATAGTTTCCCAAGGGCTTCATGACATAGGAAAGGGGTTAGAGCTAGGATTAGGATTTCTCCATTTTAAATATGAAGAAACTGAAGCAGACAAGTAAACCCTTATACGAGGCCTGTGGTAAAAGAGGAACAAATCTGGGCCCGGTTTCCTTGTTCGTAGTTCAAAGTTACTTCCACTGACTTGGATTACTAACAGTCACAGATTTCAGACTATAGGTTAATGAATTCTTTAGTTTCTTTTTTTTTTATTTTTAATTCTTTAGTTTCATTAAAAATTTTCTCAAGTTCTGACTTAAGTCAAATTGGGAAAGTATCTGTTGGTGTATTTCACCTGCCATTTTAGTAACACATTAAAAAAGTAGATTGATGATATTGCATATCTTTGGAAAATAATAGTTACAAACTGCTATTTGGTATAGTACAATTTCTATATAAACTTGAAACAATATTTAAAGCTATATTTTAGATAGAAAACTTCTTTCTTTTTATATTTTCTATGTGTTTAGATAATATGTAGGTACTACAATGGAATATGTAATTTTCCATCAGGTGAACTTAGTTATTTACCAATATTCCTAATCAGTTTACTTTTATTTTTTATTCTCAATGAATATTGTGATATATTTTAAATAGTAATTATTTTTTAAATTTATTTTTAAAATTAATTTATTTTAGAGAGAGAGAGCATGTGTGAGTGGGGTGGGGAGAGGCAGAGGGAGAGAGAGAAAAACAATCTTATGCAGGCTTCACACCCAGTACGGAGCCTTACTTGGGATTCGATTTCCTGATCCTGAGATCATGACCTAAGCCGAAATCAAGAGTGGGATGCTTAACTGACTCATCCATCCAGGTGCCCCAAATGGTAATTAATTCTTAATATTGATTATATGCCAGGAATTATGAGAAGTGAATTATACACACAATTAATTTTCATGGTAACTTCATGGAGTAGACATTATCATTGGCTGACGAAACCAAAACATATAGACAGTAATTTGATCAGAGCCCCACTGCGAGTGACTTTTGGAGCTAGGATGTGATACTAAGTCTAATTACCACCTCTTTGACATCTTTGATGTTCTATACTGCTTCCAAAGTACTACAACTTTTGAGACGTATTTTGGAATTTTGGTGGGCCTGAAGGACTCCTACTGATTACATAGATATATTTTGCAATAGAAAGGTGTGAAAACAGAACAAATTCCTCATCACCAAAAGAACTGTACCAAAGTAAAAATCTCAGTACAGGTTGTGTTTTTGAGAGTAATTTTTGTATCTGTTAATGCGAGAGTGGAAATTCTTACTGGCTTGACAGTCCTCTCTCCAGAAAAACTATTCCTTCTACTTTAGGCAATGAGGTTATCCCATCAAATGTATCTGGCTTTAAACTTTTTTTTTTTTCCCCAAGGAGAAAGAGGGAAATCCAAGAGAGATGGATAACAGCCTCTGTCTGGCAGAGGAGATAGAAGACATTTGAAATACTTAGGGTTTGCCATTAGTATCAAAGATCTTGCCTACTTTCAACCATGGAAGCAGGATAAGAAAAAGACTATAGATGTAGTTTTTTCTTTTGTGATTATGGCTGTTATTTATTTATTTATATTATTTATTTTATCACCTTTTTCTTTATGCTTTCCATACTTTCCTCAAAAAATGTTGTTTCCTTGATTCCACCTCTATGCTTGTAACTTCCAAATACATAGCCTCCATCCTAAAACTCCCTTCTGAGTTTCAGACGCACATACCCAGCTGCTGTCAAGACATCTCCTCTTGCTTATTCCATTGGCATATATACTCAGCATATCTAAAACAAAATTAATTTTGTCTCTCATGCATGTTTCACTATTTATCTTGATTAATGTTGTCATTCATGAAGTTGAAAAAATTTAGAAAAACTTTGTCTCATTTCATCTTGGACCTGTGCAAACTTTGTGATGAAACCATTAATATAGACACTGGGAAGCAATGAATGGGCTTTAACTCATCTAGTAACATCATTTGCTCTTTAGAAAGATTACACTGGCAAGAATGTAGGATGGGATGGAGGTAGGTTAGCCTATGGGCAGGAAGCCCAAATAGCTCCTGATTAAAATAATTCTAGTGAGCAAGACAACGACAACGTGAATGTATTTAAGACCATATAATTGTACACTTAAAAATGGTTAAAACAGTAAAATTCTGTTATGAAGATTAATAGTAATAAAAAATACCCTAGTGAGAGGTGAAGGCCTGAACTAGAACTATAGCAGTGCAGATGGAAAGAAGGGAATAAGTCTGAACAATATCTAGGATACGAAATTCAAAAACTTAGTGACTTTTGAGGGTATGATGGTGAGAGATGGGTGGGCAAGAAGGATTCCTCTTGGATGTCTGGTTTTGGTGACTAGATAGATAGTGGTAACTAAAACAGGATGAATAGAGGAAGAATAGAAGAATGTGTGTGTGTGTGTGTGTATGAGTTTAGCTTTTATATATAGTACATATAAATTAGAGGTGTTGGTGGGACAGGTAATTGGGAATGTTGAGTAGACACTTAGATATAAGAGTCTGTTAAAGAGAGAATTCTAGGTTTATGATAGATATTTAAGTTCAATCAGTAAGCACTTGTTTGGTAACTCCTATGTACCAGGTATTGTTCTAGGCATTGATCATTCAAAAAACAGAACATGCTCTCTGCTTATAAGGAACAGTAAGGTGGGAAAGTAGATCTTTATATGGATTACTCAAATAAGTTATTGGTAAATGCTGTAATAAAAGGATACATCGATATTAAACAGAGACTAGTTTGGTTAAGGGAGAAGAGAAGGCACATAAAGTCTTCCTGATTTTGTCTGAGTTAAGTATTGAAGAATAAGAAGGAAATTGACATCTTAAAAAGGGCAGGAGTAGAGAGGAGGCAGGATGGGCATTCAAGACAGAGGAAATATCTCGAAGGCACAGAACTATGAAAAGCATGATGTGGGTCAAATGCTATTGGGAGTATGTTTTCTGAGGATCATGAAGTAAGGGGGTGGAGAATGGCCTCATTTCTATGAGGTTGAAGAGGTAGGCCATGACTAGGTTGCTCTAGGTTGTAAATGAAGCCATAGGAGTAGATGGAAATGCTTAGAGGAATAAGAAAGGAGAAGAGAAATGGGAATAGGAAAGAAACCAAATGAAAACAGATATTTAAAGTAAAGAGATTGGCAAAAGGATTTGAAGAAATAGGGAAGAAAAGATGGATCAAGTGTAGGTGATGTTACATAATCCAAAGAAGAGCATTTCAAGAAGGCAGTAATCAACAGGACTGACAGAATTTATGTCTGCTAGATTCAACTTTCCCCATGGAATGGGAGGCACAGTTCTCCACTGAAAGTGTAGGGGAAAGCACAAAGCTAGAGGAAAATGGTGAAGCTTAATGTGACAGGAAAGGGAGGTGACTTGGAATATGTCAAAGAAATATGAGGTGAGACTGATGATCCAGCTGTAGTTAGAGACTGTAAGTTTGTAGGAGATACTGATCAATCATCATAGTAGTATGACTTTTGTTTTTCACATCAGGCCTATACTTTGGGGATAAATATGGAGAGGGAAAATAATAGAAGTATTTGAGAGTTTATGACTATTTGTAGGACAAGAGTATGAGAAGACTGTGTTTTCGAGAGAAAGTGATTAAACTTAGAATTCAGATGGGGTAGAGAAGAAAGTCAGTCTTTAAGGGGTGTTAGTTCAGAAAAAATGAAAGGACTAAGGGACCAGATATCTTGATTTGTGTAGAAGCTAAAAAGCAAGAGTAGTTTGAATAAGGCTGTGGTTATTATGAAAGAGGCAATTTTGATCTTAGGATTTCAGATATAGAAAGTTCTGGCAACATCCATTATAGCTGAAATAGATAAGAGGTAAAAGTCATTAGCGTTCAAGAGACAAAGGAAAGGGTACATGACTGACAGTGATATTGAAGTTTCTAGCATGAATGCAGAAGTTGGAATAGAGAGGAAGAC
Organism: Canis lupus familiaris; assembly: GCF_011100685.1. Classification (NCBI taxonomy): domain Eukaryota; kingdom Metazoa; phylum Chordata; class Mammalia; order Carnivora; family Canidae; genus Canis; species Canis lupus. The sequence goes on along the minus strand of NC_049229.1, from coordinate 16,198,006 downwards.
ACTGAATCAGACACCTGAGACCCATTTAAAGGGAATGGCACTGACCAGGAGATGAGTAGATATCTTACTTAAGAGCAGAGATAGAGGGAATCCCTGGGTGGCTCAGTGCTTTAGTGCCTGCCTTCAGCCCTGGGCATGATCCTGGGTCCTAGGATCGAGTCCTACATTGGGCTTCCTGCATGGAGCCTGCTTCTCCCTCTGCCTGTGTCTCTCCCTCTCTCCCTCTCTGTGTCTCTCATGAATAAATAAATAAATAAATAAATAAATAAATAAATAAATAAAATCTTTAAAAAAAAAAGAGGAGAGATAGAGAATGAGAAAGCTGTATGGTATCTCAAAGGAGGGAGGGTTTTTACATCAATCCAGGCAATCCAGGAAAATATGAAAGTGGCAAAGGGGAACCAGAAGTATTCTCTTTCCTAGTATTTGGGTATGGGAAAAAGATAGGTGTCCAGCGGGCTCCTAAGAAATAAGTGTCCTTGATAAATTCAAGTTTCAGGTAGAATGTGTGTGTGAAACATTCAGTGCAGAAGTTGTGGATCAATGCAAGGTAGTAACAATAGAAAGAAGGTTCCAGAAAGCAGACTGAAAAGAGCGGAGATCAGAGGAATAAAGAGAAAGAGAAAGATAGGGAGGGAGGAATCACAGAGCTATGAGACAGAACAGCTAACAGATGGAGTGCACCTACTCTCACATGCATAAACTGACTGATGAGATAAGAAGTTCTTGTTCCATTTTAGCCACAAAATATAACTGAAGAATACGGACTAGGACACACTGATGCTACTAAACATGGACAGAGACACATATATTTGTGAATATATAGAGACGTGGCCACATAAGCAGGGTTCATCAATCTCACCTTTCTTCATAAAAGAACACATAAGAAATAAATATTATATGAGGAAAGAATGAAATTGAGAAAAGACAACTATTTACATTTGAAACACAATGAAGAGAGAGTTTGTAAGTGAAAAGGTGAGGATAGGAGTAGATCGGAGAAGAAGTCATGGTGAAGAAGGTAGGGTGGTAAAAATGGGGAATTGAATAATAATTATATGGCTCAAAATTATTCCTTATTTTAATTGGAAACCTGCCTCCTTGGATCTCCCGCTCATCTACCTGGACCTACCCTTTAAATCATTACCCTACTTGATTTCCATATGAGGTGTCAAAATGTTAAGAGAGCTGTCATGTCTTTACCGTATTTTATTATTTACACTTCCAGTCTTCAAATGGCTGGTACCTTAAAGTTAGACTGCTCACTATTATTTATATTCTTTGTGCATGTTCTTTAGTATGTCTATTATCTTTAAAAATATTGGCCCTGGGGCACCTAGGTGGCTCAGTTGGTTGAGGGTTCAACTCCTGCTTTGCCTCCCAAGCCAAACCAAATCTCTCCTAGATTGGACATATATAATTAATAATTGCTTTTTAATTTATGGCTACACAATAAGCCCCACAAAACAAAGTGGCTTAAAACGCAGCTGTTTTATTTAATTGTGTCAATTTGGGCTTGGAGCAGCTGGGCAATTCTGCTAGCCTTGACTGGACATCACTCATTCAGCTGCAGTCAATTGGGGCAGAGTGCTCACGTGCCTGACAGGTGGTGCTGACTTCTGCTAGGACTCTGTCTTTCTGCAGTATCTCATGCTCAAACAGGTGAGCCCAGACTTATTTACCTAGTGAACACATCAGTAAGAGTGATACTGAAATCAGTAAGGCCTCTTGAAGCCTTGTTTAGAAGTTGTACAACATCGCTTGGCTTATTTTATGGTTAATGGGAGTCACAGGTCAGCCCAGATTCACAGGGTAGGGGAATAAATTTCACCTTTTGACAAGAGCCTTTGCAAAAAATTCATGACCATTTTTGTTCCACAGTACTGATATTAAATGCAAGATTTTACTTTTATCCATGTTAGATTTCATCTTGGTAAATTCAGCTACTTTTCCAGCAATTTACTATCTTCTGGCATCTTGAATTTATTACTTTTTGTACTTATGATAAACTTAGCTTTTATGCTTTTAACTTAGGTATTAAAAAATGCTGAACAAAAAACTACTGAGACAACTCTTCTACACAACCTTACAGCATCATAATATGTATTTCTATTCAATAAGCTATGAATTCTCTAAACTGTGAAATCACTTCTTGATCTTGTCCACAAAGATATTCTGAGATAGTCTGTTAAATAACTATTAAAATAAAAGTATATTAGAATTCTTCCTCCTTACCTACCAGTTATAGAGGTTAATTCCTGAGATGCAATTAGACTTGCAAAGACCCAGTATATATGATAACTGGGAACAGCCTGGCTGCCAGAGCATAATAAGCACTCAGTGGGTATATCAGTGAGGGACTGGGTGGGTCTGCAACAATGGTAACTGGATTGGCTATAGAGTGCCATCCAAAAGCACTGTTAACTATTTCAGTCAAGTACCTAACGGGCTTAATTTGGGCTCTAACAGATATCCAAACAGGTCTACCTGATGATCTATGGCATGGAAACAAGAGTTTCTGGGCTGTGGGGATATTTGGCAAATATGATGAGTTTGTACACCATTGCTTGCTTAAGTTGACATCATGCACAGTATGGTCCATAGCACATAGCACTTACTCTATTTTTAAATTTAATTTTGAGGATTGATTTACCTGTGTTTCAACACTCAAGATAGATTTACTGAAAAACTTCACTGAAAAGTCCATGCGTCATTCTTTATTAAAAGTGAATAATAAATTCCAAAATATTACCAACCTAACCACACTATGACGGTATCATGCATTTTTGCCTTACCAAAAAAGACATCATCTTTTTTTTAATAGGTTCACTATTAAATAGATATGGACTTAGAAACATATCTTGTTTTTTTGTAAAATTTAAAGCCTAAAACATTTTTGTATTCTTGTTAGCAAACTCACTGTTAATAATAAATTGTGGTTAATTTGGAAATGGGCATTATTTATTTATCTCCAACAGGAAATTATAACATTGATAGCTAAAATAAGATTTCAAATATATTTATACTAGAGAAAATGAGGGAAAATTGATACTGGCAGGAATATAGAAAGCCAAAGTAATTATCCCCAGGCCAATTTACTGAAGGAAAGAAGATATAGGATAATTATCTACTATATAAATTAATATAAACTATTTTGCAAAGGACATCACAAATATTTCACTGTAAGTCATAATAAATAGGGATTCTACATGAGTACCACTTTTTAAGATTTTAATTATAAAACGGATTTATAAGATATTTGTCTATTTCTCAGAAAACTTTACCAATGCAAGTGACTAGGAAAACTTTTAAAAAGTCTTGGCAAAAAGATTGTCAAAAATCTTAGCCTGGGGCAGCCCCTGTGGCTTAGAGGTTTGGCACCGCCTTCAGCCCAGGGGGTGATCCTGGAGATCCGGGATGTAGTCCCATGTTGGGCTCCCTGCAGGGAGCCTGCTTCTCCCTCTTCCAGTGTCTCTGCCTCTCTCTCTGTGTCTCTCATGAATAAATAAAATCTTAAAAAAAAAAAGAACTTAGCCTGGGGGTGCTGGGGCGGCTCAGTCAGTTTAGGGTTTGACTCTTGATTTAGGCTCAGGGTTGTGGAATTGAGCCTGGCCTAGGGCTTCATGCTCAGTGGGGAGTCTGCCTACTTACCCCCCAAAATCAATCAATCAATCAATCAATCAATCTTTAAAAACAAAAATCTTAGCCTGGTTAACATGTCATTGATAAGTTTACATGGATATGTTGTAACAATCAGGATGAAGCATTTGTCTACCCTGTTAATCCTCATAAAATTTTTGAGATTAAGTACAAACCAAGGAATGCATTTAAAAAGGCTCTCTTACTACCAACTTGATTCACTGAGTTCGGGTCTCTCCAATATTTTACTATTATCATGAGATTTAAGAACTCCCATCAGTACTGAAATGTAAACTTACAGCCTATGTAGGCTGAAGCATAGTACATGCCTAGGTTTTGTTTAAATACATTCAGTAAAAAACCCTACATTCAGCAAAAGCTGAGCAGTCTTGGCTCTAGTTTTCTAGTTTTGACCTAAAAATAACTTTCAAATCAGTAAATTGAGTATACATTGTTTTCACAACCTCCACTATCCCAAATACAGTATGATACACAGGAAATAAAGTTTACCAAATTATTATGGTTCTCAAAATGATTTGGGGTCATGTCTTCCCTACATGTCTAATAAAGCAGTCCAAGTAACATTTGTTTTACTTGGGAAAGTTATGGGGCAGAACTGTAAGAGTGGCAAAGTTTGCCTTTATTTCCAAAAAAGCTATGTTGTATAATTTGATATTGATAATTTTTTATGAAGATATTGATAATTTTTAAAGCAGAATTCTACCAGTAATAAGGAAATCTAGAGAGAAAACCACAACCAAAAACTAAAATTGAATCTAACGCTGAGCAGAAATTAACCCAATGACACTTCTTTCACTTCCCATTAGGAATCTAGTCCTCTATGGGGCACCTAGGTGGCTCAGTCAGTTAAGCATCTATCTGCCTTTGGCTCAGGCCATGATCTCAGGGTCCTGGGATGGAGCCCCATTTAGGCTCTGCATTCAGGAGGGAATCTACTTCAGGATTCTCTCTCTCCCTCTATGCCTCCCCTGCTGCTTGCTCACCCTGTCTAAAATAAATAAATCTTTTCTTAAAAAAGGAATCTAGTTCTCTCACATTCTCTTGTCTTTGACTCTTAATATTAGCCTTAAAAAAAAGTTTTTGAGAACAATGTTGAAAAAAAGGCTACCAAGAGTATCTGCATTTTATTATGAAACAAAATATAGGGATCCCTGGGTGGTGCAGCGGTTTAGCGCCTGCCTTTGGCCCAGGGCGTGATCCTGGAGACCCAGGATCGAATCCCACGTCGGGCTCCCGGTGCATGGAGTCTGCTTCTCCCTCTGCCTGTGTCTCTGCCTCTCTCTCTCTCTCTCTCTCTGTGTGTGTGACTATCATAAATAAATAAATAAATAAATAAATAAATTGAAACAAAATATACCCAAATCTGTGAATTTCTGGTACTGAAATTTTATTTATTTATTTATAAAAAGATTTTATTTATTTATTCATGTGAGACACAGAGACAGAGGCAAAGACATAGGCAGAGGGAGAACCAGGCTCCCCATGGGGATTCCTGGGATCCTGACCTGAGCCAAAGGCAGATGCTCAATCACTGAGCCACCCAGGTGCCCCCCGATACTAAAATTTTAGATATAAAATTAGAGGCAAATACCAAAACAGATATATTTTGGGGATTATATTATCTCTTAAATGAAAACCAGGAATGTGATTATCATCTCTGTCTATATATAAAATTGTCCTTGTTTGTTGTCAAGTGATATTTTTGGCTGGATCTGCATCAATAAAAATAAAATAATACTAAGAAAAGGAAAACAAATTGTGTACATGCCGTCAACAATATTTAGTTTTAAAACATCATCACTAACCATTTTACTAATTAGCTTGATTTCCTGCATAAATTTTAAGATAGATCCAATTCAATCATTTCCCATAAATTATTTTGCTGTATAAAAAATATTTCAAGTAACTAGAACAAAGGATATAAATAATATGGATAGATTAATTTAGCTCCTCAGATATGTCATTATATAAAGCATTATTAGAAGATATCATTATCTTTAAAGAATTATCACTCATTCATTCAGAAATTAAGCAGTAAATTTGGATTTATCTCTGAGATTAAATAGAACATAAAAAAATCTTAGTACCTGCACACTCAATTGTGCTTATATTATGACATTCTTTATTCAATGTCACTAATATCTAAGATAGACAAGATGCTGAAAAGTTATCTCTTATTTTATTTTTAAAGATTTCATTTATTTATTTTGAGAGTGCACATGAGCAGGGGGAGGGGCAGACGTAGAGGAAGAGAGAATCTCAAGCAGATTCCATGCTGAGCAAACATTTGCTGTATTCTATGTAACTTTGAAAAATCAGGCTTGTCAATCAATCATAATATCATAATATAATAATATCATTAGTATTAATTTTGATGACTAGTAAATAAAAGTCAAACATAAAAATTATATAAAACTTCATGTTCTTTACTTTTGCTTTACCTCATTTTAAAATTAGAACATGGAAGAAGGAGTAAAGCTTTATTTCCTTTGTTACAGTATCTCCAAGGTAATTTTATTTCAAATTTTGGATTTTAAAATAGTAACTGGTTATCATTTTACCCCGGGCTTCGTTAAGACTTTGTTAGTATATGAGATGTCTAGATGTCTGTTGGATTCCAATTAGTCTATGGCAGCACTAGTAGAGTGGATGATACTATTAGCAAAGTACTTACAGAAGATAATAGAGTATTTCGCTTAAATCTCCTAACTTAACATCAGAAAGTGACTGAGATAATAGGATGAATTAAGATCAACTGACAATTTTATTGGACTCTTTCACTTTGTCTACGAGAGGATATTCAAATCCTATGTAAAATTCCCAAGAAAATTCAATACCAGTAACAAGCCTCCATAAGGGCAAGTACAATGTGTATTTTATTCATCACTGATACTTGGTAACTAGCAGAACAGGCTGTCAAAAATCAAGTATTATTTACTTGTTTGTGAAAAGATACTACACAGGGAATAAGGAGTAAAGGAATTTCATTTACATTCTCAATTCTAAAAAATGGATTGAAATTTTGATGATAACCCCTAAAAGCAGTTTTCAAGAATAAAAAAGCAAACTACTCCATGTGAAGACTTGTAGTAAATATTTTTTCAAGGGCCCTTGCAGAACATTAAATAATAAAGCAGTTATCTGAATAGATTCCTCTCATTTTAAATGGAGGGAGTTTGGGAGCTTGGTGGGAAAGATGTTAAATGAAATTTCACCCTAAGTAAGAAATAAGGTAAGGTTATCCTTTCTGCTTCAGGAGAGATTTAATTAATGTGATAACAATGAATTACTGTTTCTGAAAACCAGCATTGTCACCTCTTCTTTTTGATTCATATTGGAAGGAGCATAAATGAACCATACAAAGAAATGAAGTTGCCATGGATGTGGATTACTGATGCACCTTGTATGGGAGAAATATCAGAGTAAAAAATAAGCAGGCACATGACAAAAAATAGGAAAAACAAGTAGATAATGAGGTCAATCATTTTAATGCTTTCATTAAAAACTCTTGATTTCTGGGGCACTTGAGTGGCTCAGGTGGCAAAGCATCTGCCTTCAGCTCAGGTCATGGTCCTGGGATTGAGCCCCACATTGGGCTCCTGCTCAGGAGGGAGTCTGCTTCTCCCTCTGCTCCTCCTCCTTTGCTCACGCCCTTTCACTTTCTCTCTCTCTCTCTCAAATAGATGAAATCTTTAAACAACAAGAACAACTCTTGATTTCTAAGAATTGAAACAGGGTATGACAGTGGCATGTTGAAAAAGGATGCAGATTTGTGGGAAGATTCCTTTTCCTTTTCTTATTCTGGCTTTTCTGTTCTGTTCCTGCTCCCCAGCTTCTAGGATAACCCATATATGACCACTTGCTTAAGTTACATCTGAAAGTACACAGAAATTCTTTATTTCTTTTAGACTGAAATGGACTGTTTGTTGGTTGTATCACTGTCCTATTTAAGATATCAGTCTCACTATTTTCAGAGTGCCTTCTGTTGAAAATTAAGAGTGATAAGTCATTTCCTTCTAAGTGTTTTGAAAACTGTTCAATAATATTGTCCTTAAAGTTTGTTTCCTATGAAGAACTGATTCTTGGTTTCAAGATAAAGATATAGTAAATAGAAGTTTGAGGTTTAATCTTTTTCATGTTATTATTAGGCTGCTAGGTAGTCACTGCTAATTTTTGGCAGCTTAAAACTGTATGTTATCAGACTCAAATATTTTATATAGAGTCCTAAATTCTTTATATAAATAAGAGAAATTAATCTTTCTAAAACATCGAAATTTAGCAAAGTAATAAAATCATGAAAAAGATTTCTCTGAAAAGTTTATGATACATAATAGTCAAAGAATATATATTATTTAACTAAAACTGCCATCAGAACAACACATAAAAGAGAAAATGTTATAAAGATCAATACCACATATATAAATAGACTTTCCTCTATTTAAAAAACTGTCTACTCTACACACACACACACACACACACACACATATATATATATATATATATATATATATATATTTGTATTTTATAGATAAGGAATTCTGGATACACAGGAAGATGAGCATTTCTGACTGATTTTCATTTCTTTCTGATTTTTATATGCCACTGGTAAATGTAATTTCCATTCTTTAATATCCATTCACTTCACAGCTAATACTTTTCAAGCACCATAGAAGACTTGAAATTAAATCACATACATCTTTCTTATATGTGTTAAAGTGTTAGTATTAGGGATTAATGGGCTTTATTCTCAGTATCAGGATTATTCATTGGTAGTATGTTAGTGACACAGGGGCGCATTAACTCTTTTGAGCTGACAGGACATTAACAAACTGCTTCAGAGAATGAGTTATAATGATCTCAAATGTGAATTATACTTATGTTCTAATTTATTTACAGCGGGTAACTTATTCACCAACCTAAGATAGATTTTTCATATGGTTTCCTTTAGACTTACAGTATCTGGACTGTTAACAATACATACAAATTTTTATACTCTAGAAACTACCATAAATTTGGCAGCAAAGAAAATAAATAAGGCCTTATATATTTGTAATGATTCTGACTTACTAAGTATTAGAGAGTAATTTGTATGGCCAATGAGAACTATTATCTTAATTGGTAGAGCAATTCTTGTGTGTGTGAAGAAAATAGCCTCAAACCCACCTTCTGATAAAATCATAAAGGTTTTTTCAAATATTCTATAAGCATGATACATGAACTATAATTTATTATTATTTTCCCTTAGATTAGTTTAGATTTGGGCAATATTTTAGTGTTTACATCCTCTGGTATGTGTTTCATTACTTTACTTTGGTGGAAATATTTTAGTAAATAACCTAGATGATATGAGGGAATAATTTTTGTAAATCTGTGGTAATAACCTATCCTCAGTATGTGCATTTTGAAACAAAATAATTATAAAAATTCTTTCTATATGCTGCTCTCAGCTGCTTATATCTGACTTTTAAATATTTGCCCACCAGCCTGGTTCAGTTAATTCTGATATCGCTAATGATACCACCTCAGGAACTGATCTGCTGTTCGCCCAGTAGAGGAGTTACGTATTGCCTTTTGAAGAATGACACCTCAAACCACAGCCTTGACATTTGGCCTATCTTTGAATGGCTTGAGATACAGCTCTTAAGAATAATCTTTATCATTCAGAATAATTTTGGACATTCTGACTTTTAGCACTAAACTCTACAGAAAGAGTTTAATTATATGGGAAATAGGGTTATATAATCTAAATTGCTATCATTCCAAAGACATTCTCATGGGTATTTCTATTATTCCCAGAGAAGAATCCTTAGAAGCCTTCCCTTCTTTTGCTTTTCAGTTTCTGGAAGCCAATTTTGATGAGTTTTATATCTGCCATCTGACAGTACTGTTCTCAAACTCAACTTAATATTTTTTCTCATAAGTTTATAAGTTAGGGTTACATAAAAAGAAAATGAAATTAGTTCTTAGCATTGAACTAAAGACATTCTATTGATGGCACTGTGTCGTTTCTATTTCTTAGCCAGAAAATCTTAAAATATCGACTACTTCTTTACCCTTCGCATCTCTTTAGTCACCAAATCATAGTTTTTCTCTATAGTGTTTCTGATATGAATCCCTTTCTTCTATTCTCACCATTACCAGCACAGGTTGTCTGTTATTATACTATATTATTATCATTGCTTCTTAGCTGATACTTTTATTTCTAAAACCAACCTGCTTCAATTAATCTGCCATAGTGCTAAGGGAGCCCAGTGTTCCTAAAATGCGACTTCTTTCAAGTAACCTTTGCTGCCTTCAAAACTCTACATTGGTTTCTTATTCCCTATCACATGAAATCTAACTGCCTTTGCATACTTGTGAAGGCTCTCAGTAATTCAGCCTACTTCACCTATCTGATATCCCATAGGAATCTCTGTTCCTGCCAGGTTGACCTCTATACTATCTCCTCTCATATAATATACTCATACGTGTACCCTTGCTTCATTTATGCTGTTTCTCTCTTCTATACTCTCTTCTTTCCTCTCTGCTTATTTGTATCCCACTCATTCTAGAGGGCAAAGTTAAATTTCCTTGATGCCTTCCTTTTTCTCTGTGTTATCCATACTGAATAATTAATAGGTTATTCACTATATTCATTCTATCCTATGAAATGATTTTTTTTAAAAGATTTTATTTATTTATTCATTAGAGACACACACAGAGAGAGGCAGAGACACAGGCAGAGGGTGAAGCAGGCTCAATGCAGGGAGCCCGATGTGGGACTTGATCCCGGGTCTCCAGGATCACACCCTGGGCTGAAGGCGGTGTTAAAACGCTGAGCTACCTGGGCTGCCCCATGAAATGATTTTTTAAAAAGTGGAATATATACATGAAGTATATATATACTAGCATTACAGATACAAGATGTCTTATTCTCTTCCACTCAACAATTCCACTTCCAGGAATTTGTGCCCTTTCTAACTTTTTAGCTAGAAGTAAGTATGTTCACTGCAGCACTATTTGGAAACAACTAAATACCAATGCCCTAAGCTTCTCTTATGGGCAAGAGCCTTATAGCATACCACCAAATTTAATAGAGTGCTAAGTACATGATACAATGTTTTTTTTGTGAGTTTTTACAAAGCTTTCTCTGTATTTTGTAATAACAGTAACAGACGAAAATAAAATCCAAATTTGCTGCTTCTCCCCATATTTCCAAAATCCCGAATCTTTTCAAGAAAAGATTATATGTTTTTAATTCCATGTAGTATGTAGTCAGACCAAGAAACTTTTTGTATTAAGCTGACAATGAAATGGCTAGGAGGAAAGGTATTGCCAGCTGTAAAGGAATAGTTGAAAGAGTTCATCTTACTCATAATTGTTACCTTTTGCCAAAAAGTTTTCATAGGCAGCATGCTTCTAATGCTATGTACATACACCCAAAGTCTTAAACCATTCATATTAACCTGTCAAAAGTGCTGGTCCACTATTTTGACATGCTTACTGAGAACAGTAGATGACTTACTATCCTCAAAGCAAGCTATTAACTCCTGTCTAAACTTTCTCAATCTGAACTACTGTAAGGCAGCTCTTTGATGGGATGCACACTCTGCCTTTTTCAGCTTCACATCATTCTGCTCTATTGTGTGCCAATGTCTTTGAGGGCTATAAAAAATCCATATTTAAAAAAGGATAGAAATTAAGAATAATTTTTCTTAGTCCTTGTGCCATAAGAAGTACATCCAAATTAAATTCCTGCTATCACTATATATCCTTATATATATAGCTTTTATAATTTAGGTCCTTCTTACCATAGAAAGTATTTATGGTAATGTATTTTATAATTAGAGAACAAGATGAAATATTATCTATCTACTCTAAAAAACTCAGCACCATATTTCTCTTTTTCATATACCTAAAGAGATTTAAAATCTGCAGTTCTCCAATGACACTCTATAACTAGTTTAATTGTTTTTCTAATTAATAGAAACCTTTTCTCGTAATTCTAAATACTTTTTAACTCAATAATTCCACTTCCAGGAATTTGTGTCTCCTGCAATAACTACAGATATGTGCAAATATTAAGCTGCAAGGATGTCCACTGCAGCAGTATTTAAAGCAACTCAATAGTAACAATAATGAATTAGTTAAATAAATTATGGTACAACCATACGATAGATTTAGAGCTATTTAGACCACTTAGTAAAAGATTATGTATAACATGAAGGTCTTCATCATATATTAAGTAAATTAGGTCATAAAATTGTATGTCATTTATGAAAACATTTTGTAAGAATGCCAAGTTGCTTAGTGATACTTAAATTCTTTCAAAAATTAATGTAAATGATTTTAGTAACTTGAAAAAAATATATATTATGATTAAAAAGCACTTTTAAAACGTGTGGCCTATCAAAACAGCATTAATTAACATGTCTCTTGGTAAAGATGAACACATGCAGATAATAACTAAAGTGAACAAGAGGGTGTTTAAAAGAGAAAAATGTAACCTCCTTCTTTCTTTTCCTATTCTCATTTATTTTTTGCTGAATTCTCCCCAGGTATAGGAGTCCTATGAGACTGATAGAGCTTAAAAGTAATGTGTAGCTGTGAAGTATTTATATTCAGTATACATGCTATTCACAGTTTTATAATTTTATTTCTTTTTTTTAAGATTTTATTTGTTTATTCATGAGACACAGAGAGGTGGAGACATAGGCAGAGGGAGAAGCAGGCTCCCCGTGGGGAGCCCGATGTGAGACTGATCCCAGGACCCTGGGATATTGACCTGAGCCCTGAGCCAAAGGTCGAAGCTCAACCACTGAGCCACCCAGGTGCCCCTATAATTTTATTTCTTATGCTAGAAATTTCTCAGAAGAATAAATGAAGGGGAGATATGCCATACAAAGATTTATTCTGTTGTTTTTTAACATCACATATTAAGGCTGTACAATTTTGTTAAGTATTTAAAATATTTTAAAAAATGATTTGAATTGAAAGAGACAGATTTCCTTACACAGTCAAGGCTCTCTCAGGTACTTCTCTTTCATCTCCCACACCCTAATGAAGCCAATCCAGCATCTAAGCATTCAAGCCTCATTGTGTTTGGATCCTGTTTGTTCTGTCTATGCAGGATATTTACTTTGGAAGGGGAGATTAATGGCTGAAGAACATGACTAAATAGCTTATTTGCGAAGATAAACCAACCTGAATTAGTATTAAGGTATAAAAACACATTGGACTACTAATTAATAAAAACAACCTTTTGTTTAAAAGAAAAAAATCCACAAAGACCATGGTTATAAATATTTCTAATGCTTTTTCTAGCAGATAATCTTAAATAATAATAATAAAAAACCTCAAATAAGCAACCCAAGAGAAGGCAAGCTGCCTTATACAATTCCACAATATAACAAGTCTGACGCTGTAAGAGAAAAAAAAAAACACAATTTCTCCATTAAAAAATAATGTAAGCTAAGTTTTAAATGGGGAAAAATGTTCATAGTACATTTAATAAGAAGCTGATATATTTACTATCCTAAGAGGTCTTAAAAGTCAATAAACAATCCAATACAGAATGGGAAAAAGTCATGAACAGGCAATTCAAATGCAAAGAAAAATATATTGTGAATAAAAAAAACATATTTAAAGTAGTGTATATTGAAATGAGATGTAATTTTTTATCTTTCAGATTGGAAAGTTAAAAATTTTAATAATACCAAGTAGTAGTAAAGCTTGGGGAAACAGCATTCTTATAAATTATTAGTTATTGATATAACTTTTTAAGAGAACAGTTTGGCAATACTTAGAGTTAAAAAGGCAGTTTTTTTGAAACTTATGTTTTTCATTTCTAGGAATTTATCCTATCAATCTGTGAAAAACTATATATAAATATGTTTAAAGGAGGCTGTTCACATGTAACAGTTTGTAACAGCAGATTAAAAAAAAAATAAGCAAGCCCAAATTCCTTTCTTATAGAATTTGCATTTTAGTCTGCAAATATGCATAGAGCTGCAAATAGGCTCTATATGCATGGAGCAATTTTTAAATATTCAAATTATAATTTTATAATGTTTTGATTGGCTAGAAATTAACAACTGGTGCTTATATTTTTAAAGTCTGTAAGGAAGTTGATAATATTTTAGAGACTAATTTCAAAGTTAATTTTTTTAAGCACCATATAAACATACACATTTGCCTTCACTTTTCTTGGACACATCAGTACAAATTGTTATTCATGAGAGACAAAATGCTTTGCTTAAAACAGTGATCACATTAACAGAATTGTGAGGAAAAAGTCTTTAGGGAAAAGGCCAAAATAGCTTGCATTTGGGCTCCAAGAAAACCTGATGTTCTAAAAAACATTTTTAATTGTTTCTATAGTTTGTCTTCTCCTTTAGTGGCCCATCCCTCAAAAGCCAGCTGGAGCTTGTAATAAAAGGACATCTTTTCCAGATAAAACCACAAATCCCTCTTTAAAAAATCTTTAATGTGTTTCTTTTTACTTAACCCACTAATAGGTGGTTATGCATCTCACTCCATGGAACTTAACTGACTTATGAAAACAACAATGAAATAAAGTTTCGGAGAAAATGTTGAAATATAGAAAGTTCCCACTTGTGACAAATTCCTGAAAATAAACTTAGCTTAGTCTATTTTACTGCTGGTATTAATGCTGCCATAATACTACTGGTATTATAAAGCAGCATATATGTAACAACTACCCTGACCAGAGCATTGCATAAATATTAGCTTAGAGAGGCTAATATTCAATAAAATTATTAAAATTCTTCTTTTAATGTAGTTCTCACACTGTTGTGATTCCTCTGTTCCTAAATATTAAACAATTTTAGAGATGCCATAATCTTTTAGACACATTAAAAAGTCATTAGAAATATTCTCTGCTTTTTTCCATTGATACTGCTCACTACTGAGGGATAGTCAATATGCCATCGTAGAGGAGTGGGTGAGATCTTTCCCTTTTAACTTCAATGATTGGTATCATACATATAACAATAATGTAAAATCTTCACCAGGCATTCTTACTGTTAATTTATCAGGTCCAACTACCTTTTTATGGAAAAGGCTATGTTCACTATATTCATAATCCTTTAATGTGTAATTCCAGAATTCATAAAGCTCCTAAAAGCCAAAAGATTTTTATAAGCTTGCTGCAAACTCTTGTAGCAGTAAAACCTGAGGGTGACAATTCATATATTTCACTGCAGAAATATTCATGTGTTTGCTTATCTTGTGCTTCTCTAGAACAATTGGGGTTTTATAGTAAATGAGAAAGTATACATCATATTACCTTTATAAAATTTGAAAAATTCTGAATTCTGAAACATATATAGCACCAAGAGCTTTAAATGAAGGATGCAGATCCATTTAGGTTCTGTGTTGTTATTTCTTTAGTTGGTGAATATTGTACCTATGCCATAGCATATTTGATATTTCAAAATCATTCTGGGGAAGAGGCTGAATCCTTAATTTTACATAATTTTTCTATAGTATGTTCTTCCAAAGGGTAATCAAGACTTCTAGAAACATAACCCACAGAGTTAATGGAACATGCATGCTTTTTACAAATATAAACCTTCCCTGCCTGACCCAACTTTTCCTAGTGTCCCTATAGTACTATACATTTCTTCTATTATACTATTTATTTGTCAATATCCCTTTCTAGAATATAAACTTAGTGATGACAGATGCTGCTGTCTTTAATCTTATTTATCAGTGATTTCCACTTGGTAGATACCCAGTGTCTACCTCAACACTTGATGAACAGTACATACTTGATGAAAATAATATTTGAATTGGAGAGCAGAAGAAATAGTTTCAAAAAAATTTCTAAGTACCTTCGGATAATTCAAGGTACAAAGAAAAGCATGGGTACTATTCTCATTATTTAGAACTCCTTTTAGTATGATTTTACCAAAATATTTTAACAGCTGTCCATATACTGACATTTCTATTGTGGAAATAATCATGCTTTTTATTATTTCAGCTTATTTTTGGTAATCTTTCATATTAATTATTGTAATTCCTTGTCATTTAAAAATAAGCCTCAGAGGTGCCTGGATGGCTCAGTAGGTTAAGTGTCTGCTTTAGGCTCAGGTCATGATCTCAGGGTCCTGGGATTGAGTTGGGTGTCAGGCTTCTGCTCAGTGGGGGGCCTGCTTCTCCCTCTCCCTCTGCCCCTGCTCTCTCTCTCATTCTCTCTCTCTCAAAAAAAAAAAAAAAAAAAAAAGCTTCAGTGTTTAAATACTTATACTGATGACTTAATTTTTCGCTGAATTTCCATTGCTACTGAATTTTAAAAACTATGCTTAACATCATTAATAGCATCAATGTCAATAGCAAATGGATTTGAAGTGCCAATAAAATTGCTACATTTCAACATACATCCAAATAATATTGACTGGTTTTCTACATTTACCATAGCTGAGCGCTTCCCCCAACCCCTGGCCCATTATTTTATTTTTCTCACTTTTACTAGTAGGGTTGGCTTAAATCTTGATTTAGATTCTCTGTATTCACTTAAAGGAAGTAAAAATCTAATTCCTCCTTCCTTGTTTCTTACATTAGCTAGCTGCACTAGAGTTTTAAGATAGAAATTTCTAAGTAGGAAGCTATCCAGAACTAAGAGCACCACAGACAGATACAACTAAGTGCCCTGTTCACGATCCATTAGTTTCTGAATATGTATGATTCTTGGTACTTAATTTTGGGTGAGGCTTTGGTTTCTTGACAAGTTCTGACCCTGTCGTGACCTTTAGTTTCTTTAGACAGGATCTTGTAGATTTTCAGAGGATTGTGATGATATCCTAAGGTCAGACTGTGACTGTGCATTTTCCCACAACTATCACTGCTCACAGAGCAGTAGATTAACTGAATGTCTTACTGACTACCATTTTCAGCTACGTAAGGTCCAAAAAAAGTGACTTAACTTTTAAAAAAACTTCATGGAAGGCAGTTTCTGACATTCCCAATGGTTCCTGCCTCCTGGTATTCACACCACTGTGTACTCCCCTCCCCATTGGTGTGGAGTGGACCAACTGACTTGCTTCTAATGAATTGAATATGGCGAAAGTGATGAGATATTACTTCTGTGATTAGATAAAAGGCTATGACTTCCATTTAGCTAACTTACTCTCTTGCTTGCTCATTTGGATAAAGCTACCTGCTATGTCATTAGATGCTATATGAGGAGGCCCACATAGCAAGAAACCAAAGGCCTTGAAGTCTTGCATGTGAAATGAATTGAGGCCTTAGTCTAAGAGCTTTTGAGATCTTAATCCGGACAACAGCCATGTGAATCATCTAGAAAGTAGATTTTTACCAGTTAGGCCTTGAGATGATGCAGCTTTGTGAGAGACCCAGTCAGAGGACCCAGCTAAGCTGCGCTGAGATTCGTGACCCACAGAAACTGTGAAATAGTAATTGTTTTAAGTCACCAAGTTTTGGGGTGATTTGTTACATAGCAATAGGTAACTAAACTAATATAAATTTCAAAAACAAAACATTTTTGTTCTGAAACAAAATACAACATAAAATTATGGTTTCAAATTATACATGTCTGGTTAATATGTATCCATTATATCTTTTAATATGATACAAGTTCATCAGTAGCAGGAAATACAAATAGCAAAGAAGATTTCTGGCACAAAATATTGACAACCTATGTTTGAATGACAGAGTTTTAAAACCTAAACTGATCTTTGGCAAGATGGTTCAATGAAAACTTTTATTTTTATTTTTTTATTTTTTCAATGAAAACTTTTGGATAAAAATGATCTATACTATTGGAAGAAAAAAATTACTAGTGTTCTTGGATCATGGCTGGTATAGCAGCCATCAAACACAACACAGGATGTTATCAGGCCTCATATAGCCTAATGGTAAGATTATCAAACAAGAGAACCACAGGTTAGGGGTGTCTGGGTTGGTTGGTTGGTTAAAGATCTGCCTTCGGCTCAGGTCATATCAGGGTCCTAGGTTGAGCCCCACATCCAGATTCCCTGCTCATCTGGGAGTCTGCTTCTCCCTCTCCCTCTGCTGCTCCCCCCACCTGCGTGCTCTCTCTTACTCTCAAATACATAAAGCCTTAAAAAAAAAAAAAGAGAACTGCAGGTTATCCTCTTTTCATTAGAATTTTTAATAATAGGGATCCTTGGGTGGCGCAGCGGTTTGGCGCCTGCCTTTGGCCCAGGGCGCGATCCTGGAGACCTGGGATCGAATCCCACATCGGGCTCCTGATGCATGGAGCCTGCTTGTCTCTCTGCCTGTGTCTCTGCCCCTCTCTCTCTCTCTCTGTGTGACTATCATAAAAAAAAAATTTAAAAAAGAATTTTTAATAATAAATATAACTAATATAAATCCCAAGTACTTTCTTAAATTGACTTATTAACATTTTGAAGGATTATCTGTTATAATGTAAGTTTTTTGAGAACTTAAGACCTCCATAAGGATGCCCACCTGATGTCCCACACACTACTCAAACTTGTAAAAATGTCTTTCCATTTCAACTCTGTTTTTCCTCTAGTCTTTCCAGCCTTAATAAATAGTATTTCCATCTATCAGTTTGCTCAAGACAAAAATTTGGGAGTTCTCCTTGATACACTTCATCCCATTCAGAAAGTCTACTATCCGGACACCACGTGTGTTTCAAGTCCCTCTTCTCTCCATCTTCGAGGACACTCCCCTGGTCCAAGTCACAATGATTTCTCCCCAGAGCTATTCCTTCTTAATGAGTCTCTCTACTTCCATTCTTGTCCTACTTCCACTGTTGCAATTTATCCTTCACACAGCAGCCTTTAAATCTTTTAAAAATGCAAATAAGAACATGTTCCTTGATTAAAATCTATCAATGATTTCCACTGCTTGTAAGATAAAGTTTAAAAATGGAAACTAACAGAAACATCTTAACAAGGGTTTCAAGGTTCTTCAAGCTCTGACTCTGCATAGAACTCTATCCTCCTTTTCTGTTCCAAGCTGCCCTCTGGCCACAAAGATCCTCCTGAATTCAGTGTATCAAATGTCCCAAGTTCTTTGCTTTGGCTTCCACATGGAAGGTTTTCCTGTGGCTAATCTCCACTTATACTTCTGTTTCTAGCTTCTTCCCCTAACAGTGTCACTGCCATGACATACCGCAGCTGTTTACAAAATATTTGTTGAAGAGAAACATGAATAAAATTGTTCAAGATTGTGCTATTGTAATTACAATTGGGAAAATATTTAAATTATGGCCTTTCATCCATTAGGAATGTCTTCTTTCACCTTTTTTATTTAGAATGAAATACATTAGCTTCAAGATCAGAAAAAAATCTATTTATATTTGGCATGGTTATTATAATTCATCTATTTACCCTCCTCAATCAACCCAACTATAATAGCTTATGTTTAGGTTTTCACTTTATAATAACTAATTAAGACATCTATATCAATTAAGCCAAAAATTAAATACAAACAATCACTAGGACTAGTAGTTTAAAAGGGCTATTTCTGAAAGTGACGACATCTTTCAGGAAAACAATATCAAAGAAATGTCTTATCACGGAAGCACAATCTTAGACTTGACCAAATTTCATTGAGTAATAAAACATTACAATAAGAAGGAATTATTTTAAAATGAGCAAGATGACATGATTGTTAAAGTAAATTCTTCAATGCTTCATCTTATTCTCTTTTAAACACATTTACCTAATCAATGTAGTTTATTATGTTTAAATTGTCACTTAAATGTTATTTAAAAGCTTTTAATGCATTTTTGCTATCTATTATAATATGATACAGAAAATGTATGAAACCAATATAAAATTCAATTACTAAGGATAAAAATTTTATTAACAGGTCTCAGTTTCATTCCCTAAATAAGAAATATGATTCATATTTATTAATTTGTTCAAAGATATCACTAACATGTAGCTCTTCAGAATAATTAAAGTATATTTGTAGGATATAAACATTTTTATTGTTTTACTAGTTCACTGGATTTATTATTAAAAAATTATGAGCAACACTATGACCAATTTATACCACACAATAAATGATGTATTCTATGAAAGACAAATGTTTTCAGAGTCAATATAATCACAGCATACCTTTCGTGGACTCATGTGTTCATTTACAGTTTGCTTATAATTGCTTCATGGAGATAGGAGTTTGTGCATTACAAAAAGACTTTATTGATTTATTAGTTACAGAATATACTAAGCATACTCAGAAAACTGGAAAAGCTAGCTCTGAGACTAGTATCATAACGGCAAGTTATAGAGTACTTCAGAGCAAAGTCGGAGTGTTGGCATAGGGAAGATAAACGGTGGAAACTGGACTAGCAAAGACTAATATTTAGTAAGTCCACTAACACAAGAAAATCAAGTCTTAGAGTTGTATACTCTCTGCTCATGATGAGAAAAAAATTTACTTAATTTTTAAAAGCATACAGTTAATTATTCTATAATGGACTATTAAATTTCCTTTTAAAAAAATGTATTTAAAGATATGTACAGAAACCATTAACATCTATTTAGTATGCTCGAACACACACTTTTTCCAGCAAGTGATTCTTTTCTTTCAATAATTTATATCCTAATTTAACTAATTCAGGTAATTTATTTGACTTTATATATATTAGGGGGTTGGTTAATAAATAGTGAAAAGTTTTAAAATCTATTTTTGAGAAAATAAATGCTTTTTAAGCAGTATAAAATGTGTTAAAATGGACAAGAGTAAAAAAGGTGTGCAAAATTATACAATAAAATTCTCTAAAACATCACTTTTTCCTTTTGTAATTTAAAAATTCAGGGATGCCTGGGTGGCGCAGCGGTTTAGCGCCTGCCTTTGGCCCAGGGCGCGATCCTGGAGACCCGGGATCGAATCCCACATCAGGCTCCCTGCATGGAGCCTGCTTCTCCCTCTGCCTGTGTCTCTGCCTCTCTCTCTCTCTCTCTGTGTGTGTGTGACTATCATAAATAAATTAAAAAAATAAAAAAAATAAAAATTCACAGGAGATCATGTAGTTAAAGGTGGTTAGTTTGTTCTGAGTTCCATTTTTGAAGCCCAAATATAAAATAATTATTTAATATTTTTGCCTTTTATGTTTTTAAAACATAATTACTTTGATAACTTGTGAGTGCTTATTAATAAGCAAGGTGGAGTTTCAGCAAAGATCAGTATAGCATGTTCATGTTTCAATCCCCAACTGAGTATAGCTGGTCAGCATGTTGTTTTTGACTATGTATTTTTTCTTTCTCAGGTGTAAATTGTTTAATTTCCACCCTTAATGGACCACCAAATCCTTAGAGGAAGGAGAAAGTACACTGATGCTGAAACACAAATTAATGTGGGGCATAACAATAAATCTGAAAATTTACCTCAATATTATTTTCACCAGCTTTCTAAATTGTGTTCCTTTGATCAACTACTCATATCACCTTATTTAGTAGCTGTTTCTTAAGAAAACAAAGTTTAAGACAAAAAATACTGGAGTAATAATTAAACTTAATTAGTCTATACTTACTTTAAAGACCAAAATATCTGTACTGTGCTATTTGTGAAAATATGCCAGCAGATAGAGGCTGAGAAACCTTTATTATTTCTTCTTAAAGGGAGAATGTTAAGAATTCCAAATATCATCTCACAAGCAGTTATTTAATGTTACTAAATTTTTTTTTATTTTTTATTTATTATTTATGATAGTCACACATACACAGAGAGAGAGGCAGAGACATAGGCAGAGGGAGAAGCAGGCTCCATGCACCAGGAGCCCGATGTGGGATTCGATCCCGGGTCTCCAGGATCGCGCCCTGGGCCAAAGGCAGGCGCTAAACCGCTGCGCCACTCAGGGATCCCGTTACTAAATTTTAATCTACTTTTTAATACATATTTCATCCCTAAACTAAACAGTATACCTTAAGAAATCTTAATAAATTATGCTCTTTCTCATATAGTTGAAGGAAGTCAAATACCATGTGGTGTCACATATTATGAATATTAAAGATTGTACTTAAATAAAATTATAAAGCAATGCAAATTAACTTCTTATATTCACCAAAATGGATGCTCACAATTCTACCTTGAGAATATGTATTACTACCAAAGGGATTCAAGAGTCAAGAAAGGCTGGGAAACACTGCTGTAACACTGCTGAGTTTTTTCATCATTTTAAACCCAGAAAAGTTTCAATTAATGATGGAGGAAGCGAGTCACTGATATTCATACTGCCAAGTGAAACGCAGCAAGCTAGAATAACTGGTTAGTTTTATTAAGGTATCTTATTAAGATGGCTTATTAAGCTACTCACCATTGTTTTCATAGGGCTTTAGGCTGATACTAAACTTTAAAATGTAGGATTCTTTCCTTCCTAACTTTCATAAAAGTCATATATAATTAGCACTGAATGAAATTTTCTAATGTCAACATTTCAAATTTTGATTAACAGGGAATACAAATCAACCTCATTCAAGTTTAATTCAAAAGACTGGCAACATCCTTTGGGAGACTAGTGGAGATAATATTCAATGCACCTTCAAACTTCAGACTAAGCCAAGGGTCTACAAAGTAAAAGTAATATTCAACTTATTAAGCTAGCATCGTCACAGTAATTTTCTCTACCTGAGTTATGTTTGACTCATAAAAACCATATATTCTCAAATTGAAATAAACATTTTGGGTCCGGTATACCCTACTGTTGATAGATATGATGACTGATCTACACAGATGATCAAAATAAAGACAAAGCAACAGTTGACAGAAGGGGTGTGGGTAATGACTAGGATGTAAGAAAAAGACATTCAGACAATGGTAGAAACTCTGGACAGTATACAATTAAAAACCCAGTGAAATTCCATAGAGTGGAAGAACCATGGTTGTTCAGCTCTATTATAGTATTATCATTTCTGAACATGAAACACCAGTCAGTAGAAATCATACAAGCTTGGATAACTTAGTTAAGTTTTCATTATTATGTTTTGAATAAGGATAAACCAGGAGTGGTTTTTTTCCTCCAGCATTTTCGTTTTCATCTTATATGGTGTATTCAGGGCTAGAACTAGGGTGAGATGAATGCGGCACTCAATTTGGTGAAAAATTTAAGGGGGTACGAAAAACCCGCAGTAATCAAAATAAGTAATATTTCAATCAATATTTAAAAAATAAAAGTTAACACAAAAATTTCATGATAAATAAAATATCAAAATTTAAATAAAGGAAGGATTAGTACCCTCTATAATACTGATAAAATTCCTTAGGTAAAATATCTTTATATTGTAATGAGTTTCTTTAAAGAATGAGTTTTTTTTTAAAGATTTTATTTATTTATTCATGGGAGACAGAGAGAGAGAGAGAGAGAGAGAGAGAGGCAGGCAGAAACATAGGCAGAGGGAGAAGCAGGCTCCATGCAGGGAGCTGGATGTGAGACTTGATCCCGGGACTCCAGGATCATGCCCTGAGCTGAAGGCAGATGCTCAACCGCTGAGCCATGCAGGCATCCCTAAATGATGAGTTTTGATAAAAGGGTGAATGGTTTCAGTCTATCTACTATCATTTACATAAGCACAGAATATTTGAGTAAAAAGATTTCTAAAGTGAGTTTAAATAATAAAGCCCTAAATATTGTTCGAAGGTACTTGGCATTCTAAATCCCCATGTTTAAGCCCTCTCTGATTTTTAAGCTCTAAACTCCTTGCTATATATATGCAAGCAAGTTTTCCCAAACTAGACTGATTCTAGTATCAAACTAACTACTTTTAACTCACTGTATGGCTGATGATCTTTGCTTGAGTTAATCACCCTGGGGTATATAAGGTGATGATATTCTATTATTCTAACTACATTTATGGACTGCCATTCTTTTATACAAAAGAACGTCTTCCTTTCCATCCTCCATTTTTAAAGTATATTTATAGGCTTTAAAATATACTTTAAGTATATTTATAGACTGTAAAAAATATCCTCTAATCAAATACTGCTCCTTTTTCTCCCCATGCATAAATTGTACCAAATATGGAGACTGGGAACCTTTCCAAACTGGCTCTTGTGTCCTTTCAACATGACCCTGTTAGTCTTTGAGTACTTGCTTTCTGGCATGAAAAGATATTCTATACTCACTGTACTTTCCCTTCTCCAGACTTAGGAGCTCTTTCCCATCTACTTCAAAAGGCTAATAATTCATTAGTTTTGGGTTTATCTTTCTTATTCCTTTTATGCCTATTTTTCGCATAAAAGATAGAATACTGTAAGTACTTGATTTTTTTTTCTTTCCAGTTAGGAATATGTTCTGAAATCACTATCAGTTTATAGACTTCCTTTCTCTCTCTCTCTCTCTCTCTCTCTCTCTCTCTCACAGTTGAATTGTATTCTATTAGATGAATATGTATATGTCATGGTTTTTTCAACTATTCTGTTTGGATTGCTTATGTTTGCTATTAAAAACAATCCTATAGGGGCACCCAGGTGGTGCAGTTAGTGGAGTCTCAGACTCTTGGTTTCAGGTCAGGACATGATCTCAGGGACCTGGATTCAAACTTTAATCCAACTCCACGCTCAGTATGGAGTCTGCTTGAGATTTTCTCTCCCTCTCCCTCTGCCCCACCACTACTATCTCTAGCTCTCTCTCTCTCCCCCTCTCTAAAATAAATAAATAAATAAATAAATAAATAAATAAATAAATAAATCTTTAGAAAACAAACAACCAATCCATTTTTCCTATGTTGTTTCATATTCATGGAGGTATATATTCAGGATGGATTCCTAGAAGCATTTTTCCTTTGTATACATGGACCACATCTTCTTTATCCATTCATCTTTCAACAGACACTGAAGCTCCTTCCACAATTTGGCTATTGTGGACATTGCTGCTATAAACATTGGGGTGAAAAAAAAAATAAACATTGGGGTGCAGGTGTCCTGCCATTTCACTGGCAAATTGAACACCAATAAAAAATAAATTTATATAAAAAAGAAGCATTTTTCCTTAGTCAAAATGTAAATGCATATGTAATTTTGTTAGATATTATCAAATTCTTGTCCACAGGGGTTTTACCATTTTGCTTTCTTACTAGTAATGTATGAAAATGCATAGAATCCTTTTTACTTCTCGTTTCCAAGATCTTTGTGAAGAATCTCTTTTTTCAGAGTATATCGTATTTACTTTATGTCTCTGAGGCTAAAATTTATTATTTTTCTCACTTTACTATTTCTAGTTCCCAAAAGGTGGTTATAACTTTTTATTTAAAATGTATAAGTCAAAGATATTCTTTAGTCAATGACTTACATTTATAGAGCACATTATACTTTTCAAAATACTTTTATGCACACACATCTTATTTGATCCTCACAGACATGTTTTGAAGTATAGGGCAAGTAAATCAGTTTTACCTTCCAGATGAGGACTGAGAAGAAACATAATTTAATGACTTCTACATACTCAGTTAATGACAATCAAGGGTCTTGTTAGTTCACTGATATCTCTACTAAGTTGTCTCGCCTTTAACTTTCAATTCTAGTGCTTTAATTTATTATATATTAGTGTTACTTATTACATAAAAGTATTAGGCATACAGACTTACTAATTATATTTACTTCACAAGTAGTAGAAATGTGAAAGCTATTAATGAGTTATTTATGTCCATATGTTAAGCTTATTTTGGATATTAAAGCTTAATTCTTTTGAGTTTAGCTTTGAAGTTTACAAACTATAAAGTGCTAATCATGTCTAATAATGTAATTTATTCTGGAAAAATATACCATATTTTAATTCAAAGTAAGATTCAGTTATGTAAGCAGTAACAAGTTAGAATGCAGTGAATTACCTTTTCACATATAAGCAATTAATAGGAATTTGTAAAACTGTAGAAAATCAAATCCAGTGTAGCAAAAATGTAATTGCAAGACTGCATTAAAGTTCAAAGGCTCTCTTTGTACTAAACAATGTCTCTTAGCATTCTCTGAAAAGATAGGGGAAAAAGTTCTCTTTCAAGTATAAAATATTTTGGCCTAAATTTTTAATTAGATTGATTCATCCTTGAGAATGATAATATATATTTATCCTATCAAGTGAGTCGCAAGGAAATATTAAGAATGACATTAACAGACATTATAAATTGAGAATCCTCAAACGGAAGCAATGAAATCAGTAAGTGTAGATATAAACCCTGATTTTGGTCTCTTTTCCATAATGTAAACTCTCTTCCATGAAACACAATCTGTATGTTAAAGATGTCATTTATTTTTGAAGTTGAAAAATAACAAAAAGACTTTAGACCCACATATAAAAGGTACTCTTTTTATCCTTTTCTGAGACATTGACCTGTATACTCATTTAAAAATGAACACCACATCTTTACGTTATTAAATCTTTGTTTTGATCTATTAGTATTCACCAAAGTGCCATTTTATAAAACCTCACACTGAATAGACAAGGCTGGAGGTGACCATCTGCAGCTTTAGAGACTGCGTTTGAATTGATGAAAAGAGCTTTGTGTTTTCATTGCCAAGTTTGATTCTTCCAGTCATTAGGCATTCCCCTCAGATCGCATCAATGAAGCCGTGCTCTCTTACACCCATGTGTTAAATTCTCTTCTCCTCATGGTTTCCTTTGCCAGCTCTACTCAAGAATGACTATTGGGTCTTAGCCACATTCTTCTCACAGCTGTGTTAAAAAAGAGCATCAGAAAGTCTTCCTAAAACCCATATGTGTATCTGGTCAGTTCTCTGTCTTGGGGTCACCTCACATTGTGGTGTGATTATACAGAGATTCATTCTTGTTCTTGAACTGTGCTACTCCCACCACTCTGGGAAAGATTAGGCCCTCCCGTCAGTAGTAGAGAACTTCTTGGAAGACTGATGTGAAATATACATAGCTCAGAAGGCAAACTAATTGAAGGAAGAAGATGTTTCAAGATTTTAATTGATAATATGCTTTTTTTTTTTTTTTTTTTTTACCATTGTGTAGTTTGTCAAATGACAAACGGTAACATAAAGAGAAATAATGTATACTTTTGTATGCTTTTTAGGATATTGCTATATGCATCAAAAGAAAGTCAAATGAGAATGATATCCCAAGGACTATTAGCTTGAATGGTATAAATACCAAAACAATTAAAAAGTTAAAATGATCAAGTTTAGTAAGTTCCAAAATTCTGTTCACCATGTAATTTCTGGAGCCTAACTTTCACTTTTAGTCAGTCTTTACACAGAAACACTTGACAGAATAATTGATAGTAGTGAAACTCTTTTTTTTTTTTATACTTTGGTTAAGAAGTAAAGAAAAAAAATATTTGTTGAGTTGCCCAAGAATATATAACAATATGACAAGGAAGATCACTTCAGCTGCTATTATATACTATATTATTATAGAATGACTTTTTCTTTTTAACTATAAATGATCAAGAATAAAGTTCATGTATGGACAACATTTATGATTTTACCACCAGGGAAAGCTACAGCTTACACTGAAATAAGCAAAATATTTTCTTTCTTTTCTTTTCTTTTCTTTTCTTCTTTTCTTTTCTTTTTTCTTTTCTTCTTTCTTTCTTTCTTTCTTTCTTTCTTTCTTTCTTTCTTTCTTTCTTTCTTTCTTTCTTTCTTTCTTTCTTCTTTCTTTCTTTCTTTTCTTCCTTTCCTTCTTTCTTCCCTCCTTCCTTCCTTCTTCTTTTCTTCTCTTCTCTTCTCTTCTCTTCTCTTCTCTTCTCTTCTCTTCTCTTCTCTTCTCTTCTCTTCTCTTCTCTTCTTTTCTTTTCTTTTCTTTCTTTTTCATTAAATAGGCTCCATGCCCAATGTGGAGATCAATGCAGAGTCCAAATTCAGGACCTTGATATCAACCTGAACTGAGAATCAACTGAGAACTGAGAACTCAAGAATGGGACTCTTAAGAGACTGAGCCACCCAGAAGCCCTGAAAGATTCTTTTATTCTGTATTTTTCAAGGGCCACATGTGCACATGGGCAAATCCCTTAGTGGGGAGAAATAATCAAACATGGAATGTTAGAATCCAAGTAAAACTGTTATTTCTACTTATTCTTGGGTTCAATTTAGTTTTTTTTTAAATTGTATTTTGGGAATAAAACCTATACCTAGTAAGGAAGTATATATCCGATTTTAGTTACGTATATTGAATTTTTATTAAAAGAAAACCAGACTTTGATTTATATAAAAATGGAGACCTTTCTATACTACTAGGGAGATACATCATATTAAATTTTCCATGTGTTTAAGAACAGAAAAAGCAAGGGAGGAAGTTCTGAGTGAGCTGTCAAGTATAATGAGGCTGAGCAACATCCTAGCAGGAATAATGAAAATTTCTTATTGATGAGCACTGGGTAGGTATTATATAAGACTGATGAATCACTGACCTATACCTCTGAAACCAATAATATATTATATGTTAATTAACTGAATTTAAATAAAATGAAAAAATAAAATTTTTACAGTAGCTTCCCTTTTCTCTTCCTGACTACAAAAGTATCCTAAAGTACACTGGTGATTAGTGCAAGTAATTAAGAAAATTAAAATTACTTTATATATCGTATTTTTATCAATTCTAAAACTACTCTCAGATAAGATGGATGAATGAGTTTTCCTGTCTTCATAGAAGTATCTAGAAGCTCTGTAGCCTGTTAAGGGTAAACAGTAAGAAGGTTTTAACTGGAGCTAAGAACAGAATCAAGGGAAAGGGGATCCCTGGGTGGCGCAGCGGTTTAGCGCCTGCCTTTGGCCCAGGGCGCGGTCCTGGAGACCCGGGATCGAATCCCACCTCGGGCTCCCGGTGCATGGAGCCTGCTTCTCCCTCTGCCTGTGTCTCTGCCTCTCTCTCTCTCTCTCTCTTTCTCTCTCTGTGACTACCATAAATAAATAAAAAATTAAAAAAAAAAGACATTTAAGAATCAAGGGAAAGGATGCTTGTCAGATCATATGGCCACTCTAAGGAACTACAATTTCATATAAATGTGTGAAAATCACATTTGAATGTTTCTGAAGCATAAGAACTCCTGTTTTTTTTTTTACCTGTCAAGTTTTGGTTAAAAAGCATATGGTCATTGTTAAGTGGATCCTATAATTCCCCTAAAATAACAGGAACATTATCTCTTTTAATTTTATTTATTTATTTATTTTTTAATGTATGATAGTCACAGAGAGAGACAGAGAGAGGCAGAGACACAGGCAGAGGGAGAGGCAGGCTCCATGCACCGGAAGCCCGATGTGGGATTCAATCCCGGGTCTCCAGGATTGCGCCCTGGGCCAAAGGCAGGCGCTAAACCGCTGCGCCACCCAGGGATCCCACATTATCTCTTTTAATTACTGTAATATTGGGATTAATGAAAAACAATAAAAATTCCTGCATTTTATTTAGTCTTAAACTGAAACAGCATGGATCTCTCCCATATTTTACTCTTCTGTTCTTTTTCTCTCATTCCTTTCCATTGTACTCATCTGAAACATGTTTCATCTATCTTAGTAGGCAGAAATGCATATTAATTAGCTCAACTCTAGATCACCTATTTGAAGATAGGTTCTGAAATGAAGAAGCAGATCGAATGTAAGCAGCTGTGTTGTAATTTAACTTTTTAGTCCCTATTTTCATGTTCTTTATGCTCTTTATGATTCATTCCATAAAGTTAACCATTAAGGGAACTTATCAGAGAAAGTTAAGATTCTTAGTTTTGAGAATTTCTTTTCTTCTTTAGCCTGCATCCTTCACTTTCCATTTCATTTGTCAAGTTCTGGGTTAGACTTCAATTTCAATCATCCTACATTAATCCTTCCCTGGTAGAGAGGAATATCATAGACAACTAACACTATGTTTCTTTTTTGTGTCAAAGTGACACATTCCCTAAAGATAAAGGTGTTATCCCAACTCTTTAGTTTTTATAAAGAAATGAATATAATACATATCTATCAAATGTGAGAGGTATCTCTGTATTTATATATAATAAAAGTAGCTCTAAAGAAATCTACTTTATGTGCTCAATGGATGAGAAAGGTGATCCACTATACAAATATATAATGGAATTAAATTCTTTATAAAATACATACTTATTTGATAGTGTGTAAGAAGACTTGTATTTCATAAGTTAAATACGTATTTAATTTAAAAACATGTGCTATAATTTACAAATCCAGAGTATTAAATTCTTAAACATTTCATGTGCTCAAGAATAAAAATTAGGCATATTAGATGCTGTACATCTTAATGATTACTTAGGAGTCATATGAAGCCATTTTCTACATATAAATAATAATATCTAATTGGATCTAGATTTGGAAGCTGCCTTACAGGGCTGATTGGGAAGTTTATTTGTACATAAACTATCAGGAATAAATTACTTGACTTATTATGTGCTGAGGTATGTATTGTATTTCATAGAGCTTTTAAATCTTAAACAAAAAATAAATTTTGAAGAGCAATTTCCAGAAGTTTTAGGTCCTCCCATTTATTAACAATACTAATAAATCAAAGTGATTTTCAACTTCATATTAATTAATGACCTAAACCTTGTGCTGAGTTGAGAATTTATGAACTTATTCTTTGATTCAATCAACAAGAATTTACAAAGCATTCAGATGTTTGTACTGTTGCTTTGATATTTATAGTCCAACTAAGAATTTATAAAAAAAAATCACAGGTAAAATTGGCAAGAAGCAGAAAAATTTTAGTGAAAAGAAAATACAACTATATAACACCTTTTGTATTAAACTATGTAAGGATATTTTACCACAATTAGTTTTCATTATGGTTCAAATCAGATTCTGGAGCCAGCAGCAAAATTAAAAAGTTTAGTGATATTTTTTGATGAAAACTGTAGGCTTTTTTTTTTTTTTTAAACCAAGAAACTGTAGAAATGCTCTGTTCCCCTTCCCAGCACTCAGAGTCATCTACCCTGTTTTATAATTCAACCTGCAAACAGATTAAGCAGCTGAGTTTGTGGAAAGTATGTTTGCTCTACGCTAAGAACCCTTGTGTGACACTATGGCGACTCCCCTGACACCTCGAAGGGAACTACAGACAGTTCCTCATCAGCAGGGAAACCAGGCTGAGAATTCACAATTTCTTTGTGACCTCAACTTCTTCATAGAAATCAGTATTTGACCAAGAGGCAGGAAAGACTTTTTGTTAGCTTACATGTCCTCCTTCTTCTTCTTCTTCCTTTCTTTCCTGTCAATACCACTCAAAAACTCAGGGTGCCCTATATTTCAAAAGGAAATGTTTTATGCTGATCTTTGGTATTTTCATTATGCAATTAGAAATTAGGACACATGTAAATTTTAAGTATCTGATTTTTTTAAAAGTATGGAAAGAAAGAAAATTTTAGAAAGGGCTATATTCTTTCTTGAAAACATGTTTAAAAGTGCTGAATTTTTGTCCTGTATCTTTTTGTCTGACCTATTTATTATAGTTATAGTTTATGAGGGATTTGAGTCGTATCAGTATAAATCTGGCCCATAGTAAAGATGATATGCAACAAAAGCTACTTTATTGTAATATCTAGAAGCTTCTGAGATCTTCTAACCTTATAAGCCTGGTTGTAAATACTTTCAAGTAATTACGTGTAGCTTAGGTATGTTAAGTATAGTCAAATATATTTTTTAAATCCTTCAGAAAACTTTTGTTCTAGGTTACAAGAACTATAGCTACAGACAGAACGACAGATGGGAAATAAAATCTAGTGTAAAGAACAACTGAATTTAAATCTCCCATGATGATAAAAATATCACTTAATGG
Organism: Canis lupus familiaris; assembly: GCF_011100685.1. NCBI lineage: Eukaryota > Metazoa > Chordata > Mammalia > Carnivora > Canidae > Canis > Canis lupus. The sequence goes on along the minus strand of NC_049229.1, from coordinate 16,166,649 downwards.
ATTTGTGTGTCAGTTTTCTTTTTAATAAATGAAGATTATGGACGGTCCTTGGCAGAATCATTAAGAGAAGTTTCTCTTACAAAGTTACTATGCTCTTAACCTGCTCTTTAGTTCCCTCTACTTCCACATAGCTCACCAAAACTAAGTGCATTCAGGATCAGCTAAAGAGCAACCTAAAACCAAAATGACAATGTATTCTTCTTCCACAAACATATACAATTTAAAAAGAGAAGTACCTTAACCTTGCTTGACACAAGAGAATGGATTTCCACTGGTGAAATTTTAGGCTTTATGTCACCTGGGCCACGAAGCCAGTTTTGGACAATGAAGTCTGGCACTCTTTACACTTTCCCCCTATCAGTGTTTCTGCCTATAAATATTGGTTAGCTTATAGATGCTAATTCTGTATCACTTTCCTTTTTAGGAATACTCCTATAGGCTAAAAAAAATTTAAGAAATTCATTTGACTCTAAAAAATATAAACTTAAAATTCTACAATTATTAGAAATAGTATATAGTCTCTCTCTATTATTACTGAAGATTTAAACTTCATGGATAGGACAAGGGTTAAAAGCTCACTAGAAAGTCAGACACCATAGGAGTAGTGGTCGCAGTGAGAAAGGCGGAGAGCCACAAAGGTCATTCTTTTCTATGAAATTCCTCTACCAGCATTGAGTACTGGGTTGGGACAATTTTTTTTTTTTTTAATCTAGGACCAAAAGTAGACCAGAGTACATTTGAAATTTTCCTGTGTATTCCTGATCTGACCTGCTCTTACTTTATGCTGTTATCCCATCAACCTATTAAATTGTTCTAGTTCATTTGTTTGTGTTTACAGAGTACCTACTTTACAGCAGGCATCTGTGTGAATATTTGGAAGAGGTGTGGATACAAGGATGGAGAGAACACTGTCTATGTCTTAGGAATGCTCAATGAGGAGTAATTTTACAGGGAGTGAAACAGAAACAGATAAACAAAGCAATTATAACACCTAGATCATGAAGACCTGTAACAAAGGTACGGATTAAGTACAATGAAAACAATACAAAAGATAAACATCACAGAGGTAATGTCAAGACTGGACTTTAAGGAGCAACAAAAATTTGGCTAGGTACTAGAGGAAATGGGAAGAATATGCTTTAAGAAGAAGAAATAGCTTGTGTACAGATACTGTGGTTGGGGTCATGGGAGGAAATGATACCAAAAAATGGGAGGCCAGGACAAGCCTCATATATGGTGCTAAGTTGTTTATGCTTTAGTGTGTAGGGGATGACAGCCTCTGAAAGATTTTAAATAGAAAAGTTATATAATCTGATTTCAGTTTTAGAAAAAATTAACTTTGGTGGCAGTGAGGAAGACAAACTTGAGAGCTAGAGGCAGGTAAACTAGTTTTATGATTATTTCAATAGTCTAGATGAGGGATGATGAGGGCCTGAAATAGTGCAATGAGCAAGTGAGGATGGCATAAAGGGAGTCAGATGATTCTTAGGCGGTAGAGAAAACAGAGATTGACAGCAAAGTGAATGTGATGAGTAAGAAAGAGTGAGGGAAGGAGGACAGTGCTGAAACTGCTGAAGACCATCACTGGGAAGGGAGATACAGGAGAATGCTGAGGACTTTAATTTCAGTGGAGGAATTTTTAACAAACATACTATGACAACCACAAAAAAGGGAGTGATATCTAACTTTCTAGGAAGTTGAAAAAGACTTTGTAGAGAAGAATTACTTGAACTAGTCTTGCTAGTCTGATGAGTACAATTATACTAATAATATAATTTATAAAATGCTTATAATAAAGTAACTGGCACCGAATTAGGTATTTTACATGGCATCCAGTTTATTACTCATATCACACCTGCCTGAGGAGGCTGTATTACTGTCTGAAATTTTCAGCTGAGGAACCTTTGCTTCCAAGGGTTAAGTAATTTGTCCCAGATCTCACAGGTGATAAGTAGGAAAGCAGGGATTGAAGTCTAGGTTTGTCTGACTTGGCTATACAGCTTGCCTCTCTCCTCTATGCTGCACTGAATCTCATGGGATGAATGTTTTTTATGGGGTAAAGGGGGAAAAGGCTCCAAGCAGAGGAATACACATATATAAGGTATTTAGTCTTGAAAAGATTGAGCCCTTTTGAAGAATGGGACATTACAGTGTGGGATGAAATGGCAAGAGAAGGAGGGACTATGCGATGTGCATTGTTCTAAAGGCATTACACATTTATCTCACCTAATTCTTATAACATTATGAGGTGGGAGTATTATTATCCATATATTATGATCTGCACTAGCACAGGTTTTAAGATAAAATGTGCAAGTTCATGTACCTCTGCATTTTGAATCCAGATCCTGAGATTTTAAACCACTATGCTATATTATTGAAGACATGTGAGCATCTTTACTTTCTGTTTACCATGATTTTATATTAGTTTTATAATAAAAATATAATTAGAAAAAGGCCACTGAATTTAAAAGTTAGGTACTCTAATTTTTTAGGTAAAAATTACTGGTACTCTTAAAAAAGAACAATTTTGTATAAAAGCTCACCATTGTGTAGTGAGTAGCACAGGAGTGAATCAAATTGAAAGATTTGATAATGAATATAGATCAGTTATTCAAAAAATCTGGTGGTGAAAGGAAAAGGGGAAATGTGCACCTATTTAGTTTATATTGTAATTACTGCCCAGAATACTGACATATTACAAAGGACCTTCAAAAATAATTGCTAAGAACAGTGATTTCAGATTATATGGAGAATACTAATACCATCTAACAAAGTCTTATAAGCTGGTTTCCTGGAAGGTTATCTCTTATATGCAATAAAAAGATTGATGCCCACATTAACTGCAATGAAGGTATACTGCCCAATTGAAGGCAGTTAAAAATAAAATATAGTGAATTGAATGCGAACAAGAAAGCCTCACAGTATTTCCTCTCGGTCTTACTGCTGGAAATTAGAATAAAAGATTCAACATTTAAATTTAAATTTAACATTTAAATAACATAATTGTTTCACTTAAACTCTGTCCATTGATTAGTATCATTCCATTAAAACCTTTTGATCTGTCTGTGGTTAAATGTGAAGAATAGGACAAAATAATAAGTTTTTTCAAAAGGTTAAACTGATTCAACTTAAAGCATTATCTGAAATGATGTTATTTCTACTTCTTGGTATACAAAGTTTTTTTAAAATGATTTCTTACAAAATAATAATAATAGTTGATAAAATCTAAAAAATAAAAGTTGACATTTCCAAAGATTTTACAGAAATTTAATTGGTCTCTGGGGAACAGTTTTAGGGGATTTTAGTCATGTATATAAATTAAAGAATTACATGTAAAGAAAACTCTGAAATTGTAATTATTTGTAGACTTTAAGCAAATAGAGCTAACAGATACTGTCAGAAGTTACTGATTTGTAATTTACAATGAAATGAGACCTACCTATGTATCTTAGTGTTTTTAGAATGTTAATGTATATTGTGAATAATGGGATATGGTTTCCGACTGAACATAAAAATAATCTTTAAACCTACAAAAATTAGAATACTTACCATAAATCATAAATTTCAGGGCATTCTGACTGTAAAGATTTTAATATGCATAATTCGTAATCTGTTTTAAAATGGGTCTTAACTATAGATTTACCTGACTTTGGGCTACCATCCAAAACATAATTTCAGGGACTCGGGTGGCTCAGGAATTGAGCATCTGCCTTCGGCTCAGGGTGTGATCCTGGAGTTCTGGGATCAAGTCCTACACGGGGCTTCCTGCAGGGAGTTTGCTTCTCCCTCTACCTATGTCTCTGCCTCTTTCTCCGTGTCTCTCATGGATAAATAAATAAATAAATCTTAAAAAACAAAAAACCATAGTTTCAGGGATATTGGGTAAATGGTTGAGATGATTTATTGTCAAATAAAAACTAAAGAAGTAAGAAACTTTGAAGTTAGCACTACTTCATACTGTGAGACTGAAAACAAATTAAGGAAAAAGGTAGGAATTGAAGGCAATTAAGTGTATGAATGAGATAATGCTGTTAACAATACATAAAGATGGGATCAGTTAAAATGACAAGTTCCATTCCACTAAAGGTGCCTTAGAAATTCTGCTAGTGTTCAAGTTCCTTAAATTAACAGGTGACGTCTTTGCATGATATGTCCTATGTTAACATTTTGCTAGCTATTGTAAAGACTGATTGATTTTATAGCTTTATTTAAATTTTAACAAAAATGCAAAAATCACTGAAAATAAGCAAATGTAATTATGCACTGTGAAAAGCTGTACTGAATACTTCGGAAGAACAACACATGAAAACTAATTCCACTGGAACAATTCCATGTGCTTCAGATTATAGAGTCACAGATGATCTCAACTCAAGCAGGATTATCACAAAGTTAAATGAGTAAAGTTGATTACTTAACTGCCTCTTCCCCTTGCCAATAACTTTACCTATTACCTATGAAACGATTTTAATAGTATGGATTCCATGAACTAATGAAGATCAGTTAATAAAAAAGTTCATTTGACTCAATCTATTTTTTTCTTAAATCATTAATAGCATGAATATTAAATAATATTTAGTTGTAAAAGAAGTGTTTTTGTTTTGTCTTGTTTCATGCTTTTGAAATAATGTAAGATCATTTTACTTACTTCTGAACTTTGTCATTGGCTGCTTGGGAGGCCTCCATGGCATGCTGAAGCTCTAATTCCATGTTTGCTCGATCTGTCAGAGCTTGCTGTAGTTGGGTAGCCAGTTCCTCATTCTGTTGTTGAGTGATGGAGACAATGTTCTCTCTACTTTTTAAAGCTTCTTCGTAAGTACTAAGTGTATGGTTAAACTGATCCTTCAGGTTTTCTTCTTGGGATAAAGATTTGTGTAAACTGAGAAAAATATAAAAATAAATAATTTAAGCATAAATATGCAGTCTTACTGACAAATAATGTATTTAACAAAAATCCCCAGTAAGAAATACCCATTTCTAAAAATCAATTTAATACTTAAATGGGTAAATAAAAATAACTTTTATATCACAATACTGTTCTTGATAATTATCCTATTTCTCTGCTTCTAGGCTGAAAGCTATCCAGACAAATGATTATTGATGTTACCAAAGCATACATGAAGATGCTGCAAGATGTTAATTTAATTACAACTGTGTAAATACTACATTCAATTTTCTTTAAAAGGAATAGCAGAGAATTGAAAAATAAAGCATCTCTAGGTAAATAAAAGAATATAATATGCTGACTGCAAAGAGGTGAGAAGTAAGAGAATGGGCCTCAGTTTAGTAGAGCCAGGGTTTCTTCAGCTGAGCACTTAACGAGAATGAATGACGGTTGTACGAATACTGATCAGCCCGTACACAGATATATATAAATGAAGTTAAAATCACTAGTCCGACTGCACAGAAATAATATGTATTCAGATATATTTTCTCTTTGCTAATGAATCTCATGCCAAATATATCCACTCATTAAGTCATACAGAGAAATAGCATATAAATTAAGACTAAATGAATGCAGAAGAAAATGCAGACAAATAGAACCCTAAAATGCTAAAGGTCAAATCTTTGATATGTCATTACACCTACCACCTGAGGTTATTTTGAAATGGCACCAAGCACCTCACTCAATTAAATAAAGACATTTTGAAAATATAAATATTTAATAAGGGAAATTTAAAATCCACACAGGAGATGTTCTTTTTTTATTAAATAAAATCATTTCAGTATATGCATACAAAAGAAATGTCGATGGGAGACTTGAAGTAAAACTACCTAACTATATAATACAGATTGATGATGTGAAAGAAAGTAATATAATTCTTAAAGCTTCAAAAAGCTAGTCAGGGAACTTTAGCACTGGCCAAATATCTAGTCTGATACTTTATTTAAAACTGTTTGAACCAAAGTAATTATAAATTTCTTCTTTTTGTTTAAGTAACCTATAGATCTCTCCAGTGTGCTCACTCTGTAGACGATGTCACACAGAAACAAGAAGGACATGAAGCAGGGACAGTTAGCATACCCAAAGAAATCATTTCAAGATTCAAATTAGTTCTTAAGAAGAAAGACTGCTACTAAATTGTGGTCAATTGATTAGTACATAAAAGTAAGAATGGTGTTTAGTGCCATATTTGTAGAGTGCAAAGAAGTATTTTTCTTTACGGTTTTCACCTCGTTGTTTATATAACCCTTATTTCCATGCCTAAAGGCTCCCATTTCTTGTCCATTTTCCTATTCTTCCTATGTTCTTTCACACTTTCTGATTCCTCTTATTCCATGTTCCAGTTTCCTTCAGTTCACTCTTTGTCTATTTGAAAGATCCAAGAAAGAAAGAAAGAAATGAAAAACAAACAAAACAAAAAACCTCTAAAAAGACAAATCTATTTATATTCTTTACATATAAAAGATTATTATGTACATCTTGTTAATTATATTTTTAATTACACAGAGTGCACCAATCTGAAGTATTCAGCTTGACAAAATGTAAAGAACGAAATATGTAACAAACCAAGATTCCCCGTGTTCCCTCTCAGTTAATTCCCCTTTTCTAAAGCAATCACTTATTCAACTTCTATTAAGATTAATATTGCCTGTTTTTGAACTTTTTGTCTGCCTCATCCTATTGTTGCAGATAGTTCATTGTTTTTTATTGCTATTTTATTATTTATAAATTGCTATATACAATTTACTTAATTATTCCACTATTGTTGCTATTAATATTCTTGTTATGTTATCTTTTGATGGACCTAAGTAATCATTTCCCCCTCGCCCCACTTTATTGAGATATAATTGACATAAGTACTCCTTCTGAAGTAGAATTGCTCTACAGGGTGTACCTTCAGATTAAGTAGATGCTGCACAGAGTTTCCCAAAGTGGTCCTACCAATTTATACTCCCACCAGCAATATATGGGCATTTCAATTGCTCTACACTCTTCCTTAGAGTATTTTCCCTGCTGGTCTCTAAGTTATAGCCATTCTATTAGGGGTGCAGTGCAATTTCACTCTCTTAATACTGTCTTGATGAATGTAAGTTTTTAATTTCAGTGAAGTCTAGTTAATCATTGTTTCTTTAATGGCAGTGCTTTTTGTGTCTTATTTTAAAAGTATCTTAGCCTAACCATTCCATTATATTTTATTGTTACGTATATGGTCTCATTTAAAGTTCACAGTAGTAGGCAGCTTCATTTGGGAATTCTGCATTTGTTGATGATGTCCATAACACCCACTATTCAGTATACTCTAATGAGTTAAGTATTAAGAATTAATGATTCAGTTTTCAAAATATCATCTTTATTAAAATCATGGTATCCCAATTTAATTCTCTTATCATTCATCACTTCCTATTCTTTTATCTTTTAAATTTTTTCAAATTTATATATATTTTTCTTTTTAACAATGTTTTTATTTTCTACTTTTTAAAAAAGATTATATTTATTTATTTGACAGAGAGAGAGAGCATGCACAAGCAGGGAGACTGGCAGGCTGAAGGAGAAGCAGATTCCCTGCTGAGCAAGAAGCAGGACACGGGGCTCCATCCCAGGACCCGGGGATTATGACCTGAGCCAATAGCAGACACTTAACTAACTGAGCTATCCAGGCGCCGCTCATTTTTCTCTCAGATGGACCTGTGACTGGGATCCTTTACTCTAAGCTCAAAAAGCTATTCATCATTCAAAATGCCTTGGAAACCTTTAAATTCCAATCAAGACTTTCTCAAACAGAAGCAGTAGCTGGAATGGTCTTTTAAAACAATAAATTAGATAATGTCATTTAAAATCCTGCAATAGCATCTTATGGTACTCAGAATAAATTTCTAAAAATAATAATAATAAATTGCCTATTTTAACTCAGTAAACCTCACAACAACTTATGAGAGCCCTATCAATATTAGTTGTTTTTTTACAGATGAAGAAATTGAAACAGAGGGAAGTAATTTAATTAACCTCTCACATCTAACAGAACCAGAATCTCAACCCACAGTCTTCTTGAGCTGAAACATGAAATACTCCTTCATGGTCATGAGCCATGAAGCCATGTATCATCTGTTCTCTCCTCCTCATCATCTTTTAGTCATTCAGCTTTTTTCATCAAGCTTTTTCCTGTTTGAGGTATTTGTAATGTTACTCTCTCTTCTCCTGACAAACTTTTACTTACCCATTTGGTCTCAGCATGATCACTGCTTTCTCAGATAAACCTTTTATGACTCTTCCATCTAAATTTTGCTGTTGCTTCTTTGTTATTCTGTCTTGATGACCCTACTCTTTTTCTTCTTAGAACTTAATATTTCATTTTGTGATCTACTGCCCAATTCCAACATACTAATACTCTATTTACAAAGGGCAATTCTTTAAAAAATGGGAACACATTCCTTAATAACTTCAATAAATTAAAATGCTTATATTCCTAAGGAAACTTTCTTATAGGAGTAAAGATGAAGTAGACGGGAAAGAGTCCTATCATATATAAATCTATGCCATTTATAGCATATTTTTGTTTTAGTGCTGTTTTTTTCCCTCAGAGTGTTCTTCCCCAGGGCTGCATTGTTTAGTTTTTTTCATAGAGTCAAATCACATTTAACCTCTTTTCAAAGTTATTGATTTTCAGGTGCATTTTTAGCATGGCAGCAGCATTACAATTTATTGGTCTTAAATGATGTTGTATTGGAAAATATTTGAAATTAAGTAAGAATGAATGATAAAACGATACATAAGATCACTCTCAGGAATTCCAAAACATGTAGCTCACACAATATTGACCAAGAATAGTAACTATTTTGGTTTATCATGAAATTGATGAGGTAATATCATACACAAAGTTTCCATTCACTCTTACAGTTTTCAAATTATGTAATTCCTTATTTAAGTTTTGTTCTTTGAATAGGAAGTGACATTTTGAAAATATTTTTAGTTGGTAATCTTTCATATTATTATAATTCCAATCCATATCAAATGAGAGCATAAATTGCCTCTTATGCTGTTCACCACATTTGAGTCCAACAGCAGGCCAGTATCAAAAATACCCTTTCATGGGCACTGTCCTCCTAAGCAGCATGTAACAGATTTCCTTTCTGGAGTGGTTTCTGCCTTCAATTCCCTGAAGTCTATGGTCCTGAGTATTTTTCTAGTCCCTGACTGCACTGCCTCAGCTTAAAGTATCTTGGAATTATTGAGCTTATGACTCTGATGTTTTGCTTGCAGATATCTCTGTTCTCCTCAGTTTATCTGCTTTCCTGCTTGCTGAACTCTCTCTCAATTGTAATGTCACACATGGATTCAGCTTATTCTTGCAACTAGTACTTTTCCATTTATACCAAGTGTTGATGTTACTTTTCCTGGCTTCCTCTTTTGTCTCCATGATCAAGTATTACTTAAGTCCTTCATGAGTCACTTTACTCATCATCCTACAGTATGCAGTTACTCTTCTGCTCATGCTTCATTTATGTACAGTAATTGCTCAATCAAAAGTGTTTTATATATGTTGGTTTAATTGGATAAATATTTTTGAATTAACAATTAAGAGGTGCAAACCACAGTGCAAACCAACAGTTCTTACCTAAGAGTAATTTTGTGCCTCAGGATACATTTGGAACATCTGGAGACATTTCTGGTTGTCAAAACTCAAGGAGGGAGTACTACTAGCATTTAGTGGGTAGAGGCCAGAGATGCTGCTAAGCATCTTCCATTGCAGAGGACAGTCTAATGTGTCAAAAGTGCAAAACTTGGTGTACATGAAAAGATGATGGCTTTGGACTTTGAAGAGGTAGATTCATATTTCAGTCCTGTCTTTCACTTTGTATGGCCCTAGGAAAATACCCTACCCCTTTGAGTATTAATTTCATTAACTCAAGAACAATGAGAAAAATCTCATGGAGTTCACATGAGAACAGAATGAGGTGATCTAGTTATGTGAAAAATATCTAGCACAATACTTGGTAAAGAATGGGCATTTATCTATGGATAATTCTTAAAAGAAATAATTTATTTCTAATTAACTTTGTATGAAATCTTATACAATACTCAGACATTTTACAAATACTTTGATGAAAAACAACTGCCTGTTTCTACAGGTTTTTCATGAATTGGGAAAAATAAACTAGTTTTCCTAACCTTTATCACTTACTGATAACATTCTTAAATCATTCTGGGAAAAAAAAAGAGAGAGAGGCAGGTTTGGCTTGTTTTACTGAATTAAAATAAATAAAGACAAAGCAAGTATGAAACGCAGAAGTATGTGCTACCTTGTCCTAAGTACATTTTCTGAGAGGATAGTGTCTGTGTTTACTTCCCAGTTTACTGTATCAATTAATTTGATCTGAATTTCTGACCTATGTGATTTGCCTTCTCTCTGAAGAACTTCTTTTAACATTTCCTGCAAGATAGGTGTACTGGTGAAAAATTCCTTTTTTTTTGTTGTTGTTGTTTTTTTTTTGTTTATCTGATAAAGTTTTTCTTTCTCCTTTACTTTTGAAGAATAACTTTACAGGATATCAAATTCTAGGTCAATGTACCAAATTTTAGTCTGACATTCAAGGTGCTCCAAAATTCTCTACTTTTCTTTTCAGACTTCGTCCTATCTACTCTTATCAAAATGTTTTATTCTAGCCAAATGGAAATATAAACTGTTCTTTGAAAGTGCTGTCACACTTCACTTTGCATTATTGCTCACATTGTTGCCTTCACTTGGAAAAATCCCTTCACTACAGAAAAATCCCTGGTGCCTTTACCTACTTTCCCACAATGGTAATATTTTATAAAATTATAGTATAAGAACACCACCAAGATACTGACATTGATACAGTCAAGATAAAAAAGTTACATCATCACAATGATCCCTGTTGTTTCCCCCAGTACTCCTTCTCCTCCTTAAAACCTAACCATTAATCTGTTTCCCATTTCAATAATGCTGTTTCAAGAATGTTTTATAAACGGAAAGATTGCTTTTGGGACTTTTTTTATTCAGTATAATTTTCTGGAGATTCATCCAGGTTGCTGCACGTATCAATAATTAGTGGTGTTTTTTGAGGAAATGGTCCATTACTTACTTCTAAGTTGTGCCATTTTTAGGCATATAGAGTTGTTAATAGTAATCTTTATTTCTATACCTGTAAAGTCTATATATACGCTGTTTCATTTCTGATATTGGTAAAGTGTCTTTTTCTCCTTTTAATGCTTCTTTCTGTTCTTTATCATTTCTTCTTTCTGCTTGTTTTGCATTTATTTTTCTCTTCTCTTTCTAGATTATTGAAGTAGGGGCTTAGATTGTTGATTTAATATATTTTCCTTAATGCATTCAGTGCTATAAATTTCCTCTCAGCACTGCTTTAGCTGTGTCCCACAAATTTTGCTGTGTTGTGTTTTTATTTTCACTCACTTCCACGTATTTTAAAAAATTTCCCTTGAGAATTCTTCTTAGACTCCTGGATTATTTAGAAATGTGTTGTTTAGTTTTCAAGTGTTTGGAGATTTGTCTGTTATTTTCCTGTTACTAATATTTGTTCTGATTCTACTATGGTGGAAATGCATGCACTGTATGATTTCAGTTCTTTTAACTCAATTGAGGTTTATTTTATGACTTAGAATATGATCTATCTTGGTTTATGTTTTGTGAGCATTTAAGAAAAATAATATCCTGCTGCTGTGTGGAATGTCTAAAATTGTTGATTAGATCCTGGTAGTTGATGGTCATATTGAATTCTTCTTTATCCCTGGGTTTTCTTTTTGTCTAGTGAGAGGAAGGTGTTGAAATCTCCAAATTGTAACTGTGGACTTGTCAATTTCTCTTTTCAGTTCCATCTATTTTGCTTCATATATTTTTAGTCCTCTTATTTGGTATAAACACATTTCAGATTGCTATGTCTTTTTGGTAAACTCTTTTTTAAAAATAACTTAATGCCCCTCCCTGATAAATGTTTTTGTTTTAAAGTCTACTTATAAGATACCAGTATAGCCATTCTTGCTTGCATTTGATTCATGTTTTTATGGTTTATCTTCTGTTCTCTTATTTAATAACTTTATTCATTTTTTTTTTTGTAGCCAGCTTAAGAGTGGGGCCATAATAAATAAATAAATAAATAAATAAATAAATAAATAAATAAATAAATATTATGAAGGGGAGAGAGAGGGGGAGAGGTAAGGACAAAGTGACAGGGAGAGAGAGAATCTTCAGCAGGCTCCACGCCCAGCACAGAGCCCAATGTGGGCTCACAATCCTGAGATCATGACTTAAGCTGAAATTAAAGAGGTGGATGTTGAACTGAGACATCCATGTGCCCCATGGGCCATAATTTTTAACCTTCTCTGTCAATCTTTGTCTGTTGTTATATTTGGACCATTAATATGTAAGTTGGGGCTTAAGCCTACCATTTTATTTTCTGTTTGTTGTCTCTGAGATTTTATTGTTGTTCTTTGTTTTCTCTCTCCTGCTTCCCTGTAGGCTACTTGAACATATTTTGAAATTCCATTGTTAGAGATCTATGATGTCTTTTAGCGTACCTCTAGGTATATTATTATGCATACATAAGTTGTTACAGTGTATTGATGTCATTATTTTGCCAGCTCCAGTAGAATACAGACACTTTTCGGCTGTGAACAGTCCTTTGCCTTCCCTTATTTATAATTATTTTAAATATATCCTCTACATACATTTAGAACCAAATCAGAGATGGTTATAATTTTTCCTTCAACCATCAAACATATTTGAAAACTCAAAGGGCCTATTATATATTTTCAATTTGCTCAGTGTTTTTCTTTCCTTCCTGACATCCCAAGGTTTGTTCTTTTATCATGTTCTTTCTTTTTACATAACTTCCATTAGCCATTTTTGTAGGATAGACCTCATGACAAAGTCTCTTAGTTTTCCTTCATCTGAGAATATCTTGATTTCTGCCTTTTTTTTTTTTTTTGAGCCAATATGTAGCTTGAGCTCATGACTCTGAGATCAAGATCTGAGCCAAGATCAAGAGTTTGATGCTTAATGACTTGAGTCACCCAGGTGCCCTGATTTCTGCCTTTATTTATTTATTTAAGATTTATTTATTTGAGAGAGAGAAAATCTGCACGCATGTGGGAGGGGGTGCAAAGAGACAATCTTCAAGCAGAATTCCCACTAAGCGTGGATCCCCACACAGGTTCCATCCCATGACCTGAGCCAAAACTGAGTCTGACACTCAATCGACTAAGCCATCCAGGCAAACCCCGTCTTTATATTTGAAGTATATTTTACTGGATCTATAATTCTGCCTTGACAATTCTTTTCTTCCAGCCCTTGAAAAATATTGTGCCACTTTTTTGTCCTCTATAATTTCTTTTTTTAATTTTTATAAAAATATTTTATTTATTTATTCATGAGAAACACAGAGAGAGGCAGAGACATTGGCAGAGGGAGAAGCAGGCTCCATTCAGGGAGCCCGATGTAGGACTCGATCCTAAGACTCCAGGATCCTTTTGCCTGAGCCAAAGGCAGATACTTAACCACTGAGCCACCCAGGTGTCCCCTGTCCTCTATAATTTCTGATTAGATACCTGCTGTAATGTGTTTGGTTTTTCCCCTATAGGCAAGGTATTTTTCTCCAGCTGCTTTCAAGATTATTTCTCTTTAATTTTCAGTAGTTTAATTATGGTGTGTCTTGGTATATATTTATTTGAGTTTCCCTGTTTAAAGTTCCCTCAGTTTCCTTTACGTTTATGTCTCTTGCCACATTTGGACAATTTTCAGTCATTATTTCCTTGCATACGTTTTCAGCTCTGTCCTTTCTTTTCTCCTTTTTCCTTCCATGGAAGACTCCAATGACACAAATGTTTAGTCTTTTATTACAGTTTGTAGGTCCCTGAGGCTCTGACTTTTTTTTTCAGTCTATGTTTCTGCTCTTCAGATTAAATCATTTTTATTGTTCTATCTTCCAGTCACATTCTTTTATGTCCTCTGAATCCTGCTCTTGAGCCCATTCATTGGGCTTTACATTTCAGTCACTGTCTTTCTCAGTTTAAGATTTTCATTTGAAAAACAAAATTTCTATTTGTTTCATTACATTTTCTACTTCTTTCATCTTAAAAAGCAGAATTCTTTTTATTAAATTTGAAGGAATACTTTTTCTTTTCTTTCTTTTTAAATATTTTATTTATTTATTCATGAGAGACATAGAGAGAGAGAGAGAGAGGCAGAAACACAGGCAGACGGGGAAGCAGGCTCCATGCATGGAGCCCGACGTGGGACTCGATCCCAGGTCTCCAGGATCATGCCCTGGACTGAAGGCGGGGATAAACCGCTGAGCCACTGGGGCTGCCCAGGAATACTTTTTCATTTCACTTCAATCACTGTTGCTTTCCATAGTTTTAGTGATGCTTATAACAACACATTGATTTGTCATATGATAAAGTTTAAGATGTGTTTTGTTGCCTATGTTTTGTATGGGGTATATAAATATGAGTAGTTTTGTCAGCATAGTTCCCTACTATTTTGCTTATCAGGTCACTAAATTCATGAAGCATATAATTCACTCTTGGATAATCAGGTATCAATCCTACTATATCAATTTTAAGAACTCTTTAAAATATTTAATTATTAAATATAATATACTATTTAATTATTAAGTATATCATACTTAATTGATAAGTATGGGATTCTGTTTATAATATACTCAAAAATTAAATATTTTAAAGAAATTCTCAAGTTTTATTGAGAAACAACTGACATATATCACTGTTTGAACTTAAGGTATACAGCATGATGGGTTGATTTATATATATTGCGAAATGATTAGCAAAATAGGTTCAACTAATATCCATCTTCTCATATGGATACAATAAAAAAGAAAAGAAAGAAGAAAAGAACAAAGGACAAAAGATTTCTCCTTGTGATGAGAACTCTTAGGATGTACTCTCTTTAAAACTTTCCTGTATATTCTACACCATGTTAGCTACAACCATTATGTTGTACATTACATCCCTAAGTACTTAGAAATGGAAGTTTGTGCTATTTAGGCCATCTTCTTTCAACTCCCTCTTTGTTGTCCTCTGCTTCTAGTAACCACAAATCTGATCTCTTCTTCTATACATTATTTTTAAGATTCTACACTTAATTGAGATCATATGGTATTTGTTTTTCCCTGACTTATTTCACATAGCATAATGCTTTTAAGGTTGAACAAGTTGTCACAAATGGTAAGATTTCCTTTTTCTTTTTTTTCTTTTTCCTTTTCTTTAATATTCATCTATCTATATATGTATATACCACAACTTCTTTATCTTTTGATTCATAATGGACTCAGGTGTTTCCATGCCTCAGCTATTATAAATGATGCTGCTATGAATATGAGGATGCATATATCTTTTCAAGTTAATGTTTTCACTTCCTTTGGATATATTTTTAGAAGTGGAGTTGCTGGATTATATGGTAGCCTTCATTTTAATCTTCTGAGGAACTTCCATACTGTTTTTTGTAGTGGCGGTACTAATTTATAATTCCACCAACAGTGCATAAGCGTTCTCTTTTCTCCACATCTACACTAGCATTTGTTATCTCTTGCTTTTTGATGATGCCTATTCTAACAAGCCTGAGGTGGTATATCACTATGGTTTTAATTTGCATTTCCCTAATGACTAGTGATGTTGAGTATCTTTTAATGTACCTGTTTGCCTTTCATATATCTTCTTTGGAAAAATGTCTATTCAGATCTTCTGCCCATTTTTTAATTAGATTTTTTTTTTTTTGCTGTCAAGTTGTATGAGCACTTTATATATTTTGAATACTAACCCATTATCAGATAGATGGTTGCAAATATTCTTTCCCATTCTATAGGTTGTCTTTTCACTTTGTTGACTGTTTCGTTTGCTGTTCAGACACTTTTTTGTTTTGAGTAGTCCACCTTGTTTATTTAAATTTTGTTGCTTGTGCTTTAGGTATCACATCCAAAAAATCATTACCAAGATCCACATCAAGGGGCTTTGTTCCTTATGTTTTCTTCTGAGATTCATAGTTTCAAGTCTTACAGTTAAGCCTTTAATCCATTTCAAGTTAATGTTTGTGAGTACTGTAAGATAGGGTCCAATTTCATTCTTTTACATGTAAATATCCAATTATTGTAGCACTATTCCTTGACAAAACTATTATTTCTCCGTTGAGTATTCTTGGGTTTATTTCTGGGATCTTGATTCTGTTCTATTGGTTTATTTGTCTGTTTTTATGCCAGTACCATACTGTTTTGATGACTACAGCTTTATGGTTTAGCTTGAAATCAGGAAGTGTGATACTTTCTCTTTTGTTGTTCTCAGGATTTCTTTGCCTATTCAGGGTCTTCTGTAGTTCCATATACATTTTGGGTTCCATATACATATTTTATCTACTTCTGTAGAAAAAAATGATATTATAATCTTGATAGAGAAGGCACTGAAGATACTTTTGGTAGTACTAACACAAATGGTTGTTGGTAGTATTGAAATGTTAACAATATTAGTTCTTCCCATCCATGGATATGGGATACCTTTCCGTTTGTGTCTTGTTTGATTTCTTTTATCAATGTCTTATGTTTTCCACATAAAGATCTTACAGTTCCAAGGTTAACTTAAAGTATATTATTGTTTTTGATACTATTGATAATGGGATTGATTTTTCATTTTATTTTAAATAACTTTTATTTAAATTCTAGTTAACATGTATATATTATTAGTTTCAGGGGTAGAAATCAGTGATTCTTTTTTTTTTAAGATTTTATTTATTTATTAGAGACAGAGAGAGAGAGAGAGGCAGAGACACAGGCAGAGGGAGAAGCAGGATCCATACAGGGAGCCTGATGTGGGACTCGATCCTGGGTCTCCAGGATCACACCCTGGGCTGAAGGCGGTGCTAAACCACTAAGCCACCGGGGCTGCCCAGAAATCAGTGATTCATCAGTTCCATGAAATACTCAGTGCTCATTACCTCAAGTGCCCTCCTTTGTGCCCATCATCCACTTATCCTATCCCCCCCCACCTATTCCCCTCCAGCAACTCTCAGTCTGTTCCCTATAGTTAGTCTCTTATGGTTTGCCTCCCTCTGCTTTCTTCTTATTTTATTTTTCCTTCCTTTTCCCTATGTTCATTTGTTTTGGTTCTTAAATTCCACATATGAGTGAAATCATATGGTATTTGCTTTTCTCTAACCGGCTTATTTTGCTTAGCATAATATAGTCTAGTTCCATCCACGTCTTTGCAAATGGTAAGATTTCATTCTTTTAGATGGTGGAGTAATATTCCATTGTATATATACACCGGACCTTCTTTCTCCATTCAACTGTTGAAGGACATCTGGGCTTTTTCCATATTTTAGCTATTGTGGACATTACTGCTATAAACATTGGGGTGCATATGCCCACCTGAATCACTATTTTTATATCCTTTGGATAAATACCTAGTAGTGCAATTGCTGGGTCATAGGGAGTTCTATTTTTAACTTTTTGAGAAACCTCCATACTGTTTTCCAGAGTGGCTGCACCAGTTTGCATTCCCACCAACAGTTTAAGAGGGTTCCCCTTTCTCTGCATCCTCATCAACGTCTGTTGTTTCATGAGCTATTAATTTTAGCCATGCTGACAGGTGTGAGGTGGTATCTCATTGTGGCTTTGATTTGTATTTCCCTGAGGATGAGTGATGTAGAGCATTTTTTCATGTGTCTGTTGGCCATTTGTCTTCTTTAGAGAAATGTCTGTTCATGTTGTCTACCCATTTCTTGACTGGATTTCTGTGTTTATTGAGTATTGAGTTTGGTAAATTCTTTATAGATTTTGGATACTAACCCTTTATCTGATATGCCATTTGTGAATATCTTCTCCCATTCTGCAGGCTGCCTTTTAGTTTTGTAGATTGTTTCCTTTCCTGTGCAAAAGCTTTTTATCCTGATGAAGTCCCAATAGTTCATTTCTACTTTTGTTTCCCTTGCTTCTGGAGACATGTCTAGCAAGAAATTGCAGTGGTCAATGTCAAAGAGGTTGCTGTCTGTGTTCTCCTTTAGGATTTGGATAGATTCCTGTTTCACATTTAGATCTTTCATCCATTTTGAAATTATTTTGCTGTATGGTGTAAGAAAGTGGTCCGCTTCATTCTTCTGTGTATGGCAGAATTTTCTCAACACTATTGGTTGAAGATACTTTTTTCCATTGGATATTCTTTCCTGCTTTGTCCAAATTAGTTGACCATAGAGTTGTGGGTCTATTTCTGCGATCTCTATTCTGTTCCACTGATCTGAGTTTGTGCCAGTACCTTACTGTCTTGATGATTACAACTTTGTAATACAGTTTGATGTCTGGAACTGTGATGCCTCCATCTTTGGTTTTCTTTTTCAGAATTGCTTTGGCTATTCAAGGTCTTCTGTGGTTCTATACAAATTTTAGAATTGTTTGCGCCAGCTCTGTGAAAAATGCTGCTGTTATTTTGATAAGGATTGCACTGAATGTGTAGGTTGCTTTCGGTAGTATAGACATTTTAATAATATTTGTTCTTCTAATCCATGAGCATGGAATGTTTTTCCATTTCTTTGTGTCTTCCTCAATTGCTTTCATAAATATTCTACAGTTTTCAGAGTACAGATATTTTACCTCTTTCATTAGGTTTATTCCTAGGTATTTTATGTTTTTGGTGCAACTGTAAACAGGATCAATTCCTCACTTTATCTTTCTGCTACTTCACTGCTGGTGTATAGAAATGCAACAGACTTCTGTGCATTGATTTTATATCCTACATCTTTGCCGAATTCCTGTATCACTCTATTTTGATGGAATGTTTCGGGGTTTGTACATATAGCATTGTGTCGTCTGAAGAGTGAACGTTTGACTTCTTTGCTAATTTGGATGCTTTTTATTTCTTTTTATTGTCTGATTGCTGAGGCTAGGACTTCCAGTACTATGCTGAACAACAGTGGTGAGAGTGGACAGCCCTGTCATGTTCCTGACCTTAGGGGTAAAGCTCTCAGGTTTCCCCATTGAGGATGACATTAGCTGTTGGTCGTTTATATATGGACTTTATGATGTTGAGGTATGTTCCATCTATTGCTACTTTCTTGAGGGTTTTTACCAAGAATGGATGCTGTATTTTGTCAAATACTTTTCCTGCATCTATTGAGATGATCATATAGTTGTTGTCCTTTCTTTTATTAATGTAGTATGTCAGGTTGATTGATTTGTGGGTATTGAGCCACCCTTGTAGCCCAGGAATAAAACCTACTTGGTTGTGGTGAATAATCCTTTTAATGTACTGGATCCAATTAGCTAGTATCTTGTTGAGAATTTTTCTATCTATCTTCATCAGGGATATCAATCTGTAATTCTCCTTTTTAGTGGGGTGTTTGGTTATGGGTGGAATTGATATTTAAATTTCTTTTTCAGAAATTTTTGTTGTTATTGTATAGAAGTGTTACTGATTTTTTTGTATGTTATTTCATATCCTGCAACTTTACTGAATTCATAGATTAGATCTAACAGTTTTTGGCTGAGTCTTTAGGATTTTCTATATATAAAATCATGTCTTCTGCAAATAGAGATAATAATACTTCTTCCTTTCCAATTCTGGTATCTTTTATTTCTTTTTCTTGCCTGATTGTTCTAGGTAGGACTTCCAGTATTATGCTGAATAGAGGTGGTGAGAGTGGACACCCTTGTCTGATTCCTGATTTTAGAGGAAAAGCTTCTATTTTTTTTTACCACTACTCACGATGTTAGCTGTTGGCTTGTCATATATGACGTTTACTACATTGATATATATTCCTTCTATGCCTAATTTGTCATAAGTCTCTTTATGAATAGATGTTGAATGTTGTCTGATGCTTTTTCTGTGTCTACTGAGATGACCATGTGACTCTATTCTTTCTTTTTTTTAAAAAAAATTTTATTTATTTATTCATGAGAGAGACACACACACACACAGACAGAAAGAGAGAGATAGGGAGGCAGAGACACAGGCAGATGGAGAAGCAGGCTCCCTGCAGGGAGCCTGACATGGGACACGATCCTGGGTCTCCAGGATCACGTCCTGGGCTGAAGGCAGCACTAAACTGCTGAGCCACCAGCACTGCCCTCTATGTCTTTTTTTTTAAAGCTACCTTTCAGAAAAACTAATTCCACCTTTTCATTTTTAATATATGCTCATTATTTACAAATTAAATTTTTTCCCATTTTTGAAAAATTTTATTTTTTTTGCAGTGCCATGGATAGAGGTAGAGAGTATTATGCTAAGTGAGATAAGTCAGATAAAGACAAATATCATATGGTTTCACTTATATCTGGATTTTAAGAAACAAAACACATGTGCAAAGGGTAAAAAGAGAGGCAAACGAAGAAACAGATTCTTAACTATAGAGAACAAACTGATGGATACCAGGGGAGAGGTGGGTGGGGGAATCGGTTAAATAAGTAATGGGGATTAAGGCGTGTACCTGTTGTGAGGAGCACTGGGTGTTGTATGGGGGTGCTGACACTATATATTGTACATCTGAAACCAATATTACACTGTATGTTAACTAACTGAAATCTATGTCTTTTGATTGGAGAATTTAATGTTTATGCTTAGGTAATCTTGATAGGTAAAGACTTACAATTGCCATTTTGTTAATTGTTTTCTGGTTGCTTTGTAGACCCACTGCTCTTTCTTTCTTGCTATCTTTTATCTGTGTTTTGATGTCTTTTTATACTAGTATGCTTTGACTAGTATGCTGTGTTCATATGATTATTTTCTTTATTCCATTCCATTCTATTCCATTTTATTCATGTGATGCATCAAGATTTTTCCTTGTGGCTGCCCTGAGGCTTACATGAAATATCTTAAATTTGTAAAATCCTCTTTTAAACTGATAACTTCAGTAGAATTTGTATACACTTTAATTCCTTTCATCCTCACATTTTAGGCTACTGCTATCATAATTTATACTTTTTTTAACACTGTGTAACAGATTCTTGTATTTATGATTACTTTTTCTTTTTTTAACTTTTAAATTAGAATTGTGAGTTATGCACCACTATTACCATATTGCAGAATCTATATGTTTATCATTATCAGTGAGATAAATGATATCATTTTTGTGTTTTTATGAAGCTAATTAGCATTCTTTTATTTCCACTCAAAGAATTCCATTTTGCATTTAAAAAAAATCTTATTTATTTATTCATGAGAGACACACAGAGAGAGAGAGACAGAGACATAGGCAGAGGGAGAAGCAGATTCCCTGCGGGGAGCCCCCCCCGACCCCAGGGCCCTGGGATCACTCCCTGAGCCAAAGGCAGACACTCAACCACTGAGCCACCCAGGTGCTCCCTTTCTGCGTTTCTTGTAAGGTAAGTAATGGACCTGATAATGAACTCTTTTGTCTTTTGTTTGGGAAAGTCTTTATGCTTCCTTTGTTTTTGAAGCACAGTGTATAGAATTCTTTTCAATTCAAGTTATAGAATTCTTGGTTGACAGGTATTTTCTGCCAGTATTTTGAATATGGCATCCCATTTTCTCCTGGTCAGAGAAGTTTCTGTTGAGAAATCCACTGAGAGTCTTATTGGGGTTCCTTTATATGAAACTTCTTTCTTTTCTCTTGATGTTCTTAAAATTCTTTGTCTTTGACTTTTGACAGTTCAATTATGTGTCTCAATGTAGCTCAATTTAGGTGCAACCTAGTTAGGATACTTTAGATCCTCATGGATCTGGATGTCCATTTCTTTCCCCAGGTTCAGGAAGTTTTCAGATATTATTGCTCTAAATATAATTTGTCTCTTTTTCTTCTTCTGAATTTCCCATAATGTGAATATTTTTCTTTCATTATATCCCATGATTTACTTCATTCCTTTCTTTCTTTTTTTTTTTTTTCCTCCTTTTTGCTCCTCTGACTGGGTAATATCCAATGTCCTGTTTTCCAGGTCACTGATTTGTTGTTCTTCATGGCTGAATCTACTTGTGAAACTCTTTATTGAATTCTTCAGTTCAGTTATTATATTTTTCATTTCCCTATAGCCGTATGTCATTCAGAATTAAGGCCTATTATACCAGAGCATAAGCTGATTTCCTCAAAAATAAGCAAGGGAAGTCAACTATTATTTGCTTGAAGATGCCTTAGCAAGTTAATTGATAACTGGAAATCCCAAAGTATATGGAGATTCAACCACACACCTCTAAATAATACATGAGTCAAAGATGATGTCTCAGAAAATTGTGAACAATATTTTGAACTAAATGAAAATGGAAATACAACTTATTAAAGCTTGTGGGATACAGGAAAAATAGTGCTTAGAGAAAAAATATATGTAGCACTGAATACATATGTCAGAAAAGAAAAAGATCTTAAATCAGTAACACAGGCTTCTACCTTAGGAAATTAGACCAAGAAGAGTAAATGTAAACTTAAGCAGAAGAAAAGAACTACAATGTAGAGCAGAGATGAATAAAATTGAAAACCGGAAATCAAGAGAGAAGATCATTCAAATCAAAAGCTGATTCCTTGAGAACAGCAATGTATTAGTTTCCCAGGACTGCCATAAGAAATTACCATAAATTGTTGGCTTAAAAAAAACAGAAGTTCGGGACGCCTGGGTGGCTCAGTGGTTGAGCATCTGCCTTTGGCTCACGGAGTGATCCTGGAGTCCTGGGATCGAGTTCCGTATCGGGCTCCCTGCATGGAGCCTGGTTCTTCCTCTGCCTATGTCTCTGCCTCTCTCTCTGTGCCTCTGATGAATAAATAGATAAAATCTTAAAAAAAAAAAAAAAACCCACAAAAACAAAACAAAAAACCCAGGGAAGTTTATTCTCCTATTCTGGAGACCAGAAGTTTGAAGTCAAGGTGTCGTCAGCAGGACCACACTCTTTCCAGAGGCTCTAAGGGAAATTTCTTCCCTTGCCTACTCGAGCTTCTGGCGGCTTTAGGTATTCCTTTGCTTATGGCTATATCACTCTGATCTCTTCACAAGGCTTTCTCCTCCATATGTCTCTCTCACAACTCCCTCTGCTACTCTCTGGTAAGCAGACATGTGATGTATTTAGGACCACCCTGATAATCCAGAATAAGTTCCCCCTTTCGAGTGCATTAACTTAATCACATCAAAAATTCTAAGGTAACACTAAAAAATTCAAGTGATCTAATGTATCTTTGGGGGGTCCATTTTTGGCTTTCTGCAATCAATAAAATTGATAAATCTCTAACCTGCTAAGAAAATAAAAAGAGAAGAATACAAGTTATTAATATCAGAAATGAAAGAGGATCATCACTACTGACCTCAAGGACATTAAAAATATAAAAAATGTTATGAACAATTCTAGGTCCACAAATTTAGGAACTAGATGAAATGGACCAAATTCTTTGCAAGATACAGACTACCAAAACTCACACAAGGAGAAATAATCTGAATAAGTCTTTATCTGTTAAAGAAATAGAATCAATAATCAAAACGTTCCAAAAAAGAAAGGACCACATCCAGATAGATTAAAAAACATTTAAAGAGGAAATAATACCATTTCTCTATAATCTCTTCCGGAAGTAAAAGCTGAGGAAACATTTCCTAGCTCAATCAATCAGGCCAACATTTATGCTAAAACCAGATAAAGACATTACACAAAAGGAAAGTTTAAAGACTAGTATCTCTCATAAATATACATGTAAAAATCCTTAACAAAATATTAGCAAATCAAACCTGACAAAATAGATAAAGAATTATGCAGTACAACTAGTGGGATTTATTTCAGGTATGCAAGACTGGTTCAACATTCAAAAATTAAATGTAATCTGTCACAAAACAGTCTAAAAAGAAAAATCATTTGATCATATAAATAAATGCAGAAGATGAATCTGACTAAATCTAAATTCATGATAAAAACTCTCAGCAAACTATGAATAGAGAATAAACTGCTCAACTTGATATAGAACATGCACAAAAAAACTTAGGGCTAACATCATACTTAATGGTGAGAAATTAGATGTTTTCCCCTAAAGATCAAGACCAGGCAAAGATTTCTCCTCTTCTTACTTCTATTTGACACAATACTGGAAGTCTAAGCTAACATAATAAGACAAGAAAAGGAAATAAAAGGTATATAGATTATGAAGTAAGAAATAAAACTGTCTTTGTTTAGACAGAACATGATTATCTATGTAAAAAAAAAAATCTCAAAGACTTAACAAAAACAAACCAAAAACACCATGAAACTCCTGGAACTAAGGAGCAAGGGTGCAGGGTACAGATTAATATAAAGTCAATTGCTTTCCTACATAGTATCAGTGAATAATTTCAGTTTAAAATTAAAACACGATACCATCCCTGCCCCCAGTGAAATATTTAAGTCTAACAAAATTTGTATAGGATCTTATGATGAGAATTCTGATGAAAGAAATCAAAGACAGCCTACATAAATGGAGAAATATTCCATGTGCATGGATAAAAAGACTCAATATTGTTAAGATGTTAATTCTTACCAGCTTCATCTATAGATTCAATGAAATTCCAATAAAAATCCTAGCAAACTATTTTGTAGATACTAATAAACTGATGCTAAAGTTTATATGGAGAGACAAAAAATCCAGAACAGTCAAGTCAATATAAGAGAATAAAATCAGAGGACTGACTCTGCCCAACTGCAAGACTTACTATAAAGTTACAGCAATTAAGACAGCACTATTTTGGTAAAAGAATAGACAAATAGATCAATGGAAGAGAACAGAGAACCCTGAAATAGACCCACACAAATACAGTCATTCAACTGATCTTTGACAAAGGAACAAAAGGCAATTCAATGGACAAAGGACAGCTTCTTTCCCTCTCAACAAATGGCACTAGAACTGGATATCCATATGAGAAAAAAAGTGAATTTAGACAGTATTTACACCTTTCACAGAAAGTAATTAAAATCGATCATATGCTAAAGAGTAAGGCACAAAACTATATAACTTCTCGAGGATAACATAGAAGAAAATTGAGTTGACTTTGGGTTTGGTATTGAGTTTTAGATATATAACACCAAAAACATGATCCATGAAAAAAGCAGATGTTAGACCTTATTAAAGTTAAAAATTGTGTCCTGCAAGACACACTGTTAAGAGAATGAAAAGATAATGCACAGACTGAGAGAAAATCCCTGCAAACACATGATCTGATAAAGGACTAGTATGTAAAATATACAAAGAACTCCTAAAACTCAACAATAAAAAAACAGACCATTCAAAAAATGGACAAAAATTTTAAATAGCTATCTCACCTAAGAAGAAATACAGATGGTGAATAAACATAGAAGAAGATGCTCAACATTATATAACATCAGGGATTTGCAAATTAAAACATGCAATATAATTATATACATATTGGAATGGTTAACTCCAAAAAAAGTAACAATACCAAATTCTGATGTGGATATAGACCAGCAGGAACTCTCATTTATTACAGGTGGAAATACAAAATGATACAACCACTTTGAAAGACAATTTAGCAGTTTCTTACAAAGCTAAACATAATCTTACCATATGATCTAGTAATTGTGCTCCTAAGTACTTATCTTATAGCAATAAGAACCTATGTCTACATAAAAACCTGCATGTGAATGTTTATAGCTTTATACATAATTTCCCCAACTGGAAGCAACCAAGTCACCTTTCAATACAAGAATATATAAATAAACTGTGGTATATTCATATAAGGGAATACTATTTATTGATAAAAAACAAGCTATCAAGCCATAAAAATCTATGGAGGAACCTTAAATGCGTATTATGTGGTGCGAGAAACCAGTCTGAAAGAAGCCAATCTGGAAGGCTATATGCTGTAAGATTCCAACTATATGACATTATAGAAAAGGCAAAAACTAGAGATAGTAAAAGGATTGAACATGCACAAAAAAACATGTTGCCAAGGGTCCAGAGAGAGGTGGACAGGGGTGAAAGACAAGACACTTGGGTTTTTATAAGTGCTGTGAAATTATACTGTATGATGCTGTTACAGTAAATACATGACATTTTGCGTTTTTAAAAATCCATAAAACTGTACAATTCAAAAAGCGAAACTTAATGTAAACTATGGACTTTAGGTAATAACAAATTATCAGCATAGTGTCATTAATTATAACAAATGTTCCACAGCAATACAAGACACTAATGGGGAAACTGTGTGTGTATAAGGAGGGATATGGGAACTCTATTATTTGCTCGATTTTATTGTAAATCTAAACTGTTCTAATAAAGTCTATTAATTATCATCTGTCCACACCCAACACACACACACACACACACACGCACACACACACACACCAGGAATGAAGACTGGTTAAGATTGGTTCAGTAGGAATTAAAAGTGACATGAGATACAAAGAAACAAGGGCAAGCATGTCCAGCAATGGTATAATGTCCATATCAGACCTAATTATACCTAAATTTGGCTCTGTATGTAATAATTTATAAGTGATAAATTAAAGCACCTCTACGGGAGGAGGGCTTATCAGGGAGGGTAAACCTTAACTATGATCAGGTATCATTATATTTATGTAGCCACTAGATAACGACCTGTTAAAATGGCACAGAAGAAATCTCTATACAATGTTGAAGAGCGGATTCCATTATCCCTAGATATAAGTGATATCACAATGCTGAGGCCTAGTTAAATCCCAGGTATTACTTGTCATCCTAATTTTATGGAGATGGGGTATCCCCATCTAAGAACTGTCAAAAAGGAAGAGCATTATCTACATAAGGATCAGTTCTGGAGAAAAAGATTTTTGAGGACCTCAGCACACACTCTAACTAGATAGTTTCTTATCTGGGTGAGAAGATAAGAAAATGGGTGAGAAGTTTGCTCAACTATTGAAAACTACGTCCCATGCCATCTTCATGAATAAATGATTATGTTAAAAATGTAAACACAGCAAATAACCACCAACTGCTCTTACACAGGATACATATTTTTCTATTAATGATTCTAATTAACTCCCTAAAAAAGTTAGTCAAGGACTATTAAGCATATAGTTGTATTTTACATTATATAATAAAGCTTAGGAGAGATGCCTGGGTGGCTCAGTGGTTGAGCTTCCGCCTTCTGCTCAGGGCATGATCCTGGAATCCGGGATCAAGTCCCACTTCAGGCTCGCTGCAGGGAGCCTGCCTCTCCCTCTGCCTGTGCCTCTGCCTTTCTCTCTGTGCCTTTCATGAATAAATAAACAAAATCTTAAAGAAAGAAAAAGCTTAGGAGACGGACTGATGCTGATCTTAGATATAAAGTCTAAAAAAACTCATTTCACAAGGCTACTGCAAATGCAAGCTGCTTGATACATAGCTGTTGTTGAACAGCTATTTGGTTAGTTGAAGTGCTGAATGTAGGGTTCAGTCAGTACATGTATACTGGAGGCATATGTTTTGTTTTACTTATGGAGGGGCTGGATTGTGATGCCCCAGGCACTGCTTCCTTTCAGATGCGGAGAAGAACACACACAAAGGCCCCATAAGAGAAAGGATGGCTGAGGAGCCAGATGAAGCCCAGTTCCGCTAGCATTAATGTTCCAAGACCAGTGAAATAGTGGTTGGGATCAGATCACATTGGGCCTTTGTGTTCTTTGTCCTGAGAAAAATGAGAAGTTACTGAAAGATTTTAAAGAGGGGGCAAGAAGATCTGCCTTTTTTAAAAACTGCTCTGGCTAGGGGGTGTTTTGTGTGTCTCTATTACCTGATGTGACAAACAGCCTCTAGAGAGGTAAGACTCACTTTACTACTCCTCTGAGTGGGCCAGCTCTGGAATTTCAAGAAAACGTGGAACTACACTGAGACTCAAATCTAGGAAATACAATAAAGTTTTAGAACTCACTTTTTATTTACTTGGGCCAGGTATGCTACTTATGATTTTTTGTTTTATTTTCTACTAAGAGACTATTTTTAAAGATGTATTTATTTATTTGAGAGAGAGAGAAAGCCTGAGTGAGCATGAGTGGCAGTGGGGGGAGCTGAGAGAGAGGAAATGGGTGAGAATCTTAAGCAGACTGCCAGCTGAGTGGGGAGCCGGCCGTGGGACTGGATCTCAGACCCTGAGATCATGACCTCAGTAGAAATGAAGAGTCAGATACAACCAACTGAGCCACCAGGCACTCCTCTAAGAGATTCTAACTCACTAAGTTCAAAAGATATTCAGTCTTATTTGAAAGATGGGATTTCTCTTGGGCTTTCATTACCTGTGATTGCTGTCTGCACCTTCTCAACTTCTATTCAAGGCTCTGCAATCTGCCTACTCTAGAAGTGCTTCAACAATCTTGTTAAATAAATGTAAAAGATATTTTTTCAATCTTTATCTTTTTTGACCTATTTAAAGCCAATTTTTCCTGGAGATGCTTTCCATGAAAATAGAGTTCTGGTTTTCTGTTTTAATAAAAGTATTTCTTGATGCTACTCAATCTCCTTTGGGGGCTTCTTTTCCTTTACCCAATTTGCACTGTTGGTATCTTCTCTTCCCAGCTGACCCACTCTACTTGATTATAACTCACTCCCATATAGCTTCACTTAATTGTCTATATAGTTTCTTTATAGCTTAGATTTCTATCCTGAGCACCATATCTACATAACCACCTAGTACAGACACCCCCACTTGACCATCCTACAGATCTCTACAACTCAGTATGTCTGAATAATAATCATAATAATCTCATAATCTCATGTTATGCTTTCTCCATATCAGCCCTTTCTCTTTCTCTCTCCTCCCTGGGTACCACTATCTACTCTGTTCAAACCTAAATCCTATGCATCATCCTTGACATCTATCTCTTTCATCATAGGATCTAATCGATTCTTTTGGTTTCAACTTAAAACCTCCCTTGCACCTTTCTACTTCTTTCTAACCTCATTACCATTATCTTTTTTTAAAAGACTTTATTTATTCATGAGAAACAGAGAGAGGGAGAGAGAGAGGCAGAGACACAGGCAGAGGGAGAAGCAGGCTCCATGCAGGGAGCCTGACGTGGGACTCGATCCCAGGTCTCCAGGATCAGGCCCTGGGCAGCACTAAACTGCTGAACCACCCGGCTGCCCTCATTACCATTATCTTAATTAAGAGTGCTGGCTATTATTTTCTTAAGTGGATTATGTGATAGTCTTTTCACATGTTCCTTGCCATGAGTGAGTTTTCTAAAGCACAAATATAAGTATATCACTATCTGGATTAATTCTCTTTAGAGAATTTCTGCTTGTAGCAGAAAGTCAAAATTCCTTAAATATCATTCACAAAGCTCTTCATGGCTCTCTTTTCATCTCATCTATATCCACCTATTTGCCTCTATACTGCAGCTAGGATGAGGAACTTTCCTCTAGAACTTTCCTCTAGAATACTGATGCTATCCTCTTTTACTTAACTTACTCCCATTCATCCTTTAGGTCTCAGCTTGGAATGAGTTTCTCCAAGAACTGTGACTTGTCTAGATTAGGTAGTCCTCTCCTGTGCTCCCACCCACAGTATTCTGACCTTTCAACCGGATAGAAGTTAAGCAATTGTTCTTGTTTCACCATTTGATCCCTAGTGCCTAGAAAGGGCTTTAATAAATATTTGTGGAATTGATTAATTAATTACTGGTTCCTTAATCCTGCTTCATGTGGCTTTTAACTTTTTTCCATTTTAACGGCTGACTAGAGCCTTTGTGATTGGTTTGTGCCCTGCAGAATATAAGCTATGGATATCTAGTACTGGTCTGTAGGTAACAAATGCAGCTTACAGGTTGACTGCTTTGTGAACACTAAGAGTAATAAAAAGCCTAAGATTTAAAACGGAGATGAAGAAAAGAACAGGAAGGGAAAATAATTTCCATGAGTTATTCTATTCTGGAGGGGGATTTTAAATGGACTCTCATTAGCATAGCATCCTTGTGGATTTCAGCAGTTTTTTCCTGGAATACTAGCAACAAGTGCTACTGGAGGACCCTCTGGTGGCTGAGGGAACATCTGCTTATAGTGAAATAATCCTTGACATTTATTCAATAACCATTTATTGAGCAACTCTATATAATTATATATAGAGAGTCATGTAAGCAGTAAATGCTTGGGGCTACAACAATGACCAAACCAGGTAAAATGTCTGATCTTTTCAAGATTTTGCTCACCATTTTATCTTTAGTGTCCAGAATAGGTGCTTACTAAGTACGTGAATAAACAGATTAGTGTTTCTTCAGGCCTGCTTCTAATCTAAACATTCTGTACTTCCTTACATCTTGATGGCCTTCCATTTGAATCTGGTACTGCATGGCAGATCTGTAGATAAGGAAGGAGGGCTGTGATACCATTCTCCTGGGGGTAACCTCTACATCGTTCGTATTTTCTTTTATTCCTTGATTCTAAAATCATTCTACCATAATTTAGTCTAATCAACAATAAATGTTAACTTGTGAAATTTAAAGTAGTTCTCTACATAATAATAGAGTTCTGAATAATAACATTTTATCATAATTTTATTGATGATTTTGGCTATGGTTAATTATAGGGAAATTTATTCACATGTACCAGGATGATTCCTTCATTTTAGCAAATTATACATGAGCTTCTATACAGTTTATTGGAAAAGAAATCAATTTGCTATTTATTTTGTAATTTGTTTCAGTTTTCTCTGTACAATATGTGAAAATTGAAAACTTGAATAAAATAAGCCCAAGCTTCTATCAGACTGCTTTATCTACATGTTTTAGGGACTATAAAGATAAAAGTAAGATTGTTTCTTTAAGAGCTAAAGTACTCAGTGAAGCATTCATTCAGGTTTCTTCAAAAGGGAATACTTGGTATATCAGCAGTCTGATAACACTACAACATGCCTTATATCACATATACAAGGCATCAGAATTCTTTTTAAAAAACGTAGCTAATAATCAGGATGAACGTCACTTACTTTTGTTTTGGTCTCCAGGGAATATTGTTTACTTTGCTTTAAAATTTATGTGAGTCATTTTGGTTATATGCCTTTTTTAATTAGCTTGAAGGAAGCAATCACTGGGGAGAAAGCGGAAATCAATTCTGATCCGATATTGATAGCTACTGTGCTGTAAATGGTGTGTCCTTTCTAATTAAATGTAAACATGTTCAGTTCTAAAGTCCAGCAGCAATGACAACAGTCACTAGGAAAGATTGCCTAAGTACTGCTCAACTGATTTGCCTGGCCTTTATTTCTTTCATAGCTGTGCTTGCGCAATCATTGCTGGGGTGAATGCTGGTTGCAACTGACTTTCTTTAGGTCATCTTCAGAGAAAAGATTTGACAAGAATGTAGAGTGCTCTGTAATACCCAAAGTTACTCATTAACTATGTCCTTCTGATAACTAATCAATGGCATTGCAGAGAGTCAGATTTGTTGCACTAAACTGCCCCCCTGCCCAAAGCCAAGTCTTGGTAAATATTTAATGGCAGTAAAGGTGTTTTGCTAGTTATCCAACTGATATGTAAAAGGACTCTTAAAAGCAACTTTATCTTGCCTTCCCTTCCATCCATAATTTGCTCAGTAATATAGTGTGTAGGTGTAAAAGCATTTAGATTTCATTTTATTGAGTATCTTGCTTAAAAAGGCCAAATGAGAATTAATAATAAAAAATGCTCATTTTAATCAGTACTGTGTCACTTAAACATAACCGGGAAAAACAAACCACCAAACTTCTCTCCTTGGTAAAATGCCAACTCAAAGCATTAAACAACCCAGCCCCTTTCATGTTACTGAACACTACACCAGACTTGTTCAAAACTCGTTGTACAGCTGCCGTCACAAGGAAATATTATAAAGTTTCTGTTGTTACAGAGTTGCCACATGCTCTGTAAAAATCAGAAGACATGGATTTTTGCTTTCATTCAATACAGTAAAGATTGGGTTTTACATTTTTACCTTTTCAATTATCTATCAAGTTTTAGGCCCCTTGTAACTATACTGTACTCTTCGCTAGGCAGCAAAAAGTGACAGCTTTATTTTTTAAATAAGGAAGAAATCTCTTCAGAATTAAGTTTTATTAGAATACTTGATAATTCCTACGATCTTTCTAGAAATGAGGCTTATTTCTTTACACGCCCACTTACTTAAATTTCACTCATTTCAGGTAACGCATCTCTTTTTTACTTTGGCATGTATTTCAGTCTAGAAATTTAATGCTAAATCCTGACTTATGAAGTATGAATTTTAATAGCCTAACTATAGAAAAGCACAAATTATTTTCCTAAGTATCAAATAAGAGCTAGTGACTTAAAGCACTGTACTGAATTAATGATCCTTTAAGATGCATTCTATATCAAAAGGGTTAAAACTAAAAAAAAAAAAAAAAAAAAGAATGTCAGAGTTAAAAAGGTTAAAGTTAGGTTTTCAGAATGGAAAAATATTACAAATGTTCCAGACTTGAGGTGGAAACAGTGGATTCTGCAATTTTGGGACAATCTGTTTATTTTACTTTGTGGTGGTCTGAAAGGAATGTGTTTATATATATTTTGCCCGACATAGCTGCTATGTGGAAAAAGAAAATAGTCCCCTACTCTCAGTGACATATGAAGTTATTTTTTAAGATAATATAATTGTCCAATTGGTATGAAGACAAGGCTTCTAAATTTTTCTTAAAATCTTCTCTAGGAGTTAGTTAATAATATGCTATACACTTTCAGAGAGAAAGGTATCATAATATCAAAAGGAGTTTTTTGTTTTCAAAGATTTTATTTATCTATTCTGAGAGACAGGGAGGCAGAGATATAGATAGAGAGAGAAGCAGGCTCCCCACAGGGAGGCCGATGCAGGACTTGATCCCAGGACCCAGGAATCACAATGACTTGAGCTGAAGGCAGACACTCAACCGCTAAGCCACCCAGGTGCCCTTCTAAAGGAGTTTGATGTTGTACATTGCTGATTTTGATATGTCAAAGTTTGGAAGGGTGGCATAGAACATGTATGTTTCAAATTAGTATTTCTGTTTTATGTCTTGACAAAATGCCTATCCATATTGATATTGATCTTTGAAATGTTATGTGACATATTATTTCCTTACTTCTCAAATTTTGGTCAGGGACCCAGGTCAGATCAGAACTAGGGACAGGTTAGCAGGTACATGTCTGGGGTCTCAATTTAAAATGGTCACAAGGGGGGGGTGCCTGAAGTGTCTGCCTTCAGCTCAAGTTATAATCTCAGGGTTGTAGATCAAGCCCTACCTTGGGCTCCCTGCCCAGCAGGGAGTTTGCTTCTCCCTCTCCTTTTACCCCTCCCCTCTCCTGCTCATGGTCGCTCTCAGTCTCTCTCTCAAATAAATAAATAAATAAAATCTTAAAAAAGTGTTCACAAAAATTAAAAAAATCAAAGTGTTCACAAAAACCTCACTGAAATAAATTTAAAATGTGTTAGTTAACTCATGTGCATAGGTTGCCAGTTACTCATGCAAATGGAAAAATGTAAATTGGATGTACTATTGCTGAAACACATGGTGCTTCAACTGTAAATTTAAGATATCTTTTTTCTGGTTCTGATACACAACTGCATATTATAATACACAATGACAAATTGCATCAACTATATTTTACCAGCCAGCTAGCTTCTGAAACCAAACAATATGTGGTGTTGTGCCAAAGGTGATTTAGTTCTAAACCATTTAATATGTATCTTCAGAAACTGTCTAGTTTGGAAAATTGAGAAAGACAAGCATAAGAAGCTATGGGAGTGTACAATAGGGGCACCAAATTCAGATCGAGTAAGGGATGGGAGGTAGGGGAGCTTCTTGGAAGACACGGTGTGTAAGCTGAGTCTTGAAAAAGGGTACGAGTTGCTCAAATAGGGATAAATAGTGTTCCAGTTAAAGAAGGTCGTGTGCATCAGCATGGAAATCTGAGGAAAGCATCACTGAAAATATCTGACAAATTATGAGCTTGCAAATATGGCTAGTACTAAACAGAGAGCTGCAGGTTTTGTAAAGTGGGGAAGGAAGAGGAGACTTTCTTAAGAGGGAAAGAGTGTGTTCTCCGACTTCCAAATGTTTTCTGACACAGAGAGAGAATAGTCATTGCTCTGATTGCTGGGAAGCCAGTGTGTGGAAACTCTTGGGTGTGGGTGAGAACATGCTTGTTTTTACCATCATCATTCATTCATTCAGCAAATGTTCACAGAACACTTACTTTTTGCCAGATCATCTAGGCACTAGGGATAGAAAACTGAATGAAGCAGACCAAGATCCCTACCCTTGCAGACCTTTGAGAAAATGAAGTTTATCTAGCTTTTAGCAAAGACCTACCTGGCAGGTAGGCATTCTATCCTCTATATCAAAACCTCCAGATCTGAATTCTCTGGTTTTTATAACTAATACTTTATTTCAAATTTTATATTATCATGATGAATCCTTTTTTGATATTATATCTGGAATAAATATTGATCTAATATATTCCCTTAAGGAGTAAAGATAAATCTGAATATTATGTAAATACCAAAAAGAATATTAGCTATAATTTTTAAGAACCAGTCAATTGTAAAAATAATTCCTTAAAGGTAGTCTGCAAAGTGAGTTATCATAAATCTAACGTTTGCTTTTCAAAAGATTTGATACTCTTATGAAAAAAAAATTAGGATGAACTGAAATATTCTGATATTAAGAAAAGGTCTGAAACATAAATACTAGATTTTGTAGTACTTCAATATCTCTATCTACATTCTAGTGATCACTGCCTAGAAGAGGTTGACTTTTGAGAGTGACAAATACAACTACTAGATCTCTCTGAAGCAAGGAAATCATCAAAACAAACAAACCAACCCAATCCAACAAACTAACAGCTAAATGATATAGCCGGGAAATTTTTATTGTCTTTATAACCCAATATTTAGCTAGCTTTGGATTGAAATAGTGGATTGGACAAGATGATACTGCTGCTGAGCTTACTATAAGAAAGAACGTTAGGCTCCTTCCAATAAGCACAAATGTATTTTCTTTATCTGAAATAGTCATAGCTGCAACATGCTTGTTTTTCATTTAATAGGCTCCCATTATGGGTATGTATAGAATTTATCCATAAGACAAGTACAAACATGTTCCAACTATAATTTGTTCTTCACTTGGTGACTTTACTATGGGTAAATATCACTTACCTATACATAGTTAGGTTGAGGATTAGGCATCTGATCTTGTTTGCTACTCAAGAAGACATGTGCTAATTGAGGGCAGCCTTGGTGGCCCAGTGGTTTAGCGCCGCCTTCAGCCCTGGGTGTGATCCTGGAGACCCAGGATGGAGTCCCATGTCGGGCTCTCTGCATGGAGCCTGCTTCTCCTTCTGCCTGTGTCTCTGCCTCTCTCCCTCCCCCCTCCCTCTCTCTCTCTCTCTTTCTCTCTCTCTCTCTGTGTCATGAATAAATAAATAAAATCTTTTTAAAAAAGGAAGATATGTGCTAATTAAAAAACTATCAGGGGGATCCCTGGGTGGCGCGGCGGTTTAGCGCCTGCCTTTGGCCCAGGGCGCAATTCTGGAGACCCGGAATCGAGTCCCACGACGGGCTCCCGGTGCATGAGCCTGCTTCTCCCTCTGCCTGTGTCTCTGCTTCTCTCTCTCTCTGTGACTATCATAAATAAATAAGTAAAAATTAAAAAAAAATAAAGAAGCCAAAGAAGCACAAATTTATATATAAAAAAAAAAACTATCAAGTAGGAAAAAAAATTTAAAAAAAGACTGATTTGGATGGATAAAGAACTGAAAGCTGGTCTTCAGTTTATTTTATTGTTTGTTCCTGCTATGGTTATAATGAATTCACAAATAAAAAGCTACCAATATTAAGGTCTTGTAGAGGAAACCTATATTTTTGCCTACATAATATTAATGAGACAGGGCTTCTGCAATAATGTTGTTAGCATATAATGTTTTTGTTATTTACTGAAATACATTGCAAAATGGAAAATAACAAATAATTTATTTCAATAAAAAATGCCAAACATTGGAAAAATCCAATATGATAAACATGAATTGACCAAGTTTGAGCTATTAAGACCATTGATATCACAATGACATACATTTTAAAAATTAATAACACATGGTTTTCATGAATAAGAGAATTTCTAAAAGTGCATAATTATTGTCATTTTTTATGACAATGAAAAAAAACTGTCAAGAGATAACAATAAAGCACAGTAAACCTTTTGTTTTCCTAGAAGAGATGTTGTCTTTTTCCTAACATTCTAAATGGAATAATGAATCAAAAATATTTATCAACTACCTCCCATGTGCCCAGTATTGAGAGAAATAAGAGAAGCGTAAGACTTACTCTATAATTAACACTTGACAATATTTCTCACATGAATTTATATATAGATACTTCTTCCACATGGCTCTCATATTACAACACAGAACTCTTATACTTTCATCTGTTTTTATGTTAGGACATTTCTGTTATCACTGTCAGCAACAGGATCGTGAGCGGTGATTGAGAGATGAAAAGAATGTGAGGTTTGTGGTCAAAGGACCTGTGCTCTTCCATTTACTATGACTTCGGGCAAATTACTTACTGAATTTCAGATTCCTCAATTGTCAGAGAGATAACATTGCTTACTTCACACAGTTGTTACGAGGATCAACTTAGATTATTATTATGAAAGAACTCTGCCAAAAGTAAAGCTTTATGTAAGTATTAGCTAACACCATCACGGTTCCTTCTGTGGTGGATCACCCAGGTCGTATGCGAAGGGAAAGGTGGGAGGCCCACATCAAGGTTGGAAAGACACCTGGCTCCAGAGAAGGCCAAACCTGGGAAGCATCCAGAAGCCTATAATGGAGTAGGAATAAAGAACTGGAGCTACGAACACAGTTCAGGTCAGGAAGCACGCGCACAGAGTCATAAAGGTAGGCAGCAGATAGAACATAAGGTTCCATGGGTCAGAGAATATTCATACTGAGGCAACTGTATGACCTAGTATGGAAATATCTTCTGTTATTTAGTCTAGGTCATGGCTAACTAGATCTATTTTGCAGATTGTGATAAATGGCTGTTGAAAAAAACCTCTCTTGATTTTAACAGAGTTTGGTTGGATCTCCTTAAAAATAGTAGGATCCCTTAGGTCATACATACATGAAAAAAAAAATCAGATTTCGGCCTCCGTGACAAACTCAGATCTTGAATTTGGGGGAGAGGAAAAGAAAGTGATGATATTGAGCAATAGGAGTTTTTACAAATGAATAATTCTTACTAAATGGTGTAGACAATATCAATAAATAAGAGATAAAACTTATATGCAAAAACTACTATATTTGGTTAGAACACAATTCTAATTCCATCCTTGACACTAACAAGCCATATTACCTCTGCTAATCCTGTTTAACTATTTTATGTCTGATTCAAAATCTGTAGAAAGTAATAAAAATGATGCCTACTGTTTTATTGATTACAGCCACTCATTTGGGCACTTTATGGATATTATATCTAATCGGACAATAACCCTGAAAGGTAGTTATTGTTTCCATTATATAAATGAGGAAATGGAAGCTAAAGAGGTTAATTTATTGAAGCAAGTAAATGGTTGAGCTAGGATTCTAACCATAATATATCTTCTTCCAAAAATTGTATCATTTTTGTATTATAAAATATTATTTTCTCAGAACTTTTTTAGCCTTAAAATTTTATAAGACCAATGTTTAAT
Organism: Canis lupus familiaris; assembly: GCF_011100685.1. NCBI lineage: Eukaryota > Metazoa > Chordata > Mammalia > Carnivora > Canidae > Canis > Canis lupus. The sequence goes on along the minus strand of NC_049229.1, from coordinate 16,129,104 downwards.
CAGCACAATGAATACAAGTTCACATTCTAAATTCCATTATAGAGTATATCAGAGATCAGTTACGGGATCCTAAGAAAACCACTAGGCATCTTCCTGTTTCACTTTTAAAACCATTTTTATGAAGATAATAATTCATGCTATTAATGATCACGTAAGAGGTGTGAAATAAAAAGTGCTTATAACCTTAATTAGGAAGATACAAAGAATAAGGATAATAATATTATAATTGCCTATCACATATCTAAGAAAGCTTTAGTGACTTCTTAAAATAAAAAAAAAATAGTTCTAATGCTCTATGCATGACTTAATAATAAAGATTATCAGATGGGACCTGAAGGAAATTTCTTCCATTGGTAAATAAAGCGCATATGCTAACATCATTCATTTTCCAATCCATTACTGCTACTTCTTAATACCACCGCCTGGTTTCTGAAAGGCAATTTCTTAGAAGGTCGTTTAACCAAAAATACCCAAGGAATAAAGCTTAAGTAAGAAAGAATGAACATCCTGCTACTTGACATTAATCACATTAACTCAGAGTGCCTAACAGACAGCTACGACATTACTCCCAACTGGAAGACACTGAAATTAAAGTATATGGCTTTAAAGTTAATAGGAGTTGCACAAGTGAAATACTGTACATCAATTTGAGAGTATGCCCCTGAGTTACTGTTCATGGATAGCACCATTCCTCTGTTTAATCAAGAGTTAAAGCATGTGCAGTAATTCCCTATTTTCACAATATTCTGACAATAAAGATAACAACTATGAGAACAGTTTTAGCTGGCTAAACCAGATGTACTGGTTTTGTTAATAAAAAATTCATGACAATTAATGAAATGGATCTATTAAGACAGTCCCCCAAAGTAGTACAGCTGCCCCACCTACAAATGAACTTCTCATGACCTATATTATTCAGAAAGAACTGTAGTAACTTGCTCTAAAAACTGTTACATATAAAAGGTTCAAAACCAAATCAAAGCATTACTCAGAAGCTGGCAAGATAATTCAAGTGAAGAATGCTTGATATGGCCACCTTTAATCATGTTTTCATTTGCTGTGCATATTCATAAGACTATTTCTGTAATTTAGGCTTTTCTAGTATATTAAATTTTAATAAATGCAAATCTACATTTAAGAATCATTTTAAGATATTAATAATAGTTGGCTGAGTTCCAGAGTTCACACTTTGTTACTCTGGCTTCACTGAAGACCCACTATTGAGTAGCCATATCTCTTTCTTTTCATCTCAAGTTCTCAGTGCTCAAGTGCTAGGCAAAGAGAATCAACAAATCAACTTTGAGGTTCATAAGGATTTGTTTCATATGCTTTGACAAGACAAATACAACTCAGCAGAACATGTATTTTGTACAGTTTTCTCCTTAAAAATAATCTTTTGCTTTACCTAAGTCATGCTTTGATTTTCAAGATATGCTGGATATAAATTCTTTTTCTAACATATATACATTTTAACATATAGGTATACATATTCTTTCATTAAACAAACCCATGCCTATCAAGGGAGATAGTTAACTCCATTTCCATATACAAAAATCAGAGTTTACACAGCAAAGCTCATTACTCAAAAATGACAGACCCGAATAAAAAGGCTGGTGAATGTGTTACCCATGATGAGGACATGAAAAACATGATAGACAATCTTTCCTAAACCAAAACACCTCACCATATTTTTTTTTTTCACCTCACCATATTTAAGTCTATCTTTGAGTAAGGAAACAAATTATTAAAATAAAATATCAAATATATACCAGCAGAAGAAAAAGTGGCTCCTAAGACACTTGCTTATCAGGCTATGATAGTAACATTTCACAAATGTCTATACCATGTGCAAGATACTGTAGATAATGTATGGAGATAAATGAGATATTGTCAAAAAGCTTAAATTTAGTAGGAGGTGGCACAAGTGAATATTTATAAGTGTTGTGACAAAGTGCAGGGTACAATGGTAATATGTATGAAGCAGCTGGTTTTACCCTGGGGAAGTGGTGTCAAGAACTCCAGAGAAAACATCCATCTTGATGACTAATTATGTTGTGTGGAATTTAGAAACAAAAACTTTTAGAGTAGTTTGAGTAAGGAAACAAATCAGTATTCTTATTTAAAAACTGTAATTTTACAACTGAATTAATTTGGAAGATATAGATGTAAATCCATTTTATGAATTCATTTTATATATTAGGTACAAGCCTTCTTAATAAATTCAGATATTGTAAAAAATTTACATTCAAATCACATATATGTAAATGTATTCAAATGTATATAGATAATACATATGTATGTTTTGATTTTTAAAGCAGTTGGATTATGAATGATATTTACTTTTTTTTGCTTTTTTCCATTATTATTATTATTGTTATTATTATATTTTTAAGAACACTCTACACCTAATGTGAGGCTTGAACTCACGAGCAGAGTCACATGCTCTTGGGGCACCTGGGTGGCTCAGTTAAAGGTCTGACTCTTGGTTTCAGTTCAGGTTATAATCTCAAGGTTGTGAGATCAGTGCTGAGTCTGTTTGTCCCTCTCCCTCTGTCCTTTCCTGCACATACTCTCTCTCCCCCATAAATAAGTAAGTAAGTAAATAAATAAATAAAATCTTAACAACAACAACAACAACAACAACAAAGGCTGCATGCTCTACCGACTAAGCCAGCCAGGTGCCCCTATTATTATTATTTTTGCTAGGGGAATTGTTTTGTTTTTTTCTGCCCTGTAAGTATCTCCATTATTTTTAAATAAAAGAAATTTCAAAGCAACAGAGTCCTTCTGTACCTGTAGAAATACTGTGTTAATTTGATAGTGTAGAGAATATGAATTATCTCTCAAGTCTATTCATGGAAACTAAAAGATACATTTACCTGCCATAACTTCTAGGATCACACGAAAATAAAACCATAACAGTTTAAAAAGAAATAAACCTGGGACACCTGGGTGGCTCAGTGGTGGAGCATCTGCCTTCTGCTCAGGGTGTGATCCCTCTGCCTATGTCTCTGCCTCTCTTTCTGTGTCTCTCATGAATAAATAAATAAAATAAAATATAAAAAAGAAAGAAACCCATAAAAGGGAAAAGAAGAGGGGTGAAGATGGAGGTGGTAATTACCCTTAATGAGAAATTTTAATATATTCCAGAAGATAGAAAGTGATAAATGTGTCAACCGATAAAATGCAGACAAAGAAGCATCACTGGATATACTACACAGGAACTGTAGAGGAAGGAGGTGCTATAGCTCTGGTCTAAGAGGCAACTAGTATAAAGGAGAGAAAGTGAGAAATGGAGCCTTAAACAGTAGGATTAATTCAAAGTCTTTATATTAGACCTTTTCTCCAAGCACACAGGGCTGGCACCTTGATGTTTACCAATAAGCAAAGAGTCTGCCATCTTTAAAGACATATACTGAATTGCCTTAAAAAATGAATTTCCTGGAAGAACCTAATTGAGATATTCATTCTGAAGTCAAATATTCCTTGTTTTGGCACTTATAGAATTAGTTATTCACTGGTTCAAAAGGAAAGTGAATCCCACTAGTTTATGTTCCCTATTATACCCCAAATAGTAATCTCTAGGACAATTCCTGTACAGAGGACACATAGATCGTACAATAGCTAATGAAGTACATATCAAACATCCAGTCTTCTATTTTTTAACTATAAAAAGACATATGATGAGAACTACAGGATGAAAGAGAAAGAATATAGGTATACATATTCATGGTAAATAGCCAGAAAGCCTGATTCCTCCAAAGAAACAATTCAGACAACAAAAATTAGGGAAAAAATCAATAGAGAGAGAAATGAGACATTACATTGATTACACGAGATCAGAATGCTATGAAAAAATGAGATAAACATTTTTAGAGAATAAAAATGTCATTGGCTAAATCAAAAGTTAATATAAGGGCTTGATTGCACAACAAGTGAACATACCTAATGCTACTAAACTGCACACTAAAAAATGGTTAAAAGGGTAAATTTTGTTAGACATTTTACCACAACTACAAAAAATGAATGTGTGGACTTTTATGCAACTTGTTAAATGGGAAAATATTTCCTAGAAAAGCTCCTCTTAGCCAATAGCTATGGTGGAAACTTTGTATCTATAAACTTATTTTTTATTCTTAGAAATGAAAGCTACTTAAAAGCAACAATGAGAAGGTAGACTTATACAAATAAATGTTTCAAATCTACTCCACTGAACAAACCAACAAACAAAAGCCAAAATTTGAAATGAAGTTGAGAAAATTTTAAACTATGTAATAGAAAGCTAAAGATTTAGAAAATAAGAGAAAAATATGAAAGAATCAGATTGGGAGGTGAAGCAGCTGGCAATTAGAAAACCAGAAAGAGACATCAGGAAGAAAGAAAATACAAAGGAGGAGGGCAAACTAACAAATAATCTTAAGGAACATTTCTCAGATATGACAGGTAAGAATCTTAAGATTGAAAGCATCTATAAGTACAGAGTGCAATAAATTAAAGATCCACTCTCAGTCACCTCCTCCTGAGATTTTAGAACACAAAGGTAAAAAAGTTTAATATCTTCCATGAGAAAAAGTGTACAAAGTGAGACTAATTTGAATCATTCTGGGATCAGTTACTTAGGGAGCAGAAAAAGAAAAGAGTAATATCTGGGAGGTTTTGAAGGGATATAATTTTTTTTTTGGGGGGGGATATAATTTTCAAATCTGAATTCAGAAATCAGAAAACTCCTCTACCATCTATACTTTGGAAGTTTCTTGTGGAGGGAACAAAACAAGAAAACATGGAATCCCAGAAAGTGAAACCAATGTCAGTGGAGCAGTGAAGAATACATCCTAGGATGATAGCTATGCAGCACTCCAGAGAGCAACCAACAGGTTGATTATAGCAAGAGGGACAGAGGCCCTGGGGAAAAAGGGAAATATATAAAACAGAAAGTGAGAGTGACAAGATGGAAAAAGCTGAAATAATAAAGCACAAGATCCAAGAAAAAGAAAGGTAATTAGAAATATCAGACAAGATAAAACAACTCTACAAGAAAGTCATGGCTCAAGTAAGACACACAAAATATGGTATGATTTTAAGTACTTGATGGAGTGAAAAAAAAATTCTTTTGTCTTGATCCAAAAACATTCTCCTTTGGCACAGGGGCTGAGAAATTCAATCCAAAGTAAAGGAACTGTAATTCTTGAATCCCACATGGCCAACACAGTCCATTTCAAACAGGAAAAATTTAAAATCTAAACAGTAGTCTGTACATAGAGCAGAGGATAATTTCATTTCTAATTCCACTAAAGGACACATGGAAAAAAGAAAACAAAATTCAAATTCTTTACCTTCATTCAACTTGTTGAATACTTTATAAAAAAACTGGGACAAAAAAAAAAAAACTGGGACAGTAAGAGTTCTATACCGACTATATGTTCGCTATTTCAATGTTTTCTAGAAGTCTATATTGAGTCAGTATTTCTACTGATAAACCTAACTATTTAAAATATAATGAGTATATGTATGCCTTATTTGAGTATTTTGACAATTTTGTCAATTATCTCTGCCAAAGACTTCTATTTTTTTTTTTTAATTGGTAACATTAGTTGCAGAACCCATCCATAGGGAGATGAAAAGAAAATGGAATAGAGCTATTGATTCTTAGAAGTGACTTTGACATGGCCAAAATTTCAGCAACTTATATGATCAAGTACAGATGTATGGAATATCAAAAATACTTCAGGTGACAGTAGGAAAAATGTGATCTTGTGCTATTACCCCTTTTCTTGGCAGCATAAACCAGAAATTATTTTAAGGTAATCTTTGAAAATGTCTGTGGAATCATATATGAGAAAATTTTGAAGAGTTATGTAAAGATATATACCTAAAGAACTTACACTTGAGAACACAGAGGAACATGCCTGTCATGGAATTGGAAAAAATATTAATCAATGCAAAAACTGTAAGTAATCTTTATGCATATGAAAAAGTCAGCAGAATATTGATTTTGAAATTTGAGATCTTGTTGTTCTTTAGTATATTTAACAGTATATAGGAAGACTTTCAGCGTTTTAAGTTCCCCTTAGGAATATTTTTTCCCCTTGCACCCTTTTGCTTAACCCCACCCCAGTGATATTACAAGGCGACAACAAAGCAAACAAGATTACAACTTCCTTGTAAAATTTTAAGACTTAATATTTAAGGAATACAGTGAACTATTAAAACCTTGAAAGCTCTAATGATTTTGCCAGTTATTATTAATAAGTATTTATTGGCAAATCTAACAATCTTTAAGAAAGTCAATAGAGTTTAGTCAAATCAGAAAACTGTTGTGTATCAGAATTTATTTATAATGACATCAATCAAAACAAAAATAACTTCCTGCCAGTGACACTGTGGGCATACTCTAAATAAACTGCTATGATCCTAGAACTCAGATCCGTTTCGAACTAAGCAACATATACAGGACACCTTGATTCATATTCATGTTTCAGAAAACACGCTGCTGTTTACAATGATACTTCTTCAATCTTATATCGGCCCAGGCTATCACTGCTATTGCTAGAGTATGGTGACTACTCTTAAAAAGGAAGGTTAGTAAGGGACCGAAGAATTCTAAGACACCGTCAGAACCTGAGGCTTTTCTTCTGGTGAGTCACTGAAGTACTGTCATAAAACATAACTTCTAAGAAAAGCATTTTTGTTTTCTATTGATCAGACTTTTTTGTTTGGCTTTCACTGAAAGAGTTTGCAGCAATGTGATGAGGGAGGTATTCCTTACAGTCTACTCCTTTAAGAATTGTTTTATAAAATCAGCCATCAAGAGTCCTTACTTTTGTCTCCACTCTTGCTCTGCTGTGTCAGTGGTCACCTTACCTCTTTAGTTCGTCCACCAACATTAATCACTGCCTATCTGCCCGAACACTGAAGATAGGCACCAGTATCCTCTAACTTCTTTGAGCAAAATAAAGTCACATTATATGTGTGTTAATAAAAAAATGAGAGCTCACTGGAATTAAATATTAGGATAAATGAATATATCATGTTGACTCTAGCTGCCAGTGGGAGCAAAATGCAAATCAGAGGCATCAACAAATAGTATTGAGTTATCCACAGACATGATTGTTCTGCCTCCTGTTACTCTAAGTTTAACATGTTCTTATTCTTGCAGTTTCTAATATATATAAATGCAATGACATAAAGAAATATCTGTAAAACTATTAAAGGTGAGTGTATCTGGAAGCTATGACTGGAAAGCTATCCAGACTGACACAGTGAAATGAGGGAACAGAATCTGTGAAATTAGATTATAACTTATTGAAGTGAAAACAAGGAATTTGTATAGCCTTCTAAAAGTGTGACAAGCACCTTTCACGGAGGTTAGAACCAGAAAACAGAACTAGAATCTAAGCATTTATTTATCATACAAATAATTATTTAGCACCTACTATAAAGCTGGATGGTATATCAGGTGCTGGGAAAAAAATTCATGTAAGACAAAGTCGCTGTTACTTTTTGTGAATGATGTAAGAGTTAAAATTAGTCTTTTACATATAGCTACCCAGTTTTTCTAACACTGCTTTTGAATAGGTTTTACTTTTCCCTATGAATTGACTTGTCTTCATTGCTGAAAATGAATAGACCATATAGTGTGTGAGACTTTTCCAATCCAATGATCTACGTGGTCCTGTCACATTACTAGTGTCTTGATATTTGTAATTTTATGGACTTTATCTTGAAATCAGGTAGTAATTTTTGTCCAACTGTTTCTTTTGCAAATTTGCACTGGCAATTCTAAATCAATTGCATTTTTATGTAAATTTTAGAGTTAGTTTTTCAATGTCTATAATAAAGAGTGGTGTTATTTCTATTATGATAATATTAAATCTACAGATCAATTTGGAGAGAATGAATATCTTAGCAATATGTAAGACTTAGAAAAATCTTCCCATTTATGAACACTGTGTATTTCTCCATTTACTTAAGTCTTCCGTAATTATTTTCAGCAATCATTTGTAGTTTTCAGAGTACAGGGGTAAATTCATCCTCAAAATTTTCATAATTTTGGATGTGACCATAAAAGAAACTGAACTTCTTATATAATATCCAACTGTCTATTACTAATAAAAATACAATTGATTTTGTACAATGACCTGAATTGAGTTATTCAAGTATATTTTTGAAAATTTCTTAGGATTAGCTATACATACAATTATATTAACTGTGAATTAAGGCGGCTCTATTTGTTTCCAGTTTTCAATGATTATGACTTTCTGTAGGAAGTTGAATTGAAGTGGCAATTACAACATCCTTGCCTTGTTCCTAAATTTACACAGAAAGCATTAAATCTTTATTGTTAAATATGTAAACTGTAAATTTGTCCCCAGATGTTATCAGTCAGACTGAACAACTAAATGGATTTTGAATTTTATTACATGCCTTTTTTTTTTTTTTTTGTAACTGAGAGGATTGTTTCTTCTTTTTTACGCTGTTAACATGTTAAAACCAAACTTGCATTGCCACTTGGTCATAATGCAGTATTCTTTTTATATATTCTTGGATTAGATTTCCTAGTTTTACTTGAGGATTTTTTGAGTCTATGTTCCCTGAGGGATGTTTCCCTGTAGTTTTTGTTTCTTGTAATGCCTTTGCTTGGCTTTTATACGAACATAAAATTAACCTCATTAACTAAGTTAGGAAGCGTTCCTTCCTCCTCCATTTTCTGGGGAAACTGTGTTACAATTGTTATTGTTGTCCTTAAATGATTGACAAAATTTACATAAAGACACCTGCACCTGGACTTTCTTTGACTAATGTTTTAAATTGTGAATCCCATTTCTTTAATGGATATAGGGCTGTTGAGAGTTTCCATTTCTTTTTTGTCAGGTATGAGTTTATTTCTAGACTCTATTCTATTCCATTTATTTAGATGTCTATCCTTATGCTACTATCACATCATTATGATTAATGTAGCTTTGTAATAAGTTTGATATTAGGAAGTGAGTCTGCATACTTTCTTTTTCAAGATTGTTTTTGCTGTTCTGGGTCCCTTGCAATTCTATATGCAATTCCACAAAGAAGATAGCTAGGATACTGACAGGAATTATGCTGAATCTGTAACTTAATTTGGGAAGTCTTGCTATCTTTTTTTTTTTTTAAATATTTTTAAATTTATTTTTTCATGAGAGACACAGAGAGGCAGAAACATAGGCAGAGGGAAAAGGAGCCTCCCTGAGGGGAGCCTGATGTGGGACTCCATCCCAGGACCCTGGCATCATGACCTGAGCTGAAGCAGATGCTCAACCACTGAGCACCACCCAGGTGCTCCGAGCCTTGCCATCTTAGCAATACAGTCTTCTGATCCGGACCATGGAATGTTTTTCTATTTATTTAGATTTTAAAAATTTCTTTTAACAATATTTTACAGCTTTCAAACTGTAAGCTTTGTGCTTATTTAAAAAAGTATTTTACTGGGGCATTCCTGGGTCACTCAGCAGTTTAGCACTTGCCTTTGGCCGAGGGTGTGATCCTGGAGTCTTGGAATCAAGTCCCATGTCAGGCTCCCTGCATGGGGCCTGCTTCTCCCTCTTGCCTGTGTCTCTGCCTCTCTCTCTCTCTCTCTCTGTGTGTCTCTCATGAATAAATAAAATCTTTAAAAAAGAAAAGTATTATACTCTTTTTGATGTTATTATAAATATTGTTTACCTGATTTCATTTTTGGATTGCTCACTGTAAATATAGTTAATTTTCACATATTGATTTTATATCCTGCAATTTACCAAACTTACTTGTTCCAGCATTTTAGTGAGTCCATAGGATAACCTACATACATAATTATGTCTTCTGTGAATACACAGAGTTTTACTTTTTCTTTAACAATCTAGAAGCCGGGACCCCTGGGTGGTTCAGCGGTTTAGCACCTGCATTTTGCCCAGGGCTTGATCCTGGAGTTCTGCGATCGAGTCCCACATTGGGCTCCCTGCATGGAGCCTGCTTCTCCCTCTGCCTGCATCTCTGCCTCTCTGTGTGTGTGTGTGTGTCTCTCATGAATAAATAAAATCTTTAAAAACAAAACAAAACAAAACAAAACAAAAAAACAATCTAGAAGCCTATTTCATATTCTTGCCTAACTGCCCTTACTACAACTTCTGGTACAATGTTAAATAGAAATGTTGAGAGTGGCATCCCTGTCTTGTTTGAGATCTCAGGAGCAACATATCCAGCCATTCATCATTAAGTATGATGTTACCTGTGGGTTTTTTATAGATGTTCTTTTCTATTTTGAGAATATTCCCTTCTACATTCCTAGACCTTTGAGTTTGTTTTGTTTGTTTGTTTTAAATAATGAAGGTTGTTGGGAGATTGTCAAACACTTCTTCCCCATCTACTGAGATGATCACATGGTTTTTTTTTATTCATATTATTTTGTTTATATGTAATTTTATATCAATATGTTTGTGTATACAATGGTTAACTTACATGTTAACTTGGCAGGGCCATGGTGCTCATGTATTTGTTTAAACATTATTCTAGCTATTTCTGTGAGGGTGCTTGTTGGATGAGATTAACATTTAAATTGGTGGACTGTGAATAAAGTAGATTATTTTCTATAATGTGGGTGGGCCTCACTCAATTACTTAAAGGCCTTAACAGAACAAGAGTGACCTCCTCCAAACCAGAAAGAATTCTACCACCAGATTGCCTTTGGAACCAAACTGCAACACTGGCTCTTCCCTGCGTCTCCAGACTGCTGGTTAATCCAGAAGATTTTGGCCTTTCCAGACTCCATAATCACATAAGCTGATTCCTTCTACTAAATCTCCACCTCTGCCCCCCATATATCCTATATGGTTCTGTTTCTTTGCAGAACTCTAATTAATACAGATTTTGGTAGCAGAAAAGGAGTGCTGTGGTAACAAATACCTAAAAATGTGGAAGTAGCTTTGGAACTGGGGAGAAGGTAGAAGCTGAGAGAATCTTGAGGTGCATATTAGAAACAACTTACATTGCCTTGAAGAGATGACTGGTAGAAATGTGGATGTTAAAGGTAATTCTGGTGAGAAAGCAGACAGAAATGAAGATGTCTTTGGAAACTGGAGGAAAGGTGACCTTGTTTTAAAGTGCTAAACAACTTGGATGCATTACGTTCTAGTGTTTTGTGGAAAGTAGAAATTATAAGTGATCAATTTAAGATACTTATGGAAGAGATTTCTAATAAACAAAATACTAAAGGTGTGTGTGGTCTGGTTTCTCCTTGTTCCTTATAGTAAAATGTGAGAAGATAAAAATAAATTAAAGGGATTGTCAAGCAAAAAGGAACTGGAACCTGAAGACTTGGAAAATTCTCAGCTTATCCATATTGCAAAAACTGATAAAGTGTGTTCTAAAGAGAACACTAAGAGGGGACAGCAGCTCCATAAAGAGATTATGGGTATGACCCATGGATCTAATCAGCCATCCCTACAGAAGCTAGGAATAGACCTGGGGTTGTACCAGGAGAAATACTGCCAGCTCAGACTAACAGGGACAGAGACAAGACAAAAATGAAGGAAGTCTGTTGACTTCTGGGATCTACAGGATGATACAACAGAGATATTTATCCTGCTGCACGCATGTGCCATCTTTCAAAAAAGAGAAGAATGACCCTGAAGGTGGTTCAGGGATCTACAGGGTGGTTACTCTCAGCACAGGCCCAAAGAGCTAGGCTCTTTCCTTCTTGGTTTCAGGGGGCCACACTACCACTGCTGCTGCCCAGGGCCAATGGGTGACTGCTAGCTTCGTGGGTCTGGAAGGTGAGGCTGCCCAGAGGTGGGCCTAGGGGACAGAGCACTGAGTCTATGAGGGTTATTCTAGAGCCTTAAAATCTTAACAGATTCTTCCCTGATGGTTTTAGACTTGACTGGGAACTGTGACCCTTTTCTTATTTCTGATTTCTCCCTTTTGGAATGGAAATGTCTATCCCATGCTTGTCCCAGCACTGTATTTTGGAAGCAGATTAACTTGTCTGGTTTCACAGTGGGAGGGGAATTCTGCCTCAGAATGAATCATACCTCATGTTTTATGCACATTTGATTTAGATGAGATTTGGAGCAGATGCAATAGCAGGTTAAGACTTAGATGAGATTTGAAGCAGATGCAATAGCGGGTTAAGACTTTTGGGCTGTTGACTTTGTGGTGAATGTATTTTACATGGGAGGAGGACATTAATTTTGGAGTGTTCTAGACTAAACTGTGTCTCCCTAACCCAATTCACACATTGAAGCCCTAACTCCTAATACCTCAGAATGTGACTGTTTTGGATATAGGATATTTAATGAAGTAATTAAGTTAAGCTGAGGACATCAGAGCCCATCAGGATGGGCCCTAATCCAACTGACTGGTGACTTTATAAGGAGAGATTAGGACACATGGAGGGAGACATCAGGGATGTGTACACACAGAGGAAAGGTCACGTGGGAACACAGAAAGAAGGTAGCCATCTCCAAGTCAAGGGACAAAGACCTCAGGAGAAAGTGAACACCTTGCTGACACCTTGATCTTGGACTTTCAATCTCCAAAACTGAGAAAATAAATTTCTGTTGTTTAAGCTACATGGTCTAAGGTATTTTTTAATGGCAGCCCTAGCAAACTAATAAAGTGTATTCCATTTCTTGATTTTCAGATGTTAAGTTAACTTTAATTTACATTCTTGGGATAAATCCTGCATGGTCATGGTAAATAATTCTTTTTATATGTTGCTGGGTTAAGTTTGCTAGTGTTTTTTTTTTTTTAAGAATAAATGTAACATAAAATATACTATTAGTGACATTTGGTATATTCATGATATTATACAACTATCATCAATATTTAGTTCCAGAACATTTGCATCATCCACAAAGGATACCCTGTGTCTGTTAAGCAGTCATTCCCCATTCCTCACAACCTCCAGCCCTGGAAACCACTAATTTGCTTTTTTATGAATTTGCTGATCTTGGATAGTTCACATAAAAGAAATCATGCAAAATGCACTTTTGTCTCAGGCTTCTTTCATTTAGCATGTTCATCCACATTGTAGCATATACCAGCATATGTCCTTCTTTTTTACCGTTGAATATTATTCCGTTGTATGCATCACATTCTGTTTATCTAAACATTAGCTGATGGACATTTTGGTTGTTTCCGCTTTTTTGGCTATTGTGAACAATTCTGGTATGAACATCAGTTTACAAGTTTTCGTTTGAATACCTGCTTTGAATGGAATGGAATTGAATTGCTAGGTAATATGCTAATGTCCAAGGCTCTGTATCTGTAGGGAATACAGAATCAAACTTTAATGCATGCTAGCATTCAAATTCCTGCAACCTTCTCTCAATTCCATAATGTGACATATACTCTTTACATTTTCACTTTTGCTTATTCTGTTCTTCCAGACTAGGATGCTCTTCCTCCTCTCTTTCTGTCAGTTCTATTTGCTCATACTTCAATTCCCAAGCATTCCCTAAAATGTTGCCTATTTCAGTCTGTAAAAATATCTCCCTTCTGTGATTTTCTACAGCAATGTCAAGTAATATTATTTAACAGTATATAATTTTTAGTGCTCATTTTGAGTATATTCTTTTCTTTTTACTGAATTATATTTTTTTTTGAGGATTAGCAACTACGTCTTATTCTTTGTTACTTTATTCTCCATAGGAGACTGCACAATCCTTAGTATACAGTAGGCTCTTGATAAATCAATATGAAATTGAAAATGGCTATTTGGTTAATGATTACTTTTAATATGGTTAATGTTACTTTAGTGACTGTGCTAGAGCAATGATAATACAATACTACAATGTGCAAATAAATGATTGTGTGGATAAAATTACTTTCACACACAGTATTTACCTTCTGTAGTCTGACATATGATACAATACTAGAGCTTAAAGGTTCTAAAAAAATCCAGCAGTAGTCTATTTATAAATCCAGACACTGACTGCGGTTGTAATTTGTGTAGTTTGGTTGAACACAGACAAAGACTGTTAAACTCCAAAGCAGGTCAGATTCTTTTACCGCATTAACATGTCTTTAACGTGGTCTCAGAGGGGTGTTTAATGTGACAAACATATCAAACATATCCCAATCACGAAAATAATGCTGAAGTACCAGTTTAGCATCAGCAGTATTTATGAGAGAGGCAGAGCTAGGGGAAGCTGTCCAGTAGATAAGTAAAAGGACCAAGTATTAGATGGGTTAGGCAATATTTAACTTCTGTTTCTGGTCGTGATGTGACCTAGGGTAAGTTCATAGTTCTGTGCCTCAGTTTCTTCATCTGCAAAAAAGGATAATACCTCACAAGGATGTTGAAGGGATTAAAGAAGATAATGTATGTACAAAACTCCAAGATAAAAGATGGAATTAGAAAAATAGTTTTAAGATTACACCTTCATTTTTTTCTGGGCTAGATTTTTAATAGAAAAGATTGGAGAAATGGTATATTTTGAATGTGACCTCTATAAGGAAGAATAAAAATGAGCAATCATTAGTTTTCTAATTCCCAACAGATTTCTGACCATTAAAATGCTCCTGCATGAAGAAACAACTCCTGAAAATAAACTGTTCATAAAAAAAGAGCCAAATCTAAGTTCAAGCACATTTTGCCTAAATATTTAAAGTTATTTTTAAAATATTTTTTTTATTTATTTGACAGAGAGGAGAGAGTAAGAGCACAAGCAGGGGGGAGTGGCAGTGGGAGAGGGAGAAGCAGGCTCCCCCCACAAAGCAGGGATCCCAGCCCCACACTGGGTTAGGCAGATGCTTAACCCACTGAGCCACCCAGGCGGCCCTTGACTAAATATTTTTTTAAAGTATCCTACAACAAGAAAAAAACAAGACCTCTAATTTCAGTGAAAACTTGTTCCTAAAGAAAAATCAAACAATTTCATATTGCAGTCACGATATTGTATTTTGAGTAAAAAATATAAATAAATAAATAAATAAATAAATAAATAAATAAATAAATAAATATGAATAAATTGAAATGTATTAACAGAATCTCAAAGAAAAGTGAATGACAACTCAATATAAACTCAGCACAGGGATTACAATAACAATGGTTCACATCTATTAAATACCTAAGCGTGTACCCAGCAACTGTATAAAGCATCTGGCATGCATTATTTCATTTGAGTTTTCCCCAAAATAATATGAGGCAGGTAATATTACAATTCCAATTTTACAGGTCAGGAAATCGAGGCTCAGACAGAGTAATTACCTGTGAAAGCTCATTTAGTCAGAATCTATACCATCTGTCTTACTGTAATGTCAGCTCTGAATTAAAACATTGTATTGAGGGATCTCTGGGTGCCTCAGTGGTTGAGCTTCTGCCTTCAGCTCAGGTCGTGATCCCGGGGTCCTGGGTGGAGTCTCACATCAGGCTTCCCTGCAGGGAGCTTGCTTCTCCCTCTGCCCTCTCTGTGTTTCTCATGAATAAATGAATCAAATCTTTAAAAAAAAACCCAATACTGTATTGTATCAAAAAATTTAAAATAAACAATTTACAAATAAAACAATAAAGATCCAATTAAATCAGATTTATAAATAAATGAAGTTTTCTTCATATGAGTTATAATTCAAGTCTATTTTTCACCTTTTCATCATGTTACTAATTATAAACCAAAAAGAAGTAACTATTAAAAATCATGTCAGGACCCAAAAGAATAATACTGATTCCTTGACTTCAGTTCAGTTTTTAGGTAATAGAGTAGGGAAACTAGATAAATGGTTATTTCAATTCTGAATCACCTACAAAAAATTTAAAAAGTAAAATCAAAATCTCAATTTTCACATTTTTTCATATAATTGAGGTTTCAGAAAATTTTCATTTGTTTTTAGAACACCTGACCTAGCTTGATACAACCAAACCTTCCATGGATTAATGTACATTAAAATATTTATCAGATCAATAAAGTCTAATAAAGCTAAACTAAAAGAAAAATCCCTAGGCTTTTGAAATTCTTGATTGCTTCATGGAATAACTGAATATTGTTAATTTGTGATCTAATCAGAAGCAGTTATTTGGGAAGTGACTGGAAGTATATTAATAGAATACTGATAGCCATAAAATAAAACCTGTATAAGCCCAAAGGAAACAGGATATAGTGTAAAACATTTAAAACTTAATAACTATGCAGAATGGTAAACTATAATAATAAACTCAGACATTTCATAAATATTTAGGGTTTGGAATTATAAAAGGAACTAAATATTTGTATATATACCTGAGTTTATAAAACAATTTTTCGTTTGGAATTACAGGGAAAACATTCAAGTTAGCCTATTTTGACCTTTGCGAACTTTTGGAATATCAGTTTAAGCTTGAGAGAACAACTACTTCATGCTTTAAAGAGTGAAAACTCTAGCTACTTTGTATGTAATTGAGAATGGGATATTTACACTTTTAAATGCCCAACTGCAGGTAAACATTTGTCCTTTTGGGAGAGGCTTAGGTGGAAGGGACCCATGGCAAAATGACAATGTTAAGTCCCGGATATCTGTGTGTACTGCCAGTGCCACATAGTCTTAAAAATACTGTTGGATCATCATCATCCTCAGTCAATATTTACTAAGCTTTTTATGACAGCAGTGGCATTAGAAATCAAGAGTTGCTCAAAGATCTTAGTTTATTATATCTTGTTCTATATACTAACATCATTATTTATTGTTTTCATAGTCCAATCATTTGAAGGCTTTAAGCAAAAGAAAGACCTCCCCTGAGGAAGCAGGAATTCTGCATCTTTGGACTCATCACAGCAACATCAACCTTCCCTGGTTCTCAGCCAGCTGGTTTACCTTGCATATTTTAGACTGGCCACATTCTACAAATGCATGTGGATTCCTTAAAATAAATCTTTCTCTATGTATGTATACAGTTTCTTGGTTCTCCAGTTTCTCTGGAGAACCCTGACTAATATATACTCCATGATATAATTTTATGGGTCCCATGTTAGCAGATCTTCCAGTTTTTATTGTGACAATCAACTTAATATTTTTAAGTAATGTGTTGATTAAACAAAACATCCATAGGAAAGATTCAAAAGTACTTTTTTCATTATAAGAAACAATACTGGAATGAACATGACAGATGATAATAATATTGTTTCTTGAGTTTTTAATTCTAAAGTTTTAAAAAAGTAAAATTCAAACAAATTTTTTTTTCAAGATTTTATTTATTTGAGAATGAATGAGAGTGAGCAAGAGAGAGCATGAGCAGGGGGAGAGGCAGGGGAAGAGGGAGAAGCAGGCTCTCCACTGAGCAGGGAGCCTGAAGTAAGGCTGGATCCCGGGACTCTGGGATCATGACCTGAGCCAAAGGCAGACAGTTAACAGACTGAGCCACCCATGTGCCCCTTAACAAATATTTCTAGTAACAGCTTTCAAATTTGAACACTGTTGGCCTGGAAAAAAATAAACTTTGTTGGCAGACAACATACTCTATTATATGAAGACTCCGTTTTGCCCCACATCCTTGCAAATGACTAATCAAGATGTTGGACTAGGTCTATACTATTTCCAATCATTTTACTCATCAGCAAGTTCATACTGTATGCACTGTATACACTACTACTCCAAAGAAACTTTTCCTCTGAAGAAACTTTCAATCTTCTATTAAATTTCATTGTTTATTAATTTGTTTGGCAAATATTTACTGATGGCCTGGTGTATATAAAGAATAGAAGCCCTGGTAGAGGAATTAAGAGAAATAGTCATACAACTATTTCATAGGTAAACATGATGTATGGATTGTGAGAGCACCATGGTGAAAGAACTATGGTAGACAATTTTTTGGTAGACTCAGATAATTTCTGATTGAGAAGATAAGAAGAAGACTAATGGGAGTAGTTGGTATTTAAATTGTGTTCTGGAGGCTCAATAAGAATGTGACAGGCTGAGATGGAGTGTTCAAAGAGGAATAGGTGACATTTGGGAAAGCACTGGAGTGGGAAATTGTGGGGTGTGTCCAGGAAATAGTGAACAGTTCATTTTGGGAGTACAAGTAACAGTCAATTCAGTACAACAAATATTTACTGGGTTCCTACTATGTGTGAGGCAGTATACTGGCACTGGTGATGCTGATATCAATGAAAAAAGATGAAATAGTAATTCAAGCATAGACATAATTCAGAAGGAACAAGGCTTCATGAATGTTCAGCTAAAGAGTTTGGAATTTATTGTATAGCTAATGTGTTATTATTAAGTAGTGTCAATGGCTGAGTGAGAAGTTGAAAATAATGTTTCAGCAATCTTAACAGGAATAAGGAATGGAGACAAGTAGATGAAGTAGGAAGAAAAGTCTGGCTCTGAGATTATCCAAGCCTTATCTAAGGCAGGAACTGTGCGAAATAAGATGGCAAAAGTAATAGACACTGCAAGGAAAAGTGCAGCAAAATTTGACTACTGCATACATTTGTGAAAAGGGACAAATGAAGGATCACCTCAGTGTGAGGCAATTGGCACCTGTGGAACTACAGTAATGGTGATTCTGGACCAAGAGCAGGGGAAATACTACTTTTTTATCTAACAACATATAAGATTAAGTTTTTCTCAAGCTAACAGTAATAATATTAATAGATGCCAAACACCAGTTGAAAGTCCCACTTTAACTCTGGACCTTTTTGCTAATCCACAATGATTAAATGACAAAGTATTTTGTTAAATGTTCTTAAAAGAGGAGGAAGGGTCATTTGATTGAAAAACAAAAAACACTAGAACTATAAGGATGAGTTTTAGTTTTGCTTTTTAACTTATTGTTAGAATAATGCCCAGCAAATAGTGAAAACTGACAATGCAAAAAATATCCTTCTGGGCACAAAGTCATAGAAGCACAAAATATTTCAGTAGAAAGAGCCTTTTACTAAAAAAAAAAAAAAAAAAAAAAAAAGAGCCTTTTACTAATTTAATAGTTGTCTTACATCTAAAAAAGCAAAACTTTTAAAGGAGTTTTATCAATAATACTATTAATTTATTTCCTTTGCACAGTGCTTTACGGGTTTTAAAAAACATCCAAATATATTATCTCATTGATTTTCACAATAAGTAGGTCAGGAATCTCTGTATACAGGTGAAGTAATTGACATTCAGAAGTAACTTCTTAAATGTCACTTTCTATAATTTGAGAGGAGGAAGGTAAGAATCTTTAATAACTATATTCCAAATCACTGGACATACAGAAAATGCAAACCTTAAGGGTTTTGTTTTTCAAACTTCATTTTAATTTTCTTTTTGTTTTTGCATTCCAGAGCCACTAACAAATATATATGGTGGTTTGGATAGTAAAGGTGAAGCCAGTTATGCGTTAAAAAGACCTTGAAAATAGGTGCAACTTAATAGTATAAGAAGATAGTTCTCTTAATAATTTTTTTAAGATTTTATTTTTTAAGTAATCTCTACATCCAACATGGGGCTTGAACTCCAAACCCCAAGATCAAGAGTTGCATGCTCTATTGACTAAGCCAGTCAGGTGCCACAACAGTTCTTGATACTAAACATCACTAAACAAAAATTTAATCTACCTCATGTGAAAGGGTGGCAAATTTCACAAAATGTTAGAACCAACTACAAAAAGCCCCTAGTGTCAAAGTTAAAGAAACTGAAAGCTTGGAGCTTGCCTATGCTAAAAAAAAAAAAAAAAAAAAAAAAAAAAATCTGGTTAATGGCAAAGATGAAGATTTAGGATCTTCTTTTGTTCTTTTTATTACTGCTTTAGCAGTATGGTACCATAACACAGTTTAATGGATAGTTGTTTTTTTTTTTCCCAAAGATTTTATTCATTTATTTATGAGACACACACACACACACACACACACACACACACACAGAGAGAGAGAGAGAGAGAGAGAGGCAGAGACATAGGCAGAGGGAGAAGCAGGCTTCCTGCAAGGAACCCAATGGAGAGACTTGATCCCGGACCCCAAGATCATGCCCTGAGCCCAAAGCAGAGGCTCAACAGCTGAGTCACACAGGTGTCCCTTGGATAGTTAATTCTTACTGAAAATACATATGTGACAAAATTGTTCATGTCATTGGGCAGTCCAATTAGCACAACTGATTAGAATACTGAATGAATGAAGTCAGGATAAAGTATTCAACCCTTCTTGATGAGGGATTGCACTGAGAAAAACGTTGCTCCCTGGCTAGAGCTTGCATGCCATAGTCACTGCTGACTGTCTTATCAATGCATAGTTCTGAGAGAACATAATGGTTTAAGGAAAACCTATCACTACCACTAAAAAAACAAAACAAAACAAAATACCAGATCTTAGTGACAGTAATGCTTTTGATTGCTAAGGATGGCATATACACAAAAACTATAAGAAGCAAAAGACTCATATTAAATAAAATTTAGAAAAATAATGTAGAAAAAATTAAGAATTTCACTCTCTTTTTCAATATATATTACATGGGCTCTATATTATGGCCTTTACAACTTTGAAAGGTATATTATAAACCATGGTAAGTAGGGCTTATGTTTTAGTCCAGTTTTCACTATGTCAAACATGTAAGTATTCTACTAAATGATTTCTATGATTAAGAAAAATACCAGTACAATCATAGGGGACATACTACCTTACAATATGAAGCATTCAATAATTTTGGTCTAAAATGTGAAATTTACCAGGTTCTGTAAGGCATCACAACTTCCCACATGCAATCATACAAAATATAACACAAACTTAAAATGGCTGTTACTATAAATATTAAATCCTGGTTTACTGGTATCAAACAACAGGGTCTTATTCTTATCCACACACTTGAATTTACACTTTTTTTAAGCAAAAGGAAATATACGGAAGTACTATAAAATCAGCAAACACTGAAACTTGGGCATTCTCTCGATTAGAAATTTTGTTATTATTATGCCTCCTGAACTTAGGAATGCAGCACTACAGGTTTACAATAACAGGAAAAAAGTCATTACTAAATATAAATCTAACCCTTACAAACCTGATGAAGCTGTTTAGATTGAAACTAATGAAGCTGTTGCAAATGAATTTAGCATTTAGCACAGCGATGAGGAGGTATTAATACTTTCCTAATAACACTTTTGTAATAAGGTAAATTTATTTTAAATCTTCCTATTGCTATTCCTGTCTTTGTTATGCCTTCTGCTTTAATGTGAAAGAGCTGTCAGTTATAATGGTTTAGTATCCCTACGCAACCACCTCATTGCTCCTGTCCCTAACTCTGCCAAAGGAAATGAAAGGCCAACATTTCTCTTCTTTGGACTTAAAATCTTCTAAAACTCAAAGGAAACAAAACAGAGAAACTCAGAAATATATATTTCTGTTTTCCTTATTTCCATACATGGATATGGAATGATTATATTAAGAATAGCTCTTATTGCACATAGCCCTGCAAAGGAAAACTATTCTTAGAAAAGAATTTAAAGGGAAGAAGGTCATTATCACTAACTGGCAGAACTATAGGCAAGGTAGAATGAAAGTTATCAGCATATTTTAATCTGCCCCTAAAACTAATAACCGATCATACATCTCCCTGGCTTTGGCCGTTGGAAAGCTGAGAGCCAGATTTATTCTTGAAGTTTATTTATTCTTTTGTTGTTTCATGGTATATACATACAAGCTGTATACTGACCTGTATCTGACTGACCATCTATTCAAGTGAGTAAGAAACACTGTTTACTTTCATTTGAATCAATTAAATCAGAATGTGAGCTCCCATGAAATTTCAGCTTTGTTCTTTTTATAATTGCCTCTCCCTTCCCAGAGTTTTATATCCCAGGGATTTTATCCCTATGCTCTTTTAAATAAATTTCTGTATATATCCTTACAGAATATTCTTTGTACATTTAAAAAAATGTGGTAATATAAAACTTACCATTTTAAACATTTTTAAGTGTACAATTCAGTGGCGTGAAGTACACTCACAATGTTGTGTGACCATTAGCACATCCATTTTCAGAACTTTTTCACCATCCCAATCAGAAACTCTGTATCTATTAAACCAGTACTCCCCATCCTCTCCCTCCCCAGCCCCACTCCCTTTTCCTCAGCCAGTGGTAACTCTCTATTCTCCTTTCTATCTCTATGAACTTGCCTATTCTAGATACCTCATAGAAATGAAATCATACAATATTTACCTTTTCTCTCTGGCTTATTCCACCTTAGCATAATGCATTCATGTTGTACCATGTATCAGAACTTCATTTCTTTTCAGGGCTGAGTAATATTCCATTATATGTATATAACACGTTTTGTTTATTCATTAATCTGTTGATGGGCACTTGGCTCATTCTGTTTTCACCTTTTAGCTAATTTGAAGAATACAGTACAGACATTGTTGTGCAAGTATCTGTTCAATTCTTTTAGGGTATATACCTACCTGTGGAATCGCTGGATCATGTGGGGGAATTCAATGTCTAACTTTTTAAGCAACTGCCAAACTGTTTTCAAAAGCAGACGCATCATTTTATATCTCCGTTAACAATGCATGAAAGTTCTCTGTACCTTTTTTGTTTTGATAGAAATGTGGATGCAACTTTCCTCATAGGCACCACACATTCCCTCATGTAACACATACCATACAGGTTTCCTCCTTTAATACATATATAGCTGTTTATTTCAACATGTAGCTTTATCTATTTTTAGGTCATTTTCCATTACAGCATTTATAGTGAGTACCCCCAACACAGGCCAATATTTTCAGAGACAATAGCCAAATGGGTATTCAGTACATTAGTTTCATAAATCGTTTACCTCTTCATATCTAGTGACTCCTCCCTCCTCTCAATTTCACCTACTTCTAAGGCAATGCTTTTAATACTGTCAGTGCTCAGACTGAGTGCTTCACCTCCGAAATCTTAAATAGCAACATTCCACTTTCTGCCTACAACCTCTGATCCTTTTAGCTCTTGAATTTTCTTATTCCCACTACCTTTGCTTTTGATTTCAAGATTCTGGATTTCTTGATTCCTCCTTTTTCTCCTGGTACACAGGTTCTTTCCATTTTATTTCCTGCTATATTTAGCTTACACTATCATTCATCATTTCAACAACTTTCTGCTAGTTCAACCACTCTCCTCATCATATTAGTCCCACAAATTTGTAATCCTGAATCACTTCAATCCTTTGCCTTCTGTTCTATAAGACAGCTGAATGTGTTAAGTTATGCAACTGTACAAACCAGAACTCATACTAATCTATCCCATTTATTTGCAGCTAGCTCTTCAGAATTGCTTGGCTCGTTCTTGCCCTTCTTCACTTCTCTTTCCAATCCCCTTTGGTAGCTACTCTGGTATTCCTTTCAAAGCCTTCTGCTGTCTGTATTTTAGAAGCCCATGTTGACCCTCACACTTTACAGGAAAAAAAAAAAGAAACTATTAATTGTGAACTGAAATGAAACTATTAATTGTGAACAGAAATTTATTCCTATTCCACAGCTATTCTGTCCTTCAGTCAGTCCTATCTGTGAACATAAGCTGACCAGCTTCCTGTTCAAGGCAAACACTTCTGCAGATTCTAAATTCGATCTTGTCCTATTTTTTTTAGGAATCCTGTTCCATCTGTACCAATTCTCCCTATTGGCTCTTTGCAGTTAATCACAAGCACACTCAAATACATATCTGCCATTTTCCAAAAATGAAGAAGTCCTTACCCTATCTTCCTTTCTTCTCAACTGTCATTAATGTCTTTCTTATTCAAGTTTCCTCAAGGAACCACTCTATTGTCTAGATTACTATGCTTCTTTACCTCTAATCATTCTTCCATTCACAAAAAATGTCTTTTGTATCTGATGTTTCATTAAAACTACTTCTGTGGAGGTTAGTCATGACCAGCAATATATCATGACATAATCCTTTCATAACTATTTCAGTAAAACTGATTTTGAGTTAATTGCGTTTTATGTATTTAACATTATTCTAAGAGGGGGTAAAATTAAAAGAAAATCTTTCAGTAACCCACAGGCCAAGTTAGTGAATTCTTACACTTTGGAACTGGAGGGTATTATGCTGAGTGAAACAGAACTGGAGGGTATTATGCTGAGTGAAATAAGTCAATCGGAGAAGGACAAACATTGTATGGTCTCATTCATTTGGGGAATATAAATAATAGTGAAAGGGAATAGAGGGGAAGGGAGAAGAAATGGGTAGGAAATATCAAAAAGGGAGACAGAACATGGAAGACTCCTAACTCTGGGAAACGAACTAGGGGTGGTGGAAGGGGAGGAGGGCGGGGGGTGGGGGTGACTGGGTGGTGGGCACTGAGGGGGGCACTTGACGGGATGAGCACTGGGTGTTATTCTGTATGTTGGCAAATTGAACACCAATAAAAAGTAAATTTATTATTTAAGAAAAAAGAAAAATACCAGTGTGACCTACTGAATTAATTTCACAACTACTCTTGGAGCATAAATTAAATAAGTGTTAAAAATCCTTCAGTGGCATTCCTTTAGAAACTTCTCATATTTATAATTGGCAAAAGGCTATTATTATTATTATTCATGTACTGTTTTAAAAATATGTATCATTTCAGAGATGGTATTTAGATGAGCAAATAGTTCAACAGCCAGCTAAACTCTATTCAGACAATTTGTTTATGGTTATATTTCATAATTCTGATGGGAATCTAAACTTAAATTTTACCAAATGCAGGAAGAAAAAAAGGTAGAATAAAGAATATTTTATCCCTGAATCATTTTAAAATTATAAAAATGTTTTAACTGAATGTTTAATTTCACTGAGGTATTTCTTCATTCACTAAAATCAGGTAGAAACATTTCCCAAACCAACAAATTTATTTATGCCCAGGTTAAGAAGAATTTTACCTGTAGTAAACTCGAAGTGTTTGGATTTCTTCTTCTAGTTTTTTGTACTGTTGAATTGCAGTCTCTCTGGCTTGTTGCATAGCCAACAACTTTGCCTGCAAGTAATTAATATTTTAAGAAATTTAATATCAGTATTGGTATGTTAGAATACAGTACTGTAGTATAAATAAATTTAAATTTGTGATAGTTTTAAAATTTATCAGTATCATGTAATAGAGTCTCATAATTTCCCACAAAATAATTAAATTATATTAATAACAGACATATTGAAAACAAGAACATATTAAATGTACCAAGTTTGCTCATTACTAAGCTTCAGCCTTATTCATCTGTATCATCAGATATATGCTCTTCTGCAATGTTTAACTTTATACACAGAATTCAGAATGTGGAACATGGGTTCAGAGCAATATCTAGAGTAGAGATAAGCACAATGGGTGTTTCACATACAAACTTAATGTGGCTCCACTGCCTGATCACACCAGATTTTCTTTTAACTTTATTAATAGTAAAACCCAGAAAATTCTAAATATGTTGTTAAGCTATCCTTGATATTTAATGTGAAAAAAATACACAAGAGTATAACCTGATTCTTAGAGATAAGACTTAACCTTTTCGATTCCTTTTCTGCAGGAAAAAAAAATCTCTAGAGAGAGTATGGCAATAGTCTTGAATGTTAGAGGTGCTTTTATTCAAAGGATGTTATTGTTCCTCTCTACCTATAATATTCAAATTTTAAAGGGTTTGCAATCAGTTTTTTGTTAGGGGTTCATATTCATAATTTTAGAAAAACTGCCAACCTCCAACCATCTTTCGCACTGGGTTTCAGGTGGAGCCAAAAAAAGTTTTCAACGTAACTTTTAAAAATGGTACTGGTGAATCAGATTTCAGTTTTATTTATTCAAAATTTAATTTGCATGGAACGATGGACTTTCACTTTAAGTGGTCTTTGATAGGTAACACAGCAAATTGTTATCAGACACCTCACAAACGACATTAATGGCAATAATTAATAAGTAATTGAGTTTGGGGGCAGAAGTTGACTAATTTTGCTGAACTCATATGATTTCACTGGGATTATTTTCTTGCATAAGAATAAAGTCATAAGACAAACTGTGAAATCCTGACCACAAGAAAATTAATTAGTGTAATGTAAGTGAACACTTTCTACTTTAATAATGGAGAATGATGAAAACAATGCAGCAATTAAGGTCTTTCTATAACTTTAGGAACTAAAGTAAATAATTTGTTTTCTATCTGGTCTGGGAAACAGGACAAAGAATTACTTCTTCATTCTTTTTTTTTTCATTTTTTAAAGATTTTATTTATTTATTCATGAGAAACACAGAGAGAGGCAGAGACATAGGCAGAGGGAGGAGCAGGCTCCTTGCGGGTATCCTGATGTGGGACTTGATCCCAGAACCCCAGGATCATGCCCTGAGCCAAAGGCAGACGCTCAACCACAGAGCTACCCAGGTGCCCCTCTTCATTCTTTCAATTTAAGTGTTCCTTTAACATTCATATTCTAGAATTACAGACTAAACATTCTCAAAAATGATTAAAAATCATTTAAAAATAGATGACTGGTTCCTTATGCCAAAAAATGGACAGCTTTGACAGTTTTCAGTAAATTACAAAATGTGATTGAAATGGTAACATGGACCACTGTGACTAATGGTCAAAAAGAATCACACAAGAAAGGACAGACATATCACATTCAACTTATAAAATGTTGAACATTCTGTGGCATGTATTTAAAGGATAGATACTGAACAGGTAATAAAGGATTTGCTAAACAAATATCTAACAATGCTAAGTATCTTAGATGATTATTTTGAAGGTATTTTTTTATTTAACTTGGTACTTCTGCAAAAAAAAAAAAAAAAAAAAAAAAAAAACCTCTCAAAAACAGAAAGCAAAACCAACAATGTTCTTGTAGGAAAATGCCACAATGAAGGTTTCTGCCTAAGAAATTTCTGCAATAAAAATGGGAACATGAGAATTTTACTTAATTTCTTGTGCTTTATGTAATATTGACTTTTTCACTTCTCTTGTATCATTTACTTGGCTGTGAAGATTTGGTGTGGCTGCATTGCAATCCACTTAGTTTATTAATTCCAAATGTCTAATCTTATGCCAAGGCCCTGCTGACTATAGTCAAAGCTATTATAAGCCTCCTAGCCTTACAACCTCCTTTTTCTCTTTATGAGATATATGTTCAACTGGCCAGCATTTCTTTTTTGGGGAAATACCTTTACCCTCTGCCATAGTGACCCTGTTCAGTCCTGATGGTTAGGGTGAACTGCATTCCCCATCACCTCAGGTATACATAATCCAGATTGTTCATCAGCCCCAGAAGATAACTGAATCCTGATGACATCATTTGTATTCCTGGATCCCCTATGCCAGACAGCTCCAGATCCATTCCATTTCTTGGACTTCCTGAGTATAAAGATCTTTTTTTGGCTTAGGTTAGCTTGAGTTAGATTTATGTTATTATGTGAGAAAGCTTAACTGATTTAAATGTGCTGTTTACTTCTATTGCATTTCCTACTTTCACTATCAATATCATATAATTCCATCACATTACAAGTCAATAGTAAATTTCATATCAAAACATTAAGCAAATTAGTGAACAAGACTTTTTTTTCCTGTTCCTCAGGCATATTTCCCATATTTCTGGCAATTACAGTAATAAAAACTGCATGCATTCATTTATGTGTGTACTCACATAAAAATATATACCTTAAATAAACTAACAGAATTTAAAAAGTATAAGAAAATATAAAATATAAAGTAAATCTTTTTCTACTAAAGCTGTTTGGAAAGATAGAAAGAGATGGAGTACTTCCAAATTCGTTTTATGAGGCCAGCATCACCTTAATTCCAAAACCAGACAAAGACCCCACCAAAAAGGAGAATTACAGACCAATATGCCTGATGAACATGGATGCAAAAATTCTCAACAAGATACTAGCCAATAGGATCCAACAGTACATTAAGAAAATTATTCACCATGACCAAGTAGGATTTATCCCCAGGACACAAGGCTGGTTCAACACTCGTAAAACAATCAATGTGATTCATCATATCAACAAGAGAAAAACCAAGAACCATATGATCCTCTCATTAGATGCAGAGAAAGCATTTGACAAAATACAGCATCCATTCCTGATCAAAAACCCTGCAGAGTGTAGGGATAGAGGGAGCATTCCTCAACATCTTAAAAGCCATCTACGAAAAGCCCACAGCAAATATCATTCTCAATGGGGAAGCACTGGGAGCCTTTCCCCTAAGATCAGGAACAAGACAGGGATGTCCACTCTCACCACTGCTATTCAACATAGTACTGGAAGTCCTAGCCTCAGCAATCAGACAACAAAAAGACATTAAAGGCATTCAAATTGGCAAAGAAGAAGTCAAACTCTTCCTCTTCGCCGATGACATGATACTCTACATAGAAAACCCAAAAGCCTCCACCCCAAGATTGCTGGAACTCATACAGCAATTTGGTAGCGTGGCAGGATACAACATCAATGCCCACAAATCAATGGCATTTCTATACACTAACAATGAGACTGAAGAAAGAGAAATTAAGGAGTCAATCCCATTTACAATTGTACCCAAAAGCGTAAGATACCTAGGAATAAACCTAATCAAAGAGGTAAAGGATCTATACCCTAAAAACTATAGAACACTTCTGAAAGAAACTGAGGAAGACACAAAGAGATGGAAAAATATTCCATGCTCATGGATTGGAAGAATTAATATTGTGAAAATGTCAATGTTACCCAGGGCAATTTACACGTTTAATGCAATCCCTCTCAAAATACCATGGACTTTCTTCAGAGAGTTAGAACAAATTATTTTAAGATTTGTGTGGAATCAGAAAAGACCCCGAATAGCCAGGGGAATTTTAAAAAAGAAAACCATATCTGGGGGCATCACAATGTCAGATTTCAGGTTGTACTACAAAGCTGTGGTCATCAAGACAGTGTGGTACTGGCACAAACACAGACACATAGATCAGTGGAACAGAAGAGAGAACCCAGAAATGGACCCTGAACTTTATGGTCAACTAATATTCGATAAAGGAGGAAAGACTATCCACTGGAAGAAAGACAGTCTCTTCAATAAATGGTGCTGGGAAAATTGGACATCCACATGCAGAAGAATGAAACTAGACCACTCTCTTTCACCATACACAAAGATAAACTCAAGATGGATGAAAGATCTAAATGTGAGACAAGATTCCATCAAGGTCCGAGAGGAGAACACAGGCAACACCCTTTTTGAACTTGGCCACAGTAACTTCTTGCAAGATACATCCACAAAGGCAAAAGAAACAAAGGCAAAAATGAATTGTTGGGACTTCATCAAGATAAGAAGCTTTTGCACAGCAAAGGATACAGTCAACAAAACTCAAAGACAACCTACAGAATGGGAGAAGATTTTTGCAAATGATGTATCAGATAAAGGGCTAGTTTCCAAGATCTATAAAGAACTTATTAAACTCAACAGCAAAGAAACAAACAATCCAATCATGAAATGGGCAAAAGACATGAAGAGAAATCTCACAGAGGAAGACATAGACATGGCCAACACGCACATGAGAAAATGCTCTGCATCACTTGCCATCAGGGAAATACAAATCAAAACCACAATGAGATACCACCTCACACCAGTGAGAATGGGGAAAATTAACAAGGCAGGAAACAACAAATGTTGGAGAGGATGCGGAGAAAAGGGAACCCTCTTACACTGTGGGTGGGAATGTGAACTGGTGCAGCCACTCTGGAAAACTGTGTGGAGGTTCCTCAAAGAGTTAAAAATAGACCTCCCTATGACCCAGCAATTGCACTGTTGGGGATTTACCCCAAAGATTCAGATGCAATGAAACGCCGGGACACCTGCACCCCGATGTTTCTAGCAGCAATGTCCACAATAGCCAAACTGTGGAAGGAGGCTCGGTGTCCATTGAAAGATGAATGGATAAAGAAGATGTGGTTTATGTATACAATGGAATATTACTCAGCCATTAGAAATGACAAATACCCACCATTTGCTTCAATGTGGATGGAACTGGAGGGTATTATGCTGAGTGAAGTAAGTCAATCGGAGAAGGACAAACATTATATGTTCTCATTCATTTGGGGAATATAAATAATAGTGAAAGGGAATATAAGGGAAGGGAGAAGAAGTGTGTGGGAAATATCAGAAAGGGAGACAGAACATAAAGACTCCTAACTCTGGGAAACGAACTAGGGGTGGTGGAAGGGGAGGAGGGCGGGGGGTGGGGGTGAATGGGTGACTGGCACTGGCGGTTAATCTGTATGTTGGTAAATTGAACACCAATACAAAATAAATTTATAAAAAAAAAAGTAAATCTTTCTCCCACCTCCAACCATCAATACAAATCCCTTTCTTGAGATTAGCAGTCATCTGCTAATTGTATATACATCCAGAAATAGTCTGTACGTGTAAGTACTTATGTGTATATATGTGTATTTGCAACTACATACACCTATTTACAATATTGATGGCATTCTTTACACAGTTATAATTTTTTTCTTAAATTAAAAAAATATTTTGCTATTTTGCTTCTTATTTAAAAAGAAAATTGTCTACCCCAACCCATATATTGCACTACTAGCTATATTCCCTCCTTCCCTTCCACTGCCAAAATGAAACACTTCCATGAATTTGGACTTACCATTTTCAAGGGTATTTTATACTTTTATTATATAGTTATGTACTTGTAATGTATCTTTTTACAGGCTTTTAAACTTAATAAGTGATACTCTAAATATTTTACAAATAACTGCTTTTTTGGTATTATACTTTTGACTTCTGTTCATGTTGACACATGTATATCTGATAATACTTATCTTTACACATTGTAAAGATGTGCAATATATTGTGACTACCAATATATTTCGACTTATTTTTACATATCTTTCATGTTTCATGTATCCTGTTTTCTTTGCTTCTCTTTTTTGGTCTCTACTTATTTGGATTAAATTTTCTATAATACCCCTTTCATTGTAATGCTTAGAATCTATTTATTTATAAACTACCTTGAAATTTTTGATAAAAATATTCATATTTTTGAGTAAAGCCTTCAGTGGATCAGGATTTTTATATATAACCAGAGTTTTAAGTGAACATTGTACAAAAATATAACACTTTTTCTACTTATAAGGATAAATTTAGATACAATTTTTATTAAAGTAAAACATGCATCACATATCATATAAGTATACATGGGTGAGTTTTTTAAAGTCAAGTTTATTGAATTATAACTTACACAAAGTAAAAATTCACCCATTTGTGATGTACAGCTGTATAAGTTTTGACAAATTTTTAGTCATGTAAGAGCCATCACAATCAAGGTACAGAAGAGTTCCATTACTCCAAAATGTTCCCAATATAGTCAATGCCTTCCTTTTACACCCAGTCCCTGGCAACCATTTGTGATTTTTATCTTGAATGACACATTAATGGAATCATGTAGTAGGCAGCCTTGTGAATTTGACTTCTTTCACTTTAATTCAATGCTTTTGGGAGTCATTCATATTATTACATATACCATGGTTTGTTCCTTTTTATCACTGAGTAGTATTTCATCATAGGATGTACCAAAATCTATATATCCACTCACCAGTTGATGGACATTTGGGTTGTTCCAGTTTGGGGCAATTATTAATATAGCTTCTATAAGCATCAGCATACAGGTCATTTTGTGGAACTATGTCTTCATTTCTCTTAGGTAAATACCAAAGAATGGAATTGCTGGGTGGAACTATGTGGAACTATGTGGAACTATGTCTTCATTTCTCTTAGGTAAATACCAAAGAATGGAATTGCTGGGTCCTATGGTTAGTTGTGTATAATGTGTTTATATACTTTATATAAAGTTATGTACTTTATAAAGTTATATACACCATAAAGAAACTGCCAAACTTGCTGCTTAAATCAAAGTAACTTGAAGGCATCTGTGCTTAACTACAATAGCAATGCCATTTGTTGAATGCCTATTATGGGTTGGGCATTGTATCAAGTGCTTGAAATACAACAGTCTATCCCTACAATCAATCTATGAGTTAACTCCAATTATCCTTATTTTACTTTACTTAAAATTGAAGTTCATGAACATTAACATCATGAACTTTCAAGACTATGTAACATTCTGGGATATACATATGTAATTATATGTAAACATTTAACATATATTTTTACATACACACACAAATATACTAGGTCAACCTATATTCTCAAGAATGTATGACAGATGACAAAAAAAAATTTACTTAGGAATTTGAAAAATAAACCATATGTGGTGGGTTCACAAGCACTTGATTAATTTTTGTATATCTTAGCCACACTTGCAGGGAAAGCAAAGATGTACCAGATACCCTTGAGCATGCTGCCTTTTTTATAGATCAGTCAAGCCTTTCCACATATAATTGGTCTTCTTGTTCTTTATTCTAATGCCTCCAAAACTTTACCAAAGTGTTTGGCCTGAAGGTGTCTTGTAACTGGGAGTCACGTGTATTTAGTCTTAGTAATGAGAACTGGGAGTTGACAATGAATTTAGTCATTAGCTGGATCTTCTGCTTCTCAAATTGTGATGCTAGTTCATCTCTCCCTAATACTAGTAAGAATATAAACATTCTGTTGCTTACTCCACCAAAATTTACCTATTAAAAACATTTGTCTTCTTGACTGAAACATGGTCTCCTAAATCCACTAATTTTACTATTGTAATAAAAAATATTTCTATGCATATACAATCACAATTATACTTTTAAAACTCTCTAAACTAATTTTACAAACCTATCACCACATTTCATTGAATCTAAGATCTACTGATTTTAAAACACCAATTTTATGCAGAAAAATCAGGCCAATAATACTTTTTAGACACCATCTATTATAATAAGCATACAGCAATGTTAAAATGTAAAGTGATTTTTAAGTGTTTTATTTTATTTTTTTAAAGTAGGCTCCATGCCAGTGTGGGGCTTGAATTCATGGCCCTGAGATCAAGACCCTGAGATCAAGAGTTGGATGCTCTACTGACTAAGCCAGTCAAAGGTCCCAAAATATGAAATGATTTTTAACCTAATGTATTTCCTTGCTCCAAAACAATAAAATTCTCTTCTGAGCAATACCAAAATATCTTTTTCTAGCCTGTGGCATATGTTTTAGATTTTTTCTCATCTCCTCACTCTACTCACACACAAAAACCATATCTTGTCCTTTTCTTGTTAGTATTCTCTATTAAATAAAGAATTTACAGCATTCTTGATTTTTCTTTTGTTTTCTATATAAGGAAAACTTAGAAGCTTTCATTGCAATCTCCAATGGTGTACTTTAGAATTTTATATGTACTCCAGCTACCTTTCATACTTATTGCCAACATGTAAAAAGTATTGCTTAAAACAACCTAGGAGGGGCGGCTGAACTAATTCCAGGTGAAGCAATGGAATCAAAACATAATATGATAACAGTTATTAGATAATAACA
Organism: Canis lupus familiaris; assembly: GCF_011100685.1. Lineage (NCBI taxonomy): Eukaryota > Metazoa > Chordata > Mammalia > Carnivora > Canidae > Canis > Canis lupus. The sequence continues at coordinate 16,095,789 of NC_049229.1, read as the reverse complement.
GAAGTTTACAGAACAATCGGTGTGTTTTATATCTTTAGCATCTTCTCCCTATATCTTATTTTTCTTGTACCATTTTCTTCTTTTGTTTCCAGTTTTATTGAGATATAAATGACAGATAACATTGTATTAGTTTTAGATTACCACAATAAAGTTAGTTACTGTCAGCTCACATAGTTATATGTTTTTTTCCTTGTGATATGAACTTTCAAGATTTACTTTCTTAACAACTTTCAAATACATGATACAGTACTGTTAGCTTTAATTACTGTGCTGTATGCTACATCCCCAGAACTTACTTACCTTTAGGGACTGAAAAAAAAAAAGTAGGTTAACTAATATTAATAGTCTTAATAATTGAAAGGCTCATTCTAAAACTGTATTTTGAGCAATGCCATCTAAATAGGACTATTCTGTATTGCTACCACATTAAAAATGAACTACATTGTTTTTTAGAGTCTTATCTAGTACTTTAGAATGATAGAGAAAGAGAAGACTATACTATCTACATCACTGAAAACTATTTGTTATGGATATTGTGGAGAAACCATTTTTATCTTATTTCAAAATCATGTTATGTTTTGTTTGAATGTGTTTTTAATAGTAATAGTCTGACATAATTAAGCCTTCCTTTGGTAACTCCAAGACCATTAATGGTAATCTGTTTTTATCATAGAACCAAGGCATTTGATCTTATGTGTGATACCTGCTAAATAAAGAAACACACAGTACAACTTAAATCACAGAACCAAATAATTTTTAGAACTGAAAAAGGATCTTAGAGGTAATATAATCTTCTACTTTATAGGTGAGGAAATTACTGTTAATATGTTTAAGGAAACATTTGGAAAGTGTCCAAGGTTTCATAGTTGGTTAGAAGGAAAGTTGGAACTAGAATACAAGTATCCAAAAAACGTTGCTTATTCTACCATACAAGATCACATTTCAGTATGGCTTAATTTAATATGTATATTTACTGTTTTAATAGAATTCTTTTATAGAGTAATCATAAATGTATAGACTGTGTTATACTATTCAACATATTTGTAAGGAATCTGATTAGGTATGTTCAAAAAATACATCAAATTAGAAAACTGCTTAATAACTATAGCCATCCTAATATTTGACTTTTTTTTAACCAAAAGCAGGTTATGAACCTAGTAAAGAAATACAACTAAATATCTTACAAAAGGGTATCTAAAAGATTAAAAGCTACTATCAAAAGGGTAAAAATGACTGGAATTTTTAAAAAATATTTTATTTACTTATTCATGACACACAGGGAGAGAAAGGAAGAGACACAGGCAGGGGGAAAGCAGGCTCCATGCAGAGAGCCTGACATGGGACTTGATCCCAAGTCTCCAGGATCACACCCTGGGCTGAAGGCGGTGCTAAACCACTAGGCCACCAGGGCTGCCCAAATGACTGGATTTCAATTACACTTTCCCTTCATAGGAAAAGTCGGATTGCCCACCACAGTATATTACCATAGTGTATTTTTCCTTAAAGACTATTCCTAAGAAGTGATATGTTGTCCTCATGAGATACCTTTCAGACCAAGGATGATCAGGTTTCAGACTCAAAAGCAGTCTTACATATACTGTCTAGTAATCTATAGTCTGACATGAGAAAGGAAAGAATACCATTTGTAAGGGAAGCAAAATTCAAAGTATTCACAGGCAGACAATGATCATGAACAGTTAGCTGAGTCTAAAAAATGAGAAGGAAGGTAGAGAGAAGTATTCCAGAAAGAGAGTGAAGTACAGTGATTAAGAGCAAAGTTGGGTTTGGCTACCAGTGAGTAGTTCTGAGACTCTAAATTAGGGCCTCTAAACTGCAATTTTTTCATTGATAAAATGAGGGTGATAATACTCATCTCATGTGACTATTATGCCATGATAAAATGAGATAACTTACCATATGATATAGCCATATGAAAGTAAAGAAATATGTAATCTGTACAATAGACTCTGTTGAACTTTGGATATAAAATTATTGTGGAAATAACTGATGTCAATGAGAAACAGCATTGACCAAGTAACGAGTCAATAAGGTGAGAAAGGACTGGGCTTAAAGTATAAGTCATGTGGTAGTCTAGAGTATGATCATTAACTGGATATTAAGTATTTTAGACTTGTGGGCCACATTGTCTCTCTTGCAATGACTCCATTGTTGCATTGTGAAAACAGCCATACACAATATACAAATGAAAGCAACGCTTGTTCCAATAAAACATTATTTACAGAAACAGTCAGCTGGTTAACGGGCCATAGTTCACAGATTATAGATCTAGAGAGTCAGGTTTACATACAGCCCAGAATATGTGCTGGTTTATATAAGCGTTTATATAATATGGTTTGTCAGATGTCAAACAAGTGAAGAAAGGAGATGCATTTGATATATTTGCTCTCTCTAGAATGAACAGTTTCTAAAGGCAATGAAACAAAATACCTGAAATCCACAGTTTTAAAAGAGGTTCTTCAGGGCATTTAATGATAGAAAGGAAAAAAAGGAATTAATAGTGGTTCATGTCAACCATGTGCTTGTATGGTAACCCTGCAGTGTGAGAGAAAACCACCTTGTCAAGGAAGAATGATTTCAGTTATTACATATGAAGCAAAGCAAACAAATAAAAAAACCTTGTAGCTTTAAATTATATTTTGCCTGATGTTAACATAGTTTCAAGAGCAATCTTTTTATTAGCTTTGGCACAGCATATCTTTTTATATCATTTTAATTTCAATCTCTTTTATATGACTAGGTTTAAAAGTGACTATTGTAAACAGCATGTATTATTTTTTTCCAGTCTAACAATCTTCATCTTTTAACTTGAACATTTGATCCCTTCACTTTTAATGTAATTACTGATAAATCTATAATCCTATCATGTTCTTTTTGTTCTGATACTTTTCTTTATATATTCTCTTCCCTTACTATCTTTTGGATTTTTTAATTATCATCATCTTATTTACCTTACTTTGAATGTTATATTCCCCTTTACCTTCTTCTTCTTTTGTTTTTTTAAAGAATCCAAGAGTTTTTTTAAAAAGATTTTATTTATTTATTCATAGAGACACACACACACACACACACACACACACACACACACACACACACACACAGAGGCAGAGACACAGGCAGAGGGAGAAGCAGGCTCCATGCAGGGAGCCCGACAGGGGATTGGATCCAGGGTCTCCAGGATCACACCCTGGGCTGCAGGTGGCGCTAAACCGCTGTGCCACCGGGGATGCCTCCCCTTTACCTTCTTTTAATGGTTATCCTAGGAAATACAAGAAAAAATGTCTGACTTATCAAAAACCTAGTATTAATACTCCTGGACAATAAGAGACCTAAAACCCTTTAACTCTATTTACTCTTCTCCCAATTTATTTGTTACTATTTATTATTAATGTATTCTTATTTAAGATTTAAGCCTAAAAGAATATCATTTATATATATATACATATATTATATATGTATATATATACTGTATATATATACAATATAATATGTATACATATATTATATATGTATATATACTGTATATATATACAATATATCATATATATACATATATATAAATGTGTGTGTGTGTGTGTGTGTGTGTATATATATATATATATATATACACACACGTTTATATTTGTTACTTTTGTGTTTTATTCCTTCCTGGTTGTAAGGTAGCCCTTATGGAATAGTGTCCCTTCTGTGTAAAAAACAGCTCTTAAACGTTTAATACAAAGCTGCAAATGACTTACTCAATTTTTAGTTGTGTGAAAATGTGTTTAATTGCATGTTCATTCTTTGAGGATATTAATTTTGGGTATACATATGCTTTTAAATTAGCATCTATTTTCTTTTAGCACATTGAAAGCATTGTTCTAATGTCTCTTGACTTCCACTGCTCTGTTCAGAAGTCATTTGTAAATCTAACTGTTGCTCATTTGAAAGTAATCTTTTTCTCCTTTATCTGGTTATTTTTATGAATGTCTCTGAGGTTAGAATTCTATTTCATTATGATGTGATTAGATGTGTATTTTCTTCTTGCTTTGGAAGAATATCTTTCATCAGTTTCAGAAGACTCTCAGTCATTTCCTGTTCTAATAATGCTTTTCCAGCATTGTTTGTATTTTCTCCTGTTTTGGAGAGAGCCCAATTAAATGTTTGTTGGACTATCTTACTCTATATCTCTTTATATATATATAATTTATTTATTTATTTATTTATTTATTTATTTATTTATTTATTTATGACTTGTGGATTCACAAGACTCTGATTTCTTCTTCTTTTTTTTTTTTTTAAGATTTTATTTATTCATGAGAGACACAGGGAGAGAGAGGCAGAGACATAGGCAGAGGGAGAAGCAGGCTCCATGCAGGAAGCCTGATGCGGGACCCGATCCTGGTCTTCAGGATCATGCCCTGGGCCAAAGGCATACGCCCAACTGCTGAGCCACCCAGGCATCCCTTCTCTTAATATTTATTTACTAGTGTTATATTATAGGTAATTTTTCAGATACATTTCAATTAATATGTCTTCCAGCTACCTAATTCTTTCTTCAGCTGTATATAATCTGACATTTGTTTAGAGCGTTTTACTTAAAAAATATTTTTGTTTTTCCTTTGAATTTGTATGTGATTCTTTTCCAGATTTGCATGGTGTTTCCTAGAAAATGCTTCTGGTTGAACCATGGTTGTGATTCATACTCTATTTAAATATTCATTGAAGCCTTTCAAACATAGCTTTTCTATATTCTTTAGATGAATTTATAGTTTGTTGTGTTTGTGTGTGTGCTTTTTTGGGGAAGTTGTTGTATCTATTGTTACTGTCATTCATGATGGTTTTCCTCTTCATGTGCTTGACTGATCTTTGGTTGTGAATCCATGTTTTCCTGGTAATAATTTATGGGAACCTACTAGATTAAATTAGGGATGCCTTCTTTTGAGGATGTGTGCCTATTTCATCAGGGAGCCAGAAGAGACAATTCCCAGATAAAGTTCAAGAACCCTGAATTAATGCTGGAGTTTCTGGTTCAGCTTCCTAGTCTTACTGCTGGTTTAGGAATTGGAATGTCAACTGAAGATGAAAGTACTTCTATAGATATTTACCCTTGGTGCAACTCCAGACCATCTGTTTGCTTACTATTGGAGAGAGGTTTGTCTTTGGTTCTACTCCCAATTTTTTTGTGAAGTAAAATTTTTTGAAACATTTCCTTTATTTTTTTGTGAGTCTAGCAATGCATGAAAGTTAGATTTTTTTCCAGGGCCTGCTAGGTTAACAGCAAAAGAGTCCTTATACTTTTTGGACACACTGTAGGACAGAGAAGCCTATATTGAAATTTAACACATACTATATTATCAAAAATAGACCAATCTGTTTTTATAATTTAACATTTAGAATTCTTACATATAGTATATTGACTGGTATACTATAGTATATTTATTTTTCATAATATTCCTGACTTAAAAAAAAAAAGATTCAAGAGGTTTCAGATTGCATTTGCAAGTGCTTCTCTGAAAACAACCTACTATAGGGCTGTCTAATCTAAAATACAAATATATGAAAAGTAAAGTAAATTTTGGATATAGTCATCCTAACAATATTTTTTTAATATTGTTTTATGAAAGTACCAGAGATGTAAAGGTTGTCTGTATAAGAATTTTAATCACATGGCTAGGAGAAGTTAAGATGGTAGAGGGGTAGGGGACCTCAACTGTGCCTTGTCCATGGAATTCAGCTAGCTAGTTATCAAATAATTCTAAACACCTGTGAAATCAATGGATCTGAGAAAAGAATTGCTGCAGTTCTACAAACAGAAAAGCTGCCACTTTTGCAAGGTAGGAGGTGTGGAGACATAAATCCAGGGTGATATACTGGAAGAAACTTGAGAGGAGGGAGCTCTTAAGCAGCCTCTTGGAAAGTATTATGAGCAGTGGAGTGCAAGATTGGAACTTTTAGAAGATTGCTACAGTTGGGACTTCCCTGGCTTAAAGATGCTCAAGTGGTAAAGGGGGCAGGATCTCAGGTGGGACAGCATGGTCTCAGGACCCCTGAATCACAAAAAGAATGGAGGTGCCCGGCTGTACAGAGTTCTCAAGCATTGGAGCAGGGAAGCATGCTCAAAGCAGTGAGTCAAAGTGCCAGCTTTCCGTTCTGTGTTACCATAAACCCTGAACCACTGCACAGTTGGGCAACTGCTCTCCAGGCAGGAGTCCAGCAAAAGGGAGAAGTGGGGCAAGAACCATTTCCTTCCCCTGAGAAGAATGGCACTGGTGTGTGCCACAAGAGTCCATAAAGTTTGGAGACTGGAAACTGGGTCACTTGTCTGAGATAAAAATACTCAGTCACAGGCTGGGTGAACAGAGTTAGGACAGAAACCAGGGAGACAAGAGTAATTGCTTTCTTGTGAGAGCTCACTAAAGAATGGGGGTGCTGCGAACTTTCAGCTCCAGGGCTAGAAATTGGGGAACTACCATTTTCATCCCTCCTATTGGTGCTGAAAGCCCTCAGAGAGCAAAACTGCCACAGAGTGCAATCTAGAGCTGCTGACACTGAGCCTGGCTCCTTGGCAAGGGGGGCTGCAATTCCATCAGGGCAAGGATATCTGAGAATCAGTGCAACAGGCCCCTCCCCCAGAAGACCAGCAGGAACAACCTGCTAACACAAAGTTTAGGAATCACAGAGAACTGCAAAACTTCAGCTCTTGGGGAAAACAGTATATAGCATTCATGGTTTTTAAATTATTCTTTAGTCTTTCAGTTTTATTTTTTAAAATTATTTTATTTTATCAAATCTTTAAAAAATTCTCTTTAAATTTTTATTTATATATGTTATATACATACAATTTTATTTTTGGTTTTCTTTCATTGCATTTTATTTTATTTTGTATATATGTAAGTTTTTTTGTTCTTTCCTATTTTGGGATCTAGTTTCTTTTAACAAACAAACCAAAATACACCCAGGATCTAACTTATTGTTTTGCTATGTTTTACTTCTTGATTTTTTTCTTATTTTGTTTTGCTTTTTCCTGGTATTGTTGTTGCTATTTTTGTCTTTTGTCCCTCTTTCAATTGTTCTTTTCTGGACATAGAATGAGGCAGAGAATTATCCCAAAAGAAAGAACAGAGGCAGTACTCAGTGCCAGGGATTTAATCAATATGGATAGAAGTATGATGACAGAACCAGAATTCAAAACCACAATTATAAAGATATAACTAGGCTTGAAAAAAGCATAGAAAACTGTAAAGAATCTCTTACTGTAGAAGTAAAATAATTAAAATCTCATCATGCTGAAATTAAAAATGCTATTACTGAGTTGCAGTAAGAAATGGAGGCTCTAATTGCTATGACGAATGAGGTAGAAGAAAGACTCAGTGATATAGAAGACAAAATGATGGAGAATAAGGAAGCTGAGAAAAAGAAAAATAACTCTGAATCATGAAGGAAGAATTCAAAAATCAGAGATACTGTAAAGTGAAATAATATTTGAATAGCTGTCCCAGAAGAGGAGGAAGTGGGGGAGGAGGTGTGTGTGTGTGGAGAGAGAGAGAGAGAGAGAAAGAAACACAGAAGGTTTATTTGGACAAATTATAGTTGAGAACTTCTCTAATCCGGGAAGGAAACAGGCATTCAAGTCCAGGAAGCATAGAGAACCTCTCTTAAAATCAATAAAAATAGGTCAATACTTTTGACATGTTTGCAAATTTCAGAGACAGAGAAAATCCCGAAGGCAGTTGAGGGCAAGAGGTCCTTAACCTACAAGGGTAGAATCATAAGGCTGGCAGAAGACCTGTCCATAGAGACCTGGCAGGCCAGAAAGTACTGGCATGATAATATTCAAGGTGCTAAATGGGAAAAATATGCAGCCAAGAATACTTTATCCAGCAAGACTGTCATTCAGAATAGGAGAGAGGAAGAATTTCCAGGACTAACAAAAACTAAAAGAATTTGTGAACACTAAACCAGCCTTGCAAGAAATATTAAAAGGCATCTGTTGAGCAAAGAAAGAGCCTCAAAGTAACAAAGACCAGACAGGAACAGCGACTTTACAGGTAATACAGTGACACTAAATTCATATCTATCAATAATTACTATGAATGTATATGGACTAAATGCTCCAATAAAATACAGAGAGTATCAGACTGGATACACAAAAGACCCATCAATATCTCTAGATAAAAGAGACTCATTTTAGACCCAAAGACATCTCCAGAGTGAAAGTGAGGGAGTAGAGAACCATTTATCATGCTAATGGACATTGAAAGAAAGCTGGACTAGGAATCCTTATATTAGAAAAAATAGATTTTAAGCCAAAGACTGTAATAAGAGATGAAGAAGGACAACTGTATCATAATAAAAGGGTCTATCAAACAAGAAGATCTAACCATTGAAAATATTTACGCCCCTGACTGTGATGACTTATGTGTTCCTCTTTAGGGTCCAACTGCACTTTGTTTTGCTCAGCTTCAATGAACACGTGTTACATTTCCTCACTATGTCCTGGCCTGTGGAGGACACAGCAGGGACCCACCTACTTCTGTTCCAGGGCAGCCCTCATTACGAAATGCTGACAGTTGGGCTGCCGATAAGTCCTCTCCCATAGATACACCTCTGAGGAGAAAATGTTATATAAAGAAATCTTTGCCCTGGGCCAGGGAATCTGCAGACCTGGAGAAAAGCAGTGAAAATTTGGCTATAAATCAGTTTATGAAGCAACCAATATGAGGAATGATTTTAGGAAGCATTCTAAGTTCACAACGAAATTATCCTGTTTACATGCTTAAACTTCTGCTGTAATCTATAAATTATAACCAAATTGCCCCTGAAAAACACAGCACTGTGGTCCTGGTCTTGCCACTGGTAAAGACAGCCCTGTATATAGCAGAGCCACCACCTTTTGTGAAGCATATTTGTTTTAAGGATACACTTGGGACTTTTCTCTCAAATTAATTAAATAGCTGTGAAAAAAGCACATTCTTCTGAGACTTTCCTGCAAGCCCCTGACAGAAGCCAATAGGAAAGTAGTTTTTAATTTGGAGCAGCCAAATATATAAACCAATTCAATAACAAAGTTAAAGAAACATTTATAATAATACAATAATAATAGAAGACTTTAAGAATTTTCATCAGATGGTTAAGAGTATCACGAGAAAAATTTCCAGTATCATCACTTTTAAGCTCTGTATTAACCTGTGTGACAATATTTCTTTTTCTTGTCTTTTTTTTTTAAGACTTTATTTTTAAATAATTTCTACATCCAGTGTGGGACTCAAACCCACAGCTCCTAAATCAAGAGCTACACACTCTACTCACTGAGCTAGCCAGGCACCCCATGGCTTCTTGTCTTTATGCCAGTTTCTCTTGTTCTACAATAAATATAAGAATTAAAACTATTTAAAACAATTTGATGGTCAGAATCACTATAGTAGCTAGCATAATTCAGATGAGTGATAAAGTGACTACCACATCCTAAGCTTGTCATGTGCCTATGTCTGATCACCAGTAACTGCCACATATTCTAATTTAACACTTACAGGTTTTCATAGTCTACTTTCTTAAAGGTGGAAGGTATAAATAAGTAATTATCTAATTGATAAAATGTTGACAAATAGAAAGTGACATATTCTCAATGACTGCCTTTAACAATATGAATCCTTAAAGTTAAAAAAAATCCACAAGGTAGAAGAACCACTTGTTAGAAAATTTGTTTCTTAAACCTTCTCTTTTTAAAATTATGGGATGCCTGGGTGGCTCAGGCAGTTCAGTGTCTGCCTTCTGCTCAGGTCATGACCTCAGGGTTCTGGGATTGAGCCCAGACTGCTCAGTGGGGTGTCTGCTTCTCCCTCTCTCTCTCTCAGAAAAATAAAATCTTTAAAATAATAATAATAAATGTTAGTATTACAGGCAGAGCTTGAACTCAGAACTCTTACCAGTTTAGTAAATAATCCTGAGTCTGTGCATTAACTACTTTGCCAATCTCTTCAACATTAAATAGACCATTATATCCTATTGTGACTCTACAGATGAGTTTACTCCCAATTCCTAGCTCTTTTTCCATTCATTGTCATTTATTAGGAAAACTTTGTACTTTTTAATGTTTTTAGTGTTGACAGCATTTACTTTTTAGAGAAATAATTTAACATCTTTGTCTGAAACTATTTCTTTGTCCATTAATTCAGACTACAGAGGATTTATCTTTTCTGTTGAATGAACTCTATCTCAGAAGATATTACTTGACTTAAGATTTGTTGCTAGTCAGATCCAACTAGATGTCTGGTTTCTGAGACTTCTTGACTATACCTCTGAAAGTAATTTATACTAATATATGTGAAACCACTGACCACCTCACTGGCTTCACTAATACTCCATGCATCATTTAATAAGATTTGCTTCTTTTAACATCTAGAAAGCAGGTTCATCAGATAGTACTTAGAGTCTTCAGAGAACACCTATTAATTTATTGAATTTCTGTCTACCATGCCACTCATTGCTGAGATCATTTCCTCAGGAAAAAAATTACATGCAGGAAAATACTTAAAGTATCAGCTGGAATGTGAGTTTCCCCAAAAAAGTACATTCTCCTTTCTCATGGCATGATACATTCCTTTCTCTAAGCTTGCTTTCTCTTGTACTACCTAAGAACATGAGCACACAGAGAAAATTAAATTCTTATTTAAACTGAAGAAGCAAACATTTCCCAAAATGACAATATTCCCCTCTGTTACACTTGAGTCATAAACATTTCTCTACATGCCAGTGCCCTCCTATTTAGTTAGAATTTTAGTCAGCAGTATTTTGTTTATTTGTTCAGGATCATATTTTTTTAGTACATCTATAATATACTTCATCACCTGAACACCTGAACTAAACTTGTCTTGCCAGCAAAAAATTTTGAAATTATGCAATCTGCAATTCAGTCCATGGCAAGCACTTGGATAGAATTTCTTCTATACCTTTCAACATACCTAACAACAATTAAAGAACTGCCTGCATAGAAATATTGCCAACTGAGAAATAAGTGAAGCGGGATTAATCAGGTGAACTTGACTAACATTTTAGCTAAGGACTTTTCATATACTCATATTAAATAAGTACTATAATCATTACCTATCAAATTAACTTCGATATTAATCCAAGATTTTATGAATGTATTGAAAGGAAAATCAGTACAATTATGTGATCTTCAATTAATAAAAATAAATGTTTCATTCATTGAATAGTTTTTATATACAGGCTATAAAGAAAATGTAAAAGACTACGGGAAGACCATGGTAACTGGAAAAACATTCTTGAAGAAAGGAACACATTTTGATGAGTTATATTTTAAATGGAAAATTTGAAAACTAGGAGACAAAGAGACCTTTAAGCATATAAATGTCAATATATAACTAGCAAAAATTATAACTATAAAAACATAAATATAAAGCTTTATAACCAAGGCTGCATGAAAGGTATTTTTACTAAAACAGTTCCCTAATTAAGTAAGAGTACTAAAAGAAATCAAATAAAAGAAATTTTAATCTATAAATTTCCCATTTGTGAAACCATTTTACTCAGGTTTCTCTGACTAACCCAGTAAATTTCCTATTCATTTATTATAAAAATCAACAAGAACTAATTGAAGTCATCTGAATTAAAGGAAATTTTTTTTTAAAAGACCAAAACACATTCTAAAGAAAAATAGGCCAGGAAAAATTTCATAAATAAAAGTTTTCTTAAATACCTTAGGTTGACTTACAGGCATTAAGAAAAGCAACTACACATTTTAGCTTTTCTACGTTCCTTCTTTTTTCTTTCAGATTTTTAGTTTTCAATCAAAGGAAGAAAGACTGCTGAGCAAAAGGCAAATGACTTTATTTGTGGTAATCAATATACTAAAAAGTAATTGAAACAAAAATTCTGTGTATGAATGTGGAATTATTTAGGAGTTGTGTCTAAGCATGTGAAAAGCATAAGAAAAGAGAATTCCCTGTTTCCTTTTGGATGCTGCAGACAACACAACACAGCCTAGGGCACACTGCTGCGGATTTTAACTGTTGTATGGAACTACTCAAAATGCTTTTGATCCATTTTATCTTCCAAGTTAGCAAAGAAATGTTGCAATAAGAAACACCAACAAAGATCTGAAAAAGTTAAGCTCTGGATTACCATATTGTGTTCTCCTGCCATTCAATGCTTCATACAATGGCAGTGGTGTTCAAAGTAAGAAAAAAAAGTGGAGGGAGAGAGAAAAAAGAGAAACTGGTCTCAGAAAGCGCAAAGCACAAAGTAAATAATATTCTTCTACATCCCCTCTTTTTCACAGATTGGATGTTAAAAGAGTTGCAGCAATTAGGCTTTTGTTAATTACCAGCTGTTGAAACAGATGTGTTGACTATCCTTATTAGTCAACAGCTGGGTGAGGAGAACAATTGATGCTCCCTAAAACCAACAGCCAGCTGCTCTGAAGTAATTATCTCCAATTAATAATACAGGTGATAAAGGCAAAAAGCTCCTATCCCTCTGTTTCAATATCTTCCGCAGTTTCAATAACTATGGCTTTATCATTACACAGTAATAGAGAATACATTTATTACAACAAGTAAGGTTGTATATTAGAGTTGCATTAACTCTATGGTAGTTTCCATTATGCAATATCTGAAGAAGGAATCAGAGAAGTGCTAAAAGTAGAAGCAGACATTCTGTAGGCTTTTATTTATCATATTTCAAATGTCACTGCCAACTTACTTCTCTAGTACTAACAATAATAGCTAAGCACTTAAGTTCTTTGAAAAAGAGAAGCATAACTAAAATCTGTTCTTTTTGATTTCCAAGTATTTTCGCTGATCATGTTTTATATTCAGTTCACTGAAGCAATATATTTCTTCTTGGTATGCCTAAATATCAGTGTCTTGTTCCCTAGCTTACATTTCCTAGGTGACTGGTAGAAGCAATTTTACCAAACCCAAAAAAGAATTTATTTCATAGCAGTAAACATTATTTTATGTATATGAAGAGATCAGCAAAATAAGCAAGCAGGAAACAAACAAAAAACCCCACATTTTATTTTAGACAGCATTGTATAATTATAATATATGATATTCAAGTTTCTAATTATGATGATGTCAAAAAAGAACTAGCACAATGGAGCATACTAACAGCAATAATTATGTGTATAAAAATTACTTTCACTGTTTTAAAGGTTCATATTACAATTTCACTTAAAAGAAATGTAAAACAAAGATTTAAACAAGTCAGGCATCCATCTCTGTCCTACAAAAGAGGTATCTACAAGAATTTACAACCATATCTATTCACTAATTAGAGAACACTTAAAGACACTGCCTTTCTGAAAACAAGGATTAGAGCTGGATGAATACACTCCTTTCACAAACCTTCCTCATGTCTCTGTTGGGTCATCATAAGCAGCTTGTTCTTCCAGCATTAAACAGAAAAGCCTACCGATTATCAGTTCTGAATGCCTCAGTTAGGCATCAGGACAATTAATAAGGACAGAAACTTTAAACAACATGTAAATAAATCGTTTCATCAAAAGAGGTTGTAATAAAAAAATAATTAACAAAAGCAAACTTTCTAAAGCAATGTTATTTAAGGTTGCCTCTTGGGCACTACACTTTCTGATATGAAAATTCACAAGCTAGAAAACTCTACCATATTCTATGAAATTATGTTTCCTAAAACAGGAATTTCAACACTTACATAATTACAAATGAGACATAAGCACATCACCAAAAACAAGAAATTATCCATTTCTATGAAACCGACTTCCCATGAGAATTTGTAACATTTAAAAATTCTATAACTTCTAAGGAATCTCCTGATACATAGAAACTAGCAAAATATGTAAATAGAGGAACAAACTATTAGCTTTATGTTTGAAAAATCTGTATTAGGCCATAGAATTTATTCTGTGATTTCTCGATTCTAAGAGAAAACCTAATTTCTCAGCAGAATAGCAACAAAAGCAAATCTCTACTACCCTGACACTGGAACAATCCTTTCCCTCAGCTCTACACAGGAATACTGTGTATTCCTGCACAAGGAATAGCAGCTGATCATGCTTTTCTCTTCAATGTGGAAAGGGACAGGTTGTGGTCACCATCTAACATGCTCATCAGGTTTTGTTACCCATACAGGGCAGCCATGGCTACTACTGAAAGGGGAATGTCCTCTCCATATATTTTAGGTGACCTAAACCAAGAAGGCATTAGTTAGACCGATTTTGAAGCCATGGTTCTTCAGCTTATTGCTCCTTAAAAGACAAGAAATTTATATTCTCTTTCTTCTGCAAAAAAGAACTAATGGCAATACATAGTGAATATCTGATTGTTGCACACAATTTCTCTAAATGTTGTTATTCTAGAAATTTAAAAATATCTAGGCATAAACCATAACAGTACTCAAGTATGCAGAGCTGCTTTCAACAGATACCTCATTTTCACACCAATTTCAATACATTAAAATTTAAGAATTTTATTGTATGATTTAGTTACCTGGGATGAACACTTGCATTTTCTCATCCATAACCTATGGATTCTCATTGTTTCCTACCTTGCTCACTGGCAGACCCATATACTTCTCTCCATGAAGTCTTTCACATCCTCTGCCAAAGACAGTTCTTTCCTTAGGCTTCACTTAACCTTGTATACATATTTATTATAGCATTCATCTAATTATATCTGTATTTTTTTATCTTGCCAGTAGATGGCAAATTTTTCTGTTATGTATTCCCAGCATGTAGTATATAAGCTTTTATTAAACATTTTCAGTGAATATATTAAAAATAATAGACAATTTTGTCCAACAATTGTTGAAAAAGCAAATTTTTATAAGTATAATTCATATCATACAAAGGTATTATTTATTTAATTCAGGCTGACTCATCATTCATATCCATGATTAGAAAAATCTATCCTTTTAACCAAAATTATCAACCTAACTTGGCTTGACTGATTCTCATATTCAAGACACTAATTTCAATTTTACATCACCTCATAATTGATCTATCAAATAAATAAAGGAAGAACTTTAAAAGCCAAAATAAGAATTTTCTTTTAAAACCTCTATGTTCTTCACCCACCATGCCTACAATTTACTTGTGATAGTTTAAAACTGTAGTTTCATGCCATATTTTGGATTTTTGTTATATGTAACATCTTTTGAGAATCCTTTCTCAACACATCACAATGAAAATTATCCTTGCCTTAAATATATTTATGAATTTTTAACATATACTGGCTTTCATTGATTCTTAGGCACTGTCCTTCCCTCTTTTGAGATCTGTTTTCTTTTTCTTTTTGGCTATAATAATTCTTCAAGTAATTCCCCCAGAAAGTATAAATTGGTACTTTCTTAGCCTTACTTGTTAAAAAACAAAAGTCTTTATTTCGCCTTCTCATATAAATGATGTTTTGGCTAGATATAGGATTCTTTATTTTATTTCTTAAAGATTTATTTAGGGGATACCTGGGTGGCTCAGAGGTTTAGCGCCTGCCTTCGGCCCAGGGTGTGGTCCTGGAGTCCCGGGATCAAGTCCCACATCGGGCTCCCTGCATGGAGCCTGTGTCTCTGCCTCTTCTCGCTTTGTGTTTCATAAATAAATAAATAAATAAAATCTTTTAAAAAGAAAAATAAAGATTTATTTATTTATTTGAGAGAGTGGGGGGACGGGCAGAGGCAGAACTGGGTAGAGAATCTCAAGCAGACACCCCACTGAGGACAGAGCCCAACATGGGGCTCAATCCTATGATCCCAAGATCACGACCTGGTCCAGAATCAAGAGTCGTATACCCAAATGACTGAGCCACTCAGGCCCCCCTAGATGTAGGATCTTTCAATTGCAGTATTTTCTCATAAGATTTGTAAACATAGTTGCACTGTACTACTTTCTGGTTTTGCAATATGAAATTTAATGCCATTTTGATGCTTTTTCTTTTGCAAATAATCAACTTTATATTAGAAAAGGTGCAATGTTTTCTCTTCACCATTAGACATTTTACCCAGATATGCCTATACATTTAACATATGTGTGTATACATATAAATTTACATATGTAGGTATGCAACTTCAGAAATTTATTCTCCTCAGTCCTTGTTATGTATTTTCATTTTGATTACTTGAGTTTTTTTTCAGTTCAAGTTAGTTTTTTCTATTATTTCCTTGAATGTGGTTTCTCTTTTACCTACTACTTTCACTTTTAGAGTTACTCCTGTTTTCACAGACTAGGTTTTCTTTGTCTATATCATTTCACTCCATTTCTTTGTATTTTTGTTTGTCCCTCATTATTATTCAAATCACCTATTACATATTTTTTACATGTTGGTCTACTTTAATCACCCTTTCAAAACATCTCTTTGACTCATCACAAGAAGTCTTATTTAAATTTAAAAAATTATCTCCTTGGAATAAAACAGCCTCAATTGGAGCCCATTGTGTGGTCTTCCAAAACAATCAAAATCCAAATTACATATGGATTTTTAAGCCATTCATACCAGCTGGTATGGGTTCCCCTGGCACATTTAAAAACTGGCAATAGGAGCACCTGGGTGGCTCAGTGACTGAGTGTCTGCCTTCGGCTCAGGTCGTGGTTCCGGGGTCCTGGGTCAAGTCCCGCAATGGGCTCCCCAAAGGAAGCCTGCTTCTCCCTCTGCCTATGTCTCTGTCTCTCATAACTAAATGGATAAAATCTTAAAAATAAAAAAAAAAATAAAAACTACAATATTTGGATAGTGGTGATAAGCAAGAATGAGTTGTAAGTAGTTGCTTCATTAGATAGATTAGCATGTTCCTCTTTTGCTTTTTTTTTTTTAAGATTTTATTTATTCATGAGTGACAGAGAGAGAGAGAGAGAGAGAGAGGCAGAGAGACACAGGCAGAGGGAGAAGCAGGCTCCATGCAGGGAGCCCAATGTGGGACTCGATCCCGGATCTACAGGATCACGCCCTGGGCTGAAGGCAGTGCTAAACCGCTGAGCCACTCGGGCTGCCCAGCATGTTCCTCTTAGAGCACATCATTAACTGGACAGACAAAGCTTCTTTTCAAGATTAGAGGATCTACTGGAGCTTAGGTAGTTGGGGCAAAAACAACCTTTACTTCATCACTTCTTTCCCTATTATTCATTCAAACTTTTTTTTTATAATAAATTTATTTTTTATTGGTGTTCAATTTACCAACATACAGAATAACACCCAGTGCTCATTCAAACTTTTAAAAGTTGTATTTGTTTTCCTTTTCTACAGTGGCAAATTCTCCTCCTTTTAGATCATAATATTGACTCCATGGGGAGCTTATGTTCGCTGCAGTATTCGCTGAAGTCTGTCCTGTCCTTATCAGTTAGCTCCAGTCACAGTATTTTCTACTACTACTCATATATTATCTACCTTATGCAGTCCATTCATGAAATATTCTAATAACCTCCAAATCAGTCTTTCCTATCTTCCTATGCTTGCCCTAATTAATTCTGTTAAAACCTATGAGATTATTTTCCTGCAACTCTGATATTATCAAGTCAGACATTTTATCAGTCGTTCAAGAAAAAAAATTTCAGAGCTTGCATAATTTCTATTTTACCAAGTATAATCTCCTTCGTTTCACTTTCAATAGCCCTCTCTACTTTACAATATCAGAGTTGTCCACAAGGTGACCAACCATTTTGCGAAACTCCTCTCCAGGATGTATAAAGTTCCAGGCTATGGCAATGGGTGCAGAAGGTTGGGGGGAGAAGTACAAATTCATATAATAGTCCAAAAAATAGAGCCAAAAACAACACTAGCTTTAGTGTCTGATGGATACAGAATAGATTATTTGCTTCCTGAAGTTGCTGGTCTTACCTCTGGCCGCTAATATTAGCAACCAAGATTTGTGCTTCACAATCATAGATTATCCATCACTACATCATTCACAGTACTGTAATTTAAGTTCATTCAGCATAGTACATTGCCAGCGTTAGAGTTCTCAGTTCCTCTTTGACTTTCTCTGTGCATTAACGGTTGTACTTTTTATCAACATAGTGCTAGTTTAATTTTTAGTACATGCTTTCTAAGAGTTCAGATAATGAAAATGAGAATGAACACAATACCAATGCCAGCATGACCCACACACACATCATCAAAAATGAAGGCTAAATGGAAGGACACATACAACTGGATTAGGGAGATAAATAATCAAATCAGAACATATCGCAAAATATGGAGAAAAGAATTGGGTTACATGGTGAAAGAGAGTGGTCTAGTTTCATTCTTCTGCATGTGGATGTCCAATTTTCCCAGCACCATTTATTGAAGAGACTGTCTTTCTTCCAATGGATAGTCTTTCCTCCTTTATCGAATATTAGTTGACCATAAAGTTCAGGGTCCACTTCTGGGTTCTCTATTCTGTTCCACTGATCTATGTGTCTGTTTTTGTGCCAGTACCACACTGTCTTGATGACCACAGCTTGTAGTACAACCTGAAATCTGGCATTGTGATGCCCCCAGATATGGTTTTCTTTTTTAAAATTCCCCTGGCTATTCGGGGTCTTTTCTGATTCCACACAAATCTTAAAATAATTTGTTCTAACTCTCTGAAGAAAGTCCATGGTATTTTGATAGGGATTGCATTAAACGTGTATATTGCCCTGGGTAACATTGACATTTTCACAATATTAATTCTTCCAATCCATGAGCATGGAATATTTTTCCATCTCTTTGTGTCTTCCTCAATTTCTTTCAGAAGTGTTCTATAGTTTTGAGGGTATAGATCCTTTACATCTTTGGTTAGGTTTATTCCTAGGTATCTTATGCCTTTGGGTGCAATTGTAAATGGGATTGACTCCTTAATTTCTCTTTCTTCAGTCTCATTGTTAGTGTATAGAAATGCCACTGATTTCTGGGCATTGATTTTGTATCCTGCCACGCTACCAAATTGCTGTATGAGTTCTAGCAATCTTGGGGTGGAGACTTTTGGGTTTTCTATGTAGAGTATCATGTCATCGGCGAAGAGGCCAACATGCATATGGGAACATGCTCTGCATCACTTGCCATCAGGGAAATACAAATCAAAACCACAATGAGATACCACCTCACACCAGTGAGAATGGGGAAAATTAACAAGGCAGGAAACCACAAATGTTGGAGAGGATGCGGAGAAAAGGGAACCCTCTTACACTGTTGGTGGGAATGTGAACTGGTGCAGCCACTCTGGAAAACTGTGTGGAGGTTCCTCAAAGAGTTAAAAATAGACCTGCCCTACGACCCAGCAATTGCACTGTTGGGGATTTACACCAAAGATACAGATGCAGTGAAACGCCGGGACACCTGCACCCCGATGTTTATAGCAGCAATGGCCACAATAGCCAAACTGTGGAAGGAGCCTTGGTGTCCAACGAAAGAGGAATGGATAAAGATGTGGTTTATGTATACAATGGAATATTATTCAGCTATTAGAAATGACAAATACCCACCATTTGCTTCAACGTGAATGGAACTGGAGGGTATTATGCTGAGTGAAGTAAGTCAGTCGGAGAAGGACAAACATTATATGTTGTCATTCATTTGGGGAATATAAATAGTAGTGAAAGGGAATATAAGGGAAGGGAGAAGAAATGTGTGGGAAATATCAGAAAGGGAGACAGAACGTAAAGACTGCTAACTCTGGGAAACGAACTAGGGGTGGTAGAAGGGGAGGAGGGCGGGGGGTGGGAGTGAATGGGTGACGGGCACTGGGGGTTATTCTGTATGTTAGTAAATTGAACACCAATAAAAAAAAAAAGAATTGGGTTACAAATGCTGGAGAAGGAGATATGAAAGCACATATGGAAACAAATCTCACAACTCTCAATGAGATAAATATTTCCAAATCAATAAAAAGTTTTTATTTTTAATTTTTTTGTCTCCCCAAATTATATCAATAGTAGCTGCTGAATTAGCATGGGCTTACCACACAGAACACGTATTACTGTAGTGTTTCCCTGACTGTTCTATGAAACTGGGAAAAATTATATATTTTGTTTCACAGGTTGCAAATAAAATATCTTATTGGTAAAGAAAAAAAGCAAATTTTTGACAAGAGATGTGCTGGCCCCTTACAGTGTAGAGCTGATTCTGTTAGCACTTAATAGCAACTGTATTTTCTATAGTGTAAGAAATAATGTCAGCACTTAACAATCATGCTTTATATAGTATATCAAGTGATATGCCAAATCATAGCAGCAAAAATCATTCCCTATATCTTTTAGGTACTTTGATTTGAAAAATGGGGCTGTAAATCATCTTGGTTCCTATATGAGCTTATGTTGTAGAAAATATAAAATAGACTGTCAATATCTTGTCCAAATGTAAATTTTGGTAGTTTCCTTATTCAATCTATAAACTTATCAAAAATAAAAAGAAGAAAAAACATCTTATCTGCTAAATATCCTACACACCTTATATACAGCACTTCTAGAAAGGAGTGTGATTTGCTTACCAATGACATTGAGGCTTTTTAAAAAAAAAATTTTATTGGAGTTCAATTTGCCAACATATAGCATAAGACCCAGTGCTCATCCTGCCAAGTGCCCCCCTCAGTGCCCATCACCCAGTCACCCCAACCCCCCCCCACCTCCCCTTCCACTACCCCTTGTTCATTTCCCAGAGTTAGGTGTCTCTCATGTTTTGTCACTTGCAGCTTTTATAATGAGAGAGTTTGTTCACTTTTAAGTTTCTCAAAGTATGCAAAATCATTTAATAAGATTCTTTACTTCATAGAAATGGAGGTATATAGCCCCTTTAGACATGTGCCTATGATGGTTATCACTGTTGCTGGCCATAGAAAAGATATTAAAATGTTGGCCTACCATAAAATCATATTTCCAAAGTACAGGACAAAAAGAAGGCCCTTCTTTACTTTGGAAACACACCGAGGATAAGAAATTTATATGGCTTTTCCTACAAATGCTTAATGATCTCTGAAAAAGCCATTCTAGCAAGAATGCCCCCCGTTGCCTCCCTCCCACCCCTGCTGAATTGTTGGTATTATGTGCACATTATGACAAATATGGCTACAACCAAAAAACAAAACAAAACAAAACAAAACACCTCAGTGGGGGGTGAGGGTGGGGGGCTGGTTAGACTGTTTTAGAACTCCAAAAGAAGCTACCAGAAAAAAAGCAATATATTTGTTTCCTAGGGTTGCTGGAACAAATGACCACAGATTGGGTGGCTTAAAACAAGAACTTATTTTCTCATAGTTCTGGAAGCCAGAAGTCCAAAATCAAAGTATCAGCATGATTCCTTCTGGAGACTCAGAGAATCTGTTTCATGCCTTTCTCCTGGTTTCTGGCGGTTGCCAGCAATCTTTGGTGCTCTTTGGCTTATATACACATCACTCCAATCTCTGCTTCTGTCATGACATAGTTTTCTTTCTGTGTTTTTGAGTCTGTGTTGAAATTTTCCTCTTTTTTATAAGGAAGAACACTAGACACTGGATTATGGTTTATCTTCATGCAATATGACCTCATTTTAACTTCATTACATTTGCAAAGATCTGATTTCCAAAAAAAGTCATGTTTGTAGGCACCAGAGATTAGGATCTAAACATATTTTCTTAGGGAGACACAATTTTACCAGCTACCAGTAGACAAGTTAAACAGGATTTTCTCAATTTCTCCAGTAAACTATAATGTATTCGCTTTTGACTTCACAAGCTGAAATTACTTGTGTTCAACTGATAATCCTGAAAAAATTTTTTGATAAATTTCAACATCCACTCATGATAAAAAATCTATAGGATGTCTCCATGATAGAGTATCCACAAAAAATTATATCTAACAACATACTTAAAGGTGAAAGATTGAATACTTTCACCCAAAACTGGGAACAGAGCAACTATGTCTGCCTTCACTGCCTTATTCCACCAGCAGTATAAAGAGGGAAAGGGAAAGAAAAGGCATACACATGAGAAAAGAAGTAGTAAAAATGTCCTTATTTGTAGATGACATTAAATACTTAAGTATATATCTAACAAATCACATAGGAGGATCTGTATGCTCAAAACTACAAAGGCAATTCAAGAAATAAAAAAAAAACATAAATGGAAATATACATTGTATTCATGGATTTTAAAATTCAACACAATAAATATATCAATTTTTCTTAAATTTGTGTATGTATAGGTCAATTCCTATCAAATCCAAGCAGGATTTTTTTGTGAATGTAGACAAGTTGATTTAAAAATTTGTAAAAGGCAATGAAAGTAGAATAGCTAAAATAACTTTGAAAAAAAATAAAGTTGGAGTAATCACAGCCTGAAAATGAGAAAGAGATAGACACATAGATCAAGAGGACAGACTAGCTAGTCCAGAAAAAGACCCACAGAAATATGGCTATTTTTCATTATTTTTTATAAAGGTGCAAAAGCAGTTCAACAGAGAAAGGAGAGTCTTAAATGAATGGCATTGAAACAATTTGATATCTATGTGACAAAAAAAAAGACTTCAATGTAAGTCTCACATGTTAAACAAATATTAAACCAAAATGTATCATAAATCTAATATAAAATATAAAACTATAAAACTTTTAGAAGAAAAAATAGAATATCTTCATGACCTAGGGTTAGGTATGATGCCAAAAACACAAACCACAGAAGAAAAAACTGATTAACAGGAATTCATCAAAATTAAAAATATCTGTCCCATCAAAAACATAGATCAGTGGTTCCTATAACTGGCTACATATGAGAATAACCTGGAGAACTTTTTAAAAAGAGATTCTTGGAATCTCTATCAAAGGGTGAAGGAATCAGCTCTCTGAGGGAGGACCTCAGAGCCTGTATTTAAAAAAACAAACAAAACCCCCACAACTCTACAGGTGATTTTAATACATAGCTAATCCATATTTGGAAACAACTGGCATAATGAATTAAGAGAACATAGGATTGAGAACATAAGCAAATGAACAGCCTCGATTGAGGGATATCTCTGAGGCATTAGGAAAGCAAATAATGAAGTTGAGAGATCATACTTACTTTTTTTCTGTGAAGACACAAGATCTTCTCAGAGAGAGAGGGAAAGAGCACTAAAATAGAGCTCCAAAAGAACAGTGGGAGTTCGAAATGGCTATTGTAGAGATTGTGCTAAAAAAACTGCTGAGGGGAACTGAAGACAAAACTGAAGATAAAGCCAGGGTCGTAGCAACTGGGGCTCAGCTCTGTAATTATTTTTTATACCAGTTTAGGATTAAGAATGTTGAAGAAATTGTACTGTATATCCTTTGATCTCAGCTCAATAACATGATGGTGATAAATTTGTGATGGATTTATAATTCAGAGAACATTTGGATCTTCTCTATACCACTATCTCCCAAATTCAGTTATAGGAAACCAGTAACAGTGGATGTTAATTTGTGTTAAGGGAACAAAGGGTCTTCTTGTCATATAAATGTACCTGCTTTATTAAATCTCTTTATTAAATAACATTAGAACATTAAAGACTTAGATAAACTCAAAAAGAGAAGTAACTTGTTTAACTTTGTTTAATAACTATGCAAACTTATTTTCAGTGGAAGACTTTTTCAATACACCTATTGACAGTTTCTTACCATGGTATTCCTAGTTTTGTAAATACAAGCAATATATCTTATCACATTATCTTTGGTTTATTTGATGCAATATATTCAAGTGAAAAATTCCAAGTTTCTGAAAGTTTCTAAATATTTTCTATCTGGTGACTCACCAGATAGAAAAACCACCATAATTATACTTTATGTAGATTTTTAATGTATAATTTTTTTGAAGATTTTATTTATTTATTCATGAGAGACATAGAGAGGCAGAGACACAGGCAGAGGGAGAAGCACGCTCCCCATGGGGAGCCCAATGCGGGACTTGATCTGACCCCAGGATCAGGACCTGAGCCAAAGGCAGACATTCAACCACTGAGCTACTCAAGTACCCCTTTAATGCATAATTTTAATGTAATAATAACACTAGACTAAACACCAGGATATCATAGACACCTAAAAAGTCATTATTTTTTAAATTACAAATTAATGCAACAAAACCAACATCAAACTCCTTAATTTATCACAATTAATTATAGCCAATGTCTAACTATTACTGCAGATTTTGGTGTAAATCAGGTACATCCTAATCCTGACTAATTCTGTTATCTATAGGTGCTATCTATCTAAGAGATGAAGAAAATGAGATTATAGATTTTTTTTTTGGCAATGCATCTTTTTGGGATATGAAGGTGAATGAAATCAGTAATCTGTATCTCTTCTCTATTTTTTTTTTTTTTTTGAGTGGGGGAAAGGGCAGAAGGGAGAGAGAGAATCTTAACCAGGCTTCATCATGAATCCAACACATGGCTTGAGGTCACAACCATGCCTGAGCTATGACCTGATCCAAAATCAAGAGTCTGACATGTAACTGACTGAGCCACCCAGGCACCCCTCTGTATATCCATTTTATTGGAGGAATGGAGGTAAAACCTTAGTATGGTGAGGTGTACAGAGCTAGGAAAGAATTTTTGATATGTTCTCAGGTGATCTGGCCTAAGCTTACCATGGGCAGAGCTGAGGATACGTAACGTTATGTATTAAAGTGAGAGGGTGAAAAAGACCTCTATATTGTCTCTATTTTCTCACGTTTTACTCATTCATATAAACTGGGGCTTGCTTCCATCAAACTATGAAAAGTGAAGGTGAAAACACCATTCAAACTGTTAATGTGTAATAATATGTATCCCTCATACTGTATATTTTCCCTATATTTCAGATGTATCCTTTGACACATCTCCCTTTAACGACCACTCCATTTCTCTAATTACCTATACAGCAAACTAAAATTTGTTTATACTATATATTTCGTCACTACACATTCTCTCTTCAGCTTACTTTCCCAGTGTTTATATCCATTGCTTCACTGAAAATGCTCTTATTGAGGTCATCATATAAATCTCCAGAGTCAAATCTAATGAAGTCTTTTTTCTTCATTTTACTAAACAACTCTGCAGCAATAGAAAGAGTTGACCACATCCTTCGTCTAAATTGAAAGCTTCCTTGATTTCAGAACATCATTCTTTTGCATATGGATGTTCAGTTTTCCCAGTTTCATCTGTTGAGAAAACTGTACTATCACTATGGAATGCTCTTAGCAACATTGTAAAAAGCATTTGACTATATATGGGAGGATTTCTGGGCTCTCAATTCTATTCCACTGGTCAATGTCTCTCTTTACGCCAGTGATGCACTGTTGATCACTGTGTAGTTTTGTAGTAATCAGAAATTATTGAGTCCTCTAATTTTGCTCTTGTTTTTGGAAATTGTTTTGGCTATTTGGAGTCCCCTGAGATTTCATATGGATTTCAGGATGGGTTTTTCTATTACTATAAGAAATGTTACTGGGAATTTGATAGGAATTGCATTGAATCTGTAGATTGCACTGGGTAGTATTGACATCTTAACAATATAAGTCTTCCAATCCATGAATACAGGATGTTTCCATTTCTGTACATCTTCTTTAATTTCTTTCAGCAATTTTTGGGTAGTTTTCATTTTGATAGTCTTTCCTCTCCTTAGTTAAGTGAATTTCAAAGTGCTTTATTCTTTATGAACTTTTTGAATTGTTTTCATAATTCCTTTTTGAGACTGTTTATTGTTAGTATATAGATATGGAACTGATATTTGCATATTGACTTCATCTGCTACTTGCTGAATTCATTTATTAGCTTTCATAGTTTTTTTGTCGATTCCTTAGGGTGTTCTAATATAATATTATCTACAAACAAAGGTCAGGCTTACCTTTTAGATCTAAGTTTATACATCTATTTCCTTACCACCCACCCCTGCCCCTCAAGGTGTTCCAGGCATACTGGATTTCTTTCCATTTGCTCAACATATCATGTATACATATCATGAATACATATTTATCTATATATATCATGTATAAAGTGCTTATCTACCCCCCATCCCTAGAATACTTTTCCCATTGGTCCTTGTCTGCCAGGTACATTATTGTCATTCAGCTGTTCTTATTCTAGCTTCTTAGGGTAGAATTTTAGAATATTTGCTTTTGACCTTTTAGCTTTTCTAGTTTTTACATTTTAAGTATATCTCTTTACCTCTATGGACTGGTTTAGTGGCATTCTACAAATTGTTAACTCAAACCTGAATTATCATTTAGCTAAAAATACTTTCTAATTTCTACTGTGATTTCATTTAGAAGTGTACTTTGCATTTTTCTAGAATTTGGGAATTTCCACCTTAATTATATTGTTCTCAGAGAACATGTTCTACCTTGGTCAGCAGGGAGTCTGCTTCTCCCTCTCCTCCTTGCCTGTTCTCTGTTGCTATCTCTGTCTCTCTGTCTCTCTCTCAAATAAATAGAATCTTTAAAAAAAGAAAACATGCTCTAAATTTTTTTTCTTTATATTCCTAGAAAAATTTTTTTAGAAAAATTTTAGTTCCAGTGTAGTTAATATACAGTGTTATATTTCTTTCAGGTGTACAATATAGTGATTCAACAATTCTATATATCACTCAGTGCTAATAAGATATGTGCACTCTTAATCCCTTTCACCTATTTCAACCATCGCCCTCTCCACCTCCCCTCTGGTAACCATCAGTTTGTTCTCTATAGCTAAGAGTTTGGGTTTTTTTTTTTTTTTTTTTTTGGTTTATCTATTTTTCCCCTTTGTACATCTGTTTTGTTTCTTGAATTCCACATATGAGTGAAATCATATGGTATTTGTCTTTCTCTGACTGGCTTATTTGACTTAGCATTGTACTCTCAAGCTCTGTCCATGTTGTTCCAAGTAAAATGCATTCATTCTTTTTATAGCTGAATATTATTCCATTATATCCATACTACATCGGTTTTATCTATTCATCTACTGATGGACACTTAGGTTTCTTCCATAATTTGGCTATTGTGTGTAATGCTGTAATAATCATAGAGGTATATGTATGCCTGTAAATTAGTATTTGCTTTTTTAAAAAAATCTTTTTGAGTAAAAACCCAGTAGTGCAATTACTGGGTCATAGTGTAATTCTATTTATAATCTTATGAGGAACCTTCATACTATCTTCCACAGTGGCAATACCAGTCAGCATTCCCACTGAAAGTGCAGGAGTGCTCCTATTTCTTCACATCCTTGCCTACACTTGTTTCTTCTGTTTTGATTTTAGCTGTTCTTACTGGTGTCAGGTGATAGCTCATTGTGGTTTTGATTTGCATTTCCTTGATGATGAGAGATATTGAACATCTTTTCATGTGTCTGTTAGATATCTGCATGCCTTTTTTTGGAGATATGTCTCATGTTTTATGCCCATTTTTTAATTGGATTATTTGTTTTTGGGTGTTGAGTTGTTTGGATATCCAAATTTTGGATATTTTGGATATTAACCTTTTACTGGATAAGTCATTTGCAAATATTTTCTCCCATTCTGCAAGTTGTCTTTTAGTTTTGTTGATGGTTTTCTTTGCTATGCGAAAGCTTTTTATCCTAGTGAAGTTCCCATAGTTCATGTTTGTTTTTGTTTCCCTTGCCTCTGGAGATATGTTCAGCAAGAACTTGCTGTGGCCAAAGGGGTTGCTGCCTGTGTTCTCCTCTAGGATTTTATTGCTATTCTTTTTCCAGCTCCTTTAGATATAAGGTTAGGTTGTGTATTTGAGACTTTTCCTGCTTCTTGACGAAGGCCTGCATTGCTATTACTACCAGTTTTTAATTTCAAGATTAGCTTTGGCTATTCCAGATCTTTTCTGGTTCAATACACATTTTAGGATTGCTTGTTCTAGTTTTGTGAAAAATGTTGTTATTTTGATAGGGATTGCATTGAATCTGTAGACTGCTTTGGTTAGTATGGACATTTTAACAATATCTATTCTTTCAGTCCATGAGTGTGGATGTCCTTCCATTTGTCTGTGTCATTTTAATTTCTTTCATCAATGGTTTATAATTTTCAGAGTACAATTCTTTCACCTCTTTGGTTAAGTTTATTTCTAGGTATTTTATTATTTTGGTGCAATTGTAAATGGGAGTGTTGTCTTAATTTATCTATCTACTGCTTCTTTATTAGGATATAGGAATTCAACAAATTTTGTACATTGACTTTGTATCCTACAACTTCATTGAATTTATTTCATAGCTCTAACAGTTTTTGGTGGAGTCTCTAAGGTTTCCTATATATAGTATCACGTTATTAAATAATGAGTTTTACTTCTTCCTTACCAATCTGGATGCCTTTTATTCCTTTCTCTTGCCTGACTGCCATGGCTAGGACTTCTAGGACTATGTTGAATAAAAGTGCTAAGAGTAGATATTCTTATCTTGTTCCATACCTTAGGGGAAAAACTCTTAGTTTTTCACCACTGAGGATGATGTTAGCTGTGTTTTTCATATGAGGTCTTCATTATGTTAAGTTCTCCTTAGACCTACTTTGTTGAGGGTTTTTATCATGAATGGATGTTGTACTTTGTGAAATGATTTTTCTACATCTATTAAAATGATCATATAGTTTTTATCCTTTCTTATTAATGTTATGTATCACATTGATTGATTTGCAAATGCTGAACTCTTTGCATCTTGGGAATAAATCCCAGTTGATAGTAGTGAATGATTTTTTAAATATATTGTTGGATCTGGTTTTCTGGTATTTTGTTGAGGTTTTTTGCACCTATGTTCAGAGATGCTGCCTGTAGTTTGCTTTAATGTGGTGGTATTTATCTGGTTTTGGAATGAAGAATGAATTTGGAAGCTTTCTTTCCTCTTCTATTGTCTGGAAAAGTTTGAGAAGAATAGGTATTAACTCTTCTTTAAATATTAGGTAGAATACACCTTTGAGGATATCTGGTCTTGGACTTTTGTTTGTTTGGAGTTTTTGGTTATTGAGACAATTTCATTGCTGGTAATCAGTCTATTCAAATTCTCTATTTCTCCTGTCTCAGTTTTGGTAGGTTATAAGTTTCTAGAAATTTACTTATTTCTTTAAGGTTGCCCATTTTTTTTGGCATATAATTTTTCATAATATACTCTTACAATCCTTTGTATTTTTGTGGTGTCATTTGGTATTTCTCCTCTTTAATTTCTGATTTTGTTTGAGTCCCCTGGCTAGAGGTTTATTAATTTAGTTATCTTTTCAGAGAACCAGCTCCTGGTTTCATTGATCTGTTCTATCGCTATTGTTGTGGTTTTAGTTTGTGTATCACTTATTTCTGCTCTGCTCTTCATTATTTCATTCCTTCTGCTTGTTTTGGGTTTTGTTTCACCTTCTTCTAGTTCTTTTCAGTGTATGGTTAGGTTGTTCGAGATTTTTTTCTGTTTCTTGAAGTAGGCCGGTATTGCTATAAATTTCCTTCTTAAAACTGCTTTTGATGCATACCAAAGATTTTGTATTGTTGTGCTTTCATTTTCATTTGTCATCGTGTATTTTTTAAATTTCCTCTTTTAGTTGACCCATTCAATGTTCAATAGCATGTTATTTAACATTCATATATTTGTGCCCTTTCCAGACTTTTTCTTAGGGTTGATTTCTAATTTCATTGCATTGTGGTCAGAATAGATGCATGGTATAATTTTGATCTTTTTGAAATTGTTGAGACTTATTTTGTGAGTTAATATGTGATCTATTCCGGAAAATGTACTATGTGCACTTGAAAAGAAAGTGTATTCTGTGTATTCTCCTGTTTTAGGATGGAATGTTCTGAATATACATATTAAATCTATCTGGTCCAGTGTGTCATTCAAAGTCTCTGTTTCCTGTCGATTTTCTGTTTAGATGATCTGTCCATTGATGTAAGTGGAGGTGTTAAGGTCCCCTATTATTGTATTACTATAGATTAGTTCCTTTATGTTTGTTATTAACTGCTTTATATATCTGGGTGTTCCATAATGGCTGCATAAATGTTTACAATTACTATGCCTTCTTTTTGCATTGTCCCCTTAATGATTATGTAGTGTCCTTGTTTGTCTCTTGTTATGGTCTTTATTTTAAAGTCAACTTTGTCTAAGTATTTTCTTTTCATATCCACTTGCATGGTAACTGTTTCTCCATTCCCTTTCAGTTTGCAGGTGTCTTTAGGTCTGAAATGAGTCTTTTATAGGCAGCAAATAGATGGGGCTTATTTTTTAAATTCATTCCATCACCATATGTCTTTTTATTGGAGCATTTAGTCTATTTACATTCAAAGCAACTATTGATAGGAATGTACTTATTGCTATTTTGTTATTTGTTTTGTGTTTGTTTTTGTGGATCTTCTCTGTTCCTTTCTTCCCTTGCTCTTTTCTCATACCATAAGTTGCCTTTCTTTCGTGATACACTCGGATTCCTCTCTATTTTTTGCATATCTATTACCGGTTTATGATTTCTTATTATCATTAGGTTTGTATATTAGATCTCTTTATAGCAGTCTATCTTAAGCTGATGGTCACTTAAGTTTGAACCCATTTCCTATGTCTCTTTCCCAAATTTTAGGTATACTGAGTCATATTTTATTTTGTGAGTCCCTTAGTTGATTTTTACAGAAATATTTATTTTTACTGTGTGTTTCCTACCATTCTTACTCTTACGTATGCTCTTTCCTTTCCACTCACAGAGTCCCCTTTAACGTTTCTTGAAGAGCTGGTTTACTGGTCATGAAATCCTGTAACTCTTGTTTGCCTGGAGAAATCTTTAACTCTTTCCATTCTGAATGATATCCTTGCTGAATAGAGTGTTCTTGGCTGCAGATTTTTTCATTTCAGCACTCTCAATATATCATGCCACTCTATTCTGGCCTGTAAAGTTTCTGTTGAAAAATCTGCTGATAGCCTTTGGGAGGTTTCCCCTTGTACATAACTGTTATCTTTTCTCTTGCTGTTTTTAAAATTCTTTATCACTGCTTTTTGCCATTTTAATTACTATGTGTCTGATGTGGACCTCCTTGATTTTGCTGGAAGATCTCTGTGCCTCCTGGATATGAATTTGTTTCCTTCCTCGAATTTGGTAAGTTTTCGGCTATTATTACTTCAAATAAATTTTCTGCACCTTTTCTCTCTCTTCTTATGGAATCCTTATAATGCTAATGCTATTATGCTTGATGGTGTCATTGAGTTCTCTAAGTGTATTCTCCTTTTGCATAAATATTTTTTCCTCCTACCTGCTCAGCTTGATTACTTTCCATTACTGTGTCCTCCAGGTTGCTGATCTTCTTATCTTCAAGCTGTTATTTATTCCAACTAGTGTACTTTTATTCTTAATAATTGTGTTCTTCATCTCTGACTGGTTTCGTTTTATCTCTGTGCTAAGGGTCTCACTGATGTTCTCCACTCTTTTCTAAAGTCCAGTGAACATCTTTATGATTGTTACTTTCAATTCCCTATCAGGTATACTACTTAACTCCATTTCACTTAGGTCTCTTGCCATGATTCTGTCCCATTCTTTCATTTGGAACGTATTTCTCTGTCTCCTTACTTTGCCTAACACTCTATTTCTGTTAGACAAGTCAGTTATGTCCCTTGCTCTACAAAGAAGTGGGTAGGGTGTGCACTTTTAAGAAGGTGGTGCCTGTACTCTTCCACAAAGGAGAGCTGCTGTGGAGGCTGAGGCTGGCCAGGGCTGCTCTGCAAAGTGTGTGCTGGCAAGAAGTGAAGTTTCAACAAGGTGTGCACAGCCCATACTCCATGGGAGGTGACCAGTTGCTACCGGGACTAAGGCCCCACAAAGCCTGCAGTTAGGAGATGTAGTGTTGGGAAGGTTTGCACTAGTCTTCTCAGGGAGGGGACCCACAGCAATAGGACTGAGGCAGCCCCACTGCAGGGGGGCAGAGTGTGGTGTTAGTAAGTTAGGTTGTGAATGCTGGTGCTGACCTGGTTCCTACAGGTGGTGTGTACTAGTGCTGATTAATTCAACTTTTCTTTTTAATCCTTTCTAAGAGGAGAGCCCAACATTTCTTGAAGTATTACGCTGCTTAGGAATTGTTCCTTAATGATTTTCCTTGTCACTGATTTAGTATTTTTTTTCCGTTCACACTTACTTATAATTGGACATAAAATTATATGTAATTCTTTAAGTGATATTTTCATACATTTGCATAGTTTTAAGCCACATCTTCCACTTTCCCTCTTCTTGGTTCAGTTATCTTAATTTCTCCCTTAAGTCTAATTTAATTTTTATTTATTTATTTATTTTTAAAGATTTTATTTATTTATTCATGAGAGACAGACAGAGAGGCAGAGACATAAGCAGAGGGAGAAGCAGGCTTCCTGAGGTGATCATGACCTGAGCCAAAGGCAGATGCTCAACTGCTGAGCCACCCAGGCATCCCTCTAATTTAATTTTTAGGATATCTTTTGGATATTAAAAAATTTTGCATTTCCCCTTTAAAATTACATGGGAAAATATTAGTTTTAGAGAAATATAAATTTTAAAACACCTAATGGTTTATAATACAATAAATATATTCCAGATATGAGACTGATGGTTCAAGATTCAAGAAATACACTGTAAATGTACTGAGAATCATGGCCTTATAATTAGGGAAGTTGAAAGCATGCTTGAGTCACATACACATTAAATTTTCATTAAGGAATTTAAAAATCTTTCATAACACTAACTATGCATGAGTTATGCTGAAACTTAGGTCACAGACATATACTACTTTCTAAAGACAATTGCTCCCATGACAAAATCAACACACCCAATAGAAATCCTGTATCAAATTTCATGATTTAAGTTATGCAATTTGAGAATTTCTGGAAACAAATGTACTAACAACACTAAGAATATCTTTTCTCCTTTTTACTTCCTCATCAGTAGCCACAGAAAAGAATGAAAATAGAAAGCTTAAAATAAAATAGTTTTTTCTCAGTAGTTTTCATGTGCCTAAAATAGTTCTTCTGATGTACATAAACTATACACAATATAGTATTATTATAAATCCTTGTACAAATATTTTAGTTGTCATACAACTTATGTCATTTAAGATAATTTTACTGTTTGGGGTGCCTGTGTGGTGCAGTCAGTTAAGAACTGGACCCTTGGTTTCTGCTCAGGTTGTGACCTCAGGGTCATGAGACTGAGCCCTGTGTTGGGCTCCCCACTCAGTGTAGCGTCTGCTTAAGACTCTTCCTCTGCCCGCTCACTCCTGCCTCCTCTCTCTCAAATAAATAAATCTTTAAAAAATTAAAAAAAAAATAATTTAACTGCTTTTCCTATGTTTAAAACACTAACTGCCTTTTTCTAAATGCTCTCATATTTTAAAACTCAATTATTAAGCTATTTTCCTCAAGTCTTCATTACCTTCCAGGTGATACATACTATTATTATATATAATTCCTTTAAGATATTGTCTGCAGCTGAGCATTATCTACCTAGATGGAAGCCAACATCAAAATGATTCAGTTTTTGACTTGAATACCATTTTTATAGCTTTTATGTAATAATATTATTTGACTTTATCTTTCAATAATATAATAGGTATATAGTCTATTACATAGACTAGTCTATATAGAAAAAGGAGATAATTATCATTTTTATTTCAAATCTACTGAGATGATGGTATTAAGACACTGACATATGTAGTCATCATATGAAGTATATTGTTAAAATACTATATATATTTTAAGCTGATAAAAATCAATTACTGTTTTATGTTGCTCAATTCCTAACATGATGATTTGTAGTAAGAACTTAATATTTTTGACTTAATGATTTTCTGTAATTTATCAGGTTAACAACTATCTAAATGGCTATTAAAGAATTAACACTTTCTAAAGAAAGTAAGACCTAGAACAGGGTTTTTAACATGGGGCACAATGATGGGTTTGAGAGAGGAATAAACTCCTTGAAATTATAAGCAAATTTCTGTGTATGTGTGTTTTCCTAGGGAGAATATTCAAAGTTAGCACTGGCTTCTCAAAAGGGTTTAATTACACAAAAAGGTTAATAGTTGATATAACTAGTTATGGAAAAATAAAGTACACCAACCTTTTATCAAAAAGTGAAATTATTCCTTTTACATATCAAACAGGCTTGACATTAACTATAATCTCATTGAAATATCCTGCTACTATAATTAAGAATTTAAAAAAATGCATCATGAGATATATGACATTTGGCTTTTAGACAAGAAACTCTAAGAAACAAGAGTGAAAAAAACACAATACTGAAACAAATTTACAAAAAGTAAATTCTATTAAACTAAACTGCCACAGCTAGGAGTATCTCAATTCTGAAAATAAAGTTTATACAATGTGTGTCATTCAAATATTATGAAATAATAAGAAATGCAAAAAATAATTATTTAAAAAGCACAGGTCTATAAATGCTGGGCATGAAATAATGATAGGTAAGTTGAAACATCAACCCACATTGAAATCATTAAAGATATAACCTAGCCTAAAGAGGAACTCACATTTGTAGGCTTACAAAAAAGGTTAACCCTCTAAAGCAAAAAATATAAACAAAAATTGAGTAATACCTACTAGAGGATAATAAATTAACAATATTAGGTTAGGCCAAATTCATTTCTCTCCAGAAAGGTATCTGAATTTTCATTTCTTCACTAGCGTCAAATTATGAATGAAAATAAATTTTTACAAAGTTGAAAAACTTATCTGTTTTTCACCAGCTTTTTCTAGTTAGTGAACAACAAAAATCTATACAAATGGCTTTGTTATATTATAACCTATAGATTATATAAATCATGCATTATCTAATGCACACATGTAAGTATATAAAGTGATAAACTGTATAAGTTTATAAATGCTTGCAATAGAAAACTGAAGCATATGGTTTAGCTCTTCCATGTATTATAAAAAAACCCAGCTATCATGAAGGCCTGTGCCATTCTTAGACCACTTTCAGGCAGATTCTGAAAAGCTGGAAAGTAAACACAGGTGTTTTAAAACTAGAGCTGCTGTCACGGACAACCACAAACACCCTTAACTCTGATGTTGCAACGCCTCTTTCCTGCCTCTGTTTTTTAAAGCAATACCCGAAAAGAAAATGTCAAATGTTTCACCTTTCAACACCTCAAAATAAGTAAGAGCTTAAATTATTATTTCACAAATGTCTAACAAATAGATATTTTCTCACTACTTTTAAGTGTAATCAATTAAATATTAATTACATAAAATAGAAAGTAGGATTTCTTACAGCATTAGCACTACCTCCAACCTTACAACCCCTCTTCTACATGTATTATAGCAGCTTCTTCAGTGTATGAGAACAAAATCTTGTGTTTGACCACATTTAGATAGTTTATTCTATTATTTAAGTTTTACATAAAGTATCTGAAATGCTACTGTAAGGTTTAACACATAAATCAGAAATGAATCAGAATCTTTCTTTTTTAAAAGTAGTTAAGTATCTTTGGTGACCATGCAAGAAAAGATTTAGACCTAGAAAAATTCAAAGCTTGAAAATATGAATTCTCCCTTAGGAAACTGTGCTTTAATGGATACTTAAATAGAAGTAGAAATCATTTACAGAGAAAAATAAAAAGCAAAATAATTTCCAAAATGCTACAGACATGGTACTTATATTAAAGAAATAGAATAAATTTTCTAATACTAAAATATAATTTAGTTCCTACAATTGTATAATATAGTCTCCCAAGCAAGGATAACATTCATTAACAATTGATGAGCTACCACCTAACTAGTGAATATAAAAACCAAAGTGAATGAATTATTTACATTTTATCACAAGCATCAAGAAACAGGTGCTGTTAAGAGAATGGCCAAGTATCTAAGAGTTCCCAAATTAATCTTGGAGGTTATTTTGGGAGGTTTAGTTCTAGCCTCAGAATTCTACATATAATTCCTTTGTGCAATTCATGTAAGAACTGTTCCATAAAGTCATACTTGTGTATTTGATTATTCATAATAAAATACCAGGAGTTTCCCATTGCTCTAAGTTTTTTATAAAGAGAAATAAATATTTGTCTTTAATATTTTTTTACTCAAAAATTAATGAATAAAAGTTAATGGCAAATAACACTTTTTTATAGTATCTACACTTTTTCAAATTTTTTTCAGATACTTTATAATGTTCTCTTGTATTATCTTTATTCAAAATGTAAAGAACTAATATCAGAGCTACATGGTATTTGGCTAGTCAGAGGCAATCAACTGTAAATGAGAAAAAAGCAAATAAACTTTTCTATCTTGTTCAGATCCACCCATGCATTGCTTCATCTCACATGTGAAGGACATTTATAGCATTAAGAGACAAAATAATAATGTTAAGTTGTGATGCAAACCAACAAAGTAAAGAAAGAAATTCTAAAGAAAGAATTCTAAAGAAATTTAGAATTAAGTTTGACAGTTCCTAACCGAGTCCACTGTACTTTGGTATTACCACACATATATGATACCTAGAGGCATAAAGGAGCAAGGAAAGGGCAGTGTGTCAGCCTTAGAAGTTAATTTCCTTGCTTTTGTTGGTTTATATTACCATCTAATATTACGTAAACAATCCGTTTCTAGGCAATTTATTTTTTCCTCATCAGCTGAGCTCATTTGGACACTAAATATCTTTCAACATATAAAATCCAATTTAATAGTAACAGCAACAAAAGCTCATAAAAGAATGCCATTTAAAAATAAAATTTACAAAAATATATATGTAATATTTGTTTAACCAGAAAGAACACAATCACTCATATTTTATAACCTTTAACATGTGAAGGTAATTAGCAAACAGAATTTATTAATAAACAAATGGTTTACCTCAGAATACCCAGGGTTTATTAGTAACTCTTATTTGGTCTTTCTAAAAATAAAGTGATTACCTGAAAACTTATGGATCTAGATAAAATCATCATAAGTGACAATAACACAAGTTAGATTCCAGGAACTATTCAGAATAATAAGTGAATTTTTGGAAAGGCATCTTGGTGTTCAAAGCTGATCATCATATAATCAGGCAAAAACAGTGGACAAATGTACTCTTTGATCACTTTGATCATGAGTTAATTTCATTATCCTCTTATTCTAGTAAAAACAAATAGTCATTCTAGTATTTAAAATGAATAATCTATGTAATAAATTCAATTTTAAAACTTGGATTCTTAGAAATGACAGCAATGCTCATATACCTTCAATGTAAAATGCACAAAAACAGTTCTGAATTAAAAATACCAAGTATCAAAAGAAAGTGAAGACATAACTAAATAACATAAACTAATAATACCAGAGAATGACACTGGTTTATATTGGAAATACTTCCATGGAATATATAAAACCACACTGTATGATTTTGTGAAGTTAAAAAAGTAGAAATACAAGATAATATAAATGTCATTTGGCTATAATTATTGCACAAAGTTCAAAGTTAACATTTTCTAAATAAAGGTTTCAAGTTACCAAAACTCCTAAAGCTGTACTGAGAGTTTTTTCAAGATTATGAAATATATTCTAAAATATATATTCAATATGACTGTATGATAATAAAAATATTAGTGATGTGCTTTTTGTATTGCTTTTTAAATACTAAGCAATAAATTGTAGGATCTTTTAAAATATGTCTATGAGTCACTAGGCAAGAGTGATTTTTCAAGATGCTTTTTTTTTTTTTTGTTTCAGTTAAAATTAAAATCCATGCTGTCTAATCCTTGGAGTCAATTTGTAATTAAGGGGATTTGATGAGAGACCAGGCGCTGAATTAATGATAAAATTTAATATCTGTTTTAATGCATCAACATAACAGAAAAACTAACCAACAGTGAACAACACAATAAAGTCATTTTGGTATAGAAGGCAAACTATAGCTATATCAATTTGTGAGTATTCATTTTCTTTAATAAAGTATATATGCTCAAGTTCTATAGATGCACTACTAAAAACTATGTGTCTGGAAAAAACTCATGTCAAGTATGCTACCAGAATAAGGATTTGCTTGGCACAGGAAACTCATTGTTAAATGTTAATTTTATCGAAAATTTTATGTAATCTCTAATGAAGTATTTAACTGTTTTCCATCATCATGTCTCAAATCTGGAACATTTTTACTTAGTAGCCAAAGTAAATTAACTGGATTTGATAATCAAAAGTTTGTTTTTTAAATATAAATTTTTAGCTTGGAAAGAACATGTAAAAAAATCAAAACAAATTTCAAGGTATTTTAAATAACCATCTGGATTTTTGCACTATACTTTTCAAAGCTTTAGTATATGTCAATTCACAGGAGAATTTAATATGTCCAAATTATTCCAAATCACTATAAGGTACAAACTTGTATAGAATCTGGTTACGGGAAACACTAAAAATGAAAAAGAAAACTTTCATTTGGTCAGCATTCCTTTTAAAGCTTCATCTAGCTTATCCTTAAAATACCAAGAAAGCACTTTAAAAAGACCTAAAACTGAAAATGCCACCAAAATACTAATATCAACTCAGTACTGAAATCAAGGAAAAAATGAAACTGAACTAAAATTAAAAGTACAGTGGGTAGAAAACAAATATATAATTTCCAGAAACAAAAAAATCCAAGGGCCTAAAAAAAGGTTAGGGAAATATTTTGTCCATATTTTACTTCCAAACACCAAGTCTTTCTATGCTAGTAAGTTTTCAAATTCAGTATAAAATTGTCCAATTCAGAATGCTTTGGGTCAGGACCAAATTTATTATTCTATTAACATTCTTTTGATGATTCTAATACATGTCTCTGTCAAGAACCATTAAGCTCTACTCATTACCTAACAACCAGTCAAGTGGACCTTTATTGCTTTTAAAGCTACCCAGGGTATTGTTTCCAACAATGTATCATGTATAACTTCTCTTCCACATCTTGTCCCAATGTAATACCAACTCAATAGTCCAGGGAAAAAAAAAGGGAGGAGATAATGAGGTGAGAGCAGAAGGCAAAAGGGAAAGAAGGAATGAAGGTTTATGACAGATAGGAAAGGCCTGGAGAAAATCCTAGAAGCACTAAGTTTCTACATATACTATTTCTTTTCAAATCAGTGCTTATTTTGATACTAACATAATTTCATTCTATCATCTAAATACCTCTCTGGCTTGGTGACAGACAAGAGGACTGTGACCAAACTGA
The DNA here is from genome assembly GCF_011100685.1 of Canis lupus familiaris. NCBI lineage: Eukaryota > Metazoa > Chordata > Mammalia > Carnivora > Canidae > Canis > Canis lupus. Next base: position 16,056,802 of record NC_049229.1, on the reverse strand, counting down.
AGATAGGATGAGTAGATATTATCTGGACAAAGGAGGCAGGGCAATACGTGATATAGGACATTTCAGTCAAAGGAAATACCAATTCCAAAGACAAGGTGAAACAAAGATTTAAAAAGGGTTCCAAGATCTATCCAAGCAGCTCATATAATGATAAATCTGCCTAGTGTGCTTAATATTCAGTCTCCTACTGAAAGTTTATGTCATCATTCAAGTATTCATTTTGATTTTTTTGGCATCTTACAAAATATATAAGAAAGGAGAGCATGCAATGTAATTTTATATTTCTATAACTACATATCAAAATAAAATCTCACAGTCCTCAATAATATGAAATTCAAAGTTGGAAAAACATTGGTATCTAACATTCAGAGCTTAAATTAAATCTAAGAATTCACAAGTTTTGCATTTGTGGTTTGCCACTGGTAATCTCCATTGATAATGAAATTTCCCAAAGATTTTAGCACTCCTTCCATGTAAGAGGTTATGGTTCACAGTTGTTTATCTGAACCTCACCATTTTTTATTGTGTCTTGAACTTTCACAGGCTTTGATGATTTGGCCATACCTGGTGCAGTAATCCACAGATCCACCCTTCAGCGTAACTGTGTCTTTCAGAGAAACTGTAATGAATGCTGTCATAGCAATTCCCCATTTGGTATGCAAAGACTGTAAACCTGGTCTAGCTGCCAGTCTTGTGTGTTATAAGGAAAGGCATCCTTTCAAGGAAAATGTATTGTGTGGAAAACAAAGTCTGGCATGGGAAGAGAATGCTGTTAGGAACCAGCACAGAATTTCTCTCCACTTCCTTTACTCAGAATTTTGTGTTTTCTGATACAGTGACTCTGACTTTTCCGACTGGCTGTTTCCTAACTTCAGATTGCACGAGGCCTACAGCAGAGTACCTAGGCCTAAGTCTACCTCAGGATCTGGCTCAGCATTCAAAACTGACAGCTCCTTCCCTCTCAGTTTACCAATTCCAAATTATTAAAGGTTCCTAATTCCAAATTGTTAATTTATTATCTGACTTAGCAATCTTCTTGAATCAGGACAAAAAGGTGCCACTAGCTAGCTTCAGGTTGGACAGTTACATATGAGACTTCTTACACAAGAATGAGAAAATGTTGGCAATAATTTCTATTCTTTGAAATAAATTATCCTCGGTGTTCCATTCCCATTATATTCTAACCTGCGCATTTTTACTTCATAAAGAAGTGCCTCAAAAAATAACATATTTTTTCTGACAACTTTCCATGTACTCTGCAGTTTACTAGATTCAAGGCTACCATCATAGCCACTGAATTGAAACTGTAATGACAAACATAGCACTACCCTCTTAATTGCCAAATCAAATGGACACTTTGATTTTACTAGATTTCTTTGTAGCATCTGACACTATAAACCACTCCCTTCATGGAGTTTTATTCTATTTTGAATTATCATAATGCAACCTCTCAGTCATCTTTTGATTTTTTTAAAGATTTTATTTATTTATTCATGAGAGACACACAGAGAGGGGCAGACACATAGGCAGAAAGAGAAGCAGTCTTCTCACAGGGACTCATTCCCCAGACTGGGATCATGCCCTGAGCTGAAGGGCTCAACCATTGAGCCACCCATGCATCCCGTAGTCATCTTTCCATCTATTTCTTCTCAATCTCCTTTCTGAACCACTTATTTTTGTGCACCAAAAGAAAAATACTGGAAATCACCATTGTTCCATTGATTTCACTTCTTCTAAATCAGACCTCTGAGTATTTCCATACACTTCAGTAATTTGAACTACAACTTGTACAAGATCTGGCATCAATCTCTCCCTTCTCAAACTAATTCCCTGCCACTATATTTCTCATTATGTAACTTATGCATAATCTAAGTGACACATTGGTAAGTTACTCTTGATCAAGTCCCGCATCGGTATTCCACAGGGAGCCTGCTTCTCCCTCTGCCTATGTCTCTGCCTCTCTCTCTCTGTGTCTCTCATGAATAAATAGATAAAAAAATCTTTTTAAAAAAATTTAAACTTGTCAAAACCACAGTTAAAAACAGAAATGATGCCATTTGTTAAGCTACTAACATTAGCATCAAAACTGACACAGCCAAAACAATCTTTAAAAAGAAAAAACAAAGAAACAAAAGCAAAAATGAACTATTGGGACTTCATCAAGATAAGAAGCTTTTGCACAGCAAAGGATACTGTCAACAAAACTAAAAGACAACCTACAGAATGGGAGAAGATTTTTGCAAATGACATATCAGATAAAGGGCTAGTTTCCAAGATCTATAAAGAACTTATTAAACTCAACACCAAAGAAACAAACAATCCAATCATGAAATGGGCAAAAGACATGAAGAGAAATCTCACAGAGGAAGACATAGACATGGCCAACATGCACATGAGAAAATGCTCTGCATCACTTGCCATCAGGGAAATACAAATCAAAACCACAATGAGATACCACCTCACACCAGTGAGAATGGGGAACATTAACAAGGCAGGAAACCAAAAATGTTGGAGAGGATGCGGAGAAAAGGGAACCCTCTTACACTGTGGGTGGGAATGTGAACTGGTGCAGCCACTCTGGAAAACTGTGTGGAGGTTCCTCAAAGAGTTAAAAATAGACCTGCCCTACGACCCAGCAATTGCACTGTTGGGGATTTACCCCAAAGATTCAGATGCAATGAAACGCCGGGACACCTCCACCCCGATGTTTATAGCAGCAATGTCCACAATAGCCAAACTGTGGAAGGAGCCTCGGTGTCCATTGAAAGATGAATGGATAAAGAAGATGTGATTTATGTATACAATGGAATATTACTCAGCCATTAGAAATGACAAATACCCACCATTTTCTTCAACGTGGATGGAACTGGAGGGTATTATGCTGAGTGAAGTAAATCAATCAGAGAAGGACAAACACTATATGTTCTCATTCATTTGGGGAATATAAATAATAGTGAAAGGGAATAGAAGGGAAGGGAGAAGAAATGTGTGGGAAATATCAGAAAGGGAGACAGAACATAAAGACTCCTAACTCTGGGAAACGAACTAGGGGTGGTGGAAGGGGAGGAGGGTGGGGGGTGGGGGTGACTGGGTGACGGGCACTGAGGTGGGCACTTGATGGGATGAGCACTGGGTCTTATTCTGTATGTTGGTAAATTGAACACCAATAAAAAATAAATTTATTATTAAAAAAATTAAAAAAATTAAAAAAGAAAAAACAAAGTGGAAATTTAGAATCCAGAAGTAAACTCTCATATATATGGTCAACCAACTTTTGAGGAGGGTGTCAAGATAATCCAATAGGGAAAGAATCATTATTGTTGTTGTTGTTTTCAGCAAATGATATAGAGACAACTAGATATCCACATGTAAAAGAAAGCATTTGAACCCTAGTTTATACAACATCTCTAAATTAACTCAAAATTGGTGATAGATGTCAATGTTAGAGCTAAAACTATAAAACTCTTAGATGAAAACACAGGTGTAAATCTTTGTGATTTCTGAGTTTGTGAAGCCTTCTTAAATCGGAACCAAAAGTCCTAGCAACCAAAAGAAAAAAAAAAACTAAATTTAATCAAAATTAAAAGCTTTTGTTAATAAAGAACACAATCAAAAACAGTGAAAAGACAATCTACAGGATGGGAAAACTATTTGCAAATCATATATCTGACAAGGTGCTTGTATCTAGCATATATAAAGGAATCTTCTAACTCAACAATGAAAAGACAATAACCCAATTCAAAAATGGGCAAAAAACAAACAAACAAAAACAAAAACAAAACAAAACAAAAAACAAAAATGGGCAAAAGATCTGACAGACATTTCTCTAAAAAATGTACAAATGACCAGTAAGTATATGAAAAGATGGTCAACATCATTACTCATTGGGAAAGTGCAAATTAAAACCACAATGAGAGACTACTACCTCACATCCACTAGGATGGCTATATAGAAAAGACAAGACAGTGTTGGTGAGGATGTAGAAAATTTATACATGGTTGGTAAGTATGTAAAATGGAGCAGCCACTAAGAGAATGGTTTGGCAATCTGTCAAAATGCTAAACACAGAGTTACTATATGACCCACCAATTCTACTCTTAGGTATGTAACTAAGAAAAATTAAAATGTATGTCCAAACAAAAATTGTACATAAATGTTCATAGCAACATTATTCATAATAGCCCCAAGGTAGAACAAACCTAAATGTCCATGAGATAATAATGAATTGATATCAGTATATAGTGTATCTACACAATGAACATCATGTATCAATAAAAAGAAATGAAGTAATGATACATGGTATAAAATGCATAAACCTTGAAAATATTTTGCTTAGTGAAAGAAGCCAGTCTTTCTTTAACCATATATTGTATGATTTCATTTATATGAATTATCCAGAATAGACTGATCTATAAAGATAGAAGGCAGATTAGTGGTTGCTTAGGACTAGGAGAAGGATATTGGAAGAAATGGGGAAATGACAGCTAATGTGTATGTGATGTTTTTGTCAGGTGTTGAAAAAAAATATTTTTAAAGATTTTATTTATTTATTCATGAGAGAGTGAGAGAGAAAGAGAGACAGAGAGAGAGAGAGAAAGAGAGAGAGGAGGGTAGAGATATAGGCAGAGGGAGAAGCAGGCTTCCTGCAAGGAGCTCAATGTGGGACTCGATCTCGGATCCCAGGATCACACCCTGAGCCAAAGGCAGATGCTCAACCGCTGAGCCACCCACCCAGGCGTCCGGTGTTGAAAATTTTCTAAAATTAGTTTGCAGTAATAGTTGAAGAACTCTGTGAATATACTATTAAAAATAGTACACTTTAAATAAGTCAATTTTATTGTATATGAAATATGTATCAATAAAGCTGTAAAATGCAAACAAAACAAAATGCAGGGACAAAGGACCAAGAGAAAGCAAACAAAAATCAAGGAAAAAATTGAGGAAGTCATAAACAGACAAATACATAGATTTATTTATATTCATATACACACATATATGCACACACACACCCACTGAACATTTGAAAAAAAATTCAAACTCACTCTGATCAAACCTCTGACAGTGAGAAACTAAAACAGAACAAGAAATCCCAGGTCAATTTTATTTATTCTCAAGAGTGTGAATTTTGGAGAGTTCTGATCTGTCTGGATTTAGACTAAGGTCTACCAATTGTTACTATTCATAATGTTAAGTTAGTTAACACATATTCCTCAGTTTCTTCTTCACCTATAAAATTAGGAATAGTCATAACATCTATGTCAGAGGGTCACTTTCAGGTTTAAATACTTTATCATATATAAAGTATTAGTAACAGTGAAGGCAGATGACTAGAGATATAATTCATAAAATTCTCAGGAAAACAATGACAAATCAAATCCAAGAGTTTATTAAAGGAATTGTTCAATATCAAGAACTCATGAAAACTTGTTATATCCACTAATAAAACCTTTTTAAGAATCCTTGAAAGAAACTACTTAAATATGACAAAACAGTATTTATCAAAATCCAATAGTAGAGATAATGCTCATACCTCGGATGCAGAAAGCTAGAACAGTTGTTTGTAAACTGTTCATTCATTCTTTGTAAGCTCTAACTAAAGCTATACAACATACAGAGAGTCATAAATTTTCTACAGCTCATTAGAGAGCTAAGTTCACAGGGCAACCAGTCTTTATTTCAGTGAGGGACAAGACTCCCAAGGAGAAATGGGATGCACAGACTAGCTTACCTTGGACAGAACCTAGGAAGAATGGCCAGCTATCACACAGAGCTCTCAGAAATCTCTGACAAAAGGGGCTTGCAATTACTAGTAGGCTCTTTCCCACACTGCTCCGCTAGGCACACATGGACAATATCAAGGCTGGGGTAGAGGGATATTATTAAAGTTTTCTTTATGTGTTTTAGCATTTATTTCACTGGCTGTGGTGAGCATGCATAACTTTTTAAATAACTTCTGTTAATTCAAGATCCACAAGAACTTGCAAAGTGTACAGAGTTCCTATATAGCCTTCACCTAACTTCTCCCAGTGATAATATTATATATATACAATAGTATACTGTCAAAACCAGGAAATGGACATTGATACAATGTTATTAATGCAGATACAGATCTTATATGGATTTCATCTGTTTTTACATCCTCCCTCCCACCTTCCTTTTCTGGTATATAATTTTATGACATTTTAATATTACAAAATTGGACTACAGAACTGTTACAACACTACACAGAAACTTGTTAGACTTTAATAGTCCTACTCAAGCTCTTCTTTGTAATTCCAAGAAACCATTGATCTGTTCTCCATCATAATGATTTTGTCACTTTGGGATTGTTATAATTGGGATCATATGGGTATAACCCTTTAATACTGGCTTTTCTAATTCAACATAATGAGAACTTTCAAAGGTGTTCCATATGCCAATTAAGTCCCTTTTTATTGCCAGGTCATACTTGATTGTGTGGATGTTGATCCAGTGACCTACTAAAAGATATCTAGCTTTATTTCTAGTTTTGGCCAATTACCAATAAAGCTGCTATGAATATTTCTGTATATGATTTTTGTGAACATAAATTTTCATTTCTCTAGGGTAAGAATCAGGAGTGTAATAGCTGGGTTATGTTAAATGTATATGTATTCCTTCTCCTTCTCCTTCCCCTTCCCCTTCTCCTTCTTTTATTTTAAGATTTTATTTATTTGAGAGCAAGAGCAAGGGAGAGAAAGCGAGAGAGCATTAGTGGGGGGGAGGGGCAGAGGAAGAGGGAGAAGCACACACTCTGCTGAGCAAGAAGCCTGACTCGAACCCAGTACCCTGAAATCATAACCTGAGCCAAAGGCAGACATTTAACTGACTGAATCACCCAGGTGCCTCTGTTAAACATATTTCTATAAGAAACTGGTAAACTGTTTCCCAGAGTACCTGTATCATTTTACATTTCCACCAGTAGAATTTGAGAGATACAGTTTCTGCACATCTCCTCAAGATTTGGTATTGTATTTTTTTATTTAGCCATTCTAATAGGTATAACATAGTAGCTCACTGCGGTTTTAATGGATGTATACATTTTATTTATTTATTTATTTATTTATTTATTTATTTATTTATTTAATAATAAATTTATTTTTTATTGGTGTTCAATTTGCCAACATACAGAATAACACCCAGTGCTCATCCCATCAAGTGCCCACCTCAGTGCCCGCCATCCAGTCACCCCCACCCCCCGCCCACCTCCCCTTCCACCACCCCTAGTTCGTTTCCCAGAGTTAGGAGTCTTCCATGTTCTGTCTCCCTTTCTGATATTTTCCACTTACTTTAAAAGAGTAATTCAATTTTTAGAAGCCTTAAAAATACTAAAAGTGCAAGCTTTTTGGGTCTTTTGTCAAATATTCTGCTTCGGTAACTCTAAAAGTGAATCTAGGAATCTGAATTTAAATATTCATCTTGTTATTCAGGTACTCTGCTTCTGGAAATCTATCTTGAAAAAAATACCATACAGTCTTTAAAAATTTAATTCACATATATCCATTTGCAGGAAACTGTTAGAAAATATGCTCCAACAAAGTGAAAGAATAAGTCAAGCAGGAGAAAAATGAGATGCAGGAAACAGGTGATCCAATACAGGAAAAACTAAAGGAAGCCACCAAATAACACTGAAGGTAGACTCCAAGGGCAGTATATCCAATAAAACAATCAGTTCAGGTAGATGATAGACAGACATATAATAGATCATAGATAGATAGATAGATAGATGTAATAGTTTTAGGTCACTGGAAATATTTGAATGTATTAACAAGATATTAATCTCAAGTAGAGAGTGTATTAGTGATACACTATACAAACAAATAACTCCAGACTATAATTAAGAGGATGACAAAATATTGAAAAATAAAGGAACTGTGAAGGGTGTAAAGGATGAAATATTTTTATTCTTCTTGTAGGCTAACAAATTAGCCTGCCAGTTTCACATATAGTGGCAGAAGACAACAATTCTGCATTCCAAAGAACTTTACTCAGACACAGCACATACACATAAGCTTCATGTTTGTATTGGTAGTCTTTGCTCCCCAATTCCCCTGGGGACAATATGAAGGGGAGCAGTTGGATACTGCACACATAGTGGGATTGCATTATAGCTGAAGAACTCCAAACTCAGGGAAGCCAAACCTTTATAATATACTGCAAGCTAACTTACAGGACATCTGCTTCAGAGGGAGACATTATTTTTATTATATTGGACAGTAAACAAATCTGCCTTCTGCTACAAAGGAAAATACTATCTCTATCTTTCAAGATGTTCTCTAAGCAAATATCCTCCAGAACATATTTTAGAACAAAGGTCAACTGTATCTCTGCTCACAAAACAGGCAGAAATACAAAAAAAAAAAAAAAAAAAAAAAACCACGAGAGAATTGTCACCCAGTTAATTTAGAGAGGGTCACAACCAAAATTAGGTTTCAAAAAAAAAATTAAACAGAATTTAAAATGTTTGAATACACATATGTCAATAGAGTATTATTTCCCTGCATTTTATTTTGCTTTAGTTTAATATGTGTATGTTTCTATATTTGGGTCACGACATAAAACATAATTCTTGCCGATATGTCTGAAGAATACTATATGGTCACTTAAGAACATTATAAAAATGTAAATACCAAGCACTACTGTAACAGAAAGCTAAATCTTCATCTTCATAGAAAGAAGTCAATCAATAATAACAAAAAGTGAAAGAAAACTATGAGCTTTCCACTTAGAAACATAGTACAGATACAAAATTAAATGGCTGAAAAAGAGTTGAAAGTGATTTTTTTTTTCCTGTGGAGCAGGAACCACTGCGTTAATAAGAATGCAAAACTACAAGCAACTTAAATATTCAATCTTAAGGGAAGAGTTAAAATTATGGTGCATCCGCCCACTGCAAATTATGTAGTACATTAAGATGATATTTATAGAGTAAGTATACTGGAAAATGCTTATGAAGTGTTAAGTAGGGAAAGCTAGATACTAAGTTGCATGTGTGGAATTAACTTGAGAGATATTCAGTGGCTGCCATGTGTATTTGTAGGAAACCCAGTCAGAGCTGTTTTTTATCTGCTATGCATAAGTACAGCCACACAAATTGTTAACAGTTACAGTTGGTCAGAATTTCTGACCTACTGTTAAGTGTTTTTAACATCATATAGATACAGAAGTGCACAAAGTAAACAAAAATCTTAGGTATCATAGATCAGTCATTTCTATCAAGAAAATAGACAATAAATGTAATAAATAAGTAAAATGTATACTTTCTTAGAACATAAGTACTCTAGAGTAAAAGCAGGGAAGGGGATAGGGAAAATGCTTGTGAAAACCTCACTGCAACGGGGCATTTGAATGGAACTGAAGGGGTTAAGAAAATAAGCCATGTGAATATTTGAGGGGGTGAGTGATGCTTCGGAATAGGACCAGAAAGTATAAAGACCTTTAGGTGCAAGTGTGCCTGGTATGTTTGTGGAACAGCAAGAGAGAGGAGTGTGACTAAAAGTTCAGGATGGTGCCAAGTGAGGGCCAGATCAAGAAGCCCTGTAGGGGGATGCCTGAGCAGCTCAGCACTTGAGCATCTGCCTTTGGCTCAGGGCATTATCCCAGTTTGGGTACCGAGTCCCACATCAGGCTCCCTGTGAGGAAACTTCTCTCTCTGCTATGTCTCTGCTTCTCCCTGTGTCTCTCATGAATAAATAAATAAAATCTTAAAAAAAATAAGTCCTGTAGGTTTATCCTCTGAGTGAAATGGCAGGTCACTTAAAGGTTCTTAGCAGAGGAGTCATGTAATCTAATTTATATTTTAATAGGATTGTCCTGCAGACTGTGTTGAGAATAAAGCAGGTAAGGATGGAAATAAAAAAATCATTAATAGGCTTTGCAATAATCCAGGCAAGGAGATGATGGAGGCCTGAAAGATAAGAGTAGCACTGGAAGTTATGAGAAGTGACTGACTCTTGATATGCACCAAAAAAGTAAAGCCAAGAGAACTTCTTTACAGATGGAATGTGGAGTGTGAGAGAGAAAGAGAAATCAAGGTTAACTCTGGGATTTGGGGCTAAGTCACCACTAGGGTAGAGATGCTCTTTTCAGACAGAGCCTGAAGAATGAGCAGGTTTTCAGGGTAAGTTCATGAGCTTAGGGTACTCATGAGCTTGGGGTATTAAATTGGGGTACTTCTATACATCCAAGGTGTGCTAGGCAGCCTTTAACCTGGCCCCTAAGGATCCTTGCCTCCTGGTATTCGTGCTCTTATGTAATTCCTCTCCTTGATCATGAGCTGCATTAATGCCTCACTTAAAAAAAATGACTTATTTTGAAATCATTATAAATTCATAGGAAGTTAAAAAAAACCCAGATGCATAGATCCCATGCACCCTGTATCTGACCTCCTCTAGTGGTTACTATCTTGCATAATCCCAGTATAATACCTAAATCAGGAAACTGACACTGTGGCACAACCCATACAGCTTATTTAGCCTTCACTAGCCTCACATGCATGCGTGTGTGTGTGTGTGTGTGTGTGGATGTAGTTCTATGCAATTTTATCACATGTAGATGTAACCAAGACCACAAGCAAAGACACAGAACTGTTCCATTACTAAAGGATCCATTGTCCCATCCCTTTGTAGCCACAATCCTTTGTCCTGGTATAATTTTTAACTATATTTCTTTTGTTCTAAAAAATGTCTTATTTTATTTTTAAAAAAATTATTTATTTGTTCATGAGAGACACAAAAAGAGAAGCAGAGACATAGGCAAAGGGAGAAACAGGCTCCTGCGGGGAGCCCGATGCAGGACTTGATCCTAGGACCCCAGGATCATGACCTGAGCCAAAGGAAGATGCTCAATCACTGAGCCAGCCAGGTGCTCAAAATGTCTTAGTTTAAAGATAAATTATATGGTCATCCTACCTAAGACCATACTAGCTTAAAATGGACTGTTCTTCCCTTAATGCAGAATCTATGGGCCTGAATTTATCAGTTCATAAATATGTATCTATGATATAACACTAAAAATTTATAAAATCACATTTTCTAATTTAAATGACACTGAATGTTATTCAACCTCCTCATTTTAAAGATGTAAAATAATTTGACAAGATCATATAGTTTGTTCATGTACAGCAGTTTGTTCATGTACAGTTCATGTACAGTTCATGTACAAGCAGTTTGTTCATGTACAGTTTGTTCATGTACAAGAAAACAAGTGTCTGATACCTACACAAATGTTCTTTCTACTACCATACCATATGGAATAATCTGTCCAACTTTTTAGATTATCTATATATTTTCTCAGTTGTACAATATATTTGCTCTCATTATCTTATAAATGTGGGAGGCAATATCCAGACATTCCCAATGCTATGTAGCTAGTGAATGGGGAAATTCAGGATTTTAAATTCCAGATCTACTACTGATAGTTATTCACTAGAAAATAATCTAAAGCCATATCCCACAGACAATAGAAGGGTGGTAACATCTGGGCATATCAAAGACAGTCCATTAACATGGCCAATATAGGCAAGCAACTAATAATTCATCTCAATATATGATTTCATCATAAGAAATATTATTTACTATCAAATGTAGTGAATAGTGCTTGCTATTTACTCAGTCTCTTAAAAGAGCTTATCCTTCAGTGAATGCTAAATAGCAAAGGAAAAAAATGCATAAACAAAAATCTCTTCTATTGATATTTTTACGTCAATAGTAAAAAACTAGAATTTCTGATACTGCATTGTTCAATTCTTGTGTGAAGAAACTTAAGCACAAGATGGAAATCTTTTTAGAGAGTTTTAGGTGGGCCCAGTTAGTGACTATGAAGACATTATTCCAGAATAATTCCTTATCTTCCATGTCTTGAACGTAGTAAATACTTAATATATTGACTTCAACTAGGATAGATTAAAACGGATTTCTGGTTTAAAAAACTTACTGATTATGTAATGGGTTCAATAATGTGCTAAATTCCAAGCGAACAGCAATCTGAAAGGCTATGATCCCTTATGCTCAAGAAATTTCTGATTTAGAGATAACATGTAAGCAATCAACTACATACTAGAGACAGAATTAAATAAAACTCATAACAGAAGAAGACCAGAGGAAATAAAAACACATGACACATTTAGGAAGTAGTGGGGGATGGTTAGGGTTTATCAAGACTACAAAGAGAAATGGTAAGAAAAAAAAAAGTGAAAAAGAAAGTGAATGAAAGAGAAGAAGGAAAATTAAAACAGGCAAAAGTTGTAAGTGGAGTCTTAAATTCTTAAGTATTAAAATAGGAGGTTTGGATTATACTCTACATATAATATAAAGCAACTTAAATCTTTTATTTATCTGAGCATTATTTCACTCTTGCTCTCGATAGTTACTTTCTCTATGTATATTTAAGGAATTATTCCCATTGTTGCTCTCAGGGTATTTAAGATACTATTCCATTATTACTACTGAGAAATCAGTGAAGGCCAAATGCCATTCCTTTGTTAAATATGTCTTTTCTAATGGTTGTTTTTAAGAGCATTAGCTTCAGTGTTCTGCAGTTTCTCCTAATATGTCATACCTGGAATTCATTTGATATCCCTAGATCTAAGGCTTTTGTCATTTAACAATTCTGGAAGATACTCAATCATGATTTCTTTGTATCTTGCTTTTCCTTTTTCCCTATATTATCTATTCTAGAATTCTAAATGTTTATTTTAGCTCTTTTCACTCAATCTTTTGTGTCTTTTAGTGTATATTTTTCATTTCTTTGTCTCTCTAGATTCCATTTCCATACTTGGTTAGATCTATCTTCTAGTTCACTAGCAGTTTCTTATATTGTATATAGTCTGCAGTTAAACCTATCTGCTATTTAACTTTAATTATTAATTTCTGTAAATTCAATCTCATTAGTTTTCCCAAATTCACTTGATCACTTTTGGTCATTTTTCCTTACTCTTATTTTCAAGTATCTGTTTTTAAAGAGATTACTCAAACACTTACGTTATATTCTGTGACTAGTAATTAGAGTACCTGAACTATTTGTTGTTCAAGTATATGATTCTGTCACCTTGTGTTTTCACTAACTTTCATTAAAAGTGCCTTTTTCTCTTACGTGTTTTTTGATAGCTCCGGGTCTTCGAAATTTTATTTGTAAGAAATCTTACAGGCTACATGGAAGGTAATTTGCTTTGGTCTGTTGTCTATGGGCCCCTCCAGGGTAGGACTACTTCAATTAAATCCTCAGCTTTTAGAACTACACAAATAGCAAGAATTCAGGCAACCTGTGTAGTTCTAAACCTGCCTGAAAGCTGGCCAAGGAAGATGAATTCTCAGAGATTTCACCCCCTCCACAGTCAAGAAAGTCAAATTCCTTTGTTACCTCATTTTGTAGCAAGCACTTGACTCTTGTTCACCTAAACACTAATGGTGTGGCCATTATGATACCAGCTTTAAGAGAGGATATCTCATTACATTCTCTGGCTTAAACAGGCTCCAGGCTCTATCTCTTGTTTGTCTTGCCCTTCAAACCATTAAAATGGAAAATTCACCAAGGTTTGACAAATGCTCTCAGGGTGAAAGACAACCTTAGGCAATCACTTACTTCTCATGTTCCCCTCCCACCTCCATCTCCCACCCCCCATTTCTACTTTGTTTTAAGTTTTTGTAAATTCTTTATCTTCCTGTCTTCTCTATGATGTTGTAAAATATATTTAAATTATAAAATTTTAGCCATCCGTTTGCACTGTTTTTATCAGAAGAGTCATCCAGGATATCTCTATTTTCTCGCAGTGTTGAAAATGCAAGACAGTGAATGTTTTTGAATAGCAAAGTGTCACTTGTGTTTTAGAATTATAGCTAATGAAAGTGACAACTGGTTAGACAGGTGAGAAACTATAGTCAGAAAAGTTAGGAAGGTACAGGCATACCTCAGAAGTATTATGGGTTTGGTTAGAGATCTCCGCAATAAAGCGAATGTTGCAATAGAGTAGTTAAATGAATGTATTGCCTGGTGCATATAAAAGTTATGTTTATGCTATTACTATAATCTGTTAAGTATGCAATAGCATTATGTCTAAAAAGACACAAGGTACATACCTTAATTAAAAAATACCTTATTGTTAAAAAATGCTAACCATCATCTGAGCTTTCAGTGAGCTGTAATCACTGATCACAGATCACTATAACAAATATAACACTAATGAAAAACCTCGAGATATTTTATAAGAGTTACCAAAATGTGACTAAGAGACACAAAGTGAGCAAATGGTGTTGAAAAAATGGCTCCAGCAGACGTGCTTGGCTTAGGGTTGCCACAAACCTTCAATTTGCAGAAAATGTGTTATCTGCAAAATACAATAAAGTGAAGCACAATAAAACGAGGTATGTCTGTACTATTATCATCTAGATCATGAACCTGAAGTAGGGTAGGATAATAAAAACAGAGGAGGGAAAATAGGAGAAAAATCATTTTTATAGAATTGATAGTATTGGATGTTTCACTGCTTTGTGGTGGATGACAGGTTTAAAAAGACTATGAAAATTACATCAACTATATTAGCCTACATGGTGGTATCACTGATTAAGAGATGTTATTTGACCAATTTGGAAGTAAACAATAGAAAACTGGGGCAGCTGGGTGGGGCAGCTGGTTGAGCATCTGCCTTCAGCTCAGGTCATGATGCCAGGGTCCTGGGATCAAGTCCTGCATCGGGCTCCTCATGGTGAACCTGCTTCTCCCTCTGCCTATGTCTCTTCCGCCCTCTCTCTGTCCCGCATGAATAAATAAATATTTTTTAAAATAAGACAAAAATATTCAGCGTAATTTAAAATGCAGGGCATGTCTACCACCAGAAAAAGAAATCAGGGTATGAGGCCTTAATGTTCTCAAAGTAGCTCACTGGCTAAGGGGCTCAATTGATGTTAATGGCCAGCTTCTCTCAGTGTTTTCTTCATGGCTATAAAATGGTTGCTGCACTTCAGGCAGCAAGGAAGTGTTTAAAGGTAATAAGAAAAAAGAAATGATGCCTGTTTTATCTGTCCTATGTGAGGAAAACAATAACTTTTCCTGAGACACTCCAACTTCTCTCACTCCTGCTGAATTCCTCTTATGTTGCATTGGCAAAAAGAAAGGCTGAGAAAGTATTTAACTTCTCCTGCTTCTATAGTAAAGACAAACAAAGGAGAATATGATTGGGAATAAATGTTAAGTTATACAGTCAATAGTGTTAGTCTCAGGTCCTGACTCCTTTCCAGGGAGAAAAGGCTTAGGGAGTCAAATTAGGGATTTGTTTTCAAACTTGTTGAGGTTAAGGAAACATTAAGATATCTAAGTAGAAGGGCAGAAGGGGTAGTCATTAGGACATAAATAATAGGTGATATTGTAGAAATGGATGAAATTAGAACAAACAAGGCTACAATAAAAGAAACTCCAAATGCTGATGAGAAAATGAAGCAACAAAAATTCATTACTGGAAGGAATGAAAAATGGTACAGCTACTTTGGAAGACAGTTTGGCAGTTTCTTACAAAACTAACTATATTCCTTTATAACACAGCAGCTGCAATCCTTGGTATTTATCCAAATGACTTGAAAAATGTGCGTCCAAAAAATTCTGCAAACGAATGTTTATAGCAACTTTATTCATAACTGCTGAAATCTGGCATCAACCAAGATATCCTCCAGTAGGTGAGCAGATAAATAAACTGTATATACCCAGAAAATGCAATATGAAATACTAAAACAAATGATCTATGAAGCCATCAAAAGTTTGGTGAAAGTTGAAATGAATACCTACTTCATGATTCCAACTATATGATATTCTGGAAAAGATAAAACTATGGAGACAGTAAAAAGATTAATGGCTGGCAAGTATTAGGAGGAGAGAAAAATAAATAGAGTACAGAGGATTTTTAGAGTGAAACTCTTCTGTATGATACTACAATGGTAGCTAAATGTCATGTACATTTGCTAGAATGCATGGAAGAAGGTACAGAACTAAGAATTAAGTCACTAAGAGTGACCCTTAATGCAAACTATGGACTATGAGTTATACAGACATAGATTTATGGACTGTAACAGATACAGCAATCAGGTGTTGAATGCTGGGGGTATGTATATGTGTGAAGGCAGGAGGTACGTGGGGATTCTGCACTCTCTGCTCAACTTTGCTGTGAAATTACAACTGCCCTAAAAGAAGAAAGTTGTTTGTTTGTTTTTAAAGAATAAGGGACTAATCACATAACTTGAAAATAGGAAGAAAAGGAGGCACCAGCTAAATAGTAATCAAAGAAAAAATGGTAACAATATAGCAATAGAGAACTATAGGAAAGTATTTCAAAAGGGTGGGCCCAACAAAATGGAATTGTGTTCTAGTTACATTGACTGTTATACTAAGATAAAGAATAAGTTTCACAGGTTGAATCATCAGAGGTCACTTATAATCTAAGAAAGAAAGGCTTTCAATGGAAGGAATTACAGTGGATAAATCCAACTGTAGGAGGATGTATGATAAAGAAGATAAGTAAATACAATGAAAGAGGAAAAAGAAGTAGTATATGTGAAATTTTTTATTAAGCCTGATGTCTGCATATTTATGACTAATGTAAATTTATTTAAAAACATTAAATGTCCAAAACTGTGTTCTTCAAGAACCAATTTCTTAACATAAATTGGTAATATTTATTTTATTTAAATGAGAAAATAAGCTTTTTTTTTAAGTAACTCTCAAGGTATAGATTAGTTTCGGTTTAAATTTAGCCCTTCAAATAAATAAATAAATAAATAAATAAATTTAGCCCTTCATTCTATATGTACCATTGTGTTTTACTTGCTAACAGGAAAAACTGCAAACATTATAAAAGTAGGGGAAAAATGCCATGCTAGCAAATTTAGCTAGTATAAATTCCATGCTACTTCAAAAATAATGCCTATATTATCACCAAAAATCTAATTTTATGCTCTACCATAAAGAATCATTTAGAAAGAATTTCCAGGTTATTAGAATAAACAATGATTTATTATTTGAACAGCACTGTAATATTAAAAAAGTATTTCCTTGTATGCTAATTATATATTTGCCATAATCAATTGGAAATTTCTATATAATGTATGACCATTAACTTGGATTTTTCCCAAACATATCTCTACTACTATTTCCTTTATGAATTTCACCACTACACAAGTAAATAAAGCATATATTTTCCAGCTCTTATTCTAGTCTAGTTTACCTTTTACTGATATCAATAGTACTATATATAATAAAATACTAGAAATATTATTGACTGACCAAAAGCTCCTAGAGACAGTGATTCTTTTTTAAATTTCTTCCTAAAGCTTATTTAGATACTAACTAAATACTGAATGAGTTAACAAAAAAATGATACTTGTAAGTAGATGATAAAAGACAGGCATACTGGTGAGACCAAAAGTTGATTTGTCAAATAGCTTGGTAATAAACTTATTCATAACTTAAATGGCACCTTGAAGATACAGAGTGCAGTGACCAAAGCTCCAAATAAAGAACATCATCCCTGGAAGGTAAGATTAATTTTTAAAAAATGCTCCAGAATAAAGCAGATAAGTATATAATGAATTTAAGGTTTTCTCATGAAGAAATAGAGCATAAAATAACTAAAAAATTATTCAAAGCCAATGTTATACAAGACAGACATTTTTACAAGAGCTAAAACGAATACTAGAGCTTTAAAAAGATTAAATTGGTAAGTTTAAAAAAATTCTTCCTCCCATCCCTACTCTACAAAAAGCTTAAGTTGGTTAGTGAATGGTTGAAGTTATGAAAGATTAAAAGACAACAGAAAATTTGACACTTTTGCAGAAAAAGGTGAGAAACTAGAAAAGATTTTAACATAGTGTATTTGTCAGGAGTAAAAATGTAGCTTTGTTTATATATTATTTTATATAGTCTATAGAGATTTCTACTTTATAGTGATTTTGTTTGGTTTGGTTTTGAACTTCACAATTTTTTTGGTCTAATCTAACCTTCTAATTTTAATAACCTGTTAGAAATGTGCATTTCTTTCTCTCCATAAATAGCAGGTACCATTTAATTCAATTTAACACAAATACACAACAAAAAGAGCCAAAATAAGACTGTGGTATTATTACGTACTTAACAAACTAGAATTTTAATTCTAGGTCTGTTTTATTGGAAATAGCCATAACATATATGGCACATGAAATCTGTTCACTGATGTTAATAATAAATTGGCACATACAATGGAGGCTGCCTTTAAAACAAAGTTACTCTCGATTTGCAAGTATACACTTGAAAAAATTATTATACTAAATTTAAATCATATCATGTCAAATTCCTTGGGGTAATTAAAAAGTAATCAAGAATTTACATTTCTAATTTATTGTTCTAGTCTATCTATAAATTTGAGAGAAAATCAGAAGAGAAAATACATTAAACAATAACAACAAAGTTATAAGCTCTTAACTACTCACTGAGAATTTAAAATGAAGCTAAACACATTTGTAGAAAAATCTGACTTCAACCAGACTTCACGCTTTTTGGATAGATGAAAAACCTTTTTCACTTCAAAATGTCACCATTTTTCTCAATTTTGGTAGATAATTCTGGCTTAGTGAGTTACACTGCTAATGCCATAATATTCTCCTGTAATTTGCAGCAAAAATGAATTTAAGATGACAAACTATAACACAATTTTCTTGATGGCACATTTTTTCTTACTGTACCATCACAACAATGATGAATCTTTTCTGTTTCCTGTGGATATGGTTTTGTTTTTGTTTTTAACCAGCTAATGAGAATGTAAGCACCTTGAGGGCAGGAACCACTACTATGTCACAGGTGCTATGCTAGGAATTGAGACAAAGACAAAGGAGGATGAAAAACCATTAAATACCATAAGAAAAAATATATGATTAGTAGAATTGATGGCTTTCTTAACTATTGGACCTATATTACAATGAAACAGAACCTCTTGTCATGAAACATGCACTTCACTTGTTTCAAGTTCTAGTACACTATATTTTCTTTTTTTTTTTTTTGTAATAAGTAACATTTTAAATACTATTTCAATTCCCAAACATATTCACATACCCTTTAGGGAGTGTCAGTTCTGTGGGTTAATAATATCCAAGATTAGTGTAATAAATATTGATGTGAAGAAAAAGCTCACGTTTTTCTTTTTTTTCTTTCAGTGTGGCCACTTTTTACTAACTACAAAAGGTAACGATATATCATAAAATCAGAAACAGAATGAACACCTACCCAAAGTATTAATGTACCACCACTCAAAATTCAGAAAATACGTTGTTTTCATGTACACATACACGAAATAAAATAATACCATAACAGAAGGGTGCTGTATCTGTGTTTAAAGAAGGGGTTGTTGGCAAACACCACAGCTCACTTCTGCTGAAATGTACACAACTGATATATGCAGCACAGAAAGCTGGCACCAAGGGCTTACAACCTTAATTTGCCTGTAAGAAGGAACAGAGATTTACCTTCAGAGCACGTTCTTGATTGTTTTCAGCAGTCAGATGTCTCATGTTGTTTGCTGAAGTCTGGTTCTGCTCTTTCAGATGATGAAGCTCCTGCTCTAGCCGTTTGCACTGCCACAGGGGAAGAATCCCATTAAGTAAAGGAGTTATAGCATTTTTTTTCAAACAAGCCACATGAATTAATGTAAATAATACCAGTGCATTCTCTAAGAGACAAGGTATCTTTTGCAACAAGAATAGTAAGTTAAAAAGTAATGATGAATATGAACAAAATAATATTGTTTATAGTGGCCTGGCAATTCAATGGCAATTTTGTCTTTTATTAATCTAAATATTATCATAAAATTAGAAAAATACTTGTTTTTTCACAAAGTTAAGATCAAACTACATTGAAAAATGTTTTCTTCACTGATCGAACAGTTTTTATTATATATCTTTTGGCTGAATAAAAAGCATGCTTCTAAAAATCAAATGGGGTTCTAAGTAAACCACAATACGATATTCTGTGATGCATTTTTATTAAGTTTTTAAAAATAACAATTATCATAAATATACAGTAAGAGGTTTTACGGATATTAGAAACATCTAAAGAAACAATTCTGTAAGGAAAAAAGAATAACTATAGAGTGCTACAAGGTTTGGAAACAAGTGTTTTTAATTTCTATTTTGACTAAACCTTATTTTTAAGTAAAACAAGTGATAACATATTGAAATGACATTCTGACCTACTGGGAATACATGAAAATATATTTTAAAAATTATAAATAAAAGCTTAAGTGGGCATCTATGTTGAAAAATAATTGAAGTGCCATGCCATTTGAATATAAGATCTTCACATAAATATAGCAAACATTTTACACAATAATTGTATAGGATATAAAGTGATGTGCTGTAAATCAGAACAATATGAAGCTATATAGGGGGTTAGCTAAAGGAATATAGCACTAAACCCATCTCAGGAAAAAGTTAAAAATTAACTTTTTTTTTTTTTTTCCTAATTCACCTATTTTTAAATTAGAATATTTAAGGATTGCCTGGCTGGCTCAGTTGGATAGAGCATGCAACTTCTGATCTTGGGGTCATGAATTTCAGTCCCATGTTGGATACAGAGATTATGTTAAAAAAAGAAACCCAAAACCCAAAAACTAAAAACATTAGCATATATAAGTAACAACCAATAAGGAAATACACATACTGATTCAAGACCTAGAAAAAAATTAATTCTAGATTATTTGACAATTGGCTAGTATTCCTAATGTGTTAAAAGTGATTATTACAATATAACCCACATACAGTCATAAATCAAATGGGCATCTGACATTGATTTCTTTTACCTATGACCTGTATAATATTCTTGACTCCATAACAGTACTTCTCCTGCTTGAATTATATACAAACCCATTTAAATGAAAAAGCCTAATAAAACTTAGATAATGACGTTTTACAAATAAAACATTGAGTATACATTCCTCATGCATATACAATTATAAAATCAAAATACATTCATAAATTAAGTTAAATAATAATCACAAAGTCAAGACTTTAAAATATTAATTTAATTTAGCAGATAAAGTTTTGTTGAAATTAAGTTCTGTAAATACAACTGACTGATACAGTGGCAGAGCATTTCAGGTTGCCATGTCTATTCCAACGTGTGTTGTGACAACTTAATACACCTATCTCATTGTAAAAAATTATTTGAGCAAAACTTTTGTGACATGACATCATTTGGCCTTTATCTGGAAGGGACATGTGACTTATGAATTATACTCTATAGCTATCCCTTTTAGCCTATAACAATTCAAGTATTTGGTCACAAATGCAACCAAAATACAGATGTGTTTTATGAAGACACAAGTCATAAAAATGAGTAAGACATAGCGGTGAGCATCACAATCTAGCAGAAATGTTCTTTATTAGAATTATCCTCTACATTTTCAAGTAATTTTAATACAGGATTATTACATATTAAGTACTTAAATGGAATGACTGAACATGACCTATGAGGTTACAAAGCGGGGGCGTAGATAATTTTGGCTATGGGATAAAGAATGTTTCATGGAGCCGATGATATCTGAGTTGGGCTTATTTGGAGAATATGATTTTATAAGCTGAAAGAGTAGAAGGAGGAAGAATACAGGAGAAAACGTAGAAACATTAAGGGCTATCTAGAGAGAGTGAGAAATCATGGTCACAAGTTGTCTGACCCCCTATTTTTTGTGTTCCTAAGTAAACTAGAAATAACCCAAGGATAGAGACTTCTTTCTTATCTATATGATCCAAAAAATGTGGAATAGTATAGCCAAAAGAGAAGTGTGCCTTAAGAACAATAAAGCTATTTTTGAACCTGTGGGCATTTATCCACATTGCATCCTTAGGCTCAGTTTTCATGGCCATGAAGTACAAAAGGCCCAGGGACTTGACTTCTCTTCTTTATAAATTAAAAATAGTGTTTAAAGTCAATTCAATCATTTGCAGTGTGAAATTGTTAGTAAATACAAATTCAAAACAAAGAGGAAAGTTATGATATTTATGAGATCACTGGAATTTGAAAACTAATCAGATGTTTCACAATATTCTTTAATTGATAATATTTTTGTTGTGATGATACTTTTGTTATGTTTAAGTAAAAGTTGGTATCTTTTAGATAGAAAGGCAATAAAATTTAAAGATGAAAAGGATTATTATGTCTGGTAAATTTCCTTCACAATAACATGAGAAGGAATAAATGAATGGGGGAAATAGATAAAAATGCTGGACAGTTGTAGCAGGGTACAAGTATCTTAGGGGCTCAGAGATTCTATGGGTTTCTAAGTTCACTGATAAGAAGAAGATGATTAAATTTTTCTGTATAAACAGAACAATTTCTACAATGTGAGTGAACTAAACATATAAAACATAAAAACTGATGGTAAATTTTTAAAGACTTAATTTGGCCTATATTTAATACAAGGTCTATTTTCAGCAGTAATTTCCTCTCACCTGTTATTATTGTAAATTCTGAAGAATTATATCAAGCAGACAATACATTGTTATGGTTGTTTTACATTATATGTGAACTTCCTGAAAGATTAACATGCCCTAAGTTTTTAACAAAAAAGTTCTCTAATATTGTGTAAGTTTTTAACAGCTGCCATTTCTCCCTCTGTGCAATCTGTTTTCAGTCACAGATCATTGTGATCACATACAATCAAATGTCTTCCCCCTTGGATACGATACAATTCTTTCCTTTGCAGACAAAAAATAATACCAGACTCTTCCAGTCAAAACAGAAACTACACTTTGGTGTCAATGTGAATTATGTACTTTGAACTGCAGATGTTTGGAAGCACTTAGGATTATATAAATAAGTTTTTATTCTTCTTTATTTAGAAGAATCTTTAAAAATCACTTTATTTTAGATTTAAAAACAACAACTAGAATGCTTTTCTCACACTGCAATAACATGGAATAAAGAGTTTTCAAATTCAAAGAGTAACTTGTTTCTTCAAAGCCCTGGAAAAATATCAATAACTTGGTTTAACTGAATAGTAAAACAATACTTAGAGGTTTAAAAATACCAATGATTAAAAAAGAAAAACAATAATTATGTGAACAAGTGTCTAAAACTACATACACTGTAGCTGATATGGTGTATATACACACACACATAAACACATAGAAAACATAGTTATTCAGCAAATATTCATTGATCATCCACTAGACAATATACCAGCAACATGCCAGGCAATGATATGTTTCTACAGATTTATATATATATTTATCTCAATTACATATATACATTTCAGAAATACCATAAGAAAGTAAATAACCAGGGATTTAATAATCAATATAATAATTTATATCTTTTTTTTTAAAGTAAGTTCCACACCCAGTAGGGAGCCCAACACAGGGCTTGAACTCACTACCCTGAGATCAAGACCTGAGCTGAAATCAAGAATCGGACACTTAATCCACTGAAACACCCAGGTGCCCCCATACTCATTTTAAACTACTGAATTATTCAAAAGCAGATTAAAGAAACATTTTAAATCACAAAGTAAAAGGATTAGTAAACATGACAATTATTTTTAAAGGTATCAACACACATACAGGTATTTATTTAGTATGCAGTTATTAAAATACCATTTTTGTAATACTGTTTATTATAGGAGTTGTTTTCATAAAGAGCTGTGCATTTGAAAAATCATGGTTTGTATCTCTATTTCAGAATAAAGGTTAATACACAGACTATTAATGATAATCAATCAACTCTTAGTGAAAATAGTATATGTCAGGTCCTGTTTGAAGTACTTTACATGTGTTATACAGTAAATCATCATGTGGACCCTATGAGTTAGATATTATTAATAATAAAATAGAGGTAGAAGCAGAAAGTAATAACTTCTTTAAAGTCATGCAACTAATAAGAAGGATTCAATTTTATGCAGTGTAATTCAATTTATCACAAAAATGTATACTGTTACACACACATGTACATTAGCAAAAGGAATGGAAACAGGACTACAGAAAAAGTTAATGATGATGATATTCTGAGGCACCTGGGTGGGTCAGTGGTTGAGCGTCTGCTTTCAGCTCAGGTCATGACCCTGGGATGGAGTCCAGCATCAGACTCCCTGCAGGGAGCCTGCTTCTCCCTCTGCCTATGTCTCTGCTTCTCTCTCTGTGTCTCTCATGAATAAATATATAAAATCTTAAAAAAAATGATGACATTTTAAAATCTGAACTTTGAGCAATTAGAGATAGAGGTTCCATTCATTCTAAGGGTTCCATTAGAAGGGATAATTTTTAAAGTAGTACATAGATCTGAAATAAGAAAATACATAGATCAGAATGGAATATGGATTAGCTAGTATATAGAATTATCATCTTTTAACTCAGTTCATTCATACCCAATGAGTGCATTGTTTGCAGGTTGCATCTCAGAGCTCATAAATATTTCAGAGAGCTATTTCCAGACCACATCTCTGATCACACTAAGTCCTACCTACCCTATCTTGGTATCATTTATTGGCTCTCTCATTGCCTCCAGAATTAAAACTAAGTTTTGAAAATAACAGCAGCATTTCATGATCCAGACCCATTTCATATTTTTCATTCCTCCCCAATTGCATACTTTGCTCTGATTTGGACATGCTAAATTATCCATCTGCTTGGCACCGTCCCTCACATCCACTTATGATCTTGAGGCAAACCTAGTACCTGGTTCACTGAAGCTATCTAATACAGGTTTATTAAATAAGTATCATGAATTTCATTTAAAGAAATGTTATTTTTTTCATATTAATTTCCTTTAAAAATTAAAGGCATATGACCAAACAATATTTAGGTATTCATATACCTACAAGCATAGAGCATAAAAATATTTGAAAAATCTGAAAAAAGTATATGAAAAATAACTAATTTCCAAAATAGATTTGCAAAACAGTACTATTTATGTTTCCCAGGATGAAAAACTGTAAATGTAAACAATGCCTATTTAATGATATACCTTTCAATTAACTCCCAATTAAGAAGTACAAACTCTACATCTTTAAAAAGCTTGGTATACAGTAGCAATACAGTAATATTAGTGGGGCCATAATAAGGAAAGAAGAGTATTAAGACAGCAAGATTTTAGATAGGAAAAATAGGGTTCCAAAGCCAGAGGAGAGAAGACATAGAAGTAGAAAAAAACCATATCAAGGCAAATGAGAAGATTTTTACCATACCTCATAAGCCAAACCATTGCACAGGTCTTATTTTAGGTGAAGTTTATATAGAGTGAAATGCAGAGATTCCGAGTGTATACTTGACTGATTTTGCAACAAACAAAAAAATGAAGTTAGACAACCTTCTTTACACATACAGAAAAACTAACTTAAACTTGATCACCGAACTAAGTATAAAAGCCAAAAATATGAAAATCATAGGGGAAAACATCTTAGGAGTAAAAATTTATCTTAGGAAAGAAAGCTTAGGAGTAAATCTTAGTGATGGTGGGTTAAGCATAACCTTCTAAGGATTCAAGTGACATTAAATAAAAAATATAAAATGGGCTTCATCACAATAAAAAACTTCTGTGTGCCATATGACATCATTGAGAAAGTGAAAAATTTTACAAATGATATGTGATAAAAAGCCTGTATGTAAAATATATAAAGAACTGTTACAACTCAATAATACAAAGAATAAACATATAACTAAACAATGGGCAAAGGATCAGAATACAAATATTTCTCTAAAGAACACATACAAATGACTAACAAACACAAGAAAAGATAAGACCTCATTAACCATCGGGAAAATGCAAATCAAAACCACAATGATTGTGATTTCTGCAAGAGGCTGGACTAAGAAGCTCCAGGCCCAAGTTCCCCAATGGAAATAAAAAGTAAACAACATATGAATCAAACCTTTGTGGGAATTCTAGAAATGAGTTAAGGATTAGCAGTAACCAAATGAACCTCCAACCGAGAAAAAGACAATGCTCATACTGGTAGAGGGTTTTGTGGCATTTTACTTGCCCTTCCTGGAACTGTCTCCCTGGCACATCACAGTGATTTCAGTTGGGTGGAGGCTATCCAATTCCTAGCTCCTTCCTTGGATGAAGCAAAAAGGGGGACTTTTTTCAAACATTCTGTTCTATCTATAGGCTGCCCAAAGGATATGTTTGTGCCTTGTCTGATGTGGACCGCTAATGGGGACAAAGGCACAGTTTGGATATTGGGTTGGAAGTTGCTGAAAGCAGTAGTGGGTACCATGGCTAATGAAAGCTATAGGAGAACTACAGAGCCTCTGATGTCTAGAGTCAAGAAACTATTAGTAAAAGACTGCAGCAGATATCCAAGGTCCTGCAAAGAAGTAAGTGTGAGACTCTAAGGGAAATTAAAGACATTTAAAGCAAACAAGTATGGAGAAGAGTTGGTAAAAAAGCATACATAGGCTCAGGGAAGATACAGCTCCAAAAAAAGTACCAAGAAAAACTTGAGCCATCACACCACTCTGATTAGTCAAAGTCCTCTGTATAGAGCCAGTCCACAAAGACTGGGAGATGTGGATATTTATTCTGATGCCCAATTTTCCACAACAAAAAATCAGAGGCATACAGAGAAAGAAAATCATGGCCTATTTGAAGGAACAAAATAAATCCTCAGAAACCAATCCTAAAGAAACACAGGCCTTAAACTTACTGGAAAAAGACTTTGAAGTGTGCTCAATGAGATAGAGGTGAAAATAAACAAAAATTAAACAAGATGAGGACAGCAATTTATGATCAAAATGAGGATATAAAGAAATTAACACAATTATCTAAAAAAATGAGACATTCTGGAGCTGAAAAACACAGTATTTGAATTGAAAAATTCATTAGAAGGGTTCAACATCAGACTCAGACAGAATTAAGAAATCAGTGAACCTAAACAAAGTTAACTTGAAATTACTGTCTGAGCAGCAAAAAGAAAAAATAATAAAGAAAAGTGACCTAAGGGATTTATGTTGCCATCAAGTGGACTAATATACACATTATGGATTCAAAGAAAGTGAAGACAGAAAGGAGCAGAGAGTTCATTTGAAAAAATAATGGCTGAAAACTTCCCAAATTTGAGAAAATATAGGATATAAAAATATAAGAAATTTAACAAACTCCAAGTAGGACAAGTCTAGCAAGGCCCATACTAAGATACATTATAATCAAGTCATTGAAAGTGAAAAACAAATTGAATCGTGGAAGCATCAAGAGAAAAACAACTCTTCAGGTACAAGGGATCCTTAATAAGATTTCCAGCAGATTAGTCAGGAGAAACCTTGCAGGCCAGAAAGCAATGGGATGATGTATTTGAATTGCTGAATGGGGAAAAAAAACTAAACTAAACTAAACAAAAAACCCTCAATACCCCCTTAAATAAGAATTCCATACTGGCAAAAATGTCTGTCAAAGATGAGGACAATATTAAGACATTCTCAGATAAACAAACCCAAGGGATTTTATTAACATTAAACCTGCCCTAACAAGAAATGCTAAAAGGAGTCCTTCAGGACGAAATGAAAGGACACCAGACAGTAAACAAAAAGCCACGTGAAATTTTAAAGTTCTTCAGTAAAGGTAAATATATGGACAAGAACAAAAATCGGTATTATTTTAAGTTTGGTTGACAAACCTACTTTTTATTCTTCTATAGAATTTAAAGACAAAAGCTTAAAAATAATTATAACTATGTTAATTAGTACATGATATATAAAAATGTAATTTGTAACAACATAAAGTGGGGAGGCAGAGCTGTAAAAGAGTATACTTTCTATGTGATTGAAGGTGTCAATTTAAAATAAACTGCTATAACTTTTAGGATAGTTTATATAATCCCCTGGCAAACTACAAAGGAAGTATCTATAAAATTATACACAAAAAGAATGAAAAGCAAATGAAAGCAAATCACTATAGAAATATCAACTGAAAACAAAGGCAGGTTGGTAAGGGAGGAAACAGAGACTGAAGACATTGTAAGTCCTATAGAGAACAAGGAACAAAATAGCAACAGTATGTCCCTATCTATCAGTAATTACTTTAAAGGTAACTGAACTAAATTCCTGAATCAAAAGACATACATGGGCAGAATGAATTAAAATAACAAAACAAAACAGATCCAACTATGTGTGGTCTGCAAGAGACTCACTTTCCATCTAAGGACATACAAAGGTTTAAAGTGAACAGACAGAAAAAAGATATTAATGCAAATAAGAGCCAAAAAAGAGCAGGAGGGCTATAATAACATTAGGCAAAGATTTAAGTCAAAAATTGTTACAAAAAAGGACACTTTATACTGATAAAAGGGTCAATTCACTAATAAGACATAACAAAGTTTTTACATCTGCTGATTTCAAAACTCACACAAAGCAACAACAATTAAAAGAATGTGGTACTGGCATAAAGACAGACATGTGGACCATAGAACAGAATAGAAA
Source organism: Canis lupus familiaris (assembly GCF_011100685.1). Classification (NCBI taxonomy): domain Eukaryota; kingdom Metazoa; phylum Chordata; class Mammalia; order Carnivora; family Canidae; genus Canis; species Canis lupus. Next base: position 16,028,372 of record NC_049229.1, on the reverse strand, counting down.
GTCCAGGAATAAAACACTGTATATATGGTCAAATAATTTATCATAAGAGGGTAAAGACCATTCCCTGAAGGAAAGGACAGTTATTTTTTTTCAAGAAATGATACTGGGAAGACTGGGTCATCTCATGGAAAACAATGAGGTTCAACACTTACACTATATACAAAACTTAACTCAAAATGGAGCAAATACCTAAATAAAACTAAGAGCTAAAATTACACAATTCTTAAACAAAAATATGAGGGAAAGGCTTCATGACATTAAGTTTGTCAGTAATTCCTGGATATGATATCAAAAACACAGGCAACAAAAGACAAAATAGATAAATTGGACTATATAAAAATTAAAAATATTGTGTATCAAAGAACACAAACAACAGACTAGACCAAATGAAAATATCAGTAAATCATCTATTTAATAAGAGGTTAACATGTAGAATATATCAAGGACTCCTATAACTCAAAAATAAAAAATATACTTGATTAATAAATGTGCAAATATTATGAACAGACATTTCTCCACAGAAGATCATACAAATGGTCAATATACATATATAGTAATATATATATATGTAAAAATATTTGCCTTCAGTAATCATTACAGAAATTCTGACCAAAACCACAATAAGATACTATCTCACACTCATTAGATTGGCTATTATAAAACAAACAGAAAATAACAAGTTTTGCTGAGGATGTGGAGAAACAGGAAGCCTTGTATACTGTTCATAAGAATATAAAGTGGTGCAGCCATTGTGGATAACAGTCCTGTAGTTCCTCAAAAAAGTGAAAACATAATTATCATATGACGCAGCAATTCCACTTTTGGGTATACGCTCAAAAGAAAAATATCTCAAGATATATTTGTACCTACTTGTTCCTACCAGCATTTCCACAATAACCATAGGCAGAGATAACTGAAGTGTCCACTGATGGATAAACACAATGTGGTATATATTATCAATGAAATATTGTTCAGCTTTAAAACGGAAGGAAATGCTGACTCATCCTACAACACTGACATTACATTAAGTGAAATAAGCCAGAACAAAAGACAAAATGGTAGCTCATCAAAATGTCACACATAAGAGGGGATGCCTTGGGTGGCTTCGGTGGTTGACCATCTACCTTCCACTCAGGGCATGATCCTGGGCCCCAGGTCTGAGTCTGGAATCGGGCTTCCAGCAGGGAGTCTGCTTCTCCCTCTACCTGTGTCTCTGCCTGTGTCTGCGTCTCTCATGAATAAATAAGTAAAATCTTTAAAAAAAACTAAAAATGTCACACATAAGAATTACCACATGATCCAAAAATTCCACTGCCACGTATATGCCCAAAAGAGAAGTAAATATATATCTATATCTATTATCTATATATCTATAGATATAAATATATATCTATTTACTATATATCCACACAAAAACTTATAAATGGATGTTCATGGTATCATTACAATAACCACAAAGTAGAAACAACTCAAATGTCTATCAACTGACCAATGAATAAAACAAAATGTGGCATATCCATATAATTATTATTTGGCAAAAGTATCAATTTGGCAATAAAAGTACTAATACATGTTACCACATAGATGAACTTTAAATAAATTTAAAGTGAAAGAAGCTACTCACAAAAACCACTTCTACGATGCCATTATATAAAATGTCCAGAATAGGCATGCTATCTATTGGGACAGATGGCAGATTACTAGTTGCACAGGCCTGGGGGAGGGGTATTTCTGGGGGAATGAATAGGAGTGACTACTAGTGGGTACAAGGTTTCTTTTGCAATTAAAATATTCTAAAATTGTGGGAATGCACAACTCTACAAAACAATAAAAAGTACTGAACTGTATAGTAAATGTGTGAATGGCATGTGAATCTCAATAAAGCCATTAAAATGCAAAAAAACCTCACCTGTGATTATATATGAGTAGGTCTATTTCTGGGCTCTCTACACTGTCCCATTGATTTGTATATGCACAAGACTCAGTTTTGATTATTGTAGTTTTTAGGTCTTGAAATCAGGTAGTATGAATGCTCTAAATTCTGATTTCACAAAACTATATTGAGTACTATACATCATTTGTATTTACATTAGATTTTTAAAACTGGGTTGTTGATTTTTTTTTTTTTTTTTTTTGACTGGGAAAATAGTTTTACTTTCTTCAGGGGTGTAGACAGAAGTCTTGTCTCAGAACTTCTGGAATTGCTTCTTTGTGCCAGCAGCTTTCGCGACTTTGAGCACGTTGAAACGCACAGTCTTGCTCAAGGGCCGTCACTCACCTACTGTGACAATGTCGCCGATCTGGACATCCCTGAAGCAAGGAGACAAGTGCACCTACGTGTTCTTGTGGCGTTTCTCAAAGCGGTTGTACTTTCGGATGTAGTGGAGATAGTCTCCGCGGATGACAATAGTCCTCTGCATCTTCATTTTGGTCACCACACCAGACCAAAATCCGGCCTCGGATGGAGACATTGCCAGTAAAGGGGCATTTTTTGTCAATATAGGTGCCCTCAATGGCCTTCTTGGGCGTCTTGAAGCCCAGGCTGATGTTTTTGTAGTACCGCGGGAGCTTCGCCTTGCCAGTTTCTCCAAGCAGGACCCTCTTATTTTGAAAGATGGTTGGCTGCTTTTGGTAGGCACGCCCGGTCTGAATGTCTGGCATCTTCCCGGCAGCCTGGAAAAAGGCTGGGTTGTTGATTTAAAAGTCTTATAACCTAGATGAAATGGACAGATCTTGAAAAAACTTTTCAAAACTTATACAAGAATAGAAATACTGAATAAATAATTTTGGTCTAAGTTGTGTTAATTAGCAAATTTGTCCATTTCATCTAAGTCATCAAATGCATTAGCATGAAATTATCCATACTACTGTTATCTTTTAATAAATGTGGAATTTGTACTCTTTCATTCATTCTTGATATTACTAATTTGGGTTTTCTTGTTCAGTTTTCTAAAAGTTTTTATAAAAGTTCCAGTTAGTTAACATACAGGGCAATATTAGCTTCAGCTGCAAAATTTGGTGATTTAATACTTAATGATTACAACACTTGGTAATCATCAGAAGTGCACTCCTTTATCCCCATCACCTATTTAACACCCCCACAACCTCTTCTCCTGTTTGTTCTCTATCATTAAGAGTCTGTTTCTCGGTTTACCTCCTCTCCTTTTCCCTATGCTCATTTGTTTTGTTTCTGAGATTCCACATATGAGCGAAGTCACATGGTATTTGTCTTTCTCTGACTTATTTCCTTGTTCAGTTTTACCAGGGCTCATACATTTGACTACCTTCATAAAAAACTCACCTTTGACTTACTTTTCTCTATTGTCTTTCTTTTATATTTATCTCTGCACTTTATATTTTATTGTTCTATTTTTTTTAGTTTGCTCATCTTTTCATCCTTAAGATGGAAATTTAATTAATTGATTATGGATGTTTCTTCTTCCTAATGTAAACATCTAAAATGATATAAACATCTCTGGAAGACTGCTTTAGCTGTATCTCACAAATATTGATACATATTATCTCATAATTTTAAATTTGTAGTATTTTTCTAATTTCCTTTTCTCTACTTGGACTAGTTAAAAGGGCACTATTTCATTTCCAAATACTTAAGATATTCTAGATCTTATTTTTAATTTATTTCATTCCCTCGTGAAAAGGAAATACACTCTTTATGATTTTAATCTTTGCAAATTTATCACGAAATAGTTCAAGGTCCAGTGCAGCATATAGTTTTTACTTTTCCTTAAGAATTTGAGAATGTATATTCTGCAGGTTTTATTTTTATTTATTTAAGATTTATTCATTCATTTGAGAGATAGACAGTGAGCAGAAGAAAGTGCAGAGGGAGTTGGAGAGAATCTCAAGGAGACTTTCTAGGGCGCCTTGCTTAGAGCTCAGTCTCACAACCCTGAGATCATGAAGTGAGCTGAAATCAAGAGTGGAACAGTTAATTGACTGAGCCATCCAGGCACCCCTACATTTATTGATTGTTTTATATATATATTTTTTAATATTTTATTTATTTATTTAGGATAGTCACAGAGAGAGAGAGAGAGAGGCAGAGACACAGGCAGAGGGAGAAGCAGGCTCGATGCACCGGGAGCCCGATGTAGGATTCGATCCGGGGTCTCCAGGATCGCGCCCTGGGCCAAAGGCAGGCGCCAAACCGCTGCGCCACCCAGGGATCCCTGATTGTTTTATATTTTAGGCAGATCAAAGTGAATAAAAAGTTAAGCCTTCCACAATATTAATGATTTTGTCTAGACCTATTATAACAGTAGTGGTATTTCCAACTGTGATTGCCAAATGGTATAGTTCTTCTTTTAGTTGTTAGTTTTTGCTTCCTGTATTTTGAAGTTGCTATTATGTACATAAATATTTAGGTTTGTTGTTTTCCAAATGAAATGTCCCTCTATCTCTGGTGATACTATGATTTTAAGCCTACTTCATCTGATACTAATACAGGCACAGCACCTTTCTCATGTTCTAGTTTGTATTTCTTTGCATCCCTTTACTTCCATTTATCTGTATGTGTTTCAAATATATTACTTACAAACTGTATAAAATTGGGTCCTGACCATTTGTTGCCTTTAATGTGTCACAATATCTATTTTTAATTGGAGTACTTAGTTTATTTTCTTACAATTGTTTATATGGTTGGATTTAGGTTTACAAAATTATGTGTTGTTTAGATTCTGTTGTTCTTCTTTCCTACTTTCTTTGGGTTAATCAAATATACTTTAGTATTTCATTTCAATCCTTATATTGCTTTTTCAGATGACATTTTATATCTTCTTGTGGTTGGTCCAGGAATTAATAAATCATATATCCTCAGTTTGTAAAAGTTTCCTTAGAGTTAATGTTTTACCACTTCATTTAAAATGTAAGAACTAACCAACAGTGAAATTCCATTTGTTTTGCCCTTTCTTGTCATAACTATTAAATTTTAAGCAAACTGTTATATAAATAAGAGAAGATAAAAAAAGATAGCTTTTCTATTTCCCACTTTTGAGCCTCTTCATTCATTTCTGTAGTTAAATTTTCTATTGGATGTCATTTCCACTGAATTGGAAAAACTCACTTTAGTAGTGTATTTATGTAGTACACATCTACTAGAGTTCAACTGTTTCATCTTTCACTTATCTGTGAAATAGTTTTACTACATTTGAATTTTTGAAGAATATTTTCAGGGCGGCCCAGGTGGCTCAGCGGTTTAGAGCCGCCTTCAGCCCAGGCTGTGACCCTGGGGTCCAGGGATGGAGTCCCACATCAGGCTCCCTGCATGGAGCCTGCTTCTCCCACTGCCTCCTCTCTCTCTCTCTCTCTGTGTGTCTTTCACAAATAAATAAATAAAATCTTTTTAAAAAAGAATATTTTATATATATATAAAATATATATATATAAAAACATATGTGTTTTCTTTATATATACATATATATATATTTCCGGGTTGACAGTATTTTTTTTTATTACATTCCTTTAAAGTTTTTGGCTATTGTCTCCTCACATTCATTATTTCTGATAGGAAGTCAGTCATCATTCACAGAAATGTACCAAATATGTATCAGTTCCCATCCTTTTAGGTGCTTTCAAGATTTTTCTCATTATATTGTTTTTCATTAATTTGATTCTAATGAACTTGGGTGGAATCTTCTTTGTATTTATTCTTCCTGGTGTACACTGAACTTCTTGATCTATTAGCTTTTTTGTTTTTAAATTAATTTATTTTAAAGAGGGGGGAGGGAGAGAGGGAGTGCCCATGTGCACAAGCACATAAGTGGGAGGGGAGAGGGTGAGGGAGACAGAACCTTAAGCAGACTCTGTGCTAAGTGCAGAACTTGACCCAGAGCTTGATCTAACTACCATGAAACCACGACCCGAGCTGAAACCAAGAGTTGCACACTGAACCAACTGCACCACCCTGGTGCTCCTATAAGCTCGTTTTTACCAAATTTTTAAAGCCTTCAGAATTTTTTTTCAAATATTTATTCCGCCTCACTTTTCTCTCTTCTTTAAGTACTCCAATTGCACTTCTGTTAGACTGCTTGATATTGTTTCACAGATCATTAAGGTTGTGTTATTTTTTTTTTTTTAATTTTTTCCTCTTTACTTCAGGTTGGGTAATTTCTATTAATTGGTCTTCAAGTTCACTAACCTTTTATTGTACAGTCTAAACCACTATATTTGTCCACCAAATTTTTCACTTCAGATGTTGCAATTTTTACAATTAGGTTCTTTCTAGAGTTTGTTTCCTTGATGATATTTCCCACCAGTTCACTCATTAGGATCATCTTTCCTTTCAGTCTTTGAAGAAATATAAAGTGGATATTTTAAAGTACTTTGCAATTTCCAACAGATTGAATTATCTCAAGATTTGCTTCTGTTGACTACATCTTCTCTGGGTTATGGCTCACATTTATCTGCCTCTAGTATTTTTAGTTATATGCTAGACATTGTGGATGGTCCATGGTAAGACACCTAACATATGCAGTTACCTCTCATTTAAATCATCTGCAGGGCAGCCCAGGTGGCCCAGCAGTTTAGTGCCGTCTTCAGCCCAGGGCCTAATCCTGGAGTCTCGGGATCAAGTCCCATGTCAGGCTCCCTGAATGGAGCCTGCTTCTCCCTCTACCTGTGTCTCTGCCTCTGTGTGTGTGTCTCATGAATAAATAAATAAAGTCTTTAAAAAAATCATCTGCAAACTTCAGGTGCTTCAAATACCTAGACTTTTTAAAAAAATATTTTACTTACTTGTGAGAGACACAAAGAGAGAGGTAGAGACATAGGTAGAGCCACCCAAGCATCCCTCAAATACATAGAACTAAGTTTCTTCTTTAATGCAGCAAGACCACTACTCTGCTTGAGCTTTACCTTACTGAGTCAGGAAGAGTGACTGTAGGCATAATGCCAGGGGAACCACTGAGTTCACTCTCTGAATTCCTGTGCAGCCTGTTGTTCAGATATTTTTTCCAATTATATAATTGTTTTTTGACACATGGCAAGATTAGTAATATTTTGTCCCAGCAAGAAGCTTCTATGGTTTTTCAAGACAAAAAAAGCAATCTTTTGTTTCCTACTGAGAGAAAAGCAGCCTAATACAGAAGCTGAATGATAAGTTTCATTTATTTGAAACTGACTTAACCCCAATGAAAAATTTTTCCTTTCCAATTTCCTGTAACTTCCAATATATCTTTTCTAATATTTGTAAACTTAAATTTCTAGAACAGAAAATGAAATTATGTCTCCAAATTCCTAAACACTTCCCTGGCAGTGAAATTTTCTTCCAGGGTGTGCCACAATATTAGTGATAATAAATTATGAGGAGGGACGCCTGGGTGGCTCAGCAGTTGAGCATCTGCCTTTGGCTCAGGCATGATCCTGGGGTCCGGGATTGAGTCCTGCATGGGGCTACTTGTGGGGAATCTGCTTCTCCCTCTGCTTGTGTCTCTGCCTTTCTCTCTGTGTCTCTCATGAATAAATAAAATCTTTAAAAAATAAATTATGGAGGGAGGGAGGGACGGGCAAGATGGCGGAAGAGTAGGGTCCCCAAATCACCTGTCTCCGCCAAATGACCTAGAAAACCTTCAAATTATCCTGAAAATCTATGAATTCGGCCTGAGAATTAAAGAGAGAACACCTGGAATGCTACAGTGAGAAGAGTTTGCGCTTCTATCAAGGTAGGAAGATGGGGAAAAAGAAATAAAGAAACAAAAGGCCTCCAAGGGGGAGGGGCCCGCGAGGAGCCGGGCTGAGGCCGGGGCGAGTGTCCCCAGGACAGGAGAGCCCCGACCCGGAGGAGCAGGAGCTGCACCGACCTTCCCGGGCGGAAAGGGGCTCGCGGGGAGGTGGAGCAGGACCCAGGAGGGCGGGGATGCCCTCGGGCTCCCCGGGACACTAACAGACACCTGCGCCCGGGAGAGTGCGCCGAGCTCCCTAAGGGCTGCAGCGCGCACCGCGGGACCCGGCGGGACCCGGAGCAGCTCGGAGGGGCTTGGGCGGCGGCCCCGCGGACGGGGCTGCGCGGCCCGGAGGCAGCTCGGAGGGGCTCGGGGGGAGGAAGAGGCTCCGTGCAGAGGGGGCTGCGTGATTCCAGGAGCAGCTGGGGGGGTGGGGGGGGGGGCTCGGGCAGCGGCTCCGCGGAGGGGGCTGCGGCCGGGGAGCGGAAATCCAACAGCGCAGGCCCTGGAGCACAGGGCGCCGGGACACAGCCCAGGATCCGGCCTCCCCCGGGACAGGTAGAGGCCGGGAGGGCCCAGGACAGCAAGGATGCTCCTGGCCCAGCTGAGCAGATCAGCGGCCCCGCCCCGGAGCCTCCAGGCCCTGCAAACGGAGAGCTCCGGAGTTCCTGCTGGAGCTGAATCCAGGTTTCCAGAGCTGGCCCTGCCACTGGGGCTGTTGCTCCTGGGGCCTCACGGGGTAAACAACCCCCACTGAGCCCTGCACCAGGCGGGGGGCAGAGCAGCTCCCCCAACTGCTAACACCTGAAAATCAGCACAACAGGCCCCTCCCCCAGAAGACCAGCTAGACGGACAACTTCCAGGAGAAGCCAAGGGACTTAAAGTACACAGAATCAGAAGATACTCCCCCGTGGTTCTTTTTGTTTTTTGTTTTGTTTTGCTTTTTGATTTGTTTCCTTCCCCCACCCCCCTTTTTTCTCCTTTCTTTCTTTTTCTTTCTCTTTTTCTTTTTTCGTTTTTTTTCTTCCTTTTTTTTCTTTCTCTTTTCTTTCCTTCTTTCTCTCCTCTCTTTTTCTCCTTTTCCCAATACAACTTGCTTTTGGCCACTCTGCACTGAGCAAAATGACTAGAAGGAAAACCTCAACTCAAAAGAAAGAATCAGAAACAGTCCTCTCTCCCACAGAGTTACAAAATCTGGATTACAATTCAATGTCAGAAAACCAATTCAGAAGCACTATTATACAGCTACTGGTGGCTCTAGAAAAAAGCATAAAGGACTCAAGAGACTTCATGACTGCAGAATTTAGAGCTAATCAGGCAGAAATTAAAAATCAATTGAATGAGATGCAATCCAAACTAGAAGTCCTAACGACGAGGGTTAACGAGGTGGAAGAACGAGTGAGTGACATAGAAGACAAGTTGATAGCAAAGAGGGAAACTGAGGAAAAAAGAGACAAACAATTAAAAGACCATGAAGACAGATTAATGGAAATAAACGACAGCCTGAGGAAGAAAAACCTACGTTTAATTGGTGTTCCCGAGGGCGCCGAAAGGGACAGAGGGCCAGAATATGTATTTGAACAAATTCTAGCTGAAAACTTTCCTAATCTGGGAAGGGAAACAGGCATTCAGATCCAGGAAATAGAGAGATCCCCCCCTAAAATCAATAAAAACCTTTCAACACCTCGACATTTAATAGTGAAGCTTGCAAATTCCAAAGATAAAGAGAAGATCCTTAAAGCAGCAAGAGACAAGAAATCCCTGACTTTTATGGGGAGGAGTATTAGGATAACAGCAGACCTCTCCACAGAGACCTGGCAGGCCAGAAAGGGCTGGCAGGATATATTCAGGGTCCTAAATGAAAAGAACATGCAACCAAGAATACTTTATCCAGCAAGGCTCTCATTCAAAATGGAAGGAGAGATAAAGAGCTTCCAAGACAGGCAGCAACTGAAAGAATATGTGACCTCCAAACCAGCTCTGCAAGAAATTTTAAGGGGGACTCTTAAAATTCCCCTTTAAGAAGAAGTTCAGTGGAACATTCCACAAAAACAAGGACTGAATAGATATCATGGTGACACTAAACTCATATCTCTCAATAGTAACTCTGAATGTGAACGGGCTTAATGACCCCATCAAAAGGCGCAGGGTTTCAGACTGGATAAAAAAGCAGGACCCATCTATTTGCTGTCTACAAGAGACTCATTTTAGACAGAAGGACACCTACAGCCTGAAAATAAAAGGTTGGAGAACCATTTACCATTCGAATGGTCCTCAAAAGAAAGCAGGGGTAGCCATCCTTATATCAGATAAACTAAAATTTACCCCGAAGACTGTAGTGAGAGATGAAGAGGGACACTATATCATACTTAAAGGATCTATTCAACAAGAGGACTTAACAATCCTCAATATATATGCCCCGAATATGGGAGCTGCCAAATATATAAATCAATTATTAACCAAAGTGAAGAAATACTTAGATAATAATACACTTATACTTGGTGACTTCAATCTAGCTCTTTCTATACTCGATAGGTCTTCTAAGCACAACATCTCCAAAGAAACGAGAGCTTTAAATGATACACTGGACCAGATGGATTTCACAGATATCTACAGAACTTTACATCCAAACTCAACTGAATACGCATTCTTCTCAAGTGCACATGGAACTTTCTCCAGAATAGACCAGATATTGGGTCACAAATCGGGTCTGAACCGATACCAAAAGATTGGGATCATCCCCTGCATATTCTCAGACCATAATGCCTTGCAATTAGAACTAAATCACAACAAGAAGTTTGGAAGGACCTCAAACACGTGGAGGTTAAGGACCATCCTGCTAAAAGATGAAAGGGTCAACCAGGAAATTAAGGAAGAATTAAAAAGATTCATGGAAACTAATAGAAAGAAGATACAACCGTTCAAAATCTTTGGGATGCAGCAAAAGCAGTCCTAAGGGGGAAATACATCGCAATACAAGCATCCATTCAAAAACTGGAAAGAACTCAAATACAAAAGCTAACCTTACACATAAAGGAGCTAGAGAAAAAACAGCAGATTGACCCCACGCCCAGCTGAAGAAGAGAGTTAATAAAGATTTGAGCAGAACTCAACGAAATCGAGACCAGAAGAACTGTGGAACAGATCAACAGAACCAGGAGTTGGTTCTTTGAAAGAATTAATAAGATAGATAAACCATTAGCCAGCCTTATTAAAAAGAAGAGAGAGAAGACTCAAATTAATGAAATCATGAATGAGAAAGGAGAGATCACTACCAACACCAAGGAAGTACAAACGATTTTAAAAACATATTATGAACAGCTATACGCCAATAAATTAGGCAATCCAGAATTAATGGACGCATTCCTGGAAAGTCACAAACTACCAAAACTGGAACAGGAAGAAATAGAAAACCTTAACAGGCCAATAACCAGGGAGGAAATTGAAGCAGTCATCAAAAACCTCCCAAGACACAAGAGTCCAGGGTCAGATGGCTTCCCAGGGGAATTTTATCAAACATTTAAAGAAGAAACCATACCTATTCTCCTAAAGCTGTTTGGAAAGATAGAAAGAGATGGAGTACTTCCAAATTCGTTCTATGAGGCCAGCATCACCTTAATTCCAAAACCAGACAAAGACCCCACCAAAAAGGAGAATTACAGACCAATATCCCTGATGAACATGGATGCAAAAATTCTCAACAAGATACTGGCCAATAGGATCCAATAGTACATTAAGAAAATTATTCACCATGACCAAGTAGGATTTATCCCCGGGACACAAGGCTGGTTCAACACCCGTAAAACAATCAATGTGATTCATCATATCAACAAGAGAAAAACCAGTACCATATGATCCTCTCATTAGATGCAGAGAAAGCATTTGACAAAATACAGCATCCATTTCTGATCAAAACTCTTCAGAGTGTAGGGATAGAGGAAACATTCCTCAACATCTTAATAGCCATCTATGAAAAGCCCACAGCAGATATCATTCTCAATGGGGACGCACTGGGAGCCTTTCCCCTAAGATCAGGAACAAGACAGGGATGTCCACTCTCACCACTGCTATTCAACATAGTACTGGAAGTCCTAGCCTCAGCAATCAGACAACAAAAAGACATTAAAGGCATTCAAATTGGCAAAGAAGAAGTCAAACTCTCCCTCTTCACCGATGACATGATACTCTACATAGAAAACCCAAAAGTAAAAAAAAAAAGAAAAAAGAAAAAAGAAAACCCAAAAGTCTCCACCCCAAGATTGCTAGAACTCATACAGCAATTCGGTAGCGTGGCCGGATACAAAATCAATGCCCAGAAATCAGTGGCATTTCTATACACTAACAATGAGACTGAAGAAAGAGAAATTAAGGAGTCAATCCCATTTACAATTGCACCCAAAAGCATAAGATACCTAGGAATAAACCTCACCAAAGATGTAAAGGATCTATACCCTCAAAACTATAGAACACTTCTGAAAGAAATTGAGGAAGACACAAAGAGATGGAAAAAGATTCCATGCTCATGGATTGGCAGAATTAATATTGTGAAAATGTCAATGTTACCCAGGGCAATATACACGTTTAATGCAATCCCTATCAAAATACCATGGACTTTCTTCAGAGAGTTAGAACAAATTATTTTAAGATTTGTGTGGAATCAGAAAAGACCCCGGATAGCCAGGGGAATTTTCAAAAAGAAAACCATATCTGGGGGCATCACAATGCCAGATTTCGGGTTGTACTACAAAGCTGTAGTCATCAAGACAGTGTGGTACTGGCACAAAAACAGACACATAGATCAGTGGAACAGAATAGAGAACCCAGAAGTGGACCCTGAACTTTATGGTCAACTAATATTCGGTAAAGGAGGAAAGACTATCCATTGGAAGACAGTCTCTTCAATAAATGGTGCTGGGAAAATTGGACATCCACATGCAGAAGAATGAAACTAGACCACTCTCTTGCACCATACACAAAGATAAACTCAAAATGGATGAAAGATCTAAATGTGAGACCAGATTCCATCAAAATCCTAGAGAAGAACACAGGCAACACCCTTTTTGAACTCGGCCATAGTAACTTCTTGCAAGATACATCCACGAAGGCAAAAGAAACAAAAGCAAAAATGAACTATTGGGACTTCATCAAGATAAGAAGCTTTTGCACAGCAAAAGATACAGTCAACAAAACTAAAGGACAACCTACAGAATGGGAGAAGATATTTGCAAATGACATATCAGATAAAGGGCTAGTTTCCAAGATCTATAAAGAACTTATTAAACTCAACACCAAAGAAACAAAGAATCCAATCATGAAATGGGCAAAAGACATGAACAGAAATCTCACAGAGGAAGACATAGACATGGCCAACACGCACTTGAGAAAATGCTCTGCATCACTTGCCATCAGGGAAATACAAATCAAAACCACAATGAGATACCACCTCACACCAGTGAGAATGGGGAACATTAACAAGGCAGGAAACAACAAATGTTGGAGAGGATGCGGAGAAAAGGGAACCCTCTTACACTGTTGGTGGGAATGTGAACTGGTGCAGCCACTCTGGAAAACTGTGTGGAGGTTCCTCAAAGAGTTAAAAATAGACCTGCCCTACGACCCAGCAATTGCACTGTTGGGGATTTACCCCAAAGATACAAATGCAATGAAACGCCGGGACACCTGCACCCCGATGTTTATAGCAGGAATGGCCACGATAGCCAAACTGTGGAAGGAGCCTCGGTGTCCAACGAAAGAGAAATGGATAAAGAAGATGTGGTTTATGTATACAATGGAATATTACTCAGCTATTAGAAATGACAAATACCCACCATTTGCTTCAATGTGGATGGAACTGGAGGGTATTATGCTGAGTGAAGTCAGTCAGTTGGAGAAGGACATACATTATATGTTCTCATTCATTTGGGGAATATAAATAATAGTGAAAGGGAATATAAGGGAAGGGAGAAGAAATGTGTGGGAAATATCAGAAAGGGAGACAGAACGTAAAGACTGCTAACTCTGGGAAACGAACTAGGGGTGGTAGAAGGGGAGGAGGGCGGGGGGTGGGAGTGAATGGGTGACGGGCACTGAGGGTTATTCTGTATGTTAGTAAATAGAACACCAATAAAAAATAAATTTAAAAAATAAATAAATAAATAAATAAATAAATAAATAATGAGGAAATTAAAAGTAAATTAGCAATAGTGTTTAATTACATAGCATCTAACAACTAAGGACTGCTAACCTATCAGATGTAGTTAGTCTAACAAAGAGTTATTAAAACACCATTTTCAGATTTTAATTATAACACATTTAGAAACAGTTCCTAAGATTTGAGCTTGTAATAACACAAAGAACTAGAGAGCTTAAAAAACTCAATGTTTCATTTATATCAGTTCCATTTTAGCCTTTTAAATGCAACTAACGCTTCCCTGAACACAAAACACATTCAACACTAACTTATCACTTATCACCCCTCTCTGATTTCTCCTTCCTAGCATCTCAGCTAATTCTCTAGCCATGTATTATGGCACCTTGTTCTGGGAGCAAAAGAAGGGAAGGTTAAGATGATAAATCCAAGGAAGTAACCTAAATAGACTGCCAAAAAAAAAAAAAAAAAAGTAGGGCCTCAAATAAACGCCACCATAGTCCCTTGATTTCAGCAATAGCTATTGTTCTGGAAAGAGGTATGCCCACATCTTCTCTGGATCTCAATATGCTAGGGTCTAACAAAAACAATGATAATCTGAACACCAGGATTATCTCACATCTAATGTATAACCTGTTAATTACAAATTATATGAATTAATAATTTTACTCAGTAAATTAAAGTTGAATTATAAATATGTTTGTATAAAATTTAAGAATACTTAGTAGTTTCCAGATGATCAGGATGGTCACTGAAAGTCTTAAATAGATCTGAGATTACACCATTCTAGGAGTTTAAAACTTGGAATTTATTAGGAACACTTCCTCTTCAATTTTATAATAAAGGTCCTATAGCTGTTCTACATTTTTGCTTTGATATGAATTATATCAGAAAAGCACTGAATTTCTGTAGTTTAATGTAGTTTGGGAAGTAACTAAAATCTATAAGAATATTTTATAACTAAAATAATTAATATAAAATTATAAAATTACCACATAAAAGAGTGTCTTATTTAAGCTTATTTATTTTCTTTAATCTCTTCAGTGCTATGAAGATATTTATTTCTAAGATGATGACTTTACTTCTCTAGCTAATGCCACTGCTAGGATGTGGTATTTTGATCCTTTTTGTACAGTTATAACCTTGTAATGCCAAACCCTGTAGTTAGCTAATAGTCAGGAAAACAAAATTCAGTAAATAATACCATTGTAATGAGTTGGTTCTTAAGTAAACTTCAATGGATTTTCTCAAAATCCATAAACAAACAACAGTATAACCTAAATGTTAAGTTGGCAGTTATTGCACAAAAGGACAGGGATGCTTCTTATACTATTGTAAAACACAAAGCAGAGTTCAGGAAATAGTAGTCACTGGATGATAGCCACAGTTTAATAGTTTATTAAGCTCTTTTTCAGTTATTGCATTCCTAGAATTACAGGTGCCTCTTGGCTTGCAATCTTTGTTTGCTGTTATAAATGTTGTAATCTCACTAGAGCTGTCAATTACTTAAGTGTTCATTCTTAATATTCTTGTATAAAATGCATTGCTCAAACATTTTAAAATCCTAACAGAAGCCGCTCCAACTTCTAAGATTACAACAGGAGAAAAATGAAAAACTTGTATGACAAATAAAACTATCAACAACTTGAATATTCTTTTGATAAATAAGGCTTTAATTACCTTTGAATATGTAAATATGATAACTAGTGTTCTCCATAGGAAACCAGTAAATACCTGTGGACTGATTTATTAAATATTGTAACAAAAGTTTTGGAAACTTGGGACATTTCTCAGGACACTTCCTAGTTTTTCAGTGAAGTCAATCAATTACATCCATTTTTTTTCTTTTAATGTATAAATGTGCTTTTAATTGTTTTTACTGATGTGTATATGCAAGGCTACGGATATTATCCAAAAGCAGTGATTAGATTAAGAACAATCTCAGTGAAAAACGGTCTACTAGGTCAACTCGCTAAAATCAATGAGAACTCTTACTTTCCTGTTGGTTTAGCTCTCTTAGCTATCCTCCTTGTAGTTCTGATATCTGTGGCCCTGGGAGGTACTTTCTCATTACCACGATACTTCCATTACAATTTTAAACTTAATCCCTTTATTATCTCAGTTCAATATAAAACCCACCCCACTTCCAGTGATGCTTCTCTCGGAACCCTCCTTAGTAGAGTGTATACCTTTTTTTTTTTTTTTTTTTTACATACTGTTACTTCAGAGGCAAGAGGAAGAGACTTACATTTTCCTGGTTGCCAACCATCATTTCCAGCCTACTAATCCATTAAACAATCCTTTCAATTTTTAAAATTTCTGTTATCCATTTAGAATGTGTGATCCAGGGGCTAGTACTGGTCTGAAACTGATAGTGCCATGAAGGTAGTACTAAAATTCAGAGGCAGCAATTAAATATTTTTTTCAAAATTCAGAGTAATTTCATGGCTGTTTGAACCCAATAACAAAAAAAACTATGGTTGAATTTTGCAGGTCTATTTACTTTTTCATTTTTTGGTAATTCATTTTTATTATATGTTTGAAGGTAGTGATACATAAAACATTGTAAGCTTTTTTTTTAAACTGGTCCTTCACCAGATAGTTTGAGAAACACTAATTTGGATGACTTGCTTTTCAACTGCACCACTGTGATCTGACAACCAAGGTTACTTCCTAATAATATAAATATCTTCCTAACATTTTAGACACAAGCGAGAGTCACCCATATTAACACTCTTGCTTCATAATTTCTTGACTCATTTGTTCTAATAATATTTACCTTTAAATAATATACAAAGCAGTGTCTAGTTCTTAGTTCTCTTTAATCTTTAACTCTGAAACTCTACTCTTAGATTACAAATTTCGATTTTCTACTTTCTAACTAAGACTGCTTTATACTGTACCTACTGGAATAAGCACTTTCTCTGAATATAGATTTGCCTTCCCTATATGCAATGTTTATGTAAAAACAACCATCCATGGACTTACAGAATACCATATGTACCACCACAGTATTCCAGACAACACTGTTCTGAACAAGGAAATCATTTCACAGCAAATTAACAAATGAAGTGTGGTAATATGGGCCCATGCCCATGGAATTCACTGATTTTACAATGTTCCCCAACATCTTGATAAAACAGGAATGGCTTTTTGAAGACTGGTTGTAATGTTAGGTAGCAATATCTTGTGGAACTAGGACGAGGTTCTCCATGACATTGTGCATGATCTAAATCTGAGTATTACATACAATGGCTTTTTCCTCCATAGCCAATATTCTTGGCTCAGGGAATCAAGTGGTAGAAATGGCCTCATTTGTAATGACTTCTAGTGATTGACTAGCAAAAATTTGGCTTCCTATCTTTGCAAATAGAGATTTTGATAATCTAAAGGTCTTAGGTCAAAAGGGAGAAAAATTTTCACTTGGAGACATAACAAGAATTCCATTAAACTCAAAGTTGAAACTGCCACCTGGCTGCTTAAGGCTTCTCATACCTCTGAATCAATATGTAAGGAAAGGTGTTACTGTACTTGCTGGAGTAAGTGATACTGACTTCCACGGGGAAACTGAGTTGCTACTATACAGTGAGGGTAAGGAAGAGTGTATATGGAATAAAGATCTCTTAGGATATCTCTTATAATATTATATCCATTTATATCTAGTGAATATATCCTTCAAGGATGAGAGTGAAATAAAGATATATTCAGATAAAGGAGAACTGAATTAAATAAGAAATGTGTGTTAGAAAAGAAAAAAAAGGAAGAGGGAGGGAGGAAAGAAGAGGAAAAGAAAGAAAATGCTAAAACCTATTCAAGTGAAAGAAAATACCATAAAGTGAAATAAATGAAACAAATGAAATTTTAAGATTCTTACAATTTAACTATGTTGTCCATTTATTAGTACTAAGATTATGAAAAGTACTACAGATTGAAAAATTAAAAATTGTTAAAATGTCAATCTCCCTCCATTCCAATGATTTAAAAATTCAACATAATCTAATCATAATCTTACCTGGCTTTTTATGGAAATTGAGTATCTGATTTTAATATTTAAAGGAAAATGTAAAAAGCCTATAATAACTAAAATAAACTTAAAAAAAAAGATGTTATTTATTAATTCATGAGAGAAATGAGAGAAACAGAGAGGCAGAGACATAGGCAGAGGGAGAATCAGGCTCCCTGCAGGAAACCCGATGCGGGATCCATCCCAGGACCCTAGGATGACAACCTGAGCCAAAGGCAGATGCTCAACCACTGAGCCACCCAGGTGCCCCCTAAAATAAGCTTTAAAAAGAACATCAAAAAGACTTTTAATGCCTGATATCAAAAGTTACAGCAATCAATGCATTGTGGCATTGCTGTAAGGATACACAGAGAGATCTTTAAAATTGTATAGCAGGTCCATAAACAAACATATACCGATACGGCCAACTAACTTGCAAAAAACGACACCTAATTCATTTCATGAGGAAGAAAATCTCACCTTTTCAATAAACAGTGCTAGAACAACTCAATTTTAACCTGTTAAGAAAATGAACCACAATCTTTATACAACATACACAATATACAATATACCATACACAATAGTTAACCCAAAGTAAATCACAGATTTAAAGTGAAAACTAAACAATAAAACTTATAGAGGAAAACATAGAGTAATATCTTTGCAATCGTGGGGTAAAAAAGATTTCTTAGACAAGGTATATTTAAAAACTGATACATTATTTTTACGGTTTCAGGTTTCACATTAATATCTTTAATACATTTAATATATTTTGAATTCTGTTTCCTCATCCAAGGGAAACAAAAGCAAAAATACATTATTGGGACTACATCAAAATAAAGAACTTCTGCACAGTGGAGGAGACAATTAACCAAACTAAAAGGCAACCTACAGAATGGGGGAAGATATCTGCAAATGACATATCTGATAAAGGGTTAATATCTAAAACATATAAAGAAGTTATATAACTCAACACCGCAAAACAAATAATCCAATTAAAAACGGGCAGCAGCCACGAACAGATATTTCTCCCAAGAGGACATTCAGATGCCAACAGACACATGAAAACATGTTCATCATCACTTGCCATCAGGGACATGCAAATGAAAACTACAATGAGATATTATCTCACATCTGTCAGAATGACAAAAATCAACAACACAAGGAACAACAGGTGCTGGGTGAGGATGCAGAGAAAAAAAGAACACTGATCATTATTGGTAGGAATGCAAACTTGGTGCAGCCACTCTAGAAAACAGTATGGAGGTTCCTCCAAAATTACCTATGATCCAGCAATCACACTACTGTGTATTTACTCAAAGAATACAAAATAAAAAAAATAATAAAAAAAAAGAATACAAAATAACTAATTCAAAGGGATACCTGCCCCTCTGTGTTTGCAGCAGCATTATTTGCAATAGCCAAGATATGGAAACAGCCCAAGTGTCCACTGACTGATGGATAAAGAGCTGGCATATGTATATATGTGTGTGTGTGTGTATACACACACACACACACACACACACACACAATAGAATATCATTCAGCCATAATATAGAATTAAATCTTCCTATTTGGAATGATGTGGATGGAGCTAGAGTAAAATGCTAAGCAAAATGTCAGTCAGAGAAAGACAAATATTGTGTGATTTTACTCTCAGGTGGAATTTAAGAAACAAAACAAACAAGAAAAAAGGGGACAAAAAAAAAGAGAGAAACAAATCAAGAAACGGACCCTAAATTATACAGAGCAAACTGATGGTTACATCAGAGGGTAAGGGCCTAGGGGGGTGGGTTAAATAAGTGATGGGGATTAAGGAGTATGCTTTTCATTATTAGCACCAGGTGATGTATGAAATTGTTGGATCATTGTGTTGTATACCTGAAACTAACATAACACTGTGTGTTAACTGGAATTAAAATAAAAATTTAAAATAAAAAAATTGATACATTAGATTTTATTAAAATTTAACGTTGTTGCCCATCAAAATATAGAATTAAGAAAATGAATATACAAGACACAGACTGAGAAAGCATTTTTAATACATACATCTGACAATAGACTTCATCTACAATATACAATGAACTCCTACAAATCAATAATAAAAAGTAAAATCACCCAGTTAAAAGTTAAGTTAAAAGACTTGAACAGATGTTCAAAAAGAAAGATATATAAATGGCCAAGAAGCACATGAAAGACTGTCAACATCATTAGTCACTGGAAAATGTAAATTAAAACCAAAATGATATACCACTACACACATACTAAAATAACTACAATTAGAAACACTGACAACACCAATTGTTGGTGAGTACATGGAGTAACCAGAACTTCCACAAATTACTGTTGAGAGTGAAAAATGATACAGCAACTTTGGCAAACTATTTGCTTATTTTCTTTTAGAAATAAATACTTACCAACCATATGACTCAGCAATTCCACTCTTACTTAATAAAGAGAATAAAAATGTGTGTCCACAAGAAGACATGTACAAGAATTCTCACAGTAGTCTTAATCTTACTAGATAAAAAATGGACAAGTTCAAATGTCCATCAATGGGAGAATGAATAAGAAGTAAAATATGGAATACAATGGAATATTACTTACCAACAAAAGGAATAAATTACTGATATAGAGAGGATAAATATCACAAATATGTTATCACAGTATAATATGTGTATGTATGAACTTGTATGAACTTCCAGAATAAGCAGAGTAAATCTGTGGTTAACAATGTCAGAAAAGTTGTTTGGGTGAAGCTGAAGAAGTGATGATTGGCAGGGGAGGGAAATAAATAAGGAGACTGTCTTGGGTTATGGAAATGTTGTAGGTATTTGTCAAAACTCCTCAAACTGCAGATTTAGTATTTGCATATTTTATTTCTGTGTGTAGGCTTTTATATAAAATCAAAGCTGTCAACAAATAAAAAAGTAAACATTAATGGAAAAATTCTTAACTTCCAGTGATCACTAAACCAAAACACTCATAAAAATCTGTAATACATTTACATTTATAGATACACTTATTGAAAAAGTTTCCAGATAAATTACAATATAATAGCATATTTTGTTATATATTTTAACCTACTTATAAGATCAGTACAATTATCACAATAGGACAAATAATATTAATGATGAATTAAAATATAGCTATAAAATTTTTTTCAAGGGATTGTAATACTGAAACAGGCTATGAGTAACAATTGAAATAATTTTCCCCTGAATTTTTCAAAGTATCGACATTAAATATTTAAATTAATTCTGGGAAGTGGTTTGGGAATCTGATCTTTTGTGATCTCAGAGCTTAGTATTATGGCAGATGAGTCAAGTAGCAATTAATCAAACAAACCTGTATGCAAATGTACAAGCACAGTCAGAGTCATTTTCAAAAGAAGAATGAAGGCCTTCTTTGATATAGTATGTTGACAATGCAAGTTTTATTTTAAAGTGTCCAAAAATAAATAATCAAATGAAAGAATGAATGAATGAATGAATAAAGTGTCCTAGCACTTTGGATTAAAAAGACAAGTACCCTCTGTGAATGATATACGCAGATCTTTACATTCCTCCTGAAATATCTGTGTGAGCAGGGCAAATAAGCTATCTATTTGCATGTACTTTTGTTTCTGAAGATAAAATTCAGAATAAATATAAATCCACTACAATATTAACTGAAAAAAATTGTTATGAAATTGGAGATGTAATAAAGAAACAAAACCATAACAATTTTAATTTTTGTGCCCAAATGACAGTTCGTGAAACCATCAAGTAGTTTTCTAAGGGTGCTACTAAAAAACTTCAGTTCCCTTTAAAAAGTCACATCTTTATTTCTTTTTTAAAAGACTTATTTATTTGTTTGAGAGAGAGAGAGAAAGAGAATGAGCAGGAGGGCAGAGGGAGAGGGAGAGAGAATCTCAAGCTAACTTTGCACTGAGCCCAATGCAGGGCTTGATCTCATGACACTGAAATCACAACCTGATGCTTGTTGTAAAGTTCTTATGACTTTGCAATATGTTAGAAATATTTCATACTAGAATGCTGGAGAAAAAATTAAAAAAATAAAAAATAAAAGAATGCTGGAAAAAAAAAAGAATGCTGGAGAAATATGTTGATAGTACAAATGAAAAAGGCTATCACACTAAGATATTTAAGTAGATTTTAAGGCAAGAAATATAAAAAAGAGAACAACATGGATGGATCTAGAGAGTATCACACTAAGTGAAAGGAATCAGTGACAGAAAGACAAATACCATGTGATTTCCACCCATAAGTAGAATTTAAGAAACAAAACAAATGAACAAAGGGAAAAAAGAGAGAGAGAGACAAATCAAGAAACAGATTCTTAATGACAGGGAACTGATGGCTCCCAGAGGGGATGGGGATTAGGATGAAATATGGATGAAATAGGCAATGTGATGATCACTGGGTATTGTATGTAAGTACTAAGTCACTAAATTAGATACCTGAACTAATATTACACTGTATGTTAACTGTACTGGAACTAAAGTAAAAAAAATTCAGTAATAAAAAAAGATAACAACAGGCATTTCATAATAATAGGAATAGAAGGATACAGTAATCCTAAAGATTTAACTATTTAACATTGCTTCAAAATAAGTAGAAATTCAACATAATCACCTGATAGTTTATTTTATTTATTTATTCTTAACTTTTTTTTAAAGTAGGCTCCATGTCCAATGTAGGGCTTGAACTCATGAGCCTGAGATTAAGAGTCACATGCTCTACTAAGCCTGACAGGTATCCCATCATTTGATAGTTTAACATGTTTCTCAGAAACTGATAGAATAAGCAACTACTACTTTGTTTAAATAACCTATAGATAACAACACTACATTCAGCAACTGCAAAATACACATTATTTTAAATAGAATGTATCTAACAAACAGCCTGCTTTGGGTCCTAAGGCAATTACCAGGTTTCTTAAGATTGAAATCATTTGTTTTCCCATCAC
The DNA here is from genome assembly GCF_011100685.1 of Canis lupus familiaris. Lineage (NCBI taxonomy): Eukaryota > Metazoa > Chordata > Mammalia > Carnivora > Canidae > Canis > Canis lupus. The sequence goes on along the minus strand of NC_049229.1, from coordinate 16,005,571 downwards.
CGTGTAATTAAATTCTAACTCAATAACAGTAAGGTACCCTCAAACTTCTTAATATTTAATATTAAGCAACACAGTTCTAAATGATTCACGGGTAAATGAAGAAATAACAATTAGAAACTAAAAAAGTATTTTGAGATATATAATAATGAGATACAACTTATCAAAAACATGTGCGATGCAGCTGAAGCAGTATGTAACGTAAAATTAATAGTTTTCAGGAAAGACCAATAGTTTGGAAGACTCAATATTGCTAAAGTGACAATCTTCCTTTAATTGGTTTTTTGAGTCCATGCAATTCCCATCAAAATAGTAGCAGATTTTTTGATGGAATATGACAAGCTGAATAAAAGACAAAGAATAGGGAAAAAATGAAGAACAAAAACACTGGATCTTTACACCACCAGAAATAAAGACTTAGTATAATGCTACAGGAATTAAGACATAGTATAGTATTAATGCAGGGATAGAAAATTGTACCAACAGAACAGAACAGGGTTCAGAAGGAAATCCACACATATTTCCTGTTATTCACTGGGGACAGGAGGGTAACACATGATTTTTTTAAATAAATGATGTTGCGTCCAGTTAACTGGGTATTCATATGAAGAAAATGATGTACCTTAACTATACAAAAGTTAATTTGAAACAGATTAAGACTTAAATATGAAAGCTAAAATAATAAAGCACCTGAAGAAATTATTATAGGACGTGTTCATTACTGTGGAAATTTCAAGGGTTTCTTAAATAGAACACAAATGCATTAAGCATGACAAGAAAAAATAATATATTTGACTTCATTAAAGTGAACTTTTATCATCAAACATCGATGAGAATAAAAATGCAAGACACAGACAACACAATTATCTGTATCCAGTTTATATACATCAATAAGAAAAAAACAGACACCTGAATTTAATACTAGGCAAAAGCCTTGAACAGACACTTCATGAAGAAGGATATCAAATGGTTACTAAATATATGAAGAGGTACTCAACCTTCATTAGTCATTAGAAAAATACAAATTAAAGCTTCAACAACATAAGCCTACATGTCCAACAAAATGATAGAAACTAAAATGAATAAAGATACCAAGTGCTGACTCTCAAAACTGAAAAGCAATTCTCTTTTACACAGCTGGTGAAAGCTGGTCTAACGGAAAAATGTTTGGGATTTTTAAAGTTAAATGTATGGTAGATATTCTCCTATTCATATGTCTATATATGTACCAAAAGGAATAAATTCTAATGTCCACCAAAAAATATGTACAAGAACATCATTCATAATAGGTCAAAATTAGAAACAATCCATATTTCTATCAACTGTTGCATATGTAAGTAAATCAGAGTATAATTATACAATGGAACATAACATTGAAATGAAAAAGATAAACTTGATAATTATAACAACAAAGATCAATATACAAGCATAAATATCACTGGGTGAAGGAGGTCAGACATTAAAGAGTACATGGCATAATTCCTTTCAGAGGAAGTTTAAAAACATGCAAAACGGCCTATGGTGTTAGAAAGAATAGTGATTACTCTTGTCAAGAAATTCTGACAAAAATGAGATATGAAAGAATCTGGAAAGTTGCAAATGTTCCTTATATATATAAAAACAATATATTTCATTGTACTTTTTTTTCAAATAGTTTTTTTCTTGTGATAACCATTTTTAAGATTTATTCTCTTAGCAACTTTCAAATATGTAAAGCAGTATTATTAACTATAGTCATCATGCTTTACACTACATCCTTATGACTTACTTATTTAAGAGAGAGATAGAGCGTGTGTGTGTGTGAGCAGGAGAGGCAGAAGGAGGAGGACAGAAAAATCCCCAGACTCCCCAGTGAGTGCAGAACTAATGTGGGGCTCAATCCCAGGACCCTGAGATCATGACCTGAGCCAAAATCAAGAGACGCTTAACCCACTCATCACCCAGGTGCCCTTCACTATTTTATAATTGGAAGTTTGTATTTTTGACCCCTTCCAGCCATTTCTCTACCTCCACCTCTCACTTCTGATAACCACAATTCTATTCTCAATAGCTAATAAACTTTATTATCGTTTTTTAATTCCACATAAAAGTGAGATCATATGGTATTTGTTATTTTCTGACTTACTTCACTTAGTGTAATGCCCTCAAGGTCCATCTATGTTGGTGCAAATGTTTAAGATTTCATTCTTTTTTTTTAATGGTGACTGTATTCCACTGCGTGTGTATGCATACAAACACACACTTTCTGTATCCATTTATCCATTTGGACACTTATTTCCATATCTTAACTACCAAAAATAATGCTGCAATGAATATGGAGATGCAGATTTATATTTTTGAATTAGTGTTTTCGTTTCCTTTGAATAAATACCCACAAGTGGAAATGCTGGTAGTTCTATTTTTAATTTTTTGAGGAATCTCTATATACTGTTTTTCCATAGTGGCTGCACCAATTTACATTCCCGCCAGTAGTACACACGGGTTCCTTTTTCTCCACGTTCTTGGCAACACTTGTTTCTTGTCTTTTTGATAACAGCCATTTTAACAAGTGTGAAGTGATATCTCATTGTATTTCATTTTTATTTCCCTGATGTTTACTGATGTTGAGCATCTTTTCATGTGTCTGTTGGCCATCTTCTTCATATGTTTTCTTTGAGAAAATGTCTACTTAGATCCTCTGCTCGTTTTTTAACTGAACTGGGCTTTCTCTTATTGAGTTGTATGAGTTCTTTACATATCTTGGATATTAATCCCTTATCAGATATGTGGTTTGCAAATATTTCATTTGGTAGGCTGCCTTTTCATTCTTTTGATGATTTTCTTTGCTGTGCAGAAGCTTTTCAGTTTGATGTAGTCCCACTTGTTTACTTTTGCTTTTGTTTCCTTTGCTTTTGGAGTCAGATCCAAACACTTATCACCAAGACCAATGTCAAGGACATTACTGCCTATATTTTCTTCTAGGACTTTTATGGTTTCAAAAGGTCTTAGATTAAAGGCTTTAATTCACTTTGAGTCAGTTTTTATGTATGGTACAATCAGTAATTCAGTTTCATTCTTTACAATGTGGTTGCCTAGTCTTCCCCACTCATTTGTTGAAGACACTGTCTTCTCTGCATTATATATTCTTAGCTCCTTTAATTGACCATATATGTGTTGGTGTATTTCTGGGTTCTCTATTCTACTGAGATGATCCATCACGATCTATGTGTCTGTTTTTATGCCAATAGCATACTGCTTTTAATAAACTGTAGCTCTATAATATAGCTTGAAATCATGGACTACAAATGTACTGTATTTTGATCTGAGTGCTTTCACGGGTATATAGTACATAAAAATTAATCAAATCTCTCACTTAAGACTTTTGCACTTTACTGTAAGTTATACCTCCATTAAAAACATTTAAAAACACACGCTTTTACTTCCACAGCTTTTGTGTCTATTACTCTCTGATTTTTCTTGTTTAAACCCTCATTATCTCTTGCATGAATTATCATAACATTTCCAACTGTCTCCTAAGCCTTGGATTTAAACCTCAGGAGGTACACAATGCTTAGAGAGTAAATTTTAAATTCCTTAGCATTTTATTCACTTAAAGCTTCTTTAAATGAAACTTCAAATAACATTTCTAGGTACATTTTCTCTAAGAAGGCAATTTGAAAATATATACTTATTTTAAAATGTTCATATTCTTTAATCCAGTATTTCCATTTCTAGGACTTTTCTCTAAGGAAATAAACATCGATATACCAAAAATTTAGCTACAAAAATGTTCACAGTATTAAAAAATAGAAAAAATAAAAACACTCACCTAAATAGCAGATGAGTTTGACAAATTTTAATATATCCAATTATAAAGTTATAAGACTATCTGATAAAATCTGGTTATCAGGTAGAATATATGATATTAATTGAGAAAAAAGATAATCTGATAATGATTACTTCTAGGAAATAAGTTTATGAGCAAATTTTACCTTCTTCTTGTTTATCTATACTTTCCAAAGTTATCTACAGCTTGAAAAAGTTTGTAAAAATTTTATAGTAAGAACTAAGAAAATTTATTGGAATAGATCAAATATACATAAGATACCTTAGCAAGATTGGCTAGAAAGAAAAAACATGCACAGGCAAATAATTATATGATAAGACAGGGAAGAAAATTAAACTGACAGGAAAAATTAATTAAAATTTTAAAGTCACTATAATGAAGAATGTTAAACACGTTTCCTACTTTTCCTGAAAAGTATAACCCTAAATGTTATGATTTATTTTCTTTTCAAGGATGAGCTTCTTGTCAAACTTCTAGTAACTGAACAAATCATTATTTTCCATCTATTATGTGCTAGGCACCATGCCAATCAGAAGGGATCCAAAGTGAGGCAACATTAATAATGGAGAGCTTAAGAAACTAGGCTATCCTTTCCTTTGTTAATGTGGAAAGTTTATTCTGATGCTTACATCACTGGCCGAGATTTTGGTTTTGCTCTTCGAGTGGATTTGTTAGTTTATGCTACACACCCTAATCTCAGTCTGCTTTTCACAGTGACCTCTGCTCACACAGAGTATCAAGGAAGAAATTCATAACCAGGCCAGGAATGTTCTAATGTGGACTTCTGGACTATGGGATACAATAAAGGCCATACAATATGGCCCTTCTGAATTCTTGTCTTTCAGTGATTGTGTTGAGTTGCCCCAGCCCTATTCTCGTCTGTCCTGGACTGACTTTCTTGCTATCTATCTATCTATCTATCTATCTATCTATCTATCTATCTATCAATCAATCATCTTACCAGCAAAATGAGTTTATTCAGAAATAGCAGACGAATGGTAATTCAGGACAAGCAAACTACAGCAAAGCACAGACAAACCCAGAAACAGAGGAGAGGGGCTTGATTTATACGGGAAAAGAGGAAGCTGGGAGGGGCTGTTTCACTGAGTTCTCACTGGCTGAGCTGTTACTGGAAAAGGAGAAATTCTTCCTTCCTCTGGTTGGGGTACATAAAGTAAGCTGCTTCCTACTGGGAAATATGAGATAGGCTTCTTACAGCAAGTAGCAATACGTGAGAGCTCCCCCTTCAGGGCTTCCTGACTCCATTTTAAATGAGTACATTCTTTCTATTTTCTAAATTATTTATACATTTTCTTCAAATGGATTCCCTCACTTTTACTGCTTCTGGATCTGTTTTGCTATGTGTTAAAAATATTCAATGTTCAGTCCCCCCACTTCCTAATACATATAAAAATGACACAGAAAAATATCTGATACTATTGACTCTACTAATTGCAATACCTTCAGTCTTTATTTCAAGGTTCTTTTTCTCTTGACTACAACTCATTAAAGCACTCTGAGATGATGAACAAAGAATCCCAACACATGGACTTAGCAGATTTTTGCAATCTAGGATCCTGCCTTCTGTGACACTACAGTTTCCTCAGTTCTTACCTCACTCCTCTCCTTCTTCTTTATGTAAGGACAGTTCATAGGCATCACCGTATTGACTTCCTGGTCCCTTACCCATTAAAACTCCAACACTTAATGAAAATATTGACAAAACTATACTGCATTCAAGATCTGAATATTGCTAGAAGAAAGTATGTAACTTTCCAGACAAGTTCCACTTTAAATTCATTACCCTAATTCTCAAATGGGCATTTTGCTCTGTCTGGCATCCTACATTTCTCTAGTTATGTTCATTCACAAACCAAGATAGCTATTTCAATCTATCCCTCTTTATAATATCTTCAGCAGCATCCATTGACCCATCATACTGACGATCTAAATTAACTTAAGACACCCTGCCCCCCAAACTTATCAACTTGCCAGTATAAGCATTCAAGTTCTTTGTATTCCTCTGTTTCAATGAAAACACTTTCCCTGTTCCTAGCAAAAGACAACTCTTCCACTTATATTCTAGACCCTATTTTCTCTCAATCTACTTAACTACTTTCCTAATACAATGATTTTTTTTCTCTCCCTTAAAATCACTCTTCTTTCCTGGTTCATTTACATCAACAAACCAGTTACATGCTCTAGAATCTCCCATTAAAAAAGAAAACCCTTCCATAAACCATAAGCCACTCTCCATCTTTTGCCAATTTCTCTATCTCCATTACAGGGATAAGAAGTTGTGTGCTTTCACTGTCTTCACTTCCTGACTTTCAAGTCTCTCCTCAAACTACACCAATGTGGCCCCTGTCCTGGCAATACTCTTGTCAAAGCCCTTGACATCTTCCATGTGATGAAATCTACAAGTAATCATTCCATCTTCACTTTGTTCAAGCTCTCAACACTATTCAAGGGAACTGAACACTCTCATCTTTAGCAAGCACTTTCTTGCCTTCTCTGGCACTACACTGTCTTTAGTGTCTGACTTCATTCACCATCCTTTCCAGTCTCCTAAGTGGGACCCTTCTACTCTGGCCAACTGCTAAATGTTGGCACATCACAGAGCTTGGTCCCAGGCCCTGTTCTTTCTCAATGGTCTTTCCTCTGTTTTACCTAGTCCAAAGCTTTAATTAATGTACATGCTGATGGCTGCAAGAGTCAAATGCCTGCTCAATATCTCCATGTGAGTTTTAGGAATCATCTCAGATCTCTGAGACAATGCAATTTCCCTTTGAAAATATGTCGATCTCTTCCCCAAAACTTGCCCATCATAATAAATGGAGCAAATATCTACAGTCTCTAAGCCCCATATATTGGAGTCAGCTTTAATTCTTCCCACTCCCTTCTGTCCAAAACCAACCTGCCATCAAGTTCTATTTACTGTACTACTGAAGTATTCCCTACTGTCCACCTCTCTAAATCCACACTTATTCCTCTGTGCCATCATCACTTTCATCTTTTGCATGGACTACTACAACAGCCTTTTTCTTTCAGTATCTTCTGCATTTAGATACAATTCATACTCCTTACCATGGCCTATAAGACTTTGTAGATTTCTCTGCTGCCTATCTCTCTACCTCATCACTTGCTACTATTTTCCTTTGCTCATTGTACTCAATTACATGTAAGTCTGGTGTGTTCATATTAGTGACTTAAGCACACTAAACCTGTTCTCTCTCAGGGCACTACTGACCTATTATTTTCTGATGGGACACTCTTTCCATGGTTCTTTGCATGGCTAGATCTTCCTCCTCTTTCAAGTCTGAAATCAACTATTCATGTTGACAAAGAGGCCTGTCTTGATCAACCTATTTATAGTAACAATCTTACTACCAATGCAGTCACTCTCCACTATCTTTTTATTTTCATCACATTATTATCTGAAAAATATTTTACTCTTTAGTTTGTTCACTACCTATATATTCACATACTAAATTATAAATCCTGTAAAAGAAAGAACCTTCTATTTGAAATTGCTGAGTTCCCAACACATGGCACATACTAGGTATGCAATAAAATGTAGATGAATGAATAATACTTCACTAAATTCTTTTAGTTCTGTATTAAAATAGCTCATCAGTTCATTAATTAAACAAACACACATGCGGTGCCCGCACTGTCCTAAGGATAAAGCCATGACAGAAACATATAAAGACAAATAGTTTCTATCTTCATGCTGGTAGAGAAAGCAGCATAATGCAGTGTGACAAGTACTGTTAACAGGATACAAAGTGGGATGTAGGCACAAAGCAGATATTTATCATATTGCTACATGTGAAAAATCTTTCTGAAAGAAATATTTAAATTAGCTTTGAAGTAGTGGTCTACTTCAAATAGATAAGTGAGCAACAATAGGAGAGAAGGCATGTTCCAGTGAGGGGGGAAACATGCTTAACTGAAGACAAAAAGAGTCATGTTAGGGGCATAAATATTTACAATTGTTAGATGTTCTTGTTGGATAGGCCCTTTAATAACAATATAGTGTTCTTCCTCATCTCTTACTAGTCTTTGGTTTAAGATCTAGTTTGTCTGATATAAAGATTGCCACCTCAGCTTTCTTTTGATGTCCATTAGCATGATAAATGATTCTCCAGCCTCCCACTTTCAATCTGGAGATGTATTTGGGTCTAAAATGAGTCTCTTGTAGACAGTATATCACGGATCTTGCTTTTTTATCCAATCTGATACCCTATGTCTTTTGATTGGGGCATTTATCTCATTTACATTCAGAGTAATTATTAAAAGATATGAATTTAAGTGCCATTGTATTATCTATAAAGTCATGGTTTCTGTATATTGTCTCTGTTCCTCTCTGGTCTGTGTTACTTCTGAGCTGTCTCTTCGCTTGAAGGATCCCTTTTAATACTTCTTGTAATTCTGGTTTGATAATCATAAATTCTTTAGTTTCTATTTGTCCTGGAAGCTTTCTCCTTCTATTTTAAATGATATCCTAGGTGGATAAAGTATCCTTGGCTGTATATTTTTCTCATTTAACATCCTGAATATATTACGCCAGTCCTTTCTGGCCTGCCAGGTCTCTGTGGATAGGTCTACTGCCAGTCTAATGTTTCTACCCTAGTAAGTTATGGACCTCTTGTCCTGAGCTGCTTTTAGGATTTTCTCTTTGTCTCTGAGATTTACAAGTTTCACTATGATAGAAGAGGATGTGGACCTATTTTTATTTATTTTGAGGGGGGTGCTCTGTGCCTCCTGAACTTGGATGCCTGTTTCCTTCCCCAGATTAGGGAAGCTGTCTGCTCTAATTTGCTCCAATATACCTTCTGCCCCCCTCTCTCATTCCTCTTCTTCTGGGATCCCAATTATTCTAATATTGTTTCACCTTATGGTATCACTTATCTCTCAAATTCTCCCCTCGTGATCCAGTAGTTATCTTTTTCTCAGCTTCCTTATTCTCCATGATTTTGTATTCTATATCACTGATTCTTTCTTCTGCCTCATTTATCCTAACAGTTAGAGCCTCCATTTTTTATTGTATCTTATTAATAGGAAGGCAGAAAGAGTCATAAAACAAGAGACCAGTTATACTTTCTGTACATTGGTCAGCTGTCTCCCGAGAATTTTCTTCATTGTATTACTGGATTGATTCATGTCTTCCTTTTATTTGGTTTATTTTTCATTCTGCTGGAGCTGTAGCTTAGTGCTTCGAATAGCTTACAGGCTATAGAGAAGAAGGAATCTCACTAATGAAACAATAAGCTAAGTTTCTTTAATTATCCTAATGATTACCCTTTAGTCCCTCCATGCTTTTTATATTTGTCAATTTTGGAACTGAAGGACTTCAAGATCTTACTTTTCATTATAGCATTTGATAAAAATGAGGTAACTAGATGATAAAAAAAAGTAAAAAAAAAGTGTGTTAAGTATATTAAAGGAGGCACATAAATGTTTTAGAAATATTTTCAACAAAAACAATAAACAGTGGTGACAAATTAAAAGAGTTGTTATTGATTTTAGACATTTGTAATGACTCATTTCCAAAAACAATGGTGAGTTAAGATTGTCTACATGATGCTCAGGTTATAAAAGTTCAGATCACTAATTCAGCCTTGATAGAAGACAACAAAGAAAAGGAAGCCCAGGGAAAGGACAAAGGATGTTGAGTGTTTAATCTGGGAGAGAGAAAATAGTACTACTATCTGTTTTTGCCTCCTTATGCTCCAACCCTAAAAGTTTTTACCTTGCAAGCTCCTTTTCATATAGTTCATAAACTAACTTTGATCAAGCCTGGCAACACAAAATTCAATTCTTATCAGCAGGTAAAAGTGAAATAAGTTCAAGATCCATAGCATAGTATCCATTATGCCTGGAGCTGATTACAAACACCCATGCACATAGAGAAATTACCACTTTCATTCTTCATCCTTGCTATACTCTAAGTCTTTATGACAAATTCCTTGCTTTGGTGTTTTGAATATATTTTATCAGTGCCCCTGGCTCATCTGGCTAAAGTCCATTTCCCAACCTCCATACCTATGCTTAATTTATTCAGTTCTCAGGACTGGGCCCCTCATCTATGTACCAGGTACCAGCTGGGTTCCAATCAATGAAAATCTCTGCAATATTATCCTACCAACTACAAGTACCAATGAGGTCTAGCTTCCTGTCACTAGGCCCTGCCCATATTTATGCCTATTCTTGGAAACCAAAAATTAGCCTAATTTAGCTATAACTCCTAGGAAGGGTATAATTGTTATTTTATATGAAAACTTGACTAGGCAACAGGGTCAAGATATTTGATTAAACATTACTTCTGGGTGTGTCTGTGTGGATATTTCTGGATGGAATTACATGTGAATCTGTGCACTGAACAAAATGGACTGCTCTCCCCAATGTGGGCTGCCCCATTCAATCCATTTGGAGGCCTAAACAGAATAAAAGATTGAGTAAGAATTACTTCTGTCTTTAAACTGAGACATTGGTCTTCTCTAACTTTCAGACTTGGACTTGGACTAGAACTTATATCATCAGTTCTTCTGTTTTCTCAGGCCTTCAGACTCAGACTGGACTATACCATTAGTTCTCCTAGGTAGCTAGCTTACTGACCAAAGATCTTGAACTCTTCAGCTTCTATAAACACATGAGCCAATTCTTTTAATTTTTTTTTAAGATTTTTTATTTATTTATTCATAGAGATGCAGAGAAAGAGAGAGAGAGAGGCAGAGACACAGGCAGAGGGAGGAGCAGGCTCCATGCAGAGAGCCCGACGCGGGACTCGATCCAGGGTCTCCAGATCATGCCCTGGGCTGCAGGCGGCGCTAAACCGCTGCGCCACCGGGGCTGCCCGAGCCAATTCTTTATAGCAAATCTGTTTATATATATCTTATTGGTTCTATTTTCCTGGAGAACCCAAACTAATACAAATGATTATCTGAATTACTGTAGCTTATAATAAAGACAGGTCTCAAAGCTAATGAATTGCCAATCAGACCAGTTTTATTCTTCTGTTGCTTACTGGTATCTGGCCTGGATCCACTAGTGCCTCGAAGATTAGCTATACGAATTAGGACATTATTGCTTATGTAAACATTAAAATATATCTGATGTAATATAATTTATCACTCAATGTTCTGAGGCCAATATAAGAACCAAAAGTAAAACACTAAGAGGAAATGGATACTTAACTAAGTTGAAAATTAGTCATGGATAAGATTCCTCAATTTTGTGGGTAGTTTAACTAGATAGCTTCTAGGGTTCTATGAAACTTAAGATCCCAGAAAAATTAGTGAAGAAATGGAAGTTCCTAGCATTATCCCATAATACCAACAAGTTCTGTAATTTAAATAAACTATATAAGCATTAATGGGCCAAAAAATAATAAGAAAGAATGAAAGACGTTGGTAAGACAATTCTTTAATCAAACAAATGCTAATTACAAAAATTTTAATTCATCCTATAGAAGATTTAAGGTGCTCATTTCTCAGCTTGAGATAGAAAAGCTATGAGAGAAGAATTTGAATAAAAAGAATATTAGGATTCATCAGAAAAAGATAAGATTTTAACAAGGCCAGGTTCAAGTAAATAAATTTTAACTTGATTTCAGAAACAAAATAAATCAGCAAATATATCAAAATCAAAAAATCCTCACTAAATCCAAAGATTTCTAATAGCTACAAAGAATTGGACTAAGGTAACCGTGGCATACACAAATGATATAGTATAATTAGAAACTATCTGATGACAAATAACAGCTCTAAAATTAAGGTCAGGGGCACCTAGTGGCTCAGCGATTGAGCATCTGCCTTCATTCAGATCAGGGCATGATCCTGGGGCCCTAGCACCAAGTCCTGCATTGGGGACTGCATGGAGCCTGCTTCTCCCTCTGCCTGTGTCTCTGTCTCTCTCTCTCTCATGAATAAATAAATAAAATCTTTAAGAAATAGTAAATAAAATAAAAAGAAGGTCAAATTTCTGTGGAATTCTTTCCAAAAACTCAAAATCTTAGCCTAATCATAAGAAAATCATCAGATAAATCCAAAATCAGAGACATTCAACAGAATATCTGGCAAATATCCTCAAAACCATCAAGGTCTTAATTAAAAAAAAAAAAAAAAAAAAGGAGTACTAAGTTGTTACAGACCAGAGGAGGCTGGAGAGATCTGACAACTAAATGAAATGTGGTACTTTAGATTGAATCTTGAACAGGACTTTAATAAGAAACTGGTAAAATTTGAATAATGTCTGGAGTTAACAGTAATCTACCAATGTGGGTTTCTTAATTTTGACAAACTTACCACAGTAATGAGCAATGGCAAAAGCAGGGCAAACCAAAACTAGGTCCAAGGTATATGGGAACTCCATACTGTACTACCTTTGAAACATTCCTACAAATCTAAAACTGTTCCAAAATAAAAAGTTTATTTTAAAAAATTAAGGAAAAAAAGTTTCCATTCAGAATTATAAACAGTAATTCAAAAGTTCATTTTCAGAATGATTATGACATAAAAATTAAAATGAATACTATTTAGGCCAGAGAGCTTGAAAACTATGCACATTAAAATAATTAAAATAAACCACTACTTCTTCATAAAACATAATAAATATATTAATGGATAAATATAAATATACTGCAATGATGGATATATCTATTTATAAACAAAGACACGCCCAATTATAAACAAAATATTGCCCAAAGTTGATTTCTTTATCTTTACGTAAAGGCAGGGGGCAAAGGAAAGAGAAAAAGAAGGAATAGGTAGAAGTCAATATTTAATTATACTCTATGTGTTTATTTTGCTAAGAAAAATAATAATTAAAAAAAATCAAATGTTTGAGTTCACACTATAATTGTTTCCAAGCACTAAAAACAGTTTTGGTTATCTCTTCAACTATATACTGAATGACTCAAGATTGCATACTGCTGGTAGGACACAACATGGTAAAAAAGGTTGCTCATTTTCGAAATTTCTGGACGTTTTCCAAATCTACCTTGAGGGTAAATGTCAGTTCTCCAAATCCAGATAGGGTGAAATCATTTGTGGCAAAACAGTGCTCCAGCCAAAAAACAAGAAATTTAAAAATCCAGTTTAGAGATCTCAGAAGGCCACAGGTCCAAGAATGACTTGAGTGGCTAAGATTCTTAAGAGAGTGGTTTGCAGTTCTGCAGCAATTATTTTGCCCCTTAGGTTAAAGATTCCAGGTCTGGGAAAGGGGCTGGGAAGGCTTTGACTACACAGAGGGCTCATACTGGAGCACAGAGAAATCATTGAAGCTTTTGGGAGTTGCACAGGGTTGAAGTGAAAAAAACTGGAGATTTGAGACTTGTTTCTGCCTCAAATCATTTGATAAATCCCAAACCTGTAAGGGCTTGAAATGAAAAAGCTAAGCCCTAACACTGAAAAGCCTAATGGAGTTTTCCACAGTCTTACAATGCTGAGGTCATAAACACTAGAGTATGAGCTTTGCCAGGAATCGGGTCCTACTGAGTATCAGCTGTTTGGGAAGCCTTACCAAAAGTACCAGGCTGAGCTACAAGTATACCACGCCTTACCAAAACTTCTATCCAGCCTCCATGGGAGATAGTAAAGCATTTTATTTTATTTTATTTTTTTAATTTTTATTTATTTATGATAGTCACACACAGAAAGAGAGAGAGAGAGGCAGAGACACAGGCAGAGGGAGAAGCAGGCTCCATGTACCGGGAGCCCGACGCGGGACTCGATCTCGGGTTTCCAGGATCGCGCCCTGGGCCAAAGGCAGGCGCCAAACCGCTGCACCACCCAGGGATCCCAGTAAAGCATTTTAGATAAAAGAAACTACTAGGAAACATTTTATGAAGTAGGAGAGAAAAAGGGCAAATGATTTAAGTGATCATGTTAAGCAAGCAAGAAAAGACAAGAACTAATACAGAAATTCGTTGTCCTTAAACAAGGGTGTGTACTAAGTAATAAATACAATACAAAAGGCAGAGTACAAGGGTACAAATGCAGGTAGCCTGGTGGATGAAATGGTGTGGGAAAAGCAGAGGTTTTTATTTATTTATTCATTCATTCATTTATTTATTTATTTAATTTATTTATTTATTTATTTATTTATTTATTTATATTTTTTTAAAAAGATTTTATTTATTTATTCTTGACAGACACACAGAAAGGGAGAGAGAGTGGCAGAGACACAGGCAGAGGGAAAAGCAGGCTCCACGCAGGGAGCCTGACGCGGGACTCGATCCTGGGTCTCCAGGATCCAGCCCTGGGGTGAAGGCGGCGCTAAACCGCTGAGCCACCCGGGTTGCCCACAGAAGTACTTTTTTATATTGGAGAGGAGAGGTTGGGTATTTAAGGAGAAAGTAGGGAGATAAAATAGTCCTTTAAAGGGAAGAGTTGAATGGACTGACAAAAGGCCAGAAAAATGCTGGGCAACACTATGGGCCTACTTAAAGACAATGGTCAGGAATATTTTATTTTATTTTATTTTATTTTATTTTATTTTATTTTATTTTATTTTATTTTATTATTATTATTTTTTGGTCATGAATTTAAGGGTTAGCTGGCAAATCTGTGTGATATTCTTCTGCCATGTAAAGCTGCGAAGGTGCAGAACAGGCAGAAAGTTAAATTTATAAAGCTTAGTTTTGCTTGGTGAGTAGGACAAAAAGCCAAGAGAACTGATATATTATATGTAAATTGATGATAACTGGAATCTAAGCTAGGTGAAGAGGGATGTGGGAACATCGGACGGCCTGAGGGAATAGGTAAATAAGTGGTAAAATTAATAGAAATAGGTGCCAGAGAAGTTGAAAATTTGCAAGTCAGAATTCTGGAGCTAAGTGTGCTGGAAAGATAATAAGTGCTGGTCAGGAATAGGATATGACCATAGGGTGGAACACCAACAGCAGAACACGCGATGATGAGAGAGAAATTCAAGATGAGAGGCCAGAAGAGTGGAAGAATCATCTGTATAGATATTTAAATCACCAAGAATTATGTTTTTCATAATTCAAAACCACAAGAGTAGGCTAAAGAAACAGTGAAATAGATCCTAAGATCTTCATGAAATAAGGGAAGTAACACAGGAGTGTGTATAGGACTGTAACAGGAGTGCCTAGTGGGTAGTACAATCTGATGCATGAGCTTCAAAGCTAGAAGTGTTTAGAGAGGAAAAAGGAACAATGATGTAAAAACACTTAATGCGGAGGAACAAGCCTCTAGCCCACTCGTATTAGTGCTGTGGGAGGGAATACAATCACTACTTGAGAGGACTGCAGTAGAAGCAGCATCCTCAGGGAAGTAATCAGGATTCAGTTAGAGCAGGAAGGTGTAAGTACTGTTCAGAAGAGAATACACTAATAATTTGGTTCATTTATCAATGTTTACTAAAAGGCACTGAATTAGGCACTGGGAATAAAACAATAATAAAGACATAATCTCAGCCCTCACAAAACTGCGACTCAAGTAAGATATCTCATATAAAAGTGATTACTTTAAAGAATATAACTAAATTCTTTTTTTGGGATATAACTAAATTTTTATAATAACCTAACAGTTTTATTAAGAAATGAGGATGCATGTATTTGAAGAATGGTCTAACAAAATTTGTGACTATTTTACCATATCTAATCATTGTGCTATTAATCATATGCTAAAAACTAATTTGAATTAAGACTATGTGGGGGAAAAGTCATTTTTTAATAGAAAAGAAATGGGGGAAAATGCTTTTACGGATCCATGCAGTTACCTGAGACAAAGCAGCATCCCGCTCTTCTATCACTGCATTCATTTCTTCTGCAGTTATTCTCTTTTTACATTCCTTGGTCTTGTAGATTCTATCCACAATTACAGCTCCATTCCTCTGAATAGCTATTCCTGTGTCTGCATTGTTTATTCTGTTCAGTAATTCCTGTAATGTCTACCAACACCATTATATGTTAGTCAGACATGAAGTTTTAATATATTTTATTTAATATAGGGTTTTAATTAATAGGCACATGTGAATTGTAAATTGACTGAGTGAAGTTATTGAATTTTCATATTGCAGCAAAGATGTACATTATTAGTGTGTCAATTCTTCTTTTTCCCACATCTTAGTTCTTGAAACCCACTCAATTGAACTTAAGCCTCTAAGATATAAGACTGACATCAAGAAATCTCCTCAGAGAATGGCTTACCATGTCATTTTCTTCAGGGTTAATATTTTCTAGCCTAGAAAAAAGGGACACAGAAAGCCTGATCAGTAGCATTTCCTTAGTGCAGCAAAATGAGTTCGCTTTTTAAATCTTTAGAACCTCAAGTAATTTCATTCGACTAGTCTTTAGAGTCAACCATGACACTGAACATATTAAAGTGCCACCTGCTCGACTCCATCTTTCAATAATGCTCCATATCTTCTGCACTGACTTCAGACTGTTAAGTTATTAATGTTTACTGCTATATATGACTACAAGGATCAATTGTTCATATGTGCTTAGATGAGGAAAGTTCCCTAGTGATAGAAGCACTACTTCTCATCATTATATTTATTCCTGGACTTTCAATTCTTACCAAAAACTGTATTTCCTCCAGTTTTTTGGACTTCATCACAAATAAAACAAGGCAACTATTTTTATTACAAAGTTTAACTATGCTCCCTCAAAAGCAAAGATAAATAATGACCACTAAATTTGAACTGAAAATCTCCAGCTGCTATTTGCTAAAACAAATACACCATATAGAAAGGCTGGCCAAAACTGGACCACATTTTTAGCTGACTAATGTTATTTTCTTTTTCGTTACATATATAGAATTATTCAATTTAAAGACTAAGAAATTAAACTTGTTTCATGAATGCATTTTTGTTTTAGAAGAGTCATAGGGCTAACTGAAATGTTTTTTGATGTTGGTAAACTGAACAAATACATGAAAGATAAAGAAGCTCTAAATGACATATCTTAGAAAATGTCTACAACATAATTTAGGCAACCATTAACTTTGGTAATTAAATGAAAATATGTAATGGATATTAGTAAAATGATGTAGATTTTAGAAATGGCTCCATTAGTTTAAAATTGTATTCAAAAGTTTAGATATATAAGTTCCGATTTTCTCATATTCTCCCCTCTCCCACCCCATTTCTCACATTCTCCCCTCTCCCACTCCATAAATCGGGGCTCCTACAATTTAACATTTATCACGGAAAAAGGATACTTGGAAAACATAGAGAAACTTAACAGATTACAAAATTGTTCCAAACTCCACAGCTCAATGGAATTGCTACATTGAGAGAAATTTAGAACATTGCACCTTTAATAGGAAAAAAAAATATAGATCAAAAATCTCTTTCTACACATATTTACATGGTATAAATAAACAGGATGATATAGTACTTGTGAATTATATATAGTTCATATATCTCAAACTAGTAATGTCTACTTGGATTTACATTTCTCCCAAAATAAATCAAGTTTTCAAATATCTTGCTTCATAAAAGTTTGTTCTATAAAATCTATGATGATCATTTCTGTTTTAATCAATTAAAATACATAGGGAAAAGGATAAGATAACAAAATTCTTACACTTACTTCTGATCACGTAAAAGTACTTGAAAAACATCAGTAGCATTTAACTATCAGTTACTGGCTGGCAAAAGATCATTTTTAAGGAAGCCATATGTAATAAGAAATACCTTAATGTTGTCCATTTAGATGAAAGAAGACTAAGAGCTAATTACAGCAGTTTGCAAAGAAGATTCAATTTAAATTCCTATAAATTTCATTAATTTATTAAAAATAATTTAAAATGAAAAGATAAATGAAAATTAAACATTCAGATTAGTAGATAACTTGGAACTTTTGTAAAAGAACAAAGTTTAGATTCCAAGGTGATATATAAATCTCCTTCTTTTGTTCCAAAGAACTACATATGATAAAGAAGAAAATAACAGTGTAGGCAAGTTACCTAATTTGTAATTCAAAACAATCAACACAACAGAGTGCATGCAATTTCTATGTGATACTCATACGATTTTTTTTAGGCATTGCAAGGTGAAGAATTATTACTTTAAGGAGAAACAAATGAAATCTGAATGTTTTAAATTAACATCTTTCAAGAGGATACAGTTAAAGATAGTTGTATTTAGTCTAATATTACACTTCCCTAACAAGTTTTTAAAAATGAAAATAAAATTTTCTTATCAAAGGTTATACTAAGTCCTTTCCACATGAATTTAGCATTACAGCTATAAATAATGTATATGATTGCCCTTACAAGTACAAAATATAGAGGGATTTATCATTTTGCTGATGAGTGAATTTGAATCATGTTTTGGTAGGTGTGCCAGGTCTGACATGCAAAAGCATGAGGTTTAAGTAAACCACTTAGCATTTATTTGGATCTCAATTTTGCTTTATTTATTATCCTTTATAATTGATCTCGATTCTGTTCTATGATTATCCTTTGTTAAGTGATAAATGGTCATTAAGAGAAAACTAAAACATTAATGAAAATGAGCAAATGGTTAATCTGATTTCAAAAATTACATATAAACAACTTTCAATATAAACATGAATCTGGAAAGAGAAAAGGCTAATATTTCTATTTTCCAATTTGTATTTCTTCAAAGGTTTCAGGAAGTACTTGTCATAGATATCAAAGATTAATTACATCATAATTGAGTCTCAACTAGATTATTTATGGTAGATATCAGCAAACTTTCTGTAAAGGGTCATACAGTATTTTAGACATGGCTGTATATTCTTTGTTGCAGCTACTAAATGCTGCCTTTGTAATATAAAAGCATCCAAAAATATGTAAATGAATAGGTGTGGCTGTACTCCAATAAAACTTGAATGGCAGGATGGCTGTGCACCATAGGTTCTTACTGTGCATCCCTGATATAGAGCACTGAAAAATGAGACCAGATCTCCAACATTAAAACACTGGAAGTGCCAATATGACATATTTTTCTGAGTTGGAGTGTTTAATATCCAGTTAAAGACTAATCACCCAAAAAAGTGGATTTCAGAAAATAAAATTCAGTCTATGAGTACATTACTTACAGTATTACTTAAGAAAACATAAAAATAGGACAAACAACCTATTTTTAGAAAAAAGACAATTTGAAACAGTTTACCAGCCTTTTTATTTTTTATATAAAATGTTAGGGTTTTAAGATTTACTAGCAGCATGTATAACACATAAAGCTTTACTGGTTTAATAAAGACTTAAAGTAATAGTTGATATTATATGAAATACAGCTGACAAACTATAAATTATATATCATTAATAGGAGATTTATAATTATACAAAAGAATCTCAACCTTTCAAAGACTAAATTATGCCTATAACAGTCTAACTAGACATAGTCATGATAATTAGTAAGAATTTTGCTGAAGTAAATGTCCATGGGCTCAAGTTTCGATTGATTTCCTATACTGTGAATATTCTGACTGACACCCTTGCACTCTAAGTGAAAAGACCTATGCATGAAATGTCACATTTCTTGATTTATCCCTAGATCAGTCAATATCATGTCTTTCCTTTCTGAACCTATAGTCATTCACCTTATTCAATGGGAAGCAGCTAAACTTTGACCTCAGATGATAAAAGGAACGAGTGATCAGCTAATCAAAAAACTCCAAATTGCTTTTTATTCTCTTTAATTTTTATACAGTGCCACCTTAGTATGTTAAAAAAAAAACTGAAGAGATTGAATATCATGATCTCAAAAGTTGGAATATACTTACACAAACATGTCTATATTAGAAAGTAAATTTTAGTCATTTTAACTTGAATCCTTTTTACTTTTTTCCTAGTTCTAGATAAAAGTGAAAAAGAAAAAAAAGCATTGAAGATTCAAAGGGTAGGGAAGGCACAAGTGGCAGAATATAAGACAAAACAGACATCACAAAAAGATGCAGATCAGAACTGGCAAAGATGAAAGGAAAATGACAGAAGGAATTTGGAGGTTACAGGAAGCAAGCAGTAAGGAACTAAAACAAAAAGAAATGTGAAATAATGTGTATTATTTCAACCTGTAACTCAGGGCCTCTAAAAACGCCTTTTAGTCAAGCAAAGCTCCATTATAAATTGGTTCTACCTCAATAAGGAATTCATCTACATGCAGTATTGAAAGTTCAGAACCAATAGACCTCAATTGAATAAAAAAAGAACATCCACAGTGATATTTAAAACTATGGGGACATATTATTCTTTTAAAGTTTTCTTCCTTCTTTATGATTTTTCCTTATCTCCCCAACTTGCACCTGTAGACTATAAAAGAATAGTCTCTGTAGGAGCTGACTACAAAGTGTTCCTAAGAACCAATAATTACTCATATCAATTAATATTATTTTAAATATTAAAAAAACAAAAAATATTATTTTAAGTATTTATATAATTATTTATCTAATGTCTATCTTTTTAACTAAGCTGGGGCCATAATGCTGTGTTCCAAGTAACCTGACATTTAGTACATAGTCAGTAAGTATTTATTGAATGGACTAAATAACTAAAAGAAAACGCTTGGGATTGAGTATTTTTCTTTTTTCCCTTAATATAAATGCTACAAAGAACAAAATGAAAAAGGGTCTGCTTCAAGGTACCCTAATTTTAATATTTTGTAATAAAAAATAGTAACAAATACATGTACAAATTAAAGTAGACAATGGAAGGTAAAAAAAAAATAGGCTCATTTTAGAGCTAACAATTAAAGAGATAGAATGAACAAAACTAAGAAACAAAATTAATAGAGGCTCTGAGGAAGCAGTTTTGATTTGGATATGTGGGCAGATGGTTATGCCACTGACTGGGCCTAGGGATCAACGAAGAATAAGGTTTTAAAAATGAATTAATAAGTGTCATTTGGGATACGGTAACTTAGAGTTGCCTATGTAAGCCAGAGATAGGTAAGTCCTACAATGTGGACTCTTTGGGCAAGTAGTCAACCACTGAAAGCTTTTTCCACCCATAAAGCACAAACATTATCTACCTTGAGGAGTTGTGATATTGTATGAAAAGGTAATTTGTTATCTTTGGGGTGTTTTTTTGATTTGTGAAATGATAAAAAAATCTATTTAGAAGCAAATTTCATAAATAAAATCGGTAATCAACCTATGTAACAAGATTTACAGTCATGAAGTACTTATAAATACAGCACTGTGCAGCAGCTAATAAATTGAATGTAACAGTACTTGCAAATCTCCCAAAGGAGAGTTATAGTTATAATGAAAGTATTAACTGAAACAAAAGAGACATCTATCTTTAAAAGTTATGTTTAAAAAAATTTGGCACCGGCAAGTGTTTCTGTAGATATAAACAAACTCATTTTGAAAGGCATATGGAAAAGCAAAGGGACTAGGATAGCGAAAACAATTCTACAATAAAAGAGGAAAATTAGAAGGTTAACATTCTCAGACTTCAGACACTATAAAGATTCAATGTGGTATTGGCAAAGGAATAGACACACAGATCAAAGGAACAGAAAATAAGGTCCAGAAATTAATCTACACTAATATAATGAACTGGTTCTTGACAAAAGTGCCAAGGAAATTTAACAGGGAAATGATGGCCTTTTCAACAAATGATACTGGAATTAATGAATGTTCATTTGCAAAAACCAAAAAAAACTAAACACTTCCATAAAAACGAACTCCTTAAACAAAATTTACACAAAAATTCCTCAAAATAAATCACAGATCTAAATGTAAAACATGAAACTTATAACTTCTAGAAGAAAACAAAAGATTTCAAAAAACCTGTGTCCCCTTATATAAAGCAATGGGTTTTAGATTCAATACCAAAAGTACAAACCATGAAAGAAAAAAAAAATCAATAAATTGAATTTCATCAATAGTTAAAACTTATGTTCTGCTAAATACACCAGTAAGAGAACAAAAAACATTCACTGCTGATAGGAATGCAAAATGGTATAGTACAGCCACTCTGGAAGAGAGTTTGGCAGTTCCTTCTAACGTTAACACAAATTAAACACAGGCCTTAGGAATTATGTTACTAGGTTTAGCCATTTGATTTGAAAACATATCCACAAAAACATGTATGCAAATGCTTATAGCAACTTTACTCAAAATCATCAAAAAGTAGAAAAAAAAACATGTATATATATCAGTATACATACATATATTTTCTGGCTTTTTCTGTTGATTGGGCCTAGAAGTAGTCACATAAAATAACAATGAGCACACCCAGCATCCAGATCTTGGTTTCTAATACCATTTCCCAAAAAGAGGAATCACAGCCCTTTGAGGAATGGCTGATACTATGGGTGAGGTACATTCCTATACATCCCAAAGATGTATAGGGGCATTCTGTGGTAACAAAAAAGTAAGAAAAGTGTTTAAAAATTAAAAGGATGGGGACATGTCAAAGGGATATGGAGGCCAATTGAAAGAGCTTCCAATGGCCAAGCTGGAACACTTCCAGAAACAAAATAATTAACTCAGGATTAGATTATAACCCAAGGTATTAAATGATTATCAATGAATCTATACTAACATAAACAAATAAATAAATGAGAGAGAAGAGATATATCTCCTATACTAAAAAATTAGAAATAATTTATGTAGATCTTGTCCCTGAGAAAGGAGAGCTCAATTAACCTCTCAGCCCCCACCTCTGAGTATAGGCTGTACTTAAGTAATCTGCTTCAAGAAATATGAAAGGGGTATGTTGGTAGTAACTTTATAGTGGAGAAACACGGCAAGCATTACCTTGGCTAGGTGATCAAGATTAACATCACTGGTGTTGAGTCATGCTGATAGCATAATGTTGAAATAATATGATGAAAATGGCACTAGAGGCCCTGTACTCCTTGTGTCAAAAAACCAATACCTCAATGTAACCATGAAAAAAATTCAGAAAAGCCCAAATTGAATAACATTCTATAAAATGCCTGACCAATACTCTTGAAAATTGTCAAAGTCATCAAAAACAAGGGAAGTCTGAGAAAATATGACTAGAGTAGGCAAAGGAGACATAGCAACTAAATTAATATGAGATCTTAGATGGGATCTTGGAACATAAAAGGACATGAGAAAAATTAGTGAAATCTAATTAGTATGGGGTTTAGTTAATAAACTAACTAACTAGTTAGTTTATTAGTATCAATGTTGCTTTCTCTCCTGTAATGTACGTACCATAATTAATGTAAGCTGTTAACAAAAAGGAAAACTGGAAGATGGCTATATGGAAACTCCTTGAACTATCTTTGCAAGTTTTCTGTAATCTAAAAGTATTCTAAAATAAGTTTATTGGGGAAAAAAAAAGGAAGTCTAAGTAAAGACAGTGGAGTGAAATGTGAAACACAGAAATTTGCCATATGAACAGAAGATAAAAAATTAGTCAAATAGTGAAGGAAACGAAACAGGACATCACACAGTAATTTTTAGAAGTAGGGTAGAGAAATGATTTTGGTCGGGTTCACTTAACTTTTCCTTTTACCCATAAAAACAGGTATGGAGAAAAGACAATGAGCTCACTAACCTGAGAATTTTTCACTAATACAGCACAGCTTGGAAATAACCTGAGAGACTAATGAGTTGCATAGATAGCCCAGAGAAAAGTAAAATCCTTCCTAAACAGAAGAAGCCTGTATTACTGAAGAATCTTTACAAAGGAAGCATGAAGCATCAGGCAGGGCCATTTTCCACTACACTGGTGGAACAAATAAAAGCCCAAAAGTAATACTCCATGGAATCTGGATGTACATAAGAATAGGTAGAGTAAGCCCGTGATGCACTGCAAGACACCAAACAAAATCCCTAAGGTAGAGCACAGAACCTCCGAAAGAAGGGGTATACAGCCCAGGTAGATCTTCCCTACCTCTATCACCTCTACCCCACTGCCAAGAGGACTATATGGGAAAGGTGGCCAAAAGCAATCCCTTGGGACACCTGAGCTCAGGGGTTAAGCGTCTGCCTTCGGCTCAGGGCGTGATCCCAGGATCCAGGATCGAGGCCCACATTGGGATCCCTGCAAAGAGCCTGCTTCTCCCTCTGCCTATGTCTCTGCCTCTCTCTGTCTCTCATGAATAAATAAATAAAATTTTGAAAAAAAAAAGAAAAAAACTTTTCTTGCCAGTGGTTGGTATTTTAAAAGATAGTAAGAACATGAATTTAATAAAAGAAAGTTCAAAGAGAAGATGCCAAAACAAAAAAATGATTGAAAAGGGAAGTTGAAAACATAGGGAACATGCTGAGAACCATAAACCAACAAATGAATACATAAAAATTTAATAAATGAACCTGAAAAAATAGGGACAGGAATAGTAACAATTGGAATTACTAATATAAAGAAAAGGCTTGAGATTATCACAATGAATGCAGAGAAAAAAAGAGGGATTCAAACTATTATTGAACAGGTAATAAAGACAAAGTGCCCCAACATAAGAATAAGAGTTTCTAACAAACAGAATACAAAATTCATAAATCTAAAATTTCCATGAACTAAAAGAAGAATCAAATAGTCCTTAGAGAGGCCTGGTGTGAGTTCCAAATATGTTATTAAAGGAGAATCAACACAAATATCATGATTAAGTTCTACTTCAAGAACAAAGAATCCTTCAGGTATCTAGGCAGAAAAAAGCCCAAAAACCAAAAAACAAAGCAAGTCCCATATAAGTTAAGGGGGAAAAAAAAAAACCTGTGACCCGACTTCTTTTGAGTCAAACTCAATGTCAAAAAATAGAGTAACATTATTACAATATTTAGAATAAAAAATACTTAACTCAATAATTTTATTCATAACCAATTTAAGAATAACACAAAGCCAGTCTGATGCATGCTAAATCTCAGAATAAAGTACCTATCTATTAGCCCTTCCTCAAAAGTAAAATTCGGTTACCCAGGGATTTCCCAAAATAAGAAATGTAAAAATGTAATGTATGATAAAAATTACAATAATGATTATTCAATCCTTTTAAATATAATTTCAAAATTAAACAGTGTGGCACTATGTCTACAGAATCTAATACAACTTTTACAAAGATTTTAAAACTAGAATTTATAAAGGAAAAAAGGAATTTAAAACTTATTTCATAGCTGAAAGTCAAATGGTACTATTTAATTGAAACACTGCATGTTCCAAAAAACTGAAAAGAATTGATGATCCAACATCTTAATGTTTTTCAGTCTCTTTTCTTACATTTTGAAGGATCTTTGGGTTATTAATATATCTTATTGTAAGAAAACTTTGCATGAAGATATATATTAATATATCTTATTTTAAGAAAACTTTGCATGAAGTTCAAAAATTTTTTTAGTTTCACTTCAATTGATTATTTCTCCCACATTCAAGTAACACAAAGCACTAGCTACGAGCCAGGAACTTTTCAATATTAAATCATTTAGTCCTCATAACAGCTTACACAAAGTAAGTACTATTTATCTATTTTGTAGACAAAAAAAACTCAGTACCAGCGACTCTGAGTAGTTTGTCTACGGCCATACAGCTAGGAAGCAACAGAGCCAAGATTCAAATACAAATGTCTGGATCTGGATCTTGTGCTGTTAACCTCTACATTATATTGCCTCTCAAATAAAACAACATGTAGAGAATTATTTGATTTTTATCAAATTAATTCTATGAATATATCCATTTAACCACCAATCATCCATTCTTGTAGATAACAGTATTTAACTATGTAAGCAAAGGAAATGTTTGAAATAATGTTTCTCTATTGATAAAGATAGTTATCTGGGAGTAAGCACTGGGGAATTCAGGTAAATTTTTTTGGTTTCTTTATTTCTATTATTCCATGAGTTTAATGCCTTATAATGAATGAGTCTCTATCAGCCATCAAAAAAAAAAAAAAAGCCATTAATCTAAACAAAAAAACAAATCACATCACCTAATCACAACTTGAACACACTGTCATGTTAATTATTTAATGACTTTTTGTCTCCCTAATGAACAATGTTTTAATTAGTACTTTACTGTAATCCCTCATGGAGCCTAGTACAATGTTGGGCAGAGCAAACACTCAATAAGTATATTGATGGATCATCATAAAATATTACATTACTGCATTGTTCCTATCTTACAGGTATATTTCTAGATGCTCTAGAGCCTTTACCAAAATCTGACTCCTTAGACAAGCATCATTTACAATATCAGGGAGCTTGAAGAAAAACAGAATCTTAAGCTCCACTCCATCATCAATGAATGAGAATGAGCATTTTAACAAGATTTCCCAAGTGATTGAAGGCACATTAAAATTGGATAATTTCTAGAGCATTGTTTATCTAAAGCATGGTCCATTATTTACTAAATCAGAATCACCTGGGTTGCCTGTTAAAAACGTAGATTCTCAGGCTCTACTCTATTTCAAGTGTCATTAAGGTTTATAATACATCTAATAAAAGAGTAGAGAATAATCAAAATGAGTATATTAAGCAGAGAGCAGTGAAAGAACCCACATACTTTAAATAAACTAAGAAAGCAGTAATAAGTGAGGGAAGAAAAGAGGCATCATAAAGGAAGGTAGAGTAAGGACATCAACAATAGGTTATGAAGAAGTAAAAAAAGTAACTGTACAGACAATTCTGTGTATTTCCCTCACCTTTTTTTGTGACTATTATCCCTGACATCAAACCACTACAGCATGTCAAAAGTTTATGTATGTATGTATGTATGTATGTATTAATTTTAATTTAATTTAATTTAATTTATTTATTTAATTCATTCATTCATTCATTCATTCATGAGAGACACACAGAGAGAGGCAGAGACATAGGCAGAGAGAAAAGCAGACTCCATGCAGGAAATCTGATGTGGGACTCGATCGCGGGACTTGATTCATTCGTTCGTTCATTCATTCATTCATTCATTCATTCATTCATTCATTCATTCATAAGAAACACAAAGAGAGAGGCAGAGAGAAGTAGACTCCATGCAGGGAGCCTAATGTGGTACTTGATCCCAGGACTCCCGGGATCACACCGTGGGTGGAAGGCAGATACTCAACCGCTGAACCACCCAGGCATCCTGCATGTCAAAAGTTTTAGAAAGACTGTGGGAATATGGAATTCACTGGTGTACCAGATAAGAATCAGTAATTTTTCTTTTCTTTTTTTTTTTTAATTTTTCTTAATATGTAACCACCACACAAAGATGCACTTTATAAATGCTCGAAAGTAACATATAGTTTTAAACATATACATACACTTTTAGAGACATTTCCATATGCTTGGCTCGTGCAATTGCTTCATCTCTCTCCTCATTGGCTAATCGCAGTCGAGACATAATGGCATCATCACGTTCCTTCTGTGCAAAATATACTTCTTCAATCAGAGCTACCAAAATATATAACCCATAATTAGAGAAATTTCAAAATGCATACTTTAAACAAAAATAAAAGGCAAATACAATTTTATTATTTTACTAAATTAAATTAGTATTAATCACTTGAAAAAACATTACTTTTAAAAGCTACTGAAAAACTGAGATACCTTTATTTTAAAAGATTTTATTTATTTATTCATGAGAGACAGAGAGAGAGAGAAGGCAGAGACATAGGCAGAGGAGAAGCAGGCTCCCCGCGGGAAGCCCAATGCAGGACTCAATCCCGGAACCCTAGGATCATCAGGCATCCCCAAGATACATTTCATACCCACAAAAACATAAATTAAAAGGTCAAATAATAACAGATTCTGTGAGCTTGTGAAATAAAGGAAACTCTCACATAGACTGAAGATAGGTGTATATATTTCTGCAACCCTCTGAAGAGCAATTTGGCAATATTCATTACAGTTAAGATGTGCCTATAACCTGGCAAATCTCCTTGGTATGCAGCCTAGGGAAATCCTTGCACATGTATACAGGGAAACACGTATAAACACGTATAAACACGCAGCAGTTTGTAATAGCAAAAACTTAGAAATAACCCAAACGTCCAATAACAGGACAAGGATAAATAAATTACTAAACATTCAAAATGGAATACAATACAACATTTAAAATGAATTAGCTATGGACAAATGGACACACTTCAAAAATTAAATTATGTTGGGGCACCTGGGTGGCTCAGTGGTTGAGCATCTGTCGTGATCCCGGGGTCCTGGGATTGAGTCCCATATCAGGTTCCCTGCAAGGAGTGTGCTTCTCCCTGTGCCTATGTCTCTGCCTCTCTGTCTCTCATGAGTAAACAAAAAATCTTTAAAAAATTAAATTATGGCTAAAATTGCAAGGTGCAAGGCAAAACAACTCTACCTATTATTTACGGACAATTAGTAAAAATATTAAAACAAGCATGGAAATGATAATCATCAAGTGAGGATAGTGGTTATCTCAGTAGCATAGTGGAAAAAAAGGAAAGAAAATGGGATCAAGGAAAAGCAAACAGGGGCAGAGCTGTGCACTATGCATCTCCAGGGGGTGTCGTTTATATACCTCATTAATACAAATGGCATCATCTAGATTTGTGCAGCACTAATAGGAAGCTTTGATGTTATCTGAAATTGTCATTCCTCAAGCACAATTTCTACCTAAAATTTTACATAACTATTAAAACATTACTGCAATGTTAGACAAAAAGGGGCTCAAAGACCTAGATCACTGAATCCAATTTTATTTATACAGTCAAATCACAAAATAAAGTTAGGAAAGATGTTTGAAATGTTCTTTTAGTTCATAATACATTTGGTTTTTGTTAACATCTATCATAGATTAATGCATAGTTAATTAAGAGCTATTGCTGTATTATATAAATTATAAGTGGTAGAAAAGAAAAAAATCCTGAGAATAAGTCAACTATATCTTTTCCAGTATAGAGTATAGAATGGAACATGTTTTGGCAAAGGCAAAATCAAAATCACTTCCAAGAAGGTAAGCCCAAGGAAAGAGAAATATGTTCATTCATTTCTTCACTCATTCATTATTCTTTCATCAAATATTTATCAAATTCCTGTGGCAGTTATCCATCCAATTTTAAGGAATATGACTACAGTGTCTCAAAAGTTTTTATCATCCTAGAGATGTATACAGTCAATTACAGAGAGACAGACAGTAGAGAGAAAGCAAGCCCAAAATTAAATACGAAGTAATACAAAGACCCTACTGGTATTAGAGGAACAGCAGCAAGGTTGTCTGGAGCATAGTGAGAGAGATTGAGAGCTCTGGGAGATCACATCAGTCCCGGGATCGACTCCCACATCAGGCTCCCTGCGTGGAGCCTGCTTCTCCCTCTGCCTTGTCTCTGCCTCTCCCTCCCTCTCTCCCTCTCTCTCTCTCTCTCTCTCTCTCTCTCTGTCTCTCATGAATAAATAAATAAAATTTTTTTAAAAAGCTATCTTAATTATAGTACCAAAACATAACCCATTTTTAAAAACTGATAAATTGGACGTCAATCTAATTCAATTAATAATCTCTACTCTTCAAAAGATGTGGGTAAAAAAATTAAAAGATAAGCCATAGATGGAAGGAGAGTAATTGCAAAGCATATATCTGATAAAAAGACTTGCATCCAGACATAATTTTTAAAACTCTCAAAGCTCAATAATAAAACAAACAAAAAAACAATTAAAAATGGGCTAAAAACTGGACACTTTATCAGAGCAGACATAAGCACAAGAAAAGGTGCGCAACATCTTTAGTCAATAGAGAAATGCAAATTAAAATTACAAGATAACTACCACATACCTATCACTAAGGCTAAAATGAAAGCATGATTAAAGACTGGGAAGAGGGGAAAGCAACTGGAACCCTCATTTACTGCCTCTGGGAATGCAGGATAGTGCAGTCAGTTCGTCAGTTTCTTAAAAAGTTAAACACACGCTTACCATAAGACTCAGCTATTCTACTCACAGATCTTGATCCAAGACAAATTAAAGCATATGTCCATACAAAGACTTACACATAGATATTCATAGTGTCTTTATTTATAGGAGCCTCAAACTAGGAAACAAAAAATTCTATCAACAGATGAGTGGATAAGCTATACACAAATTGTGCTAGAACAACAGGATATCCACTTGCATAAAATCAAGTGCTTTCCAGTCAACAGTTAGATGAGGTTAATAAATTATTGTTATGAATGTAGCTTTTGGAAGAAACAGTACTTTCCAGTAGAATTTTCATATATTTTTAAAAGTAGTGTTATTAGTTCTATGTGGCTTTCTGTTGCTATACTGTTCTGCTACCATGAGTCAATTCATCATGCCATTTTGAAAGAAACTTCTGCCCATAATGGAGTTTAATTCCCCCTGATAAATGTATGCAATTTCTTTCCAGGAAGGATACTCGTAACAGCTTAGGCAAAGCAACATAGTGTATTAGGAAGAATATATGCTTTGATTCAGATTCAATGTGTCAACATACTAGTTTGGCAACCTGTTTTTGTAGATTTTTAATTTATTTTAGTCTCAGTTCAGGTGCATAAAATGTATATAATACCACCTGTTAGAAAAGAACTGAGATAATATATGAAAGCCTGTTAGAAAAAAAAACTAATATATGAAAGCCTTTGCCAAATAAGTAGGTCTCAACAATACTGGTTCCATGCCACTACCACCATTACAAACCTTGATCCACAGACTCACAAAATATGGCTTCATTTTTAGACATATTAAAAAGAGGATTTTGATTAATTTGGGCTATTTATATACATGTATGTACATATATACATACATGTATATATTTTGTTGGCATTTAAAAATTACACATAGGAACTGAATGAAAAATTATTTAGGGGCAGCCCTGGTGGCGCAGCGGCCTGGGGTGTGATCCTGGAGACGGGGGATCGAGTCCCACATCGGGCTCCCTGCATGGAGCCTGCTTCTCCCTCTCCCTCTGCCTGTGTCTCTGCCTCTCTCTCTGTGTTTATGAATAAATAAATAAAATCTTTAAAAAAAAAGAAAAATTATTTAGAACCCATTCTATATTGTATACTGTACACTATAATGACATACTAATTTGTACAATGTGACAATATTCTAAGATATTTTTAAAATTTTATATTATGAAACACTTTTAATTTCACTCCTATGTTTATTGCAGCATTATCTACAAAAGCCAAGATGTGGAAGTAACCCAAGTGTCCACTGATAGATGAATGGGTAAAGAAGATGTCATATATATATGGCCATAAAAAGAATGAAATCTTGCCATTTGTGGATGAACCTAGAGGGTATTATGCTGAGTGAAATAAGTCAGAGAAAAACAAATACCATATGATTTCACTTGTATGTGGAATCTAAAAACAAAACAAAATTAGAAAAAACAAAAAACAGAAATGGTCCCATTAATACAGAGAATAAATTGGTGGCTGCCAAAGGGGAAGATCATGGGGAAATGGGCAAAATTGTTGAAGGGGAGTAGGAGATACAGGTTTCCAATTATGAAATGGGTAAGTCATAAGGATGAAAGGTACGGCATAAAGACTGTAGTCAATTTTATTTAATAGCGTTGTATGGTGACAGATGGTAGCCATACTTGTGCTGAACACAGCATAACATGTACAATTGTTGAACCACTATGTTGTACACCTGAAACTAATGTAAAGTGTCAGCTATTTTAAAACATTTCTAAAAAAACCTCAACCCCCTTCTAATTTGTAGGTCAGATAGGATAGACAAAATGATGCTACACAGTGATTTAAGTACAGGTAAACATGTGTCATGCCCTGAAATATTCTGACATATCAAAAGGTTAAAAACACTAATTACTAAACTTTAAATGCCAATAGGCCTCCTATCACTTCTGTAAAGTGTGATGAGATGTTTATAAAGTGACATTTGATGTAAGTTGTGTTCTACTTTATATATAATAATACTTTAATGAAAGAGGTTAAGATAGCAATGTCAAAGGCTTTAATAGTAAGTATAGTTATCTCTATGCTTAAATGCTTTACACCAAGGGCTTATTTGGTCCTGTGTTATAATCAAGGGAAAACTTTCTTTTCCTTCCATAATGCTATCAACTCTAAAGATGTAAATAATGTGTATTTTAAAGGAGACTGCCTTCTGAGTATTCTAAGGTTAAGTTTTAAAGTGCCATAAAACACACACACACACACAAAACCTGATTACACATTTTATAAATGTTGAGAAGTATTTCCAAAATTAATTTTTAAACATCTATTAGGTTATATATGAATTTGATTATGAAAAACCTGATTCTTTTCAGAATTCAGTTCTTTTAAAGGATCAATATGCAACTCTCAAACATTTTTAGTAAAGAAAACTTAATTGTAAACACTGAGCTTTTCCAAGGTAGATGACTATTACAAAGTTCACTAGAAAATCAATATAGCATTTTAGTTGGAATTTGCTCATTAAACACCCACAGCTCTAATGCAAATTATGATGGAATGAATAAAGCAAATACGCATGCTTCTTTCTTTTTATTAAATGTAAAATCTACTGTTAATTGCATCTCGTATGTCATACAAACTTTTCTCCTTAACTATTAAATAGAAGCTTTAACAAAAGTCATTAGAGATTCTCTTTCTTTGACTTGAATAAATTTCAATATTTGTTCAGTAAAGGTTCACAGCAGTTAAATTACATTAACAAATATTATTAGCTACTATGTAAGCCAACCAAGTAAAATACTTATATTGTAGGTAAAACAAATCATTGGGTGTTTACAATAATATTTGGATATCTCCATTTTTAAACATGGTTATCAAATATCCTATAATTCTTAGGCAAATTCGAGGAAGATTCAGAGAGGATCACCCCCTCTCAACACCAAATACTCAAATTTGTTTAGTAAGCTAATTGTTTTCTAATATGGGCAAGAGTAAATATGAAGAAGCTGAACCATACTAAGTATGAGTTTATTGAGTCAAGACAGAGTACATATTTTCTTAGTAGAACCCAAGTCTATTGACAAACCCATATTCTACACTTCTCATACTACTTTTAAAATACAATACAAGTGAAGAAGTATATTGGAAAACATTCTAGTTTAAACACTGGATCATGATTCTCTAAATAACATAATTTGGAGGACATTTACCAAGAAAAAGAATCCATTTGTTAACATCCTCAAGGTAAGTTACATAAATAGAAAAGGCTGAACAAAAGAGAGAGAAAGAGATATCGTCAGGATTTGAAACATATAAAATAATCAGTGATTACAATTCATGTTCCAAAATTTTAAGCAACAAATATAGATAATGGTTTTATAAAAGATAGGTCTTTATTATATTTGAAAGAATTTCAGATTGTCTGGATATCTACAGCTTTACTTGTTAAATGGATTCCTTGCAAATGATAGTGTTTTATGAAACTACCACATATATATTCCAGAATCATAAATACTACATGACATCTTTTAATTTCCTTAGAAATTATAATTTCTCTCTTTGCATATGTCAGTTATTGGAAATTTAAACATAGATGGTAAATGCTCTACACCAATAGAAAATTAGCCAACCTACTCTAAGTAGTTTGACGCTTCTATTGTTTCTTTTACAGACCATACTACTATATTAAGCTTTTCTAAAACTCTATTTGAATGTTCAACATTTTATATGATTATCTTGTAAATAAACTTTTCTGATTAAAAGTAATACAGGCCAATAAAAATATGGGAGACAAATATTTTACATAATCTTGTAACTTTCTGTGTAAGAAACAGAATATATTCCTATATTCTTCAGTATTCTTTAAAAATATGAAACAGTTCATGGGATTTTATCATTTGGACATGCTGTATTTGATAGACCTAAGATGCTCTCCTAGTATTAGATTTTACACTGTTTCAATTACTCACTATATAAATAATACTGTAATGAACATCTTTGTACACAAATTTCTATGTATATATATATATATATATATAGCTGATTACTGAAGAAAAGTCTTAGCAGTGTCATTACTGCATTAAATAATCAGCTTCTTAAGCTCTTAATAAATGCTTTCAAGTTTTCCTCTGTAAAGCTATTTCCTTTATACTTAACAACAGTATAGCAATTGTTAAGGATTAATTAGAAAAGTATACAAATAGTAAGTTTTATAGCAAAACTATAAAATAATAACTTTTTTGGTAAAATCCTGAATTATTATATACATGTACTTAGTACAGAAAAACTCAAGAGTATGTAAGAATACTTTCTAAGTACATGCTATTTACATTCAAACATGTAATATATTGGAGATACTAGAGCTAAAATTGTTAATGTGAAAGAGATAAGCTTATCCCAGAAGTATTAAAACCAGTATCAATTATTTTATGCACTTTTGAAATACAATTTTAAGATGTACCTAACTTACTTTTTGCACAGGATATCTACTTTAAATTTTAATTAAATACCAATATGAAAATTCAATAAAATATAACTGCTAGCTAAAGTTTTTCCAAGATCACTTCCTCTTCAGAATTAATTAAACATATGGAAAAAGTCTTAAGAATCATTTTCTGAAATTTTTTGTTATTCTAATTAGATGATATGCTGTCAGCTGCTTGACATCACACTAAATTTCATGGTATACCATACCTAATTAAATCTTTCAATTGTTGGTTTTTGTTATGTATAATGCTTTATTTATTTAATCAATGTTTAGTTTGTTTTTTTCCAGAAAAATACAAACTTTCTAGGGAGAGAATTTACAAAATTGACCATACTCTACCCTCAAGCATTATTTCACTTGGCACTCACCATAATTAATATTGGTTCACACCCACAGGATTCTACAGCTAAAGATAATAATATAATCAACATTCTACCCATCAATATTTCTAACTGTTATATTTCACAATGTTGAATCTTTTTGTTTTAATCTGAAACAACTGGTCATATTCTTAAAATCTTTTTTCCTTCCTAATTAAAAGATGATATGAATATAAATGTATCGATATATATATATATATATATATATATATACACTCCATTATAATACTGTTAATGCATTGCAGTGTTTGATTAAAGGCTACCACATCTGAAA
The DNA here is from genome assembly GCF_011100685.1 of Canis lupus familiaris. Lineage (NCBI taxonomy): Eukaryota > Metazoa > Chordata > Mammalia > Carnivora > Canidae > Canis > Canis lupus. The sequence goes on along the minus strand of NC_049229.1, from coordinate 15,970,859 downwards.
TAATGCCCATTATATACACAGAAAAACAGTATTCTAACATGTATTTTTTTTAAGATTTTTTAAATTTATTTATTCATAGAGACACAGAGAGAAGCAAGAGGCGCAGACACACACAGGCAGAGGGAGAAGCAGGCACCATACAGAGAGCCTGACGTGGGACTCGATCCCGAGTCTCCGAGTCTCCATGATCACGCCCTGGGCAGCAGGCAGCGCTAAACCGCTGCACCACTGGGGCTGCCCACATGTATTATTTTTCAAAAGTAAATATTATATTATCTTCCTGTGATATATAAAACTCACTCTTGTTCTTTTCTTATTTTTTTCAGATTTTATTTATTTATTTATTCATAAGAGACAGAGAGAGAGAGAGGCAGAGACACAGGTAGAGGGAGAAGCAGGCTCCATGCAGGGAGCCCGACATGGGATTCGATCCTGGGTCTCCAGGATCAGGCCCAGGGTCGAAGGCAGCGCTAAACAGCTGAGCTACCCAGGCTGCCCTCACTTTTGTTCTTAATCATTAGAAGGTCAATATCATCTGAGATATGGCATAGAGTAATAAATACTTGTTTTGAAAAGAGAACAATGTAAATGTTTTCAATGACACAACACCTCTTATTTTTCAATGTTAATTGGTGTAGCATTTGTATTTGCTAAATGGTAGTTACACATCTATACTTTTAACATTTACATGTTAACCTAGAAAAACTTAAGTTGTAAGTGTCACAGATTCTATGTTGACGCACTGGGCAATCACAATTAAACTCTCCTTCTTACCAAAAACAAATGAACATTCTCTGTATTAAGAAGAGCTTGACAATTTTTAAAAAATTTTTATAACATCAGCTAAATTTGGGGGAAGAGAAAAGAATCTATGTTTAAAGAGATAAGCTGTAAAAAGCAGATTAAATGCTTGCAAAATCCGTACAGCAAAATAAGAAAATTATGTGGCCACTGAATTATATATAAAATGTAACTAAGATAGATAGATGGATAGACAGAGAGAGAGAGATTTATACACACAAGACTTAGGTACTAAGGAGTTCTTTTGGCTAAAACCCAATATTGGCCTTATTTCAGTTTAATTGGAAGAGGATCTCAAATTCATCTTCTCCATGAGATATAGGAACCTGGATTTCTCTTTGTACCAAAGGTTAATAAGAAATGTGTCTGCAAAAGTCAAACAGCATTAAATACCAAAAACTGATTATTATTCTACAGGAGTTGTTCTGTCATTCATAATCTCTCCATGCTCCAACCTTCCACAGCTAATCTTTAATGGATGACATGCAAGAAAGAAAAATAACATATAAAGCAGAGACTCAAAAGTGAGCATTTAAGAAATAGAAAAAATAAAGCTTTTAAAGAAAAATATATTAAGTATCACAAAATAACATAAAAAACTAAATATTCTTATGTGTGAAAATTAAACATCACCTGTATACTGTAAATGTCATACAGTCATAAAAATGAAGAGATATTACACTCTACATAATACCCACTGAGCCTATTTAGGAAAACTGAAAGGTTTAATTGAACAAGTTATTTTTAAACTTATAACTACATTACTGACCTAAGAATAAATTAATGGTTACAACGGGCCATATAATAATGCCTATCACTGTCAAATTCAAGTAAAAAAAATTATGAGGTGTTTGTGGTTTAATAATTTTATTTAGATGAAAAGAAATCGTAAAGAATAGAGTCAATGTTTCTGTTGTGCTTCTTTAAACTATCCCCTAGTACTTAAAGGTCATGTATGTCAATAATTTCCAAATAATCTTATGCACATGTACAATTTAGTGAGTTAAAATACAGGAAAAATTCCTAAATAGCTGCAGTAAGATAAATTTTTCCCAATGTTAACACACAAGGAGGGCACCTCAGTGGCTCAGTTGTTGAGCATCTACCTTTGGCTCAGGTCGTGACGCTGGAGTCCTGGGATAGAGTCCCACATCAGGCTCCCCAAAGGAAGCCTGTTTCTTAGTCTGCCTATGTCTCTCCTCTCTCTGTGTTTCTCATGAATAAATAAATAAATAAAATCTTTAAAAGAAATTAAGAAAAATTAAAAAAGAACATAAAGAGAATGACCTGGTTATTTCAGCTTTTGCTAAGTAAGACCTACTTACTATATATTTTCCTTTATTTTCTTTTTTTGTTAAGATTAAATAAATAATTTTCATATTTTCAAAATTTTTAAATAAGGTTAAGTCTTATACTCAAGGGAAATTGAAAACTGTGGGGATAAGTGAAATAAAAATATTTGATAATTTTTAAAAAAAGAAATATGTATCAATCCTTTGAGAAACAAAACCATATATAAATAGTTATGGGTTACTTATATTAGGCACACTTTGAATATATCCCTTATTAAATCAAGGAGTCTTGAGAAAACAAGATGATTACATCATCATCTTATCTATTGAGTGCCTTCTATGGGTTAAACACTTCATAAACATCATCTCACTTAAATGTCACAGCAACCTATAAAATAAATTTTAACCAAAGCTTTGTGAGGCTATCACTTACACATGGTAAGTGGTAAAAAGATTAGAACAAAGATCTGAATCCAAAGTCTAAACATTTAACCACTACCTACTTCAATAGTGCTTTATGAGTGAAAAATATAGTCAAAAAGAAATGTCTGACATCCCAAATTTTATTTGCTGGTGTATATTCAGTGCCTAACGCAATGTTGTTAGTAATAGCCCTTCAATAAATATTTCTGTATATATACAGCCCTGTACGAAATAACCCTTCAATAAATACTTCTTGTTTGTTTTTTAAGGAAGTTAGTTGAGTTTCTATAAAGTGTAATAAAATAATATTGATGGTGATAGGGATGTCAAAAAAGAAGGGGAGGGCAAAAGGGTCAATCATTTGAGATTTTATCACAATAGAGGAGATAATTGAGTTTTAAACTCTCATGAGATCATATTAGAATGACAGTACTCACAGTAGGTAAAAACCAACAGGGAAGTAAAGGAAACAGGCTTGACACTATTTTAACAGTCTACATGAAGCTTTATTATAGATATACATTAGATTAAAGCCCCAATCCTTGGTATCCCATTTCTTTCATTTTGGATTCACATTTAAGTAGAATGTATTTTTAATTAAAAGTCAAACAGAACAAAAATCTTTTCATGACTTCTGATATTATTAAAGATTTAAGAACTTTATAAAGACAGAAATAATCAATATTACTAATAGTTACAATTTACTGAATACCAGTTATATATTAGGTGATTTTATACATTATCTATAATCCTTAAAATAATCTGGTAAATTAGTTAATATTCCCATTTTACAGAAGAGAAAAAGTAAATCAGAAAAGCTAATAAGAAACTTGCCAAAAGCAAACAGTTGGTATCAAATATTAAAGCTGTGATTTGGACCTGGGTCAGTCTGATTCCAAGGCTTTTGGTCTTCCCATTATTTCAATGTGACTCACAGAGAACTGGGCACCCTTTGTTTTATGCGGTTTTGCCTACACCAGAGTCTTATATTCAATCAGTTGGGAAGACAAGATGAACTAATATATATGTAAATTACATATTACATATAAACACAAAAACAAAATAAGGTGAAAATCTGAAAGACAATAAAAATGGCATAGGAAAAATGACAAGATTTGATCACAGCCATCATAAATTTCATAAAACTTTGATTTATGTGGTCTTTGTGTATCAAACCTACCACAGGAATCACTTTAAGATTAGAGAGCAAGTAACTTAAAATCACATCTTTAGTGATTTGTAATACTAATCTCTAATCACAGCAGTACTAATACTAAAACTAATCTATACTCATTGCAAAAACTTGAAAAGGTAGACAACTGTTAATTGAAATATTAATACATCCATTAATATTACCAAAATTTGCCTTTTGTTTCATATAATGTGAATGTATAAATGTATTTAACAAAACTAATTATAAATACAGTTTTCTCCTACTTTTCACTCAATGTTGAGTCATGAAGATCTTCTCAAATCACCAAATACTATTCAGGAATAGTTTTTAGCTATCACATGATATCTGACAGCATAAATGTACCTTAATTTGTTTAATCATTCTCTTGGTATTTGATTGATTTTAACCTCTGGCTGATATGAATATTCTTATATTCAAGTCTTTGTATTACATACTGTAAGGAAATGGCTCCTATTTTCCTTGAGTACTTCATATTTTAATTCACACTCTATTTGAAAAACTTATAAACATACATTTTTTTATATTTGCAATTTCCAATGTTTAGAGATGTTTTTGCATGTATTTCTTCTAATGTGGAATATTTGATCTTTATAAACATTTATATTCTGCTTAGGTACATTATAATATATTAATGTGTGTGCATATTTATAATATACTTAATCAAATATACTTCTTATTTTGAATATAAAAACTGCAATGATAGAAATACACATCAACATTTATGTGGATTTTTTTGTTCTTGTTATATGGATTACTTGTCCTTCCATACGATACCAAAGAAACCATTTTTCACATGTAATCATATTCCAATAATGTTCCTCTTTCTATTAAGATATTTACATAGTTGATTTTGTTCCTGTGTTTTGCTTTTTGACTGCACTTACTACCAGTGAGGTAGAAAATAAGCTATTTAAGATTGCATGTATGAGAAAATATGAAAAAATTATGAGTCTATCAAGAATCACTTAATGAATTTCTTTTGGTTTCAAACCAATGGATTTCACAAGCAATTTAGTTTTAAAAAAGTTTTTGACAAAAAAAAAAAAAAAAGTTTTTGACATATTACAATGATGATTCTTTGTAATGACAAAGAAAAAAATGTCACAAGAAAAATATCTTCGACCCTTTTTTAAAAGGTAGAATTGAAACATTAAAAAGATATACACTGAAAACTTATACTTTAAAAAAACTTGAGGATTTTCATTTTGTGTCATTTTTGTAACTAAGTGGTTGGATGTATCTCTTTTAACTATATTGCTTTGTTCCAGAGAAACTACAGCACTGCTATTTTCATCAATTTAGGAGGCTACAGAAATACTAAGCATTTTTCAAACATTTACTAAAATATTGTATCATTAATGAGAAATATTTAATTAACAAGAATCAAAAAGCAATCAAATTCTTTTCAATTTATGCATGCGTGATTCATACTATTTGGTCAAATGGAAGTCTTAAGTATATACAAATAAGTAAATATTTGACGTAGATGATTAGCTATATCATACAAAAGTTTTAAGAGTAGATAATACTGCTTAATGAGTTTTCTCTCCAAGACATAAATGATCTATGCAGACAAATTAATTCATGCTTTTTATTTGTGAAATGGCCTAAATCTTATCAAACTACTCCTGTATGCAAAATCTTATTATGATGCAAACACCTTCAAACAAATGTACTTTTTATAATACCTTCCTAGCAATTAGTATATACAATTTGGATTATAAAAAGCCAAGACACTTCCAAATTGTTCTAAATTTATATCTGAATTCTTCATTTTACAGTACAATTAATTAACAGTAACAGTATGTTGCTGTTAATTTTTCTTAAAATATATTAGTCTCATATTTCTTCACTAAATAAGAAGCACAACATTCATGGTAGTTTAACATTAACAATAATAACATTTGTTATTTTAGCTGGAGTATTTATTTATGGTAATTTTCGTTATATTTTTATAGTGATGTTTAGTTCTATTCTGCATAGTATTATTTTAAAGACAGGTTATACCAGTGAATGTCCCTCATCTAAAATATCGGAATTCTTTCATATATGCAAACAGCTTAATGTAGCTCATAAAGTATGATTATAACTTCAAACTAATCACAAAATGCAATTTTTTCTTAAAATCATTCCAACTGATAAAAAACTTCAAAATAGGTAATCTTTAAAATGCCTCTGCATGTTAATTTCTATTATACTATGAGATTTCTATCCTTAACACAAAACAGTGTGAGGAAGAGTGTTACAGGCTATTGAGAATAATCTGATCTTATCTGTAGCATATCACAGATACATTTAAAAAATTTCTCCTTGCAAAGACCTGTGAGTAAAGATAGACTCCAAAACATATTTAAGGTAGTCATTTATAATTTTAAACTCTGGCAACCTTTCATTTTAATCTTCTCAGCGAAAACATTATCTCCATCATCATCCACATCATCAGATGAAAATTTATTAATTGCACAAAACGTATTTTTGAATCAAATGTAGGTTTCCATTGGCAATGAATATATATGACTATCTTCACACAAAAGAGAAGTATTTCCTCTCAAGGAGCTAAAACAATAAGTGGTATTTGAACTGCTGGTTGAAAGGTAGAGGCACTGGTAATCATTATTTCCCCTTGTTTGTTCAGGCCCTTCCAACAAAACAAACAACCTTTTTGTGATTGGATTGACATGGTGTTAACAATGCATTTAATGCCCAAATCAGTATGAATACAGGTAAAGCTCTCACTAATACCAGTACCAGGATGTTAAAGCCACCTATTTTCTATGCGGCCAAAAAAAAAAAAAAAAAAAAAAGGACAGAGCCTCCCCTCCTTTGGCAAATAAGCTAGTATGCTAGTATTCACCAAGCCACTTCATAGAATAACCTTATGCATGATTCTTAAGACCATATGTTAATACTCATCTACTATACCTGCTGTCTTTTCAGCAATTTGAGCTTCTGTTGCTTTCTCCTGGAGTTCCAGCTTAAGCTTTAGTTTTCTCTGTTCTTTATCTTCTTTAGTCAATTTTTCTTGAAGCTAAAGCACATTGAAAAAAACATGGATTCTTATCTGACAAATTTCTTGCAGAAATATAATTAATCCCAAAGTAGAAATTATGTTTTCTAAACTCTTCTATATTATATTTAACTGCCTAAATACATAACTCCAGGGGGGTAAAAATCCCACAATATTTACAATGTTAAGATATTTTATAAAGTAATGACTACCTATAATGATATAGAGATTATAAAAACATTCTGATATACATTTAATTTGTATGTGTGTGTACAAGCAAATGAAATCAAAGAAAGCATGACATAATTATCAAAAATAATTACTGCAAAAAGCAATCTGATCTGTTCTTTTGTCTTAAAGTGAAAAAGACTTGGAAGGCATTATCCTAATAAAAAAACAGCACTGCTTTATAGCTTCTCTTAGTAATTCTAATATTTTGAAACAAAATTAATTAAGATAATAATCTTAATATACGAAACAAATCTCCTTTGAGATTGCTATCCCATCATATTCCATTTAAATTGGCACTGGCACCTGATTTGTAACTGGCATGTAATAAATAATTGCTAAATGAAAATACAGAAAATATCTCCTACTTTCATACAGAACCCCTCAACTGTTTTTTTAATTTCTCCCCTGGCTTTTGTCATTTGTGTTGTTTTCCATCAGGCATGATCAACATTCCTAACATCATGCTTCAGTATGACTGGGTTAAAAAACTAGACTATTAAAATCAGAAAGGTATGTAGAGGTATGCAGAGGTTAAAAAAAACAGAGGGCATAGAATATGAACATTATTTAATGACATTATTGAATGCTCAAGAAATGTAACTAGAAAGAGGAAAGATACAACATGACATGACATATTGGATTGGACAAAATGCAGCAGTATATAACACTACAAGGGATGTGACAATACTGCCAAGCCTTATGACTTTAAAGTTTAATTACATATATTATTGAGGTGAAATACAGGGCACAGACACCAATAAAAAAAAAAAAGAAAAATAGTTAAGTAACATGAAATCAGTGTATTTTATTTCTCACTGAAGTAAACTTCCACTACAGTAAAATGTGAATGAATCTTTTTTTTAGGTACCTACTCCAGGTATCATGGATTTATGAAAAAGGGAAGTGATATCACAGGCCAGCCAGGGAAGAAATGAAAGAAATTGTTTTTTATTGCCTATTTCTACACTCAGTCATACTCTGATGACATGGTATGTCAACAACATAAAGCTATACCATTAAAGGATAAAAATACATCATGAAACTGAATTATAAAAGCAAAACCTAGAAGGTCAAGAGTTAAACGGTCACTATGTAATTATTAGATTTTCTATGTGGTACCTTTTTATTGCTTGCTCTAAGAAAGTCCAATTCTTTTAGAAGAAATGCTATTTTCTTCTTATCTAAATCTGAAGTAACTCGACAAGGGATCATACACTCACGATGCAAATCATTATCTCTATGTTCCATAATGCTGTAATAAAGAAAGCTATTAATATATACATATGATTTCTATGATTTAGCATCTATAAATTTTACACTGCAAATGAGGGAGACAAATTTAATTTTAATAATAAATATGTAAAGTCAATTTTAAATTTTTCTTGTTATGCACTGTTAAGAAAATACTTTGGATCAAAAACAATAAACACATCAATTTCACAGGAGTGCTAATCCATTGACTAAGAGAGCTAAATCTATGTAAGCATTTAGTAACTTCTACAGAGATTCATGGTTCAGTACACTTAAAGAATTCAGGTTTTAAGGGTTGAGAATAATTCAATTTATACTTTTTGTCAGGAGAAACGTATCTCATTTTTTGGAAAATAAGAATATACTTTTTTCAATTTGGGCAACAGAATATCACTTTTTCATTATTAAATTCAAAACAAATTAAAAATGAAAACCTATTCCTGTGACATTTAATGGTAAATGAATTTTTGACATTTTGTATGCTGTTTGAGAACAGTATTGACTTGTGAGCAAGTAGTACAAAGAAGGGGAGGGAAAAGAGATGGGACTGTTTTGTGAAGGCATTATATTAAAGTTGTCAACATAGGTAAATCTTAGTTTCTAAGAAGTTGTTAAGCAGTGAGGCCTGGGACAGCCAGAGCAGCTCTGCCTACTTTGTATTTCTTCTGTTACAATTGTACTAGATATTTCATACTCTTATGTTAAGCCCATCTCTACTATTTATTTTATCCCATGTGGTTATAAAATGTTCAAAACTTCTTCATTCATCCCTACTCCTATCCCCAAAAGTATATTTCAAATTTGTACTTTAGTAAGGATAAACTGTTTGCTAAGAAGCAGGAACACACTAAAATACATCTACTGAATAATTTTTAAGTAATTATTTTACTTATTTAGCTGTTCTTATACAAAACCATTAAAATATATTAAATAACATTTTGTTTAGACTGAATATACAATTATTTAGTCATTGAAGTTTTTGTAATTCTGCAATATTTTCAAAATATATGATGAATCATTAAAGTACTTAACCCCAGCGAGGTAAAAGTCACAGGTGTCACAAAATCAAATCTTTTCCTGGAATCACTAGGTAAGGTGACTGTTAAAAGCTGCAGAATAGAACATAATAAGGAAGACAAATGGGAGAGTAAGAGGCCTTTCCAGGAGCATTTCATTTGAACAAAAAATCATGCTATCCCAAACCAAAACACATCTTTGGGGGCTTATTTTTGTCCCAGAATTGCCAGTTTTTTGGCTCTGATAAATACTTTATCATTTATAACAATAGTTATTTCCAGATTCAAAATCAAAAGACACAGAAAATACTATTCAACAAGAAGGCATAAAATCTCAAGGCCTTCATTTAAACTCATCTTATGCTTTTTCACTTAGCAATCTACATGCATTACATCAATGTAAAGAAAACGGGAAAACTCCAGTAGATTGCCCGAATTCTAATAAATTAATGATATGTTCAACTTAGCCCAAGCCAAAAAGGAAGGAGGGAGGGACGAATGGAGGAGGGAGGAAGAGAAGAAAGAGTCCTCTCAATTTTATTTTCTAAATTTAAGGCTGTGGGCACTCACTTGGATTTTTTAGCAGTACAGTCAGCTGTCTCATCACCTGGATAAAGAAAATTCCTTGATTTCTGCCCTGGCAGTTCTGTGTCCTCATGGGTGGCTTCATTAACTAATTCATTGGATTTCTGATGGATGTCTTCCTTAGAATTCACAGTTGGTTGTTCATCTGGCTCTGTACTTATATTACTTCCTGTAGTCTCTTGTTCCAGATAATAGTGGCCTATCTCTGTATTTAAAACAAAACAAAAACAAATGTTATGTGAAATACCATAGCTACATATGAAATCATTCAAATGAGTATTTTTGTGGAAATAGGTGCTCTCATAGTTTTAAAGATGCATTTACTAGTCTTCCTCCTATTGTAAGCATGTATAGTTTGTCCACTTCTGGTGGGTATTTAGGGCAATGGTTTACAACCTTGACTGCAGGTGGAAATAATCTGAGGAGTTTCTGGAAATCCTTAGCCCAGAACGTATCTTACACTAATTAAATCAAAATCTGCTGGAGTCCAAGTAACTCCAACATACAATCAAAGCTGAGAAACACTGACATAGGGGCATTATTTTCTAGATTTCAAAAAAATAGGATGCAGTAAGTTAATGATTATAGGGAAGTGATACTCTGCATGCAACTCTGGTATCAGACTGCCTACATTAGAATTCCAGCTTTGCCAAGCACATAACTTTGGTCATATTACTTACCTATCCAAGCCTAAGTTTCTTGTTTGTAAAATGAGAATTTAATAGTACTTTTACCTGAGTTACTCTGAGGATTAACTGGGTTAATATATGTAAAGTACTTGGTCTAGTGTTCAGTACATCAGTAAATATTAGCTTTTATTTTTATCATATTATCATAATATTAAAATTAACACAGTATAAGAATTATTTTTAACTTCCATTTTATCAGATATACATTATACATTAGAAAATCTCTTTGGGGGGAATCCCTGAGTGGCTCAGCAGTTAGCACCTGCCTTCAGCCCAGGGCGTGATCCTGGAGTCCTGGGATCAAGTCCCACATTGGGCTCCCTGCATGGGGCCTGCTTCTTCCTCTGCCTGTGTCTCTGCCTCTCTTTCTCTCTCTCTGTGTCTCTCATGAATAAATAAATAAAATCTTAAAAAAAAAGAAAGAATTTTTTTTGTAAAGCCTGGTTATTTCATAAGAGTTACTTTAAGCTGTAACTCATAAATAATAGCTATTTCAAAGGAATAGTATATCTGATGATATGGTGAAATTTTTGGAAGAAAATGGCACACAAGTTCATAAAACAAACTCTTTTATCAGTAAATTAGACCAATAGGCACAAATACTGATTGTAACAAATACTTTATTGTTTTTAGCATCAATAATCTTTGAACTTTAAAAAGCAGGTGAGTCTCACCTGTTTGTTGATGATGGCTTCTCCAACCTGCCAAACTTAAAATGCTTTTAAGCAGAAAAGCAAAGGAGAGTAGTTTCAGAATAAAAATAAAATAGGGGCACTCATAAATAAGCTATCATTCACAAAGTATTCATTCCTTAAGGAGAAATTCTTTGCTTATAGATATGCTGAAATTAGGTGTGGCTAGTTATAAACTCCAAGTCCTGGACATTATCTTGTTGGTGGCTGAATCTAAATCAGAAACCATCTGTTTTTAGTAAATTCCTCTCGAGTTCAATTTGTTTGAGGAAAGAAAAAGGGAAATGTGCTATCATAATTACATACTGTAAGCTATCTATGCGATTTCAACATTATGTTATTTTGATTTAAACTCTAACAACTCTAGGTATCTAAAGACTATTTGTAAGTTTTTGACATTGCAAAATGCTTACATGGTTTGCTTCCTATGTTCATCATGCTACTTCTCTAGAAGAGGCTGGTGTCAGTAGAATGGAACCCCCAAATCTAAATTAGGGAGTTTTGTAAATGGACATTAAAGAATACCACTATATGTCAATAAACCATTCTTTTTAACATATGTAACTTTAAAAGTACAACTGATCTTTCAACACATGGATCTGAGCTGCACAGTTGCACTTATCTGTGAATTTTTTTCAATAAATACAGAACACGGTAAATATGTTTTCTCTTCCTTATGATTTTCTTAGTAACATTTTCTCATCTCTAGCTTACTTTAAGAATGCAGTATAATACATACACAAAATACATGTTAATTGACTATTATTGCTAAGGCTTCTAGTCAATAGTAGGCTATTAAGCGGTTACATTTTGTGGGAGTCAAAAGTTGTATGTGAATTTTTGACTCATGGGGGTTGATGCCTCTAACCCCCGACTGTTCAAGGATCAACTGAAACTGAAATGAAAAAGAATTATAAATAGTTACTGTAAGCAATATCAAAATAACACAACTTGTCCCCAGGGATGTACCAAAATGTTACTATTAGGGCCTATACTATTCTCCAATTTATGGGTACAAAGGTTCCCCAAAAGGTAAAAAAGATGAGCCATGGAGTACTTCCAGCTAAAAAGTTCCCTGTTCTCCAGGATGACACTATACCAACTGCTTCAGAATCTTAAGTCTTGAGTCTTTGATCTATTTTCCATTATCCACATTACCATTATCTTACCACTATCTACAACTTGTCCCATACTTTTATCTCTGTATTTCTAGGTCTAGTTCAGCAGCTTTCTTCTTTTAGTTTTTATTTCTAACCTACTCCTAGCGTTTACTTTACCCCCTCCATGGTATCTCTACTTGCTATCTGCTTACTATATTTATAGCTCTCTTCCTTACTTCAGCTTATAGAATGTCAAGTTTTCTGATCTGCTGAACTCTTGGTAATTCAGTGCCTTTTCACCCAGACTATACTATCTTCTCCAGACTCAGAGCAGATGTGTGACCTTCCCAATTAAAAGACTCTGCAAATCCTTTCTGGATTTTAGTAATTATAATCTCTTATAGTATTATTGAAATAAACTCAGTAAGTCCTAATGTACTTCTGGATTTGAATTCCAAATGTTTAATATTTTTGAAGAACCTCTGATTAATTCTAGATGCTTCTAATCTTTCTCTGTACTAAAAACTTTCAGACTAACTGTAACTGTTTATCACACATTTGGAGCCTGTTCTGTAAACCAGACTATCCATATTTTTCTACTGAGATTTACTTTTACTTTAGGGTAAACAAGGCTGATATACAAAATTTTCTTTTTGTCTGCCAATTTTTTTGACCAACTATTGTAGCAAATGTTGCTTAAATCCTCTCTCAATGCTCTTCTATTCTGCCATGTTGCATTATCCTGTGTCAGAATTCAATCTCTGTATAAAAAGTTTGACCTTTCTAATTAATCTACTTATTCCTTAATTTAATAATCATGGAAAACCTTCAATGTGATATGTTATATGAAAGTTACTGAGAAAAAGAAAGACAAGTGGGAAACAGACTCACCTTCAAGGACTCTATAGTACAGTGAGTAAGGCAAACTGTTCTAATGATCTGCATACATTGTAATAAGGACTATACTAGAGCTATAGAGACCAAATATAAAACATGCAAAAAAAAAAAAAACACATGCTAGACATACTAATGCTCAAATAGAGACTCTGGGAAGATTTCACAAAGGCATTTGTTCCAACAAAAGACAAGTAGGAATGTACGAAGCAATCAATTACCAAATGGTTTGAGTTAGATGATGTAAAGAAAAAGGTGATATACTCTAAGAAAAAACAACAGAAACAACAAGCATGGGTACAAAGAAGAAATAGCTTTAGGAAAAACAGACATTTCTTATATATCTTTCTTGAGATGACAAGATGCTATAGTGAGGAAGTCAGAATTTCTAAAATGAGTAATATGTAACACAAAGTCCAAGATGTGGTTCTGGGAATGGATTAATGAAATAGACTGATGGTGAAGGTACTTGGAGAAGAAGAAATTAAGGAATCTAGGTACTGAAAGTGTCACCTATTAAGACACGGAAATCATTTAGAAAAATGGCAAGAAAAGAAAGAAGAAATGAGAGCCAAGACTTCGCTGACTGCATGAACATGCTCAAAGACAGATGAAACAGCTGACAGGAATTGACTGTAGGTATGTCATTTCTTTTTATCTTTTTACTTTGAAATAATTTGTCTTATAAAAAAGTTGCAAAAACAGTACGAAGAATTCCTATATACTGGGTGAAGGCACTCAGGTTCTCCAAATCTTAACATTTTACCACATTTATTATTCATTCTCTCCAAATCTACCTATTTACCTGGCTATCTGCACATACAACTTTTTCCATAATATTTGAGAGTAACTTACAGGCATAATGCACTTTGACTTTTCAAGTCAATTTGAAGATACTGCTCCATCATACTGCATTTTGCCAAGTTTTCTTTACCTTTTTCAAAGCCTGACTTAACTTTAATTTCTCAATTAATACTGTCTCTAACCAAGAGAAGAGAGCATTTAGTGACTCTAACTCAGTCTTCAGTTATTTTCTCTAAACTCTCTAACCCAGAAGAAAGACCATTATGAAGTGATAATGGGGTGAAGCTACTAAAAGCTTTGGTTGAGCTTTTTTGGGTTGCCCCATCACCCAAAAAAGTATTGCATACAGAAATATAAATATATAAGGCAATACAATGCAACAAAAAGGGAAGTTACAGGCACACTAGTCAATTAGAAAGAGAAGATAAAGGTTTTAAAGAAAAAACATTCACTCTTGATTCAAACTCTTATCTTCAGGCAGAAGAAAGCTTAAAATAAAACTATCCTGTTAATTCCTTTCTTTCAAATGGTTTAAAATGGAAACTCTATCTTCTTTAGTAATCTGCTTCAGTGTTTAATCAATGTCATTGTTAACTGTTCTATCATTATGACTAACAGAATTAATACTATTTAAATATATTTCTCCATATGGACTTAGAGAATAAATTATCAATCTCTTCTTCATTCTTCATAAGACTCTGAAGTCTTTCTTTCCTAAGGGTTAAACGACAGGGAGTTTTTATGCCTACTATCAATTCCTTTATATACTTTATTTGCTCTTCTGTGAGCACACTGTATTCCTGGACATAAGAACCTGACTACTTCAAACCAAATTTATTTCCCAGTTTTCGCTATTAGTATCTTATGCTATCACTACCATATAAACTATGATCATTTGAAAATCATATTATAGAGGATTACTACTAGGTATTCCTCAAACTGCTATTGCTAGAGACAGTTTGTTCATCTGGACAAGATGAGTGGATTTCATAAAGATATGGGGAATCTCAATACTTAAAACATGTGCTGAGGCTACCTGCAATATATGTTTGAAGACCTTGTGTCACTCTACTGACTTTCATGCTATTTCCAATGGACCACTGTCATGATCTAACAAATTTTCTTTACTTCTGGAGGTACCAGTATTGTCAGCTATCTCGATGCCAGCATTGCTATTAAATTCTCAATTCCTTAGTCTAGAAAATTAACAATATTATACCATTTCCTTTTCTAGGAAAGAAAGCTCTAGAATCCCCTTTGAGTCCAATTCTCCAGACAATGATACGTTAGTTAATGTATAATACATTTGGTTAAACTGACGCTACCCAACAAATCATGACTTGTGGCCAAAAATAACTGTTATTTCTCAACTACTATACAGAAGTGAGGAGGTGGCTAGAATCAAACAGAGATTCTTAAAGGCTGGGAAATTCTGTTCTGTCTGGCTTTGTAAATAGTTTGTGACAACTGGTATCTGTGTAAACGGATTTGATGGTCCCCTGGGGGGGTCAATACTGTTTACAGAGCTGTTTCTTCAGAGTGGTTGAGCTAGAATTGTCTCTAGGGACCCTACCAGGGTTACTCAGAATAGCAACATGCCAGCTACCTGAGAGCTCAGGGTAGAAAAAAGAAAGGGCAATAGAAATAGGCAAGTACATTCAAATAAATGGATCTCTTGCACCTTCAGATGCAGGTGCTACTTAGGGGCATTTAGAGCTAAAACGAACCATAAAGGAGGCAGTTTGTTAATATGCTCCCTAATGCTTGCTCACACAATTGGTCACCACTTCGTTAAACTTTTTTTTTGGAGGGGAGGGATGATTACTTAAACCAATGGCATTTGATTTTGTAAATGTAAAACGAACAAAAATCTTGTGTTTATAGCTTCTTTCTTTTGTATATTGTCTATTATTACATTATATAAGAACATCAAAATGATAGGACACACTTTTTGCTACTAAATAAGACTGTAAATTTGATGTGATGGTCTAATTACTACAGTAGTCCCATATTGTAAACAAAAGATATTGTCTTTTTTCAAAAGTTAAGGATTTCTCTAAGTGAGTATTAGTTTCAACATAATCAGAACAGCAGTATCAGTTAGTAGCCCCAAATAACTTCTACCAGTTCATTCTGGAAGTTAAATGTAGGTTATCTATATGTGTGTACAAATACTATTTATTTCCTTTACTAAATAATGCTGTTTCCTTATATGGGGGAGGGTTAGTTTCCCACATAGATACATATGTGGGCTTCCCCATCCTTTGCCAAACATAAAAGAAAAAGACATCGAAACTTGCGCCATATCTCAGTGGTCTCATCTGAGTGAACAAGAGAAAAATTTAGATCTTCCAAGTAGAACATTGGCGTATTTAGATCTTCCAAGCAAAGCCACAGTGCATGAGCTAAAGATAAACAGCAGGGTTTGAATTCGGGCTCCACCACATGGCTATATGACCTTTAGCAAATTACTTAACCTCATTAATTTCCCTATCAATAGAAGTACATAATAATAGCACCTATCTCAAAAGGTTGTTATGAGGATTAAATTATTTAAATTATATAATCTCTTGGAAAAGTTTCAGCACAGAGTACACTCTCAATAAATGTTAGCTATTATTATCTGCAAAAACCTGCTTGGCTAAAAGCAAAAGTTTTTTTTTTTAAGCAAAAGATTTTTAAATTAAGATATAAAAAGAATAAATAATAAAATTAAAATATTCTTATTAAAATATCCAAAGACATGGACATAAAAATAAATACAATGATTTGTATTTATACAAATCATATAATGCTCATATAATGACAAACATAAAGAGATAACACTTAGGTAAAACTTGTAGTTAACATATAATGGTTTAATTAAAGCACATTACAGATTATAAAACTATTAAGTTACAGAAGTAATAGGACTTCGAAATTTAGAAATCCTGACACTAGGAAAAATCCTGAAAGAAAATTCATCACACAGAAAGAAAATTTAATAGTATTATTTCTGAGATTTAATCCCATAGCAAGAAAATAAGAAATTTAAATAGTCTATTTCTGTAACATAATTTGAGCATTTACTACAATGGCACAAAATTAGATATAATCAGGGCTATAGCTAGTAGATCACAGGCACTTATCCTTCAGAGATTCTAATTTAGGAATCACAAGAAATTAGGTAAGTTTTGGATCTCTGGCTTAAAAAATGGAAACTTGTCACTTGGATATGGTATACTCTCTCAGGTTTTAATATATTTTGGCTTGAACAGAAATAAGAAGAAAACAGAAAGAACTATAACTTTTATTTTCATTGGTCTACATACACCATCGCCTGAATTTCAAGTGCTCACAGCCAAACATAGCCAGTGGCTACCATGTTGCAAAGCACAGATACAAAGTCTTATGTAGTTCTAATATAAAATGTAATATATATAATGAAGAAGTTTAAAATATATGGGGATGGGGCAGAGGCAGTATATAGCTATCAGATATTGAAGTAGGATTTTATAGAGGTTTATGAAGTTGGAAAATCATAAAAACCACATAATTTATTCATTTGCACGTGAAGGTTCAACATTCAAAATAAACTACATCTTTTACATTCTTATACATGTTTGCATATTTAGATAAACATATCAAAAAGGAGTGGTGAGGTTATTTCATCTTTGATTAAGACAACTGAAAATTTAGGGTTATCATATTTCAAATTATCCACTGGTTAGCCATGAAACTTATTTTACTGGAATTTTGTCATTTGTTTTATTATGAAAAAGCTACTGAAAGTGGTGGTACTAAACCAAATTTTAAAAAGTGTTTGTTTCATCAAGTTTGAATAGTCAGGAGCACATCAACATTCATTCTATTAGGGAAGAGAACAGATTTCTGTGTAAGAACTGAATTCCATCATAATGTTTCAGATTCTAGATTTTAATATCCTTTACTGTATGAAGACCATGAACACAGTATAATAGTATAATCTCCTAAAGCTTAGGCTACCTAATTAACTTATGAACATAACACATAAATTAAAGCTCTGTGAAACTTGTATCATCCTATTTAAACCATTACAAATATTATCTAGGTTGACATAATTGTGAAAACTGTCCTCAAATTTTATTAACTAACATG
Source organism: Canis lupus familiaris (assembly GCF_011100685.1). Classification (NCBI taxonomy): domain Eukaryota; kingdom Metazoa; phylum Chordata; class Mammalia; order Carnivora; family Canidae; genus Canis; species Canis lupus. The sequence continues at coordinate 15,952,763 of NC_049229.1, read as the reverse complement.
AGTGGTCTTTATTTCTTTTCTGCCTCAGTGATATGAATTATTTGGCTACCTACTATACATTTCTAACCTTTTCAGCCTTTCTCAATTTGTGTGATAAGAATAATTTATATAAAGTAATTAAAATATGAATAATGAACTTGGTAAGTCTTAAATTTCTACAATTGCAAGTAAAACAAGTTTCATAATTATCTATTTTTTGTTTGTTAAGTGCAAACACATACTGACTGCCCATGAATTCAACAATTTCATAAATCACTTATGGATGCTAACTTTCCCAGTAACATTTGTTATTGGAGAAAAAAGAGAAAAAAGACAGAATTTCATCTGTGCTTTTCATTTTATTTAAGGGCATTTTTAGATCTGAAAAACAAAATAGAAGAATCACCAGTCAGACACTAAGTGGAAATCACTGAAACACAATGTTAGTTCTAATGGATGGATGACTGTGTTTGGTCTTTTGAAACTTTGAAGTATAGGTAAGTCTTGATCACACAAATTAATAAATCCTAAAGCTGGAGTTAACAATAACCATTACACCCAAATTCTGCAGCTTAGCCCAGCCAATTTTTCAAAAGGTCAGGTTGTGAACTGGAGAAGATCAGGGAGGTCCACCGCATAGCTTTGTTGCCAGGCATCTCTCGTCTGGATTGTTGCAGGCATTTATTAGTATTCGTCAGCAGACTCAACAGAGCAAACAAGAAATTCAAGCACGAATAATAAAATGAAATGCTGCTATATAACCCTTTGTCATTCAGCAAATATGGGACTTTTTAGCTACATTGTTCCTAAACCTGGGTTACTACTTTAATTTTTCTCCACAGTGCTGACTGAATGAGTATGCATGTGTGTTAAATGCAGAGCTCCCCTAACAACTGCAGGACTGCCATTTAATCTGTTGGTAGATGGACCATTTCCTGTGGGAACCCTAGCTATGATTTCCAGATCCACCAAATAAATCTCAGATTAAGATTCCAAATGAAACCTGCCTTTGGCAGATAAAAAATGTCAAGATGGATATAAACAGTAAAATTATAAATTATCTAGGTGTTGCATGACAAACCAATGTTCAATTTTTTTTGTTGACATGTGCCCAGATATCAAAACTATATAAGACATTCATCAAATGTCACACTTTCATAATATTGGAGGCATCATTAAAACTGTTTGACTAAGGACCTCAAAGTGTTTAAGCAGTAGCTCAAAAGTATATTTGTGCAAAGTAGAAGAATAAATTTACATATCAGCAGCAGCTCATAAGGGATGGGTAAATATTCTGTTTATCTCTCATTGTAATTCAGGTTACTTTAAATACAAGGTATTAGGAAATCATTATACTCTATATGGCATCATTACATAACTTTCTATGCAAATGATGTGTGTTTTATTCAAATCTACCATTTGTTTCTCCAGGAAAAAAAACAAAACACAAAACCAAAAAACCACAAAAGCATAGAAGGAAAAGGTAGGGGACTCCCATTTCATCAATCAACCATGACTACTATACAAGTGTATTGTTGGTCAGTTATAGTATCATCAGCCCCATATTAGAGTTAACATTTATAACTTTCTTAAAAAGCACTAAATATCTGGAGTGAATGGGTGACGGGCACTGGGTGTTATTCTGTATGTTAGTAAATTGAACACCAATAAAAAATAAATTAAAAAAAAAAAAGCACTAAATATCTGAAGCGAAAACAAGCCTGAGAAAAGTAAAAAAAAAATTTAATGTTTTCATTTCAAATGACTTGGGGAAAGGGAAGAGACTTAAGGAAAAAAAAGGTAATAAAAGACCAATATAGAACATCTTAGCAAATAGCCTGTTAAAAATGCAGAGGAAGTCTCTACTGCATTCTCAAGAGATCACGTATTGGCTTTTTAATGAAAATTTTTGTTTTGTCTTTGGTCTTCTTACCTGGACTAATGCAGCCTTGTCCTGGCCTTAAACTCTATACTGATTGACTAAATATGGGCACTGAAGATTTCTAAAAGGAAACAATCAGATTTGCCAAACTGAAATCATTATTTTTTTTAACTCTAAACTCTTAAAAACGGTTGTGTATAAAGTTTCAGTGACTACAAATATGCAACACTTGACTTTTAACAAAAATTCAAAAATATCTAATCTACTTAAAATAGGAATTCTTTCCAGTTATAAATTCTTTACACTTAATCTGTGGAAAGAATCCAGAATACTCTATACTCCACATCCCAAATGTTTATACACAAGCCCAAATTTTAAAGATGATGTATTCGTTCTATCTTTCCTATCGTATTTCCCCTAATACATGTTGGTTCGAGAAAACTAATGCTAAATTAAACCCCACCTATTCTAATCTGATTAATATTAATCTGAAAATTTTGAATGGGGGGGGAGAAATAAAAAAGACATTAATTAAAGAACAAAATAAAGGTTGTTAATGCTTTATTTTTTTCTTTTCTTTCTTTATTTTTATTTTTTATACTTGTAGCAAGAATTACAATCAAACTCTACTCATTGGATCAGAGACCCCTGTGGTGTTACTGAAAGACTTGCCCCTCTAGTAGCACACTACCTACACTTGCAAGCTCATTGGCCAGTCAGAGGCCTCAACTCCAAGCTCTAATAATGTGCATGTACTTAATTTTGATAAATCAAGAAACATTACTATATTTTGGTACATGTCAAATTACCTTAGGTACAGCCAGTGAAACCACTGAAAAAGAGAATTTAATTTTAATTTTAAAAATATTTAATTAGCAAAAACTAATATATTCAGTATCTATTCCACAAGTATAATTTTATCAATATGAACATCTTCACCCACTAGCAGCATCCTGACTTTAAAGTCCCAGAAAGTTTCCATATGTGAAGACTAGACTTACTCAAAAATTAAAAGTCAAATAGGATTTTTAAAAATAAATACTTTTAATTTACACCTTATCAGTACAATTTCACTCTTTGGCATAAAATTATTGAATCTACCCCAAAGCTCCAGATCAGAATATTTTTAATTCAGTCATTTAGACTATGAATTTCAAAATTTTGTAGCTTTATTTGTTGTTTGCCTTTTCACATTCTCCAAGAAAAAACAAAAAACACAAAGAAAAACTGCATCTGAAACTACTCCCTAAAAGTTAACAATGTCCTACATGTTAGGCTGTTCTGAATTACTTACACACACACACATACAACCCAAAACTAGTGAGTAAATGTAGTCACATCAATGCTACTCTACAAAGAGCCAATTAACCTGGACCGACTGTGTAAATGGCTATAATTTCAGTCTATACACCCATGTATATTGATTCAGATCTCCAAAATCAACAAAATGCCAGTACACACTCAGGACTTTATAGTAATCATACTAAAGGTAAAAAAATATAGCCACTATGGAGACCATAATGGCTACCTTAAATATAATTAGCTGATATCCTAATTTCTAATAAAAATTCAAAATTCAATGTTATATTAAAATTTGTGTTGTACATATGTGGTCCAGGAAGTGCTCTAGCATGAACGGGATATAACCAGAAATCAATGATGATTTTTATCAAAGACCTCAGAATCTTAAGGATGGTGAGCAAAAAACTTTTGAAAAATAAAGATTTTTTTTTCTATTTAAAAAAAAATAATAATGGTTTCCTGGCCACAAATAAATTTGCTAGAGCTTATATATAAAAGTAGAGTTTGATTTCCTTAAATCAAAGAAAAAGTTACAAGCTGTACAAAGAGAGGATCATACCATTAGTACAGAAATAATGGGGGAGAATTAAACCTATTAAAAAAAAGAAATTTCTGATTTGTTGTGCTTATTATTAATAATTATCATTTTTATAAAATAAAGGACCAAAGGTATAGTAAGAACTCCACATGAAGAGTATAGCCTAAACTGATTTAAAATAATTAAAAACAAAAACAGAAGGTAAGACTCCTATTATCCCACAAACTTCACCCCTTATTCAGAATTTATGGGTAGGTTCATTAATTGTAGCAAATGTTCCCCTATAGTGGAGGATGTTGATGGTGGGAAAAGTTGTGTGTGTGTTAAGAAGGTGGCTAAGGAACAGGGGATATAGTGGGAACTCTACACTTTCCTTCACAATTTTGTTGTGAACCTAAAATTTCTCTTCAAAATAAAAACTGTTTAAAAACTGCCAAAAAATAAAGAAAAAATAGAATTTATGGCATAAATTCACGAGTGTGAGTTATTCAAATCAGAAACAATGAATCTCAAAGCATAGCTCATAAACTTTATAATCAGACAGAAAACTTAATTTAACTTGTCCTTGTAAACATTTTTTTACTCCATTTTTTAAACTTAGGCCAACAGTAGTTAATGGAATCATTAATATCACACTTAGAAAAAAAGGTGTGAAGAATCCCATTTAAGTTATTTAAAATAAGATAAACTTACTTTTTTATGAAAGAGAATAACCCCATTCTTTTAAGAGTAGCCTTAACATTTCCTCTGTAAATGAATCAATCCTTGTTGACCAGCTGCCAGTAGTCCTAAAACCACTCTTCAAATATCCTAGATAGTCATGTGTGAGAAGCTACCAGCACCCTATTAAGTTAGGTCATATAGAGATAAATAGTAAATTTAATCAGACCTAGGACATGTTCTTTTTTAACCCTTCTATGGCATATGGAAAATTTTAAAAATGCATTTTTAAATTCACACTTGCCAAAAGGAAAAGAAAGATAGGTGTGGTGCCACTAGTCTGAAGATTTTTATTGCAATTGAGATTTCAATGCAGCGAAAATTAGATTCTACCCTAAATGAATATTATTGATTTTATATTCTCTTCTAACAAATATAAACATACTAAATACAAGCTACACTACTTTGAAAAATGTAGTTCCTAATGGTATCATGAACATTATATTTGAAAAGAATATTTTTATAAAACTAATAGTAACCATTTCGAGTACTGTTGTATCGGTTTCTTAAAAGTTTTGAAACTTTTTTACAGACCTACCTTTCACAGCTGGGTAGAATAACAATAACAACCACCACCACCAATTATTTAGGTCCTGTAAAATATGTTAACAATCTTTTTTTTTTTTTTAAAGCACGTGTAAAAGACCATCACCACCACCACACTAGTGAAAATAATTACTCTGGTATGGGAACTACAGATTATATAAACTCATTTCCTTTTTCAGATGTTGCAGTAGAGCTTTTAAATACACAATCCCTAATCTCCAAAACAGTCCAAAAGGAGTTATCTCCCTATTCTAAACACAAGAAAACTCAGTACAATTACAAAATTTGTGTCCAAGTCCAGGTAGGTAGTAAGTAGAAGATTAAAAAACCTAAAATCCATGTCTATCTAGCTCCAAAACCTGTTTTTTTCTATTTTAACATTTTATGAAATTCTTAAGTGCATTGGTTCTCTAATAAAATTTACTTTCTGCTATGAAACAAAAACATATTGCAATAATTTTTAAGGAAAATATACCATTACTTAATAGAAAGCCAATTATTAAATACAATTCAAGTCCTGTAATTTAACAGGGAATGATTAAGTATCTAGATTTCAAAACACTGAATGTCAAGCAGTGTCTAATCATAATGCCTAGGAATCTTTTTTCCTACCAGCTATCTTGCTGGTAGAAATAGATGGCCATTCTATGCAACTCACCATTTCCTTTTTCTCTGCCTTAAAAAGAAAGTTTATGAAAATGATATGAAATTCTACAAGTATATTTTAGTTACAATGATCAGACATTGAAAAGCATGCTAGATGTTTCTCTGTAGTATTTTTAAAGATGTCTCGCCTTATAAAATGCTCGCAAATCATGCAATAGTTTGAGATATAATCCAATTACAGAACGACCGATGGACAAAAGGTAAAAATAATACATACTTTGTGAAAAGACAGAAAGATAGATGAACCAATAATAAAAGAGGCTGATGGTGGCACACAGGTTCCAAATGCCAAACAAAAATAAACAGTATTCTGACTCAACAAGAAACTAACAAATCACTGACAAGTTACCTTTTGCTGGGTTTTAGTTATTTATTTTGCTCCATAGAAAAACGGTAAGAATCATGCTTACAAAAGATAATTGTTAGTTTAATTCTAAAGTAAAGAGGACAGTTGCTTTTTACTTAAATTCAGCAATTTAAGATTTTTAAAATATTTGCTAGCCTCCAGTAAACGACAGTACGAAAGGACTCGAAGCAGTTCTAGCAGTGGTTTTTCATCTCGAGTTTCAAATGAATACAGTGATTCAAAATCATGTTTGTTTTCTAAGTTTAAAAGTAAATAGTTTAAGAACACAGGATTCATATAGAAATTGAGATAATATATGTAAGTGAAAATAACTTCTCTAGTATAAAATACATATTAAATATAATTCCCTAAAATAGTAAACCTAAAAATCATATTGAAGAAACTCACAAAATTCATAGGTTTTTGTCTAAAGCTTCCTCAAGCTGTATGATTCTTACCATTTTTGCCTTCAATTTTGAGGTAAGAAATATTATAAATACAGTAGACTTAATATTTAATTTGGGTAGGCACAGTAACCTTTTTTAACCTATCTTAGGGAACACTGACCCCTAAAGGTTCTAAATTTAAATAAGTTTCACAATATTCTAAATTTAAATGGCATCTGGACACCATTTTTCCCTATATTATTGTAGATACATACACTTATGGCAGATATGTTTGTTTATAAATATATAAGCTATTTTCAGTCGACTGTTGAGCACTATAAACAACTGAACCACATTTCTGCCAATTTAATAAAAACCACCAAAATTTAATAAGAAATATCCAGAAAATTATTATACTATTCCAAAAAATTACAACAGACTTCCAACCCTCGTGCTTTTTTCTTACATAGTTAAGTAAATAATAAGTAAATGTTTAAAAGAGCTGGGCAACCAATCACATAACAACTCACTCTGGGGGGCTAACTTTACATGCATCCTTTGATTATAACATTTCATTTTTTTTCTGAAAAAGCAGAAACAACAACAAAAAAAGAACCCTGACAAACAAAGTTTTCACAAAAGGGAAAACATCATTTACTTCTTAAGAAACTAGAAGATATTACCAATGCTTACTTGGCACACATGTTGATTCACCTCCCAACAACACAACTTTAAATTTCAGCCATTTAGAGTAAAAACAACTCTTCAAGAAATCTGGACAAGTTTTGTAGATGCCTTCATCCATCCTACCTACCAACCACAGCTTTACATTTTCTAAACTGTCAATAATGACAAAAAACAAAAAAAGTAAATTGTTCTGTTGACATTATATACCTCATCAACTCAGACTTCAAATATCTCAGCAATGTTTCTACACTAAAGTTAGATAAAGAAGAGCCATTTTACAACCCTTATAATAAGATTTGTAAGACATGCCACAAAGGCATGTCTATGTAATATAAGTTTTTAGTGCTCTATTTCTTAAAAAAAAAAAAAGTAAATATGAAGTAAAATAATTGATTATCCAAGCAGGCTATGAACACTAGTATAAGACAGAGCTTTGAAGTAATCTGTGCTTTACAATAAATCCTGTGAACCCTGATGTCAAGGCAATGACCATGTGAGATTTTAAACGTATCAATTATCATAAAACTCAAAAGATATTACATCTACCTATTTAATTTTATTCCTTAATAATGTTTCATTAACAAGCCCTTTATATGAAGGAATGTCCTATTCCTACGTCTGATGTAAAAAAAAAAAAAAAAGCCTGAAAAATGCAAATTTTCTTAATGATGTTTCAGTCACGTCTATTGTGGTCTGTGCTTTCTGCAAACTATTTATGCATCTATGTCTTCAACCCTAAAGCCTTCTTTTCTGTAAGTGTCCAAGAGCTTCAGCAGCTCCCTTCCTTAACTTCTTTCCTGGTTATTCTACTTATGAGAAGTATTTCCTCCACAGCCTGTTGCTTTAGATATATTAAAAATAATTCCTTTGGTTCCATAGAGATCCTTTGTCTATAATTTGAACAACATGATTTCCACAGCAATGTGACCTCTGAATAGGGAACATAAATAACAGGGGCATCATTATTTACTTCCTCTTTTCTTATTATTGCACATAAATGGAATAAAAACTGCCTTGAGCTCTTGGAAAGAAGAATGTTTCTTGTTTATTTGCATAAATGAATAAAAACAGCTACAACAAATTAGTTCCCAGCTTCACACCAGTACAAACTTGAATAAAGAAAGCAGACTGCAATTGTCACAAAGCCCATTCACTAACAATATAAACTTTGAATTAAATGCCTCTACCTTATTCAGATATAACCTGCTATTACTTTGTACACAATTCAGTTACTTGGATTCTAAACTCCTAACAAGCAGCCTAGAATCACAAATTAGAAGAGAAAGCTTGCTAATGGCAACAAATTTATAATACGACAGAAATAAAAAACAAATGCAGAAAGCACAGCACCTTTCTATAATTCAAAAGAATGTAGAACTATTATTTAATAAAATGATAACAGAATAGTACCCCAAAATGGCCTTTAACCTTCTGAAAAAGGTAACTGTGTGGTTGATATATAGGGAAGAAGAACCCTAGTGGGGAAGGGAGAATCAAAAAAGGAAATGTGTGCAATGTTTTGGTAACAGTCTAATTTTTTAAACATAAAATTTAGAGGAAATAAAAACAATGTACATAGAGATTTAAGCCTTCAACTATATGCAACACTATATTCAGAATGGTTAGTTTCCTAGGGATTCCAGATTTGCAAAATTTTATCGTAAGAGACCTCAATTAAAAAAACTTAACATTTTGGCAGCCCCCGTGACGCAGTGGTTTAGCGCCGCCTGCAGCCCAGGGTGTGATCCTGGAGACCCGAGATCAAGTCCCACATCGGGCTCCCTGCATGGAGCCTGCTTCTCCCTCTGCCTGTGTCTCTGCCTCTCTCTTCGCTCTCTCTGAATGAATAAATAAATAAATCTTAAAAAAAAAACAAAAACACTTAACATTTTTTAAACCCCTCTCTTTATGGCTCCCTGATATCTTGCTCAACAGTGCCCTGCCTGCCTGCCCTATTTACCTGCCCTATTTACCTGTGTGTGTGTGTGTGTGTGTGTGTGTGTGTGTGTATGAGTGTGTTATCTATCCATCCATCTACCCATCCTCTTTCTTTTTTTCAGGCCATCTCTCGGTCTTGTTATCTTTTAGACTACGTTTCCATCTCTGGCTGTTCTCTCCCTTTGCCTATGCATTTTGTTCTGTCTCTCTCTGGTAGGGTCTCTTGCCGTCTCCCTCTGCATATCTGTCTGTGGCTCCACTTCAGGCCCCCTCTGGCTTCATCTCTCTGTGGGTGTCTCTTCCTGAGTGCATGTTTTGCTGTGCACCTGTCTCCACCTCTATCTCTGTATCCGAATGTATCGTGGTCTGTTTCTCTGTGTCATCTGTCTGTCTGTCTGTCTCTCTCTGTATATCTTCTATCTTCCTTCACTGTTTGTCTCTTTTCCTGGGTGTGTGTGTATATGTTTTCCCCTGTCTCGCTCCTTGTATGTCTCTGTCTCTTTCTCACCGGGTTTCTCTTCCTCTGGTATCTTCCTGTGTGTATCCACATGTGTGTGTCTTTCTCTGTGTGTGTGCTTCCACATGTGTGTCTGTGCCTCCCTCTTAGACTCTAGTATCTCCCTTCTATGTCTGTGTCTCTTTGTTTGTGCTTCTTTCTCTGCAATGTGGCTCTCCCTATGCACCTCTCTCTCAGTCATTCTCTCAATCTCCCCTCTCAATCACTTTGTTTATATGTTTCTTTCTCTTTCCCTGTGTATGTTTCTCTTTCTCTCTCAGTATCTCTTCCTCTGTGTCTTTCTTTGTGTCTCTTTTGCAGTATGTGGGTCTCTTTGTGTGTGCTTCCTTCTTTGTATGTGTGCATGTGTGCTTGTCTGCCTCCATCTAATATACTGCTTAGAACAAACACACTGCATTCAATGCCTTGAACTAGCACCACACCTGGGGTTTGGTATTAATACCTTAAAAGTCCTTACCTTTTGACCAGTCCTCCATTTGTACTTCTGTTCTTGTTTGCTCTGGCAATGTCTCTGGTTTTTACTCCAAGATTTGAAGCTAAAATAAAGCCAACTCTAGATAAATAAACTTAAAACAATATATCAGAACACACCTAAACCTTACCTTTGTTTAACAGAGAATTTACAGGATAAATGGTTTTCTAAAACATTTATAATGGGACTATTAACTGTATATTTCAACAGATCAAATTGAATCTTTTTTCTCAGAAAAAGGTTCTTTCTTTCACACTTATATTTTAGTAAATACAGCTCAGGTTAAGTTTCCAGATATTCTTGCTCCTTTGGTTAAAGAATCATTTAATTTATTTAAATCTTTTTGAACTCTAACAATTTAAGAAAAATAAAACTTATATCCTATGTCATAAACTTTATATCAAAAATTTCAAATTTATTGATTTGAATTTACAATGTGTATTTTCATATAAAATATTTTATACTTGTAGAAGTCAATAAAATACTATTTGAATTTTTTAAAAAGCAGAAAGGCTTATTAACTTATGGAATTATTGATATTTGTCTTGCATTTGTTTTCATAATAAACATGACAAAAGCTACACAAGGTTTGTTGTGGGGGTTTTTTTGGCATGCTTTTTAAGGAGAATAAAATTTGATTTACCTCACAGCTAGAACTCTGTGTTCTTTTAAAAAGTCCTCAAATAAGGCTGTAGTAAGCTTCTCCTTTTCCAATTTTCTCTAAATATGTTGATCTGGAGTTGGCAATCTTTTTCTAAGTTCCTCATTTACTTTTGGATTAGCTGAAAATATAGGAAGTTATTAATATCAAAGAAATATGTCCCAGTCAATGAAGCCATTTCCCTACATATTGCCCAAAAAGGTTAATAATAATTGCAGTCTTTTAATAAGAGATTCATATAGCAAGACATGTAGAAAATACAGTCTTTAATAACCTCTGGAGTATTTTAAAACATGTCTTACAGGCCTTAATGTGCTTAGTAATATACTATTTAAAACCATAATTTTATCCCTCTGCAATATACAGTCACTCTTCCTCATCATTTACCCAGCTAATGAATGCCAGCAATTAGTAAAATGTAATCCCATTGCACAATCATTTTAATGCTTTTAGCACTCAGAAAAGTAAACACCAAATTAATACTGCTCAAGCCATATCAGATCCTAGTTGGAAGCAAGCAATTATAGTTCAGCTCCTCAGGTGTAATTAAATGATTGAAATGATTTAGTTCCATAAATGCAAGTTAATTCATAAGCAAGCAACAAATATACTGGGAGTAATTACAAGAAACATTGACAGTCTAAGCAGGGCTAATGCTTTTATGAGGCTGATATAGTAAAATGCTGCCCTCTCCTGGGCATGTAAGTGAATATCTCAGAGCCAAATACAAAACAAAAACCACCTCTCCAAAACCTAAGTTTTAAAAAGCTACAAGAAAAATAATAACAACCAATATATCAATTTGATTTCATTCCTTATACAAAAAAATTAACATGTAGTTTATACTGTGATCATTTCTACACACCCTGGTTATTAATACTTTTTCTAGCCAAACTCTGAATAGGAGTCCCAAAACATACCAGGCAATTTCTATTATGTCTAATGAAACAAAATGATTTCATATGGAACACTGACAGACTGCAAATGAGACTTCTAGTACCGGTCTAGACTACTAGGCCAATGCCTATATCCTCTCATTGGTAAACCCTAAGTGGACCATTATAGATAATAACTAAACAAGCTTTGAATAAGTCTAAAATTTTCAAGAATAATAATCTCTGAAAAATATAAAATACTGTTATTATAGCTATGCATAATGGTCTAAAATTAATTTTTTAGTGAACTTTAATAATAAAAAACTAGTGTGCTGGTGTAATATCATTATAAGCACATTTGAAAACAAAGAGTAACAGGTGGTACGTAAAATAAAATGCATTCTGGTTTTACTTAACACCATTCCCAATTTTTTTACTTCTTCAGGCTAAAATTCAGAACAAAGTGACTTGTATACCACTCAGATGGTTCTTAACTAACTTCTCACGCTAAACTTTAAGGAGCTTATTTATTATACATTTAAGTTATGCTACAATCAATAAATGTATTAACACATATGTATTTGAATCACTAAATCCAATCAGAATCATCCCTTTGTCTATAAAATTGAATACAGTCTCAAATATTACCAACAGTACAACAAATGCTTAATTCTCCAATAAATGCAAATAATACCTGAAGAGGATAATGTTTAACATTACCAATATTTTTGTGGAGGGGGGAAAACATTATTGTTCTTCTGATACGCCTTTGAATGTGTTAAAATAACCATGTTTTAAGTCATATCTTACCTAAACTATAAAAATAAAATAAACCAAAATATTAAAAAGTCCTGCCACTAAGTTTAAAATGTACAGCACATTTGCTTTGCCCTTGATGTCACAGTCTTATTTTTCAATTCATATCTTGTACACTGTAAGTTAATTGCTTTTGGAAAGTACTTATTATTCATGTAAAAATTAATGTGCCAATGTGTTTAAATCCTCTTAAATGACCATTCATGCATCTTTCTTCTTTAAGTACCAATGAAATCTGTCAAAAGACATCAATGCAAAATGGTCTTAAAGAAAGTTCTAATAGAGATTTTTTTTCTGCTAACACAAGATTTTCATATTCACCAACTTTACTTAAATTCCATTAATTTTTTAAGCTACTTTTAATAAATTCACCAAGTAAAATTTTTAGGCCCCATAGTCTGTCATTTGTGTTCCAGCTGACATTATGAATATTAATAACAGTGTTATCCTGATTAAATAGGCTTCATATGAAATCCCTGTGAATCCTATAGCTCAGACATCTCATTTTTCCAACTCTTTATGAATTTGGATTCAGACATTAAACTGGAAAAATCTTAAAAAACAGATTTAATGGCACATTTGCATATTGTCAAGCAAAAATTAGATGTTCTAATGATTCAAATAATTACAACTTATATATCTATATATTGTAAAAGGAATAGAAGACTTCTGTAAACATGCAATATGTTTTATACTTATATTCATTTTAGGATAAAGATAAGACTAATAAAATACTAACTCCTTTCCTTAACTTAAAGATTTGGTATCAAGAACTTGTTTCAATTAAAAATTATATATTCATGTTAAAACTAGCTGGATGATTTTACAGCAGACATCTGATAGTCTCCTTAATCAAAATACTATCTATTATACCACAGTCAAAATATAATTGCTTTATTATTACTAATGTATACCAGGTAACAAAATAAAATCAATTTCCAACTAAAGTTTGTTTATAAGTTGTGCTAGAATAAATTACCTAGGTTAAAAAAGACAAAAAAAAAAAACTTTGATAGAACATACCACATCAGCATCTGTTAAATTAAGACCTTCTCCATCACAGATTCCTAACCTCATTCCTTCAAGTTGTTTTTAATCTTCAAAGGAAGTGGTCTTATTATGTAGAAAAAAAGGAAAAATAAATAATAATTAAGGAAACTGGATACCCTCTTCTCTCTCTAGCTACGTGAGAATCTGAATGTATCCACCAAAATTTCCTATCTTCACCCTATCAAAAAAATTAAGATGGAAAAAATTTAAACAGCTCTATGATCTCAAATGTGACTTGACTCTTTATTTACTCAGCAGTAAAACACCTCATGAAACAAAATTTGTTCTTTGACTAGTCTAAAATTTCTAATCTACCTAAAAATTATGTGATTCTCACATTTCTCCTTTAAAATTAAAACAATGCCTTTTTGATAGTAAAGCATTTTATTTAAAAACAGGGTTCATCCTTGTAACAATACCCAGGATTTGTAAAAACTTATTTTAAATAGGAAATGCCTTTCCTACCTTCTTCCACAAAAGCCTTATTATAAGCAAAGGTTTTTTGACTGACTTTGTTTTGGTTAATGGCATTTTTTTTCATAATACATCTTTAATCACAAATTTTATAAATTGAATCCAATGATGTCAAACTAGGAATCATTTGTAATATGGCTTCATATCCAACCATAACTAAGAACCTCCAAATTTTCTATTTCCTAGTTGAAAAAGTTGAGATAATTTCTGCATTGAAATGATTTAATTAAAAGGCAAAAGGAGAGCACTGTATTTCTGAGAGCCAGATATTTTATCACATAACTCATCCTACACAATATATGCATATGTTCCACTACTGGATTTTCATCTTATTAGACAAAAGTCTCCCAAACATTCACAGTTCCCAGCACATTCTCTTCCAAATGGAATTCCTTGCCCTCACTGTGCCTGTCACAGCCCATTCCTTACTCAGCTCTAGACAACCCAAGTTCTTCAGAGCCAGGGAGAGCAAGGAGAGGCTTAGGGAGAAAGGATAAGGAATAAGAGGTTCCACTCCATAGCTATTAAAATTTAAAATCCATACACTATTTGATCCCTCAGTTTTACTATTAAAAATATTTAGAAAAATATGTAAAATAAATTTTTATGTACAAAGACACTCATTGAGGCAGTATTTATTTGTTAGTAAGCTCTCGTTATACTGAATTTCTTTGTTTCTTGAATTTACCAAGCTTATTCTTGCCTCAGAGCTTTTATACTTACTAGTTTCTCTGCCTAGAATTCTCTTCTCCAACTCTCTACACTATTGTTCTCATTATTTAGTCTGGCTGGCTGTCGTCTTTCTTGCCTGCTTTTGCCTGGTCATTCTACCTAAAGTAAAAACTCTTTTCCCAATCATAGTTTCATGAAGGCAGTAATATAGATAATAAGTTGTTTAGGTTTTATTTCATTGTGTTTGATATATTTCAACCAACTACATATATTTAAGCTAATGCAAGCAGAGCCCTGGATTTTCTCCTTCATCTGCATTCTTAGAAGCTATTTGGCATACAGTGTGAGTACTCAGTATATATTTGATGGACAGACAGGTAGATGGATGGATGGATGGATCAGTGACTAGCAGAAAAACAGACCTAATATAAATGATCCTCAACAGAAAACTGGTAAAATAAAATGTGGTATAATCATAAAACAAACCTATATGGTTTGTATCATACAAATGCACGCATGTACTACGTGTGGAAGATTCTTTCAATAAGCATTTATTAAGCACTTGTATATTGTGTGTCAGATACTATCCTAGGAGATAGATATAAAATGATGAATAAGACAAATAAATTTCCTACCCAAAATACATCTTTAGCCAAAACAATGCAGGCACAAAACATAAATACAGCAAAAATAGAGAAAAATGTAAAATTATACTTACATATGCATACATGCTTGAATAGGTGTAACAAAGAATACACAGGCAATTATAACCAGTGAAGAAAGGACATAAGAGTTGAGGTGAGGAGACTGAGGAATGAGAGAAGGAAGTATTTTTAGTTCATTTTATATCTATCTGTATAATTTGATTTTTTAAACATGTACATGTATTATTTTTAACTTAATAGTTAAATATTAATTAATAACCTTTGAATTGAATAGGAAACTTTGAAACTATTTGTAACTATTATACCTGAGAGATCTAAAATGAATAAAAAGGACATAATCTTTGTGACTCCTTTGAAACTTGAAAAAATTATTACCTAATTAATCTTTTATAATTATACTTTATTATGGTTGTTTACTTGCTTGCTTGGTTTAAGTAGAGTAAAAAGTTAAAATTAAAACTACTAGATAATAGGAATTTTTTGGAAAAGCTTAAAATGAGCTTCCTAAGAGGTATGCAAATATTTCTTAAAACAACCACATTTCTTTGTTCAGTCAGGGACTATTTATAATAGTCTTAGTGTTCAGGATTTTAAGGTTCAGAAAGTTTATATTAAAAATAACTTTTTCTATATTATGACAATTGTAGGTTTGTCTCACATAGTTCCCCTGTGCTATATGCTTTAGTAATCGAGAAATTACTATCAAAAAGATAAATTAATCCTCATTATTGACAGTCATAGAAGGATATCAAATTAGGAAGAAATAACTATTTGGTTTAAAATAAATGACTCACATTTTTTAAAACTTGGAGGGCAAAACAATATACCACTTGGAACACTGAGACTGTTTTCAGTGCCAGTTACAAATGGCGCTTTGATAACAAAAATGGCACTGCATAGCCTATTGATAAATTTTTAAAAGGCAAAACTTTAAAACTAGTATTATTTTCAGAGTGCTAATCAGATATAGGATTTTCTAAAATATCCTGAAACGTTTTGCCCTAGGCCAAACTAAACTAAATCACTTTAATCTAGCACAGAACAGAATATAAAAACAAAGTCAGCTTATAGAATAGTTTCTCTAGGGAACAAACAGCCTGTTTTCATAAGATTCATGTGGGTGCCAAGTTCTGATGCAATTACCTACTCCTTCACACAAAGGCTTGCATTTCCACACAACCAATTGAAGTTCTTGGCATATCAAAGGTAAAAAAGTGTAAGAGCAAGTTAAATCAATCTACAATGACAACTGGTATGAGCAGCCACTTGAAATCAAATGAAATAACAACTATCAAAAAATGTCTTTCTAAAATAAAGTAAAAATAACCACATAAAGTCTTAATTATTTCATCAGGCATCATATGATTACTAACAGATTTTATCAAAAAGCTATTTAAGAATTTGTACTGAGACATTTACAAACAGACATATATATGAGAACAAATATATTCCAGTAACAACAGTTATACCTTGTGTTTTGAACAGTGAATAGCAATTCATACACTGTATAATTAATGTTTATGCCACCTGCTAAAATTACATTACCCAATCATTCTCAATGGACAGTGCTGCATGTAAACTATACATTTTGTTTTTTTTAAATTATGATGTTGAAGACAACTTCTAGGCTGCAAAGTACAATCACTAGGACAAAATCTTTAAACAGTACAATGAACATTAGGTGTACAGCTCTAATTTCTAGTCATGGCTATCAGTCACCTTTATCTGAAGAACTACAAAAGCTCATGTAATTTCTTTTTTTTTTTTTTTTTTTTTTTTTTTTATGATAGTCACACACACAGAGAGAGAGAGAGAGAGAGAGGCAGAGACACAGGCAGAGGGAGAAGCAGGCTCCATGTACCGGGAGCCTGATGTGGGGATTCAATCCCGGGTCTCCAGGATCGCGCCCTGGGCCAAAGGCAGGCGCCAAACCGCTGCGCCACCCAGGGATCCCTCATGTAATTTCTTAAGAGTTATTCTTACTGAATGTTTTCACTAATGAAAAGTATGTAACAAGAATATGGTCCTAAAATAGATATTCCATAGTTAATAATAAAATAATAAATATACAGTATGAAAAGAAAACTATAAGCCAACTGTGTATAGCAATTTCCTTCAAGAAACATTTTTATTCTTCTTGCATTTGAAATTATAATTTCAACTATAAATTATATGTAAGTATTGCACTATCTCTTTTCTTCATCACATTATAAAGAGTTTCTTAGGATCAGTACATGTTTACTAAAAATCTGTTTTAGAAAACACATTTTAAAAAAATCTCTAATGGCAAATCAATTGAATTTAAAATACTGCTTATAAAATTAATAGTAACACAACTGTACAGTGTTCTAAGTATTAAATAAATCAAGCAGTGTGATTTTAATTTTCTTAAAAGACATTTTTCAAGACACTGATGATCTTTCATTTTAAAATATAAGACTTTTACTGTCTTATATTTTGTAGTACTGATTACTACAAAATAGCTATCTAAACAATTTGGCATTTTGCACTACTAATTGTGTAAGAAAATCTTTTATAAACTGAAAAGAAAATGAAGAGAAATCAAAACTGCCATAAATATTCAAAGTATTACAAAACAGCAATCAAACATTATAAGACTCCTAGTGGAAGTATGTAACAAACTTAAGTGTATCATCCTGGGGTGGGAGTAGGGTTGAGTGGAGATTGGGGGAGGAAAAGGGGAATAGGATTCATAAGGCAGGCAGAATAAGATGAAACAAAAATAACTAACATGAACCATGAAAGACAACTGTTGAAGTTGTGTAGTGCGTACATATGAATTATTGTTTCTTGATTCTTGTATATTTATGATTTCCATGTTAAATAGTTTAAAACACATATTGTAAAATCAGAGAATATACAGCATTTTTTGCTTGTTAGCAAAAGCCATTAAATAATTTTTCACAGGATCAACAATGAGTGTTCCATTTTATACAAGAATGTCATCAAAACCCCGTCAATCTCATGCCTGATATATACACATCCAATGTATCATGTAAAAGGTACTGCACATCTTTCATAAATATATATATGTATATATACACACACATACACACTCCCAACACGGATTCTATATTGCATGCTGTCTAGAAAAAGCCTACAAATTTCATCTTAGCATGCAGCAACCATAAAGAAAATATTATCGGCTAAGGGATATGTACTTTATTTATTAAAATGCTTTGGAATTACTCCCTGACATTAAATTTAACAACTTCCTGAAGCTAAGACCTTATGTTACCAATGACCTAGTGCATATGGGAAACAGTGTAGGTACACTCTGTCACCTTTAGCAAACATTTTCCTCACCAAACTACTTAGAGGCCATCTGCTATACCCTGAAGCAACATCCTAGTTAGCTACTGCTACTGACTTGCAAAATAAGTAACCAGGTTTATCATTTGCTAGAGTCATAACTACGTAAATTTGAAATACTCTCCAATTTTACTTTACAAAATATTTACTTCTATTCCTGAGGATGTTTCCCATTTGTAAAAGAGTCATATTTCTTTTAAAGGCATAATAATTCTAACAAAGATGACCTACAGAGAGAACTCAGAAGCAGAAACAGTGATAAAGACTATAACACCAAAAAAAAAAAAAAAAAGACTATTAACACTATGTCTCAAAATTTCAACACTTGTCACCATTTAAGAGTGTTAAGTCTATATACCTGAACCAACAAATTTAGGTAAATTTTATACTTCATCACAAAATAAAATTATTTTACTAAATAATATCTCTTTATATCAGTGAAAGAAAGAAGTATATCTGTAATCTTTAAGGTGAAATGATAGTCACAAATCAGGTCCTACCCTCAGTTTTTTTTTTTTACCTTTTTATTTTGAGGAAATACAAACCCAAATTCATTCTGATTGAAATAACTGAGCATTTGCTGGAATGTCTCCTGATATCTACCATTTCAAACTTTAAAATATGAAAACAATTTTATTTTATTTTATTTTTTTGAGAGAGAGATGGAGAGTGGGGGGGGGGGGGTGGGTAGGGAGGTAGGGAGAGAGAGAGAGGCTGAAGCAGGCTCCATGCCCAATGTGGAGCCCAACTTGGGGCTTGATCTCACAACCCTGATATTATGACCTGAGCAGAAATCAAGAGTCATTCTTTACTGACTCAGCCACTGAGGTGCCCCCCCCGACAAAAATATTTTTAAATATATATTTTAAACCACAAATAAGCTCAAAAGGAAGAAAGGGTAAACATTCTCATGTCAAAATCAAACTATAACAGAGTGGGACTTGAAGCCAAGTAGTCTATGAAAATGTTGAGACCAAATTGGCTTAAAGGTTAAAGTTCAAATAAGCTGACATTCCCCTTTCTTAAATAGCAACCTGATAATCTCCAACCACCTGCTCAATGTCATAGCCATTCACAAGGCACCTGCCAAATTAGGTGAAAAAGTTAACTACCTAAGATCCTCAAAAGAGATTCAAATAAGTGATAAGAGAGTTTGGGATTAAATCAATAAAAAATATACAAAAAACTAAGCCACAAAATAAATACAATAGCAAAAAGCTGTGCAAGGGAGAAAGAAGGGAAAATAATAAAAATATAATAAATGTATTAGTTATGATTAGCATCTACATGACCATAATAATGTAAACACTGTATATCTTTCTAAATAATTATAATATAACTATATTAGAAGCTTGAGAAAACAGAGAGTGAAGGTGTGTGTACCAGGGGCAGAAGTATCAGAGAGACCTATCCCCTTATAGTAGTTACTTGGATTGGCTCTCCCAACTTTCACCCTTCGTTTCCATTCGGAAGAGGTAAACAGCTAAAAATTACATTCTATATAGTCTCTTTGCAGCTCATGGTCTGAACGTAAAAAAAGATTTTACCAAGTAGATGTACTCCAGCCAGACATGGAAGGAGAAAGTAAGATAGAGGTCATCGGTCTGCTTTCAGCATGTAAAGTCAGCCAGACATGAATATTTCCAGTGGCAGAGATTCTGAGGTCTAATGTCTAGTATGAACCTCCTGGTATGACAGACAGCTGTGGTGGTCGCAGCAGCAGCTCATTGACCTCTAGACTGCAACAATTATATCATGACCGTAAATCATGGTCTAGAGATAGTCTCTGACTTCTGTTCTAGTACTTGGAATAATTTTATAAGCTACAATTCCCTATAATAAAGGCCCTTTCTGTTTGGAATACCTAGGGTGTGTGTGTGTGTGTGTGTGTGCATGCGTGCGTGTGTTTCTGTCCTAGAACATGACTGATAAACATCTTCCCTACCTTTGACAGCTTCAGGAAGTCTTGGAATTGTGATAAGACTGGGGTAAGGGAATCAAGAAGTAGCAATATTAACATGTTATACAGAAATATGGAAGTATATTTCAAAAGAACTGGACAAAAGATTTTATAACAAATCTTATAGAAATTTGACTCCTAAGTAAAAGGCAAATACAATATTCTGGAGATGCATAGGGATGACAGTTGTATAACAATGTGAATGCACTTAATGACATTTAACTATACACTTAAAAATTGTTAAAATCTTTTTTTTTTAATTTTTATTTATTTATGATAGTCACACAGAGAGAGAGAGAAGCAGAGACATAGGCAGAGGGAGAAGCAGGCTCCATGCACCAGGAGCCCAACGTGGGATTCGATCCCGGGTCTCCAGGATCACGCCCCGGGCCAAAGGCAGGCGCTAAACCGCTGCGCCACCCAGGGATCCCTGTTAAAATCTTATGTACATTTTACTACAATATAAAAAACACTGGCATGTTTTAAGACACAAGAGTTTTATTGCTTCATGACATTGTATGATAAAAGTTTTTTTATGATAAAGTTTTATAACGGTGATGCACTGTAAACTAAGTATAAAAAGAGTATCAGTTTAATAAGAAAACAAATTTCAAAGAATAGTCAAGATTCTTTCCATTACTACTTTCTTTTTTAGCTGCCTGGATAAAATCATGCAAACAAATTACCCTGACTCAACCCATATAGCTTCACATATCTATACTACAGTCCTTTTCATAACCTATAGTTAAAAATTGCGAGTTGTAGTAAACATATAAATATTTTCAACAGTACACTTAGGATTGAACCAAACCATTTTTAATTTTCTTTACCTTTAAAATCAACTTTGAGATATAATTTGCATCACGTAAAACTGCATCCATTTTAAGTGTACATTTGGTGAGTTTTGACGACCATCTACAATGGTACAACAAAAAAAACACCATTAAAAAGTTGCCTAGGGATCCCTGGGTGGCTCAGCAGCCTGCCTTTGACCCAGAGCGCGATCCTCGAGTCCCAGGATCCAATCCCGAGTGGGGCTCCCTGCATGGAGCCTGCTTCTCCCTCTGCCTGTGTCTCTGCCTCTCTCTCTCTCTCTCTCCCTCTCTCTCTCATGAATAAATAAAACCTTTTAAAAAATTTTTTAAAAATTAAAAAAATAAAAAGTTGCCTCATGCCCCTTTGCAATAAGTCTACCCTACTCTTCAATCCTAGGCAATCACTAATCTGTGTTTCTTTACTATATAAATTAGATGCTACTTCCAGAGTTTTGTATAAATGGGCTCATACAACATATACTTGAGGAGTTCAGCTCCTGGCCAAAAACCAATCTGTGATTTTGTAAACCTAACTACAGGCAATTACAAAGCCTTCATCTGGCAGGCCTCACAGGGAGAAGCTGCTCTCCCCACACTAGACTGCACAACCAATGTTTGCAGTCTCTAAAGGGAGTTGCAGTTAAGAACTCAAGCCCCCCAGGTTGGCCATGCTCTGAAGCACACCTGCATTTCTGGCCACTCAGAGATGTCTTTATCTGGACCCATCCTCAGGAGACCTCCATAAAGGGCTGGGAAGATAAGGTACTTTTCTCCACTTTGGCTCAGTGAACAGTACTTTTCCACTCCTAAGTCCTTTACTCTCTCCCTCCTCCCTGTGCTCCACCTCTACCCTCTGAACCTCCTATTGGCCAACTTGGGCCCATAAAATTACAGGAGTTTTTCATTTGGGGTTCCCTAGGCAGTGAGATGATACCTATGTCTGTGCTCATCCACCTGACCCTAAAATGGGTGCACCATTTCATGGTAAAAAATGGAACAGTGGGGAGGTTAGTGCTTTCTCCATTTAGTCTCTTGCTTATACTATCATACAAAGTGATGAAAGGCTTGACAGTTAATTTCATTTCAGTTAATTTATTTATGATTTTTATTTATTTATTCATGAGAGACACAGATAAGAGTCAGAGACATAGGGAGAGAGAAAAGCAGGCTCCCTGCAGTGAGCCTGATGTGGGACTCGATCCCAGGACCCTGGGATCATGACTTGAGTCAAAGGCAGACAGTCAACCACTGAGCCACTCAGGTGTCCCAGCTTATTGTTTTAAACTGCAACTCTGACACCTAGTCAATCAGCTTTCTCCAGCTCATCTGAGCTCCTGACAATATTCTTCTGTATCTGAATGCTTTCTTTCATTTCGCATAAACTTTTGAAATTCATTGATGTTGTATAAAAGAGTAGTTCCTTCCTATTGCTCAGTAATACTCTATTGTATTGTGTGAACATACTGCAATTTGTTTATCCATTCAACTATTAACAATATTTGGGTTGTTTCTAATTGTTGACTGCTATGAATAAAACAGTAACAAATATGCTGGTACAAGCCTTTTTGTTTTTGTTTGTTTGTTTGTTTGTTTGTTTTTTTATAAGCCTTTTTGTAGACATAGGTTTTCAATTCTCTCAGTTCCAGAGTGGAACTGATGGATCATACTAACTTTAAGATATAGCCAAACTGTTTCCTAAAGTGGTTATACTATTTTATACATCTACCAGCCATGTATGAGAGTTCCAGATGTTCCATGGTCTAACACTTGGTATGGACAGTTTTTTTATAAATGTAAACATGCAAACTTATATATATACACATATGTATATTTTACTATTCATTGTAGCTGATACAGTACAAAATGGAAAAGACAAAAAAAAAGAATCTATTTTGCTTAATCAGGGTTTAAGATATAATTGACATATAAAATTAGTTACAGGTGTACAACATGATTCAATATTTGTATATATCATTACAAATGATCACAATGTCTAGTTAACATCTATCAACAAACAGAGTTAAACTTTTTTTGTTGTGATAAAAATTTTAAGATCTAGGGATCCCTGGGTGGCTCAGCAGTTAAGCACCTGCCCAAGGTGTGATCCTGGAGACCTGGATCGAGTCCCACATCAGGCTCCCTGCATGGAGCCTGCTTCTCCCTCTGCCTGTGTCTCTGCCTCTCTCTCTCTCTCTCTCTCTCTCTCTGTGTCTCTCATGAATAAATAAATTCTTAAAAAAAATTCTAAGATCTACTCTTTGTTACTTTCAAATATACAATACAGTATTACTAACTATAATCATGCTGTACATTATACCCCTTATTACAATCTTAATTTAGTCATTTTCTTGATTTTAATTTGCATATTGTTTAATGATGACATGCATCATTTCAAAGTGTATTGGTCCTTCATACATCTTTTTGTGTGACATGTTTGTTTAATGTTTTTAGCCATTTTTTTATTGAGTTGCTTGTCCTATTACTAGGTGGTAAGAATTATTAATATATTCTGAAAACAAGTTCTTTGCCAGATATATGTATTGTAAATATTTTCTTTCAGTCTATAGCTTATCTGTTCATTTTAGTTGATGGTGTCATTTGGGGAAATATTTTTATCCTAATAAAGTCCAATTTATCACCTGCTTTTTTCTTTTGAGTTTAACATTCTTATGTTCTAAGAAATATTTACCAACTCTATGGTCACGACTCTTTTCTTTTATGTTTTCTCCTACAAGTTTTATGGTTTTAGGCTTTATATTTAGATCAATAATTGATTTCATATTTCGTATATAGTCATAAGACAAAGATCAGAGTTCACTTTTTTCCTGTTACTCTAGCACCATTTAAAAAGACTGTCTCAAAAAAAAAATAAAAAATAAATAAAAATAAAAAGACGGTCTCTTGTTCTTTGAGAGAAAAGACATATACGTTGGCACTTACATGAAAATCAGTTGACTATATATGTCTATATTTAGGCTCTTTTTGTATTTCATGTCTATCTTTTCACTAATAACAAACTGCCTTCTTTACATGAGATTTCCAGTGTAAGTCTTGAGATTAGGTGGTGTAAGTCTTACAACTTTGTTATTCTTTTAAAGTATTACTTGGCTAGGTCCTGAGCATTTTCATATACATATTGGGGTTGGCTTGTAAATTTCTTTTTCATTTTTAAAAATATTTATTTATTTTGAGAGTGAGAGAAAGAGAGTGAGCGCATGAGCAAGCACGAATAGGGGAGGGGCAGAGGGAGAAGCAGACTCTCCACTGAGCAAGAAGCCTGAGGAAGTCTCCATCCCAGGTCCCTACGATCATGACCTAAGCTGAAGGCAGATGCTTAAATGACTGAACCACTGAGGCACCACTGTAAATTTCTTTTTAAAGAGCATGCTGGAGTTTTTGATGGAGATAAGTGAAGTAAGAAGGAATGAAAAGTTTAACCATCTAATCCATGAACATGGCACACCTCTTGTCTTCTTTAATTTCTATCAGCAATGTTTTACAGTTTTCCATGTAAAGGTCTTCCACATATTTCACAAAGTTAACCCCCAGGATTTAATGCTTTATGATGCTACTGTAAATGTAAATGTAATTATTTTATTTCACTTTTTCAATGTCATTTTCTATATATAGAAATACAATTGATTTTTGTATTGGACTTTGAATCTTACAACCTCCACTAAATTCTCTTATAAGGTCTACTCATTTTATTATAGAGGCTTTAGGATTTGCTACATATATGGTTATGTTATTTGCTAATAAAGACATTATTTCTTTCTTCCCAGTACATATGCTTTTATTTCTATAAGGCCAAGTAATTAAGACAGTGTGATACTGGTATAAGGATAATAAAGAGTACAGAAATAGACTCTTACCATACACCTGCACTTACGCACACACCTGACTTACAGCAAATAGTCCACAGTAGTGAAGAAAAGCTAATCTTTTCAAAAAATGATGCAGGATCAGGTGGATATCCAAGCAGAAAAAATTACCCTCAATCCCGACTTCATAATATGCCAAAAAATTAATCTGAGCTGATCACAGATCTAAAAGTAGATTTTTTTTTAAGATTTATTTTAGAGAGAGAGAAAGAGAGAGAGCACATCAAAGAGTGAGAGAGTGTGTGTGGACACAGGGACAGAAGGAGAGAGAGAATGTCAAGCCGACTCCCTGCTGAGGGCAGAGCCTGAGGCAGGGCTCCATCTCAAGATCCTGAAATCATGACCTGAGCCAAGTCAAGAGTCAGCTTAACCAACAGAGCCACCCAGGCACCCCTCAAAGTAGAATGTAAAGCAATCAATTTTCTAAAAGAAAACAAAGAAGAATATCTAAATGATCTTGGGATGAGCAAAGATTTCTTAAAAAGTATACATAAAACACCAATTATAAATAATTGACAAATTGGACCAATAAAATTAAGATTTTTCCCTTCATCAAAAGATGTCATTATGAGAATGAAAGGCAAACAAAACACTAGAAAAAATTTGCAACGTATTTAATGGTAACAGACTCATATTCAAAAAAATATTTTTAAAACCTCCTACAAATCTATACAGTAAAGACAATGCTTTTGTTGTTGTTGTTAATGGAAAAATAAACAGAACATCCATTTGACAAAAGAGTTAAAAAAAAAAAAGGTTTATAGGCATGTAAGGGTTCCCAGAATTACTGGTCATCAGAGGAGTATAAATTAAAGCCAAATTAGATATCAGACATCCCACATACATCAGTGTGGCCATAAACTAAAAGCTCTAAAAAGGCAAATTGGAGGAGATGTGAAACAACAGGAATTCTTTTGCATTCTACTCATGTGACATAAAATTTGACTAATAAAACCTAACTAAAACTCAAAGCCAGGCCGAATCTGTGAAATTTTTGGAAATAACGTGCTAGAAACACAAAGGACATCCTTAATCTTTGAAAAATATTTTAGTCTTCCTTATTACCTCTCCCTAGATAGACACCCCAGACTAGTGGGATTATCTGGGTTTTGGCAAAACCATATCTTCCATTTAAAGATACTTCTAAGCCTATTAATAAAGTCAGGAAAAAGAAATCTGAATATGAGTAAGGCCCTCAGCCAAAATAATCAATAGAAGATTTACAAAGGATTGTCTCCCAGGCAGTGCCTTTAGGTCCTAGAGTCTAGAACATTATGATCTCAGTGCTCAAACTATTTTAGGAGTATCTTTAATGCTGACACATGAAGAAAGATAGGAGCCTTGGACAGAAACTGATTATTCACCTTAAAAACTCTCAGGAGATCACTAGAGATTGAAAGCTTCCTGATGCAAATGTTAAATGTAGACTTTTTAAAAGACTACTGCCATTTTGTTATTGGGTATTGGTAAAAAGTACACTTATCATCAAAGGTCATCAAATAATCCCAAGGTAAGACATACTCATCATGTCCTAGATGCTGTAAAGAATCATTCAAATAAGAGAAGGCTGCTCAAGAGAGCTTACTGATAACAGAAATGTCATATGGAAGAGTGTACTACTCTGGGGGTAAGTTCAGGAGGAGTTCACTGTCTTCACATACAGGACATTTTTTAAGCACTGACATAAATGTTCTCCCAGGATCTCCCAGTTTGGATTGCTGTACACAATGTGAACCCTATGATTCTCAGCCAAAGCAAAATATACCACTTGTTTCAACAATGCAAGTTCCCTGTGAAAGCCATTTTTCTCTATCCAACTTCAAGATCAGAGATGCCATGTTTTTAGGCTGAAATGTGGTATAGTGGGAGTATTTATTTATTAAAAAGATTTTTTTTTACTTATTTGAGAGAGAGAGAGTGTGCAAGAGTGGGGGTAGGGGCAGAGGGAGAAGCAGACCCCTGCTGAGCAGGGAGCCTATAGGACTCTGGGATCATGACCTGAGTCTCAGACATTTAACTGACTGAGCCACCCAGGTGCCCTAGTGGGAGTATTTAAACAGCAAAAAAAAAAAAAAACAAAACAAAACAAAACAAAAACAAAAACAACAGAAGCAACAAAGGTTTTTTAGTTTTGTTTTTTTTGCCAGTCAATCCCTTACTGTTACTAGCATACCACTGCCTACTTCAGAGTTGCAATGTTTTTCAAAATCAGCCATATGAGGCCTGCAGATAGTAAAACCATAGTAGAAGGTAGAAAAGAAAAATCTATAAAATGGGTCTCTGAGTTAAGATCTGGATATTCACAGAATCTTGGGTCATTCTAGTACAGTATGGCAAAAGACCCTGGATTATTGGGCAATAAAAACACTCCCTTACAGAGTCTCCAGGTACCTCTATGAAACTTTACCAAAAGAGTACAGTGCTAGCTTAGAGGGGGGTTGGGATGCTGAGGCAAATGCCCCAGACCTCTAGTACTAGCCAATTCATAGAATGAGGGATCACTGGATCACACAAGTAATACAAAGATAGTACAAATGATATTATTTGCCTTGCACTGCATAAAACTGTATTAAAAATCAGTAGGAGGAATGACAGCAATACGGCAGATGAGAAAGCTCCAAGCTCTTATTACCCAAAAGAAACATCAAAAAGATCCAGCAGGAACTGTCTGAACCAATTTTGTTGAACTTTGGAAAACAGTCAAAAGTTATCAGCAACCAACCAAACACCCAATCAAGAAAAAGCCATCTTCAAAATGGTAGGAGAGTTTTGAGGCATTTTCTCCTTACTATTCCCCCATTCATTCTCACTGCCCAATGGAGGTCTTCTTCTTAAAGCAGTAGCAGCTTGGTTCCCAGCTTCCTTCTTCTACTAGAGGACAGCAGAGAAGATACGCAAATTATTGTACATAATCTGTAGTAATCTCCCTGGGGGATACCTAAAAGACTGATGCAAGGCAGCTGCCTGTGTATCACCTCACCTGGAACTCAGCTAGGTAATGGAGCAAACAGTATTTATAAGAGCTACAAGGTAACTACGGACCCACTGACACTGAGAATGGGAGACATACAAGAGATGGTCTAAAGCCTGGAAGAGAAGTTGAGGTAAGACTCAAAAATTAAGACAGGCAAAGCAACTAAGTATATAAGGGAATTTAGAAAGCTACCTACAGGGGTACTTGGGTGGCTCAGTGGTTGAGCATCTGCCTTCGGCTCAGGGCATGATGCCAGGGTCCTGGGATGGAGTCCCACATCAGGCTCTCCACAGGAAGCCTGCTTCTCCTTCTGTCTATGTCTCTGCCTCTTTCTGTGTCTCTCATGAATAAATAAATAAAATCTTAAAGAGAAAGAAAGAAGAAAAAAAGAAACAAACTGACAACAGGGACCCAAACATTGATACCTGTAAGTGAATGTTCATAACACTATTCACATAGCCAAAAAGTGGAAACAAACCAAGTGTCATCTGAATGGCAAACAAAATGTGTTACATATACATGGAATGGAGTATTATTCAACCTTAAAAAGAAGGAAATTCTGACACATGCTACAACATGAAGGAACCTGAGGACATTATGCTAAGTAAGATACATCAGACACAAAAGGACAAATACTGTATAATTCCACCTATATGAGGTACCTGCAACAGGCAAATTCAGAGACAGAAAGAATAGAGCTTACCAGGGGTTGGGGAAGAAGACAATGGGGAGCTGTTATTTAATGGATACAGAGTTTCTATTTGGGATAATGATATATTCTGGAAATGGGGAGTAGTATCAGTTACATAGCACTGTAAATGTACTAAATACCACTGAACTGTCCACTTAAAAATGACCAAAATGCTAAATTATATGTTATATATATTTTACCACATACATAAACACACCCCCATAGAATGAATGGATGTTATCTGTGATTAAGGAATAGTCCTCTAAATATAAAATATACACACACAGAGTCAACATTAATGGCCTGAAAATGGTCTTAGACCTACTGTTCCCAGATTAGGGGCCAAGGTATCCAAACACTATAACAAAAACTGAGGAGTTCCATGCATATTTTAAATTTTCAAAGGAAATGGCAACATCTGTTGAATATCCTGTGAACTACTAGTTCAAGGAGGTTCATTGTTAGAACATTAGATCTCACTACATTCTTTGCAATGATTTTGTATCTTTGTATTGCTGGGTCAAAAGCAAATACCATGCAAAAATCACTGTGGAGGAACAGAAAGAACAGCTTAGAAGCACCATGAAAATATTTCTAAGACATCAGAAACCTCAAAAAAAAAAAAAAGTTAAGGGAACTTCTGCTTTAAGAATTCAGCAAATAGAGATGCCTAGGTGGCTCAGTGGTTGAATGTCTGCCTTAGGCTCAGGGTGTGATCCGGGGTCCCAGGATCAAGTCCTACATTGGGCTCCCCATGGGGAGCCTGCTTCTCCCTCTGCCTACGTCTCTGCCTCTGTGTGTGTGTGTCTCTCATGAATAAATAAAATCTTTAAAAACAAAAATAAAAACAACTTCAGCAAGTAGGGGTGTCTAGCTGGCTCAGTTGGGAGAGTACACACCTCTTGATCACACGGTCATGAGTACAAGCCCCACACGGGGTGTAGAGTCTATTTAAAAAAAAAAAAAAATCAGCAAGTTGACCATATTAGACCTCTACCAGTTCTGTAGGGACCTAACAAATGAGTAGTGACTAGAGTTGACACCTATTGTATTCTAGGCTTTGCTTATACTTTAATGGAAGCAATCGCCAAGAATTCAATTAAAGGAACAGAGAATCACTTATCAGTTTGAACCACCTGGATAGGTTTCCTCTGATTTCTACCTATTTACAGAAATGGACAAGGAAATAAAATATCATCACCCTCAAAGTAATGATCTCATTAAAAACTGGAATGGGCAGTTAAAATACCTGTTACCTGGGACACCTGGGTGGCTCAGGCCTTTGGCTCAGGACGTGATTCTGGAGTTCCAGAGATCTAGTCCCACATCAGGCTCCCTGCAGTGAGTCTGCTTCTCCCTCTGCCTATGTCTCTGCCTCTCTCTATATCTCTTATAAATAAATAAGTAAAATCTTTAAAATAAATAAAATAAAATAAAATAAAATAAAATACAATAAAATAAAATAAAATAAAATAAAATAAAATAAAATAAAATATCTGTTACTTAAATGATGGGTGATAAGGGCATCAAGGACTCGCTAACTTGATCGGGGCACTATATTCTAAAATTAAATATGAGAGGAAGTAAGAGGGAAATCCACTGGATAAGTTTCTAGGAACCAGATGGTAGTGAGGGGGTGGACGTGATGCACTTCACAATTTTATTCTTCCCACTTCACAAATTTTTCTCAGATATGCCAACAAAAGGACAGCAGTCCCAGCAGGGAGGTACTGCTGCACAAGACAAGTTATCCATAACACAAAATTCGTACCTATTTCCAAAGGAAACTTTGGAGTGGCTCATGATTTCATCCACAAAGCTAAATTAATATTAACTAAAAGTACTACTTAATCACCAAAAAGAGACAGTCCTGTAATTCTTGATTCATCAAATTATATAAAATTCTCCTGGTTAAAAACAAAAGCAAAGGTCTCAGCAAGGCTGTTTTAACTGTTTGCCATATGAACAGGCAAGCGTGGCCAAATCAGAGCATTCCACTGGGGGAAGGAAAAGTACAGGTTAAAATAGTAATAATTGGAAACAGAAATAAACAATAGCCAATAGTAAGAGAGTGGAGAAATGGGCTATGACACAAGAAATGATGCTATTAATTCTTTTCCCACAAGAACTTCTTAGAGCAAGAAAATAAGAATGAATATAGCTGGAAGAAAGCTACTGACCCATAAACCGTAGCATATGAAAACTGAGCAAATGCTGACTTACGACAACAGCCTGAGAGATAGATGTAGAGAGAAGATATCAAGGAAAATTTTCTTAATGACTCATCTAAAAGGTGGTAAATTAGAATTGTCATTTGAGTCACATTTGTGTTGGTTATGTTTATTATGATGGTTCCTTTGTAGTGCTTAACAATGGTTCTACCTTTGATTCAGGGGGGATGACTGTAGCAGGTAGCAGTCAGTATACTGTATTGCCACCCATCAAGGTCACTCCTTCCTGACAAAGTTACTGGGGTAGGAGGGCAAAATTACTGCTGCAGCTTATTCGCTGTGTAAAAAGTCTTCTGCTTTGGTCTTTTGATTATAAAAGGCATGAATGGAAATGGAACAGCATTCATGGGCTAAGAACAGTCTCTAAAAGACTGAATGATACAATATGGTGGCTACACATCATGAATAGATTCACCCCCAGAATTCAAAAAAGGGCTGCTGTAGTAAATCTGTGGCTTACACAGACTGAACTTAATCTGAAATATACCTAATTGACTATTCTTGGGGCACAAAACACTTGGGCGTGTACATTATATTTAAATTACACTCAGGCCACAAATACTCAATGCCAACAGGATTTGTGGTAACTCTGTCAACACTAGCCCCAACAGTCAAGAAGCAACTGAAGAGGCCCTACTAGGAATGGATTCAGATTACTGAACCAAACCCAATGGTGTTCCAAGAAGCAGTTCATCAGGATGAAATACTTGTCACCAAATAGGAACACTAGAGGGTGCTCTCTTCTAGAAGACTGGTCAAGACTGGCAGTCAGGAAAGGTAACTACGCAAGAGTGAACCCAATGCCTCACTAAGCTAGTAAAACAGTATACACCTCCATTACACTGAAGAAGACATACCTATACTCAGAAAGGACTAGTGAATATTTTAATAATGGGATCTGTAGTTTTAAACTGGCCATAGACTTTAATCTTTCTGCCAGGATGGCATGATGTAACATTGGGATTATAGATTCATAAGAAGAATTAAATGAAAATCAAACTTACTTGATCTCCAGGATAAAAAATATTAGGGCAGCTAAAGGAAATATTCTAAAAGAAAAGATAAAAATTAGACTGAAATGCTAGACATTATCTAAAGGTCACTCTATAAAGTAAATGGCTAAATGAAGTTTGATATATCCATATCCATGTGGTATAATTAACAGCAGAACCATGACCAATATTTTCTGAGTGCCTATTACATACTAAGTAACGTACTAATATAAAACATATTTTATAAACTATTCACTAAATGAGGTAAATCAATACAGAATGACATAAAAAGATATCCTATAATTTACTAAAAAAAATGAAAGAAGTATCAGGAAAATATGTATAGCATAACTGCATATACATTTAAAAAAATGAAAACTGCATGTATTTTGACATCTGGATGTGTGTTTATATAAATGGATACATGGAAATGAGGCTGGTAAAATATCCAGCTACTTTTAACAGTAGTTAACACAAAAGAGACAAAGGAGATTGAGGGTAGGATAAAATGGAAAACATTTAATATCTACCAAATCTGGGTAAGCTCAATAAGATTATTCTGTTGCTTTTTTTTTTTTCTGGATACTTGATGCATTTCATAACATAAGCAAGATGGTATTAACAGAGATACACGACTGTAAATGTATAATAAGAAATGTTAGTTATTAATTGCAAAAAATAAAGGCTTCTTAGCTGCTTGAGGTTCCATGGAAAACAAAAATGCTGATACCTTCATCTCCATTTCCTACCCCACATGAAATCTCAGAGGCCCAGCCTGCAGGAGATGGAATTAAGAGCAATATTGCCAAAGAAAATAGAAGTTTAAAAAGTTACACACTATAACTAGTATTGTAATTACATGTTAGAGAGATAGGCTACTGGGTTCCTGGTTGCTTAGCAATATTTAATGAAAATATTAGAGAATTCATAACTGATAGTTGCTAGATCTGACAGGCTATCTGTTACCATGCACAAGAACTTCTGATAGTGTTCTGATAGTGAGTTTTTCATTATTTTAAACATGCTAAATTCCTTCTAATTCATTATGACAATGATCCAGCTTATACCATTTTCATATTAAGAAAAATAAAATAAAATACTGCTAATTCTCTGTGTAGTAAATGGATTTCATTGATAATTCCTTAATAACTTGCTCTTTTTTTTTTTAAAGATTTATTTATTTATTTGAGAGAGAGAGAGTGTGTCTGCACACACAAGAGCACATGAGAGAGAGCACAAGCTGGGGGTCAGGGGCAGAGGAAGAGGAAGAGGGAGAAGCAGATTCCCAGGACCCTGGGATCGTGACCTGAGCTGAAGGCAGACGCTTAACCACCCAGCGCCCCAATAACTTGCCCTTTTACAAAAAAATGTATTACTGGGTTTCTTTCTAAATTACCATAATATTTTCAGAATCATTTCATAAGAAACTGACAGACCATAAAGAGAAACAAAGAACAAAAATTTAAGCCAAAGTATTAATAGTCAGTGGTAAAGTGAAATCTATTAAGAGTTCTATCATATTTTACAATGTATGTGTATATAAAAACATCACATTGCACACCTTAAATAACATTCACATGTACAACCTAAATATATACAATATTTATGAGTCAACCATATATCAGTAAAGCTGCTGCAAATGTAATTTACAACACAGTAAAGCAAAGCTGGAAAAAGAGAGTTCTCACATAAAAAGTTAATTTGAGTTGATCCCAATAATATAACAAACGAGGTCTTTGGACTAACCTTGAATACAACAACAAAATACCTGATAAAACGTAAATAAAAAGAAGAACCTATGATCCGAAAAGAAATTTTTAGGCTCATAAATAGCTAAAGCAAGAATTCAGAGGGGAAACTACAGTAAATGCTATGGTACATAACCCAAGTCTTTTTCAGTATCACAGCTATATTCCCTCAATGTGGTTAAGAGTACGGCTGCCAAAGGCTCTCAGCTACGTCCCTTACTGGGACCAGCCCTCAGACAAAAAGAGCCACCTCACCCAGAATCATGCCTCCTCCCTCAGAGTGGCCTGCATGCAGTGTGGGGGTCCATTTGGGTGTATAAAATCCAACTCCCTTCCTCAAGATGAGACATTTCTAAAGGACAAAAAGATTGACTGAAATCTTTCTGCTACTGACTACAGTTCAACTTCTCCTGCTTACTCCTGCTTCTCTCCATCCTCATGTTGTTTGTGAGAGAATTCCTCCAGCATTCCTCCTACACATCAACCTCAAAAAGTCTCAAAGTTTCATAGGGAATCTAACGTATGAAACAAGCTAAGCACAGAATCTGCTTTAGTCTATGGATGTTAGCCAAACATAAGTAACTGAGCTACTGATTTTCCTGTCCTTTTGAGGACCTATAAAAGATAAATCCCAGAATGTAACCCAAGGCAGAAGATACTAGGAACATTGCTTCCATTGAGCTGTGAACCCAAGTGTTACAAAGGTACCAAAAAATGCAAAGATATCAAAGAAATAAACTTACCCCATCACTCCCACTTAGAAGACTACAGGGAAATCCTCCGTGGTATTGATCAGAGCAGGAAAAAGGATCCTTAAGAAATTTTCACCACAAGCCAGGCCTTTCAAAGGTCTGCAACTCAAATTCACATCAGCTAGATGGTCCAAAAAATGTCAAATACTGGACTTAGTTTCAAATAGAGCCAGAATAGTAGGTTCTTTGGCACCTGGAATAAGTAAAAGCAAATCTTCTCTTCAGAAAGGTATCTTCATTCCAGGAATTCGAGTCCCACACACACCACAGAAATCTTTTAAAATATACTAAGTAGCACACAGTCAAAAATACCCGAATACACAAATAAGTAACGAACTAAAATGAAAAAAACACCATTTAAAAAAAAGGACTGCACAAACCACAAGTACTTTGGTCTTTGAGGTTGTTATCAGTCACAAATCACAAAACCATCCATATTATACTTTAAAAAATAAGAACAGGTTTGAAATATATGCAGAGAACAGGGAGCAATACAAAGTGAACTGTGAATTAACATATATGAATGGGAATAAATGAAGATTCTATAAATAAAACATAACAAATGAATGTATAATT
The DNA here is from genome assembly GCF_011100685.1 of Canis lupus familiaris. Lineage (NCBI taxonomy): Eukaryota > Metazoa > Chordata > Mammalia > Carnivora > Canidae > Canis > Canis lupus. Next base: position 15,917,618 of record NC_049229.1, on the reverse strand, counting down.
TAATGTGAGGTAACTTCCAGTTATGCCAACAGAGTGAAGTGGTTAAATGAACCTTCTTCCAGGTAATAATTATGAAATCTAGGCAAAATTAAGTTAATGGAAAGCATCCCAGCAGAGAAAAAAGACAAGAGAGGCATCTGGGTGACTCAGACAGTTGAGCATCTGACTCTTGATTTCGGCTCAGATCATGATCTCAGGGTCCTGGGATTGAGCCCTGCAACAGGCATCTAATTTTTCTTGAAAAACTGGAACTTCAAGAAGAAAATTCCCCAAACCCCACAACTCCATCAACAGAACACTGATCACAGCTGGCTCGAGATGGCAGAGAACAGAGTCAGAACCAGAAGATTAGGTGGAAATACTAGGGTAAGACTCTGAAGTAAGAGAATCAAAGAGTCAGTAAAATCCAAAATCTGAGTATAAACACTACCAAATCTTTGGTGGACCACAAAACTGGGCATGCTCAGGGGACAAACAAGCAAAAAACAACATACCAGAAGCAGTCTACCCTTGAAAGACAGAGCTGAAATGGCTGAGATTTATGAATCTGCTGCTTTATTAATTGAATGTGTTCCCCAAACAACAGAAGTAAGGGCAGCAAAGAACTGAGGCCTAAGGTATGAGAGGACAGAGTTCAACACATGGTAGAGGAGTGGAAATTAATGCAAAGATCCCTAGAAACAAAGAAGATACAAAATCTATAAGCTTCTAAATCTGATTATAAGTGCTACCCAAATCCTTGGCTGATCATCAAACTATACAGGCATACCAGAGAATGAGACTCAAAAAAGCAGCATATGAAAGATTAAAAACTAAGCAGAAAGCAGTTAATGCAAGGTTGGAAAGCCAAGGCTTATAATTTGTTTATACAACTTAACTGTCTCTCAAGAAAAAACAAGAACATTTAAAAGAATAAAACAGGGGTGCTTGGCTGGGTCAGTCAGTAGAACATGTGACTCTTGATCCTAGGGTCATCATGAGTTCAAGTCCTGTGTTGGTTGTGGAACTTTCTTGAAATAAAAATCGAAAGAAAGAAAAGAAAGAAGAAAAAAAAAGAAAAGAAAAGAGAAGAGAAGAGAAGAGGAGAGGAGAGGAGAGGAGAGGAGTGAGAGAGGTTCTCTGCTGAAAGAAGTCTCCCGCCTCTACCTACCGACTCGAGAAAGCTCCTCTCCCTCGCCCTCCTCCTTTCTCCTCCCTCCTCCCCTCCCTCCTAAGAAAGCACAACCGAATTTTTGGACATGAAAATAAACAGTACCCAAAGCATATAAAAACTACAAATCCACAGGCCCAGTAAGCTCAAAAAACTCCAAGCATTTAGAAACGACACCAAAAGCATGATCCATAAAGGAAAACAATGATAAAGTGGATCTTATCAAAATTTACAACTTTTGCTCCGTCAATGAACTGCCAAGTTTATTAAAAGACAAGTTACACACTGGGAAAAAATACAGAGAAATTGCTACCTGGCAAAGGACTTGTATCCAAAATATAACAAGAACTATCAAAACAACAATAAAAATGGACTTGAACATGGACTTGAATAGGCACTCATCTAAAGAGAATATAGAGATGGCAAACCAGGTATACGCAAGTAGTTCAACATAATGAGTAATTAGTGAAATAGTAACTATGACCATGATGAGAGAACTACTATACCCATTTGGAAGACTGAAATTAAACAGTCCTGACAATATCAAGCGCTGATGAGGATGAGGAACAACTAACTAGAATTCTCACACATTGCTAGTGGACGTGCAAAAACAATACAGTCACTCTGGGAAATGGTTTGACTGTTTCTTACCAAGTTAAACATATACTCAGCATCTGACACAATAATCTCATTGCTGGGTAATTTCCCTAAATGTGAAAACTCATGTCCGCCCAATAATCTGCAGCCCAAAACTCAAAACAACTATATTAGCCTTCAACCCATGAATGGTAAACAAACTGCTATACATATATACATACACACATATTATAAATGGCACATTACTTAGCAATAAAAAAAGAAGAAACTTGATCCAAAACTTGGATGAATCTCAAAGATTAAGCTGAGCGAAAGCTGCCAGCTTCAAAACACTGCATATATATGATTCCATTTATATAACCTCTTGGAATGACATGACCATAGTGATGAGCAAGAGATCGGAGCTTGCCAAGGAGAGTAAGTGAAGGGAACACACAACTAAAATAAATAGCACCAAGGTGTTTTTCAAGGTGACAGAAAACTTCTCTATATTCTGGTTATAGGAGTAGTTACATGAATCTTTACATGTGTTAAAATTCATAAAACTGTACACCAAAGTTCAGAGCAGCATTATTGCAATAGCGAAAAGATGGGAACAATCTTACTATCCATGGATAGACAAAATGTGGCAAGCAGAAACAATGGAATATTTAGTCTGAAAAAGGAAATTTTGATAGATGCTACCACATGGATGAACCTTAAAAATATTATGCTAAGTGAAATTAAGCCAGACACAAAGGAAAAATATTGTATGATTCCACTTAGATGAGGTCAAATGCATAAAGAAAGTCAAATTCGGGGCAGCCTGGGTGGCTCAGCGGTTTAGCGCCGCCTTCAGCCCAGGGCTGGATCCTGGAGACTCGGGATCGAGTCCCACACTGGGCTCCCTGCATGGAGTCTGCTTCTCCCTCTGCCTGTGTCTCTGCCTCTCTCTGTGTCTCTCATGAAGAAAGAAAGAAAAGAAAGAAAAGAAAGAAAGGCCAAATTCATTTTTAAAAAAAGTAAGAATAGGGGGCATTTGAGTGGCTTAGTGGTTGAACATCTCCTTTTGGCTCAGGTTGTGACCCTGGGATCCTGGGACTGAGTCCTGCATCAGGCTCCCCAGAGGGAGCCGGCTTCTCCTTCTGTCTATGTCTCTGCCTCTGCCTCTCTTTGTGTGTCTCTCATGAATAAATAAAATATTAAAAAAAAAAGAAAGTCAGAATAGTCAAATTCATAAAGAAAGAAAGTAGAACAGTTGTTACCCAGTGCTGAAGAAAGGAAGAGTAGGGAGTTGTTTAATGGGTACAAAGTTTCTATTTGGAATACATAAAAAATTATAGAGATGGAAAGGGATACTGGTGTACAACAATGTGAACGTAGGTAATGCCACAAAATTGTACACTTAACAAACTGTTAACAATAAAATGTTATCTATACTATATCACTACATAAAATATTCATAGGGACATATACCAAGTGAAAAAGAAGTCAATCTATGGAATTCAAAATGCAAAATTAAAAAGAAATTGATTAGATTTTTAAAAATTCATCTACATGTTTACAACAGACTCATCTAAAGTGAAAAAAAAATCAGGGATGCGTGGGTGGCTCAGTCAGTTAAGAGTTCAGCTCTTGGTTTCAGTTCAGGTCTTGATCTCAGGTTTGTGGGGTCAAGCTCAGTATCAGGGTCCATCTTCAGCAAGGGAGTCTGTTTCAGACTGTCTCTCACTCTCTCCCTCTGCCATTCCCCCTACTCATGCATATGTGTGTGCACACATGCACTCTCTCTTTCACCCTAAAATAAAATCTTTTAAAATAAATAAATAAAATAATCTGAAAAGTTGAACAAAAAAGGATGTAAACAGATATACCATACAAATATTAAGCAAAAGCATTAAATTATATCAATGTGAGGCAAAACAGATTTTAAGGCAGAGGAAGAATTACTTTATAATGATAAAAGTTTCAATTCACAAGGAAAATACAAAAATTTTGAATGTTTACAAGCCTAGTAACATAGGCTCTACTACACATGTATAGCTGAAACCAACAAAACCTTGAGAAAATGGATTATTCAAAATGATGGAATAAAACAAAAGACTTAGTAAGAATATAGATGATTTATACAATACCATTAACAATCTTGATCTAACAAATCTGAACATAATGTTCTACCCAACATCCAGAATACACACTCTTTTTAAGCACATACAATATTACAATATAGACCATATTCTGGGATACAAAGTAAAATCAAATTTCAAATAATTAAAACTTGATGGAGCATCTTCTATAATCACAATGTAAAGTCGAAAATTGATAAAAAGAAAAATGTCACTCAGAAATTAAAATTCCCATATATTCAGAAATTAAGGTTCCTATATGCTTAGAAATTAATATCAATAAAAAATACATTATTTTGTTTTTGTTTTGTTTTGTTTTTTTTTGTTTTGTTTTTAATTTTTAGAGAGGGAGGGAGAGGCAGAGGGAGAGGGAACGAAAATCTTAAGCAGGCTCCATGCCTAGCTCAGAGCCTGATGCAGGGCTTGATCTCATGACCCTGAGATCATGACCTGAACTGAAATCAAGAGTTTGACATTTAACCAATCAAACCACCCAGGTACCCCACAAGACAATGAAAAAAATCTTGAAGACAAATGGAAATTATTTTGAATTCTACAGTAACAAATTCCACAAAGCAAAACTTGTGAGATGCAGCTAAAGTCCCACATGGAAGCAAATTTATATCCTTAAATACATATATTAGTAAAGGAAATTAAAAATTAATGAGCTAAGCATCCATCATAAGAAATCAGATCCAAAGTAAAATACACCCAAAGAGATTAGAAGGGAAAAAAATTAAGAGACATTAATTAAATAGGAAAGTAAACACACCACTGAGAGAATTATCAAAGCCAAAAGTTTGTTCTTTGAAAAGACTGAAAAAGTGACAAACTCTGGGAAAACTGATCAAGAAGAAAAGAGAAAATACACAAACAATATCAAAAATAATAAGAGAAAAAAAAAATAATAAGAGAATATTAACATCTTTATGACAATGTATTTGAAAATGGAGATGTAACAGAAACATTCCCAGAAAAAAATATAACAGCAAAACTGATTTAGTACACATGGATAACTTGAATAAGCCTACAATTTTCAAAGAATTAATCAGGAGTAAAAAATATTCCTAGGAAGTACCATATTCCAGAAATTATCATCACTCCAATCTTATTTGGAATTAATCCAATGTTACCTTAAAATCTCTAGAGTATAAGATAGCAAAATCTTTAGGATAGCAAAAATCTTGCTACCAAACCTATATAATAATATAAGAAGCAAATTTCATTAATGAACATAGATGTAAAAATCATAAAATATTAGCAAGCAGAAATCAGCATAAAAGTAGTAATGTACTGTAACTAAATTGTGTGCTCTCATTATTCAGTATTTGAAAAGAAATTAATATATCCATTAAACATTAAAAAAGAAAATCAAAAGATAGGCCAAAAAATCTATAGAGATGAAGCATCTTGATAAAATTCAACATGCATTTTGTAAAAAAAACAAAAAAAACCTCTTTGCATTCTAACAATATAATAAATCTGATAACAGGTATCTTTAAAAAAGCAACGAACAAAAAAAATCCTCTAAGAGACTGCAGAATTTAGAGCTAATCAGGCAGAAATTAAAAATCAATTGAATGAGATGCAATCCAAACTAGAAGTCCTAACGACGAGGGTTAACGAGGTGGAAGAACGAGTGAGTGACATAGAAGACAAGTTGATAGCAAAGAGGGAAACTGAGGAAAAAAGAGACAATTAAAAGACCATGAAGACAGATTAAGGGAAATAAACGACAGCCTGAGGAAGAAAAACCTACGTTTAATTGGTGTTCCCGAGGGCGCCGAAAGGGCCAGAGGGCCAGAATATGTATTTGAACAAATTCTAGCTGAAAACTTTCCTAATCTGGGAAGGGAATCTAATCAGGCATTCAGATCCAGGAAATAGAGAGATCCCCCCCTAAAATCAATAAAAACCGTTCAACACCTCGATATTTAATAGTGAAGCTTGCAAATTCCAAAGATAAAGAGAAGATCCTTAAAGCAGCAAGAGACAAGAAATCCCTGACTTTTATGGGGAGGAGTATTAGGGTAACAGCAGACCTCTCCACAGAGACCTGGCAGGCCAGAAAGGGCTGGCAGGATATATTCAGGGTCCTAAATGAGAAGAACATGCAACCAAGAATCCTTTATCCAGCAAGGCTCTCATTCAAAATGGAAGGAGAGATAAAGAGCTTCCAAGACAGGCAGCAACTAAAAGAATATGTGACCTCCAAACCAGCTCTGCAAGAAATTTTAAGGGGGACTCTTAAAATTCCCCTTTAAGAAGAAGTTCAGTGGAACAATCCACAAAAACAAGGACTGAATAGGTATCATGATGACACTAAACTCATATCTTTCAATAGTAACTCTGAATGTGAACGGGCTTAATGACCCCATCAAAAGGCGCAGGGTTTCAGACTGGATAAAAAAGCAGGACCCATCTATTTGCTGTCTACAAGAGACTCATTTTAGACAGAAGGACACCTACAGCCTGAAAATAAAAGGCTGGAGAACCATTTACCATTCGAATGGTCCTCAAAAGAAAGCAGGGGTAGCCATCCTTATATCAGATAAACTAAAATTTACCCCGAAGACTGTAGTGAGAGATGAAGAGGGACACTATATCATACTTAAAGGATCTATTCAACAAGAGGACTTAACAATCCTCAATATATATGCCCCGAATGTGGGAGCTGCCAAATATATAAATCAATTATTAACCAAAGTGAAGAAATACTTAGATAATAATACACTTATACTTGGTGACTTCAATCTAGCTCTTTCTATACTCGATAGGTCTTCTAAGCACAACATCTCCAAAGAAACGAGAGCTTTAAATGATACACTGGACCAGATGGATTTCACAGATATCTACAGAACTTTACATCCAAACTCAACTGAATACACATTCTTCTCAAGTGCACATGGAACTTTCTCCAGAATAGACCACATATTGGGTCACAAATCGGGTCTGAACCGATACCAAAAAATTGGGATCGTCCCCTGCATATTCTCAGACCATAATGCCTTGAAATTAGAACTAAATCACAACAAGAAGTTTGGAAGGACCTCAAACACGTGGAGGTTAAGGACCATCCTGCTAAAAGATGAAAGGGTCAACCAGGAAATTAAGGAAGAATTAAAAAGATTCATGGAAACTAATGAGAATGAAGATATAACCGTTCAAAATCTTTGGGATGCAGCAAAAGCAGTCCTAAGGGGGAAATACATCGCAATACAAGCATCCATTCAAAAACTGGAAAGAACTCAAATACAAAAGCTAACCTTACACATAAAGGAGCTAGAGAAAAAACAGCAAATAGATCCTACACCCTGGAGAAGAAGGGAGTTAATAAAGATTCGAGCAGAACTCAATGAAATCGAGAACAGAAGAACTGTGGAACAGATCAACAGAACCAGGAGTTGGTTCTTTGAAAGAATTAATAAGATAGATAAACCATTAGCCAGCCTTATTAAAAAGAAGAGAGAGAAGACTCAAATTAATGAAATCATGAATGAGAAAGGAGAGATCACTACCAACACCAAGGAAATACAAACGATTTTAAAAACATATTATGAACAGCTATACGCCAATAAATTAGGCAATCTAGAAGAAATGGACGCATTCCTGGAGAGTCACAAACTACCAAAACTGTAACAGGAAGAAATAGAAAACCTGAACAGGCCAATAACCAGGGAGGAAATTGAAGCAGTCATCAAAAACCTCCCAAGACACAAGAGTCCAGGGCCAGATGGCTTCCCAGGGGAATTTTATCAAACGTTTAAAGAAGAAACCATACCTATTCTCCTAAAGCTGTTTGGAAAGATAGAAAGAGATGGAGTACTTCCAAATTCGTTCTATGAGGCCAGCATCACCTTAATTCCAAAACCAGACAAAGACCCCACCAAAAAGGAGAATTACAGACCAATATCCCTGATGAACATGGATGCAAAAATTCTCAACAAGATACTGGCCAATAGGATCCAACAGTACATTAAGAAAATTATTCACCATGACCAAGTAGGATTTATCCCTGGGACACAAGGCTGGTTCAACACCCGTAAAACAATCAATGTGATTCATCATATCATCAAGAGAAAAACCAAGAACCATATGATCCTCTCATTAGATGCAGAGAAAGCATTTGACAAAATACAGCATCCATTTCTGATCAAAACTCTTCAGAGTGTAGGGATAGAGGGAACATTCCTCGACATCTTAAAAGCCATCTATGAAAAGCCCACAGCAAATATCATTCTCAATGGGGACGCACTGGGAGCCTTTCTCCTAAGATCAGGAACAAGACAGGGATGTCCACTCTCACCACTGCTATTCAACATAGTACTGGAAGTCCTAGCCTCAGCAATCAGACAACAAAAAGACATTAAAGGCATTCAAATTGGCAAAGAAGAAGTCAAACTCTTCTTCGCCGATGACATGATACTCTACATAGAAAACCCAAAAGCCTCCACCCCAAGATTGCTGGAACTCATACAGCAATTTGGCAGTGTGGCAGGATAAAAAATCAATGCCCAGAAATCAGTGGCATTTCTATACACTAACAATGAGACTGAAGAAAGAGAAATTAAGGAGTCAATCCCATTTACAATTGCACTCAAAAGCATAAGATACCTAGGAATAAACCTAACCAAAGATGTAAAGCATCTATACCCTCAAAACTATAGAACACTTCTGAAAGAAATGAGGAAGACACAAAGAGATGGAAAAATATTCCATGCTCATGGATTGGCAGAATTAATATTGTGAAAATGTCAATGTTACCCAGGGCAATATACACGTTTAATGCAATCCCTATCAAAATACCATGGACTTTCTTCAGAGAGTTAGAACAAATTATTTTAAGATTTGTGTGGAATCAGAAAAGACCCCGAATAGCCAGGGGAATTTTAAAAAAGAAAACCATATCTGGGGGCATCACAATGCCAGATTTCAGGTTGTACTACAAAGCTGTGGTCATCAAGACAGTGTGGTACTGGCACAAAAACAGACACACAGATCAGTGGAACAGAATAGAAAATCCAGAAGTGGACCCTGAACTTTATGGTCAACTAATATTCGATAAAGGAGGAAAGACTATCCATTGGAAGAAAGACAGTCTCTTCAATAGATGGTGCTGGGAAAATTGAACATCCACATGCAGAAGAATGAAACTAGACCACTCTCTTGCACCATACACAAAGATAAACTCAAGATGGATGAAAGATCTAAATGTGAAACAAGATTCCATCAAAATCCTAGAGAAGAACACAGGCAACACCCTTTTTGAACTCGGCCATAGTAACTTCTTGCAACATACATCCACGAAGGCTAAAGAAACAAAAGCAAAAATGAACTATTGGGCCTTCATCAAGATAAGAAGCTTTTGCACAGCAAAGGATACAGTCAACAAAACTCAAAGACAACCTACAGAATGGGAGAAGATATTTGCAAATGACATATCAGATAAAGGGCTAGTTTCCAAGATCTATAAAGAACTTATTAAACTCAACACCAAAGAAACAAACAATCCAATCATGAAATGGGCAAAAGACATGAACAGAAATCTCACAGAGGAAGACATAGACATGGCCAACATGCATATGAGAAAATGCTCTGCATCACTTGCCATCAGGGAAATACAAATCAAAACCACAATTAGATACCACCTCACACCAGTGAGAATGAGGCAAATTAACAAGGCAGGAAACAACAAATGTTGGAGAGGATGTTGGTGGGAATGTGAACTGGTGCAGCCACTCTGGAAAACTGTGTGGAGGTTCCTCAAACAGTTAAAAATAGACCTGCCCTACGACCCAGCAATTGCACTGTTGGGGATTTACCCCAAAGATACAAATGCAATGAAACGCCGGGACACCTGCACCCTGATGTTTATAGCAGCAATGGCCACGATAGCCAAACTGTGGAAGGAGCCTCGGTGTCCAATGAAAGATGAATGGATAAAGAAGATGTGGTTTATGTATACAATGGAATATTACTCAGCTATTAGAAATGACAAATACCCACCATTTGCTTCAACGTGGATGGAACTGGAGGGTATTATGCTGAGTGAAGTAAGTCAGTCGGAGAAGGACAAACATTGCATGTTCTCATTCATTTGGGGAATATAAATAATAGTGAAAGGGAATATAAGGGAAGGGAGAAGAAATGTGTGGGAAATATCAGAAAGGGAGACAGAACGTAAAGACTGCTAACTCTGGGAAACAAACTAGGGGTGGTAGAAGGGGAGGAGGACGGGGGTGGGAGTGAATGGGTGACGGGCACTGGGGATTATTCTGTATGTTAGTAAATTGAACACCAATAAAAAATAAATTAAAAAAAATCCTCTAAGAATGGTAAAACATGAAAATTCATTCCTTTGATGCTGGAACAAATCAGGAATCTTGGCTATTCACTCTTCTTTGAACCTAAATTTGAGGTCCTTGCATAAGCAGTACAGCAATGCAAAACCCCGTGGGGAAAAATATTAAACTTTACTAAGAGATATAAAAGAAAATCTAAATAAAAGGGTATATTTACTGTGGTCACAGACTGGAAAACTCAAAATTATAAAAGTGTCAGTTCTGTTCATGTTGAATGTAGGCAAGCCCTCTGGAATTCAGGAGCAGAGTTGGTGAGTATAGATAGCAATCTATGAGGGCCACTAAAATATTACTTGAATAAATTCAAAGCATGGTGTCAGTTTACTGAGGCTTCTATATGTCACTCTTAACTGGAAGTTTAAAAGCATTCCTCAACAATATCCACTATACATGTAGTTGCGATGAATTAAAATTCAGAAAACAATCCACTGCACTCCTCTGGCAACTTATTATCTAAATTTGAAACTTATATTTGTGCTTTCCATGAAACTGTTTACAAGAGAAAATGGAAGGTATATAAAACTGAATTTTTTTTGCAAAATTTGTTCAGAAATGTTTTCCTCAACCTGTGAGAGAAAATAAGTTTCTGCCTAATAATTTTAAGATAATAAAATCAGTTTCTTCCTATCCCCACTAAATAAAGGTTTGACAAATATTTACAGGTTTAAAGGGACTATTCACTTGTCTCTGTCCAGTCTACCTATCGGAGTACTTGTCAGAGATTTTAATTATTTACCTATCTGTCCCTTCCAATTAAGACATGTGAATCAAAGGAGGCTTATAGTTCTCATTGTGCCTGACTTCCAATACTCAAGAAATATGTGTTGAAAAAAAAATGTGTGTTGAATTAATAAAATCCTGTGTTATAGATAAGGCTCTAAGAGAAGTTAATCAACCAGGTTATATACTCCAAACTAATAAGCAGTAAACTACTCATTTATTTATCAAGTATTTATTGTTCTAGGTCCTAGAATGTAGCATTAAGTCCTAGACCTGATTCCTTCTTGTTCTTTTTATAAAAGTAGGGAAAAAAATTCTTTAACCTCATTTTTTTAGTAATAAAATTTCTCTCACAGGATTATAGCTGAGAAGGAGAAACTTATTTGAGAGGACATCACTACTGAACTGGTTAGTAGTACATCAGTTTTGTAGACATGAAGAAGACAATCCCTTGCTAGGTCAACATGAAGAGACCAGACAAACTAGGAACCAAATTTCAAACTTTTGTCTAAAAAACAATTGAAGAAATCGTAAAATCTGGAATAACAGAAAGATATTACAGTAACTCAAAGGTTAAGACTGAGGGGTGCCTGAGCGGTTCAGTTGGTTCAGTTTGCCTTTGGCTCAGCTGGTAATCCTGGGGTGCTGGGACTGAGCTATGCATCTAGCTCCCCGCTCAGCGGGGAGCCTGCTTCTCCCTCTCCCTCTGCCTCTGCCTCTCCCCCTGCTTGTCCTCTAGCTCCTCCCTCTGTCTCCTTCTTACTCTCTAATAAATAAAATTTTTTTAAAAAAATTTTAAAAATTTTTAAAAAAATCTACGTTATTTGCTGAACTGTTTATCTGGAGTTTTTCACAAAGTACTGGTTTTATTTTCTTCTATCTAAATATATTCTATATTCTAATTAACACTTTCCATTTGGATGGCCTCTAAGTAATAATCAGATAAAACAATCACAGAAAGCTATAGCAAGATAGTCTAATATTAAGAGAAATTTTAAATTAAGCACTTAAGTAAAAATAACTTTCAAGACATTTGGCATTTTTAAGTAAAAATTGCTTAGAGAGTTATTTCTCAATTATAAATTTCAAAATGTGAAACTCCTACATTTGTAATCATAGTGTGATATTACAGCACCTTTTGTAAAGAACTTACAGAATTCCAAGCATTTTCAGCCCCACAAATATGTGCCAAGGCTAGGTTTTTTTCACAGCTTTTTCATTCAAATTCAAAAACTACTATGTCATTGATAGTAATTTTTTATAGCAATTCACCTTTTATTGAGTTCTGTAAATCATTCACCTTAAGTTTTCACAGGAGGAACACTTTTTACAAATATTTTAATTAGCCTATGTTGATTTCATTTAAATTATGTAATTATGATCACAGATAAACAGATTTGGGGACAAACACAAGTGACTCTTGGTAAGTATATAAATCGACTGAACTAGTAGGAGTAGAAGCATCCACAAGAGATCAATGTACTAACCTAACCATTAAGTACACCACAGGCATCAGTCAGCATGTTTATATCTAAAGAAATGCAGAACTTTAGTTATGCTACAAAATCATTAAGTGGAAGCCATTTAAGGTCATTTTAATTTTGTATTGAAAATTTTAAATATTTTTGGCCATTATGGTACCAACAAAATATAAGGATAGACCAAGTAAACTCAGCAACTCTATCAAAAAAAACAGATGTAGGGAATCCTTGGGTGGCTCAGCGGTTGAGACCCTGCCTTCTGCCCGGGGCGTGATCCTGGAGTCCCGCAACAGGCTCCCTGCATGGACCCTGCTTCTCCCTCTGCCTGTGTCTCTACCAATCTGTCTCTCTGTCTCTCTTTCTCTGTCTCTCTCCCCCCTGCATCAGGCTCCCTACATGGAGCCTGCTTCTCCCTCTGCCTGTGTCTCTGCCTCTCTCTCTCTCTCTCTCTCAATCTCGGGATGACTGAAAAATAATATTTTTAAATGTAAGGGATAAAATTTTATTTCTAGATATGCAACAAACAGACCTATCATGTTAGATACATTATTATATGGGTTACTGAAGTTTAACCTTAGTATTATATCTTATCAGATACATGCCCTTGTTTGCTAAAGAACACCACCTAGTGTACAGCTCCATCTAGTGGAGAAATAGACAAACATCTCCAGACCGTTTTCAGTCCTAAGGAATTTCACAGTAAACTAAGCAAAACGGATTTCTAAAAAGGCCAACTTTTCACTTATACTGTGGAATTATGACATTTTATCTAATCAATATTCTAACCAACATTTTCTATTTGAACAGTTATATTTTTGAATATTTGAAATTTCCTCACCATCTTCTAACAGATTTTTCCATATGATCAAAAGTAATAGCAGTTGATTTTGCGAAAGAAAAACTTAGTATTCATACTGTCCATCTAAAGAGGATAAAAGACAAAAAAGTTACTCCATAAATATTAAGTGACATTCTGCAAGGAAATATCAATGTTAAAGTCCCTTCAAACTTCCTTTGGTCATGGTAACAAGAAGCTAGAGGATATAGACAAAACACAAGCAGGGTCTGTAAAACACTCTGTTGATCTTTCCCCAGTGATGAATAACCATGAAAAATTTTTTGTATTTTTAAAAATTTGATGAAATTCCTTTATGTTGTAACAGACTAGTTCCCCTTTAAATAACTTTTAAAATACACACATTTTAAAAATATAAAACATTCTAATCATTGATAAATCTAAATTTCAAATCAAACTTTATTTTTGAGTCGTGATACAAAACATACAAATTTAACTTAATAAAAGCCCAATAAAATCAGGCACCAACATGAGTGAGAGGGAATATGGACCTGAGGAACCCATCAAAAGCTTCATGTCATCCACGTTTCAGCCATCTTGAAAGAGGATTAGGGAAGAGTAGAACTAGAGCCTTGGGTGAAAAGCAGAGACACTAGTGATGTTAAAAGATTAGGTGAGAGAAAAATTTGCATGGCTCTTACTTCCCCCATGTTACATTAGGACAAGTCTTATTTATCTCTGCCACCAATACAGAAATCAGCAGTGATAACCCAAGCTGTAAGTTCCATGGGCTAATGTCAAGGCAGGGCAAAAATACTACTAGGTAATGAAAAGAGGTAAGATCTCAGTCTATTTGGGCTGCTTTAACAAAGATACCATAAACTAGATGGCTCACAAACAAATTTATTTCTCACAGTTCTGGAGGCTGGAAGTCTGACATTGGGCTATGGGCAAAGTTGAGTTCTGGTGAGAGTCCTCTTCTGGGTTGCAGACTACTAACTTCTAATTGTATTCTTGCATGGCAGAGAGCAGAGAAGAGAAGCAAAACTCTCTGATGACTTATAAAGACACTAACCCCATTCAATGAGAGCAGAGCCCTCATGACATTTATTGCATTCTAATTATCTCCTAAAGTCCCACCTCACATACCATCATATTGGGGGATAGGGTTTCAACATATGAACTGTGCAGGGGTTGGAGAGAGACACAAACATTCAGTTCATAACAAAATGTAACCATCATTTACTCTTCTACCTCTTCTCCAAAACCTAGACTTGCTGGAATATAATCATAGCAGCTCCTATTCCCAAATGTGCCAGAAAACTGCATTTCCTAATCTTCTTTACATCTGGGTCATGAGATGGAGTTGAAGCCAAAGCAGTGTAAGCAGAAGTAGTATGTCAATTTCTGGACTCACCCTTATTCTATAAGATCCTCTAAACCTCTCTTCCCCTCCTGTAACAATCGTGAAAACTCCATTGGAGATGCTGGCATCACAAGATAAAAGGGATGCTTACCTCTAAGCCAAATGCTGTATGAGTGAGAAATAAACGTGTTGTATTAAGCCATGATATGGGACTTAGTGCAGCATAGCCTCTCTTAACCTAATATACAACTTAGAGAGTTCCTCCAGCCTCCAATCCTGACCAGAGGAGTTCCCTAGTGCAGTAACAACAAATGTCAACAGTGATTCTGTGGAGCCTAAAATTTTAACTCCAAGCTCACCCTATCCCCTTGTCTGAAAATACATACAACATACTTTCACACATACATACTCACACACATTTCATTTTTTAGACCACATGTATCACTCAGTTCAGTTCCATCACCATGTCTAAACCCCAGATATGGCAAAAGATGGTACACACGAACTGTGTACTGGCTGAATAAACTACAGCTGACTCTTAAACAAGTTTAAACATATGCAGATTTTTAAAATATAATTTATATTTATAGTACTATAATGTATTTTCTCTTCCTTATGATTTTCTCTTTTCTTTTTTAAAAGATTTTATTTTTAAGTAATCTCTATACCCAGCATGGGTCTCGAATTTACAACCCCAAGAGCAAGAGTCACATACTCTATCAACTAATTCAGCCAGGTGCCCCCATTATGATTTTCTTAATAACATTTTCTTTTCTCTATCTTACTTTGTTGTAAAAATACAGTATATAATATACAAAACATAAAATATATGTGTTGTTTATATTATCAGTAGGCTTTCAGTCAACACTAGGCTATTAGTAGGTAAGTTTTTGGAGAGTCAGAAGTTATACATGGATTTTCAATTGAGAGAGGGGGGACACCCCAAACCCCTGCGCTGCTGAAAGGTAGCGCAATTCAATTGATATTGAATCAATTTAAAGAACTGAATAAATGAACAGACTGTAAAATGTTAATTGATCAGCTCCTTGTAGAAATGCACCATTTCAATTAAACAGCCAGCTGCCTCTAGAAGCTAGAAAAGATAACAAAGTCTCCCTTAGAGACTCTACACAGGAACACAGTCCTACTGACATCATTTTGGCCCTGTGGGAATAAATTCAGATTTCTGACTCCTAAACAGTAACATAATAAATTTATGTTGTTTTAAGCCACTAAATTTGTGGTGATTTGTTATACCTGTTGCAGCAACAGGAAACTAATACACATACCTTATGAGTTTCTAGCTCTCACACTACCTAGCATGTTCAGAGACATTTTCAGGTTCTCTTATAAAACACATTTAAAATAAAAGAGGGGCCACAGTCATGAATCAACTGGAAAATGAATTCTCGGTGACCAGGAACCTGCCCTAAGTGTATCTCCAGTCTTCCTGGAGGGATTATTTCTCATATCAGGAGAGAGTCCTAATCCAGCACAGCCATATATGAGGTGAAGTTTAAACATTTTCAATTAGAACTCCCTTTCATTCAGTCACTTCCTAGAACTAATTCAGGGCTGACTATGTGGAATCATAAAATGAATATCTGGATACAGGTGCCAGCATTTTTCAATTCTGTAGCCTCTGACAAATCACTTCACTTTTCTGTTCTAGGAAACTGAATCCCAAGCTAATAAAATTTCCAAAACAAAAATTGTTGGTAGGCTTTTATTTGATAAATGACTTAAAAAATGGAGGCAACTACCTTCAACAACCAGAAGATAAAGAACATTTTAGCAGAACATACCTTCAAGAAAGACAACATTTTACTCTGAGTTAATTTAACTTTGTAAAAAAGCCAGGAAGATTCTGGGAAGATTGGGGTGGAGTCAGTTTTTCAATCTTCCCAACTATCTTCATAAAAACAGAGCAACCAGGATAGCAAAATGAAACCATAAACAAAATATTTACCACAAAAGTAGGTAAACACCAATATACAACACCAACAATTCTGAGACCTGCATGACATCCAGCATCTGCGCACGTAGAAGAGGGAAACAACAGGGAGCAAAGAGATGTCTAACAGTCAGGAGATTCCCTGTTAGCAGCAGGGATGCTCTCCACAAGCATGTAAGTGCAAAAGGTCTGAAGGGAAGGAGCTGAATAGTTAGAGCCTTATGAACTGTCAAAACACATGGACAAAGTTTCTTACACACTGAGGAGAAACTGGAAACAGAGTGTGAATTTATAGGAAAGATACAATATGGACAAAGTAAAAATAAAGTCCAAAAATAAACATAAAGTCCAGCTGGGGAAGGGGAGCTGGTAGAGCCAAAAGATCTTTAAAAAAAAGTTACTGGTCATTCTTTAAAACTTCTCAAAAACAACAGGAAACATTTTTATAACTAGTTACTTACATTTAAGTAAGTACATTAGTTAAGTATGTAAGTTAAGCAGTAATAACAGTACATTATCTTTTGACCAATCACTTGGAAGATTTCAAAGGGCTTAAAAATCTTTGTATTCTTATACCGATAGATTACTACTAACCTATAATCATTAGGGTAAGTCAGAGCTGATTCACTGTTAATGTCAAAAGACAGTTAATTCTTAATTGATAAAATTCACTGATGATAGAAAAAAAAAATCATGAGACACAAATTCTAGATACTACCCAAATGACCACATCCTTTGGAAAATAGTCCAGAATTCACTAAAACAAAAGTAGAAAGAAAGAAAAAAGGATCACCCCTTACATTCACCACCAAAATATACTCTTAAAATCTTAGTGTGCTCTTTGTCATTTTTTACATATTTATACATATAATCAATATCTACACATATTTAATTTTTTTAAAGATTTTATTTATTCATAAGAGACACAGAGAGAGAGGCAGAGATGCAGGCAGAGGGAGAAGCAGGCTCCTCTCAGGGAGCCTGATGTGGGACTTGATCCCAGGACTCCAGGATCACGCCCTGGGCCAAAGGCAGCCGCTCAACCCCTGAACCACCCACCCCTACCCCCCTCGTCCCCACATATTTAATTTTTTACAATACTATATCATAAGCACTTTTGTTCAAAACACTTCAATAACCACTGACTTTAATATCTCACTGGATGGAAATATTGTTATTTTCTGTTAGGAAAAGTACTAGAAGGAGCATCTTTGTGGCAGCTTTTTGAAATCTCACTATTAAATGTGGCAATGTTAAATATCAGTCTAAATTTTGATCCACTAATAGGCAAATCATACAATCTTTTGCTTCTCATAAAGTAATTCCTAAAAGCAAGAACACAATTTAGAGGAAAAATTATTCCAAAAAACTTTAGTGAAGAAAATATTTATCTAATTCTTAAGGTATATTTGCACACAGAGCAAACATGAGCTTTCAGAATCAACTGGTTAGTAATCATGTGATTAAATATTTTAATTGAGATTTTAATTCTAAAATGGCTAACAAAAATAGAGGCATTTTAAAGATATGTACATAGAATTTACTTTAAGCTAAGATGGAAATTAATCACCTCATGAAATAAAGACAGTAGAGATAAACCACTGAAATCCTAAACTGAGTTTCTTACCAGTAAAGAATCTACAGTGAGTTTTTTTATGTGAACTTCCTAAATTACTGCTTACTTACCCAAATGAATTACAATAATCTTGCCCACTGTGCCAGCTCATGCCACTGAATAAAATGTTCTACTTTGGGAAATCATATGCTATATCACACAGTATCTGTAGCTCTCATGCTGGTAATAAGCTGTTTGACATAAATTAAGGAAATGGCTTTGTTTATATTAAATTTAAAAGATAATAAAAGTATTACAGTACTAATTAGTATTAAGACATGTGCTTTAAAAAGTCATACTTCAGAAAATACTTCATTAAAATGAGCAAATTTAAATATTTAAAATTTTTCAGGTTATGTGTATGGTTGAGACTTAATGCAAAACACCATTTTAACACTCGAATGCAAATAGCATCTGTAAAAAATTACCATTCAAATACCATCCAAGAAGTAGAGTAATAGTATAAAAATTTTTCTAATTATGTGATGACCACTTAGATCCTTGCATCTTAACATAAAATTACATGAGGTTAGGTCATACTTGATAAGACATTACTTCCTAATATCGAAACATCATTTAAAATAAAAATACAGGGATCCCTGGGTGGCGCAGCGGTTTGGCGCCTGCCTTTGGCTCAGGGCGCGATCCTGGAGACCCAGGATCGAATCCCACGTCGGGCTCCCGGTGCATGGAGCCTGCTTCTCCCTCTGCCTGTGTCTCTGCCTCTCTCTCTCTCTCTTTCTCTCTTTCTGACTATCATAAATAAAAATAAATAAATAAAATAAAATTAAAATAAAATAAAATAAAATAAAATAAAATAAAAATACACAAATAATGAAATAGACTCAGTAAGGAAAAACTTTTCCTCCAACCTCTTAAGAGTTCCTGGCTGGGCCTGAATAGTAAACTGTCAGAGACTAAAAGGAGAAAGCAGACAAATTCATTTAACATAAGTTTTATGTGACACAGGAAACGTCACAAGGAAATGAATATCTGAAAAAAGAGTTAGGCCTGAGCATTTTTATACTAGGTATGACGAAGAGCAGAATGTCATGGAAAAATGTGATAGGACAAAAAGGTATACACCAAGGACAGTAAAATGACGGAAACTCAGCAAGGCCTGTTCATTTGGATTCCTCTTGGTATTCACTCATCTTTGAAGATAAGGACACCTCTCACATGAGGGTCTTATGACCTGCTTCAGAGGAAGAGGAGGATGCACCTGCTGTTTCTCAAAATCCTTCAGCTTAAAATATTCAATATGCCAAAGTGCTGTATTTTGGGGTAGCTTGTTCTGAACCCTGTCAACATAAAATGAAAATATCTTACGAATTACTCATCCTGTGTATTTTTTTTTTAGGATAATAGAACACAGTGGAAAAAAAACACATGCAAATACTAATCAAAAGAAAGTAGGGGGGGCACCTGGGTGGCTCAGCTCATTAAGCTGGGATCCAGCCCCACAGGGGGCTTCCTTACTCAGCAGGGAATATGCTTCTCAGTTTCCCTCTGCCCCTACCCTCCCCCTGCTCAAGCACTCACTCACTCGCTCACTCTCTCCCTCCTCCCCCAAAATAAATAAATAAATAAATCTTTTTAAAAAAGTAGGTGTGACTACATTAATTTCAAACAAAGTAAAAGAAGAAATATTACTAAGTACATATAAGGGCTTATTTACTAACAAGATCTAAACAATTGAAATACATAAGCACTTCACAAGAGTGTTAACACACCCAAGGTAAAAACTGATGAAAGAAGCAACACACAAATCCATAATTATAGTTGAAAACTTCACTACACCTCTCTCAATAATCAGAAGAATAAGAATCAGAAAATCCGCAACATAGAAGACTCGGTATTATCAACAAAGGACCTAATTGACATTTAGAGAAAACTCCACCCAACATGGCAGGAAACACAATCTTTTCAAGTACACAGCATATTTATCAAAAAAGATCCTATCCTGGCCCATGAAACAAACAAAAAACAAAAAAACCCTCAACACATAGGAATTGAAACCACACAAATCATGTTATTTTACCACAACAGAAATCTGAAATCAGTAACAGAAATGTATCTCAAAAATTCCCAAATACTTCTAAACAATCCATGGTTCAAAAAAGGAAGAGTTAAGGGAAATTTTAAAATATTCTAAACTATACAATAGAAACACATGTTAAAATTTGTAGGATGTAGCTAGATTAGTGCTTAGAGGAAATTTATAGTCCTAAACACATATATGAAACAGGGAGGAAGAGAAAAAATATTTTTACAAAGGAGGAAGACCTCTTATTAATTCTTAAGCTTCCGCCTTTAAAAAAATACAAAGTTAAGAAAAAATTAAACCCAAAGTAAGCAGAATGAAGGAAACTGTAAAGAGCAAAAATCGATGATAATGAAAACGTAAAGTCAACACAAAAAATCAAAAAATCAATGAAACTGGGGCACCTGGGTGGCATAGTCACTTAAACACCCAACGCTTGGTTTTAGCTCAGGGTCACGATTTCAGGGTCAAGAGATCGAGCTCTGCATTGGGCTCCATGTTGAGTGTAGAGTCAGCTTGAGATTCTCTCTTCCTCCCCGCCCCCCCCTCCCCGGGCTCACACTCTCTCTCAAATAAATAAATAAATCTAAAAAAGAAGAAGAAGAAGAAAAATCAATGAAACCAAAAGCTGGTTCTGTGGGGGGAAAAAAATCAAAGAAATTGGCAAGCCTCTTGTCAGACTAGTTAAAACAAAAATAAAGAAGACACAAATTATCAGTATCAGGAAGAAGAGAAGGACAGGAAAATAATCCCAAAGGCATGAAAAAGATAAGAAGGGAATAAATATGACAAGCAATTTCATACCTGTAATTTTGACAAACGCCTTGAAAGACACCATCTACCAAAGCTAATGCAATTAAGAATACTCAATAAAAGTCCTAATTCTATTTAAAAAATTGAATCCATAGTTTAAAAAACAACCTCTCAACAGAGAAAACTCCAGGCTCATAAATTATGGATCTCTGAAATCCCCTTTCTTTCCTGAAAACCTCTTTCTTGAGGGAGTTTCTCCTTAAATCTGCACCATATGTTATCTAAGCCAGCTATATAGCTGGTCCTCCTAGAACATCATTTCACTGTGCTCCCTGCTTAGACTGTTTCCTACATTCTAGGGCTTTAACTTCTTTACCAGAGCATAACTTGTGAGATTTCCAGGTTTAAAAATAGGTTTTTTAAAAAGATCTATTTACTTAAGAGAGAGCACACGAGCAGGAAGGGCAGAGGGGGGATCCCTGGATGGCGCAGCGGTTTGGCACCTGCCTTTGGCCCAGGGCGCAATCCTGGAGACCCGGGATCGAATCCCACGTCGGGCTCCCGGTGCATGGAGCCTGCTTCTCCCTCTGCCTGTGTCTCTGCCTCTCTCTCTCTCTGTGACTATCACAAATAAATAAATAAATACCTTAAAAAAAAAATTTAAAAAAAAAAGGAAGGGCAGAGGGAAAGAAAGAGAATCCCAAGCCGACTCCATGCTGAATGCTGAGCCCCGTGTGGGACTCGATCTCATGACCCTGAGATCACCATGAGAGCCAAAACCAAGAGTTGGATGCTTAACTAACTGCACCACTCAGGTGCCCGTGCAAATATCTTTTTTTTTATTCCCACACTTGATTGTTAAATAGCCACAATTCGGGATCCCTGGGTGGCGCAGCGGTTTGGCGCCTGCCTTTGGCCCGGGGCGCGATCCTGGAGACCCGGGATCGAATCCCACATCGGACTCCCGGTGCATGGAGCCTGCTTCTCCCTCTGCCTGTGTCTCTGCCGCTCTCTCTCTCACTGTGTGCCTATCATAAATAAATTAAAAAAAAAATTATAAATAGCCACAATTCTGGTCAAGACTGTTGTTAATATGTTCAATTCTTTTTTTTTTTTTTTTCCTATTTTTGTTTTCTCTGGAAACCTTCAAGATTTCTTTTTTTTTCATTCTTGGTGCTGTGGAATTTCACAAACATGTGCCTACAGGTAGGCTTTTTTGTTTTTAAATATTGAGCATTCTTAGGAACAGAAACACCCGATTTTCAATGAAGATTGTTTTGGTTGGGGTGATAGAATTGGGGGTAATGTTTCATTGTCACCTTTTTTTTTTGCCTATGTTGCTTGATGAAAGAGTTTATAATAATATTGTTTTTATAAAAGCTATACCATTAAAAAATAGCAAGAATGTCCCACAATGTCAACTAAAGCTTTAAATGTGCAAACTCTGATTCCATAATTCTATGTTCTAGCAAAGGGTGCAAAATTTTACATACAAGAATATCTATGACAGTGCTGTTTATAACGTTAGATTAGAAACAGCACAAATGTCTACCAGTTAGGATCTGATTAAACCAACTATGGTACATAGATACTATAAACACTATATATGTATATAATATACCCTGACATAGAAAGATGTATAAAATATAACTAAATGAAAAGGGTGTTATAAAATAATATAGCATTACCATTGTTATATTAAAATAAAAAAGCAAACAAGCCAAACCATGTGTTTGGGTATATATACACACGTAAGGAAATGCATAAAGGTCTGAAAAGATGCATTCCATGATGCAATAGTTTCTCCAAAAGAATGATAAAGCATATATAATTTCCATAACTAAAAACAGAAAATGGAATACAAAATACATATTTAATGATATAATTACCAAATGCTCCAATTTTAAGACAAAGATGTCCCACTGAATTTTAAAAATCCAATTCTCAGCACACATCAACCAAAAGAAGGCTGATATAGCTATATCATAATTCAAAAGAGTCATGGATGGGAGATGATTCACGAAACCTGACAACTAAATGCAACATAGGACATGGATTGGGTTCTAGAACAACAAAATTAAGGGAAAAAAATAGTGTTATTTGGATAAAGTATATAATTTGTGGATA
Organism: Canis lupus familiaris; assembly: GCF_011100685.1. NCBI lineage: Eukaryota > Metazoa > Chordata > Mammalia > Carnivora > Canidae > Canis > Canis lupus. The sequence continues at coordinate 15,894,548 of NC_049229.1, read as the reverse complement.
ATATTAAACAGTATTAATTTCTTGGTTTTGATTACTGTACTATGATAATGCATTATGTTAACATCAGTAGTATGGTGAAAAGTTTACAGGAACTCTCTATTTCTGCAACTTTTCAGTAAGTCTAAAACTATTTCAAAATAAAGTTTTTTAAAAAATCAGACTAGACTTTAAAACCAAAGGCACTACTGAAGTGCCTAGGTGGCTTAGTTGGTTAAGCATCTGCCTTCAGCTGAGTCTATAATCCAGAAGTCCCAGGATAGGGTCTTGTGTCTGGCTCCCTGCTAAGCAGGGAGTCTGCTTCTTCTCCCTCTGTCCCTCCCCCCACTCGTGCACAAGCTCTCTGTCTCAAATAAATAACTAAAATCTTTTTAAAAAGCCATTACTAGAGATAAAAAGGAACATTTCTTAATGGGGAAAAAAAGGTTCAATTCATAAGAATATAGACTAATTATAAAGTTTACGTTTCTAACAAAATGACCTTAAAATAAGTAAATCAAAAATTGATAGAACTACTAGGGAGAAATAAATTTATGATTACACAGAGATTTAACACACAGTAAATTCTCAGTATTCATCAATTCATCAATCACATGCACATGCATGCGTGTATGCATGCACACACACACACAAATCAGTAAGTAAAGAGATTTTTAACAAGAGCATTAACAAACGTCACCTAATAGACATATAAAGCATGCATCAGACCACAGAATTCACATCTGTCTCTCTCTTTCACATAAATGCACAATCATCATATTCACACAGCATTTAGAAAAGAACAAAACCATATACAAAGCAAGGACTTATATATTTTGATGACTATTCAAAATATTTTGATGGTAGTTACATGGGCGTTAACTTTTTAATTATTCATTGAACTGTCCACATGTATTTTATATCCTTTTCTTTACACTTATTACATTTCCCAATAAAGTTTTTTAAAATTTCACTCATCTATATCATTTATTTACTTTTTTTTTTTTTCAGTTTTTCAACACTGAAAATTCCACAGCACCAAAATTCTCAAGATTCCGAAACTTATAAATCCAGGAACACTAAAGGCAATTCTCAAAATAGTATTTATATACAATCAAATAACCAAAATGCAAAACTACAAACAAAAGTAGATGACCTGAGAATATACATCCTAAATCAGTAAACGATCTAAATTAAAAACATCTTCAATACAGATAATAACTGAATCAAAGGTGCTTGTGTCAACTGCCAAAAAAGGGGTTCTATGGTAAATTCATCTCATCAATTATCCAGTCTAATAAAACCCTCAACAAAAGTAGTAATTCTTAACTTTCAAAGTAATGATCTTTATTGTTGCCAGTTCTGAGATCAAACAAATACACAGCAATTAAGTTAAAACAAATACAGAATAGTTAAATGATTAATATTTTACTTTTTAAGAAGTAAAAAAAATTACATATTCCCAAAAATGTTTAAAATAACAGAAACAAATTGAAGCTATGTTCACAAAAACTTCAGGATAAACTATTTCTTTTATTAAAAATTTTCTTTCTAGGAGGTCTGCGTGACTCAGTGGTTGAGTATTTCTGCCTTTGGCTCAGGTCATGATCCCAGGGTCCTGGTATCAAGTTCCACATCAGCCTGCTTCTCCCTCTGCCTCTGTGTCTCTGCCTCTCTCTGTCTTTTATGAATAAATAAAGTCTTAAAAAATTTTTTCTTTTTAATAAAAATTTATTAAAAATTAAAAATTACTAAAAGTAGTTTATTATTTGTTGCTGCTAAACAAATTACCCCAGAACATAGCAGGTTAAAATAACACACATTTGTTATCTCATTTCCTGAGCTAGATCCTCCAGTTCAGGGTCTCCCACAAGATGGTAATCAAGACTTCAGGCAGGGCTACAGCCCTTTCAAGGTTTAACTGAGCAAGATCTTCTAAATTTACTCAGTGGTTGTTGGCAGGATTTAGTTCGCAGGGGGTTAAGGAACTTTCTCTGTGGGCTACTGGTCAAAGGCTACCCTCAATTCCGTGACAGGTGGGTCCTTCACCTATAGGTGAGTTCATGATATAGCAGGTGGTTTCATCCAAGTGAGCAAGCAAGAAAGGGCCAGCAAAAAGGAAGTTACATCTACTGTAACATAATCTCTTAACTTTCATCATATCCTATTAGAAGTGAGCCTCTAGGTAGTCTACCCTCAATGGAAAAGGATTACACAAGAGGATGGATACCAGGGTTATCTTAGAAGGCTGGCTCTCACAAATAGCATAACAGAAAGGGAACTGGAATAAGGTGGCGCTAAATTTCTGAGCCACCAGGGCTGCCCCAGATCCAGAATTTCTATGTGAGAGATACTTAAGGACAACAGTGGCTGGTGGTAGAAGCTAGGCCTAAGTGGCTTATTGTAAATCTGTGTTTGCATAACAATCAAGTAAGAATGACCCAAACTCAATTACCTATAATCAAAGAAGAGATCAAATTGATGGAGATTACCCCTAAATCTCTCATTAGTATTAGCATATATCTAAATACATTCCTAAATTCACTTCTATAAACCATCTGTGAAAAAAGAAATTGTTAGCTAAAAATGTTACCTAGGCTGAAATAGTAGTCAAAGAAAGTTTTTGACACTTTCAAAAGGTTTTTTTGATATTTTTGGTACTCAGTGAAAGGCAGGATGCCCCAAGTAAGAGAAGATGAACTGGACAGCCCAATGGAGCACCTAAAACAGAAAGGACCTCCACCATAGGCAGGGAGGCCACAGCTTTCATGACCCAAATCATTGGCTATATTACTTTCCATAGTTTGATGTACTCAGATAGATATAAATTTTAATCAAGCCATCCCACATTGGAACACCTCAAATGACAGTATCTCAAAATATTACAAAAGGATTTTATGCTTTTTATACTTTTATTTTACTCAAAGTGTCCAGAATTCATCCCTTCCTAGCCTTTTACACAATATCAGAAAAGGGGTGTATCTCATTTTTCTCGCCTCTTACCTCTCTTTTGTTCTTCAGTTTTAAAGGGATAGGTAAAAGGAGTAATCAGAACAGTATAAAGAAGCCTGAAACAGCTCTCTAACTAGCCTTGAGGTAAAACTGGTAAGAACAAAGTAAGTATGCTTAGAGATTCCAAATTTAACTCCAAAACGCTATAGCACGTGCTGCATTAATACTATTATTTAACCTCAAAACACTAGAGCACACACTTAATATTTAACCCTATTAGGTATTTAGATTTTTTTTTCAATGTAGCCCCTCTCAATTAATAATTTCACTACCGCCTTTCATGAAGATGGCGCCGAAGGCGAAGAAGGAAGCCCCTGCCCCTCCCAAAGCAAAGGCTTTGAAAGCTAAGAAAGCGGTACTGAAAGGCGTGCAGTCACCAAAAAAAAAAAAAAAAAAAAAAAAAAAAAGGAAGATCCGCACGTCACCTACATTCTGACGACCCAAGACCGTAGGTCTCCGAAGGCAGTCCAAATATCCTTGAAAGAGCACCCCCAGGAGAAACAAGCTTGATCACTATGCCATCATCAAGTTCCCCCTGACTACTGAGTCAGCCATGAAGAAAATAGAAGACAACACACTTGTGTTCATTGTGGATGTCAGGGCCAATAAGCACCAGATCAAACAGGCTGTGAAGAAGCTCTAGGACATTGATGTGGCCAAGGTCAACACCTTGATCAAGCCTGATGGAGAGAAGAAAGTATATGTTTGACTCTCCTGACTATGATGCTTTGGATGTTTCCAACAAAATTGGGATCATCTAAACTGAGTCCAGTCGGCTATAAATCTAAATATAAATTTTTCACCATAAAACAACAACAACAACAACAACAACAAGAAAATAATTTCACTACCACCATTGGGCTAAAGACTGAACTATCATTTTTTAAAAAGATTTATTTATTTGAGATAAAGAGCAAGGCAAGCAAGCGCATCTGCAGGGGAGGGGCAGAGGGAGTGAGAGAATCTTGAACGGACTCTGCTGAGTGGCAGCCTGACCTGGGGTTTTGATCTCACCACCCTGAGATCATGACCTGAGCCAACATCAAGATCTGGACACTTAACTGACTGAGCCATCCCGGTGTTCCTGAACGGTCATTTTGGAACAGTCATTTCTCAACAAAGTAGGAGTTAGTAATCTATGAAATAAGAATAAATAAAGGGGGGAAGGGACAGAGGAAGAAAAGGAGGGAAGGCAAGCAAACAAACAGGCAGGCGAAAGGGAAAGAAAAAAATAAAGAAAAGAAACAAGAAACAAGGAAAGGAAGAAAGAAGAAAATACAACAGAGGCTGTATATGATCTGCAAAGCCTAAAATACAAGCAGTCCTAGCTTTAGACACTACTGCATTAAATGAAACTCTACAAAGCAAGGACTGCCTATATTTACTATCTGGCCCCTTGTAGAAAAATTTAACAACCCCTGAAATAGAGGATATCTAAATGATCAATAAACATATGAAGAGGTGTTAAATATTATTAGGGAAAATGAGGGGGAAAACGCCAATGTGATATCACTATAAATCCACCTGAATAGTTAAATTGAAAAAGACAACACTAAATGTTGCAAGAATTTGGAAGAGTCAGAATTCTCAAGCGACACTAACAGGAGTGTTGACACAATTAATCTGAAAATTTTTTCTGGTAGTGTATACCAAAAATACATACCTGCATACCCTATAACTATTTCACCAATAGGTATATGTATAGCCAACAGAAATGTACACATATATTCACCAAAACACAACTGACCCTTAAATAAACAGGAGTTAGAAGCACCAACCCCACACAGCCAAAAATTCAAGTTTAACTTCTGACTCCCTAAAACTTTATCTAATAGCCTACTGTTGACTGGAAGCCTATCAATAACACAGACTATTTATACAAATTTTGTATATGTATTATATAACTACATTCTTACAATAAAATAAGCTGAAGAAAAAATATTCAGAAAATCACAAGGAAGAAAAAATATACATTTACAGTAGTGTACTGTACTTACTGAAAAAACCACACATAAGTGGACCCCTACAGTCCAAATGCATGTTGTTATAAATTACTTATAAGGGTCAACGGTACTTATAAATTCATAGAAACCCTATTCATAACAGCCAGGAACTAGATGGAATATTATGCAGCATAAGAACTACTGCTACAGGGGGAATGAATCCCTGGGTGGCTCAGCAGTTTAGCGCCTGCCTTTGGCCCAGGCAGTGATCCTGGAGTCCTGAGATCAGGTCCCGCGACTGGCTCCCTGCGTGGAGCCTGCTTCTCCCTCTGCCTGTGTCTCTCTCTCTGTGTCTCTCACGAATAAATAAATTTTTAAAAATCTTTAAAAAAGGGGCAGCCCGGGTGGCGCAGCGATTTAGCGCCGCCTGCAGCCCAGGGCGTGATCCTGGAGACCTTGGATCCAGTCCCACGACAGGCTTTCTTCATGGAGCCTGCTTTTCCCTCTGCCTGTGTCTCTGCCTCTCTCTCTCACTCTCTCTCTGCATCTCTATGAATAAATAAATAAAATCTTTTAAAAATTTTAAAAAATCTTAAAAAAAGAACTACTGCTACAGAACTTGTACAAATCACACAAATACAATATTGAGCAAAAGTGAGACTCAAGTGACTATTTACTGTATGATTCCATTTACATAAAGACAAGAATAGGTAAATTCATAGATGACCTTAGAAACAGACATAACAGTCACCTTTGGAAATGGGTCACGCAAAGTGGGGTTTCTAAGAGTAAGTAATGGTCCTTCTTGATCTAGGTACTGGATACGTGAATATGTATGGACTTTGTGAAAATTAAAATGAGCTATACACTTATGATTTATATGGTTTTCTCTATTATACCTTAAAAATTAACATACTAAAAAGATTTTTACAAAATCTATGCCTTTAAAAGAAAATTGTGTACACCTCCTCCCTTATATTTTTCTGACTTGCCATCATTACTTCTCACCAATGGAGTATCTTGTTATCTTATAGAGACGTCAGCTTTGTTTTGATTAATTTTCTTGGTATACTATTGCACAGGATAGCCAAATGGGCATGTAACTGTCATTTGCGTTTAGCACCACGCTAAATCCCAAGGAGAAACTTTGAAAAGCCAGTAATTTATGGTAGTATGTCAAAGTTACCTGGAGACTGGGGGGGGGGCTTGAAATGTGGTTTTGTTTGGCTCTTTGTGTCGGTTTACTTTTGTTTACTGCCACAGTGATTTAATCTGCATAAAACGTTCAAAGGATGTTTTCCAAAAAGCCTGCCCTGTGAATTTCTTTCTTTCTTTCTTTCTTCCATCCTGCTTAATAAGGCAGCTGCTACCTTGTGTTTATCTAGTTCCTTCCATCCCTGGAGCTTAAAAAAACTTCACAAATACTATTCGGTGGCGTCACCTTCCAGAGAAATTTGGGCTCAGGGACATTGTGAACCCAGAAATTCAAATACTATCCTTGTACAGCAGGGCTCTCTGTGCCTAAAGCAGCATCGCATTCTTTGCCGAAACTTACAGGGTGAGTGCGAACTGAAACAATGACGGACTCTCAAGGACACACAGGCAATCCTAGATTGAGCCAGGACCTGAACTCGCCAACTAACCGCCACGTAAGGGGAAAGCAAACAAAACCCTACACCCTTCCATAAAGGCTCAGCTACTGAACTTTTGTCCCAAGAAACGGAAGGATGCCGGAATTACGCCCAGAAAGAGGACCTGCGGCTCCCACGACGCTGACCTTCGCGTGAGCCCGACGGGGTCAACATTCACCGGGTGCAGATTCCGCGCAGCCCCTTCTGCTCCAGGGAGGCTGCGGCCGAAAATTCCAGGGCTGGACCTAAGCCCACCCGTCCTCTTCTCCGGTCGCCCGAGCCTCCCAGCCTGCCTGTTTACCTGAGATGCGCCCGGCGCTGCCGGGAGAGCCGACTCTCGGCGCTTGCCCAGAGTTTCTGAGGCCCGACGCGCGGCCGCTACGTCAGCCAATCGACTTTCGCTCGGAGCCTCCCGACCCCGGCGCCCACCCGTCCGAGGAGGAGCGCGCGCCCGCAAACGACCGGGCGGGGCGCGTCGCGGGAGGGAGCCAGCCGCACGCCGCGCGCCGCGGCCACCGGGAACCGAGGCGCACGGGCGCCGCGCTCGGGCAGACGGCGCGCACCGGGCATGCGCGCACCGCGGCGCTAGGGCCGCGGGGCGGGGCTTCTGGAGGACCCGGCGCGCTGGCCGAGTCCTCGGGGCAGTGGGGAGGAAGAGGAAGGCGGCGTCTGTAGTTTTCGGTGGCTGGACCGGCGGGGCGCTGCTGTTGTCGGCTACGAGACGGCAGGCGCGTCCTGCGAGAGCAAAATCCTGTCCGGACAACCTTATCAGGCTAGAGGAGGGAAGCCGTGTGGTTAAAAACGCGTCTTATGGCCTCATAGTTGGGGCTGCACTCTCCAAGACGCTGGAGGAATTGTGGTTTCCTGGTTGGTTTGCGTGTGGTTTGGGGGTAAGAAGAAACCGGGGGCGGGGGGGGGGGGGTGCATGTCGTGTAGTGATGGTTGAACGAAAAGGGCTGAAGTGGATTCCAGCTGGGTGAGCAAAAAGCTGGCCAGAGAATGTTTACAAACTAAAACTTGGAGGTGGTTAACTTTTCTGATTGAAGAACTATAGAGCGAGATCTGGGTGCTTAAGTTCAGCTAATGAATTCTTTAAGACACAATGTTGAATCTTCCAGAATTAAAGATTTAAGCCCTCAATTCGTGTTCCTCTGTGTTGAAACAAGAAAGGACTGGCTGGCATAATTAAATAGCTGCTAGTAATTCAAATGTGGGTTTTTTTTTTTTATTCCACATATCAGTATTGCTTTTATAAATGTCACTCCTTCAGACACCAAATAATTATTGAGTACATACTATGTGCCTGGCACTCATCTATCTGGGTGTTAAACAATAAAAATGGGTTTTGTTTGTTATGTGTTTTGTTTTTTTAAACACGTCCCCAGAGAATAGGCATAATATGAAGGAAGTGTGGGTCAGGTTCCTAAGTTAATGGCTCAAGTTAATGAAAGGAATTTACACTTTAGTAAGTGCAAAAAAGGGGAGTGAAAAAAGAAACAAATATGGATATAAATTGGTTAGTGACACCTGGGTGGCTCAGTGGTTGAGCGTCTGCCTTTGGCTCAGTTCTTGATCCCAGGATGCTGGGATGGGGTCCTGCATTGGGCTCCCCACAGGGAGCCTGCTTCTCCCTCTGCCTATGTTTCTGCCTCTCTCTGTATCTCTCATGAATGAATGAATAAAATCTTTAAAATAAATAATTTGGAACAGGAGTGCCGGGCTGACTCAGTCAATTGAGCGTAGGACTCCGATTCCTGCTGGAATGATCTTGGGTCCTGAGATTGCGTTGAGCTCCACGCTCAGCCGGCGGGGGGGGGGGGGGGGGGGGGGTGTTAGGGGTCTGCTTGGGATTCTCTCTCCCACTCCCTCTGCCCTTTCTCCCATTCTCTAAAATAAATAAAATCTTTTAAAACTGAACAAAATCGGTTATAATATTCACAAACTCTTGGCTATTATATTGTAATGAATGGACAGTGCTTTAAAGAGGTTTGTTACAGATTCAGCTTTGAAATACATTTTTTCTTTACTTCAGTCAAGGTCTGAGTCAGATATTTACAGACACAAAATACCCTGAATATATGAGACAAAGAGAGGAGTGGTATAGCTTATTAGAATAGATGAGAAGGGCACTCCAATCAAAAATGACCTGTGAAGAGGTTTAGAGCCAACTCAAATGATGTGCAAAAGAAAGGACTAAGGATTAAGAAGAAATGGAGAATGACCACAAATTGAGAAAATTCAAACCAAATAATGGATTTATTGGTTAAATTTAGAGAAAGTGATTGTATTATTTTTCTCTAGGTAAAGATACATTAGCCTTAGTTTTTTCAAACTCATCTGGGTGCTGAAAGTCCCCCAGGTCAAGAGAAAACTATGTTTTCTTTCCCTTCAGTAACTTGTTTTTTCTTCCACTTTTGGTATCTAATGAGTTCAAACATTAGGTCTTTTCTCCCAGGTACTTACTCTAACTTACTTGAAGTAATTCCTTATGCTCTTTTCCTGAATGTTTCAGAACTATATACCTAGTTTTTCTCCAAACCTCTTCCACACCACAGTTACACACACACACACACACACACATATATGTGTGTGTGTATAGATATATATATATTTCCTTATTCTTTATCCTGCTAATAGTTGCCAGTCCATAGGAAATGAAAGAGACCAATTAGAGCCTTCTTTCCTGTTCTCAAGCTAATTATCAAAAATATTGTCTATGCCTTCATCCCTCTTCTAAGTTGAGCTTTTGCAGAAATTTGGCTAAAGATGGAAGGAAAAAGAAAATGAACCCTCCTCTTTCTTTACAGGGAGCAAAAGAATGTCTGATCATGAATGCTTTCAAACATAAGGATAGACATAAAGACCAATGGAAACAATAGAGAGCCCAGAAAGAAACCAAAATATCTATGGCCAGTTGATTTTTGACAAGGATTCCAAGACCATTCAATGCGGGGAAAAAAAATAGTCTCTTTAACAGATGGTGCTGGGCTATCTGGATAACCATATGCAAAAGAATGAATTTAGATGCCTACTTTACTCCATCTGCAGGCATACTTCATTTTGCTGCACTTGCTTTATTGCATTTCACAGATAGTGTGTTTTTTACAAATTGAAGATTTGTGGCAATTCTATGTCAAGTAAATATATCAGTGTTATTTTCCCAGCAGCATTTGCTCATTTTGTGTCTCTGTCACATTTTGGTAATTCTTGGAATATTTCAAACTTTTTCATTATTTGTTATTTAGATCTGCGATCAGTGATCTTTGATGTAATTATTTTGGGGGCATGATGAACCATGCCCATATATGACAACAAACGTAATAAAGGTATGCATTCTGATTAGTCCACCAACCAGCCATTCTTCCGTCTCTATCCCTCTCCCTAGGCATCCCTGTTTCCTGAAACACAATATTGAAATTATACCAATTACTAACTCTACAATGTCCTCTAAGTGTTCACGTGAAAGGAGGAGTCACATGTCTCTCACCTTAAATCAAAAACTAGAGATGATTGAGCTCAGTGAGGAAGGCATGTTGAACAGACAACATAAGCTGAAAGCTGGGGTTCTAGAGCCAGACAGCCAAGTTGTGAATACAAAGAAAAAGTTCTTGAAAGAAATTAAAAGTTCTACTCCAGTGAACACATGAACAAGAAAGAAAAGCAGTCTTATTGCTGAAATAGAGGAAATTTTAGTGGTCTGGGTAGATTACAACAGACACAACATTCCCTTAAACCAAACCCTAATCCAGAACAAGGCCCTAAACTCTCTTCAGTTCTGTGAAGGCTGAGAGAGGTGAGGAAGCTTCAGTACAAAATCTTGAAGTATAATAATCCATCTCCATAACAAAAGTATAAAGTGAAGCAGCAAGATATCCAGAAGATCAACTAATTAATGAAGGTGGCTACACTAAACAACAGATTTTCTTTGCAGTTGAAACAGCCTTCTATTGGAAGAAGATGCCTTCTAGGACTTTCACAGCTATAAGTCAATGCCTGGCTTCAAAAGCTTCCAAAAACAGGCTGAATTTCTTAAGGTCTAATGAAGCTACTGACTTTAAGTTGAAGCCAATGCTCACTTACCATTCTAAAGTTTGTAGGGCTCTTAAGAATTATGCTAACTCTACTCTGCCTGTGCTTTTAAATGTAACAACAGTCTGGATGAAAGTACATCTGGTTATAACATGATATACTGAATATATTTTAAGCCCTCTGTTGAGACCTACTGCTCAGAAAAAAAGAATGTCTTTCAAAATATTACTGTTCATTGACAATGCACCTGGTTGCTTAAGAGCTCTGATAGAGATGTACAATGTGATTAATGTTGTTTTCATGCCTAGCACAACATTCATTCCTCAGCCCACAGATGAAGGAGTATTTTTAACTTTCAAGTCTTATTATTTAAGAAATACATTTCGTAAGGCTCTAGCAGCCATAAGTAGTGATTCTTTGATGGATCTGGGCAACGTAATTTGAAAACCTCTTGGAAAGTATTCACCATTTTAGGTGTCATTAAGACTATTTGTGATTCATGGGAAGAGGTTAAAATATCAACATTAAAAGGAGCTTGGAAGAAGTTGATTACAACCTTAACTGATGATGTTGAAGGATTTAAGGCCTCAGTGAATGAAGTAACTAGAGATGTGGTAGAAATATCAAGAAAACTAGAATTAGAAGTAGAGCCTGAAGATGTGACTGACTTGCTATAATCGCATGATCAAACTATAACAGATAAGTTACTTATGGATACAAAAAAAGTGACTCCTTGAGTTACTAGGAGTAGATCCCATCTACTCCTAGTCAATATACTGTGAGAATTGTTGGGATGAAAACAAAGGATTTAGAATGTGACACAAGGGACGCCTGGGTGGCTCAGCGGTTGAGCTTCTGCCTTCAGCTCAGATCGGTGATCCCAGGGTCCCGGGATCGAGTCCCACATCAGCCTCCCTGCATGGAGCCTGCTTCTCCCTCTGCCTGTGTCTCTGCCTCTCTCTTTCTCTGTCTCATAATAAATAAATAAAATATTTTTTTAAAAAAAAGAATGTGGGATCCCTGGGTGGCGCAGCGGTTTGGCGCCTGCCTTTGGCCCAGGGCGTGATCCTGGAGACCTGGGATCGAATCCCACGTCGGGCTCCCGGTGCATGGAGCCTGCTTCTCCCTCTGCCTGTGTCTCTGCCTCTCTCTCTCTCTCTCTCTCTCTCTCTCACTGTGTGCCTATCATAAATAAATAAAAATTTAAAAATAAATAAATAAAAATTAAAAAAAGAATGTGACACAAACTTAGTTAATAAAGTAGTGGTAGGTTTTGAGAGGCTTGACTCCAATCCTGAAAGAAAATTGGCTGTATGTACAATGCTATCAAAGAACTTTGCATGCTACAGAGAAATCAGTTATGAAAGGAAGAGTAAATGGATGTGGCAAATAACATTGTCTTAAACTTTAAAAGATCGCCATAGCCACCTGCAGCAACCACCACCCTGATCAGTCAGTAGCCATTAACACTGAGGCAAGACCCTCCACCAACAAAATATTACTTGCTGAAAGCATACATGATGCTTGGCATTTTTAGCAATAAAGTATTTTTTAATGAAGGTATGTACATTGTTTTTTTAGACATAATGCTATTGCACATTTAATAGACTACAGTATAACGTAAACCTAACTTTTATATGTACTGGGTAACAAAAAATTCATTTGACTTTATTGTGTTGGTCTGGAAATGAACCCACAATATCTCAGTGGTATGGCCATACAAAAATTAACTCAGAATTGACCAACAACCTAAATAAAGAGCTAAAACTATAAAATATAGGATTAAATCTTTTTTACCTTGAATTTGGCAGTGGTTCTTAGTTTGACACCAAAAGCATAAGCAACAAAAAAGATAGATAAACTGGATTTCACCAAAATTAAAAACTTTTGTGCATCAAAGGACATTATAAAGACAACTCACAGAACAGGAGAAACATGGGCAAATAATATATCTGATAAGAGTTTAATATCCAGAATATATAAAGAACTTGTACAACACAGTAACAAAGACAATCCAGTAAAAAATGAGCAATAGACTTAAAAAGGTATTTCTCCAAAGAATATATACAAATAGCTACAAGCAATACAAATCGCTACAAGCATGTGAAAAAGATGGCCAACTTCATTGGTCATTGAGGAAATGCAAATTAAAGCCACAATATGTGATATCACCTTCCTCACATAGACTAAGATGGCTATATTTTTTATTAAAAAAAAAAAGGAAAACAAGTTTGGGAGGAATGTGGAGAAATAGGAAGGCTTATACATTTTTTTGGATATGTAGTACAGTACAGCCACTGTTAGGGTGCCTGGATGGCTCAGTCCATTAAGGGTCCAATTCTTGATTTCACCTCAGGTCATGATCTCAGGGTTGTGGGATTGAGCCCCACATAGAATCTGCTTAAGATTCTCCCTCTCCCTCTCCCTCTGTCTCGCCCACTTCAGTCCCCTAAACTGTCAAATAAGGAATTGATTAAAGCCTCTTTTAAGTTTGTCATAATCTATTCTAAAAAGTTAAAATAGGCTTCACTTATATGAGCTCTTTTACTTAAACCAGTGATTCTCCACTAAGGACACTGTTGCTCTGCAGGGAACATTTAGCAATGTCTGGAGACATTTCTGGTTGTCACAACTGGGGATGGAGTTGCCACTGGCAGCTAATGGGTAGAGGCTTGGGATGCTGCTAAATATCCTGCATTGCACAGGACAGCGTCTCACAACAAAGAGTTAATTATCTGACCCAAAATGTTAAGGTGCCATTGTTGAGATACCTTGACTTAATAAACCGAAAATTCTCAGCATTTATACATATGCAATTTGTGACACCAAAATTAGTGCTTTTCTCACTTCAAATATATAAAATTCCTGATCCAGCTTACCAATTCATTGTTTACTAAGCCAAGGATACAACAAGCTATTTACTCTGAATAATTTTACATTATGATTTTTATGTATGGGTAGAAAAGCTAGCGATTGTAGAACATATGTTCATATGTAGAACATAACTACATAGCTAGCGATTCAGAAAGAGGCCTCCTAATTACGTATTTTATAAATATATTTTATATTTAATTATATATTAGGTTCAAATAATACTTCAGTTAAATACTCAATGTGACTTTAGGCAAGTTACTTAACTTCTGTGCCAGTATAAGATGAGGACAAAAATATCTTTGTCACAGGGATATTGTGATCGAAATAATGGGTTACAAAACACTTAGCCCATTGCCTGGTATAACATAAGCAATAGATGAAGGTTGTCATTATTCCAATTTGCCAGGTAGACTGAATATGGCTGGATAGTTGCAGGTTGCTCTTGACTTTTCTGGAATCTCCTTGATTTCTCCCTCCCCAGTTCTCTTTTAATTTCTTCTAATTTGCTGTGAACCAAGCTACCTTTTTAGAATTGGGGGATCCCTGGGTGGTGCAGTGGTTTGGCGCCTGCCTTTGGCCCAGGGCGCGATCCTGGAGACCCGGGATCGAATCACACGTCGGGCTCCCGGTGCATGGAGCCTGCTTCTTCCTCTGCCTATGTCTCTGCCTCTCTCTCTCTCTCTCTCTGTGACTATCATAAAAAAAAAAAAAAAAAAAAAAAGGAATTGGGTCTGAAACTAGTCCTAAGTGAAAGCCTGGGAAGCTCCTAGGAGCAAATTGTATCTTGACTGCTTAGAATCTTTAACTTCTAGATTCCCAACTATGTCCCAAATAACAGAATTCTGTTATATAAATGACCTCTAAATGTTGAAAAAAGCTTCCTAATATTTTGTTCACACTATCCAAGAAAATCCTTTGGAATTTAGACATGCTCTGTTAGATGATGGGAAAATCTAATGCACCAGAACCTAAAATCTGTCCTAAAAACTAACATGATGCCTTAGTATTTGTAAGTTAGAAGACATTGAGAGTTTAAAGCAGTGATAATCAGACCCACAAATTTTAAAGCATGAGTCTTTCACTTGCAAATAGCATTTCTTCAATACTTCTAATACTTCTGTAAACGAATACTATGGGATAATAGATCTCTTGAATAGCTCAAGAGTTATAATCTCTTTTGTCCATCAAGACTTTTTTAAAAAAAGATTTCATTTATTTATTCATGAGAGACACAGACAGAGGGGCAGAGACCTAGGCAGAGGGAGAAGCAGGCTCCTTACAGGGAGCCCGACTTGATCCCAGGACCCTGGAATCACACCCCGAGCTGAAGGCAGATACCCAACCGCAGAGCCACCCAAGTGTCCCTGTCCATCAAGATTTTGTGTCCATAAGCCACTCTTTCCAACTTTCTACCCTATTCCATGGAAAGATTCCATGTATACCAAGTTCTGCATTTGTGTGTCTGTGTTTTGACCCTGAAATAGAAGTCTATGGGCCTAGAGTGGCTATGTATTTTTCAGCGAACGGTATTTTAAAATGTGGGTGCAGTCATAGTATGTGTGCCACAGAGTTACTCTGCAACTTCTAGTTAGACGCTAATGAAGTATATTTTAAATTTGAGAATTTTTTTTCAAAATGAGTAAATATTGTCATTTTAAAATAAACTGAGCTCATATAAGAGGGAAAATAAATTTTATCTTGTTCAAGCCACTATTATTGTAGTCTTGAACATTAGCTTATCCAATGGCCCAATACAAAAGCTTTATTTCAAAAAGACACTGAACAAATTTTCAGATATTTAAGTCCAGTGAGGATTTTAAGGCTCCAGGCAGTTTAGTTTCTAGCCATTCTGCAAACTGATAGATGAGTCAATACTTTAATTATGTAATTCCCAACCAAGATCGGCTAAATAATCTATAACTTAAAAATATAAGCATGGGGTGCCTGGGTGGTACAGTTGGTTAAACATCCGACTTTGGTTTCAGCTCAGGTCATCATCTGAGGCTCATGAGATCCAGCCCTGCATCAGTCTGTGTGCTCAGAGAGGAGTCTGCTTAAGACTCCTTCTCCCTCTCCACCCTCACCACCCTCCTCGCTGCCCCCCATCTATGGGCTCTCTTTTTCATAAATCAATCAATCTATCTATCTATCTTTAAAAAATAAAATCAAAATATAAGCTTGATACTGTAGCAGTTTTGCTCTAGCATCAGGACATTACAGCATCATATAAAATAATAATAGAAAGAGAATGTGATAGATTAAATCTAGGGTATCTGAAATAGTAGGCCAAATAAATTTTACCTTCTTTTTTTTCTCAGTGCTAAACCTCCCAGCATTCCAATACTGGCCACAGGCAAATTCGGCTGCAGATTAAGAGATATAGCTAATAATCAGAGCTCTCAGCAGTGGGTATTTGTTGACCATGGATGGACATTAGCAGACTCCCAAGCTCTAGAATATAGTTATATCTAGACCCTATCTCTTCAACTATTCTACAGGTGTAGGACTAGATTACATGTGGTAACAGGCCTTGTTTTTGTTTTTTTTTCTTACTCAATAACATCAGTTCTAGCCTAAAAAGATTAAAAATAGGTAGCAATTTTCTAACAGGGTATTTGGAACTCTGTCTGGAAGGGTCTTCTCACTGAATCTACCTAGGTGCTGAGAGACTGAGGTCTTTGTGAGACCACAAACCTGCACCCACCTCCTTGGGATAAGATATTCAGAGATTAAGGTACTTGTGGAATTGATTAAAAGTATCTTTATACTGATCCAATGGGAGAGGGAGGAAGGCTATCTTTAAATCTTGACCTAAAAGTGTTATTGTATTTCCTGAAATAATCTAGGGAAGACAAAATTTTACTTAATACTAAATTAACACAAATTGCAATATGGTGGGATTTCCTCCATGAGCTTATATGCTCCATCAGGGATTTTAAGTGTTACATTGCCAGCACATAGGAAAGTGCTGATGCTTAGTCAACTTTCAATGAATGAATGCAGAATTTGGTTCAGTGCGTGCCTTCGGGTTTAAAAGTTGCAACTTTTTATTTTTAACTTTAAAAAATTCTCCATTTATATATATGAATAAGTGAAATTAATTTGGAGGCTATTTAATTATTTAATTATTTTAGGTTTTGCTGTGAGAGAATGTAGTTTGGCCTGTGGCTAGTATTTAAATCTACAATCCCAATGCATTTAGAAGAGAGAATCCTGGAATCAAATCCCAGCAATATTATTAGCTCATGGTGTGATCCTGGGAAACTCAGTTTCCTCATCGGAAAATGAGGGAAAGGTTTTCTATGAGCTCTGCAATTGTGATTTTAGTGCTTGGTATAGAATAGGTTCTCAATATTTGTTGAATATGTGATTCTATGTTGCACTCAAGACTTCATATTTAATTAGTAGACTGAAACATTCCTCAAAAGCTTTTACTTTAGCTAACCAGCAAAAATTTCTGAAAACTGTTCCTTGGTAAACATTTTAAGCTTAGTCATTTTAATCAAATATTTAATCAAATATGAGAGAAAATTTATCTTGCATATCTGATCCATAAGCACCAAGTGTATCTAATTCCTTACTTTCGACAATTTTACCAGTCAGATATCATTATTACCAGGTTTTCCCAGCTCAGCCTCAGAAATAAAAACAAAATATGAAATTACGGTATTTTGCACATTCAATTGGAAAGCACATAAAGTCTTAACCATATTACATTCCTGATATTCAACTGTTTCTGGCTTTCAAAATTGGCAATTCTCTATGGTTCAAACTGAATAGATTTAGTATTAAATACAATGTTTAAGAAATAGTATGACAATAGCGGTTCCAAATCCTCTCATTCTACCTTTTACTGGTATCGTCTCCTACCTGTTAGGGGTGTGGCAGGTATTCTTCTAAAATTTCATAATATTGTGTCTCTTCTACGTAGCATTTGTAACTTATGGTTTAAAAATAGTATAAATATTTATGTTGTTCCAAATATCCGAAAGGGCTAGTATGAATAATTAAATGTTTCATAGAAAAAATATACTGATAGTTCCCTATATTGCTTGATTACTTAGGTCTGTGGTTCACAAACTTTAACGCTCTTAACAATCACTGGAGACCTTACTAAAATGCAGGTTTCTGAGCCCTGTATCCAGAGATTCTGATTCAGTGGATAGGCGTGGGGCCACGAATCTGCCTTCTTAGGAACTCTCACATTACGTTGACGTTGCTGGATCTTAAGATCATACGTGGAGAAGCACTACTGACCTCGGGTACTGAAGAGACTTTTTTGTAACAAGGCCTCTTCTTTCGTTTTTCTCAGTAAATAAAACTCAAGTCGATGAGGTATGATACATTCTCTCAGGCCCAAACCATTTCTTCGCAAAGTACTACATTAACTTAATTGAAAGATAATTGTAACTTGGCCTGGCTTCTAGAACCCACAATTTCAGGATCCACCTGTCCGTTCTTTAGGGCCTCCCGGAGCGCTGGCCTGCCAAGGAGGGCAAGGGTCGCCCCGGCGCCGCCGCGAGGCCAGGGGCGCCTCTTCAGAGCGTTATCAGCGGCGGCGCGTGGGCCTGACGAACTGCAGGAGGCTCCCGATAGGGAAGCGCTTGGGCGCCAAGCTGGGAGACCAAACCCTACCACCGCGGGCGGCCAGACCGACCCCGTCCGCGAGGCCTTTCTCCGCCGAGGCCCTTCTTGGCGCCCAGGGGGCCTAGCGGCGGCGACAGAAAGCCCTGAAGGGGAGCCGCGGGCAGGTTCGCACCCGCCGGAGATCACGCACTGTGAGCCTGCGCCCTGAGCCGCCACCTCCGGGCGGCCGCCGGGCTGCCGCCTCCCCAGGAGCCGCCGGCGCCAGGACCAGCAGCAGCTCTTGCAGGCCGGCGAGCTCGCCCGCTCCGCTCCGCCGCCCCGGGCTTTCGAAGATGTCCGCCCAGCCCAATGCTGGCTTCGCGAGAGAGGCTTCTCGCCAGATCCTGGCCGGTGGTTCCGCTGGTAAGGCCGCCCCGCCGCGGGTCCCGGAACTTTCCTCAGAGGGGCCTCCCCACTGCAGTTTCTCCGCGGAACTGCACGCTGCGGTCGTACGCGGAGCGGGAGGCCGGGAGCGGGCGGGCGGGCGGGCGCCGGGGGCCGGGGTCGGGTCGCCCCCGCCCCCGCGCCCGCCGGTGCCCCGCCCCCCGGGCCTCGAGCCTGGAGCGCGAGCGAGGCTGCCCCAAGGCCTGCCCCCGGGAGGAGGCCTGGGTGCGTCGCTGGCTACCGCACTAGGAACGCGCCCGCGTCCGTCAGACTTCGCTTTGCTCTCAGTCGTGGCCTTTTTCTTCTGGGTACTTGTTCCGTACCTCCTGCCTCCCTCCTCAAAGTGCAGACCTCGGGACGCCGCGGGTCTTCCCCTTGCAGACTGTGCTTGCTTCGGGCCCTTCGTGTCTCCAATAGGCATATTAAAATTAAAGGCTGGGGTCCCTGGGTGGCGCAGCGGTTTGGCGCCTGCCTTTGGCCCAGGGCGCGATCCTGGAGACGCGGGATCGAATCCCACGTCGGGCTCCCGGTGCATGGAGCCTGCTTCTCCCTCTGCCTGTGTCTCTGCCTCTCTCTCTCTCTCTGTGACTATCACAAATAAAAAAAAAAAAAAAAAAAAAAAAAAAATTAAAGGCATACGTGAGCACACAGAAACGCCTTTGGTGTGAGGCGCTCACCTTAATATATGGAGAGTTGTGCTGTCGGAAAAAAAAAAAAACCTTCAGAAAAAATTTGTTATAAATAGTTATAAATATAAAAATTTGTGGCAACAGTTACCAAGGGTGGCTAGGGAAAGTTACTAACCCAGGAGATTATGTTGTGTGAATGTGTGTTAGAGATATTTTAAAATATAAATTATGAAGAAAAAAAAAATAAAATAAAATATAAATTATGAGTTGATGGAGAACTTAATTTTTCATGACTGTGATGCATTTTCATTATAAATGTATAATTACTGTTATTCACTTATCACCATAAAACTTTTTTTTTTTTTTTATAAATGTAGGTATTCTCTTAAGTTATACTGTGGTAACTCTAGTAAATCATTTTAAGAGAGTGACTAGATGTCTAGTGTTTAACATTGACAAGTAAAATTTATTTTCAAACAAACTTGGACTTTTTATAAATGTCTATTATAAATTGTGCCTGGTTATCACTATGTCATGAACTACTTGATTCTCAGGAGTACCACATAAAGCCAGATGTATCAATTACAGTCCGTACATTTTACTAAAGATATTTCATTAATATGGCAATGGAGGCATTCATGTCTTATATGTGACTGTGCTTTGCCCAGCCATAATTATGTTAGTGGCCCCACTGTCTATCTTTTTAGTTGTTTTCCAGTAATGATGATGAATTTTCACCAATTTACTCACCATTTTGGTCAAATTCCATAATGTCCAAGACTCTGCCAGCTGTCCCTGACTTAGCTGATTCAGAGTCCATGACCCTGATAAAAGAAAACTTAGCTGTCCCAATAGGAGAATAAAGCTAATTGGTAAACATCCTAGCCTATGACTAATGATCCAGAAGCATCTGTAATTGGCTTAGATGAGCCTACTCTATGGTAAGCACAGCTAAATTCAAGGGATGTTAAGAGTAGATCAAATTGTAATCCTGCTTACACTATTTTGTTGGATAATAAGTATTTGGCACAAATATAATGTATGATTCCATCATGCTCTTACAGTTGTAATTAATATGAATGAAAATTAGTATATTTCTAAGGTGAATTAAACGTAGCATAGTTGATTTATATATTTAGTACTATGGAATTATTGATACATGATGAGAATAATTAGAAAAGGAATCATGTGTTCTACTTGGACAATAACATTTTCATAAAATTTTGTATTTATTGGACTTCAGTAAATGCATACTAATCATATTACTTATATTAGGTCAAGGGCCAGAAAGAAATTAATATATGAGAGGTAGAATTTTAATAGAGAAAACACATTTGATTCTCTTGTGTTGGAGTTCTGATTACTGATAATACTTTTAAATGCAATGCAACACATCTATGTGTGTATTATATGACCTTTTGAGGGTAAAGGTTAAAAATACATCCTGGGCTTTCTTAAGGGGAAGAAAAAATCTGGAGAAGTTTACTGGAGAAATACCACGGTATCATAGAATTCAAGGTCTTGATATGTTCCTGGAAGAGACTGGAGGAGCCAGAGCACTGAAGGGAACTCAGAAAGTGTACTCTTGCCATCTCTTACCTTTCTTCACTTTGTCAAATGGGTTAAGCATTTCCAAGGCAACAGGGTGGTGGTTAATAATAGGGTCACAAGTAATTCTAATATGGTTGTTAGGACGGCTTGCCATACTTCCATGGATTTGCCTGGTAAGGAGTAAACATGACCAAATGGATTCAGACAGCTAATTACTTAAAAAGACAGGAAAAGCAAGTCATTATGGTGTCAGTTCCCTGTCCCCTATTCCATAAACAACACAAAACTGAAGAAGCCAAATGATACATGGTGTAAGCAGTGGGTCACTCTGCTGTAGCTTTCTCTAAGTGGAAGCGAGGTGGAAAGTCTTGTGTTCAACTGAAACTAGGGAGATAGATGAGAAATGGCCTTCTGATAAGATAATGGGAGAAACCGCTTCTCAGCTCTTCCCCACCAGTCTGCTTATCTTCCCTTAGGGCAGAGGAAATCACAGGGCATCCTGCCAAGACTTGGGTCAGACTGTGGCCTAGCCTTGCCTATAGGGTTATATGGAGATGTGCGAGGTTGTCAGCATGCCAGCATATGGTGCCCTCCTGGTGCCTTTCTCAGTTTTTTTTTCATACAATTGACTGCTGTTTTCTGCTCTTCCATCCATGTGACAGAGTGTGGTTCCTAATGGCTCTTGAATTTACCTGCTCTTTTTTTTTTTTTTTTTTTTTAATATATATATATTTTTAATTTTATTTATTTATGATAGTCACATAGAGAGAGAGAGAGAGAGGGAGGCAGAGACACAGGCAGAGGGAGAAGCAGGCTCCATGCACCAGGAGCCCGATGTGGGATTCGATCCCGGGTCTCCAGGATCGCGCCCTGGGCCAAAGGCAGGCGCCAAACCGCTGCGCCACCCAGGGATCCCCGAATTTACCTGCTCTTGATTTCTGTTCTGTAGAGACAATGAGAGACTGACTTGCTTTTTTTTTTTTTTTTTCCAAGTGCTGTGTAAAATCCTGGGAAAGACTCAAGATAATCCGGTTTTGGACAGGGGCATACCTCTGCACCACTGCCGTTTGTAGCCACTGCCCATGTGTATGGGTGGGAATTTCAGGGGAGATTTATTTTCTGGAGAAGCCAGATACATCATGAGATGGGCAATAGACGTCTTTCATAAAGATGTATGTCTGTCTTTCATTAAAAGATGTTTTGTGATATTTGTATTTAAAAGACCAAAGGAGGACACCTGGGTGGCTCAGTTGGTTAAACGTCTGCCTTCGCTCAGGTGGTGATCCTGAGGTCCTGGGATCAGGCTCTTTGCTCAGTGGGGAGCATGCTTCTCCCTCTTCCTCTGAAGCTCCCCCTGCTTGTTCTCTCTCTCTGTGTGTCTCAAATAAATAAAATATTAAAAATAAATAAATAAAAGACCAAAGAGATTGATGTGCTGACAGTTGCTTGGACATTATACATCTAAAGACTGGCTTTGAGCTTGTAGCTATAGCTAATATATAAAGCTATTTTTACCAATGGCAACCTTGTTTTACATGATGAAAGCTGTGCTCAAGACAAGTCAATATGAATTGAAGTTTTACAGAATAGGTTTCTAGTTTGTATTTTCAGCTTCAAGCAATCCCATAAGATTCACAATAGAAGCCAATGATGAGAGCTTCAGGAAGATCAGCAAGGCCAAACACTAGCAGGAGGATTAAGGATGAGAATAAGAGACCATTGTATTACATCCTTGGTGCTCAAAGTATGGCCTGTGGATTAACAGCAGCAGGCTCCTGGTAGCTTGTAGTTTGTTAGAAGTGTAGGATCTCAGGCACCACTCCAGACCCGCCCTATCAGAATCTGCCATATAGGAGGGACTCTAAGTCATTGGTCTGCACTTTCCCATTTTAGAAGCACTGTATTATTATTATTGTTATTTATTTATTTATTTGACAGAGAGAGAGCACAAGCAGGGAGAGCAGCAGGCAGAGGGAGAGAAGCAGGCTCCCCACAGAGCAGGGAGCCTGATGGGGGGAGGCTCAATCCTAGGACTCTGGTATCATGACTTGAACCAAAGGCAGACACTTAACTGACTGAGCCACGGAAGTGCCTCAGAAGCATTGTATTAGAAGACCATGGAGAAAAGAGATTTTATAGAGGGGAAACCAGATTGGCAGAGGGTCACAGGTTAAAACTGGCAGAAGAGAGAAGAATGAATTCTGTACACCTCATTATGTACTCCCAATTTAGCCGTCAGTCTTATTTTCCTTTTCTCTCCTACACATGCCACTCAGTTTCTACCGAATAGATCTGTTCACCATACTTGGTTGTTACCTTACCTTTCCACTTTAGTTCACAATGCCTGGATTTTTTTCCTCATATTTTCTCTACCTATTGAAATCCTGTCTATTTTCTGCATGAATGTTTCGCAGATGGCCTCTACAGCCTCATCCAGCTTAACGTTCTCCTTAACATGCTAATGGCTCAAATAATAAAAATAACGAACATTCATTGAGTAAATACTAAATGCTAGACTCAGGTCTAAGCTTTACATGTATCAGCATGTTTAATCCTCATCACAACTCCAGGGTGAAGAAACTGATGCACAGAGGGCCTAATTAATTTGCCTATGGTTGCACAAGCATGCAGCCATTGCTGTAGGAGATCAGAATAGCAGAGGGACTAGGAGGATATTATTTCCATTGTCAGACATTTTTAGAATCTGGAGAGATCAAATCAAGTCTACTATCCCTTATTATTTCTATATCTCTTATTAGTTTACATCTCTTAAAAGAGCTCTTTTATCTACAAATAAAATTCTTCTAGAGTTTCTGCTAAATAATATGTTTCTTTTTCTAAATAATTTCATGTGTATGGATGCAAGATTAGCTTTTAACCAAAAGAAAATTATCAATCCATTCAGGGCCTAAATGTGCAGTTGGGCAGGTAGTATACTGAAAAATGGCTCTGGCCACTGGAACAAGTGGGAACTGAAATTTAGCCCATGCTGATTCATAATTCATGTATCCTAGAGTAGAGATATAGCCACCTGAGGGAGAAAGGATATCATTTTCTGTTTCTCACAATGACCAAAGGGATTGGTGTAGCCTGACAGCAATATTGACAGAATTCCCCCAAACTCGCTAGAGCTCCCAAGGTCCCTAGGTCTCAGTATTTTACATCATTATCCTTTAGAGCACCGGGAAGTTTCCCTAAGATGCACATCTCTTCCTCGAAGCCAAGAACTTAGCTTTGCCTCAAGATCGTCCCATTCTCCTTAATAACCGGTTTGGCTTCTTCCAAGTGTTTCCAAAGCTCATGGGGTTCTTATTTCCCATCTTATGTAGAAGCCTTGTAGGCCCACTCAGATGGTATTCTCCCCAAGTTCTCACTGGGCTTTTGCCTCTAACGTCAGAATTTTCCAGGGTCTCTGGCAGGTCCTCTTGGATCCCTGACAGACCGTGCTCTCACCAGAGCCTATCAGGGTGCCTCTGAGGCCCTGTCCACACTAAATTCCCTTGCACAGTGGCGTCTTTAGGACCTTCCTCCTCCTGTCTCCCAGAATCTTCTAATCATGTTCCCAGAAGTCTGCAAGTACCACTCAGAGAACTTCCTAGAGCATTTCCCCTCATTATATATCTCTTATGTGATCACTGTGCATGCAGGACACTGATTTATTTCCCAAAATTTCCAGGATCCTCTCTCTAGGTTCACCCTCATTTCTTGTCTCTGGTAGGCACACACCCCCATCACATCTCCAATCACAGTTTTTATTTTGTGTGTCTTCCTGGAGATATTTTAGTCAAATTATTTAGTTGGAGCATTCTGGAAACAAGTTTTCTGATTTTGCACTAGACACAGCTCCAGTACTTCATGCAGTTTGTTTCCTTTATCACCTTCAAGGGGTCAAATGAGAAAGTGAAATGAAAAACATTTTTTAGAGGAAAGAAACCTGGGATTCATGGGTAAGTCTTTGGGAAATTGACTATTGAGAGTACCGGTAAAATGTGCGTTATACTGATGGAAGAGAGTCAAAGCTTTCTACCTAAAAAGGTAACTAAAATGGTATTGGATAATTTCAAATCTTATTCTTTAAACTCCTGATCTTATATATCTTATGTATCTTTATTTTTACAAGATTTCTACCTTTTTTTTTTTTTTTTTTTTTTTGCTTTAACCCATAGTAGTTAAAATACAGTTAAAAGAAGTGCCATAGCAGGCAGTATGTATACTGGTAGTCCTCTAGACTTTAATTTGGGCTAAGTAATAAAAGAGTTGATGCTCCAGGGAGTAATCAAAGTTAAGATTTTGATCAAGGAAAAGTCTTTTTCAGAATGGGTGCAAAGAGGACACACATGTGATTTGTATAAATGGCACCTTTGGAACTTCAGGATTTGGGAAACTGCAATTGTTTGATAATAAATAGCAGGTTGTAGTGAAACAGGTGATCCTCTATGGTACATCAAAGGGAGGCTGGAACCCATTATCTGGGTAATTAGGAAGGAAAAATTCTCCTTATTTTAACCATATAGAAGGAAGTAATTCTATTGCTCAAATTAATTATGAAATACCTTTAAAGGATGTGTTTAATTAAAATGTAGTCTTGTTTCTCTTTTTAAAAAAATTTTATTTAAATTCAATATAATTGACATATACTGTATTATTAGTTGCAGAGGTAGGATTTAGTAATTGTCAGCTGCATACAACACCCAATGCTCATTACTTCAAGTGACCTCCTTGATGCTCATCACCCGGTTACCCTATCCCCCCGCCTCCAGCAACCCTCAGTTTGTTACCTATAGTTAAGAGTCTCTTATGATTTTGTCTTCCCTGTTTTTCTTTTAAGATTTTATTTATTCATGAGAGACAGAGAGAAAGGCAGAGACATAGGCAGAGGGAGATGCAGGCCCCTCACAGGGAGACCGATGCGGGACTCGATCCCAAGACCCCAGGATCATGACCTGAGCCAAAGGCAGATGCCCAACTGCTGAGCCATCCAGGTGTCCCTATCTTGTCTCTTTTAAAGAAAATCTAGTTCTCAAAAATACAAATTTAAGAACAAAATATGAACGTGTAACCACATTTCAAAGGATTTCTTATTTTACTGTCTTTCACTGGAAAACATTTTAAAAGCGTTAAATATAACATGTGGGTACATGATTCAGTTGATATAAAAACATGAATCAACTTTAACACAACATTTTAGGTACATTATGTTAAACCAGTGCTTCCTCCTCTCCTTTGCCTCTGCGCTGCCTTCCCCTCCCAGACTTCAACATCTCAGATCACTGAGAACCTGGAATTTTAGGGAGAGCATAGTATATGCTCAGAAATGTATGTTGACTGTATTAATGAATAAATATCAGAAGCTTAAGCCACAGAATATATATTCTTAGAATCCTACTCTAAAGAGAGAAAAGTATGCTGAGGTTCAACCAATATTTGTAACAGTACTTTCCTTTAACAATATTTTCTTTTATTATCACCAATTAGTAAATGAAGTGAAAAAATTATCTTCTGGTCTAAATTGTCTGCCACCTTCTGAGTGAGAGGTCCATGATAACTTTCTAAATTTATGTGTCGTCTTTAGTTCCAGGGCCCCAAAATGAAAAGAGGTGCACAAATCATTTTGAAACATCTTTATGATTTAAGTAGGTGGCACGTTAAAAGAATAATAAATCAGATTAAGGAAATTCTATGAGATTCTTAATTGTTCTAGATTTTAATTGATTTTTCTGGCCAATTTCTTTTCCTTTTGGTTTTAAGTTATTATGTTTGTGTCAATTATTTCCATACTTTGATGTGATCATGGTTTATACACATTCTAAGTATTCTATTAAATCTGTATCTTTTGATCCCTTTTATTAGTTTGCTAGGGCTGACTGAACAATGTACCATGAACTGGATGGTGTAAAATAACAGGAATGTATTGTCTCACAGTTCTGGAGGTTAGAAGTCTGAAATCAAAGTAAAACCAGGAGGGCTGGTTCCTTCTGGAGGCAGCAAAGGAGAATTTGGTCCATGCTTCTCTCTTAGTTTCTGGTAGTTGGTAACAATCATTATGTTCTTTGACTGTCATTGCGTGGCTTTCTCTTCCTATTTGTCCAAATTTCCCTCTTTGTTATATGGATATCATTGAGTTAGGATTGAGTTAGGGCCCATTACCGTCTGGTATGACCTCACTTTCACTTGATTATACCTGGAAAGACCCTATTTCTGAATAAGGTCACATACCAGGGTTTAGGGCCTGAACATATCTTTTTTGGAAGACATAGTTTAATCCACAGAGAATCATGTTGTGATTCTCAAGTTTGTGTTCCATATCTCAAGCTATGGTCCTGTGTCTCTCTTCCTTTCTTTGGAAGCCTTTGTGAAAAGTTCATTACTTGGTTTCCAACCTACTATAATTGGCATATCTGTCTTTACCTTTCTGCTCAAACTGTTAATGACTGGTTTTCATTTTTAATTTTACCTATCTTTGTAAAATTTCACATCTCTGACCAATTTTTCTCCTTAAAGTTGTCTTTACTGATGATTGTTACTCTTCTCTTCATGTCCAGTCACTTCTTTACTGTTTCCTTTGCTGGTTCCTCTTCTTCCCTTTCCTCAAAAATTGGCATTCTTCAGGGTTCTAAGTTCTCTGCTCCATATAATCTTACCTCCCTGAGCAAGCCCATCTGTTCTGTGGCTTTAATATTATTCATTTGCAGGTAATTCCCCATCTATATTTCCAACTTCTCTGTGTCCTACAGATACAGATTTCTAACTCATACAGTAGAAATAACATGGGGTCAAGAGTTATGTGGATTCTTAGTGATTTTTAAACATTTTTAACATTTCAGAGGTAAATTTTGAAACTCCTATCAGGCCATCAAATACTATTTTTTCTGTTGTATCATTGTACTAATCCTTATTTTGAGTTGTCTTTCTCACTCATTCTTTTTGTTAACATAGCAAGTTGCAAGTGACCTTCTCTGGGTGTTTATTTGAGTTAAATGGATCCTCCCTAATTAGTCAATAATTATGACAAGACAAACAGGAAACAGTAAGATAAATCTTAAGTGCTCACATTAATTGAATGATAATTATGTATGAAGCACCTTACTTTGCTTAAATTATTGATATTAATTTGTAATTTCTTGAGGATGAAGAAAGTGAAGCTCAGAGAAATTAACTAACTTGCTCAAGGCCAGTGACAGAGCAGGAGCTCAAACTCTGTTCTCTTTGCCTTCAGAGCTTGTACTCCTACCCATTATCCCACTCATCCTCATAGTGTGCAAAATGAGAAATCAGGCAGCCCCAGACCTCTTTTCCTTCAGGCTGGGTTAAAATATTATGGCCGCTCTAGAAACTCGCTCATTGATGAACGATCAAGATCTGCCTTTGGTGCAACCAACCATTTCTTGTTTTTGCCAGACCTTTAAATGACAGCCATAGTACAAGTATAAAATAATCCGAATGACCCATCAGAGGACTCTGTCAGCATTGGCAGAGCTACCTCTTTTCTGTCATTCTCCACAGGCGATTGTTTAGGAATGAGTTGAGCCCCAATCCTTGGGTAATTGTTAAACGAACCTTATACAATCAGGTCAGATACCAGAATGACTCATTAGAATGAGAGCAACCCCACAGCAGACTGGGTGAGCTGGGCTGTGAAAAAGGAGAGAATTTAAGTTGCATGACATAGGTTTGTTTTGAACTTTTTCATTTGCATAAATCTGGCAGCTTTAGGTGAGACACAGGGCAAATTTATTGGAATGTCTGTAAAATCTAGAATGGACTATTACAGGGGGAATATAACTTTGGAGAAATAATAATGATATATATGTTTCAATACAAATGAATGACACCTAAAATAGAATTAAGCTTAAAAAGTTTTACATTGTGAGAGAGAAAAAGAGAGAGAATAAATGCCAATGAGGCTAATATTTCTTGAAAAATTATCAATGTTTATGGATCATTAAATGTATCAAAATCAGATTAATACAATTATGGGAAGTATTATTTTTGTTCTTATTGATGTGGCTGCTGTTATTATTATTCTTATTTGGAGAATGATTGTACAAATAAGTTAAAATACTTTGGAATAAATTACAGGTATCTCTCCAGAGATTCAATAATGAACAAAGTTATTTTAGAGCTTTTTTCTAAGACAATGCATTTAGTTGGCTACTGTATCATAGTGGACAGTCACATTTGAATAGAAGAATCACATTCTGTCCTTGTGCACCTATAGATGGCACTGTCTTCCCATAATTTTGTTGATTTGCTTAAAAATAGAGAAAAAAGGAAAAGCTTTCTGCAGACAGTTAGATGTAGAAGTGTGTTACCTTCTAATTAGATCCTACCACTGTAAAACATTTGAAACAGGTGCCTGGCATAGATCATAGAGAATTATACATTTGAAAAATGTAGATGCCTGGACTTTGGAATTAATTTTTTCATTTAATTATTCCTAACTGTGTATGGAAAAAAAAATTATGTGTATGAGTAAGAGAGGTAGGAGCAACTATTTTTATTGCTATAATATTTATTTTCTCTGTGGTGGTCTTGCTTTTGAATTTAGTTTTGAATCAAGCAAAAATTGTTGATAAGTTTTAGCATGAATGTCATATTCATTGCTTGTAGATCTTGGAGATTACCTTGTGGAAATGAAACTCCTACATTCCATAATTTTGTTTCTTTAAATTATCAGGGTTTGAATGTATATACACTAATAGTAAATTATAAGCTTCTATGAGCAAAATCTAGAGTGCCAAATGCATAGTTCTTTTTATTTATCTATCTAGGGTAGCCACTCAAAATGCTATTTCTTGTTTCAATATAATAGGCTTTTACATAATAAAGTGAGGGAGGTGTGTAGGGAATATATTTTCTTAAGTTCCAAACAGGATTTTTTTTTTTAAGGTAATACATACGTGTGTGGAATTAATGAAGTCCTTGCTACTGTAAATGAACTTCTAACCACAAGATGGCAGTGTAACTTGCCCATATTTTTTAAAACATTTTTTAGAAAAATGATTAGTAAATTAAACACATTATTTCTTTCCCTCTAAATGAGAAATGTATGCAACTATGAAATTTTAGGAAAATTATGAAGAAAATGAATTTTGAAGGTACTTAATATAAGAAGTACTAAAGACTCTTTAATGATTTATTTCGATTAGCAGGGGCTTTTTTTGGTGGAGCTAAGAAAACATTTATTTCATATTCTTTTAAGTTGAAAGTAGAAATATGATCATATAAAAGTTCAAAATCATATCAATAACTTTCTTTTACAAAGCGATATAGTCTCATGTTTGCCTGATAAGGCATCAAGGAAGAATAAGACTTCTTCTGTTTCCTTCATGTTTTTGTAAAGATCTGCATTGGCGCATGACTTCTTTTCAGCACACATACATTGGAGATTAGAAGGTCAACAAAGAAGCAAAGAAGGGAAAGAAAAGAAAGAATAGCAGAGATACTGGCACCTAAGTTATATGGTAAGAAAGCAGTGATGATGGTGTCTATGTGACCCTTGCTGAATTTATATATTCTATACTTTAAAAATGATCATTTGTCCATTCAATAGGGGCTTTTAAATAGGCATTATCCAGTATTGTTTATATTTATAATGTTTTATTGATATGTTTATATACTGTGTGGTATTGTTTTACTCTACATGGATGCTTTTTCACAATTACTTTAGTTTTTGTGTATGTGATTAATTTAAAAGATTATACTGGATTTAATTCATGTTTTTTAAGTCTTTCAAAGAGTGAGTCCCTTTTAGGTAGAAACCAAGACTTACACAGTGCTTAAAATATGGTATCTATGCAGTAAATCTATTTTTATTCAAATTGCATTTGCCACAATGATACAATTCTCTTGAGACATATTTTGCTTATGTTCCCCTGCTTGATCAGCCATAAATGTGGCAGAGACAAAGAAAATATCTTCTATTTTAGAAGCCAAGTGCTTTGAACTCATTCATTGCATCTTATTTTGCTTATAGTGGAGGGAATGTTCCATGTAGAAGTGATAATTTCTCAGAGCTGCACTGAAAATAAAACTTTTATTTTTTGATCTAAGGTATATGAGAATGCTAAACAATGTGATTTGCTTCCTATAATGGAATATTTGACATATAATCAATATATGATTCAGTTTCTGCTTGTGAGCAACTATACACAAATATTTTGTATTGTAAATTTAAAAAGGAGGTCTATTACTTTTCATTATTCGCGTAAGTTAGAAATAGATGGCAAATTTTTTGTGGGTAAGTTAAAATTTTGAAAAAATGACTCACATTTACCATGTATAGGAAAAACATATTAGACATAAGAAAAAAACATACAAGACATAAGAAAAACAAAATGCAGTTACCATCTGTGAGAAAAAATATAGTTTCATGTAATGCTTAAATATGTATGTAGGTCGTGTTCCAAAAATCTGTAGGTTTAGGCTATTTGTTTGCAATCAGGGTGCATTTCCCCCTTAGAACAGTGTTATGTAATTTGTGGGTGAGCCACAAAACTATATATTTTTTAAACCCTAATAAGTGTGAAATACCACTAATAGGAGCTCTGAACGCTGGGGCATTTAGGATCCTTAAGCTCAAATAGAGGGTTCTGAACCCTTTTGAGATTAGCTTCCCTGGAGATTTCAAGAGCTCTAGGTAGAGTGGAGTGAGATTGAGATTCTCATATGCAGAGATAGCCTGCTAGCTTCTCCTTGGCAATGAACCAGGAGGGAAGGAGTGCCAGCAGGACCAGAAGGGCCATTTGAATGGGGCCTTACATTCACAAAGGACCTTATAACCTAAACTTTTGACATTTCTTTCAAATAAAGCTAGACACAGAGTCATTGTTTTTCTCATTGCAGTTGTGTGTGTTAGAAGCATTAATATGATATGTGATATGTAGGCATTTAAAATAAGCTACATTTTAATAACTGTTAGTTGGCATTTCTTTGCTTTTCAATATATTAAGAGTCTCAAAACATAGAAGAGTTTTATGTCAGTTTTAACTTCTGAAAGGCTCTCATCCTAAGGGAAAAGGGTAATGATTTCTAGAGGTTCTCACTCCAGTTGTTTCTGGCACATATTTGTGTCATAAATAGATGGATGGATGGATGCTGAATAGTCAGACAGCAGAAAAGGACCACAGGGGAAGTGTGAAGCAAACAACTACAATAAAGGAAGCATCAAGGTTGGAGTAGTTGGGAGTCGCAGTGGTTATTGGTATAAATAGGTTGTTATTAAAACTATTTCTACATTGGAAATAACAAAACTGTTTCTACATTGGAAAATATCTCTATTTTTTGTTATGATTCATGTGCTTTATATAAATTTGTGTATTCTTACATTTGAACATACATGAAAGAAGTCACGCTTTTAATGTATGTCTTATTAACATTGCATAGCTGTAAAATAACCATATATTAAAGTTTTAAAGAAATCCTAGTTTTTTTTTGTTTTATTGACCTGTAACAGTGACATGTTTATTTAAATGTAAGAATGCATATTAGTTGTTAACTAAAGCTGATATATAATAGTGACAGATATTAAAACATTTTCTTATTTCTGTCACTTGATGATAACCTCCCTGAGGATAAGAATCTTAGTCTGTTTGGTACCCAGCAATCTCCCTAGTGCCTAAAATAGAAAATGGCACAGGCTAGATACTCAATAAACATTTGTTGAAATGAATAGGTGACTGAATGAATGGTAAATTTATTTTGGCTCCCAATTTTGAATGTTAATTAATTTAAAAAATTCTAAACTTTTCAGCAAGATACTAGAATGTATGTTGCTTCCTAAATGATTTGAAGGAGTGGGTGCAATTTCCTCCATGCCCAACACATGTCATTGGTAGTGCTTACCTGCCATCAAATTCAGACATTACTGGAGGAACCATGCAGTGTCTAAAATGAACGATTCCATTTTATTCCTAGTAGTGGCAAAGGAAGAAAAAGGGATTCCAAAGGGTCCTACGTTTCCTGCCCCGATTGCCCTAAGAAGGAGTCAATCTTGTCAGGACTTTAATCCTATGTAGTCTAAGTTCCATTGATTCTGCAAACCTGGATCTTGACTGTGACCTGTTTTTTTCCCAGTACCTGGCTTCCCAGGAACGGTTATAAGAAGTATAGACTATTTTATTGTTGACTTGCTTACACTTGGGGATAGGTTAATTTTCCCAAGCTCAAAGTCTAGTGTGCTGGTTGTATTTTTTTCCAGTCATATATCATATATACACAAATATGTGTACTTCACAAAATTATATGTATATATGAATATGAATACATACATATATGTGTGTATAGATATATATATATATGTATATGTATTGATCTACCTACTTTTTGTTTTCAGATCTTTATTTTGGAATTACATCATTTTCCAAAACTAGTTATGTATATGGCAAACTTTTGAGTATACTGTGGGAGTTAAGCAATGAAATGGTTACAACTGAGATGATAAAGAAGAAAATAGGGTACTCCATCAAGAGGCATCCATGTTTTCCTAGTGAACTTTACCTTGTGAAGAGGTAATATAGGGAAGTAATGTACCATAGGGATTCTGATGCTTACTGACTAGCATTAAATCCCAGCTTTGATATTCATTAGATGTTGCGAAGGCAGTTTAACATTTCTGTGCTTTATCCATAGGATACATTGCAATCTACTTCA
Source organism: Canis lupus familiaris (assembly GCF_011100685.1). Taxonomy (NCBI): domain Eukaryota; kingdom Metazoa; phylum Chordata; class Mammalia; order Carnivora; family Canidae; genus Canis; species Canis lupus. The sequence continues at coordinate 15,861,242 of NC_049229.1, read as the reverse complement.
TAAGGTTGTTAAAGGGTCAGATGAGTTGATACACGTAAAGGTTTATTATTGATATCCTTTGATATCATATTGGTAAGTTGATATCATTAAAGGCCTAGGATTTAGTAAGCACTCAGTAAATGTTAGTTATTAATGGAGAGTGAAAATATAAAAGTATTTAGGCATATTCCAAGCATTTCAAAAATATCCATAGGTGAATGACATTTTATATGAATATATGCAAACTATAATTATGTTCTATAATTTATAATGTAAACTGTATTTTTCTATTTACTTTCTAGAAACTTAACCTTATTTTGGGGTGGTAGAGTTTTGTTCTCAAACCTAGATATCATAACGGGATGAGCACTGGGTGTTATGCTGTATGTTGGCAAGTCAAACTCCAGTAAAAAAAATATACAAAAAAAAAAGAAAACAGTAAAAAATAAAATAAAATAGGGATCCCTGGGTGGCGCAGCGGTTTGGTGCCTGCCTTTGGCCCAGGGCGCGATCCTGGAGACCCGGGATCGAATCCCACGTCGGGCTCCCAGTGCATGGAGCCTGCTTCTCCCTCTGCCTGTGTCTCTGCCTCTCTCTCTCTCACTGTGTGCCTATCATAAATAAATAAAAATTAAAAAAAATAAAATAAAATAAAGTAAAACCTAGATATCAATAACATAATCTTATTTTTTGTCAGAAATTTTAAATTTTTATTCCCAAAATGGAGTCATTAGGTTTCATTTTCAGTATTCCATAGTGGGCCTATAGGAATGATTCTCAGTTCATATCCCAGTGGTCACCCTATCAAATAACTTGGGTCATTCTCTTCCCCCGAAACATACTTTTTTTTTTTTTTAAGAAAGAAGGGCATTTATATTTTTGTAGGTGTTGTATAATATTTATCATTCATAATAACTTTGGGAATCTTAAAATCACAAATTATTATTTGGAGCAAGTGCATTGAGTATTATTAATCAATATAAGTAGTAAAGGCATTTCCTTTAATGTGGTTATTTCCATATCCCATGCCAGGGAGAAAGAGACTGACCATCTGATTGACAACTGCTGATTTATATATTAACAGGGGTCTGTTAGTTCTTTTCCCAGGAATTGAAGGCAAAATTGTTACTCAAGTTGTTAATTAGCCATCTCTCCTTCTCTCCTTAGTTTCTGTATTTTTTCTAGTCTCTTAACTCCAAGGTTCAGTGTTCTCACTAAGGGGCCTATCCAGGGCTTCCCACCAAAGCACCCCATACCTTTCCAACTTTCATAAATAGTTTCCTAATCTGACTTTTTTAAAACTCTGATTTTGTCCTAGGAAAATTTTATTCTAGTAGCTAAATTGATAAATGTAGTTAATTGAACTTTATTACGTGGGATAGGCTTCAAACTGTGCCTTTTGGGCACAGAAAAAAAGTGTAAGTTGGGGGTAGGCCAATCGGGAAGGTTTTGAGCCACCTACAAAATGAACTGGCTTTGTCTGCTTCGTTACCCCAAATGTTGGAGAAAGCCCAACAGGTATCTTTCATGGAACCCCAAGTATCTGATTCTTGCTGCTAATACTTGGGGAATTATTAGTCAAATGCTTTCTCCTCTTTTCTCATCCTGCCTTCAATACACACACACACATACATACACACAGAGCACACAAATACTTTTTAGCTGGGCTTTAAGCAGCTATCCTATTATTTACATGTTGACATTATGTTTCTGTGTGTACAATTTTCTATTAAAATTATTTTTAAATTAATTCTTCTCAACATCCTTGAGTTTCTTAACTGTCTTGTATATACCAGGCCCTGTGATAAGTGTGGCTGGTCTGATTTTAGCCATGAGGAATTTTCAGCACAGAAGGAGTGGTAATATTTAACTGAGTCTATTTGCCAGAAGGCGGGTGCTTGGTTCACCAAGCTTCACTAAAATTTGATATTTTGCTTTTGCAAGCTGGTTAGAAGCATTGCATTAAAATACTGCCAAATTTTGTCCCTTTTTGTCCAAACTTTTTTAACTTGAAAAAGGAATTTCAGTGTGTAAAAATTTCCATTATAAGGCCACCTGTAAACTTAAAACAGTCAAACTGTTTTTTCAGCTGCTTGCAGCTCTGTTTCTCAACTGACTAATACTGACAGATAAAGATGGCTTTCCCCTGAGAAGGATTGTTTTGTTTGTGGTTATTCTGTCACTACCAGGAGGGACAGCTCCCCTGATCCGTAGGGAATGCAGAGATGCAGTTTACAGACAGAATCATATGCTGACTAGCAACTAAAAAATAATAGTCAAATAATGATTTCATTGTTCCTTCCTGTGTCCATGACGACTGAGAGGTATGCAGCTAGACCAGAACACTGCCTTGGGAGTGTTCTTTTCCTCCAATACTACTATTTTGAGAAAGTTAACAATTTATTCTGACAGTCAGGCTTGGGAGAAAAATTGGCATTTCCAATATCTTGCTAATTTTAGTGTTTTTGTATCCCGAAGCTAATTCTTCTGACACTTCTTCTGTTCACTAGCACTCTGACTTGCCTTTTTTAAACATCTGGTTTATGGCATAGTTTCTACCATGATGGTCGTCAGTGATGAAGAGTTCCTCCTCTGGAGTTGGACAGAACTGTCTTTACATTCTCTCTCGGCCAATTAACAGCGGTGGGACCTTGGGAGAGTTTCTTAATCTTTCTAATCTTCAGGTCCTTATTCATAAAGTAGGAATTAGTAACAGAATCTTTCTTCATAAGGTTGTTGCAAATTAATTGAGATAATGCACAGAGAGTGCTTAGCCTGCTTCTTGGCACAAGTAAGCACTCCATAAATTGATGGTTTGTTGCTGTTATTAGCAATCTCTTGTACAAGACTGTAAACTTCCAAAGCACTGGTTCTCAGCCTTGACTGCACATTAGAATAACCTGGGTAGTTTTAAAAGATCCTGATGCCAGGGCCATAGTCCAGATCAACTAAATCAGCATCTTCGGAGTTGGGCCCAGGATTTGGCATTTTTAAAGTGCTTCAGCTGATTCCAATGTGCAGCTGAGGTTGAGAAATACTGTCCCTGAAGGTGGGACTGTATTATATTAAAGCACTCAGACAAAAATGTATAAAAGTGACACATTGTACCTTGCAAGTTTTGTTACAAATATTTTAAATAACTGAAGAGGGCAAAGCCAATTTAGTGATTTTTCAAGGGGCCGCTTTTTATCAACATCATAGTAGAGCAAATACTAAGAGACATGGAAAATTGTAAAATATGTGGGAACCCACAGTTTCAATGTGAGAGTTATATAAGTTGAAACTATGCTATAGCAAAATTACTTTTATATTTTAGTGGCTTTTTTTTTTAAAAAAGGGAGATAATTGACAGTCATAAAGACAAATCTGTACTATTTTAACACAAAGATCAATATAATTCAAACACATCCCACTTAGTTCATATCCATGTTTGTTTGAATTTGAGGGAAAAACAATGGCAACATGAGAATACATGCTTTTATATTGCTTATGCTGAATCAGCATCCTTAGCCATTCATTATAGTGTTAAACTTTTTGGAATGGGAAGGTGAAGATCCAGGAAAAACTCAATTGTATTAACTATATAAGAAAACATGACTTTCTTCCTAGTAATCCAAAAGACATTAATTATTAATTTTCAAGATCTTACGATGTTAAAAAAATGAAAGTACTCTCACAGTGTCTTTTTCTCTATGTATACAGTTTTAACCTATGTATACTGTTGATGATCATTAAAACAATCACACTTGTTTACTACTGCTAGTTTTCCAGATAATTTTGTATGTATTTTTTTTTTTTCAATTCTCACAATACCTCTGTGAGGACACAGTTCAAGAATTAGCCTCATTTTATAGGAGGGAAAACTAAGGCAGTTTATTAGTAGGCAGTTTCAACTCAACTAGAGCAAAGATTCTTATTTTCTAGTCAGTCCTCTCATTAACTCATTCATGCATTTATCAAGCATTATCAAGCTGCAGATATGTGACAAATGGAGTTCTAGGCAATGGGTACCCAAGGCGAGTAAGACACACTTGTTGCCTTTAAAGAATTGTGTACACAGTGTCATGAGTGGACTTTGAAGTTCTTAGCCTGTGTCGACCAAGGTAGAATCCATGACCTGAAATTGCCATGGCCAAAGCTGTTAAGTCTTCCAAGACATAGGCAGGAAGAAGAAAAGAGGTAGTTCAGAAACCTATAATGATCATTTTCTACAGTTATATTTTGTAGCAGCCTACTAGATGCATGATCACCCTGGACATTAGTATCCCTTTCAGCTGAATTTTCTGGTGATTTCTGCCACAGGAGAGAATGCTATAGTATTTTTCTAAGAATATATTATTCTTATATATGCTTTAATTTGTTTTTCTCCAGCTTTTCAACAGCTAAAGTTCATTTTAGTACTGGCAGAAACTTTTGAAGATTAAGCATTTTTGTTTATTTTTAATGCTAATTCATCTCAAGTAGTTAACTGGTAGTAGTAATCCTGTTGCTGAATTTAAAATACCCACACTTACTAGACACAAATTAAATTCTACAGTAAGATACAGAGTTTAAGCTTAATTAAACTCTCCTCAAAATACATCTAATTTTTGCTGATTGTAAAGTCTTGGAGTAAAGTTATTGCCCTGTCTTTTATAATTAGCCATATTCATATTATTTAAAGCATAAAGCAGGAGTCAGCTAAATGGATAGAACCATTTTAATTCTTGTTGAGGATTCATAGTTGCCCTAAAGGAAGGAAAGTTCAGAATGACTATTATTAGTTTTTTCAGTTACTGAGTGGAAATATTTTATGTCTTGAAATTTTTTCTTGAATATTTTGCAAAGATAAAGAATACTATGAAAAGCTAAAGGAAAAGCATTTAATGTTGACAAGTTAAAATATAAGTATTGTTAAGCAGCAAATAAATGAAATATATCTCTTAGTCTTGTATGAAACTATTTTAAGCTAATGTCAATAAAGTTTAAATTAGTTCAGACTTCTCTTATTAGAATAAATGTTTCCTTTTAAAATGCATGATAATCATAATCAAGACAAAATTTGTCCTGTTATTTATTTTCAAAATGATTGTACATGTTTAGCAGACTTTTGATTTAAATCCCCAGTGATATATTGGAGACAGATGTTTAGATGACCTCATGTTTAAAGTAATGTTATATTTGGACACAAGATTAAATTTTCCTTAAAATCTTTCCTTATAAGTTAAACTGTGTGGTAGTATACAAAAACTAATCAATGATTTGCAGTGGATTAATGCAATTCTTGTATTTTAAATAAAATTTTCTATTTTTTTATGGAGTTTCACATAGTACAAAAGAGCTGATTATGAAACAGCTGTTTACAAATGAAAATATTGTTTTTGGCTGGCCAGCTAAATGGGAAACAGATTTGAAAAGTTCCATGAATTTGAATGCAAATTTACCATATCATTTATACTGAACCAAAGAACGTTGGTAGAAGACTGCAACATAGTTTACCAAAAAAATTCAGTTGAAGATTATTTTGTAGGATATAATATAAACATTTTAAATAGTTTTTCCTTCTTCAAAAGCTAATTTTTCCTTATGAAAACCAATATAGTATGTAGTTAGTATTATTGGCAAGGTTTTAAAGGAGCTCATAAATGATATTTGACATTTCAGTGAAGAGAAATTAGCAGATGGAGCAATTAGAAACATATAGGTAACTGAGTAGAATGAAATATATAAAAGATGAGAGATATTGTCCAAAGACAGTAAATCACTGTATGTGAAAAATGTGTTTAAGTCAGAGCTATACTGCTATTAGTATATTGTCATTTTCATCAACAGCTAAAATGCTTTACTGGATATTACATTGCTATGTAATTATAGATCAACTGAATTTTTCAGTTTATTCAGTTTTTCTGGCATTAGGTAGACATGTAAATTCACTAGTCATTGTTTTCTTTTTTTTTCTTCTTTTAAGTAAGCTTTATACCCAACAGGCTTGAACTCATGACCCCAAGATCAAAAGTCACATGCTTTACCAACTGAGCCAGCCAGGTGCCCTGCTATGGAAGTGATAATTTAAAAAACATGATCTGTAAAGAAAACCTACATATTTTCTCTCAAATTTTAAGTAGTTATTAAAAATTATTTATGTTGGAAATTGGTTTACATAAAAATAAGACATAAAGGCCTTGTGTTTTGAATTTTGAATGATTCCTTTGAATGCAATGCCAAAGTGCATAATTTACTTGAGGTGGTAGTTCATGAGTTAAAACTTCTAGGAGAACTATTGTTGTTTCTTTTTCTTTATCTCTTCTATTGTTTTTCCTCTTGTCTCAGTGCTCTGAAGGTGGGATTGTGTTTCTTTGGTAGCTTTTTAAAAATCACCTGGGGAATAAATGCATTTGGGGGGATGGGATATTACATCTGGTTCTGTTGTCACTTTAATAGAGTAACTGTTAACTCTCAAAGTGGCTGATGATCACTTAAGAAAGAAGTAAGTGGAATATCTGCAAAATATTTTTTAAATTTAGATTCAATTAGCCAAAATATAGTATATCATTAGTTTCAGGTATAGTGTTCACTAATTTATCAGTTGTGTATAACACCCAGTGCTCATCCCATCATGTGCAAAATATTTTTAGAAACAAGTTTTGGGGCAAAATGAAGCCAAAAATATCTAGGAATCCAAGCAACATAAATGAAAGTTTTTTTTTTTTTTTTTATAAATGGAATACTATTTTATTGACATTGATGAGTGTGTCCCTAATGGGTGATACATCTTTAGCATGCTTGAATTGTTTTATACATTTTCTGTTGAGTGTCATTGGTTAAGGAAGCCCTGTAAAACTAATTCATTGATATACAAACATACTAAATGGCGTAGTAGACCATAACTTTTAAAGAAGGGTTGATGCCATTTGGCTACTTTAATGATATAATTTACCTTAGATAGTAACAGAGATAATTGCCAGATTAATTCCTAGATAAAGCAGACTACATAGTAGTGATGATCAACCAATTCTTTTTGGATTTACTCAAGATCCTGTAATGTAGCAATGTATAAAAATCAGACAGCTGGCACAAATCAGGATCCATTTGGGAGCCACTAAAGGAGGTTTTCTTATTTTCTTGTATTTCAACCTAATATACTCACATACTTGACATAAACAATAAGAAAGTTTTAAAATCAGCTGATGCTTAATGCTTCCAACAATGAACTAAAATTAGAATTTTTGCATATGGGCAAAATTAAATTTTGGAAAGAAATGTAATTGACAAATGTATAAACAGTATTTCTTAAATGTAAATGTAGCATTTTAAAATACTAGCTTTTAAAAAATCAATACCATATTGATTTTGCCAATTGTGTAGTGCCATGTATCTGCCATTACAGAATATTACAAAATAGTTTCAGTACTTGAAAATCCCTTCTGTTCCACCTATTCATCCCTGCCCCCACAACCTCTGACAATCATGGCCTTTTTATTATCTCTTTAGTTTTTCCTTTTCAGAATGTTACATAGCTAGAGTCATACAGTATGTAGCCTTTTCAGACTGTCTTCTTTCATTAAGCAAAATGCATTTAAGTCTCCCTATGTCTTTTCATGGCTGAGTAACATTCCATTGTATGGGATATATCACAATTTGTCTATTGATTTATATATTGAAGGACTTGTTTGCTTTCACGTTTTGACAATTATGAATAAGGCTGCTATAAACATTTGTGTATAGATTTTTGTGTGGATATAAGGTTTTCAACTCATTTGCGTAAATACCTAAGAGTGTGATTGCTGGATCATTGAAATAGTTTTAAATAATTGTAACAGTGTCTCTGGTTCATAGGAATATCCATATCTTTAGTTAATAGTAAGAGAGACAAATTTTGTTTCCTGGATTCATTGAAGTCTGGATAAATAAGTAGGCACTTTCTGTTTCTTCTTGGATAGTATACATAGGCATGAAAGGCTATTCAAATTCTTTCTTTTCTACTGTTTGTTTTTGATGAGATTTCAAGGTGAGATAAACATAATATAAGGCCATTACAATTAATAGTTGAAGGTGGGTCATCTTAAAGACAGTGGAGAATATAGAGTAAGATGATTACTAGAGTATAGTCAGGAAATTGGAGCGTCTCCCTAGGTTACTAAAGGTTTGTTTCTAAGTTATAATAGAATTTGGTTCTGTGCTAGGTATCATTCAAAACCTTTGATTAGATGTACATCCTTCTCTCCTCTCAACAGCCAAAGGATTTTTAAGCTAAGACAGGTAATGTTAATACAGATATTCAAGATAGACTAGTCACTGACCTAAGACAACTGTATAAATAATAATTATTATTATTATTATCATAGTGCCTAGCATTTATTAAGCATTTACTATGTGGTAGGTATTTTCTAAGATTAGAGCAGAATCAGGTTTTCTGGGACCTGTCAACAACTTTATTTTACAAATAAGGAAACTGAAGAAAAGAGAAGTTAAGTAACTTTTGTTCGTGTTGTAAGTGGCAGATTCTGGGTTTGAATTCCAGAGACTTCACTCAAAATCACAAAACTCCACTATTACACCTGTTAAACTAAATATTAAGTTATGTGTAAGAAAAGTTAAGTGTACTTTCTGGATCTATGAAGAGGGTGCCAGAGCATTCAAACTTAGAGAAGATTTGGAAGTAGGGCAGAGGAGATCCAATAAAATAATGAGTAAATTTGCCAAGGGATAGGAGGCAAGGATCATGGAAGAGACAGAGAATATTAAACTTGATTATGAATCCCTCTTACAAAAGATATTTTTTCTTGGAGTATTAAGTTTTCAAGTTCAGAACATTAAATCTAATCTAAAAATGTCAGTGTACTACAGTGTGAAAAGTACTGAATGTTAGCACACCTGATTTTTAGTTAATAATTTTGCCATTGAAGATGTCAGGAAAATTATTTTACCCAATTATTTTATTTTTTCTCTTAATTCTAGAATTAAAATTTTAAACTTTTAAAACTTGAACAAATTTTTGATTATTTTCCACATAAAGTTGGGTTTGGTATAAATGGACCATCACAGAGAAAAGAAAAATTATATAATTTTCCAAATTTTTCTAGTACTACCCATGAAACATCAACCTTTAAATCTCTCATGCACAAAAACATTGTGTTATTCTGATTCTCATTCTGTTTTATGTACCTCTTATCAAAACTGTCATTAATCTCTCTGGCCTACCTCCTTCTCTCTATTTTGACCACTATTGTTTTGGTTTCTTAAAGTTTCTCAGCTAGATGACTCCAATACTTATTTAGCTTCTGGGTCAAATTTTTCAGTCCTTCCTTTAATAAAGGTTGATTGCATTGAGTGTCTAGCAGGTGCCAGATGCCTAAGTGTGGACATGAGAAGACAGCATGGACTAGAGTAGATTCTAGGCCTGGAAGAGCCCACCAGTACTGTGAGACACAAAAGAAGGAGCCACAAACAGTATTAGTGAGGAAGTAAATAATAGTGGTGGGCATTGAAGGTTGAGTAGGAATTTTCTGAGTTAGCAAGGACATTCTAGGTAGAGGAGGTAGCACTTGCAGTGACTTAGAAGCATGAAAGCTTACGGTCAGCTCGTGGAAGGATGAATTTAGTGCCATTGAAGTTTATGGTTTAGGGGAGGAGAAGAAGGCAAGAAATGGAGAGAGGAAGTTATAGAGGTGGGTTAGGGCACGTGTTATGTTTCTTTTAAGCTCCATGATGTTTCTACATTTATCCTGTAGGCAACAGGTAGCTTTGGAAGGTGTTTACAAAGGTGGGGGGGGGGGGACATGTGCAGCTTCTACCGAGGGAAAGAAATTAGTAGTGTTGCAGAGGTTGAATTCACATAAGGTACCTATTTGGAAGGTGGCTGCTCTTATTCAGAGGGGAGAGGATGAAAATTTAGGGCAGTGGCAGTGGGAAAGAGGAGGACTGGCTCTGAGGAAGAATCAAATGGATTTGGTATGATATTAGATTTGGGAAGTTGAGTGAGAAAAGATTCTCACAGTCAGACTGGGTGAAGATGGTATCTGATGCCATTAAGTGTAGGGGAGGGAGGGGAATGTCAAAGAGGCACCAGGGAATAGTGAGCTACGTTTTATGTATGTGAGGTTTGAATTATTCAGTAGGGGGTCGGAAAATAGGTGGGCTGTCCACGAAGGTTTAAGAGTCACCAGCGTATTTGTCAGTGAGTCTTATGTTGTGTGAGTGTGTTGGAATGCGGTATGTGTATCATGGTCATCTGAGGGGATTTTAAAAAGTACATCTCTACTTGAGATACTTCAACATTTCCCTCTCCACACCCTCCACAGCCCTGTTAAGAATCATAGCTCTTAGAGAAGCCAGAAGGGTGGAAGAGGAGTAATTCAGAACCCTGAAGAACACCAGGGTAAGTGGAGGAGGAAAAAGAGGAAGAGATGGAGGAGGAGGCAGCAGGTGCATCAGAGCCTGAAAACTGCATCCCAGAGAGAAGGAAAGAGAACCGGAAAAGGGTGTTCTGAAAGGCAATGTAAAGAGAATTTCAAGGAAGTCAGTAGTGTCAGATGCTCTTCCAATCCATCCAAAAACAGATGCCTGAAAAATATTTCTGTCACACTTCACCCCATATGCATCTGTCATTCACAAGTTCAAATTTCTTGGCTTGGTGTTTAAAACTTCCACCTTTAAGTTATACCTCCTATCCCTGCTGTCCTCTTCCAACTTATCTGTGAGTATAGTGGGATAGAAGACAACACACTGCCTGGCTTTGAATCCCACCTCCTCCACTTAATAAGTGACCCTGTCAAATTCTTTTAACCATGGTTTAGTTTCGTATGTTTGTGGTTAATAGAAGAATCAATCTCTAGGGATGCTGGGAGGGTTACATGAGTTAATACGAATACTGTGTCTGACTCAATTATTTTTATGTGTCAAAACTAAAAACACTGGTAGTACAGTATTGTCCTAAGTACTCTTAGCATGTTTCAGAGTACTTCACTAGCAACATAATATCCTTAGTTATCTTCATCATTCAAGTTGGAGAAGAGAATATAAGGGCTATTCTGGAGTAAAGAACTTACGCTGCCTCCCTGTCTTCCCCCAAATCACAGAAGTCAGTCAGTCATAAACACAGGTAACTACAATCTGAATGAGTAATGCTGGCCTTCCTGAGCTTAAATGGAGACTCCATAACAAACAAATGAGTTCTTGTTTTTGTTACCCTGGGGTGGAAACCTCCTGAGACTTTGGGAACCACCAATCTAATTTAATTTCTCAATATGACCCTTTGCCTCTGGTCATACATGCTAGCTCTTCTTAATCATAGGACCTTTATACTCATTTTCCTGATGATTTTCTTACCTGAAATAGCTTTGCAGTAGGCTGTCAACGTAAATCCCAGCCTGAGCAGTGGTTCTCATCCATCTCTCCAGAATCATCTGGAGAATTAAAAAAAAAAAAAATCACATAGCCATGTCATGCCTCAGACTAATTACATCAGAATCTCTGGAAATGAGGGATCCCTGGGTGGCGCAGTGGTTTGGCGCCTGCCTTTGGCCCAGGGCGCGATCCTGGAGACCCGGGATCGAATCCCACGTCGGGCTCCCGGTGCATGGAGCCTGCTTCTCCCTCTGCCTGTGTCTCTGCCCCTCTCTCTCTCTCTGTGTGACTATCATGAATAAATAAATTTAAAAAAAAAAGAATCTCTGGAAATGGAACCCAAGTATCAATGCTTTTAAAAGTTGCCAGGTGATTTTACTGAGTAGCCAAAGTTAAAACCATTGCTCTAACCTATGTTTGGAGAGTCTTTGATTAAAATCATATAAATGGTTAGTCATTCTCCCTTTAGCTCTTGCAATCTTAGTATGAATTGCATTATTCTACACTCACTGATATGTTGCTTATGGGGGAAAAAAGTCATTTTTATGTCACCATGCGCAGAATACTCCTCTGGCTGCACTGGCCAGTGCAAGTAGTGCTATGCATCTACAGGATACTCTACAACATGTGTGCTGAGTGACAACTGCATTGGTTAGTACCAAACAGTCAGACATGAAATATCTTGTTTAGTATGCACCAATGGGCTTGGAATAATGCCACTCCAGAATGTTCACAAAAGGACTTCATAAGATGAAGTGTCACCACAACATGTGTCTGACTTAATGATATGCCCTACTGTTACATTAAACAAATTCCTTTTTGTTGCTTCTTTCATAGATACCCACAAAGATTCTGAGGTTAGTTTGTGTGACTTTATGTTGGGGGTGGTGGACGAGGGTTACTTTACATTAAAAAAATTAAGTGTAACATATGCACATAACTGTACACAAATTTTAAGTATGGAATTTGATGAATAATTCAAAATGTACAAGCTTTGTAGCCACAATCCCAGTCAAGAAATAGAATATTACCAGTAACCTAGAAGTCCCCTTCCCTACCAGCGGTAGGGTATTTAACTTGAGCTTTTTTCTTTTAGTTGGCCAGATCCCCTCAAACTTCTTTTTCAATGAGGTGTATTTTGCTTGCCCATTAGGAGAAACCTTTTACAATCTGGCCAAAGCCAGCAGCCCTTTACTATGGTTATTTTCCCCATCTGTTTAGAATTCATATCCACATTGTATTGTTGCCTCATCTAATCAAGCAAGGGAATGTCTCAAGAGTATGTGTTCCATAAACGACTTAATTTTCATTTCACTCATTTCCAGGGGCTTAATGAGAAACCACCAAATCATCTTTGGCTATAAGTCTCTTTCGGGGCTGTGTTTCTCAACAGAACCACACCATGCACATGAACTGCTGTGAATTTTTAAAAATAATTTCCTCTACTTTTTTGCTTAGATCAGAGTTCCCATCATATTTGTAGTTGTGGTAATGCACTTTATTATTTTCCTTTAGGTTTATACTCTAAACATCATAACATGTTGCATATGCTTGTTATGGTAGGAAAGTTAAAAATAATAAGAGGATAGATCCAATTTGCATGTTAATGCAGAGCAAACATGTCTTGCTGCTATCTCAAGGTTCTATGTCATATCTCTCTGGACTCAAACTGGCCATTGTTTTCTCTTAGTGGGGACAATCTGTTACAGAATGGATCTAGGCTGCCTTAATAGGACTCAGCTTTATTTTTACTCTTTGTCATTCTTACTGGATGCTATGAATACTGATTCCTGTTTTAAAAAAAAGTCTTTTAAAAGTTTTTGGCAATGCCAAAGACCTTGGTCATGAGAGAAATTGTTAAAATAATTCTCAAATGTATTTGGAGACTTTAATTAAGGCAAGAAATACAGATTACTTAATTATATTTATGAGAACTTTGGACTCCTATAATATAATTAGAAAAGACTCTACAACTATTTTGAGAACTCTAGGCACACTTTGGAATATTGATTGTCTGCCTGTGAGTGGATTTTTCTGAGCACTCTTATTTAAAATGTACTTGAGACAGTGTTTCTGTATCCATGGTAGAATATGGGGCCTAGGGAAATGCACAGCTTTTCTCCATCCAAGATCAGTGCTTTCATTATCTTGAGGGCTTATTATGGTTTTTGAAAGGTGCAGGATTGTTGTTGGTATAAAATGTGCTTCATGGTCAGTTAGCAATATTCCTGAAAGGAGCACTAGATACTTTTGGGTCATTGCTGAAGGAGGAGCATCATGTTTTCCACTTCCCAACCCCCAACTGTGTTCTAATCCAAACAAATTGAACTGCACAAGATAACTCTTGCCTATAGAAAAGTCAGGACCATAGCATCTCCAAACTAGATGCTGATCTGCCACTGTGCATAATAAAGCACCACTTCTTAGTTTTTCTGGGTTGTAAATCCAAGAAAGTGATATTTATGGGACTGTAGCTCTCATATATGTGAGTATAATGAAATAGAGTATAGCTCTCATTATATGAGTATAATGAAATCAGAATTGGATGAGAAGACAGGAATTTCCTTACATAGAAGCAGTGGTTGTGGCAGTGGCTATTCTATATCTCATCCTTCTACATCAGCACTTTCTGGTTCATCTTTCTGCATTGTTAGAAATATCCTTTATCTGTGCTGTCCAGTGTAGTAGCTACTAGCCATATATGGCTGTTGATCACTTGAAATGTGGCCAGTGGGATTGAGGAAGTTAATGTTTTATTTTATTTAATCATAATTAAATTTAGATAGCCACATGTGGCTAGTAATTGTATTGGATGGCGCCACTTCAATTATTATTCATTTGTGCAAACCAAGAAATAATGTTTAAAATGTAGAACAATTGACCATATTGACTTGTATATTTACTTTGGGGGAGATTCTTTTGTATTAACACATCAAGATTACCTAATTTAATCTAATTCATGCTTCATTTTAAGAGATAAAATTCTGCTAAGCAACATAATTAGGGTGGGCTTAAAGCAACAGATATTTATTGTCTCAGTTCTGGAGGCTAGAAATCCAAAATCAATGTGTCAACTGGGTTGGTTCCTTTTAGAGGCACTGAGGGAGAATCAGTTCTATACCTCTCTCTTCCCCCTTTTGGTGGTAATACTAGGCATTCCTTGGCTTAAACAACTTAATATTTTTAAACCATTGTATTATGGGCATTTCTTAAAGAATTTCTGTTGACCTAAAAGTAAGGAGATGAAGAATGGGCATTTATATTTTTAAGAAAGGGCGTATTTAGCACGTAACAGACAAGAAAACTAGTTTCTGACTGTTAAATATAAACTGTAACATAACTTCTCTCTTGGTAAGTTTGCTTCTCGAATTCTAAAGTCCCTTCTCATGGAATCCCATTCTCATTGCTCTTTGGCTGGTAACAAAATATTTGGTTTCTCCTACTCCTTAAAATTTTTAATAGCCTCTTCTCCTTTGCCATCTTAACATGGCCTTTATCAAGTGTCAGTCTATCCCATCTTTACCAAGATAATTTTGCCACCATTCAAAAGTAGAATAAGAAATTATGTTGGATTTAGTTCACTTCCGGCTTCCTGACCAGACTTCTGGTTTTGAGTTCCATATGACAGTGTGTATTGAGACAAGACAACTGAATGTAGCAGTCAGCTAGAGAACTGGTCTCTGTGCTCTTGTACAGTTACTTTGCATTTGATCAAGGAAATTTTCTGATTGTAGGATTTATACAGGTAAAAAAGTACAATGAGACCATTCTGATTCTGTGCTACCAGTTGGTAATTGCTGCACACTCTTTCAAGCTTTCACCCCTGAGGGGGCGGAAAAGTAGTAGAAGTCAATGACAAGGATACAACTACAGAGAAAGTAAAAACTGAGAGTGTGCTTGAACTACATTGTACAGCATTAAATTCAAGTCAGAGAAATTTTTTTTGGCCAAATGATAGGTATCCATCTATAGATGGATAGAGGAAGCTGATGAGTAGAAATTTCTACTGGTTGGAGTGACACTTTCCTGGATTAGAATTCTGGTTCTGCCACTCATATCTGTTTGACCTCAGGCAAATTTCCAAAGCCACTTGGGCCTAAGTTCCTTCGTTTGAAAAACAGGTAAAAATGCTTACTTTGCAGGGTTAATAGGATAAATTTTTTTTCTGGGACCATTTATTGTATAATTAACATATAGTGTTATATTAGTTTCAGGCATACAATATAATGATTTAACAATTCTGGGTATTACTCGGTGCTCATCATGATGCAGGTACTCTCAACTCTCAGTTCCTTAAACCTATTTCACCCATCCCCCCCCACCTCCCCTCTGGCAACCATCAATTTGTTCTCAGTTTTTAAGAGTCTAGTTTTTTATTTGTCTTCTTTTTTCTTTGTTCATTTGTTCTATTTCTTATATTCCACATATGAATGGAATCAATTAAGATAATGTTTGTAACATGCAAGGGACTTGGTTGGCACTCAATAAATGGTAGTTATTATTATTAGTCCTTCCTAACCTAGGGCTGTATCACTATAACAAGTGCTACCTCTATCACTTTTTTGGTTTTCTTTTTGGTTTTACCTTAGTGGAATCTAGTGTTCTCATAACCAGGATGGGCAAGCAGTATCCTTTTAATATTCGTGTTGTAGAAACATATGTTTCAGTAGTTTCCAGTAGACTCTGGCCATTTTCTTTCAAATCAGATCAATTCGGTGGTCTTCCTCCCAAACACAAAACTATAACAAAAATATAATTCACTTTCAGCGAAACCTTTTTTTGGGAATTCTATTAAGGAAAAAAGGAACAACATACTGACTTTCTAAGATTTTCTTTGTAGTGGAGACTAAAATATCCTTGTAAGTTCCTTGAGGATGGGAAGGTGATCACACCCTGAATGTCTCTTTGTGTTCTGTATCTAGCAGTCACTTCGTAAATGCTTGTTAAATTGGATCAGACATGTTTATATACAATTTTGCTTGAACTATACATGGTAAATTTGTAGAAATCGTGGTGACAAATGGCCTCATATTTTTATGTTGCATTGCATGTGTTGTATAATTTTGCCAAAATATAAAATTGTATACATGTGCATTCTTTCTACAAGTTCTTCTTAATGTCTCCATTACTTGGAACGTGAAACATGCAGTCAAAATGGTAATCTGGCATCATCAACAGAAAGTGAAGGATAAATACTGTATGTATAATTACACAAATTTCACAAAGTTTCACAAAGTTTCCTTCCTTATTTTAGATATGTAATGGTAAGGGCATTGATATTGGTAACATTTCATTTCAGGGGCTCCAGTAAAGCACCAGTGCTGTCAAGCCTTGACTGATGGTTGTGGAATGGTGTCTTAATTGATCCAGTATTACTGAACTACCACTTCTGTGACAGCACAACTAATAATTATTCTAGTTCTTATTAATGGCAAAGCTATTCACCTCCTGATTATAGTATACACACAGCATGTGCAAGGAGGAAATCCATCAGCTAGGCCATGGTAGAGCAATATCTTGACTTATAATTAAAATAAAAATGTATGGGCAGAGAACTTGAATAGACATTTTTCTGAAGAAGACATACAGATAACTAAAGTGTCCATCAAGGGGTGAACGAATAAAGAAGATATGATAATACACATAACATACAATATTATTCAGCCATAAAAAAGAATGAAGTATTGCCATTTGCAACAACATGGATGTACCTAGAGAGTATTATGCTAAATGAAATAAATCAGACAGAGAAAGACAAATACCATATGATTTCACTTATATGTGGAATCTAAAAAAACAAAGCAGAAACAGATTCATAGATACAGGAAACAAGACTCTTGGTTACCAGAGTGGGGAGAGGGACAGGTGAAATAGTTGAAGGGGATTAAGAAGTACAATTTCCGGGGACTCCTGAGTGGCTCAGTGGTTGAGCGTCTGCCTTAGGCTCAGGGCTTGATCCCAGGATCCAGGATCAAGTGCCCCATTGGGCTCCCTGCGAGGATCCTGCTTCTCCCTCTGCCTATGTCTCTGCCTCTCTCTCTGTGTCTCTCCTGAATAAATAAATAAATCTTAAAAAAAAAAAAAAAAGAAGGTGATCCCTGGGTGGCTCAGCGGTTTGATACCTGCCTTTGGCCCAGGGTGTGATCCTGGAGTCCCAGGATGGAGTCCCACATCGGGCTCCCTGCATGGAGCCTGCCTCTCCCTCTGCCTGTGTCTCTGCCTCTCTCTCTCTCTCTCTCTCTCTCTCTGTGTGTGTGTGTCTCTTGTGAATAGATAAATAAAATATTAAAAAAAAGAAGTACAATTTCCAGTTATAAAATAAGTAATAGAGACATGAAAAGATGCTCAACATTACTGATCATCAGGGAAATACAAATCAAACTACAATGGGATATCACCTCACACCAGTGAAAATGGCTAAAATCAACAACACAAGAAACAACAAGTGTTGGCAAGGATATGGAGAAAGGGAACCCTCTTGCACTGTTAATGGGAATGCAAATTGTTGCATCCATTCTGGAAAACAGTATGGAGGTTCCTCAGAAAGTTAAAAATAGAACTACCCTACAACCCAGCAATTGCACTACTAGGTATTTACCCAAAGAATACAAAAATACTAATTCAAAAGGATACGTGCACCCTGATATTGTTTATAGCTGCATTATCCATAATAGCCAAACTATGAAAACAGCCAAAGTGTCCATCGACTGATGAATGGATAAAGAAGATATGGCATATATATACAATGGAATATTACACAGCCATAAAAAGAATGAAGTATTGTCATTTACAACAACATGGATTGAGCTAGAGTGTATTATGTTTAGCCAAATAAGTCAGAGAAAGACAAACACGATATGATTTCATTCAATGTGGAATTTAAGAAACAAAACAAATGAGCACAAGGGAAAAAAAGAGAGAGAAGCAAACCAAGAAACAGACTCTTATTTTAGAGAACTGATGGTTACCAGAGGGGAGGTGGGTGGGAGGTTGGGTTAAATAGGTTATGGGGATTAAGGAATACGCTTGTTGTGATGAGCACCAGGTGATGTTTGAAAGTGTTAAATCACTATGTTGTACACCTGAAACCAATATTACACGATATGTTAACTACCTGGAATTAAAATAAAAACTTAAAAATTTTCAATTAAAAAAAAGCACATGCTATGAAAAGATGGTATTACACAGTCGAATAAAGCAGAATTATTTCTTTGAAGCAAAAAAAAATAAGTCATGAGAATGTACAGCAAAGGGATATAGTCAATATATTATAATAAATTGATATGTGACAGATGGTAACTAGACCTATCATGGGGATCATTTTGTAATGTATAAAAATATTGAATCACTATATGTATACTTGAAACTACTAGGATATTGTGTGTAATTATACTTGAGTAAAAATTTATTTGTTTGTTTATTTACTTTAAAAGACTTTATTTATTTATTCATGAGAGACTGAGAGAGAGACAGAGAGAGAGAGAGGGGCAGAGACACAGGCAGAGGGAGAAGAAGGCTCCATGCAGGGAGCCCAACGTGGGACTCGATCCTGGTACTCCAGGATCATGCCCTGGGCCGAAGGCAGGCACTAAACCGCTGAGCCACCCGGGTTGCCCCAAAATTTTTTAAAATAAATGTAGACAATATTTTTAGTCTAAGTTCTGTGTAGGATAAAAAGAGATATGATGAAAGACTTTGGGACTGCATCCTTAAATATTATCCTGATTTTTGAAAGTCTGGATAACATATGTCATAGGTTGAAAAACATAATTGCTCCTAATTTTTATGAGCAAAGAATATCTCTTTTAAATTGGTAAGTATTTTCAGTACCTTTTGACACTTACTCAATACAATGAGATCTTGCCACAATACTTGGACAGCTTTCAAAGTAAATGAAATACTGTATATCCCATTTGACTCCTCCTCACAGTGTTAGACCATAAACACATAATATGTTTAACGGGTCCATAGACTTGGAGTCTTTTGAAACACAAAGGAAAGGGATTTCTAAATACCAGAATCTTCCATCGAGGATGGCCTGCTCCTAGTCCATCTCCATCCAAATAGAACAACAATAAGCATAACTCATAAAGTAAATATTTATTAACTTCTAGTTGCCAAAAAGTGGTAGGTGGTTCTGCCTTCTGGAGTTAATTACTATATGTAAAGTGATAGCATTTTGAGTAACGGATTTTCTGCCTCTTAACCTAATCATAATTGTTTTGTTTTAAATAAGTGCTATCCTACCATCAACTGGAATGCAGGAGTTACCCTCACTTATCCCTCCGCCAAGTAACACAAAGAAAATCTAACCCATTGTAAAAATGAGGAAGCCAGAGAATTTCATATTTATTGCAACCTTTTTACTTTTTCTTTGTCCTCTCTAGACTTATATTTCAATTCCAAATCATAGATTTAGAGGTAGAATGGAACACAGAGATCATCTAGTTCATCTGGCTTGTTTTACAGTGGCCCAAGGAGATCAAATGATTTTCAGAAAATCATATAGCTAGCTAGTGGCAGACCAAGGGCTTGTAGATAATAGATTCTGGACTCTTGGAGAATCTTTTTAAAACTGTTACATTGACCTAAGTATCACTGTGTTCTGTATGTGACTCTAATATTTAAGCATTGGCAGCCCTCTTATTGGTAGAGTCCTTCCTTGGACAAGTAAATTGTCCAATTCCCCAATTTTACACATGTAGAAACTGATCCTTTAAGAAAATGTGACTGGTCCAAGGATCACACCACCTTTTAGTAGCATAACCAGCACTAGAGCTTTGGTGGCCTGACTTTTACCTAGTGCAGAGCTCTTTCTGTTGGGTAGTCATCCATTCAGATACCATTTACCATTTATGCTACATTTGCATTTAGGGGACATCTATAACCAAAAGTGGTCTTACTGATATATTTAGCCTTAGAAATAAAATCCTCTAGTTTAAGAAAGGAATCGTTATAGCACAGCCATATGCTCAGGAACAGATTTTTTATCTTTGCTATCAATCACAATAATATATTGGGAAAACTTGTTAGTGTACTATATGCCTTGTAATACCCTAACTATTAGGCAAAGGTGAATGAGATTAAAAATTCTGTTATTATTCAATGTCTTAAGTCAGTGCCCCTGAAGAAAAAGTAAAATGAGAGCATCATTTTAAAATATCATTTTATTAAATAGGAAATATTGGAAGACTAGTTAGAGGTAGTGTGTGGTAGGGCACATAACACTAAGTGGCACATTGACTTGTAATGTTTTTGTTGTTGTTGTTCTTAGTTTTAAAAATTGCTCCATAACAAAGAAATCACATTTTTTTTAACTTTCTATAGACCTGAACATTCTTATCTTGTCAATTATACATGCTTGTTTTCATTATTGATGATTGAAATTGAGGAGTTGGAAGAACAGTTACTCCCAAGCGTGCTCATTCAGCCTGGCTTCATTTAAGTGTCACTCCTTTTCACTTCCTTCTCCAATGTCCCCCAGATTAGGTTAGTCCAAGATGTTACTTAGGGTACTTTGCAACAATCTTGAAGTCTTTTCTTTTTCTGAGTGAAGTTTTTCAGTTTTTTAGAACACAACCGATTTATGTTTTTAACATTCTTTTGACTTATAATGTTATATTAGTAATTTCTCATTATGTCTGAATATAGGCCCTAAGGATTCATAGGGCACCTGTTTTATCCCCCAATTGTCCTCTAGAGAAGAAAGTATCTATTTGATAATGGATTTTAAATACTGAAGACACAGTGGCAAATATTATCAGGTTTATGGACCTATATACATAAGGATTCACATTGTTTTGTAAAAAGAACACTTCTTGAGCAATTTTGAGATTAGTGATACTTTCACTTATGGTATTTTGGAAAGTAAGTTCTCTGTCACTGGGGGAGAAGAGAGTCAGTGAAACATTTGGACTGCTATTGGTGTTCAGGCCAAAAAGAAGAAAAGTGCAGGCCCTGATAGACTTCAAATAGAATTACATTTCCTTATATATGGAATCCATACTTTGTTTAGGATTCAGATGTTGTACTCATCATACCATATAGTATTATTTCTTTGAATGTGTCCATTTAGAGCCTCTACATAATGCTATTCTGTGCACACAATGTGCATTGTGATCATAGCCCTGGAGATGGACAGTGTGTCTCCATCTACATCCCCCACAAAACAGTCAGCACCTTGACAGGAGGAATTGAGTTACTGCCATTTTTGTATGCCTTGTACTTAGCACAGAGCCTAGTTCATGGTAGCTGTTCATTACTTTCTTTTGAATTAATAAAGAATGAGCTACTGTCAAGCCACATTCCTCTCTACTCCCCAGACTATATTTAGGTAGTTGGTTGCCCAAGGTAAGAATTTAGTCATGAAAGTTCACTTGCACAAGCAGTAGAGAATAGATTCATAACTAATTAAAAAATGTTCTGGAAAAAATTTTAAAGAGTTGTTGTTTATCTAACACAGCATTTTCCAAAATGCATATTGTATAACGTTACTCCTGCAAGATGCATCTTAGAAAAAAAAAAGTGTTTCTGGTTAAATAAGTGTGGGAAACCCACTACAAAATTTGTCACACTACATCTCTCTGTTGAGGATTAACAATATAAATTAGCATTTTAAAGGTTTTGAGAAACCAAGCTATTCCATTTCTTTATATAACTTGAACTTTCCAAATTTATGTGACCATATCTACTTTTTAATTTTCCATCTGTCTGCTTTTCTTTCTACCTGTCTTCCTATCTATTTATTTTTTTTTTTTTTTTTTTTTTTTTTTTTTTTTTTTTAAGATTTTTATTTATTTATTCATGATAGTCACAGAGAGAGAGAGAGAGGCAGAGACACAGGCAGAGGGAGAAGCAGGCTCCATGCACCGGGGGCCCGACGTGGGATTCGATCCCGGGTCTCCAGGATCGCGCCCTGGGCCAAAGGCAGGCGCCAAACCGCTGCGCCACCCAGGGATCCCCTATCTATTTATTTTTAAGAGTAAGCCATATAATGTGAGATTTAAAAGCTTGGGCTTTGGAACCAAATATACCTAGGTAGAGTCCTGACTCTGCCATTTACTTGCTGTTACCTTCAGCAAATAATTTTTTGAAGCTTCAATTTCTTCACCTGTAAATTGATGTAATGATAATGTCTACCTTAAAGTATTATTGTGAGGATTAAATAACCTGATATATTAAAGGTACATGCACAATGCCTGGTACATACTGTATATTCAATTAATGCTAACTCTTACTAGTTTTGTTTACTATTTGCCATGTACCTTGGAAAACTGACCCAGACATAGGCATTTCAAGGGGAGTTTTAGGATTTCCTGACCTTGATTTAGTCTTATTGAGTATTTCACTGATTATTAATTGGTGACATCTTAATTGTTCCTTCTGTTATGCTTCTGTAGTACTCTTTCAATTCATATATTTGTTATTGTACTCATATTATTTGTCTGTTATATATCCTTTGTTCCTGTTTCTGATGGGAAGATATGAAGGATATTAATGAAATGCAAGATATATTTAAATGGATGACAAAGATGATAAAGGGTCTAGAATCCATTTCTTATGGAGGGTATTTAGTCTGGAAAATAGAATGAAGGATTGTACTATGGAAGTTAGGTTAGATTTACGTGTAACTCTAGAATGCACAATTTAGATCTGTGAGTAAGAGTTACAAAGTGGCATAACATAAAATTCATGAACAATTAGAGGAATTCAACAAGAAAAAAAGAATTATCCCTTGTCACAAAAGACATTCTCAGAAATGTCAGGAAGGAGTTTGGAGACCATTAGGCAAGGCATAAAACTAGTTGTTCTGGGGATAATCAAGATGGTTAAGTTCCAGGGCACCTGGGTGGCTCAGTAGTTAAGCATCTGCCTTCAGCTCAGGTTGTGATCCTGGGGTTCTGGGATCAAGTCCCACATCAGGA
This sequence comes from Canis lupus familiaris, assembly GCF_011100685.1. Lineage (NCBI taxonomy): Eukaryota > Metazoa > Chordata > Mammalia > Carnivora > Canidae > Canis > Canis lupus. The sequence continues at coordinate 15,838,014 of NC_049229.1, read as the reverse complement.
TCCCCACCGGGAACCTGCTTTTCCCTCTGCCTATGTCTCTGCCTCTCTGTTTCTCTCGTGAATAAATAAATAAAATCTTAAAAAAAAAAAAAAAAAAGGATGGTTAAGTTCCTCAAGAAAGAAAAGTGTTGGGCAGCCTGGGTGGCTCAGTGGTTTAGCGCTGCCTTCAGCCCAGGGCCTGATCCTGGAGACCCGGGATTGAGTCCCATGTCAGGCTCCCTGCATGGACCCTGCTTCTCCCTCTGCCTCTCTCTCTCTCTCTCTCTCTCTCATGAATAAATTTAAAAATATCTAAAAAAAAAAAAAAAAAGAAAAAGGTTCTCATAACAAGAAAAATCATAATCATCAAAAGAAAAAAATGTAACCATGTGAAACGATGGATATTAGGGATGCCTGGGTGGGTCAGTGGTTAAGCGTCTGCCTTCGGCTCAGGGCATGATCCTGGGGTCCCGGGATTGAGTCCCACATCGGGCTCCGTGTGGAGCTTGCTTCTCCCTCTGCCTGTGTCTCTACCTCCCTCTCTGTGTCTCTCATGAATAAATAAATAAAAAATCTTAAAAAATGATGGATGTTAATTAACTAAACTTATGGTAATCATTTCATAGTGTATGCATATATAAAATTTATTATGTTGTACATCTTGAACTAATACAGTGCTGTCAACTATATTGTAATAAAACTAGAGGGAAAAGAAGGAAAAAGGTAAGCTAGAGCATGATAAGAGGAATAGAGAGAGTCTACTATCAGTACAGATCAGAAGAATGTACTTCTGCCTCTGGGCATTGGGGGACACCTGATGAAGGACATGACTTTTGAGCTGGTTCTTGAAAGAGAGAAAGATTGAAGCATGACATGAGATAGAGTCCAAGGAAGGGAGTCAGTTTATTCAACATGAATTCCCCATTCATGGTATTTAGTGAAGTCAATACTGTTTAGTTAAAACAGGGTACATGCTGGAATCCATACATTGCTAAATTGTTATGTACTTCTCTCTATATATTTACATTTCCCTCCTCTCACTTGCACTGATATGCTATTTTATTCCCATTCAATAGGTCAGTGAGATTAGGAACATTAAATTAATTATGCTCACATTCATACAACTTACCTCGGAGTGAAAATCATGCCCCTTCATGTAATCAATCAGAAGAAAGGACCAAATAACTGGAGATCGGATCACTCCAATAGGATATCCTGAAAACCAGGGCTACTTTTTTTCGATAATTTTAATAATCTATATCTAGGAGCAAGTGGGGTTGTCAAAGTGTTTGCCCTGCACAAGTGTTCTGAGGTTTGGAAAAAGTTTAAAGGTCACTTTTAAAGGGTGCCTGGTCACCCTCCGTATGCCTTTTGGGCATTTCCTGAAGTCACGAAGGTTAAAAGGCTGTGGCCATGATACTCTGCAAAGACAAGTGTGTATTTGGAACTTATATTAGCTTTAGACTGTCCTATCCTCATTTAGCAAGTGACCTTAGTTCTATAGCTGTTCTATAACACCTACAACAGTGCTTTCAGTTTTTCTCTTTAAAGGAGCAACTAATAGAAGGATGCGGCTGTCAGTGCTTACACTAGTTAGAATATGTTCACTCTTTAAAGGTGCAGTGTATATTTTTTCTACTGACTTATATATGGAAAAACTACTGCGTGGTGTTCTACTATTGCTGGGTCGGCCAATGGGAGTGCTGCCACTTACTGACAACAGAAAGCAGCCCCTAGGTGAAACAGCCCAGCTCTGAATGCTTTTCCTTGACATGTTTTTCTCCCGTACAATTGAGCCACCATGCCTGGTAATGAAACTTAAGGAATGGTAGACACATGGTAGAGTGCAGCATCTTTATTCAAGGGTCCAAGGGAAAGTCAACAGATATGGTGCTTCTTTTGCAACATCGGCAGCCTCATGTACATCCACTGCACTGCAGCTGCACTAAAAGAGAGTACTTCAAATCAGCATTGCTTTCCCAAAGAACTCAAGGCAGTATTGAGGAACATCAAGTAAGGCTGCTTTGGTTATTTAAACACATTTGTCGTTTTTTATTTCTTATAATGAATGTTATAATAAAACTTGAAGATGTTCTTTCAGATGACATTAAGTGCAATGTAAAATATATGCTTCTTTTTTTATATAAATTTATTTTTATTGGTGTTCAATTTGCCAACATATAGAATAACACCCAATGCTCATCCCATCAAGTGCCCCCCCTCAGTGCCCATCACCCAGTCACCGCCACCCCCCGCCCACCTCCCCTTCCACCACCCCTAGTTCATTTCCCAGAGTTAGGAGTCTCTCATGTTCTGTCTCCCTTTCTGATATTTCCCACTCATTTTTCTAGTGAAAGGGAATAAAGGGGAAAGGAGAAAAATATATGCTTCTCATTCAAAAGCCTAAAGCCCAAATATTTAATACACAGATTGATTAAACTTGGAGGTGGTAGGCGAAGAGATCATTTGCTCCAGTAAATTTTATATAAAAACTCCTGGTGATTGGAGGACGGGGAAACTTCTCTGAGTCTGATTCATTTCATAGTCCGCTTACTTGAAGAGAAACTTTCTTAAAGTTTTAAATTACTTAATTTAGAAGGTGTAAAAACATCATATAATTATATTTCTGTGGTTAAGTTTTATTTTTTCCTGTAGTTAAGTTTTAATATCATTCACATAGCTTATGTGAAGTGTGTTCATCGTTTGATAGATTCACAAAAATATTTCTTATTTCCTATTTCTAGAGTGAACACTGAATCTCCTTCTACCATTCATGTTATTTGAAAGTTGGTCCATTATGACTGCTTCAGTAAGAGTGAACACATCCTCTTTTTTCCCCTTGAGTCCATGGATGTTCTTGAATTTGATCCCTGACTTTTAGGATGTGAGCTTTTTGTATATCAGCCATGGCAACACAGCTATTCTGACCAGTGAGTAACCTGTCCAACAGCTAACATGGTGGTAGCTTCCCTTGTTTCTTCTAGGCTTCTCTCATAGATCTCAAGATATTAGAGGGAGAAAGGCGTTTTACTAGATAGGATGAGAATGTTTATGATGACATAGTGCCTCTCCCAAACCTCTGATTTTCTCAGGCTGATTTTGAATATATTTGTCTTTGCTTTGGATCTGAGAAATGACTGCAGTAGTAGTGATCTATTCGGTTTGGGAATGAGAAATACCAAATTAACATTTTTGTTCTTCTGGAAAATACAAATTGCTCAAGAAATCAGTGATAAAACAAATCTGGTGCTTTAATATTTATTTTAGCTAAATATATTTTTTACTATAGTCAAGTAAGATTGTGTTGCATTTCATACTATGTGGGATTTTTTTCCCCCAAAATCCTATAAATGTAATACATAAATAATTCCCTCAACCTTCCCATTCTGCTTCTTACTTCCCATTCATTTACTTTGGTAGGGGCTCACTACTGGCCACAGTAGTCTCCTCTGTTTTGCTAAATTCTTTCCTCAAGAAAGACCTAAGACTAGGAGAATCATATAATTTATCTGACTGATAAAATTGAATTTTTAATAATTATTCTAGGACAAGAGGCATCAACTGGCCTTCTCCAGGAATTTAGTGTCACCCTACTGGAGAACAACGCACAATAGGAACCTTGTAGTTGGTAACGCATTATAAATTTACCTCAGTGAGTTCTTTGAATTGTAATAGAGCTCAGAGCTTTCTTTAAGTTAAAGAAAACATTCTAATGGTAGATTTTCAGGTATCAATTACCACGTAGGGAAACTATTAGAGTCAAAGTCTGAGAATGAGAGCCCTGAAATTCTAGTTCAATGAATTCTCTGCCTAAATTTAAGGCTGGCTTTATCAACTACCTTAGTGATTTGTCTCAATGATTAAATATCTTCAAAATAAGAAACATAAGTTGCACTAGTATCAATAATAGTATGAATAAGTTAGCTATATATTTTGCCCTTTGGGGAAGAGAGAATCTACCAAAAATTAGTAGTCATTTTGTTGGTTAATATATTTGTTAATTTAATAAAATGTATATACTATCTTAGTGGATGGACCGTCCTTCCAAAATGACAAACATAAAAGTTATGTGTTTCATGTATTTTATGTGTCCAGTAGCTCTTTTTTGCTCTGTTATTCTATATTTTTATCCTGAGATTGCTCCATGTATTTCAATATTTAAGAAGGAGATGGCAGTGTTGAGCCTCAGCTTGGACTTGACACTATTAGAAGTAGCTTAAGATTTTTCATAAAGAAGCATCACTTTAGCTAAGTGTAGTTTCATCTCTTGGGATTTTATTTTCTACCCTCCCTTCCTTTGTAATCCCATATGGAGAATGAAAGTGTGCTCTAATATATGTCATATTAGATCTGTGATACAAAAATACTATTAAATTACTTACACTCATTTCTGTAAATTTAAGAATGCCAATTTATGGAACCCATAGAAACAACCTTCTAAAGTAAAATGAGGACCAACTCTAAAATGCAAAAGTGTGTTTACAATATGCCTGTTTTCCTAAGGCTTTGGAAGGAAGAATTAACTTTTTGTTTCCAGAACACGAAACACCTTACTAAGCCACATCTTATGATAAATAAGTTGCTCTCAGGATCCCTGGGTGGCTCAGATGGTTGAGCATCTGCCTTTGGCTCAGGGTGTGATCCCAGAGTCCTGGGATCAAGTCCTGTATTGCGGTCCCTGTGAGGAGCCTGCTTCTCCCTCTGCCTGTGTCTTTGCCTCTGCCTCTCATGAATAAATAAATAAAATCTTTAAAAAAATAAATTGCTCTCTGTGAATAAATTTTTTACCACTTTTTTCAGGTAGTAGGCTACTGCTAAGAAAATGACTTTTTCTGGGGCTGATGCTGAAAAGAAGTTTAGGTGATGTGAGGAATTGTTTACTTAGTTTCCATTCACATCCAATGTTTTGCCTGCATTCCAAGTTTCAAAAGGATGATTCATATACCTTTTAGAGAGCTATGTTGAAAAACAAAATGAGTAACAGTACCCTTTGTCAATATCAAAAGCAATTTAACAGTACATTTTTAAGGTTATAAACCATGAGAAAGATAGAATGCTACCACGTAAAGTTGTAGTGAGTTGTTTTTAAAAGTATAAGCCAAGATTAGCAAACTAAACTGCCCTGTCAAAGGATCTGAAACAGCAGTTGGAATGGCACCCAATACTACAAGTTATATTTTGAAAAGCCATCCTGCCATGCTTAAAATATATAAAAGCAATATTTTAACACGTGAGATTATGTGGTTTTCTTTGAAATCTGGTCAGTTAAATCACATGCAAAAAGATGTGTAATTGTTTAGTTTGATTATCATTTACAGTGGGATTTTCTTTTGTACCCTAATTTTTATATGCTTAAAATTATTGTTGAAATGTTATGTAAAGAATAATTTATGGATTTAACTAAGCCAGCAAGCCTATTTGGTTTCCATTATAAGTGAAGGACCCAACAACAACATCTTCATTTCATATTGTTCCGATAAATTTAATGACATTATTATTTTTTTTTTTTTGGACCAAAAGGAAATTTCTTCTCAGCTGGATTCTTTCACTGTAGGTTTTAATCGCAAACTTTGAAAATGAGAACATAGCTATTATTTTTTATTAAAAGGATATGTTCTGGTTAGTTTGGAAAGGTTTGACTAGTAAGGGCTTCCAATAGCATGTCTAAGGACTTAAAATGTAATGCTGAAGTTAGAGAATATAACATATGCCTTTAGTACCACTGCATCTCATATGTTGTAAGATGCATGCATGGTGGATATATAGACGTAGTGAGTCAGTTCTTACTCCTCTCAAAACTCCAATTAAGAGTAGGCTACTTAAAGGCTAGCTACACTGGGTAGGACATAGGTCTATACATGCAGTACTAGGCAATTCAGTATCTGAAACATTCATTGGCTTTTAGCTCAGAATGTGCTTTAGGCTCGCTAGACATGAAATATGACACTAGTATAGAATGAAGCAATTCATTAGACTCAATGTTTCAGTCATGCTTTAATTGTCTCATCAGTATTCTAACCTGCTAAATATCTTTAAGGCTGAATGCTTTGATTGGTGGAATCTCCTTAACTCTTTACTCAGCAGTTTGAATAGGTACAATATCAAAGTCATTCACTCTCCTAACCCTAGATGGGTTTTTAGGAGACACAACTTATGTTAGGAAAACGCTGTGCACTTGAATTGCTAGTGTTTCTACATAAAGTAAATCAGCCTCAAGGAGAGCCTTTGAGTATTTAGGAGCTATGAAGTAACAAGATTAAAAAATTAGTAAGTGTTTTCTCCCTTTCCTACCAGCCTTCCTGTGTCTTCCATGCAAGAAGCATGCTTTATAAACTTTTGCTTAGTGATGTATGATCCTTGATCCTTATGGAAAAAAAATCCCTCTTGATGCGTATTCATTAAAATGTTCATTGAAGTTCTACAAACTAGTGATGCAAAGGAGGAGAAGCAAAAAGAGCTCTGTCCTGTTTTCAGTACTCTGTAGCATCAGGTTTTGGCAAACTTCAGTAGGGCCTTGGCAGTTCTGCCCTCCCAGACCTGTGCTTCATTATAGTGTGCTAAGAGCCACCTCTTTTAGCCAGGCTTGACAGGATATAGCCCAAGGGAGAAGACGCCAGAGAGTCTAGGACACTTGGTCTTAAAGAAACTCTCCTTGATTGAGTGGTCAGGGTACATATATTAGCCAAAGACTTGATGATATGCTGGTGTCTGGCCATCCCACATTTGGAGCAGGATATTATTCTGGATAGAAACATCATTATTTCAGTCTCTTTGGAGCCAGAACAATTGTTATCTTCAGCTGAAGTGTCTAGTGTGTCTAGATATATACCCGAAAGATCTCACATGACATAGTTTTACCAGAATACCATAGAAACTTGATTTGAATACAAAAAGGGGGCATCAAGATCCATCTTTTCTGAAAACAAAAATGATACGAACAATATGCCCCCAATAAAATGACATTCAGTTGTTCTACACTTCCTCACAGCTACGTTCTTCCATGTGCTGCTAATTAGAATGAAACTCTGATATATTGATAATGTGAAATTAAACAGATTGTTTATTCATTCTTAAAAATAGCATGTTTTATTATAACAACCTCAGAGGACCATTAAAGAAAATTATTTAAGTATTGCACAGCAAGAAATAATAGTGTCTAGTGAGATTGTGTTTTTTTTTTTCACTTTCGAAGTTTCTGATATACTTGGTCTATTTAGAAAACAAACACATTTAATTGTTTCCATCTCTTAAATATGCCTAGTGAGTTCAGTTTTTAGTTGTTGTACAAATAAATTGGTCCTAGTTGCATTGCTTTCTCTCAAACATCATTTCAAATTAGGGCTTAATGTGGTTTGAACATTTTGCCAGAATAGTCATCCTACTTTTGTCTGAGGGTGGTTGATTACATCTATCTTTTCCAGCTTACAAATGCCAATATAATTAGAAGAATGCAAACCCAACCCTGAGACCATTTGTCATCACATATTGATTGTAACTCTATGTTTTATTATGGTATGTAGGAGGAAAAGCAAACAATTAAAAGTCTGAAGAAAATGAAGACATGCTAAACATTTTTATTACATCATCATGTTTAACCAATTTTTTCCTACCACTTTTAATGCTTAATTACTTGGATTATTAAAATATATATAAATACTTTTTCATGTTGGACTTAAAATTAGCTTTCAGATATCTTAGTACCAAGTATACAAACAAGTATAAAATACACAGAATGGAAGAGGGTTTAGCATTATTATTTCAAAGTATAAGTTTTAATAACTTACAGTGTATGGTATTCTTCAAATAACTAGAGAAAAGGCTGAGGATATAAGGCAATCTCAGTGATAAAATAAAATATAATTGGTTTGTACCTACATATATACTATGTACCATGTCTTTGCTGCATTTGTGTACACTATCTTTGTAATCCACTCTATTACTATTTATTTTATTGTCATGAGGGATGGAATCAAAGAGTAAAGAGACTAGAAATATTTAGTCAGTTCTAGAACCCCCAAATCCATCCCTATAAATGAAATGGCAAGGTGGAGATGTTTGTGTGATAAGAAACGAAGGTGTATTTTTAAGCTCCATATAATAGGAAACTAGTAAAAAAAAAAAAATAGGAAACTAGTAGACAGCCATAGCTGATGTGAGTATGGGGAATGATTTCAGCCTGATGATGAAAGTTCTTTTGGCCTGTTGAAATCTGACCTACCTGAGTGTCCATGGAGACCCTCAGCATCACTCTGCAAAGCTTTGTTAGATGATGTCCTCATCCCCGCCTGAATTGGTGGTGGAGTGGTCATAAGTAGGGAGGGGAAACAACTTCCTTAAAAAAAAAAATGACTTGAAATTGCTTATGTCACTTCCTTTCTTTTTCCTTTAGCTAAAAACTAGTCATATGGCCACACTTAGTTGCATAGGATTCTGGGAAGTATAGTTGGTCAATTATGTGTCCAGCTAAAAGTAAGTGGTAATAGTAGGATGTTATATTACTAAAAGAAGGAAGAGGAAAATGAACACTGGGAGGATAATCAGTGCTCTCTGCCAAAGCAGTCTCTGACAATTGTCATCTTCTCTAAGTCAAATTTCTGATTTTCCTTATTTCCTCTCCCCTTTTTTCTTCTTTCTCCTTCTTTAGTCTAACTTTTCTTTGTTTATTGCATCCTCTCCCTTATTTTACACTATAATAATGGCAATGCTATTATTCAACCTAAATAGTTAGTGTTCACCAGTGACCTGTGTCCAAATAGAAGCCTGTAGTCTTTCTTTAGGTCTGCAAACTATAGGTTAACTTTTTTATCCTATGGAGTATATTGCCCTCATCACCATTAATCCTTTCTGGAATAAAGTGAAATATAGGGAAGGATTCTACAGAAGAAGGAAAGCAGGGTGGCGGGAGAGAGGAGAAGGAAGGAAGGAGGGAAGAAGATAGGAAAAGAAAGAAAGGAAAAAAGGGAAGGAAGAAGGAGAGAGGGAAGGAAGGAGGAGGAAAGGAGGGAGGAAGAAGGAAAGAAAGGGACAGAGAAAGAAAAAATATAGGTGATGGAATGAGAATATAAGTTTTGAGAAGATAGGGATTTTTGTCTCTTTTGTTCACAGCTATGCCTCCAACATCTAGATTACTGAGCTCATTGTTTGTGCTCAAATTATTAAATGAATGAATAAACAAATTCATTTTTCCATCTCAGTATTTGTCCTCAAATTTGTTTCAAACTTCCAGCTCATCCAGAATTCTGGTTTTCTATTAAAAAAAAAATTTTCCCTGAAAAAAAAATAATAAAATAAAATAAAATAAATAAAATAAAATAAAATAAAATAAAATAATCTTCCCTGAATGCAAAATAGTAGGAACTTGCTCTGTACAAATTTAACTTACTATTGTCTTAAATTGCCTCATAATAACAGACTTAATTTTGTTTTGCTTTGGATTTCATCTTTGAATAGATTGTAATTAGTATCTTTAAGGGATGTTTAACATAGAATTATTATGTACAACAGAAAATGTTCAAGAGGTAACCTATTCCTTAAACATAATTTGGCTCTCTTTGAGGTGAGTGAACTGGTAAAGATAAGAAATATGACATTCAAAAAAAAAATAAAAAATAAAAAATAAAAGAAATATGACATTCATTACAATAAAAGTCTTTCTAATTGACTCCATTATTTGACTGCTTTGGCATTTTATTTTTTAAAAATATTTTATTTATTTATTCATGAGAGACACAGAGGGAGACAGAAAGAGGCAGAGACACAGGCAGAGGGAGAAGCAGGCTCCATGCAGGGAGCCCGACAGGGGACTTGATCCCAGGTCTCCAGGATCACACCCTGGGCTGAAGGTGGTGCTAAACCGCTGAGCCACCCAGGCTGCCCTGCTTTGCCTTTTCAAACCAGAAATGAGTGATAGTAAAAGAAAATATTCTCTAAAAATATGCCCCTGGTAGCCAGAATCTAGAATCACTGAGAGATGGCCATCAATTTTTTTCCCTATCTTTCTCTTAAGTTCTTTTCTAGAGTCTCAGACAACTCACTATAAGTCTTAAAAATTAACATCTGCTTTATTTATTCTCTTTATCATCCACATGAAGTCACAGAAAGGACCTCAGAGATTTTAAACTTAGTGGTTTGCAGTCTGAATTGGTGAGGGAGGTAGACAGGAAGGTGATTAGTGAAGCTTGGGTTTTCTACTGTCTTTTCCACCAGGGCAGGTCACTCTTATCATAACAAGTAGGGCTCATTAGTGAAATTTGTTGGAAAAAAACGGGTTCTGGAGCACCTGGATGGCTCAGGTAGTTAAGTATCTGCCTTAAACTCAGGTTATAATCTGAGGGTCCTGAGATGGAGCATCACATTGGGCTCCTCACTCAGCTGGGAGCTTGCTTCTCACTCTCCCTCTGCCTACTGTGTGCACGCTCTCTCTCAAATAAATAAATAAAATCTTTTTTTAAAAAAGGGTTCATATCCTAACAAAAGTTTAGAACCCTTCTGTTGAACACAGCTTCCTTAATTTGTAGATGAAAATGTTAAGGCTTAGGAAGAATGAATTTTTCAAAATTATCAAGGCAGAGCCAAGTCTAGAATTTGTATCTTCTTACTTAAGGGCTGGATATCTTCCTACTGCACCAAAGCATTCTTATATCAGTAATTTGTCATTATTATCCAAAAAATGAATAGTTTTCTTTTGGGGGGTTATATAGTGAGTGAGGTTTGACATAAAATAGGAAACAAAGGAGGTACCTGGGTGGCTCAGTTGGTTAAATGTCTGCATTTGGCTCAAGTCATGATCCCAGGGTCCTGGGATTGAGCCCTGCATTCTGTGCTCAGCACAGAGTCTGCTTGTTCCTCCCCCTCTGTCCCATCCCCCTTGCTTGTGTGCACACACTCTCTCTCAAATAATACAATCTTTAAGAAAAATAGGAAACCAAGTTCCTATAGCAGTTTGTAGTCTCTTAAAAACCAAGTAACATGTACAGGTGTTGGTTCAAACAAGTTGTTGCTGCATTGTGAAAGTTATATTATTGATTACTATATTGATAATATTATATATCAGTATCATCAATTATTGATAAGCAATTGTTTGGGAGTGAAATATTTTCATTGCCATGAATTTGGCTAACAGTAATTGAACACCATATGTAGGGTCCCTTACATAACTGAATAATGGTGGCCAGAGCTGTGTGGGTGGAGTTGGCCCTGGCTCAGCACAGGAACTGGATTGAAGAGAAATGGGTTAGGAGTGACACCCTCATCCTCTCCACTGTGCTTTTCACCCCAAGCACGTGGTGCATTCCTTGTATCTTTATCATGACTTGTTTCTGTACATGCTGTGCCTTTGGTTCTGAAAAATAAAAAAGGGTGCTTCTGGCATGCTTCAGAGAACCTGTGTGTGCCATATTTCAAGTGGATGTGCTTAATACTCTGGAATCACATCTCACTCACCTGTTCTCTGCAAGCCTGTTAGGTAATTTTGGTAAATGTGAAAGTTGCCTTCATCCTGCTCTTTAGTATCTTATTTTACATTTAATAATGAAGAAAATTCTCTGGGGACTAGTTTTCTGGCTAACTAATGCCTTTGCAAACCAATATAATCTCTTAACATAAAACATAAGTAATAGAAGTTCAGAGGAAATGAGCTTTTGGGTTCCCTAGAGCATAGTTAGAAAGTCTAAAGTAGTGTTCACAAGCTATTGTTTTACAGCAGTTATACAATTTTTTTTTCACAAGTATGAAAATGTTCTTCATGGAAAGCACAGGTCAACTTAAAGTTAGAAGCTCTGGTTCTTGGAATACTATGATGTTATAAAGAATACTCATAAAATACTTTCATAATATTATAATAGTTAACCTTCATTACATACATTTTTTTCATTACATACATTTAAGCTGTTTTGATTTTAGACATGCCGTACAAATAATTTTCACATCTACGTGAGAAATATAACTGGCAAAACATTATTTATTACGTTTCTGTTTTTATTTTCTTTCCTAAAGACTCAAAAAGAATCAGTCAACCATATGGCATTTTCATGATGTGAAAAAGTTACAAAAGATTGAAGGTATAATCCCTACCTTTTTTCCCCCATTCTAAGAGATGCCTCAGAAACCACAACAAAGCCCACACCTCTGAAAACCAAGTGACTTGCTTGCTCTTGGGCCATTAATTAGAGGTAGAGCTAAGGTAACCCAGAGGTCTCCTGACTATATGACATCATTTACTTTCACAACTGCTCTTTATGATAGATAAAAAGATTTTTCAAAAAGCCAGAATTGCATTTATATATCTTGATTTTGTTTTTTTGTTTTTTTTTAAGATTTTTTTTTTTAGATTTTATTTATTTATTCATAGAGAGAGAGAGAGAGATTGGCAGAGACACAGGCAGAAGGAGAAGCAGGCATCATACAGAGAGCCAATCCAGGGTCCCCAGGATCACGCCCCAGGCTGCAGGCAGCGCTAAACTGCTGCGCCACACCGGGGCTGTATATCTTGTTTTGTATTGCACATTCGAACGACTAACAGATCAAGACATTAAGGGAATGCCACATATCTGACACTTACATTTTTATATACCAAGGGGTTTTATTCCTCCCTCATTTCCTCCTCTCTTTTCTCCTTCCTTGTCTTCCCTCCTATTTTGCTTCCTTGGCCCTTTCTTTGCATGTTTAAGGAGAGATTTATTGCTTACTTGAAGCAGAGTTCATTGTTATGGTGATATTTTTTCCCCAAGGCAAGATAGAATCATTCCCACCATCATGATCTCTTTGTCTCATTCTGAAGCATTTATTCAGCTCCTCCATCACATGATCTGTTGTGATCTACAAAGTTGTGAATTTCATCAGGGTCTACAGATTGAAATTTCTTGATTTATAGGTGAGGAAACAATGTCCCAAACTCTGCTTTGCACAGTGGGAAAAAGATTTAAGAAAAAAAAAAATAGGATGAGCATAATTAAATTTATTCCCTTATTTTCAATCAGAGGGATGAGGGCATTTAATGAGATGATAAATTAAAGAGGAGTAAAGGAAATGTTAAACTATGATATAATGGCCAATATATCAGAACAATATGTCAGAACTGTGTGAGGGGTGGCTGGATGGCTCCATCAGTTAAGCAACCCACTCTTGATTTCTGTTCAGGTCATGGTCTCAGGGTTGTGAGATTCAGTCTGCATCCAGCTCCATGCTCAGCATGGAGTCTGATTGAGATTCTTTATCTCTCCCTCTCTTTCTCTCCCTCTACCCTTCTCCTCACTCATGCAGTCTCTCTCACTCTCAAAATAAATAAATAAAATCTTAAAAAAAAAATTAGTGTGAGAGAGTGAATAGATGGAAAGGGAACAAAAATTGAGAACTGAAGAAAGATACAAAAAGATAAGGATATAATATTTTTACACATTTTAGATGTTTTTCCTTCTCCTGTTTTTATGAATTATCATACCAAAAAGCCAGAATACAAAGAGATTCTCTCCCTCCCCCCGCCACACAGATACATCCCATGATAGAGCTTACACCTTTTAAATCTCAATAAATAGGTCATTTTCTTGAATTTCAACTCATTATTATAGCAGCAATGTCTCCTTATAATCTTTCTTTTGTAAAATGAATTCATAGCTTTTCTTTCTGATAAGTTACTTAGTAGCACTAGCCTTATGAACTGTCTTTTTAATAATGAAACAGTTTATTCTTTTTATTCTGCTCATTTTCTTATGTGGAAATAATGAGTCAACCTTAAAGTGGATATTATATAATGAAATTAGAAAAGCTTCCTTTTCAAATTTCTTGACATAGTTTCTGGTTCAGTAATGATGGTTAAGAGTGGCTCAATGATTTGTTTGTTTGTACTCTATCCTGACACCAATGTTTCTATCACAAATGTTTGTTCTGTAGGAGTAAAAAAGGCATAATGTACTCATGGGCAATGAATCCATTAACAAATGTAAAGTATCCACCTTCAGGCACTGCACATGATGGGAACCCAGCATTATGGAAGTTCCCTGTACAGCTATCTGACATTTGTAATATGTCAAAATATCTTACATGTGTATTCTTCTGCATAATGCCACAATAATATCATCTTGGAAGGCAGAAAGAGGGCAAACATTAACACTCATTTTGTAGATAGAGAAATTTATGGATAACAATTTAAGAGCCTCAACATGGTAGTAGAATAGGGTGTTTCTAACAGGTCACCCCTATAATTTATTGCCCAAACTTGGACACTATTGAGAGTGACAGGGATACTATTAGTAATTATGCTGGGAAACTAGATATGAATTTGAACTGTCTAGGAAACTGAGACTCGTCACTTTTACTAGGAACCACAACTGATTTTCACATATTTCCATTCCTCTATGGTTCTCAGACTTCCCCTTGTGTTCTTGCTAAATATATATGAACACATATAACAATCATAAGAGAGGGAATGGTAGGTTAGAATCCTGGAAACCTCACTTATTAGCTGTGAGCTCTTGGGTACATCTCAAGCACTTTAACCTCTCTGCTTCAGTTTCTTTCTTAGTTAAATAGGAATGATAATACTAATTACCTACATTATAGGGTTGTTATATGGATTGAATGAAAAAGTCTTGGAATAGTGTCTAGCACTTAGTAGAAACCATATGTACTTGATAAATAAAATATGAATATTGAAAAAATAAATAAATAAATAAATAATAAATAAATAAATAAAATATGAATATTGACCCTGAAAACTGAGGGAAAAGTTAGAAGCTATTTAGCTAAGAACATTCTTTTCATTTCCAGAGTACATTTTCTGAATTAATTCTCCGAACATTGTCTACTTTTTGGTATACTTTGAATATCTATACCTGAAATTACTAATGATGTGCTAGTGCTATTGAATGACATGATCTTATTATTGTTTTAGTGTATAGCACTATTAACATCTACATGGTAAGACAGTATTAGCAAGTTAATTCCATCTTGGAGCTTTTTGGATTTGTGATGAAATGAGTCTTCATAATAGGCTACCATTTTTTGGCTTCTACTGATAGAATTCTATCAATTCTATTCTATTCTACTAATAGATCTTTATGTCTTTTCTTATGATAAGTAATCTGTATTATGCTTGAGATCACGTGGTTTCTTCATTTTAGTAATTTAGTATATCTGTGGTTTTTTTTTTTTCTTTTGGAATGGATAGCTTGATTTATTCCCACACTGACTCTCCTCATTCTTTCTTAAAATTAAAATAAAATTTAAAAACACAGTCTAAGATGGAAAACATGCAGAAAAGCAGTTCCCTTGCAGTTTGCATTGTCGTAATTTGACTCTGAGTAAAAAGACCCATATCTCCAACTCCACAAGGACATAATGTGCTTCTACACAGGATCAGACATCTCGTTTCCTTTTAGTCCTTTAGGCTTGTACTTTTTCAGTCAGACCACCTCTGACTAAAGTCATTGCTGATTTGATGTTCAGAGAACTGGGAGATGTTCATTATGTTTTATTTGGTACATGAGTGATTCCAAATCTAACTCTTTCCTGTGCTTCAGAGCTTGGCATCACTCTCTATTATTTGGCTAAAATGGTGGCATGCAGTTCTGAACTTTTTATTTGATCCCTCTTTTATTTTCTGCCTTAAGCTACTACCCTTTCTAATATTCCCCAGCCTTCCCTTTCGCGGCAATACACAGCTAGAAGAGGTAAAGGAACAGGAAATCCTAAAGAAAATCCAAGAAGAAAGAGCCACATATGTATTAAAATTTTTATACTTTTTAAGCAACATAAATTTTCTAGTCCTAATTGCTATAATTCATACATATAATAAAGTTATATTGTTTTCAAATAACTTAATATTTAAACATACTTTAACATTTTTCAATTATTTTTCTATTATCTCAACTGATACATTATAATACTTCTGAAACACATATTCTCATTGTCCTTATTTTACAGATGAGGAAACTGAAATGTCAGGGAATTCACATAAGGCATTTAACACAGTCAATAAAAGTCAAAACCCGTACTATTGATAATAAAGAAGAAAATAAAAATCACCCATAGGTCATTTCATTACTCAGATATAAACATTGTTAACATTTTAGTGCATTGTCTTCTTTTGCTTTTTCTTTCATATGTAGGTGTTTATATAAACATATTCAAATGCAAATTTGACATAATTAAATACATTTCTCTATTCTGCCTTTTAAAATTATCGCTATATTGTAATATTACTTAAAAATCTTTGCAAACCATTATTTACAATCCATTGTACAACTATAATGTTTATTAGACCATTTTTCTATTATTGAACATTTACTGTTTTCAGATTTTTATCAATTAAAAGTAATATCTTTATATGTGAATAGATTCTATTTACCTAGCTATTACATTTTAATAGATACCCAAGGGTTTTAAAGCATAGACTGGTATCCTTACCCACTGGCATCTCTTGTGATACATTATTTTTATTAGTAACATTGGCCAAGAATCAGGGTATATTCTGCAGCCATTAAGCAGGGAACAATATGATTTTCAAAGAGAATGAATTTATGACTTTGGCCTATCCACATTTGTGTGTTCACACAGGGTCAGAGAAGCATACTAAGAAGAAATTAAAAAAAAGAAAAAGAAAAACAAAAATATACAGTTTAAGTCATGGAAGTTTTAGAGGCGAAAGAAGGAGGTATATCTGTGTTGGGAGAAATTACAGGTATAAGTATGTCTGGTCAATTAATAATTGTGCTTTGCATAAAATTCTCACACCTGTATGGTCTGTGCATTTTTATGTAAAATCAACACATTACTTTTTAATAAGCAATAAAAGCCTTTCATGAAGAAAGTGTATTTATGAAATCATCATATTAGATTGTTTTATTTAATTTTTAGTTTATAATGGCTAATTAGATTGAGTAGCCATGAAAGCAGAATAAATGGGTTGGGTGATACAGAGAAAGATAACAATAGCTGATATTTATTGACTTCTGTATTTTAGACACTGTTCTAAGCTTACATATAATGTCTACAATACAAATTGTGTTTTGCAACCACCCACACAGATAGGTACTTTATTTTCCTCATTCCATTCACATAGGAACTGAGGTTAAGTATATTGCTCAAAGTTAGATGGGCTGACTACAGAGTCATTCACTTGACAACTGTTTTATACTGTCTCCAGTGTACAGGTATACTCTACTGATCTGGTCTCCAAAGGGAATATACATGTGCAGTCAATAGAGAGTGGAGAAGTAAGGTTCCAGTCTGAGAGGTATAGGGTGAAGAAGTAATCTGCTTGTTTTAACTTGCCCTGTCTCCAATACCTAGAATAAATAATGAATCAATGAGTGGCATTTCCACCTCAATCTTAAGAAGTATCCAATTCGACAGATATCTGTTAAGCCTCTACTCTGGATTGGACTCTGGGAAGACAAAAATTACTCAGACATAACCCTGAGCTCAAGAAATATGTAGTCTCAAAGGAAAATGGACATAAAAATGATCATATTACAGTGTGATATGGCAAGGATGTGTAAGACAGCAAAGAAGAGTGAAGCCTTCAAAGAGAACATGACATTTGAACTGAGATGAGTAAAGATTGCCAAAGAAGCAGGGATATAATGTCTCTTATACTCTTTGGGGTATAACAAATCCTTTAGCTGTGGAAGTTGCACTATCACCCATTGTTTATTTTTAATCTAACTTAGAATGCAGTGCCGTGTTTGGAGTAAGTCTCACCTACATTCTACGTTCTACGTTCTACGTTCACATAACCAGCTATGTGATTTTAGGCCAATTACTTAATTTCTCATGGCTTTGGGTTCTGAATCTGGAAAGGGAGGGAAAAAACTATGTTTATTCCAATGGGAAGGTTAAATAAAATACATATAAGTTCCTAGAATAGAGCCTATTGTTGATGCCTGCAAATAGTAATTCTTAACATCCTGATTATGTAACTAAAAGAATGTAAGAAGCATCTTAGAACAAAGACTTTCTTACCTAAGGTGGAGAAAAAGAAAGCCTGGCAAGATTTACGAAACAAGTGAGGAATAATAAGGAGAAAGAACTATCCTTCTAGAGTTCAAATTCCATTTATAACTACTAAAATGAAACTGCTAAGAATAAAAGGCCTTAACAAGACTCAGGAGGATTCTTGGGACAACAAATGACTGTTACAACGGAATATTTTGATGTGTTAAGTGTAAATTACTCAGAAGCATATGGATTAAATTTCCTTTCAGCAACGCACGGGTTTAAACGTTAAGGGGAAAGAGATGTGAGAACAGGGCCCTACTGGGTTAGGAACTCTCTGATGTTTTTCCCAGGAGAGTTTTAGGTAGACTCACAGAGAAAGGCTGAGAAATGCTCCCTGGGGAAGATAAGGAGAAAGAACAGGGAAAGAATATTGTACCCTCCACCCCAGCTTTGGTGAAGTCCCAGTTATTACAAACCAGTGTGGCCTCAATGCCAAAGGTTTAAAAAACATTTTAAGTCCTCTTAGGAGTTTAGGTTATAGTCATCGGCCCAAAGAATGGTAGATCATCTTTTCCTCACATGAATGAAAAAAATTTAGAACTCTTTCTATTTAGGAGATAATATTCTGGTAAACCAAACTTCTTTTGTTGAAAATGGACTTGAAAAGAAATCATGGTTGTGTTGGCTCATTTTTATAGACAAGAGACTTGTGGTCCAGGTATATAAAAATGATCTAACATTCCCCACTAGGTTCATGACAGAGCTGGGACTAGAAACTAGGTTGTCTAAGAAATTTCACACTCCAGGAAATTACTTGACTTGGTCAAGGCCACACCCTGAGTAAAGTGGGCACTAGTGGGATTTCAGTCAAGGTCTGTCTGACTCCAAACACCACACACTTCCTAAGACTGCAAGCTGCTGCTTTAAAATTAACTAGGCATTCTTATTACAAAGGTAGCATATGTTTATGTGAAATCATGACAGTGTAAAAGGATATTCAATGTAGGCTAAGAGTCCTTCTCCCTCTCAACAATCTTACCCCCACTTTGCCCCCACAGAATCCCTTTATTTCTATGTCCGAGAAGTAGATACCATGAACATTTTTTTAGTATTTATTTCTAGAAATTGCAGTTCTTATTTAGAAAAAAAACCAAACTTACAAAAAAAACTGCAAGAATTTTAGAAAGAACTTTTTTTTACCTAAATTCACTGCTGACATTTTGCCCCATTTGCTTTACTATTTGTTCTCTGTAGTTGCCTGTCTACCTATTTATTAATCCATCAATTCATCCATCCATCCACTCACCTATCGATACTATTTTTGTCTGAACCAATTGAGAATAAACTGTAGACATTGCAGCCCTTTATTTTCTGTCTTAATCCGTCCGGCTGTTCTAACAGGATGCCATGGACAGGGTGGCTTTTAAAGATTTTTTTTTTAAATTTATGATAGACATAGTGAGAGAGAGAGAGAGAGAGAGAGGCAGAGACACAGGCAGAGGGACAAGCAGGCTCCATGCCGGGAGCCCGACGAGGGACTCGATCCTGGGACTCCAGGATTGCGCCCGGACCAAAGGCAGGCACCAAACCGCTGAGCCACCCAGGGATCCCCCAGGGTGGCTTTTAAACAACAGAAATTTATTTCTCACAATTCTAGAAGCTGGGAAGTTCTAGAGCAAGACACTAGTAGATTCAGTGTGTGGTGAGGGCCTGCTTCAAGGTTCATGGATGGCTGTCTGTCTCCCTGCACTCTCCTCACATGGGAAAGTTTGAGAGAGCTCTCTATTATTTATTTCCATATTTATGATTTATTCATTTATTTTAGAGAAAAAGAGAGAGCGTGCATGTGAGCGAGGGAAGAAGAGAGGAAGAGAATCTAAGCAGACTCCCCACTGAATGTGGAGCTTGATCTTATGACCCTGAGATAATGACCTGAGATGAAATCAAGAGTCCAACTGCTTAACTGACAGAGTCATGCAGACACCCATCTCTGGGATCTCTTTCATAAGAGTTCTAATCTTATTCATGAGCACTCCATCTTCATGACCTGATCACCTCTCAAAGACCTCACCTTCTGATACCCTCAAAATGGGCATTAGGATTTAAAATAAGAATTTTGGGAGGACATAATCATTCATTCTATTGCAACCTCTATAAATATTTCAGTATATATTTCCTACAAATAAGGATATACATAAACATAATACAGTCATCAATTTTGATAAAACTTCAATAAATTTGTCACTGATCCAGTGTTTTTATGAGATTGATCCAATAATTTTTTTTTTAGAATTTTGTTTATTTTTTCATGAGAGACACACAGAGAGAGACAGAGACATAGCACAGGAAGAAGCAGGCTCCCTTCCTTATATATTTTGGGTATTAACTCCTTATAAAATGGCTTGCAATTTTTTTCTCCCATTCTGTAGGTAATCTCTTCACTCTGTTGATTATTTTCTTTGCTGTGCAGAACTTTTTAGTTTGATGCAGTCTCATTTTTCTATTTTTCCTTTTGTTTCTGTGCTTTGGGATTCATCTTCAAAAAGATCACTATCCAGGCCAATGTCTAGAAGGCTTTCTCCTGTATTTTCTTCTAGTGGTTTTATAGCTTCAGGTCTTATATTTAAGTCTTCAATCCATTTTGGATTCTTGTATGTGGTTAAGTGCCTGATATTATTCTTCTGTAACATGGCTATCCAGTTATTAGTTATTAGTAATTGTAGTTATCCAGCTATTCTTCTGTGGCTATCCAGTTCTATGCACACCATTTATTGAAGAGATACTCTCATTTGTGTATCCTTGGCACCTTTGTCAAAGATCAGGTGACTGTAGTTGCATAGATTTATTTCTAGGCTCTCTTTTCTTTTCCGTTAGTGTACATATCTGTTTTTATGCCAATACTACACTGTTTTAAAATACTGTAGCTTTTAGTATATCTTAAATCAGCCCCCAGCTTTGTGCTTCTTCCTCGATATTGCTTTGGCTACTCAGGTTTGGCCACATATGAATTTTAGAATTGACTTTTGTCTAACTCTGTAAAAGATACCATTGGAATTTTAATAGGAATTGCACTATCTAGTTTGTTTTGGGTAGTATGGACATTTTAATGCCCAATTCTTGATTAAAGTCTATTATGGAAAGAAATCTTTAAAATCTAAATTCTACACATGACCACATTGCTGTGTTGTAGGAATGTTACCTAGGACCTAGAAACATTTTAGTAGGAAGCTAATGAAATAGTGTAATTATATATAAGTAACTGAAAAATATACATTTAGTCACAACTCTGATATGCTATTTGCTATGTACTATGAAGAATAGGCTATAATAATCTCCAAAATTGCTAGAATATCACTCAAATATGTAGTAAACTAAATAGAAAATGTTTGTTAATGGCAGATGGCCTTAGAATTATTTGAAATGTTTAGCTAGATGGCCTGAACCCTCTTTAAGGTTATTATTGTGGTTTTTTTGGTAGGACGTGGTTGGGTGGAATTCTACTACCTTGGAAGAAAAATTCAGATTAAATGGTTTGTTTATTGAAGAAATCATTAATTTTTCCATCTACCCATTATACCCTCATCCCCTCCCCACTTTTTTTCCTGTAAGTCCTCTCTCCTCCATTCATCCTCCAAAAAGGAGGAGTGGATATTTTGAAAAGGAAGCCTCTTTCTTACACGCAATGAATTTTGCCCACAGTGGGCTAATTGCCAAAGCAGTTGGCCACCTGTGGGAGTAATTAGTCACTTGTCACTCGTTCTGAGGTTAGTCAATTGCAGTTGCAATTTATTATACACACCATTTTGCATCCACAAATAACCATGGCTGTTAAAACCACCCATAGAGAAAGAAAAGGCTGGGCAGAAACTTTAAAAAAGTAGAGTATTATTTTACATTTATGAATGCTTGGGTAACATTCAGCTGTATTCATTTTATCCCAATTCAGAGATCCTGGAGTTTAGGAATCCTTAAGAAAAAGAATTATCCTACTTTGGGGAGTGGACAAGATCATGTTTTCTTTGTAATTTTAGTTGTTAAAGTAAAAAATGATTCTTGATCAGTTATATTAAGGTATTGGTCTTCTATAGTATAGATGTGTGTAATGTAAATGTGTATTTAAGGTAATCATAACAAGAACTTTATTCTCATGGATGAGCAGCAGTATGATATCAGTCATTTGGTTAACTATTCCATGGTTAATATGGTATATTGTTTATGATTATATCCATGGAAGGTATTCTCCATTCTACTAATTAAGTTCAATATATTTGGGACACCTAGGTGGCTCAGTGGTTGAGTGTCTGCCTTCAGCTCAGGGCATGATCCTGGGATCCTGGGAATCGAGTCCCATATCAGGCTCCCTGCTGGGAGCCTGCTTCTCCCTCTGCCTATGTCTCTGCCTCTCTCTCTGTATGTCTCTCATGAATAAATAAATAAAATCTTTAAAAATAAAGATCAGTTTAAAAAAAAATAAAGATCAATATATTTATCAATGGCTACTATCATTACTCATGAATGCCAGGAGGTAAAGAGTATATAAAAAGATTAGCAAAAGAAAACTCCAGGTAATGTGTGTGTGTGTGTGTGTGTGTGTGTGTGTGTGTGTGTGTGTGTCTTAGGAACAGGGGGTAAAAACTAGCACATAAATATATCAGAATTTTCTTGGGTACAGGAGAGACAGAATCTTATTCAAATTGCCTTTAACAACAAAAGGTATTTATGCATTATTGAATTGAAAACTCTTCAAAATAGAGTAGGAATAGATGTGAGACTTTTCCCAGTAGCTCAATACCATCACCAAGAACTCATATTCTTTACATTTCTCTGTTCTACTTTCTGCGGTACCTGCTTTATCCTGAGGCTGGTTCTTACCATGGCTGTCAGAGGGATGAACCATTTTTGCTACATGTGCCAAGCAAATATCTCCTTGTGTGTCATTAGCCCAAGTTGAGTCATGTAGTGATCCTGATCCCTAAAGGAGTCATGTGGCTAAGGTTACAGCATGCAGTAATTGGCTTAGAGGCCAAGAGATTACATAAACATCATGGTGAGAAATCTGAGACATAGGTAGGAAGACTGGGGAGATGGCTACTAGCAATAACAACTATTCAATACAGCAAATAATAGTAATTCAAGTTCTGTAATAAGGCAGAGACATGGTACACAGTGCTGTGTAGGAAGGGATGGATACGTGTTGATGCTATTACTGTGGTAGTTAAAGGTGCCATCTGTGTTCATGTTCCTGGGATGCTAAAAATGGAGACATATTTGAAAGGCTTTGTGGCTTTTCCCATGTCACTAGGAAGTTTGTGGCCACTCACTTCATCAGTTAACTCATGAAGGCTTTGCTTTTCTTTCAGTCTGTGACCTTTGCTTACAGAGAGAAAAAAAACTCAAAGATCTTCAGTGGAATATCTAGGGGAGAAAAATATGTATTTTTTAAAAAGATTTCATTTATTTATTCATGAGAGAGAGAGAGGCAGACACACAGGCAGAGGGAGAAGCAGGCCCCATGTAGGGAGCCTGATGTAGGACTCAATCGAGATTCCAGGGTCACACCCCGGGCCAAAGGCAGGCGCTCAACCACTGAGCCACCCAGGTGTCCTGAGAAGATATGCATAAATGCCCGGTTGATCCTCATTATTTGCTGATTTCGTATTTGTGAATTTGCCTATTTGATAAAATTTATTTGTAACCTCAAAATCAATACTCATGGTAGTTTCATGGAATTCACAGACATCTGCAAAGTGGTGAAAAACTCGAGTCATCTGAAGCACTGAAGTCCATGAAGGTTAAACAGGATGACACTCTGCCCTTCCCATTTCAGCTCTCATACCAAGAACAAGTGAACTTTTCACGGTCTATTTAGTGCCACATTTTAAACATTTTCGTGCTTTTTTGTTGGTGATTTCACTGTTAAAATGGTTCCAAGCATAGTGCTGAAGTGCTGTCCAGTGTGTCTAAATGCAAGAAGGCTGTCATGTGTCTTATGAGACTATACATGTGTTAGACAAGTTTCCTTCAGCTTCAGTTGTAAGGTTGGTTATGGGTTCAAAATCAATGTTATCAATAATATATTTTAAATATGATGTCTTTAAATGGAAACACATATAAAATAGGTTACATATTGATTGGCTGATGAAAAGGTTGTGACCAGGGGCTTGTAGGAACTTAATCTTGTATTTCCTCTAGGAGCAGTAAGTTCAGTATTCGCTCATTCCATGTGCACAGTGACTTTATAGAACATAACTATTACAAATAATGAGAATCAGTTTTATATATGTGATGGCGTGTAAGCAAATGAAGAAAAGATTAGCTTGGTCCAAATCCAGGCCAGGACTTAACCACAGAGTTCTAGTATGTAAAGGGTAAACAGATTTTATATTTCTATTAGTTAAAAGGAATGAGTTCAGAGTTTTTAAAACCATTTGAGGAAACATCCTCTATTGCAAGCTACATTTCTCTCCTGGACCTGGACCCTTCCAACTACACCTTTTCTACTTTCTCTGAAATGATAGGCAACGACTTATAGGCTTCAACTGAATATAGCTTCAGCCTCAGAAGACGTAATGAAAAATAACACATGATGAAATCCTGTCTTGTCAAAGACCATATTTGTTACCTTCCCTTCCTCTGATTGCCCCCAGACCAAATGTAGCTCAACCTTGAGCTGCAAGAGGACATCATGAGAATTGAGACTTGCTAACTGAATTGTGATGGGTGGTGTGAGAAGGTGTTCTTCTGCATTGAGGGTTCTGCTTGCATCATTCCATTTGACTTTTGTTTCCCTGGAACTTGGGGCTTTGTTGCCAGCAGCGAAGTCTGCTGACTGAAAACTGTCACAACAGCGATCATCGCAATCCGGGAGTTGAGTTTGACTGGAACATATGTCTTCAATTTTGATAGCTCAGCTTCCCAGATGCCCTAGAGGAGAATATTGCCTGAGAAGGAGCTTTTCATGTAAGAATAATTTGTGTTAAGTAGCTCAGTGATCTGTTTGTTAGGTTAGAGCTGACAGTTTGTTTATATTTCTAAAGGGGTATGATGAATGGGGGAGAAGTTGATGCTAATTAGCCTAAATTGTTCCTAAGAATGTAGAGGGCTTTGCCAGTTTCATTGTTTCTGTTTCTTTGCACATTTTAAATAATTGAATGGAGCTCAGACCATTCATCATAATTTCAGGCAAGATAGAAATAAATGAATTTAGCACGGGTCTGCATGTGTGATGGAAGATGTCACTTTAAAGGACAATTAGATAAGACATCAACTTGGGGCTAATGCAGACTCTTCTAATCTATTTGCATAAAAATATCAAACATGAACGTTTTCATTTACTCCATTAATTATCTCTGTCATCATAGGAGGATATAGCCCTTCTTTCTGAAATCCTATCTATCTCTATCAAAGAAATAATGCTGTGATATAAAATCTGGGTCTGTGTTTCTGGACAAAAGGTCCGTGCCCATACACTTTAAGAAAGTTCCCTCCCCACTCCCTGATGTCATTAAATTCCTCTAAGAAACCTGTTTGAGGATGGGCTCAAGCTCCTAGCCAGATAGATAATGAAAAAGGCATCAGAGAAACATTTGTGAAAGTGGGGAATCATATAATGGTGTGAATTCCACAGTAAGAGCTAATGTACCAGTGAAGACATATTTTAGTTATTTCTCAAGCATTCTCATATATTTATTTCTCATAGATGCTGAGTTACATAGTGATATGATACTAAGCCTATGATGCAACTTCCTATCTAAGTTGAGCCAGCATTTCCTCTAGGTAATAAAGTTAACATAAATGGATTATTTTATGAGTATAGGAAAATATATATGTTTTGTTAACACACATATTTTGACAGTTAAAATAAGAAAAATGAACTAAATTTAGAAAGTCTATGATTTTTTTCAACCTTTTAATCCTCATTGCAGGCCATTCTTTTTTAATTTATGCACATAAAATACCACAGGAAGAGATGGTATAAATTTGTGGACTGTGGAGAATGAGTGAACATTTTTGAATCAGGATCTTTAAAAGGGGTGAAATTTGAGTATGATTAAGTTAGGAAAAAGCTTCGCTTACGGCGGAAGTCGGAGACTCTGTATACATTATGGGCATGTCATGGCTTTTAAAAAGTTATGTTAGACTTCTATACAAATTGTGAAGGAATTTGTATAACCCCAAACAAAATTCTGTGTGGTTCTGAACTTTTCCAAAGAGAGAAAAATAATGCTGGTTAGTATTCCAATCAGGAGCAAACCTTACTGTCGGGTGGGCTGGTTGCTTATACTGCCTGGGTGTTTTCTTGGTCACTAGTTTTCTCGGAAGGAAATGATCCTATGGCTTATGCTTGCCACATTTGTGCATATATGCGCTATAATTGGCATTTATTAAGGAGACTTTCAGTTTGATGGATGACTGTCAGAGCCGAGCCTGCTGGCTTTGAAGAGGGTTGACTTTGCTCAAGTTTTGTTACATTAACTCATTAGAACTCTGCACAACTTCAACCGGCTCTTTGTTTACTTTCTTATAATTAAGATTTTTGAACAATCCATTTTCAGAGACTTGACAGGGTCCATTCCCAACTTGGAGACTTTGCCTGACAGAAAAATATGCAACAGAACAAATATTCAAAATAAAATCTGTGAGTATTAAAAATAAGGGTTTTGTACTCTCTTTAGTTAGCTGCCCAGTTAATTAATTGTCTTTAAACATTAAATGGTTTCATTATCTTTACCTTTCATATCATTAGCTGTATTATTCCTCAACTTTTTAAAAAAAAATGAATTCTATGAAAACAATAGCTGTAGAAATACTTTTAAAGCAGGGTATTAAAAAGAAAAAAAATAAAGCAGGGTATTTAAAATTGGACCTTGCATGTATTATACTTTAGCAACGATGTAAGCAAATAATTAGGAAAATGAAAGGCCATTTGAATCTGTAGATACATATTCAAAAGAAAAAAACGCATTTATATGTGCATTTAAACATTCAATTGTGAATTATCAATAAATCCCAATTGAGTTGTTAATTTTATAATATTAAAATCTCCAAAGCTGTGGTGACACATTTAAAGTTAAAACTTATATTTCACTTTCTCTTTTGTAACCTCAAAGAAAGTGCACATAAAAATGCTGAAAATTAGAATCTTTTCCAATATCCTTTGGTGAGACAAACTGTATTTCCTGTTCGGCTCAATGTACCTCACACACTACCTAAAGGGGCACAAAATGTTGGTGTTATGTTTGATGTGTGTATTTTTGAAATATTCTTAGTTGATATCTCAAAAGCTAAGTGTTTGAAGGGAAAGGATGTTATTTTATAAAAACAGATATGGTTGGAGTGTGCTTGCACTAAGATTACAGACTCATGGTTATCTCTTTTCTGACTCGTTGTGACTAGTTGATAAGTTAATTATCTGTGAGGTATATTTACCAAAGATGGTATTTTGATGAGTAGAGGCATTCATCACATCATCCCAATATCTAAATGTGTGGGAAAGGGAAGTACTGATGAAGGAAAGATAAATAGCGTCTATTTATGAAAATGAATACTGTGCAGGGTCATAATTTATAGGCAGTGCTCTAAGTAACGAGTTCTTACAGTAATTTTATGGGGACTGCTACTGTAGAACGGTACTAGATCACTTGACTTGCCTTAACAGAGTGGCGGAAAGGGAAAATGAAACTCACTTGTTTTCAGGTCACAGATAATTCAACTTTCCTTATTCTCAAAAAGGAATTTGAGTTAGCAAAACAATATTTAGGCTTCTTTGCCAATGAAGACAGCCTTTTAAGTTTAGTGATGAAGTTGATTCATTTGTATTTCATTCAGATGATGGAAAATACAACTAATTGGCTCCTTATTTGGTCCACAATGCTCAGTTAATGTATTCAAAGTTATTACTAGATTAAAAAAATGAATTCGCAGGTCAAAACTTCTTTTATTGTGGAGGAAACTGGCAGTCATCAAAAGGGCCATTAAAAAACAGTTTAATGAAGAAATATGTGACTGTTTAAGAAAAGCGTCTAGTCTAAACCTAGCAGGAGGGCCATGGATCCTTTTTTCCTACTAGGCTGCAATAGTATAAGAAAACATTCTTGCATCTTTTAGGCTTCTGCATAAATTTTCATTTTAGAAAGCCATTACTTACTTTCACTGCACAAGTAAAATATAATTACACATGGAAAGCCTGAACCTAAAATAAAGTCATCCTACTAATTTTGTATTAAAGTGTGTGAGATGGTGTCTTGTATTTTTAATGATGTATTAATGTTAACTAAGACTTTAATTTTAAATGTCTTTTTCCTTTTGAGCTAAAAACAATGACCAGCTCTTTTGATACTGTCCTATGTAGCAAGCACTGTTCTAAATACTCTGCATGGATTAACTTATATATTTATCACAACCTCTTGTCATGAGTACTATTATTATCTTCACTTTAAAGGTTATAAAACTGAAGTATAGAAAAAATAAGTAATTTGGCCAATGTCATGCAGCTAGTAAGTGGTCAGTTGGGAATTTAAGCATAGGCATTCTGACTCTAGATTCAAGGCAATTAACCATTCTGCAATGTAGGATTTAGTTTGGTTAAGTAGTTGAGGATCTATATACAAACACCTAAATCCACAAAATTTATTATTCAAAATATCTTTTTAGAAAAGTAGTCCAAAGATTATTTCATTATGTTTAGAAGCTTTTTCTAGAAGGAATATTATATTAACATACTTATACACTTAGAAATATATTTTTTCTTAACTTCCATATCCCAGCACATGACTAACAAAAGGATTGTAGGCTAACAGTGTGGTCATATATATACTATGTGTGATTGTCACATTTTGGGAAGGACAGTATTTGATCTATGGCCTATGTAAACAGTTGTAATATTGAGCCATATTATAACAGAGTTCCATTTTATTTTAAAAATATAATGATTACTTTGAAAGAGGGATAAAGCAGAAATAGAAAAGAAGTAGTTTCTATAAAAATTTGTCAAGTTTTCAGAAGTAAATGTTTTATTTTTTTTAATTTTTTTATAATAAATTTATTTTTTATCGGTATTCACTTTGCCAACTTACAGAATAACACCCAGTTCTCAGAAGTAAATGTTTTAACATCTATTTAACAAAATACAGCAATATCTAGGTTCAATGAAAGAGGCTGATTTTTATCACTAGACTTGAATAGCAAATTCTGGGATAATCTAAGATGACTAACTTTTAAAAATTATGGGTTTTTTGTAACATTAAAAAAGAGACATTGTGGGGCACCTGGGTGGCTCAGTGATTGAGGGTCTGCCTTTAGCTCAGGGCGTGATCCCGGTGTCCTGGGATCGAGTCCCACATTGGGCTCCTCACAGGGAGCCTCCTTATCCCTTTGCCTATGTCTCTGCCTCTCTGTGTGTCTCTCTTGAATGAATAAATAAAATCTTAAAAAAAAAAAGAGACATTGCAAAGTTGAATGAATTATAGTTTATAAACTTCATTGAAGACAATGCAAAGGCATAAAATGCCATATGTATTTTTGTGGGTGTTTCAAACTCCTAGACAAAGGGATTTTGAATGTCCAGATATCTTTGAAGTATCTAGTAGAATATGATGTGCATATAGGAAATACTTTGATGAGAAGAGCACACAAAGATAAAATCATCCTTTTAACTTTCTATGTAAAGAAATTTAAGCAGTAGATATATTTTTGTGGGATTTTTTATTCATCAAAAATTTATTGAATATGTACAATGCATTGAGGACACAGCGATGAGTAAGATAGACAGCCCTTTCTTTAATGAACTAACATTCTAGTGGTAGAGACAGGAGTAAAACAAATCATATGATATCAGATGATTATAAGAGTTATGAAGAAAGTAAAACTGATAGAAAGGAATGTCATTCAGGGACATGGAGTGATGTCTACTTTAAATAGAGTGGTTAGGA
Organism: Canis lupus familiaris; assembly: GCF_011100685.1. NCBI lineage: Eukaryota > Metazoa > Chordata > Mammalia > Carnivora > Canidae > Canis > Canis lupus. The sequence goes on along the minus strand of NC_049229.1, from coordinate 15,808,171 downwards.
AAGGCTTCTCGAAAATGCTGACATTTGAGCAAAAATCTAGATAATAATATTGAGCAACAATGACATTTCTAGTATATTTGCCATCTAGGATAAATAATTTTTAACACTTCCCTTCTCATTAGACAAAATTATTTTTTAATAATAATCCTGCAATGAAAAGGATGAAAATAATGGCCAGAAAAAATACAATGAGAAAAAGTTACTCAACTTCATGTTATCATGCAAAATTAATCTAAAAATAAAATAAGCATTACTGTACCAAAAAAAGGGAGAAGTAATGGATTAGTATTTTTAATGGCATCATTTCTTATTAAAAAAAAAAACAAAAAATAACATACCTACATAGTGTGCAGTTTGCACCATGTTTCACTACTTTAAATCTTTTTTGGGGGGAGGGCAGCTTTATTGAGATACACGTATCTAAATAATTCACCTATTTAAATTGTATAGTCCAGTAGGTTTTAGTACACACATAGAATTGTGTGATTATCATCATAATGCATTTTAGAACATTTTATCACCCCTGGGGTGCCTGGGTGGCTCAGTCAGTTAGGCATCTGATTCTTGATTTCAGCTCAGATCTTGAACTTAGGGTCATGAGTTCAAGCCCTATGTTGGCCTCCATTCTGGGCATGGAATGCACTTAAAAAAAAAAAAAAGAATGTTTCATCACCCCAAAATAGAAACGCCATTTTCTTTATCACTCACTCTTATTTCCCTATACCATTACCTCTCCCCTGGCCCTAGGAAACCACCCTCTAGGTCTAATAAGGATTTGCTTCTTTTGGAAATTTCATATATATGGAATCATGAATATGTTCTCATTTGTGACCAACTTCTTTCACTTAGTATCATGTTCTTAATGTTCATCCATGTTACAACATATGTAATTAATTATTTTTATTGCTGAATAATATTTCGTTATATAGATATATCATATTCTATTTATCCATTCATCACTTGATGGACATTTGGGTTGTTGCCATAGTTTTGCTATTATGAATAATGCTGTCATGAACATACCTGTACAAATTTTTTTGTGAACATATGTTTATATTTTGGCAAGTATATACCTAGGAGTGGAATTGTCTGGTCATCTGGAAACTCTATGTTAAAATCTTTTGAGGAACTTCCAGACTGTTTTCCAGCGTGGCTGCAGCATTTACATTCCAACCAGCAAAGTAAGAGGGTTGTAACTTCTCCATGTCCTTGTCAACACTTGTTATTATCACAGTTTGAGTCTATCCATTCTACTCGTTATAAAGTAGTGGTTTATTGTGATTTTGATTTGTATTTCCCTGATGGCTAATGATGTTGAGCATCTTTTAGTTTTCTTATTGGACATTTATATATCTTCTTTGCCAATTTTCAATTGCCCTTTTGTCTTTCTATTATTGAGTGATAAGAATTCTTTATATATTCCAGACACAAATCCATTATCAGACATGATTTGCAAATTTTCTCACATTCTATGTGTTGTCTTTCATTTTCTTGATGGTGTCCTTTGAAGCACAAAAATGTTTTTAATTTTGAAGAAGCCTGATATCTATTTTTGTTGTTATTATTTATGCTATTGGTGTCATATCTAGGAAACCATAGCCTAATCCAATCTCACAAAGATTTAGACCCATGTTTTTTTTTTTTTAAAACTTTTATAGTTTTAGCTATTGCATTTAGGTCTTTGGTCCATTTGACTTGATTTCAGATGATGGTCCAACATCATGCTTTTGCATGTAGTACCATGTGTTGAAAAGATTTTCCCCCCATTGAGTTGTTTTGGCACTTTGGGTAAAAATTAATTGATTGTTAATCTGAATGTTTATTTCTGGATTCTCAAGTATATTTCACTGACATATGTCACTTATGCGAGTACCAAACTGTTGATTTCTGTAGCTTTGCAGTACATTTTGAAATTAAGAAATGTGAATCCTCGAGAAATGGGCAGAAGAGATGAACAGACATTTCTCCAAAGAAGACATACAAATAGCTGACAGACACATGAAAAAAATGCTCAACATCACTCAGCATCAGGGAAATGCAAATCAAAGCCACAATGAAACACCACCTTACACTGGTCAGAATGGCTAAAATTAACAACTCCGGAAACAATAGATGTTGGCAAGGATGTGGAGAAAGGGGAACTCTTTTACACTGTTGGTGGGAATGCAAACTTGTGCAGCAACTCTGGAAAACAGTATGGAGGTTCCTCAAAAAGTTAAAAATTGGACTATCCTATGACCCAACAATTGTACTATTAGGTATTTATCCAACGGTTATAAAAATAGTGATTTGAAGGGGTACCCTGCACCCATTATTTATAGAAGCAATGTCCACAATAGCTAAACTATGAAAAGGGCTCAAATGTCCATTGAAAGATGAATGGATAAAGAAGAGGTGGTATATATATACAATGGAATATTACCCAGCCATCAAAAAGAATGGACTCTTGCCATTTGCAATGACATGGATGGAACTAGAGGGTATTATGCTAAGCAACATAAGTCAGAAAGACAAATGCCAAATTATTTCACTCACATGTGGAATTTAAGGAAAAAAAACAGATGAACATGGGAGAAGGGAAGGTGAAATAAGATAGAAACAGAGAGGGAGGCAACTATAAGAGACTCTTTTTCTTAATTTATTTATTCATGAGAGAGAGAGAGAGAGAAAGAGAGAGAGAGAATGGCAGAGACACAGGCAGAGGGAGAAGCAGTCTCCACGCAGGGAGCCCAACGTGGGACTCGATCCCGGGACTCCAGGATCAGGCCCTGGGCTGAAGGCAGCACTAAACCACTGAGCCACCCAGGCTGCTCAAGAGACTCTTAACTGTAGGAAACAAACAGGGTTACTGGAGGGGTGGTTGGTGGGGGGATGCCGTAACTGGGTGATGGGCTTTAAGAAGGGCACATGCAGTAATGAGTGTGGGTGTTATATGCCACTAATGAATCACTAAATACCCCCCGAAACTAATAATACACTATATGTTAACTAAATTGAATTTAAGTAAAAAATTTAAAAAAAGAAATGTGTATCCTCCAATGTGGGTTTTTGTTTTGTTTTGTTTTTGTTTTTGAGACTGTTTTGGCTATTCTGGCTCCCTTCAATGTCCCTATGTTTCAAATCATTTTTTTAAAGTTATTTATTTATTTATTTTTAAAGATATTATTTTATTTATTTATGAGAGACACAGAAAGGGAGGCAGAGACACAGGCAGAGGGAGAAGCAGGCTGCCTGAGATGAGCCTGATGCGGAACTCGATCCCTGGACCCCGGGATCATGACCTGAGCCAAAGGCAGATGCTCAACCACTAAGCCACCCAGGTGCCCCTATTTATTTATTTATTTATTTATTTATTTATTTATTTGTTTATTTATTTAATCTGTTCCTAGCATGAGGCTCAAATTCACTACTCCAAGACCAAGAGTCACATGCTCTTCCCACCAAGCCAATCAGGTACCCCTTATGTTTTAAATCTTAAATACAAATCACCTTCAAGAAGCCAAATAAGATGATAGTTTTGAAGCAAGTTCAGTTTCTTCATCTTCAGAATTACTGTGCTACCAAGACTTATTTTAAATCTATTGTTTAAACTCAGGAACATGTGGTAATACAGATATTGGAGATAGGTACTACTCAAAATGAGTTCTATTTTATAACTATTATCTATTTTGCTGGGAATTTTCTCTTGAGATGAATTTAAGTATCTATGTTGTGTCTGTTCGAGGCCACCTATATACTTGGGAGTTCTCCATATTAACTTCTATGTAGAATACATTGTTTATTAAGAGACAAGTAACAAAATCTTTTTCAAGGAGGAGCAGTATTGTATCACTAACATTGTTTAAGCTTGCTGGTGCAGAGTAATAAATAAATAAGTAGCAAGACATAGTTTTAGTTTCTTTTACTGTTATTTTAAAATACTCAAAATTGCCTGTATACAGTGCAGATTCCTCGTACTAGTCCACCTTTGAAATGCCAGTGAGGAGGATCAAGTCATTCTGTGATCTAGAGGAAGAGCCTCCCAGGAAGAGGGAACAGAAGTGGTATACTCTTCTGTGAGTTTGAGATTTTTAATAAGTTGAAAGAAAGCCATTATTGTAACTTGGACATAGAAGTTGAGGGTGAGTGGTAGGCCATGATGTTGGAGACTGACAGGCCCTATAGCTAGGGCCACCATATGATTTTTGGTCTAAATTATAGCACTTCTGAGAGTGAAAAAGGCTACTGTTGATTACATGATAGGCTCAATGGGACTGTCCCAGGAGGATTAGGATGAATAGTCACCCTACTTAAAGGATACGGTGCAGAGTTATATTTTAACTACCCGTAGAATCCAGCCAAAGGGCAACTATTATGAGAGCTAGAAATTCTTTAATGCAAGTGAACAGTAATCTGACCTGATGCCATTAGTGTATTATGAAGCAGGAGGACTGAACAGTTTGTATAGTGAGTGGTTTAGAGTAATTCTTATCAAACTTTAGCATGCATAAGAATCATGTGGAAGCCTTGTTTAAAACACATGGCTGGCCACACTCTGCAAAATTATGATTGAGTTGGTTCTGTATTTCTAACAAGTTTCCAGGTGTTGCTGATACTGCCAGTCCATGGAGGACCAGACTTTAAGTAGTACTGGTTTAGACTTTAGGGAGTAGACTTGGTTTAGTCAGGACTTGGTTTGAATTTCAGCTTTCTTGGTTATTAGCTAGGTGGCCTTGACAAGTTAAGTACTCTTCCCATAGCATTTTTCTTCATCTAGTAAAATGTGATTATAATAATCCCTTCCTTATATAAATGTTGTGAAGAGTAAATGGGATAAAGTACTTGGCATTGTTTGAGGCACTATTATAAGCACTTAGCGTGTGTTGTTATTATTATTATTATTATTATAGTTAGGAAGAAGAAGAATCATGGTGGATTATACTCATTAGATAAAACTATGAACACGTTTTAGATTTTGCATTGTAAATCAACTCTAGAAGCACAGAGCTGCAACTACATGCCTCAGAACTTGTTCAGTGCTCGGCACATAGAAGGCTTTTAATACTTGCTGACTGAATAAACAAATTTGTGAATTCACTAAATAGTACTATGTGGGCTGAAATAATTGATTCCCATTTCAATAAACCTCTTTTATGCTCAAAGCATACCTTACTTGCTGATGTTCAATATAGACAAGAGCATAAGAAAATCTTTGCCTCTCAGCTGCAAACAATTTGATGTGTTAAGCCAGCTAATATACATTTAAACTTGAAATTGATGAGACAGTTACATTGTGAGTTTCTTGGTGTTTAGGTATACAATGAACTTGAGGCTTAATATGCTGTCATCAAATAGAAGTAGAGTAGTTGTAGAATTATAAACTTAAAAATGAATTTTATTAGATTGCTGTGCTGAATTATGACTGTGTTAAACACAAAGTTACAAAATGCCCTTTATTCATTATCATGGAAGAAATACTACAAAAAACAACTCTAATTTCTATAAGAAAAATAACAGACAAAATACTCTAAAGAGAGGCCAACAGAATGGGACCTGCTAATATGAGATCTGAGTGGTTTCCGTTTTGCCCATCGGTTGTGTGATTCCCACAGCATAAGATAAGTACTTGATGGTGGGTAGGGAAAGGAATAAGGAAGAGAACTAACTTTTAAAAATATCTAGGGCAGCCCGGTGGCTCAGCGGTTTAGCGCCACCTTCAGCCCAGGGCGTGATCCTGGAGACTTGGGATCGAGTCCCATGTTGGGCTCTCTGCAGGGAGCCTGCTTCTCCCTCTGCCTGTGTCTCTGCCTCTCTCTCTCTCTCTTTCTCTCTCTCTCTCTCTGTATCTCTCATGAATAAATAAATTAAATCTTTAAAAAAATAAAAAATAAAAATATCTATTATGGGTTAGGTACCTCACCATGTGCTAGGAAATTTACAGGCCTTAATTCATTGCTCAGAGCCATCATATGAGATAGTTATCACTCTCTTTTCATTACTGAGGATTAAAGCTTTAAGGAGACAAGGAATTCATAGATGGAGCCAAGTTTCTTCTCTAGGTGTCCCTACAAAAGCCACTCTCTTTTTGACTACTACCTTTGGAAGGGGCATTAAATAGAAAGGCATTATACGGCTTTCCAGCAGTGTGGCAGAGTTACTATATTATCAGTTTCCTAGTTCATTTGTAATGGCAACTTAGGTACTGAAGAGATTCCAGTGTGGTAATTGAATATAATTATTCTTACTGAGTTTATCCAGTGTTGATCTAATTTATTCCATAGCTTTCTCTCTTTGCAGTATCTTACCTTATAATTTCTAGTGCTGGGATTTGAAGCATCAGTAGTTGAGGGGCAGAATTAAAGAGAACACTGAAAATGTTTTAATTCCTAATTATTACTATATTTTATCACCCTAAGCACTATAGAGCAATAAAACTACTAAATTAATAATGACTTTTGGTTTAATAATGTAGCTCTGTATTAGTAAGCCTTAAGCATAACTAAGACATGGAAAATTCTTGTTTGATATAATACTTTTGGGACCATTTGGAGATGGTCATAATCTGAGGGGCAGCAGCAAGGAGCAGAATGCTGGTCATGAGGTAAGCCCACTGCACGTGGCATACTTTTTGTTTGGTTCATGTCTTGTGATTTAGCTTTGGCACAACTGAGTCATATTTTTACACTGTAGCATTATCATTGCATCTTCTATTCAGTTACAACTATGTCAAGAGGTTACATCTAATGTTATATCTAACCCTAGGAAAAGGTAAGCAAGAGTTAGAGTTAAAATAAGCCTTTTTTTTAAACTGTTCCAACTAACTTAGGTGCCATTATAATGGTTGTATAAAACCATGAGTTTTCTCACGTTCTCGAAGCTGAAAAAGTTCACAAAAGCACTTCACTGGCAACATGATCAGGATCTAAATAGGTAACTGATGGTAGCTATCCTTACAATTAGATTGAGGGATCCAAAAGAGTAGATAGAGGTAGTAAATAGCCATTTAACAGCTTAATTCATTTATTCTACCCATGAATTTTAGATAGCCAAAGGCAAGTTTGTCTTCGGCCCTGGCCAAGCTTAGTTGACCCTGCTACCATCCTGTTAACTATGCAGAATTTGGGACGAGTGATGCCTATAAATTCTATGAGATGTCATGATTATGGAGCACCCAGAATCTTAAATTCTATGTGGGATGGCTTATATTTCCTCTGTGGTAAATGAGCCAATCATTGATAACTATCCAGCAGATCATGTGGCCTATTGTGCTGTTGGAAGAAAAAAATACAAAAATACATTCATTTGTTCAAGGAGTATTTATTTTAAAGATGTATTTTATTTATTTTAGAGAGAAAGGTGGGGGATGGGCAGGGCAGAGGGGGAGGGAAAGGGAGAGAAGCAGATTCCCACTGAATACAGAGCTGTGTGGGGCTCCACACAGGGCTCAATCCCATGACCCTGAAATTAGGACCTGGAGATCACAGCCTGAACCGAAATCAAGAGTCAGACACTTAACCACCTGAGTCACCCAGGCTCCCCTATGGTTATTTATTAAATACTTCCCAAGTACTAGGTGTTTAGTAGTAGTTATTAAGACCAACATGGTGCCCACCCTCATGGAACTGACAGTATAGTGGAGGAGCCATTGCACACAATTGCAACAGTATGTGATGTTAAGGTGTTATATAGGCTTAGCTGGGACCTTGATCTAGTTTAAAGCAAAGAAAGATAACCCTAAGAAAGTGACATTTGGATTGGGGATAGGCAGTGAGAACAGCATATTCCAACTGGAAGCGTGATGGGTTTTACTAAGGGACTAAAAGCTGCTTAGGTGTGATTGGAGGTGGAAGTGAAGCCTCAGCAGTGGAGAAGTAGGCATAGGCTAGATAGTAAGAGTCTTTTAAGTTAAGTTGTTTAGACTTGATTAATAAGAGTGATGAAAGTTACTAATGGGCTTTAAGCTAGAATGTTGTGATCAGGTTTGTACTTTATGAGTATCAAGAAAGATCACCCTGGGATCCCTGGGTGGCGCAGCGGTTTAGCGCCTGCCTTTGGCCCAGGGCGCGATCCTGGAGACCCGGGATCGAATCCCACATCAGGCTCCCGGTGCATGGAGCCTGCTTCTCCCTCTGCCTATGTCTCTGCCTCTCTATCTCTCTCTCTGTGTGACTATCATAAATAAATGAAAAAAAAATTAAAAAAAAAAAAAAAGATCACCCTGAGGGCTGTGTGGATGGTAAATATGTTGACTAGGAGTAAAATCAGTGGCAAAGAGACTGGTTAGGGTGCTGTATCAACAGTTTGTCAGAGATGATGATTTGGAGGACAGTGGAGATGGAGATAGATGGTTATTAAAGTGATATTAAGGCAGATTCTCAGGACTTGGTCATTAATTAGATGAGACATAAAAGTGAAAGAGCTCCTTGGATTAATGATTTGGGCTACTTTGGGTAGACACTGAAGACAAGCAACATAGGGGAAATGCCTAGATAGCGAGAGAGCAAAGAAGGACATGAGCTCACTTCTGAACATGATGCATTGGAGGGCTTATGAGATATCAAGTAGACTACTGTTCATTAGGCAGTTGGATAAGCAAGTCCAAACAGCAGCAGAACTGGACTAGAGACAAAGATAGGAGGATGACTAGTGCATGGATGCTAATTGAGATTCTGCAAGTTAATACAGTTACTTGAAGTGCATAGAATGAGAAAAACAGAGGACTTATGACTGAGCCTTCAGAGAATAACTGACACTTAAAGGACCTTTTTCAAAGTGAGGATTTAAAGATAATATGAGGTGAAAATATCTAAAAAATGTTTTTGAGGAAAAGAGGAAGGCATGTGAGTCTGAGTTTCCTTTCTTTTTCAGAACTGATTTGCCATTTCCTCCACGTCAAGTGAAGTCATACACATTCTGAATCAGAGTCTCTTTTGTTGTGGTTAAATTGATTCTTGAACACAAACCGTTTGAAAACATGCAATGAAAAAAAAAGGAGAATAAAGAAAAACCAAAGCATCAAATTATCCATGGCTAAAACTTTTTGAATTTAGCGCATAATCAAAGCAACCATAAATGGCAGTGTTGCCAACATTCAGTGATGGCCAAAGGACTTTGCTTCTTTTCCCTCTTTTTACCACTGACTTCCAATATCGTAACATTTTGAAAATCCTTTAGAGATTTGAATCTCTTTGTATTCTCTCTCCCATCTTGATCTCACAGGTGTGGGGCAGAAACCAAGAATAATGGCTCCCAACTTGTTTTTTAACTGCTTGTAAAGGACCTTTGACTAAATGGCAAAGCCACTCTTCTTTTTTATGTGGACAAATCCATGTCCACAAAACCTTGATTTTTCGTGTGATTACAGTGAAGCTCTTCCTCCTTTTTAAACACATGGTGGACCTATTCCTTATCCTGACATATCATCCAGCTTTGTTTCTGTTTTCCCCTCTGGGGAAGATAATGTGGTTTACATTCTTTTAGAAGTCTTGGACACCAAGAATGTTGAGGTCAGCCCAACTGGGGAAGTGAAGGAAAGAATGTCAGTTAACCCAATGGTGAAACCTCAGGAGTGTGCTTTGTAAAGACCATTTTCTCCCTGTTTTTCTTTTTACCTCTTTGTATATTAACCACAAATAACCACCAGCCTTTAAATCAGCTTCACAAGAAGCCACCAACAAATGTTTAAAGCATCTCAACAATGTTTCCAAGAAAGTCCTGAATAAAATTGTGTTTGTATGATGACCAATATATTAGTTTTCTTTTTTTTTTTTTTACCAAATGTTCCCTGTTGATGCAAAATTTTCTGAAATCTCAAATTTTAAGAAATCAGGAAATGTAGCAGAAGAAATGGTGATGTTTCTTTAAGGTAACTTATTTTAAATGAAATAAATGGATGCTTAGACAGAGAAAGGTCAAGGAATGAGAGACTTCCATGCCCTCCGAAGTTTTTGGACTTTAGTATGTTTTAGGAGCAATTCTCACTGAGTGTAGAGAAATACCTTTTTTCTTTTTTGAGGAATACCTTTCTTTTAAAAATTTAGAGAACATTTAAAAAATTTCTTGGGATTTAAGTCCTTTTGAGATATGGGAAGAAGGGAAGCAAAAGCCCAAGAGAGAAGAATAACATTGAGGATATTGTTCCCAGCAGATTTTATTATTAGTGGGGGTTTTTGTTATTGTTGTTGTTTTGGGGATTTTTTGGGCGGGGGTCAAAACCTGGAGATTTACTCAACATAATATTAATACTCTCATTTGGTTTTGGGCAGAACACACAAATGTGCTCACATACACACAAATATGTAAAAGTCCTTTTTTTTCTTTAGGAGATATTTTTAATACTATCCAGCAAAGATTGTGAATAATGTATAAATAAGCAGTGTAGGATAGTACAAGAGAAAATGATACAGGATTTTGAGTATTTTTATAAAGGCATCTGCTCCTTATACACCTGGCCTTTCTTTTGAGACATATTTCCATGTACTGTGTCACATGTTCTAAAATTCCTTTGTTGTTCACGCCATAGAGATTTTCATAGGTTCACAGATTGTGCCTGGGTGTATAAGTTAGTGTGAAGATAGTTAACTAAAGGAATAGACAAAGGGAAAGCAAAGTAATTCACTTGAAATCCAGAGACCTTTACAATGCTGAAAAGTAAGTAAAAGCAGATGTTGCAAAGTTTAGAAAATCAAGACATTATTTTCCTGTTTCCATTGAATTTTTTCTAAACACATTATAAATAAGCTTTGAAGTAATACAAAGTCCTCTGTTTGTTTTGCTGATAGCATCTTTTGTGAAAAACTTTATCAATGCTTGTTTAAGTTATAGACTAAATGATATCTCAGTTGGTGAAAGAGCTGACTGTATCTGCTGGCAAATACAATGCTACAATGCTGAAATTATTTACAATGTCTGAGTCACTTAGATATCTATTTGATTAGATCTCTGGGGTTAATGTTAAACAGCTCAAATATTTTATGCTATGAGAATTCAAACATGGACCCCCAAAATTTCATTATTCACACACTTTACATTTAATTCTATATTTTATGAAGATTTTATGTTACTCTGCAATAAGAGAGAATTTGGCCTATTAATCTTTGGGATTATTCTGAAAAGAGTAGCCTATGAATTTGAAAATAATGCAGCTATCTATGCTGCATTCTTCCCTTCCCCCACATCCTCTAATACATACTCATATTAAACTTTTAAAAGTCTTACAATGTGGTCACTAGGTATGAGGGCTATTTCAAATGTATTGTCATTCTTCAGATATGCTTCTAAAACTTAATATCTAAAAGAGCCCAGAGGAGAGTTCATTGCCAGAGCAAGGTGTTTGCTAGCTCAGGGAAGTTCTAGGACAGGTGCCCATCCTCACATGTTCCCGCTGGCCCTCATCATTTGGAGTCACTGAATGTCTTCCAGCTGTTAGAGAATGTCCCAGGCTTAAAACTGCATCCCTGCTGAGGATATGTTCAGAGTCTAAGCCAATTCTGGAAATGATTGGCTGCTAAAATATGGAACGAGGGAAATCAGTTCCTATCAACGACATAAACCATCATCTGTCTGTTATTACATTCACTCAGCTGGGTCACATATGACTCAATAATCAAATTACCACCCTATATATCTTAAATCTGCATGTTCATTTGACCACCATGTGAACATGGGAAAACAAAGATAATCTAGGCTGTCTTCTCTTTATTTTGTTTCTTTTAAATATGTCTTTTTTCTGCATCTATAAGTAAAATGCTTATAAATTTTTGAAAAATATTTAATAAAGAAAGCTAAAGTCTCCAGTGGTGGCCTTCTGTCCTCCCCACCACTTGATATGTTATGAACAGTTTAGTATGTATCAATTACTTCTTAATCATTAATGGGATTTTCTGTTGTTAATACTGTACTAATAGAACTGTGGCCTTTTAAAATTAACTTGAGTGAAAAATTAGCTGAATCATAAAAAAAAATCTCTAAAGGTAGGTAAAATTTAAGTGAGGAAAAGTAAAGCAGTTTTTGTCGTTGTTATTTATGTTTCAACTTCTTTCAAGAAGCATTTGAAACAGTTTACAATAAAAACTAGTGCAAAGTAAAAATACAACTAAGAACAATTTATAAAGTGTAAACAAGAGAAAGGGGAATTACTCAGAGAAAAGGAGAAATTTTAAAATCAAGACATGCTAGTTGTAGAAAGTTATATCATTTGATATAAAACACTACACAAAGTTTCAAAGTGGTCTTTCCAGTCTTACTGGGATGCAAACAAAACAAAACAAAACAAAAATGGGGGAAAAAAAAAAACAATTCCTTTAAGAAGAATTTGCATAGGAAACCTTCATCTATGGTCAAAATGTGTCCTGCTTAGTGTCCTTAAAATTAACAATGCTTCTTGGGCAGCCCTGGTGGCCCAGCCATTTAGCGCCACCTTCAGCCCAGGGTGTGATCCTAGAGACCCTGGATCAAGTCCCACGTTGGGCTCCCTTCATGGAGCCTGCTTCTCCCTCTGCCTGTGTCTCTGCCTCTCTCTTTCTCTCTCTCTGTGCCTCTCATGAATAAATAAAGAAAATCTTTTTAAAAAGAAAATAAATTAAAAAAATAAAACAATGTTTCTTTCAGGAAGGGACAATGGTCACATAACTTTGTTTTGGGGACCTAGTGTCATGCTGCCCATTAACAGGCCCTAAACATATTTTATAGAATGATAAATGAGTGAATCAGTGAATGGAGGAAGGAGTGGCACATTTTTTGTTAGCAGTTTATTTATAATGCATATGTAATTGCTTCATTGCCCATTAACTTCAGGGACATAATGTTCAGTGCATTCACCTTTTTAAAACAAGTATTAAATGCCTAGTGGCACAGTTTTAGGAGTTATAAATACTGATGTGTGTAAGACTTATATGCTGTTATCATAGAGTTTATAATATAGTGGGGCAGATGGATAAGTAGAAAAAACAGCTATAATATGGAAAAATCAAACAGACAAGTTCATGGTGTTATGAGAGCCCAGAGGAAGAGTAGCTTCCTACTACTCTAGTAGTAGCAGGGAAATGTGAGAATTGCAATCCTTTACAGGGAAGCAACTCTGTAGGGTGTGTACAGAGAGACACGGTTGCAGTATATAACTTCCTGGCCTAAAACAGAGATAATGCAAGAGTGACTGACATATATGGTCTTCATAACTATCTGATGTTTCAGGCAGGATTTGAACCATTAGTGGAGTGGTTAGAGTTCTTTTAATTCTTTACAATTGAAGTTGCTAGCAAGTATCTGAGGAAGAAATATTCTGAGCTTTAGACTGAAGGGAAGATCCATGCTAAGCATTACATAATATTTTAAATCTGATGTGTCAGTCTGGTCCCAGCTGGACATGGCACATCAAAACAGAAAAACTGAAGAGAAATTAATGGAAGAACTATTAACAAATTTGGACAGATTTAAGGAACCAATAAGAGTGCTCATCCAGGACCAGGCAGCAATAGGAAACCATTATCATCCTGGCAGTAGTTGAAGCAGGAAGAGAAGGCTGCCTTATAGGAGCTGTGGCCTTAACTAGTGGAAAACAATTGGAGGCCATGCCTGGAGAGGAGAGAGCTGGGCAAATGAATACTCAACCCTCTATCCCCTCTTGCCTTTGAATTCTTGTAGGTATCTCCTAGTGGTTGAACCCAACTGGAAGCCAGAGGCAAAAGGGAGTACAGTTGATTCAGTCCTTAGAAATCAGTTTCCTGGGAAGAAAGCTAGGAAAAAAGTGGAGAAGAATGGATCTAGAGTGGCAAATGAAGAATATCTAGCATAATTGAGGATATGATTTCTGATTCCATCAGTGGGGAGCTGTCCAATTTCATTCAATAAAGGTTGTAAGTTATAGGTTATAAGGGATGCCTGGGTGGCTCAGTGATTGAGCATCTGCCTTCAGCTCAGGGCATGATTCTGGGTCCAGGATCAAGTCCTGCATCAGGCTCCTTGTGGGGATCCTGCTTCTCCCTCTGCCTATGTCTTTGCCTCTCTCTCTCTGTGTCTCTCATGAATAAATAAATAAAATCTTTAAAAATAAGTTTTAGGTTATGAAATATAGAAAACAATGCTTTTGATTCTATAAAAGAGTACTGACTTATAAGAAACAACCTTTTTTGGGGAAGGATGTGGTGCCTGATTGGCTCAGGTGGTTAAGCATCCGACTCTTGAGTTTGACACAGGTCATGATCTCAAAGACATGAGCTTGAGCCCAGCGTTGGGCTCTGCGCAGTGGGCGTGCACCCTACTTAAGATTCTCTCTCTGCCCCTCACCCTCTAAAAAAGAAAAAAACAAGAAACAACCTTCTTCTTTTCTTTTTTCTTTTATCTTTTTTCTTCTTTCTTCCTTCCTTCCTTCCTTCCTTCCTTCCTTCCTTCCTTCCTTCCTTTCTTTCTTTCTTTCTTTTCTTTCTTTCTTTCTTTCTTTCTTTCTTTCTTTCTTTCTTTCTTTCTTTCTTTCTTTCTCTTTCTTTCTTTCTTTCTTTCTTTTTCTTTTTCTTTCTTTCTCTTTCTTTCTTTCTTTCTTTCTTTCTTTCTTTCTTTCTTTCTTTCTTTCTTTTTCTTCTTTCTTTCTTTTTGTTCCTCTTTCTTGCCTGCTTTCTTCCTTTTATTTATTTTATTTATTTTTTATTTTAGAGAGGGAGACGGGGAGGGGGTGGGAGTGGCAGAGGGAGAGGGAGAGGGAGAGAGAATCTTATGCAGGCTCCATCTTACAACCCTGAGATCATGACCTGAACCAAAATCAAGAGTCAGAGGCTTAACCAACTAAGCCACTCAGGTGCCCTGTACTGAGTTTTTGTTTTAAGTAATATTTCCAGAATCGATTCTTCTTATGTCTCTCTTTGGTTTATAGTCAACCAGAAGCCTTACCTCAGATAAAGCCCCACTTGCTCCCTATTTCTGACTGAGCATGGGAGGCTACTGACAGTGATGCAATTTTCCAAAACTCTACTAATTTGAAGCTGCCTTTGGACAGCCAGAGAATATGTGGGAATCAGACCCTGGAGCCTGGGTGAAGAGTACTCTAAATTTGGGATTAAGCTGAGAAAAATATGAGAATGAAAACACCGTATTGCATAGATTTTGAGATACATTCTCACCCACACTTTAACATCTCTGAAATCAGGATGTATTTTATAATTGCTGTAGTTTTATAAATAACTAGTAGCATTTTCTTCTTTAGTGGCACATAAAAGCAGTGGTGCATTTAATGGTTTATGGCCTCTTAGAGTAGTTAAAAAACTGAACCTTGAAAAGATATTTATAAATATAATTTGGATATTTCTCTATTTTGAACAAACAGAATGTATCTCTAGATTATAACCCAAGAAAGCTGAAAGTTAGTTGTTACTAATGTAATGATAATTTTGTAATGAGTACCAAAAATACTGAATTGAAAAACATTCTGAAGCTGCCTTCTGCCTTAAGAGTTTTTTCCATTTATAAAGTCTTTAATGGATAGGGGAATAGAATAATGGCTGCACATGAGCTAGGCATTTATCTTCTTTCCTATAAAGTAATTGAAAAATAACTGCCTACATGGAGTTTATGTAAAAAGAGGAATTGGAAATTGATAACATAACTGTTTAGCATTGTCCAGATCTTTGAAAAATAGTATCTGATGGACACATGTTGTCTGGTAATGACACTGATCTATTCACAGTAGGATTAATTTAACATATTTTTTATTTTTATCAATACCATAAATATCTTTACTTTTGTTCTATACTTGCCAAAAAACCTTTGAATTAGCTTTCTGGGGATTTATGCCCTGGAAGATCTATTGAATGTTTTGTAAATCGGTAATCACTTTGGAATGTGGCTGAATATGAGCACAAACAGACAAATATCATAGTCTCTTTCTTCTTTACCATTTTTTTGGTCACTGTACTTTAGCTTGTCTTATAAAATTATTTAAAAATTCTGCCTCCATAGAAACTCTTGATATTTCAGAGCCTTTTTTGAAGAGGCCTCTCCCTGGAAAGACTGGTGTGGGCAGCTTGTTCAGTGAGGAAGGCAGCCCAGGATTAAGAGGAATCCGATAAGGACAGTGTTCTTCTGATCTCCATGCCCTGTCTTCACTGACAAGTGCTGTTTCACCCAAAGCTCTTCTTAATTCTAGTGTATGTGGTGATTTCACAAATATCTTAATCACTTCCAGGCTTGCTTATAAATTGTTTTAGAATAAACACTCTTTGTACCTCATTATGCACCACACCAGGAACATGGTGTGCAGTTCTGGTCAGCAATGAAGACATGATTAAAGCATACAGAGGGTCCAGAGAAAGTTAGCTAACATGGGCAAAAGAATGGGCTTCTATTGGTTAATTGGCTTAAAGTGGTGGATTCATTAATTAAATATTTTTCTGAGTGTAGCATCTAAAGAAGGGCTCTATAAAGGAAGAAGGTTGAAAAGATAGGATTAAGATCTATAAAACTGTGAAAGCTATGTTTTCTTGTTTATTGAATCCTGGCATACTAGAACTCAGAGCACTCTCAGAAGCTTTAAAGAGGTCTACAATGAATAGAAACTTGTGGAATGCATATCCAGGATGTGGGGCAGATTGAAAATATAAATAGATTCATTAAAAGTTTAGATAAGCTCGTAAGCAACAGGTTTGGGAAACGAAAATAATTTGGGGTATGTCCACAACTCTTAAAGAAGATCAGACATATTCTTCCACCATATGTTCCTTGCTGTGCCCATCAGAGAAGGATTATTATGGTGAATAGGTCATGGGTAAGATATATATCAGAGTCTGGCTAGGCAGGTAAGACAAGTGCCAAAATGTGGGAAAAAACTGGACTCACTGAATTATCCAAGTGCCAAAGCCATGTAAATAAAATAACCGCATGTGAATTCTTGGGGCATTGGTGGCAGACAGCTTCTGAAAGAGTGTACCTTGTACACTAGAAGCATCCGATCTTTGTTATCAGAGGAGCATACAATAAGGTGCATATGTTGGACACAGAATTAGGGGTCATGTACTTTCTGTTTCATGGACCACCATGTTGCTTGTGTCAAGCCTTTTTTGTGCAGAGAACCAAGGTTTTGTCTGCAATTAATGCATAATAAATGAGACCCAGCCATATATATAAAAAAAGAAATAAAAGTTTCCTTTAAGCTATATCCTTTAAAAATGTTCCTGGAAAAGGGCCTCTATTCTTTCATTTAAAACAAAACTGGAAATGTGGTAGAAATATTTTTGTAGTAATTTTTTTACAAATAAGTTTTATTGGCATTCTTTGTTGTCTCTCCCAGTATGAATTAGTTCCTTACATGATTTACTTCTGTTTTCAACGAAGAAGGCTGAAACTTATTTAAATTAAAACAGTCTGCAGTTCTATTAGGATGCATGTGGTACTGTTTCTCACCTTCTATCTTCATTGATGATGATGATATATTTTTTCTTTCACAAATTTGCTGGCATGTTTTAAAAGGACATCTCCACATGTGTTCATAAGCACATATTTGTACACACATGAGGGACAGAGGCATTTACAAATTACGAGGGCATAATCTATTATTGCCACAAATTCTTTATAGTATATCACAACCAAGTAATGCTCTCAGCATTTTATCTAATGAGATGGTGGATACAGAAGGGTGCTTTTGAAAACCATCTCCCCAATTCTGAAAAAGGATCAACTAATATGATTATATATTGAAGTATAAATAGTAATGAGAAATACCTTAAGTTGTCTTTGTTTCTTGTTTTTTAAAGATTTGTATTGCTTTATTTAGCTCCTAATGTTTTAGAAATCTCAAGAATTATAAGAAAATATAAGATTGTGCTTACAGATCTTTTTCTGCCATACTATTTGTTTATGGCCTTCTTATATCTTTTACATGGGGTGTACATATTAGGTGTTGATAAAAAGTCATTGCCTATGCAATACATTTTTCAACTGAGGACTACCTTGTGTAACTAAACAGGCAAATAAATTACACTCAATATTAACATCTGGAAGCATTCTTGTCCAGAGAGTGACTAAGTGGGTTTAAATCAATTAACACAATTAAATCACACCTAAAATTTGATACTAAATTATTTCAGTATAGCTATGTGATGCAATTATACAAGATGTACTAATATGAAAGAATGCAACAAAAACTGAGAGAGAAGAGCATACAGTTGGCTTTTGAACAACATGGGTTTGAATTGCACAGGTCCACTTGTACATGAATTGTTTTCAATAAGTATAGCACATTACTGTAGATGTATTTGTCTCTCCCTTATGATTTTCTTAATAACATTTTTTATTCCCTAGCTTACTTTACTGCAAGAATATAGTACATAATACATATACAAAATATGTATTAATTGACTGTATGTTATTGGTGAGATTTTCAGTCAACAGTAGGATTTTAGTTAAGTTTTTGGGAAATCAAAAGTTATACATGGATTTTCAACTGTGCAGGGTGGAGAGTGGTTGGCACTTCTAACCTTTGTGTTGTTTAAGGTCAGCTCTATAACTATAAAACATTTATTTAATGAAAATCTACTGCAAATAAAATCATACCTTAATTTGTTGTATTGCCTTTATGGTTCAAGAAACACTTTATTACACATTATTATGACAAAAAAAATCTAATGTCTCCCTTTCCTCAGGCTTCTCTACTCCATTTACCACATGGCTACTAAAGTGACCTTTCTTCTGCAGAAAATCCTTTGAGCACTCCCTGTTGCCAGTATAATCATGTCCATTATTGGTGACTGATGAGCCCTTTATTCTCCTGTGCCTGCCCATGTTCAAGCTCAGGGGTTGGAAACATCTGTGAGGCACTGAATAGCAAATATTTTAAATTTATGCATGATATATTTCTGCCACAGCTACATAACTGTTCCTGTAGCATAAAAGCAGTTATAGATAATATTTAAACAAATGAGAATGACTGTATGGTCAGCCAGATTTACAGAAACAGGTGGTCACCCAGATCTAGCCTGCAGGCCAGTTTGTTAACCACTAGTTTTATAATACGATCTTTTATTTTTTTTTAATTTTTTAAAAGATTTTATTTGTTTATTCATGAGAGACACACACAGGGAGAGAGAGAGGCAGAGACACAGGCAGAGGGAGAAGCAGGCTCCATGCAGGGAGCCTGATGTGGGACTCAATCCTGGGACTCCAGGATCACACACTGGTCTGAAGGCAGGCTCTAAACTGCTGAGCCACCCAGAGATCCCCTAATGCAATCTTTCAGAATGTGGGAAAAAATTGTCAGAAGTTCTATTTGTATATTTTTAATTCCATCCTTTTTAAATTTTAATTTTTGCATATATTTTATATTATGCTATTATATTCACTATGCTTTACCTATATTCAGAGAACATGCTTAATTTAATTATTATTGATAGGATTCATATTTGATAAAGTTGAGAGATTAACTCTCTACTCCACCAATCCACACCCAAGCTTCTAGCAATTCTCTGGAGACACCAGACTGTTTCCTGCCTCTGTGCCTTTGTTCAAGCTTTCCTTTCATGTATTTAGCACTCTTTTTGCTCGTTATTCTTTCTTGTATCTCAGACCTCCCTCTCTGGGATTCCTCCCCTCAAGTATGTCCTTTGAAATTCCTTTAGCTAGGGTCTACTAGAGGAAAAATCTGTTTCTTTGCCTGATAACATCTTTATAACAAAGATACTTTTGCTGGGTATTGAATTCTAGGTTGGTGATTTTCTCTCAGCACATTGAAATTGTAATTACACTGCCTTTTGGCTTTTGTTATTGTCAGCTGTCAAACTGCTGCTATGGAAGTAATCTGTCCTTTTTAAGGAAGTATCTTTTTTTAAAGATTTTATTTATTTATTCAGGAGAGAGAGAGAGAGAGAGAGGCAGAGACACAGACAGAGAGAGAAGCAGGCCCCATGCAGGGAGCCCAATGTGGGACTCGATCCCAGGACTCTGGGATCACACTATGAGCCAAAGACAGGCACTCAACCACTGAGCCACCCAGGTGTCTCTCTCTGGATATCTTTATTTGTTTTTGGTGTAATGCAGTTTCACAATGCTGTTTCTTTATATGCATTTCATTTTATTAGCCTGCTCAAGATTCATTGTAATTCAAAAAAAAAAAAAAGATTCATTGTAATTCATGAATTTAATTTGGTAAGGTTTTTTTTAAGTTCTAAAAAAATGTTAGTCATTATCTCAAATGTTGTCCCTGTCCCTGCCTTATTATTTTTCTCCTCTCCTCCTGGAACTCCAGTTAAACATATGTTAGCCCCCATTCTTTAGCCTATGCATCCTAATTTCTGTATTTCCATCTTTATCCACTAAGCTATATTCTGAATAATTTCTCTTGCCCTATTTTCTAGTGTACTAATTTTCCCCTCACCTGTGTCTGCATTGATGTTGAATCTGTTCATTGAGGTTACTTTTTAGCCTATTTGGAAATAAACCATTTGGAATTTATGGATAGGTTGCAAAAATAAAAAAAGTTCAGAGAATACTTGTACACTCTGCCCAGATATACCTATTATCAAGATTGTACTCCACCTCCTTTATCATTTGTGTTCTCTCTTCCTGTCTATGTATAACTTACATATATTACACAACTTGTATGTAGTAATTTGTATATATACATATAGATGCATATCTATAAATAATTTTCTTCTGAAGCATTTGTGGGTAAATGACATACATCATGGCCCTTTACCCCTGAGTACTTCAATGTTTATTTCTGAAGAATAAGGATATTTTCATGTAATTACAGTAAAGTTATCAATTTCAATAAATGTTTATGGGCTAAATTTAAAGTTAACAATCAGAAAGTATTGGTACAGTGCTTTTATCTAATCTCCTGCCAAATTCAATTTTTTTTGTTGAGTCAGTAATGTCTTTTATAGCATTTCCCCCCCCCCATTCTGTATAGTAGAGTCAGATAATTACATTTAGTTGTCATGTCTCATAAACCTCTTTTAATCTGGAACATTTCCTTAGTTTTCTTTCTTTCTTTCTTTCTTTCTTTCTTTCTTTCTTTCTTTCTTTCTTTCTTTCTTCTTTCTTTCTTTCTTTCTTTCTTTCTTTCTTTCTTTCTTTCTTTCTTTCTTTCTTTCTTTCTTCTTTCTTCTCTTTCTTTTCTATTATATGTACATCCTGGAAGACCATAGCCTTCGTACTCAACTTTTAAAAATAGAATATTGCTAACTTGGGGTCTGATGTTTCCTATGATTAGACCCAACTTACGCATTCTTGGCAAGAATACTAAATCATACTGTGTCTTTCTCAGGGTATCACATCTGGAGGTGGCAATATTAATTTTGATCAGTCAGTTTATCCAATTTCTCTTCTGTTTACTTGCTTTTTTCTCTTCTCTTGCAACTAATAAGCAGTATGTCAGGTAATATTTTAAGTCATAGAAATATCCTGCTCCTGTGAGAAGGAAATGGAGAATTTCCATTCAGTTGGTATAAAGTTTCAGTTATTCAAGACAAATAACTTCTAGAGATCTGCTGTACATTGTGCCTATAGTTAAAAATATTGTATTGTAAACTTAAAAATTTTTGAAAAGGATAAATCTCATGTTAAGTGTTCTTACCTCAATAAAAAAAGTCTTCTATGTATATAAAAGATAACAAAGTCAGGTAAATAAGTTAGCTGTGCATGCAAAAACAAATAGACAAAAAACAATAAACCCAAATATCCTGTGTTTTGTAAAAATGTCCCCTGATTTAGCATTCAGTGATGATATTTGCCTGATCTAACCTTTACTACTATTGTTGCAAAAACTATTCATTTAAAATTAATTTATTTTTCAATTCCAAAGATCTGATCCTTTTCAAATTTGCTAAGGGTACATTTTGATATTTTCCTTTTCCTTTTAAATTTTATCCCATTTTTTCTTTATTTCTTTAAATACACTAAGAATAACTGTTTTATAATATATATCTAATGATTTTATATCTCAAGTCTTTGAAGCTCTTTTTCTGCATTTCACTGTTTCTGCTTGACCTTGCTTCATGGTGCCTTTTTTCAGTGATGCAGCTCTGGTCTTCAGATTCACTCAAAGGCCATCATATGGTTACATTTCCCAGGAACTATTTATTCTGCTGATCTTCTCATCAAAGGACACATTTTCTTAGTCCCCTAGGGACAGTATAGGATAGGGTGAGTTTACTTCTAGATCACCCTTTCTCTAAGGGTATAGCCCTTTGGAGAAAGAGTTTAACGTAGGAATCTCTTCAATTTTTCTTTTACCTTATGGGATCTGAGGTTTGATTTTGTTTTCTCTCACTCTAAGAGGTCTACAGATGAAAACTCAGACTTACTTAACTGACAAATGTCTTGGAGCAAAAGCAACTACAGAGTTCTGCTCACTCCTCTGAGCTCCTACTTCACTTAGGTTTTAGCCTGGTTTTCTATACTTTCTTCTTAGCTTTTTAATGGTTTTAAGAAGATGTAGTTTTTTTTTAAGATTTTATTTATTTACTTGACAGAGAGAGAGAGAGAGGGAGAACACAAGCAGGGGGAGCAGCAGGCAGAGAGAGAAGGAGAAGTGGGCTCCCTTTTGAGCAGGGAGCATGATGTGGTGCTCGATCCCAGGACCCTGGGATCATGACCTGAGCTGAAGGCACATGCCCAGCCAACTGAACAACCCAAGATGTTTTTATACATCATCCAGTATTGTTGTTTTCCTTGATAAGACTAGTTTTTTAAAATTTTTTTGATAAGACTAGTTTGAATAACTTAGAATTCCATATTCCCCCATGCTATAATCTCTACATTGAGTGTTTTCCTTTACCTGCTCTGTCTCCCAAACACCCCCTTAAAATTTCATATCTCAGTTCAAGTGCCACCTCTTCCATAAAGACTTTCCTGAGCAAATCCCTCCCCTAAGGTACAATAGGTTATTTTTTTTTTATTCCAGTGTACCCTATCAAATATATTGCTTTGTTACGTGGTTGGTTTCTTTGGCCTTTCTGTCGGTCTCTTCCAAAGAGACCATAAGTTCTTAGAGAGTACATACCATGTCTTACTCATTTTTTGTATCCTCAGGACCCAGTATTGTGGCTGCTATGTAATAGGCTCATAATAAATATTTGGCCAATGAACTGATATGTCTTATTTGTTTTTGTGTTTTCAGTGCTCAGTACAGTGTCTGTCATATATAAGTTGTCTAATAACTATTAATTGTTGACAGAACTTTTTTGTCAACATGAAATTGAGATAGGCTAAGGGAGAGAATCCAGGGGACACAAGCAGGTTAATTTATAGAATGCAGTGTTGGTCATGATGGTAGCAATGGTAATAGAATTACTGTGGGTCCTAAAGGAACACCATCTGGTTTGTCTAGGCAAACGAAAGCAAAGTTGGAATTTTGGGGGATTTATAATTCACAGTTATTCAGAGATAGAGGCTAGAGAGGAAGATCCAGATAGAAGACACAATTGAACCAGCTCCAGCATTAGAAAAGGTAGATAGTGACACTCCATGGTACAAGGTGATGTGTCAGGAAAGGTCTTTGGCTTGCCTTCTTGTCTTTTTTTTTTTTTTTTTTTTTTTAGAGGAGGTGTAGAGCACAAACAAAAGGGTAGGGGAAGGCAGAGGGAGAGGAGGAGAGAGAATCTTATGCAGGCTTCCCACCCAGGGCAGAGCCCGACTTGGGGCTTGACCTCCCAACCCTGAGATCATGAACTGAGCCAGAATCAAGAGTTGGACACATAACCAACTGAGCCACATAGGCACCCTGCATTCTGGTCTTAAGATTTGATTGTTGTGTGAGACTGTTGTGTGCTTTGAGCAATACATGGGCTGCGTTTTAGGGCAAGCAAATTTCTATTGGGTTAGCTATTACAAGGAGGACTAAATTTTTTGGATAGAAGTTTTACTTCTACCAGGTCTATTTTAAGACTTCAGAATTTGGCTCCTTCTAGCCTGACTCACCTAACTGCCCCTTTCCAATAAGTGCCAATCAAGGTGAAATGTCTCCAGATCCACAGTAATTTCTGCTCCTGGGCCTTCTTCTAAAACATGTTCCCCAATTTGTGCCTTTGTGGTAATGTTTCCAGTTGTAATTATTCCAGCATGCCTTTTTCTGTGTCTACTCAGAGTTCAAGGCTCAATTAAAATTCTCCCTCTGCTAAGATACTCTCTGTATTACTCCAGCCCATTGACCAAACTCTTATGGATTATCTGAACCCTCAACATTCTACTTTTAATTGTATTCAATTTTGTCATATTCCTTAATTACTTTTTAAGGCTTACTCCTCTGTCCCCGCATTGGTTCTTGGCTCCCTAAAGACTACTGTGTCCATCCTGGTGGGCCATTGATCCAGTTGTGGGACTGGTTATATACTTAAGAAATACTTGTTGACCTGATGAATGTAGACAGAGAACATCCCCTATTCTTAAATCATCCTGTACCATATGTGATAAAATCTCAGAGAATTCTAGGAGTTGGATTGAATGAGGGTCCTTTTTATTTTATTTTATAAACTTTGTTTTATAGAGATATGAGAGGAGATCATGTAGTTTGCCCAACTTCAGGCATTTAGAGATTTAAGTCTGGGAGTGGCACACAGCAGAATTACAATCTAAGCATGATGACTGAAGTTTAGGACTCATTCTTCTCATGACTCTTCTGCGAGAACACAGGCATAGCATCATTTACCATATACTAGGTAATATACCATGGGGATGTGGTGTTGGTTTCCTTTTCTGACTTCCAATGCCTATAGAATTTGATTTAAATCAACACATTGGTGTAAGTTATACCAATTGGATTTGTTTAATTCATATGTAGTTAAAATTAAAGAATCACCAAAACAAAGTATTTCATTACTTCTGTTCTGTTTACAGGTTCTTTTCAGTGTTTTATTTAGACTGTCACAGCTACTCTGTACATAGCAAAAACCTATCAGTGGATTATTGTACATGGGGTTTCTGCGGGGTGGAGGGGCATGCTTTTTTGGACCATTTTCCCAGGAAAGCTCTGCCAGCCCTTACAGTACCCTAGTGCTTTAAGTCTTCTTTTGGAGGTGGCCTTCCCTTAGGCGGTCATTCTGAAGAGCCTTTCAAGAACCTGAAATGTTGCCATTGGAGTCTTTCCCAGAAGGAAATTGAACCACAGTTTTTTGAAGTGCAGAGAACGCTCTACCAGGAGTATGTCATGTGTCTAGACATATTCTGATGTGTTTTTCATTACAATAATGCAATAACATGGGCTGCACCAAATGATAGGGTAAATTCATTAAGACTGTTTTCTTGTCCATTTCTTTCACAACACTCAGTGAAAAGGATACTATGAACTATGGGCTACCTATGTGTAGCATCTGCCTTGTTTTCTTTCCATTCTAATCTCTTTATACTTCATTTTTTATTTCTGTATTTTTTTTTGTTCCTAACTTTTCTCTGAGTAGAAAAACAAGAGTTTATCAATTCTACTATATTTCTCAGCTGATTAGTGAGAAAAAACATCAACCTGAGCTGACTAATAGAGAGCCAGGGAATTACAAATAAATCAGCAGTTACATAAGGGAGGGAATGAAATTTAACTAAGGAAATTGGGATCTCTGCTGCCATGAAGAAAATAAATGAGACAACATAGAATCATTATAAGAAGACTGGGTGGTCTACAAGAAAGAGGGCAGATTGTGCAAACTGACATTTGAGGAATCAGCCTGAATGTTGTTGTTTGGGACTAGTGCTGTTCATTGGTATCATAGCTTTACTTGTGGAATAGTTGAGGAGCCCTGTCAGACAGGAGAGGCTCTGAAATATAGGAGGGCTTAACCTCCTTGTCTCTGAGGTGTGCTTCCTATTTAGAATGGAAAGTTCAGGGCCCTTACCATTAGAATCTCCCTGGAATCCCAGCTGGACTGTCTTTGCTCCAGCAGGAATCAGAGCACACCTGCAGAGAGAGGGCTTTCTCTTCCAACACCTGCATTCACTTCCTCAAGTGTACTGTGATTCCAAAGATGGCTACCACCCACTACCAGCTTCAGTTTACATTGAGAAGTAATGGTTCTACTGGGCAAAACATCCCCTGGATTAGGCTGCTCTCTGTGGTTTATTTCTGGTACCATTGTCTTAACCCATTGAACTTCCTGATTTCTGGGCTCTCTCCTGCTTTTTTTACCTCAGGATCCTTTGCTTCCACTCACCTTGTCTAACTTGCTGAAATCTACTCTCTGTTTTTATTTCTGACCACAAGTAATCATGTTTGCCCATGTAATTGTTTCCTGTTTTCTGAATGTTGAGGACTTGGAGCCTGTATTCCAAGGTTGCAAACCGGTGGGCCATGGGCCAAATTTGACCCACAGCTATGTTTTGTTGGCCACATCTAGAGTTTATTTACATTGTGTGTGTGTGTTTAACTGAATCAGTTGCTAATATTTTAAAAATTGGAAGATTTCACATTAAAGTCTGGATTTCTGATGTCCTATGAAAAATCGAGATTTGGCAACCAATGCCTAGAACGACAGTTTATCAGTCTCTCTTTTTAGTTCTTTGTAATTTACACCATGCCCTATTTTTCTCATGGTTGTTATTTTTTTAAAAAAATACAGTAGAGTTAAGAGAGAAATGAAATATTTCTTTTATCTCAGTATTTGCAAATGTTTTTCTAACAAGATATCCTTCAGTCTTGTTAGAGGCCTGATCCCCTTAAAAGCACTTCAATTTGTAGTCATGGTTTAATATATGAGGATATATTTAACAATAGTATGAGCATAACCACAGGTACATTCAAGTTAGAATAGTGATCGGGAAGGAAGGGGCTCTTATTGGGAGAGGTCATGAGAAGCTTCATGGAAATGTTTAATCTTTTTTTGAGAAAATTCTTAAGAGAATAATTTGAAGGAGATGTAAGGGGTCACCACTAGTTCAGATACCATTCACATTTATCTGATCCAAGGGTACAAGACCAAGCAAGGCTCTGAGGAACAGAGAACAACAACTGGTGTCAGTTTGTACATTCCTCCTGAGTGAAAAAGTATTGGTCTCCCAGAACAACTATTAGCTTCAGTAGAACTTGACTACAAATGTGACAGGCCCTCAAATCATCTTGCTGTGGCCTTTAAACCTATGTCTTAAAATCCTATCAGAATTTCAGATATTGTTACCGTGTATATCAAAGCAGCATCTGTCTAGACCTGATAATACTCCTTCCTACCAGGGACAGTAGAATACATGTACCCAAAAACCAAAGGAAGCCTTAGATATCATCTGGTTCAATCCCTTCATCTTACAGC
Source organism: Canis lupus familiaris (assembly GCF_011100685.1). Taxonomy (NCBI): domain Eukaryota; kingdom Metazoa; phylum Chordata; class Mammalia; order Carnivora; family Canidae; genus Canis; species Canis lupus. The sequence goes on along the minus strand of NC_049229.1, from coordinate 15,780,986 downwards.
TGAGAACATTAAAACTCACGGAGGAAAAGTAACTTTTATGAAATGATTGATTACTGTATCTGACAGGCCTAGACCCAAGAGACATAATGAGCAGCCTTTATTATTTCATATTATTTCATGGAAGTGATATAAAACAAAGATTGCCACTGAAGGGCTACTGTAACAATAACATGCACAGGTTGGTCAAATGAGTTGTATCTTCATGAACTTATAGTATACCAATAATTAAGACTCACCCTAATGGTAGTTGAGATATAAGGGCTTTGTAAGGTAGTATAGATTATGTTTTTCATCATTAAATTTCTGGCATTTAATAAATATTGCTGAGTTGACTTCAAGAGTTGATTGAATTGTTTGGCTATTTTAGTATGTATGGAGAGTAATTTGCCATTGTTATGCTTCACTTTTCAAATTATTTAATAAATTTTTTAAAGTTTTAGATAAATAGACTGTAGTTCTACTGTGATTTGAGTCTGGGAACATTCTGGCTATAGGATGTCATGAACACATTCCAAATTCAAATTGCACGGATATGATATTGCTGCATGGGTAGAAAGCTATTCATGTGCCAAACATGAAAATGCAGACCATTCCAGGCCCTATGAGGTTTGGCTGAGGGTTTATATGTGCAGTCTGTGTGGGTATCTGGATTCTCAATGTTAATTTGTTAAGATGTTAGTGTTCTAGATCATAATATGCATGTGCTGTTAAAATAGAAAACATGCTCAAAATCCTGAAGGAAGCATCCACTCACAAGACAGAGCTAAAAATCCAGCAATAAAATATTTTACCAAGGGAAAGATTTTCCTTGTATGAAAGCTCTAGTTACTATAATAAAATGAAAAGTGACAACAATGTAATTCATCAGTAGAGGAAAAAAGAATAAAATTGGATTTAGTTCCAATTGTACAGAAATATTCACTAGAATGAGTCAATGCTATAAACCTTTTATTTTTAAAGGATTTTTATATTTTGTCTTATTGTTGCTAAATTATGTTGATTTAACTGGGAGAATATCACAAGATTTTTCAGATCTAGTAACTTTTTGGTTGAGGATATGAAAGGGGCTAGAAAAATCAAAGGAAATTGCACAGTTCACTATGAAAATCCTCCACTTGTAACTGTATTTGTTCTTTTTGTAGCTGAACTTGCTAAAATTTTCCTAAGCTAAATTTATAATAAAATTGATTGGCCAGAGGAAAAATATACTTTATAAAAGACAAGGAACTCAAGAGCCACCTGGAATACTGCTTTAGGTTCCAACTGTCATTGTATCATAGATGAAAGCAAAACAAAATTGTTTTCCAAAAAATGAACAGAGGTGAGAAATGTCAAGGCTGCAAAAGCTAAAAATAGTTAGGGAGCCCATGAATAAAGGAAGGTTATTGTAGCCATGTACACTTATTGGAAAGTTCTAAGTCCAAAGATGAGAAAGTGATACTTCATTACTTTAGATTTAATGGTAAAAATTTAGAGGAGCATTTGCAATAAATCTTAAATAAAAAATAAGACATTTGTGACATCTGAAATGATTTTTGGCTTTCTCTTGAGATGTGGTTAAAAAATCCAATTCTGTGTGTGGAAATTTATTTAAACTTCCATAGAGGGGGAGTGAGAAGATTTTAAAGTGTTTCTAGTCTTTATGGATCCAGGATTAAAGTCAATACCATGTCTAGATAAAGATTTTCGGAAGTTTATATGGGGGAAAGAAAAGCCTGATGGCTTTTCCCCTTATATGTAAAAATAAATTGTATTTTAGTGTTGACCTGGCTACAGACTCCAAGTATGTACTTGGAGGTCCGTGCACAGCAGGGTGGTCAGAATGTAAGGAGGAAAACTACAGTAGATCCATCATGTGTGGACCTGATGGAAAAGGGTGTAAGTCATTTCATAGACTTTAGAGAATATGTGAATTATGAAGGAATGTGTGTGTCATTTTATGGATGTACAGATTGGGTATATTATTCTATAGAATTTATAATACTTGTGAACGTTCTGGGTGTCTTCTCTTAGGGCATTACCTAGTCTTTTAAAGATCAGAGCAAGACAGGAATCCTTGCCTGTAGTCTACAACTCTGGATGTCATTTACATTTTTGGTGCCTTGATGGGGATGACTGAAAGACTAGGCTCACCTGGGACTGTTACCTAGAAATCCTGCCCTTCGCCTGTCCAGCAGAAAGGATTCAGAGTAGTTGGACTTCCATGTATGCCAGATCAGATCTACTAGAAAGAATATTTCAAAAGGGCCAGGTGGAAGCTTCAAGTCTTCAAAGTTATAAGAAATCCTAAGATATCACTTCTACTGCGTTCTTTGGTCAAGCAAGTCATTGAAGACACTCAGATTCAAGGGTATGGAAACATGATTTAAGTGGGAGAACCAATGAAGAATTTGTGGCTATGTGTAATCTACTTCAGCCTGCCCTGTGTCATAGAGTATTTACATTCCTATATTTCTACTGAGTGCAAAATATAGTTATCATCCTGAACTCCCAGTTCCTGAACTCTGATCTCATTATGGCATCTTCCTGAAGTCCAACACTCATTAACTACTGTTGACTGAATGTTTATGTCCCCCCAGAGTTCTTATGTTGAAATCCTAACCCCAATGTGATGGTATTAGGAGGTACTAGGAGCCTTTGGGAGGTAATTACATAATGAGGGTGGGGCCCTCATGAATGAGATTAGTGCCCTTATAAGAAAAGAGAATAGAGAGCTTATGTCCTCTCTTTCTGCTCTTTGACATGTGATTACACAAAGAGAAGATGACCATTTGCAAACCATGAAATGGGTTCTCAGCTGAACCAAATCTGCCAGCATCTTAATCTTGGACTTCCTAGAATCCAAAGGTGTGAGAAATAATTTTTTTTTTTTAATTTAAGCCACCCAGCCTTTGGTAATTTGTTACAACAGCCTGGACTAATGTTATCTGAATCAGGTCCAGATGCTAATGGAGGTCCTTGAGTGTGATTTCTCAGGTCTAGTATTCTCTAGCATATTTCCTTTTGATCTGAATGTCTGTACGTTATGGACAGGTGTATCCTCCCCCCATACACTTAACATACAATGGTGACAAAGGCATAAGATATCTACAATATACATTTCTATTCCCAAAGGGGTAAATCAGGAAGCACATAGCTATGAAGGTTCTCTAGCAATTTGGATTTCTAGTAGGAAGTCATCACCAATTCCTTGATTAGGGCCTAGTCCTTCTCCCTAGAAGTTATTTTCTATAGTTCTTGGTATTACCCTTTGGGCTTTTTTTTTCCTTCTTCACATTCTGAGTCATTCTTTTTTCTCTCTATGTCTGCAAAGGAATAGCCTTTCTAGTCTGATTCCTGCCAGTAGAAGTTGGGAAATCAGATTTCTCTTTTCTTTTTGGGTTGTCTTTGTGCCTTTCAGGCAAAGCTGATAAAATTTCTTATGTGGGCTTCCAGGGGCACCGAGGTAGTACAGTTAGTTAAGTGTCCAACTCTTGGTTTTTGGCTCATGTCATGATCTTAGGGTGGTGAGATCTAGCCCTGCATCGTCAAGCCCTACATTGGATTCCCCACTCAGCTTGGAATCTGCTTGTCCTTCTCCCCTTCACTGTCCCTCCCTGAGTGCAAGCTTGCATGTGCACTCTCTTTCTCTTTCTCTCTCAAATAGATAAAATCTTTTAAAAAATGATGTTGGCATCCTATGTATCAGATTATAATCCACTTAATTAGATAAAACCTACATCTATATTTTATCGCCCTTCTCAGCCTTGATCTGAATGTCTGAGTACTGTGGGATAATGACCTCAAAATTCCTACAAGCTCATTTTTCAGTTGAAAAAATCTATGAGGCACACCCTTAAGATTCTTGGAGGCTTGATTATCTAGCATGAAGGTCTAAGAGGGCTACCAGTGTGATTCTTAGAGATTATATTAGGCATACCCTCAAATGTTTTTGAGGCCTCACCAAAGGGCTTTGGAGCTACATTTGACATCTTAACTCTGAGATCATGCTTTACTTCTAGAGCTTTGATCTTTGCCCTGAAGCTATTTCTAACTGGATAATATTTTGTTGGGAGAGAGTAAAGATGGGAAACTGGTTTATTTAAACTTAGGAAGTCCTAGATCTGCCCCCCCACCAATTCTACTAAAAAAAACCTGTACAATTCTTTTTAAAATTTCTCTCTCTTCTATTTTCCAAATTTCTGAAGTGCACAATCTTGCCAAGCTCTTTGCCACTATATAAGAATGCCCCTTTCCCCAAACTCTATATAAATGTTTTCTTTACTGTCCTTCAAATCCTCACCAACAGTCTCCCAACTACTATTCTCTACTACTAGTAGTCACTACTAGTCTCCTTGAGATTCTTCCAGCTTCTGCTCACCATCCTAAAACCAAGGTCACTTGTTTTATGCTTGTTACTGTAGAGCTCTATTTCCGGGTATAAAAATCTGTTCCACTTATCACTCTTTTATTTATTTGAAAGAAGGAAAGAGTGGGGAGAAGGGGTAGAGGGAGAGGAGAGAGAAAATCCTCAAGTAGACTCCCTTCTAAGCATGGAGCCTAACGTGGGGCTCCATCACAGGACCCTGAGATCATGACCTGAGCTGAAATTAAGAGTTGGATGGCTGACTAACTGAGCCACCCATGCACTCTTGTTCCAGTTATCTCTTGATGCATAACAAGCTAATCCAAAATTTAATGGCATAAAACAAAAAACATTTTATTATATCACATGATTTTGTAGGTCCAGACTTTGGTCAGGGCTTGACTGGGTGATTCTTTTACTCATGTAACATCAACTGAAATCACTCAGTTGGTTTGAGAAATGAGATGGTTTTAAAGATCTAAAATGGTATTAGTCACATGTCTTCTGACTTGGTGAGGATGGCTGGGAGTCTAGGCTCCTTTGGAACTGTCAACTAGAACTGTCTTATAAGGATAGCTCAGATCCCAAAGAGAGTGCCCTAAGAGGACCAGATGGGAGTTGTAAAGCTTATTGTGATCTAGACTTTGAAGGCCCAGAGTGTTACTTCCACTTCATTCTATTGCTCAGGCAAGTCCCTAACGCCAGCCTATATCTAAGGAAGGGAATTCGATTTCATGTCTCAATGGAAAAAATAAAGAATTTGTGGTTATCTTTAATCTGTTACACTTATTATTCTAAGGTGACCTTTTTGAAAAGAAGGGTCATTATCAATTCATGGATTTAAATAAATTTTACGTGCATCAATCCATTGTAGCCATTATATTGTGTTATTGTCTTATTTTTGGCTATTATGAGCCTCCTCAAGTTGGTTTCTGAATCCTTTTGACCTGATCCTAATTGATTTGATAGCATTTGATAGCTTCTTTGTTATCTAGTATTACAAAATGTTTCAGGCCTTCTTTTGCACATTTCTTCCCTAAACCCAGAGTTGGCCATTTATTCAAGAAGCCTCAGTATCTTTTAGTGAGAAATAGTATTTTAAGACCACCAAAAGGATTGTGAAAACAATTAAGCAAATTATTTTTGCACATGCTTTCCCTATTTCCTTCATTTAAAAAAATAGTTGTACTGTAGCTATATTGTCAGAGTATACAGACATTACATACATTGTAACCTTCTCTTTCAATTCTTATTTGATCTTAATTCTAAAAATAACTACAAAGCTGTTTGACTATATAAATATTTAACTATATAATTTTAATGCCATAAGAGGAGGCAAGTACAGGAGTCTCCTTTGTTGCCATCTTGGTCCAGAATTCCCAGAAGTCTTTTATTAAGTGTCTATGTTTATTAATGATTTTACTGATTGGTTTTAGAAATTTGAATAACAAATTGTTTCTGATGAATACTTAATTTAAAACAGCATAAAAACAAGCATGGAAAAATAAAAACATTTTTTAAAGAACCAAGATATTTGACATTTAAAAGGGAAATTCTAAAACACTAGTTCCAAAATCTATGTCACAATCCCTGTGAGTCAGGGGGAAAAGAGTGGGTGGATCTTCCTAAACTCTTTAGGTTTAAAACATTCTTGAGGTGATTTTGATGCTTTGCCATGTTTGGAATCACAGGACTAAAGTTCATAGTATCAATCTTCAATGTTTTATTACTCTATCTGTATATCAGGTTATATGATCAAAACCACATTTTTTTTCTTATGGTTACTAGAAAATTACAAATGACACATATGACTTGCAGTTGTGATTTATTATATATCTGTTGCACAACATTGGTCTAAAGTATGTACCTTTTAATCATTATTTTAATAATTCTTGGATCCTTTGTGATCTGTGATGGGTCTCTATCTTTTCTCATTTGTGATTTTTGTTTTCTTTTTTGGGAAGATTTACTGACTGGATTTATTCAGTTACTTTGTATTGAAACACTGGAACACCTGGCAGGTTATGTTAATAGTTCTTAACTATGGCTGCTTTATAACCTTGTGTGGAAATTAAAAATAAATAAAGATTACCTTAAACCTACCTCTGAAATTTCTGGTTCAGGAGATTTTGGGATAGGTCGGACAAGTGGTTCTTTTCCTTTTCCTTTTTTTTTTTTTTTTTTTAGCTTAGGTCATTTAGCTAATACCAGAGTGAAGTTTTGGATCTTTCTGCAGGGATTTATAATTAGGTACCTGTCAGCTGTCAGATATCATAGGCAGATAAGCCAATGACACCTGTAGGGTTACAGACAAGCTTTGTATTTTTCAGTCTGTTGAATAATGTAGATCTTTTGAGGTGCTGCTATCTTCTCATTGGAGTGCAGAGGTACACTTTTCATTGCAAAAAGCAGGAAGATGCAGAAATTTAGTATTGCCTTGTCTCCTCTCCAGATCCCATGACTTTTTTTAGGTAGTAGTTGATTGAGACACATGACCTGGTGTGTGATGACAGTAGTTTCCTACCTATGTGTTATTAGAAAGTGGTGGCTAACATATGAAAAATGACATGGCCACTGGGAGAAATATGTATTTGTATAGTCTGCGTTAATCTTACAAAACCTAAATGTGTTACTGTTCTCATGAGTTCTCAGGAGACAGTATTTTTCCTGAAGGTTTTCCTTGGCTTCCTTTCAGATATTATGTTGAGGGAATAATGGAAGTAGTGGTCACTTTTAAAAGAACCTAAATAGTTGCACAAACCTTGTAAACAGTGGAAGAACTTTGTGGATGGACCCAGAAAGAAGCTTATAAAGAGTAATTTTCTGTCTAAAATATAAGAAGAGTCCTGATCCTTTGGGTAATCATAATGAGTTACATATTAATTTTAAAATTTGCTTTTTTTTCTTCCTAAAAATATGGCCAAATCTGGACTGTATACACACACACACACACACACGGTATATACCATATATATATATATGGTATATAGTATACATTATTATATATATAATATATACTTATATATAAGTATATAGTATGCATTATTATATATATTTATACATATTTATTATTATATATAATTATTATATATACATATGTATGTATATTATGGTATATATAATTATATATATATATTATACTTTAGGAATGGTATGAAATTCAACACCTACAATTCTGTGCAGTTAATAGTTGTCTTCTTTTCCCTAATAAGCTTAATAAAGATAACTTGAAACCTGGCATAGAGTGGGTGATGATACATTGGGAACCATATCTACTTTGCATGAAATTCAAGAAAGATTTGCTTACTGTCACCACATATGGCTATTGATAAAACACTTTTGTTTTCTAAGAGCAAAGCAAATCAAAAGCACAAGATTGTTTTTTGTTTTTAATCAATGGGAACTTCTTTACTTCCCTATTTCAAAACTCTGCTGGGACTGATTTAATAGTTCTTGTTATGTTACATATTTTCTGTTTTTCTGGAATGATTGAGCTGTTTGATAAATAATTACTCAGCAGTCATTCATTTATTTTTGCATTACCATCTGGGTTTGGTGAGACCCAAGGCCTCTTGCTTTTGCCTGTTAGCGAAGTTCCAGCAATGGACCATAGTCTGCTCTTTGCTACATTGCCACTTTAGGTCATGTTTTTCTTATTGCTCCCATACTTCTGACTTTGTTCTGATTTCACAGCAGTTGATTACTATCAGTTATCTTTGTGCTAGTGCACAAAATGTACATTTCAAAAAATGTCTCAGTTGCCTAGACAAAGTGTCTTATTTGCATGTTCAAGGGTCTGGACTTGACACCCAGGCTTCATTTCCTCTAGACTGCAGTATGCTTTTCTTAATCTCACGTGAATTGATTTCCAGATTGATTTGGGATTATTACAGCCCCACCCATGTGCATTTCCTTAGCCTCAATGCCTTTCCAAATTGGCTCATTGTGACTTTTAGAAGTTATTGAAGTCTTGGAATGAAGACTCTATTTAAATTACTTCATAGATCCTGTATGAGAGATTACTTTGTGATTAGTGCAACTCAGTAGTTGCTTAGAGGCTTTTGATCTATAATATCTTTTTTTTTATCTATAATATCTTAAACTATAAAAAGGCCAAATGTTCGGGATATAATTGTCCTATTTGGCTCCTATTTAAGACAGATCCAGGGGATCTTTGGGGAGAAGGAACCAGGGACATTGCGGGGGGCAGAAATAGTTCAACATTTGCAGCTGCCTTCAACAGCCCAATACACTTTCAATGGTTTTCTTGTTTCTGCTGGGATCTAATAACTCCCTATTCTGTACAATCTGATGATAGAACTTCTAATTAGTGGGGTGGTGGTAAAGGGAGTAAAGGCAGAACATAATTATGAATGTATACAGACTTGAAGAAATCAAAACAACACCTACTTCGTGGAAACCTGATCAGAGAATGCCCTGCAACAGGTTTTATTTTATAAGCTGTCATCTTGTTTGCACTTTTTAAAAAAGATTTTTTTTTATTTATTTATTCATGAGAGACACAGAGAGAGAGAGAGAGAGGGGCAGAGACATAGCAGAGGGAGAAGCAGGCTCCATGCAGGGACCCCGATGTGGGGCTCGATCCAGCCTCCCAGGATCACCCTGGGCCAAAGGCTGCTGAGCCACCCAAGCATCCCTTGTTTGCACTTTGATAGTAATTGCAGAGTATCTTTAACAGAAATTTCAGGATCTGCCATTATTATTAAGATGACTGTATGGAGTAATATTTAACAAGATTTTCAAATCTTTTTCTATTCTAAGTGCATGCATATTACGAGACAGTCTATTTGAATTAAAAATGCCATTTTGAAGCTGTTTCACCCTCCTCCTTCTCCAGCTACCTGCACCCAGCAAAACAATAACATCCCTCTTTTGAAGAAAAAGATAGATAAGGCCATTATATGCCATAGTCTCTATATTGTGGGAGAGCAAACCTAGTTAACATATAATATGTTGTAGCCTTCCTGTTCATAGCACCAGATCTGGGAAAACCTGACAGCTTGTCTGGAGAGCTAGTACAGCATGATGAAGAGCATGTAGCTCCATTACTTACTAGCTGTGTGACTTTAGGCAAGTTACTAAGCTTCTTTATAACGTTGCTGCCTCTTCTACAAAATGAGGATTATAATATACCTAACAAATAGGGTTGTGGGGATTAAGCAAGTTAATTTATGTAAAACACATATGTGTTCTGGGCACAAAATAATCCCTCAGAGAAGTGATGACTGTTGTTTTTAGGTATTGAAATGAACAATGTTGGTAATAAAGTGTCAGCATAACCTTCTTTAGCACACTCCCCAGTACTAGTAGATAACATAATACCTATAATCCCTCCATCATCCAGAGGGGAAAGATCACTTCACAGAGTCTAGAGTGGAGGAAGTGTGACTCTTTAAAACTCTGGAGTGAGTCAATCACAGAATCTGATCGAGAACCCAGGTTTGCTAATTCCCAGTCAGGTGCTGGACCATGATCAGGATGAATGATGTCAAACAATGGCTTTTCTGTTCAGAGCCTGACCTTCCAGGTCCAAATGGAGATTCCAAAACAAACAAACACGAGTTCTTGTTTTTGTTACCCTGGGGTGGAAACTGCTTGAGACTTTGGGGAATTAAACTCATTACTTTGAGTCTCTGAATGTTTTGGGGTTTCTTCAAACTGAGTTCCTGTCATTATTTTGTGGTTCTTGATGAAACCTACTCTTTTTCACTTTCCAATTCTGAAATATTAGTGAAGTTTTCCCCAGCAGTTTGTCTTTTCATGCAACTACATGTTCTCACAGGCTCCCTTAAATGATGGAAAATAATAGGCTAAGCAAATAATTACAGAAACATTATAGAATCCATTAATTCTATGATAATTCCTAGAGATTTCTCTTTCATAACTATAACAATTTAAAATGCACCTATGTTACACTATATACTTTCATGTTCCCTAGAAAGCCTCAGTACAGAGATTTGATTATTTAGCCTCTCTTCTCTAGATAGCTGCATTCACAGAAATGTTTGTGAATTTTAGAACCAATGTAACTTCAGATTTGAAAGAGGGCTTTGGAGCTCTCACACACAAGTGGTTTTAAAGCTGTGCTCCACTGAATTCTTAGCACTTTAGAATCAACATGTTGTAGGGCAAAAGGAGTAGGAAACAAAAGTGTTTCCCTTTTTTATTTCCCCCAGAATTTTTAAATATTTTAGATATTGGTCATCTCCATGATATTTATTTTAAAGAAAGAAAAGCTTTTTCAGTTGGAGTAATGTTTAGGAAATGTTGGTCTAGACCAGTTTTCTCATTTTGTCTGGTAGGAAACAAATAGGAAGTAAGCACCTTAATCTTTAGAACTGAAATTTTGCCACAAATTTAAAAAAAAACAAAAAACAAAAAACAAAAAAAGTTGGAGATTGCTCCTTAATTTAGGTTTAGGGGAATATTCATATTCACTTATATTCATATTCATAATCATTCAGTATTCATTAAGTAGTTTAATGTTTTACCTTTCCTTTCTTTACAAGCCTGAAGTCTCTCCAGGTTTTTAGTGCTTCATGATTGTACTCTACCTTAAGAAAGCCCAATATTGTATTTAGAAACTCAAGTTTCTAAAACTAAAGAGAATGAGTAGTCACTTTATACAAAACCAGTGTTCCTATAAATAATGAGGCACAAGTTCCATTGGTACATTTAAAATTTATATTATCTCTAAAGTCTCTTACGTATAATCTTCAATGATCACCTTTATGTGATATAGCAAAGTATGCTTACACTGAAATTTCTATGAATAGGTAATTGTATCTTTAATTTAAAATAATAGACTACTATTGGTTTTCAAAAAGAAACATGTTTAAATTTGCATTTAAATAAGAAAAGTAAACATTTTTGTATTTTTGTTTTCATTTTGTTAAATATTGGAAAACTAAGATTATGAGATTATAAAAAAGAGAAATCATATTAAGAGTTTAAAATATGATTAACACTAAAATGAAATTGCCTTTAATCCTTGGCTCATGTTTCTTTATAATTTTTGTTTGTGCCTCTATCTACTGAGTGTCTACTACACACTAGACTTTGTTTTTAGCACTGGTGATATAATGGAAGGCAAGGTATGGCTCCTGGCCTCAAGAAGCTTATATTCTGAGAGAAAAGACAGTCAAATTAATAAACAATTACAATAAAGAGTGATAAGTGCTATAGTCTGGGTAAGAACAGAGAACTTCCAGAACACACAGGAGGGCACTATCTTCTCTATGGAAGGGGTGAAGATTAGCCAGGGAAACTTTCTTCCTAGAAAGGTAATAGCCTGAAATTAGATATCAAAGGCAAATACCAAAGGCAATTGGGAAAGACCTTAAGAGCGTGGAAAATTCATGCTAGGTAAAACAAATGAAGTGACAAGGAGGGGACACATAGGGGATTGCAGGTAACTCCGAATGATTGGAGCTCAGATTGGAAGGTGGGGAGAGTGGAAAGAAGTTTATCTTAAAGTGTTTTTTATGCCCTTCTAGAATTAGGCCTTATCCTGGAAAATTCTTTAAGAATTTAGGCAGGGAAGATTTACTTGGATTTTCAGTTTTATAGCATCATTGGTGATGATATGGAGAATGAATTAGAGAAAGGTACAACTGGATAGTTGTATAAGAGGAGGGGGAAATGGAATTGGTCTAAACCAAGGTGATAAGTAGAGAGAAGAGAGGTGGATGCATTTAAATAGTATTAAGATGGTAGAAACAGGACTTAAGTTGTATTTATGGTTAAAAGTGGGGAGGATTTGAGAATATCTGCAGTGAAGATGCCGGAGTGGTTCAGTGGTTGAGCGTCTGCCTTCAGCTCAGGTTGTGATCCCGGAGTCCTGGGATCAAGTCCTGCATCAGGGTCCCCACAGGGAGCCTGCTTCTCCCTCTGCCTGTGTTTCTGCCTCTTTCTGTGTGTCTTTCATGAATAAATAAATAAAATCTTTTAAAAAGAGAGAATGTCTGCAGTGTGACAACTTGGGCTGTGCATGGCTAGTTCATCAGTTTCCTGGAAGAAGGAATTGGAAGAAGAGCAGGATTTGGAAGACGGAATGATGCTGTCAGTCCTGAATGTATTGGATTTGGAATTCCATGGGTTAAACAAGCAGAGATATCTTATAAGAAGTGTAATCTGTGAATCTGGAGTGCTGGAAAAATATCTGACTTTGTGGCACACAGGTGGCATGTTAGGAGAAAATTGAATCTGTAAAGGGAAGCAGAAGAGACTAATAGCCTGGTATCATGGACCCATTGTTATAAAAGGAAAAATCACACATGCCTTAGTTTGTAATAAATCCGTTTACCCAAAGGAAACTTTTCAAGGTTATAGGAATAAAACTTTTATTAATTATTTTTTTAAAGTTCACTGAAGAGATTAGTATGTTAATGAATCTTGTAATGTAAATAATGCTTTTAAACTGCAATTAATAGCTGCTTAATTTATCTTTTTCAGAAAAATTTTGGATATTCAGTTTTCTTAAATCAAGTCACATCTAAATAATATTTCTCTAAGGAGCTAGGAAATGTACCTGGAATTCAAACTACATTGTTGTTTTCTATTTTAAAAAACAAACTTCAAAAAAACGAGTCTAAGAAATTCCTTTGGAAATTGTTAGATATCTTTGGGAAATGGGAAAATTAAGTTTGTTGTTTTTATTTCATTTGAAAGTTTTTTACCTAGAAGAAATTGGGTATTTTAGAAACAAGTTTGATGATATCAAGAATAAGAATTTTTTTTCCCTCAACATAACTTAATATTTTTGCTGTTCTTGGAAATCAGAACAGACGGTTTGCTATGTCCTGAACTCAGCTTCCAGCTAGCCATGTGGCAGTCGAAGCAAAAAAATTTCACATTCTGCACTCTATTTGCTCGCCAGCTTTAAAAACATATCAACAAACTGAGAGTATCGAATTCACATGTCTGTTTTTCTATGGCAAGTAAAGGTTACCCCTTAATGTATTAAGGGGGAGAGATCATGGAGGAGAAAAGTTACATGGGAAGCACTTTCCCTAGCAGAAATTGCGTAAATCATAGTTCCTTTACTTGATGTGGTGAGAAAAATGAGGATTGATTCACTGAAGTTTTCCTGACCTCTTTACACTCATTTACCTCTAGTTAATCTATTTAAAGATAGAATAATATTTACAATCTTTAGATTTAATTCAGATTAGGAAGGCTTTCCTAGTTTTGGTGGGAGTGCTGTTGAGAGAATTGGGATTCTTAATCACTTAAGCAAAATGTATCCAAGTTGTCACCTGCTAAATTCTGCATGATGTGAAAAAAAAAAAAGATGTTCATCGTGTTATCTTGTTATCTAGTTGTATATTTAAGACCACTGCCTCACTTGACTGTCCTGCATTCTACTAAAGTTATATTACTGGATTTGAAACTAGAAACACCTTTCATTTTTATGTATTTAGAGTTAAATATTAGAAAAATCTACGACTAGCAATTGTTGTTGCTCCTACTCAGCAGAAATAGATCAGATTTATGAGATGATAATAATTCACGTCCTAACACTCATGAACTGATTTTTTTTAGCATTTTAGTACAACACATGGATTAGTTTATCCGAAACAGCTAGTTATAGACTCAGATTTATCATATTTCCAATTTGAAAATATGCAAATGAATTAATTTTGAACCCCTTCTCTGTCAGAGGCACTGAGTTCCTGAAAAGTATAAAGGCACAGCCCCTTCCTTCAGGAATTTACAAATTAGGGAGAAAAAATAAATGAGATACATGAACTCATTTTTTCCCACAAAGGCAGTGGTTTCCAAAGGCTGCATTTCAAGCCTTCTGCTCTTTTTTCTATTCTTTTCCTCCCTTAGGCCTATAAATATAAGAAAAAGTGTATTTCCATCTCTGACATTCTGACATTCTGCATAATCTAAACCTATGTTAATATCCGTCTGAGTTCTGGACTTTTCCCTTCAAATGTCCTACACAACCTTGAACTCAAAATGTTAGAATAAATTTATCTCCCCAGCCCTACTTTCACTTCTGGATCCAGTGTCTATTTACCTAGTTACTCAATTGCTATTTAAGCACCTTTAATAAGTCTCAAGATATAATTTAAGCTTCTTACCCAGCATATAAGGTCCTTCTCACTAGCTTCACCTATCCCCCCATGCCAGGCATATAAAAATGACTTGTAGTTCTTGGACTCATCCTGTAATAAACTACTGCACATTCACCAAAACCTACTTTAAGTCTTAGTTCCTCTAAGAGGTTTTGCTGAACTTCCTTCCTTGTCTGATTTACATGGTCTTTGCTGAGGTTCCAAAAGCTCATCAAACTTTATTGTACTTTTCAAGTTACTTATTTGTCTCTATATAAGATGCCATTTTTTGTTTAGTTGTTTTATTAGTTGCAAAAAAGGATTTCACATAAAAATCCAGCTTTCCTCAAAAAATAGGAGACTCTGACAACAATGAGCATCAAGATACCAATTACCAAGAGTAGAGTTGCATTTTCCCCTTTAGATGTCTGCCCTTTCCTAATGCCACGGTCCTCAGCAGGCAACTCTGTCAGGCTATGTGCTTGCCTTCCGATTGAGCTTGGAACCCCAATCTAGAGTGTCCAACATTCTGAGATTCTACATTGAGACAGGATATACTCCCAATACAAACTCACTCCTAGTATTGCTCTTCAAACAGTCTATGTGTTTAGCAGTGTTTAAGTTTGGGGAGAATTTCTAAGTATAATTGTTGCCTTCTACATAAAATCTATTCCTCTTACTCTTTATTTACAGTCAGAAGGGAATGCCTTCTGAGTCACCAATGCTCCAACTTTCGTGTAGGAAATGTTCTCTTAAGGGTTGAAAGCTGTGTATAAGATGCCAAGTTAGATCGCTGAGGGCTGGGACCTAGTCTTTAGTACTTGTATATTCCAGTGTCTAGAATAGTACCTGCCACAATAAAGAGGCTCAATACGTCCCTCTCAGATAGCCATATCTATACTCAGCAATAAAAGCAAATATTCCCATCACACCTTCAACAACACAAATGAATCCCCAAATAATTATGCTGAGTAAAAGAAGCCAGACAAAAAAAAGAGCACAGACTGTATGATTCCACTTATGTAAACTTCTTAAAAATACAAATTACTCTATTGTGATGGAAAACAGATTAGTAATTGCCTAGAGAGTCAGGAATGGGAGGGAGGGATAGTTAAGGGAGACAAAGACACTTTTGGGGTTGATGACTATGTTCATTAGCACCTTGAATTGTGCTAATGGCTTCACAGCTATACAAAATTGTCAAAAATTATCAGGTTGTATATTTTTAAATATATAGTTTATTGCATGTTAGTTATACCTTAGGTAAAAGTAATGCCAAGAAGAAGGAGGAATTAATATGTCAGTGAATGATTTAAACTTTATTGGAACAAGCTGTCAGGGACTCAGGCAAAGAGGCAGGATCATATCTACTAATAACCATGGTGTTTTGCTGGTGGCATCTCACAGCATGCTTAGTTAGGTTGATGGTTCACATTTTCTACTTTTCATCATTGTACCTCCCTGATGACTACTAAGCAGCTGTTCCCTGCTTCTAAGACAGTGTCAGATTCACTGTTTGGGGTATTGGAGGTAATTAAGACTTTAGAACATGGGATTGTGGATTATATTCTAGAAGAAGCAAAGAGAAGCTTATGGAATGGCATACCCCTAGTCCATGTGGCGGTGGTGGAGATGAGGGAGGCATATAAATGGCAGTAATGCTAAGAGACCCAGCCCAGTTTAGGGGCACGGAACCCCTGGCATTTGTGAATCTTAGGGCAAAGGAATATTTGTATTAAGGAAAATGGAAAGATAGGTATTCTACTACTCTACTAAGAAACATACCCCAAACAACTGAAGCAAGTACACTCTACAGTCTTTAAGACCAGAATTGAATGCACCACAATTATAGGGCCAAGGAGACTATTCTGTATTACTCCTCCTTCTACATTCTTCTCACTTTCTGAATATTCTCTAAACTCTTCTCTCAGGAAATACTTTTATTCCATAAAAGGAAATAAAACTAATAAAATTCTCAAAAGAGTGAATATATTTGTGATAATTTCAGTTAAAAGGGTAAATAACATCACATCTTGCTGTTTTTATTTTTTTAAGATTTTATTTATTTTTTCATGAGATACAGAGAGAGAGAGAGAGAGAGAGAGAGAGAGAGAGACAAAGGTAGAGGGAGCAGACTCCATGCAGGGAACCTAACGCGGACTCGATCCCAGATCTCCAGGATCAGGCCCTGGGTTGAAGGCGGTGCTAAACTGCTGAGCCACCCAGGCTGCCCACATCTTGATGTTTTTATTTGGAGAAGTTAGAAATTAAGAAGACACATAATATCTGGGTTTGAGAAAGGAGAGAACTCTCACAAATGCTGAATGCTGTGAAGACACATTTTTCAAGTATTACAATTCTGTCAGTTATATTATTATTCATATTTTTACTGACAGAAAGTGGATATACTCTGTGTCCCTCAGAAATCTTGAGTCCAATGGATGGGACTAATATGCTTAGATTACAAAAGAGGGAATGGTTATTATGATATGCTTATCTATCACAAACCAAAGAGCATGACAGTCAAAAAAGCCACTTCAGACTTCAGTCAGATAACCATATTTCTTTTTTCTCCATGCAATATAGTGAGCACTGAACTGAGAACTCTAGAAACACACAAAAAGTATTTCATTATAAGATCACTCCATACTTACAAGGAGCTTTAAATTTAAATAAAGACAAGAAGATATATGCAAATGAATAAGAAAAGAACAGAAGCAGAAGAATCATAAGGAAAATATAAACATCTGCAGAATATAGAAACATCTTTCTAAGTGATTTCTCCTGTCAGTATGCAAACAGAATTGTTGAAGTGATTTGGTTGAGCAGAGCCATATGGGGTTAGTTTGGGAGATGATTCCTGGCAGCATTCTGAAGGAGGAGGGACATGGTTTGACATAGATGATCTATGAAGACTTCTGGGCTGGGCGAATGTAGTTCACAATTTTAGAGCAAGAGACTCTAAAATTCTCTTGAAATGTGAAATATGACAAGAATCAGATACTACTGGATCCCTGGGTGGCTCAGCAGTTTAGCGCCTGCCTTCCACCCAGAGTATGATCCTGGAGTCCTGAGATGAGTCCCGTCAGGCTTCTGCATGGAGCCTGCTTCTCCCTCTCCCTGTGTCTCTGCCCCTCTCTCTCTTTCTCTCTCTCTTTCTCTCATGAATAAATAAATAAAATTTTAAAAAAAAAGAATCAGGGATCCCTGGGTGGCGCAGCGGTTTGGCACCTGCCTTTGGCCCAGGGCGCGATCCTGGAGACCCGGGATCGAATCCCACATCGGGCTCCCGGTGCATGGAGCCTGCTTCTCCCTCTGCCTGTGTCTCTGCCTCTCTCTCTCTCTCTCTGTGACTATCATGAATAAATAAATAAAATCTTTAAAAAAAAAAAAGAATCAGATACTACTGAAGTGTAAGCTAGAAATGTGTCAGGAGGATAGAGTTAGAACACAAGCAAGAAAAAAGGGAAAGAGATCACCATTAAAATTTGGTGAAAAAAATTGTTAAGTGATAGGACAAAAGAAAATGGTGACTATAAGCATGCATAAAGGAGAGAAAAAGAGATGGAACTCTAGACTTAGTTGATAGATCATCAAGTAATGGCTTCTTTCATAAGGAAGCAATGCTGGTGATTTTAGGCTTTCCTTGTGTAGAGAATTCAGATAAAACTCAGAATCAGGTTAGCATCATTAGTAGCAGAAGATCATGATTAAAGGTCCTTGCAAGAATAACCAGAACACAGAAATCCTGTCAAAGGGGGCGCCTGGGTGGCTCAGTCGGTTAAGCCTTTGGCTCAGGACGTGATTTCAGGGTCCTGGGATTGAGTCCCATCTCTAGTTCTGCAGTGGGCTCCCTCTTCAGCTGAGAGCCTATTTCTCCCACTTGCTCTATCCCCCTCTCCCATGCTCTCTTTTGCTCCCTATCTCACATAAATAAAATCTTAAAAAAAAATCCTGTCAGAAAGGGGAGAAGGAAGAATATGTATGCCAGACTTAAGTTGTATGCCAGCAAAATGACTTATCTGTTAGTAAACTATTTGAAAATTTTAAACTAATTTTGCCTCACCAAGAAGTCTGAGACAAAATTCCTCATAGACTCCCACTTAATACACAGCTCATTGCCCCATTCCATCCTCTCCTTGACCCACTGCCCTCCCTTCTGCTTTGAGATTGCCTTTGGCTTCCAATATGTTATGATGCATGTACCAGGGCACATTGTAAAATAATTTGATGTTCATTTATGGAGAGAGAAAACATTTCCTAAATCTTCTTTCCAGGCCACCTGTAAACCAATGACAGGGCTAGCTAAGTAAACAGGAAAGCCAGCATCCTCTGCTTCAGAAACTAAACACTCACACAAGGACTGTTTCTCTGGGTAGGTGGGTCAGTCATATCTGAACATCTGCTTTTCTTAGCCTTTCCTCTCCTTTCCCCTCCCTTGATGTGTAAAGTCCTTTCTTTATTCATGTGAAAAAAGATTCCCTTTATTAATAATGAGATTGCAGCAGATTTGGATGACTTGAGCTTTAAAATTTTGGTAAGTATGGGGAATGGGTAGAAAAAGAAACCAACCAGATTCATTGATTAAAGATCATGTAAAAGAATATATTATAAAGAGATAGGCATTTTGGAATTCTTTTAAACTAAGACAATATTTTTTAAGAACAGAAAAAACAATAAGAACATATTTCATCTCGTTGGTAACTGGTGGATATGTATGATAAAGGAGTTAGCAGGGCAGGTGTATTTTAAAACTTCCTGTAGCAATCAGAAAGGAAGGTGGAAATCCACATATCGCATGGGAAGAGTAGGCTTGAACCTCTGGATATCGCTCCATATTCCTGATCAGCCCAGTTACTTTTTGATTATAGCACAGTCTTGGCAGAAGAATCCAACTTGCTAAAAGTGTTAAAAAAAAAAATCTCTGGCATTTCCTGTTGGTTGGAAGCTGTTCGGCTTTCTACATTACTATTTAGTGTTATCATTGGCCAAGTACCTTTGCTGGGTAGAAAAATACTGGTGCAAATTTTACTGGTGAGGTGGGAGTAGAAGCCATAAAAATTCTCAATTTCCCTTTTAAAAACTTAACTCATTTGTCCAAGAGGAATGAATACAGAAGGACAAGAGATTTTAAACTTCCCGTACATCTGGGTACAGCAGTGTATTTTGACTCCAAGCACAATAAAACAACCTTACTTGCTGGTGGTATATGACATAATGACCCAAATATGTTTTTAAAAAATCATTTATTGCTGTACATAAACAGCGAAGTTAGCGCAAGGGATGATAAAATAACATGGGTAATTCTTCCTTTAGCTGGGAACCATTGGCGGCCCATTAGGATTCCAGATGTAGCTGTGTGTGCTTTTCCATTTGTTTTCCAATGTCTAGTGCTTATGCCCTTGGTACCTTGACGGTGCTTGTCAGGCATGTTGGCTTTTCAGCTTGAGGTCTTCCTTGGAGAAACACACTGATCGGGCTCTGGGCTATAAAGCACACTATTGTCTTGGGCCCAGTTTGTTGAGAATATAAGACCCAGGGCAGCCTCCTGCCAAAGGTCAAATACCAGCTTGACCAAAGCTCCTCAAGTCAACACCGGACCTCCCCAGACAAGAGACACTTCAACTCTTCCTGAAGGAAAAGTGTTTTTAAATTTTTATCACTCTGTAATAACAGTGATTGTTATGTAGTACAAATAAGCTGGAATGCATTTTGATAACTTATTTATTATAGTTAACTCTCATGAAAAACAGCTGACATGGCCAGAAGTTAATAGATGAAATAAAAAAATTTATTCCAACGTTTTGGGCATTTAAAAAAGAAGCAATCTCTCAGTCCAAGAAACAGTCTAATAAGCAGTAGTGGAGAGTAGAGCTGTAAAACTGTACAGATAGAATCACTGTATCTTAGGCAGAGAAAGAAAGCAGCTAAAAATAGAACCGTAGCTAATTTAGCAAGCTCCCTGACTGCCAAAAATGCATGTCTGAAATCAGGTGGGTGTTTCTTTATGAGTCACTTAGCCAAATATAAAATTTATAGCCCAGTCTTGTACAGACTCTAGCAAAGATTCAGAGCATCAGTTTATTACAGAGCTACCATTAAGGATGCTTAAAATTCCCCAGCTTTACACTCCTCACCCCAGGGGTCTAGCCTTAGCTAGTTATGATTGGGCCTGGCCCAAATGCTCCTATTAGACAGGGATTTAAGTATTCAACAATACAGTTAGGCCCTTTCTATTGAGCTGAATGCTCTTCCTCCCGGGGAGCTCAACTCACCCCTCCTGTGTCCAACAACAGCAAATTCCCTTCGCTTCTTACCACTTTTCACCTGTGCCCTAGCTTAGCCAATCGAGGGAAATAATGCTTAAAGAAAACAAAATAAATAGCAGATGGCTGAGTGTACTCGGGGATGAATAAATTATGGCTGCAAAGGGGAAAAGTGAGTTGGTGGATGCACACTGCTGTATTTGTCGCTGACATACAGGATGCTCAGCACGCTGACCTCAACATGTACCAGGCCCACCACCATTAATCACTCTACATAATCTAAGCCAGAAATTTAAGGAGCCCAAGGGATTGGCAACTTCTTGGAGTGGGAGCTGAGAAAGCTAACTAGAAGCAAAATACAAAGTGTAAAAGTGGCTCCAGATAAGATGGTAGTGGCTTCACGGTGCCCAAGAAACTCAAGAGATTTGGGGTAGACTTTAATTCATGTGGACTCAGATGTAGAGAAATCGTCTGAAGAGATATATCCTCTAGGTTCATGCTCTCAAATAAATAAGATAATTATCCGCCCCCATGATATCACAGTGCCATTCAGGAAGCTTTTCTTTTTTTGTATTTTTTTTATTGGAGTTCGATTTGCCAACATATAATATAACACCCAGTGCTCATCCCGTCAATTGCCCCCCTCAGTGCCCGTCACCCAGTCACCCCATACCCCCGCTCACCTCCCCTTCCACTATGCCTTGTTCATTTCCCAGAGTTAGGAGTCTCTCATGTTCTGTCACCCTCTCTGATTTTCCCACTCATTTTCTCTTCAGGAAGCTTTTCCTATATGGAGCACAGTGCTCAGCCTTTTAGAAATCAAATGGATTCTCAAATTCCAAGTTTTTTTTTTTTTTTTTGACAAATTTGGGATTTAAATGTAATTTTTATTAATAAAAAATTTTTATAAGCTGAAAAATTTGGTACTGTCCCAATCTTTATCTTTCCATCCATGATACCTTCTTCTCGATCAGGCTCTCTTACAGCTCTCTTATAGCTGTATTTCTAGACTGAGAGGGTAAAAATATATTTATATTCAGTTATATCCTTTAAATAGTTTCATCAAGAAAGGGTACTACAATAAAAGGTTAGAAAACAAAAGTAGATAAATAATAAATTTAGCTTCTTTTCAATCTACCACTAATTTCCTTTAGGTATGCGCAGTTTCTTATAGGTCCTGAAGTCATGGATGTCAAGAGCTGCACACCCATTCATTCTCCTTGTTGCTTAGTTGAGCTTTCCTCACAGCATCTTTTGTTTCAGTTTCTTCAGAAAATATGTTAAGAGGAACACTTTAAGGTACAAGCAACCCAAATGTCCATCAATACAGAATGGACAAAAAACATAGCATATACATACAATGGTATCTTATTCAGCCTTAAGGAGCAAGAAAACCCTGTCACATGCTACAGCACAGATGAACCTTGAGGACATTTTGCTAAGTAAATAAGCCAATCACAAAAAAACAAACACTGTATGTGTGATTCCACTTATACAAGATATCTAAAGTAGTCAAATTCACAAAAACAAAGTAGTGGTTTCCAGGGGTTGAATAAAGGATTAAAAGGGGAATTGTGTAATAGGCATAGAGCACCAGTTTTACAAGATGCAAAATTTCTGGAGATCCATTGCACAACAATATGAATATACTTTTTCTTTTTAATATTTATTTATTTATTCATGAGAGACACAGAGAGAGATGCAGACACATAGGCAGAGGGAGAAGCAGGCCTCCTGAGGGGGACCTGATGCCAGACTCCATCCCAACACCCCCAGGATCATGACCTGAGCCAAAGGCAGATGCTCAACCACTGAACCACCCAAGTGTTCCCATGTGAATATACTTAACACTATTGAACTGGTCACTTAAAAATGGTTAAGATGGTTAATTTCTTCTTGTGTATTTTTTTTTACATAATTAATAGATGAAGGCATTGGTTGCAATCTCCTTTACCTTTTCATTATTGATGAGAACAGTTCACTGGTATATGTTGGGCTTTGGTAACTATTTAAGTTCTCCCAAAAGGCAGTATATAGATTGATTTTTTAAAGCAAACATTATGAAAAAATTCAAGTATTTATTGAATAGAATAGTATAATAAATCACATATATCCATTTCATTTACAATTTTATAACAGTTACAATTATAATGAAATGATAATTACAGTTATAATCTTGCCAACCTTGTTTCATCTACTTCTCCACAATTTGGGGGGGAGTATTTTAAAACAATGCATGGATTCATTTAAAAATATACACTTCACACTTGTTTCAGAAAGTCAGAATACCTTATTTAAAGACCTTGCCACATAAAAATAATTTTTGTGATTTAAATGTAATATTTTCTATAATACCTTAATTTCTTCAACGTAAAATATAAATAGCTATATAGGAAAGATTATGGGGAATGTCTGATTAAGGATTAGGAATGTCGAATGGGAATGATTAAACCCTTATGACTGAATTAGGTACCATTTAGGAAATGCTAAAGAGTAAAGGAATAAAATGTTTAATTTTAGGAACTGAGAATTCCCTAAAGAGAACATCTTTACCTCTTCTGGATACAATGTGAGATAAAAACTTTCAAAAAATATGGTAATTTTACCACTATTACCTGGAGAAGAGGAAGGAGCTGGGCTTCTCAACAGACCTAGTGACCTGGGATGAGTTGCTTCACCTTTTAGGGCCTTAATACCCTCATATATGACATGATGGCTTTGGAAAGGATAGTTGCTAAGGTCCTTTCCAATTCAAAGATCCAATGATTTGAAAGTAGGAGTAAATATTTTACTACAAAAGATTTCATGGTTCATTCATGGCTGAACTAACTCTAATAAAGGCCTTAGCTTTTGATATGGTTGCCATTATTCATAGGTTATGAAAGTTGACATATCATATTTTAGCCAACATCAAGTGAAGAAGTACCTACAATATAAAGTAGCATGTAAGTTAGTATAGAAAAATTGCCAAAATTTTGTAAGGTCTTCTATTAAAGTTTTACAGAAATAGATATGATATACACTATTTTATATTCTATACTCATTTTGTTTTGTAAATCCTTAAAACTTAAAATGAAAAATTATATATAGTGAAATAATTTGAACTAAAGACTTACTTGGTTACTTTGAACCAAGAACTTAAAAAAAAAAAAAAAAGAAAGAAATTTCTTCCTTAGGAAATTAAGAGGAAAGAGAAAACTGTGTAGTAAATTTGCTTTGAAATGGTTGGCTGTGAGGGTGTAAAACTTTGTGATTGTACAAAACACTGCTCATCTAAGTGCAAATGTTCTTCAGGGTGCTCTGTATATTCCATCTATCTGATCTCACCTTCTCTCTATACAAAGTGTCATTCCTTTAATAAGCATTTGCAAAAAGACTTGCTACCTTGAGGGCAGTTGGAACTTGGCTCTGTGTTAGAGTCTTGAGGAAAACGGGGAAGAAGGTGAAGGAGGAATTAAAAAATGCCAATCTTGGGGCACCTAGGTGGCTCAGTGATTGAGCATCTGCCTTTGGCTTGGGTCGTGATCTCCAGGTCCTGGGATCGAGCCTCATATTGGGCTCCCTGCAGAGAGCCTGTTTCTCCCTCTGCCTATCTCCGCTTCTCTCTGTGTGTCTCTCATGAATAAATAAATAAAATAAATAAAATCTTTTTAAAAAATAAAAAAAATTAATTAAAAATGCCAATATTTCAAAAATCTATTTCCCTTCAACAGTGTCCTTCTCATCCTCAGGGTAAATGTAAGTAGTTGAGAGAATAAAGGAAGTAGAGAAATACCATTTGGGGTGGACTATGCTTCCTAACAGAGAGCTCCCTGGCTGAACAAGTTCTTCAAAACAAAGTTGAATCAAAGTTCCAGTCTCTAGTCACTCATGCTGGATGTTGATAGTTGATTCTGACTACTGTTGGCCACCTTTGGTGTCATATTTTGCTGCTGGGATTTAGAGACTGTTGACCAAACTCAAAAAATCCAGGACCTTGACCTGTGTTCAACTTGACAACTAAAGAGTTTCTGTGGTTATAGGAACACTTATCAAAAAATATACACTGAGGATATGAGGTCTTCACTCTGTCATATCAGTCACTGTTAGTGTCCATTTCCATCCTTCTTGCTATGCCTTTTCTGACACAGAGCGCTAGGTCAGAAACATAACCCTCTAAGACCAACAAATTCATCATTGACACTCATTTCTTAGATGATACTAGATTTTTTTTTTTGGAATTTTGTCAAGAAGAGAGAGGAAAATAGTAATATCGTAGGAGATCAATCCAGAAAAAATCAATAGAAAAAAAAATACAGAGCAAGACTTTTTCAGGGTGGATTCTAGAAAAATTTGTTCCTAAGATGGAGCTCATAAAGATGTGACAACTAAAGAATTACTCAAGGGATGATGTGAAGAAATATCAGGAGTAACAGAGCTAGAGACAGATTGGGGATTCAGAAGAAGTATTTGAGGGCAAAACTGATTTTTGGAGAGGGAGCTTCTCCTTTCAGCATACACATATACAGCATATACATCTGGAAGTTCTGTTCGGACACTAGTGATGGAAATGTGTCTACAGAAAACTGAATAGTTTGACCTTATACTTTGACTCAGCAATTAAAGATGCACTGTTTAAGGGATCTTACTATGCTCCATTTTCTTTATAAATGTGACTTAATGACATTTACCTACTCAATAAGATTTGCAATAACAACAGTAGGCTTTGTGTTTCTTGAAAGGAAAACACTGACTGCAAAGTAGTGGGACCATTCCTCTGTATTACCCTCCTCAGATTGCAGACAGCTAAGAATGTAGACTGGCTTCTAGTGCCCTATCATTTTTGAAGATCTCAGTTAGTAGAATTTACATTAACTGTCTGAAAGGGAAAAATCAAACCTTCCTTTTAAATATTGCTTTTCACTGAGTTCCTCTCTAATCCTTAGGTAAATTGTACACTGTTGATCTAGTTCCACAACACAATTTCTGAATGGAAACCCCCGACATGATATATTCTTCTATTTAAGGAATATTGACCCCTAAGAAAGATCAGAATGCAGAAACATTTTGGGGAAATAACACATGTAACTCTGTTATTTCTCTTATTCTGATGTGCTGGCAAGCACTAGTTAGAATAATTGGCAAGGACTAGCAAGAAATACTATTTAGACTTAGGAAAACTACAAAACTATCCCACTGGAAAGGTAAATATGTCATGTCTTACAGCCAGCAATAATAATTACAACAAGAACATCTGAGATTTTTCCCTGGGCTTTACACCACCTAAGTAATTTTCTTTAAAATATTAATTTTCTGATGCAATCTTTTCTCTCTTTATTTCTCTTTCCCTGTCTCCCTTTTTTTGGGAACTAAATTGAATACCTAAGTGTATTAAAATGCTCTAAAATGTCAATTTATTGAAATTATTCTATATTTTAAATAGTTAGTGTTAGAAAATATTTTAATGTTATTGTTTATTCATGTATTTAAGTATACTTACAGTGATATAATGGAGACAGACTTAAAAATTAACAATGGCGGGACACCTGGGTGGCTCAGTTGGTTAAGCATCTGCCTTTGCCTTAGCCTGCATTGGGCTCCATGCCCAGTGGGCAGCCTGCTTCTCCCTGTTCCCTCCACTTGTGTTCTCTCTCACTCTCTCTCAAATAAATAAATAAATTCCTTAAAAAAAAATTAACAGTGGCCAAGACTTTAGTTTAGTTTAGTTTTTGTTCTCTTCAAGAACTTAACATCTTGTGTCAGATAAAGTTTTAATTTTTTAACCACTTAAAAATAATTACAGGAGCATTATTTTAAAAAAACAACAATGACAAATACCAACCACCTATAGTTGATTTGTTCTTTGTTATCATAGGCAAGCTGAAACAAATAAAATGTTCGAATAAGAGCAGAATAGCATGAATGATGGTAATAGAAAAATGAAAAGTCCACAAACAAGAAATGAAATTTGAAGTTTCTTGAGTAATTTATTTACTCTGAACATGTTAAACATAGAAACCTCTTCCTCAAGAATAGCGCTTTACTATGATTCTTCATTATTTTTTTTGTCTCAACCACCGTAGTTTGCCAACGTTGAATTAAAAAATAAAAAAGATTTGCACTATTGAAATAGACTTGTTTGGGGGCTCAAGAAGTAGCTATTTACTGGTTACTCTTCATAAGAAAATCTCTAGATACAAAAAAAAATGGTCTTTACAGTTATTTAGGATGTGGGATATTATATATCACTCCAGTAAAAGTTGAAAAACTTAGTGTTTTAAAGGTAAAATGTTAAAATATTTTTCTCAGCATAGATACTAAAGGTTATTACTATAATATAATTATGTATTGTGTAATTATGCCTTGTAAGATTTAATCAATTGGTATTTGAAAAAGGTTTATAGGTAAAGTTTTTAGAAGATTACGTTTCTGGAATTTTTTATACAGTGGAATTTCTGATGCTACAGTAAATTAAAAAGTTGGATGATTTTCATGTGATATCCTATTTCACTAATACAGAACAACCTTGAACCACACTAGAGCAATAATTACTTAACCTAAATCAGAGACCAAGCCAGGCCAAACAGCTGTTTTCATTTTGTTAGGAGATCCATTTGATTTACTCTTTTAGTCAGCTTTCATTACTGTAGAAGACAAAACTTCACTTGAGTTTTTAACCCTAAATTCTCTGCCTTGTTTGCTGCTTGCTATAAAATTGCATGGTTGAGCTGCCACAGCCGCTGAACACGCTCCGGAGCTACCGTAGTATTGTGGGAGGCTCCACTTGAGCTCAGGAGAAAGAGAAGCTTCGGAAAAAAAAAGAGATAAAATCTAGGTCCTTCCCACTGCTCTTTAAAAAAACAAAACAGAACAAAACCAGTCGTCATTATTTTGATTAAAAGAAAAGTTTTCTGGATTGAATACCTGACTTGAGATCCTGTAGTAGCAGAAACAGTCATCTAACAGTTACCAACTGTGACATAGCTCAACCATCTTGGCAACTACAGAAAGGAATATAAAAGATGTGGAAATAGGAAATTTGAATTCAGATATGCATTACTGGTAACTAGATACAAATGTATTAGGTATTAAGTCATTACCCCTAAAATTTATCTCTTATGCCCTCTTTTAAATTGTGAAACCGGTTTTCCTAGAATTTCTAGACATGAGGATGCACCAGCATTTTTGTGGTTTGTATGATGGTTTTTGTAATTCCATAAATGTATTGTTCTCACTGTCTCCAATGAAAATATGGTGAAACAATACTGGGACCTTCTGAGTTCATGGAAAAGATAGCTCTATTTCTTAAGATTGCTGTTACTTGGGGGGAAAGTCCTTGGAATTGTTAATGCTAATTAAATCTGTTCTTTTTCTTCCCTTAAAGCAATCTGTATCTACTCCTTAAACAGAACCTGGCAAGACAGTGGGTTCTCTGTGGCTACACCAATTGACATAAATTGATTCAACCACACAAAGACAACTGTTACGTGGTCATGATGAACTCTTTGATATATTTCTGTCATGTTACATATATACATTTCTTAACCACATATCTTCCAAATTCTTATAGAGTTCCCTGAAAAAGAGTTTCGTGGTCAAATAAATTTTGTTGATACTTTCTAATATGCGATAGCATTTTGTAGCTGAGAAATCCAGCAGAAAAGATATCTTTTAAGTGTAGCTTATTTCATTGTTTCTCAAACTTATTTGGATATGAAACACTTCTTTTTCATATGACACCATAATATCCCACAATAATAGTTTTACTTTGGATGGTAGTTTGGGTTGGGGCATATCCTGTATAGATATTATCTAATTTAATTATTTCCCCAAGTGCAAAAATATGTGGAAATTAAAGTTATTGGGAGCAAGGAGCTTGTTTTGGTGCCTATTTTTTTTTAATAACAAAATAATTTGGAGGTTTTTCCAGCTACTAAAGACACTTAGGAGATTACCAGTTTGACAAAGGCTCTTATAAACACCTTTTTTAAAAGGATAATCATTTTGACAAAACCCAGGGAACTACAATGATGCTCACTTTTTCTAGCCAACTCATAATAGTTTTAGGGAAGAGTCTTACTGAAAATAATTGAGAACTAATGATATATAGAGAAACAAAGATTATTTCCTGTGGTGCAACAGAATCTTTACAAAGAGCCATAGATTACACTTTGGATGTTAGCGATCTGCAAAGAGGGAAAGTTAGTTGAAGATTGCTTCTTTACTTAGGAAGTCTAGTCTTTAGGAAGATGGCTGGTATTCTTTAGGTGCTTTCTTGTTACCTTAAACATAGTAGATTATGTCTGGATTAGCCCACCTGACCCACATGGTGAAGTGTAAATGACTGAGTGCATGCTCTAGGGACTTTTTCCTTTGCTGCACATTTTGGTATTTACCACATGGTTTTGTCCACACCAGTTTCAGTTTATGTATTAGTCTCTATCTCACCTCTTTTTTTTTCTTTGTCTTTTTCTCCTTTTTCTTTTCTTTTCTTTTCTTTTCTCTTTCTTTCTTTCTTTCTTTCTTTCTTCTTTCTTTCTTTCTTTCTTTCTTTCTTTCTTTCTTTCTTTCTTCTTTCTTTCTTTCTTTCTTTCTTTCTTTCTTTCTTTCTTTCTTTTTCTTCTTCTTTCTTTCTTTCTTTCCCTCTCTCTCTTTCTCTCTCTCTTTTTTTCTTAAGAACTTGAGCAGGAGTTGCTAAAATTGCATCTGCAACAAGCATATCAAGGAAGCCTAGGGCTGAAAATCCTGGTCTGAAGTTCACCCTTTCACAGTCAATTTAATAAAATATGATTGACATTTGCAAACAAGTCTGTCCTACAGGAGTAAGGAGGAAGCCACATGAAACAAAGACTCCTTAATTTGAAAGAATATGAACTATAGTCTTTTTTTCTGGCAGAGCTGTATATGTATTTATTATTCTCTATTTAAACTAATATAAGTTGTTTTCCTCTTGGTGTTGAAACAAATATTCCAGCCTTGCAGATGGCTGAATCTGAACAAAAAATAATTTGTTGTTGTCGTAATTGTGTTAACTAACAGCAGAACGTTAGCAATGCATCTGATGGCAAACATCAGGCCATTACTGCCATCATCACCATCAACAGCCACATACTAAAATAATAATAGTAATGTCTTTATATTGTATACTTTTCCATAGTTTCAAAATTACTGTAATTTATGTTATCTCTTGTTCTTCTCAAAACAACCTCAAGACTTAGATAAGGGTGGAACTATTACTCTATTTAAGAAATAAGCAAAGTGAGGTTCAGAAAGGTTCAGTGACTTGCCCAATGCCACAGAGTTCATGACTGGTGAAGCTGAGATTCAAGCTAGGAGGTTTTTTTTTTAATTATTTTATTTATTTGGGGTAGAGAGAGAGAGTGAGCATGAACAAGGGAAGAGGCAGAGTGAGAGGGAGAAGCAGACTCCTCGCTGAGCAGGGGCTTGATTCAAAGACTCTGGGATGATGACCTGAGCTGAAGGCAGACACTTAACCGACTGAGCCACCCAGGTTCCCCCAAACTAGGATTTTTCTGATATCCAGTTTCTTTCTACTTCTCTCTACTGTCTAAAATATTATATTTCATTGTAGTTTTCATTAAATATTTTGTCTGCCATTTTTTTAAATAAGAACAATCCCACAGCATTTATTATCCTCTGGTAATAACATACAGGTAATCAAAACGATACAAACAAGGGTTTTAGAACTATATTCCCAAAAAAAGACATCTAAAAAAACAAACTACATGGCCTTCTCAAGAATTTCTCACTTCATTGATCATTCTAGTTGGAGACACTTTGGAGCAGAGTAATATCTCCTTTTAGCATGATCCAACCCAGTTGTTTTCTTGATTTTGTTTTAGAATGAATCTCTACGGCATCATCTAATACAAGGTTCATGTACTCATCAAAACCAATGATACAGCCCTCTATCCGCATATTTACTGGCTCATAAAGCCATACCTGAATCCGAGATCTATTTTGCAAGTATCTGAAGATGATATTGATGGACTGAACCATCACCTTCTGCAATTTTTGGCCCTGACCACGGTACGCCATAGTGGAAGCTGACAAAGACCACACCTTTGTCTACCATTGATTTAAAAAAACCTCATTCCACTTTTAAGCGTTTATGGTATAAAAAAAAAAAATCCTATAAATTTGACAGTGTTGATTTCAAATATAGTTATGTAGTCAATGCAGCTTTCTCAGTTACAAACTAATTAACTGCTTGTTAGTTGAAAGATTTAAATTTACAAATGCAAAGTACTTTCTGAAATTTATGTTTCCTCGTGAAACAATAAAAACTTTTATCCCCATTTCTGTAACTGCATAAGGAAATTAGTCACAGAATGACAAAAGATTAAGTCAAGTATTTAAATTTCTAATCTATTGCTTAGCTGTTTAAGTAACTTTGGTTTTCTTGCTTAGGTCAAGTACAAATGAGCTAGAAAAGGAAAGATGCCAACAGATATATGCATTATAAATAACAGAACCCTTGGTTTAAAGAGCAACATTCTTGGGGTGCCTAGGTGGCTCAGTCAGTTAAATGTCCCACTCTTGATTTTGGCTTAGGTCATGATCTCAGGGTTGTGAGATCAAGTCCCAAGTCAGGCTTTGTGCTGGATGTCGAATCATACCATTGAATATATTCCCTATACTGTGCCTTTCTTGCCTGTGACTTTTTTTTTAAAGATGTTATTTATTTATTGGACAGAGAGAGAGAGAGAGAGAGTACAAGCAGAGAAAGCAGCTGGCAAGGGGAGGAGGAGAAGCAGGCTCTCTGCTAAGCAGAGAGCCCAATGTGGGGCTTGATCCCAGGACTCTGGGATCATGACCTGAGCTAAAGGCAAGCACTTAAGCAACTGAGCCACTCAGGTGCCACACCTGTGACTTCTTCATCCCATAACTAGAAGCTTGTATCTCCTCCTCCCTTTCACCAGTTCTGCCTATCTCCTCAACCTCTCTGGCAAACATCAGTTTGATCTCTGTATTTATAGGTCTGATTCTGCTTTCTGTTTATTCATTTGTTTTGTTTGATAGATTCTACATATAAGTGAAATCATGCCATTTTCTATCTGTTTTATTTCACTTAGCATAATACCCTCTAGGTCCATCCCTGTTGTCACAAATGGCAAGGTCTCATCCTTTTTTATGGTTGAGCAACATTCTCTATTGTGTGTATGTATGCTCCCTATGTGTATGCATATGCATATACCACATCTCCTTTATCCATTCATCTACCAGTAGATCCCTGGGTTGCTTTTGTGTCCTGGCTATTGTAAATAATGCTGCAATTAAGAGGAGTGAATTTATCTTTTCGAATTAGTGTTTTTAGTTTCTTTGGGTAAATACTCAGAAGTCAAATTGCTGGATCATATGTAGTTCTATTTCTAATTTGTTGAGGAACCTCCATATTGTTTCCCATAGTGGCAGCACCAGTTTACATACCTACTGACAGCATACTAGGGTTTCCTTTCTTTTTTTTTTAAGATCTTATTTATTTATTCATGAGAGACACAGAGAGAGAGAGGCAGAGACACAGGCAGAGGGAGAAGCAGGCTCCATGCAAGGAGACTGACATGGGACTCGATCCCAGGTCTCCAGGATCAGGCCCTGGGCTGAAGGCAGCGCTAAACCGTTGAGCCACTGGTGCTGCCCCAGGGTTTCCTTTCTCCACACCCTCTTCAATACCTGTTATTTCTTGCCTTTTTGATTCTAACCATTCTGACAGTTGTAAGGTGATATCTCATTGCGGTTTTGATTTGCATTCTTCTGATAATTGGTGATGTTGAGCATTTGTTCATGTGTGTTTGCAACCTGTATGTCTTTGGAGAAATGTCTCTTCAGGTCCTCTGTTTATATTTTAATTGGATTATTTGGGGTTTTGGTGTTGAGTTTTGTAAATTCTTTATATATTTTGATACTAACCCCTTATCGGATATATCATTTGTGAAAATCTTCCATTTAATAGGTTATCTCTTCATTTTGTTGAATGGTTTCCTTTGCTGTGAAAAGCTTTTCATTTTGGTGTAGTCCCAATAGTTTAATTTTGCTTTTGTTTCCCTTGCCTGAGGAGACATATCTAGAAAAATGTTGCTAAAGCCAATGTCAAAGAAATCACTGCTTATGTCTTCTAGGTGTTTTATAGTTTCATATGGAGAGCCACCTTATGTTTTGTCTAGAGAATTACACAGACTTCATGTGGAAAAACCATGTTGCTAAAAGTTGAATCTGTTGTGTAACTTGCTGACTTTGGTATATAAAGAATATACCAATAACTCACTATATTAGTGAGGTGTGGTCTTTAAAATGTGGGGTCAGTCATGAGTTTCATAAGACCATCCACGCATTGCCCTTGGCTGACCCTGCTTGGAACCAATGGCACGTTCATGATAGGTGACAGGATTTGGATGCAATTTTTGTCCTGTGCACAAGAGGTGTGGGCTATGTTCAGCATCAATATAAAACAGATCACTTAAGTTATAACACAAAACACAGGAGAGAATAGGACTGCTCTACTGAGGTCAGATTTCCATTAGCAAAGCTAAGCATCAGAATGAAATGATGGATTAGTCCAGTTAGGCAAAATCTTGCTTACTCACTTTCCCCAAATTAGCACATTTTTTTGTCCTTGGTGATTTGGATAATTACTTCATTTCACTGCTGTTCTCTGCTTGTAGAGGCCTGGATTTAGCTAGTAATTAACATAGCCTGAATTGCAATTTGTCAGTCTACTTCAATTCAGAAAATATTTAAGGAACACCTAGTATCTGTTAATTACTGTGCTGTGTTTTGAAACTCAAAGGTGAATAAAACATGGTCCCTATCTCTCTGGAACTCATAGTCTGTATAGGCAGGGAGAAAGCAAACTCCTACCACTACTGTAATATAAGTGCTTTATCAGTGATGGAGGTGGGTAGGGCGGCAGGAAGACAGTGTTCTGCAAGAGTACACATAAGAGAATTGTTAATCGGAAGTCAAGGAAGTACTGTTTGAAGTAAGTGTAAGCAGAAGTAAAGAGCATTTGGAAGAGCATTCTGGAGTTTCAGCATTCATTATCTACATTTGAGTTTGTAAATGCCAAATAAGTAGAGAATTAAAGCTCTTGCATACAAAGGCAAAGATAGTTTTAGATGAGAGTTAAGTTACTGATGAATCAATAGATGGAGAAAATAGAGTCTATTGGTTTTAAATTTCTTTGCTATTGCTAAGGTAAGTTAGTGCTTCTTCTAACAGAGGAAGTCACTATGAACTCTTAACCAAAGGTGCAGGGAAATTGGATCTTTTTAAACATTGATTTTTTTCAGATCCCTCCTGAATGTTAGAGATGGAGCACCAATTTAAAACAAACACAGCATTCTTAGACATGGGTGCCCAGTTGTGCCCTAAGGCTTTTTCTTCCATTCAAAAGTTCAGTCTGAAGCTTCCTGGCAGCACTAAGAAATCCCTACATAATATTCCATGCTAAGGAAAAGGTTCACTTTTGGAAA
Source organism: Canis lupus familiaris (assembly GCF_011100685.1). Taxonomy (NCBI): domain Eukaryota; kingdom Metazoa; phylum Chordata; class Mammalia; order Carnivora; family Canidae; genus Canis; species Canis lupus. The sequence continues at coordinate 15,746,818 of NC_049229.1, read as the reverse complement.
ACTTTTGGAATAAAGATTGACAGTGAGATCCCTTCCAGAAAACCAGCTGCAGCAAAGATTGTTAGAGAATGTCACTCAGGTTTTTACTAGAGGAGCAAAACTGTCCTGGAGGTGTGTTCAGCCTGTTGATGGTCACAGTAATCAGAAGCAATGTTTGAAAGTTAGGGTGGAATCATGGAGAAGTGATACTGGAAAAGAAAAAGGGCCTTATAGGACATCACATTAAAGTGATAATCATACCTATATTAAATATTCCATTGGGTTATCTTCTAAAACCTTTTCCAGTTAATAATTATATGCTAGTATTTTTATACTTAGAGAAAAGTATTGACTAACAAAAACAATTGCTGGGAGTAGTTTGTCTAGAAGTGACTTGTCCCAATTCATTCATTTTCTCATTCCTTTACAGATGACATTTGTTTTCAGAATATATGGTCATAGTCAGAGGTCATTCTAACACCTCTAAGTAAAAGAGGTCTTAGAACTAAGTTAAAGCAAGTATCTTAGATTCCAGATTTTGTTAATTCATGATTAGAGTAATGTTTTAGGAAGATTAATTGGAACTCTGTGCATAGGCCAAAGATCTGGGGGGAAGCTCAAAGCAAAAAGCTTAGACAGAATGATGGGGATCCCTGGGTGGCTCAGCGGTTTAGCACCTGCCTTTGGCCCAGGGCATGATCCTGGAGTCTCGGGATCGAGTCCCACATCAGGCTCCCTGCATGGAGCCTGCATCTCCCTCTGCCTGTGTCTTTGCCTCTCTCTCTCTCTCTCTCTCTCTCTCTCTCTCTCTCTCTCTGTCTCTCACTGTCTCTCATTAATAAATAAATAAAATATTTTTTAAAAAAAGCTTAGACAGAATGAAATAGTAATCTAGGGTAGAGGAGATAAATCCTGGTTGCTAGAATGATGGTTGTAGAAAAAAAAGTAAAAATAAGAGAAACACAGAAGGAAAAATGGACAAAAATAAGTAACAATTGAATGTAAGTGGAATAAGGTATAGAGCAGAGTTAGGGTCAGAGAAACAACCAAGTGGAAAAGTTGAAAAGTAAAAACAATTTGAGGAGAAAAGTGGAAAAGATGAAGTATTGATTTAGGACAGCTGGGATACAATTGGGTGGAGGTTAATGAGGGGCAGAGAGAGAGATGGAGACAAAGACCTACCTTATATATTGATAATAACAATGAAAGAGTAGTCTGCTAAACTCAAGTGATGGGGTCTTAAATGAAATGGACTCTCAGAAATCATCAGTTAGGAATATTGAACTGCCCTCCATATTCCTATTCTTCTTACTGTTTTATTTCAATAAGTATTTGGTTCAACTTTAACATAATGTTATTCTTTTATAAGTAACATTTAAAACCACATCATATTGGATTTTTAATAATGGAAATGAGCAAGAGTCAGTTTCCTAATATGATCAGTGTTGGCAGAAAATATGTAATATTCTTATTAAAATGTAAGTTTTTATATAATTAATATACTTTACATATTATCATTATTGTTATTATTAGTAGTATTATTATATTATTAATGATTACTTTAAGTGAGACCTGTATTATACAAAAAATAATGGCAATCTCTCTAAATTTTTCCACATCATCCATGGATTTCTAGAGGTCTTGTCTTCCTTTTTCTTTTCTTTTCTTTTCTTTTCTTTTCTTTTCTTTTCTTTTCTTTTCTTCTTTTCTTTTTTCTTTCTTTCTTTCTTTCTTTCTTTCTTTCTTTCTTTCTTTCTTTTCTTTTTTTAGTAATAAAAGTATACGGAGCTCTGTAAGTAAATAAATTCCCTATGAGATCTAATTCTCAGAGGTTTATTTTAAAGATTTATAAGTCATACAACTTTGCTCTGTCTTTATAAGTCATACAACTTATACATACAAAATTTATAAGTGATACAAATTTACTCTGTCTTTTTAAGGTACTCTATTCCATTTAGAAATCTTATCTCCAAGAAGGCATTAGCCCAGCATATTACTTTATTCTTCTGATACACTCTGCTAGGCTTGTTAGAATCACTTGAGAATGTTCTTCTGGGGAGAAAATCTCCTTTGGAAGTATTTTTTCAATCCTTACTACTTCTGGACCTCCCTTCTTCTGTATCAAGGCACAATAGTTACTGGAGAAAGTTAACAAAAACACAAATTGTGTTATAAACTCTTTTCCTGGAACTTACTTTGGTATCAAACTTTCCTTCTTCCTCCCACTTCCGGCCCCACCAATTTACAGGTTGTCCCAGCCTAACTCAAGCAGGGATTTAAAATCTGTTAGAGAGCTCAGCCTGTTGATTTACAGAGTTGAAGTCTGCACAGAGGAATCATCTGTAATGGGATTCTTTGCTCCCTGGAGAGACATTACATAGCAAAGCTGTAAATTACTAAAGAAATAGAGGAGGAGGAAGGGGGAGATGTATACTCAGTAAAAATAGGATATACTATTGATTAGAGAAGTTGTCTTTTAACTTTTTTTTTTTACCATAAGATTACATGGAAAAAAGAAGGATGGATATTTAAGAAATTGAGTGTACAATATTTGTTGTCCCATTTATTTACTTAGTATGAGATAGATTTGGTTTACCAGTTGTTTCTAAGTGAATCCTTAATCCCCCCCCCCCCAGGGATTTATTTTTTTAAGGCATTAGTTCCTTAAGCCTATGTGACAATATATTTGAATCTAACTTGCAGCCAGGAATCATCACAATCAGTCCTTTGCCCTCTGCATTATCCCTAAATCAAACTACGATACTGGCTTGATCAGAGTAATGTACAAGGTATAGGTAGTAATATAAAGTTCTAAGTGAAAATGTCCTGAATACATTGCCAGAGCAATGAGACTAGCCAACAGAGAAATAGATGACCTCAGGAAATGTCTGGCTTAACAAATGTATATCTTTAAATTGGAAATCTAATTATTTGCCTTAGATTTGTACTGCTGGGAACCTAATGCAAGACCATGTTAAATAAACTTATTATTTCCGTTTTTCATTTAACCTGTGGGTTATAGTATGACCAATCTGTTTTATATCCTCAATCAACAGATGATTGTATTTGGTAATAATTTATCAAGAATAAAAATCTGTTTTTGAAACTAATCACCTCATGTTAGGTCTGCCCTTTTTCAAAACCACCATCTGATATTCATTTTGTCTGCAAGACAAACATACTGATGAAAATGCATATACCACAGGATACAGCCAGAGGAATGAAGCATTTCCACTCTTTGTATATATTTAGAACATTTTCTGTTTTCCCAACAGATGGACCAAATTTTAGTATTAAAGAAAAAAAATCAATTTTACATAGTACAAACAAATTGAACAAGTACACTGTAGAGTTCTAATTACTCGGTAACAGAATGTCCAGTGGAATTTGGGGTCAAATCAGGTCATATCTAAACTCAGATTTTTTTTAAAGTGACTTTTTTCATATTTACTAATTTTTCCCTTAATTATTGGATGAATTTTTAAATGGAAAATACTAAGTTTCATGTATTTTCCAAGTCTTAAAAATCTTTCAGTTTAAGAGCTTTTCTTTTTATATAAATATCTTGAAATGTTTTTGTTTTTCTCTAAGTCCAAGGACCTTACTATGTAAAATTTACCAAAATGACACATGGATTATAAGCCTCAAATTTTTTTTCTATTATTATTTAGGGCATGGAACTCTGCTCTTGCTCTATAAACTAGCTACATTGCTAGATAAAAGTCAGTCACAGTTTTGGTGCTAGTTCCTTTGGAAAATTCCCAAAGGAATTATTACATTATAATAATTACATTATTTCTTAAAAGTTAACTTCTTAAAATAGAACGTATACATATTTACATGTATTTTTCCTATATATTCATCTTTAATTAAAAACTAGAGTTATTTCATCTCATGTTTTAGATAGTATTTTATATCTTTATTTTATTAATGAGGAGAGTTGGGGTATAAATTTGTTTATTAGAAGATAGTCTCTAGACTACCTTGATGGCTCAGTGGTTGAGCATCTGCCTTTGGCTCAGGGTGTGACGCTGGGCTCCTGGGATCAAGTCCTCATCAGGCTCCCTGCAGGGAGCCTACTTCTCCCTCTGCCTATGTCTCTGCCTCTCTCTCTGTATTTCTCATGAATGAATGAATAAATAAATAAATAAATAAATAAATAAATAAATAAATAAATAAATTCTTTTAAAAAATAGAGGATAGTCTCCAGTATTTTCTCCTCTTACTGCATCTGAATTATAAATGGAGTATTTCTTAAGTTTTCTGTGGCTCTCCAGTTGTTTACGACAAGAAAAATATCCTTAGTCCTTCACCATCTGGTTGTATCTATCTTTTCAGCCACATGCCCCCATCCAGGCTCAATGACCCCTTACTTGTTTACTTCCTCTTATATATAGTCTTCTGGAATATGACATCCTTTTATAAGCTTTTGTCCAGCTTTACCAATTGTCCCCTTAACCTGGAATGACCTTCCTCATTTCCTTTCCTTGATCATTCCCTTAAGTTCAGGACTTAATGCTATATTCTAAGATGTCTTCCTAACTTTGCAGGCATGACTCCCACTATCAATGCTTCTGTGTTGTATAGAACTTCTAGAGTATTAGGAAGACAAATGACAAACAACCAATTTCAACTTGTGTCAAGTGATGTAAAGGAAATGAGTAAGGCATAATGAGAAAGAAAGGTAAGAGTAGGCTACTTACTGGTCAAGGAAGGACTCTCTGAAAAAGGGACATTTAAGCTGAGACTGAAAATACAAGAAAGAGACAGCTATATAAAATGTGGAAGGAAAAATGTTTCAGGCAGAGAGGCACATACAAATCTCCAAGATGGAGAAGAGATTGATGAAGAAGATATTGGTGTATTCGGATGACCAAGAAGGGGCCACTTAGCTTAAGTATATTAATCAAGGGACAGTGTCATGAGATAAGGTTGGAGAGCTAAGTGGGGCCAGATCATGTCAGTCTGTACCACTGAAGGCTTTTAAGCAAAGGGATATCTTGAGTATATTACCTCTCATGATGCTGTGTGGAGAATAGATTGGAGGGGAGCAGGAATCTGAAGGAAACCAGTAAGGAGGCTATTGCACAGGTCTGGCAAGAGAGACCTTTCAAATGGATGATTCTGACTATCTTCAGAGTAGGTACTAATAGTTGTGTTTCTTAAATCAATTCAAAAATTTATTTAAAAATGAATTTCTTTTTTAAAAAAGATTTTATTTATTTATTCATGAGAGACACACAGAGAGAGGCAGAGACATAGGCAGAGGGAGAAGCAGGCTCCCTGTAGGAAGCCTGATATGGGACTTGATCCCAGGACCCCGGGATCAAGACCTGAGCCAAAGGCCAGACGCTCAACCACTGAGCCACTCAGGTACCCTAAAAATAAATTTCTTCTGAAACCCAAGTGAGGAAATATTTGAGAATAATATTACTATTGCTGTTACAATAATAATGCCATTGGCTGGAGAAGTAGTCAATGTTGAGATAATGCAAGTTGTGTAGGCTGAGAAAAAGAGAATAGATTTTTCTAAGTGCAAAGTGCTACCATGAGGGTTTTAGGCATGGAGTGACATGATCTAAATTGTGTTTTAAAAAAGAATATAGTGACGCCTGGCTGACTCAGTGGTTGAGTATCTGCCTTTGGCTTAGGGTGTAATTCCAGGGTCCTAGGATTGAGTCCCACATTAGGCTCCCTGCATGGAACCTACTTTTCCCTCTATGTCTCTGCTTCTCTCTCTGTGTGTCTCTCATGAATAAATAAATTAAAATAAATAAGAAATTAAAAAATTATAAAAATGGATTAGGAAATTTTGAGAATAGAAGACAACAAATACGTAGGAGGCTACTGTCAAATCAGGTGAAAATAGAGACCGAGATGGGGTAATGGCAGTGATGACAGTGAGAAGTACACAGATTTGAAATGTGTTTAGGATTGGATTGGAGGTGGGGAATACAAAAGAGGAAGGTGTCCAGGTTTCTTGAATGAGCAAGTGATAGAGCTGTCATTTATTTATTTTTTATTATTATTTTTATTGGAGTTCAATTTGCCAACATATAACATAACACCCAGTGCTCATCCCATTAAGGGCCCCCCTCAGTGCCCATCACCCAGTCACCCCAACCCCCTGCCCACCTCCCTTTACACTATCCCTTGTTTGTTTCCAGAGTTAGGTGTCTCTCACATTTTGTTACCCTCACTGATATTTTCACTCATTTTCTCTCCTTTCCCTTTATTCCCTTTCATTAATTTTTATATTCCCCAAATGAATGAGACCATATAATGTTTGTCCTTCTCCGATTGATTTATTTCACTCAGCATAATACCCTCCAGTTCCATCCACATCAAAGCAAATGGTGGGTATTTGTCGTTTCTAACGGTTGAGTAATATTCCATTGTATACATAAACCACATCTTCTTTATCCATTCATCTTTCGATGGACACCGAGGCTCCTTCCACACTTTGGCTATTGTGGACATTGCTGCTATAAACATTGGGGTGGAAGTGTTCTGGCGTTTCACTGCATCTGTATCTTTGGGGTAAATCCCCAGCAGTGCAATTGCAGGGTCATAGGGCAGGTCTATTTTTAACTCTTTGAGGAACCTCCACACAGTTTTCCAGAGTGGCTGCACCAATTCACATTCCCACCAACAGTGCAAGAGGGTTCCTTTTCTCCACATTCTCTCCATTTCCTGTCTTGTTAATAATTTTCCCCATTCTCACTGGTGTGAGGTGGTATCTCATTGTGGTTTTGATTTGTATTTCCCTGATGGCAAGTGATGCGGAGCATTTTCTCATGTGTTTGTTGGCCATGTCTAATGTCTTCCTCTGTGAAATTTCTGTCCATGTCTTTTGCCCATTTCACGATTGGATTGTTTGTTTCTTTGCTGTTGAGTTTAATAAGTTCTTTATAGATCTTGGATACTAGCCCTTTATCTGATAGGTCATTTGCAAATATCTTCTCCCATTCTCTAGGTTGCCTTTTAGTTTTGTTGATGCTTTCTTTTGCCGTGCAGAAGTGTTTTATCTTGATGAAGTCCCAATAGTTCATTTTTGCTTTTGTTTCTCTTGCCTTCATAGATGTATATTGCAAGAAGTTGCTGTGGCCAAGTTCAGAGAGAGTATTGCCTGTGTTCTCCTCTAGGATTTTGATAGAATCTTGTCTCACAGTTAGATCTTTCACACATTTTGAGTTTATCTTTGTGTATGGTGTAAGAGAATGGTCTAGTTTCATTCTTCTACACGTGGCTGTCCAATTTTCCCAGCACCATTTATTGAAGAGACTGTCCTTTTTCCAGTGGATAGTCTTTCCTGCTTTGTTGAATATTAGTTGACCATAAAGTTGAGGGTCCACTTCTGGATTCTCTATTCTGTTCCATTGATCTATGTGTCTGTTTTTGTGCCAGTACCACATTGTCTTGATGATCACAGCTTTGTAGAACAACCTGAAATCTGGCATTGTGATGCTCCCGGCTCTGGTTTTCTTTTTTAATATTCCCCTGGCTATTCAAGGTCCCTATCAAAATGCTTGGACTTTCTTCAGAGAGTTGGAACAAAGGATCTTAAGATTTGTGTGGAATCAGAGCTGTCATTTATTGAGATAGGGGACAATGTTGGGGAGATCAGTAGTTCAATTTTGGAGACATTAAATTTGAGATATTGGGGCACCTGGGAGGCTCCATCGGTTAAGTGTCCAACTTTTGATTTCCATTCAGGTCATGATCTCAGGTCATGGGATCGAGCCCCAGCATCCAGTGGGAAGTCTGCTTGAGGTTCTTTCTCTTCCTCTCCCTCTGCCTTTCCCCTTCCCCTCTGCTCTCTCTCTCTTTTTTCTCTCTCTCAAATAAATAAAATCAATCTAAAAGAAATAAACTGGAGATATTTGTGCTTAAATATTTTAAGTAGACAGCTAAACTAGATCTGAAAGTACTTATGCATGTATGTATTTGTAAATTAGAGAAAGAGCATGCTGTATTATTCTGCTGTTTATTCTTATTCATTAAAACAGATTGTGAGAATTCTTCCCTATCAGTAATATAGGTTTACTTCATTATCTTTTAATTTATTTTATTTAAAGATTTATTTATTTATGAGAGAGAGAGAGGCAGAGACACAGGCAGAAGAAGAAGCAGGCTCCATGGAGGGAGCCTGATGTGGGACTGGATCCTGGGTCTCCAGGATCACGCCCTGGGCTGAAGGTGGCGCTAAACTGCTGAGCCACCCAGGTGTTCCGACTTCATTATCTTTTAAAATTGCATGATAGTATAGCTATACCATCATTTAATCAATAATTTCTATATGATCATTATTATGTATATCATTACATAGTTTTACAGGTATTTCTGTGGGATACATTTTAAAAAGTGGAATTGTGGGATCCCTGGGTGGCACAGCGGTTTGGCGCCTGCCTTTGGCCCAGGGCGGGATCCTGGTAGACCCGGGATCGAATCCCACGTCGGGCTCCCGGTGCATGGAGCCTGCTTCTCCCTCTGCCTGTGTCTCCGCGCCTCTCTCTCTCTCTGTGACTATCATAAATAAATAAAAATTTTAAAAAAAGTGGAATTGTGTCAAAAGTTATGCACATCTTGAATTCAGATAGAAATTGCCACCCTTGAAAATAACTACACCATTAACCATATATTAGAGTGTCAATTTCCCTAACATTGGATTCTATGAACTTATGTTTTTGAATTTGAAAGGGGAAAGTGTTATCTTGGTGCTATTTTATTTTACCTTTTCCTGATCCATGATTGAGCATGTTCTCATGTGTTTATTAGCCGTTCCATTTTTTTTTTGGTTTTATGTGAAAATCATATGAAATGATTCTAGAAATGGAAAAACAAATAACATTCAGATATTTAAGATAAAGAAAATTAGAAAGTAAAAGATGGAGGAAGAAAAGGAAGGAAAGAAGATAGATAATAGGAAAAAATAAAGGAAAGAAATGGAGACCTAATAACTGTTTCTCTGTTTGTTTGCTATTGGATGACTTATGAGATTTTGGAGAGTGGTTGGTGGGGTGAGGGTTAAATAATTTATAAAAATTACCTGTTATGTTTTTGCTTGTAAATATTATACATTAGCAAAATATTAAAGGTATTTTTGGAAGGTATTTTAGAAATCAATGCTTAATGTCTGGTTTTGTTACTTATATATTAAAACTATATATGTATTTGAAAAATCTGCAAATGTTCCAGGCACATTGGTGGTTAAAATAGAGAAAGTTAACAAGGGGCCTGATGAAATATTCTTTCCCTTGGAGCAGCTCAGTAAACTTCATAGAGAAGCTGTACTTTGCAGGCAGTTACAACAGTCATAGCAAACCCAGTAAGAGGTTGCCCACAGCCATGTGTATCCTGTTCTATTAATAAAGGAAATGTCAACTAGGACACTGGGGATTAGACACAACTAATTTTCTAAAATGCCATTGAGTTGATCTTTATCTGTAAAGCCAACACAGACATATGAATAGTTAAAATGAGCTCTTTGCCTCTCAGATTTCAGCGGGATAAAGCCTGGTGTTTTATTTCACACCCACAGAAAGCAGCTCTGAATGACAAGAAATCTTTAAAAATCATATTTGCTGAAGCTGTTATTTTCAAATACTACTCAAATTATTAGGGTTCCTGGAATATATATATTTTAATTAAAAAGCAATTTAACTTTTGTTTAACTAGACTCTGAGCTCCACATTCCACTGCTACCCTCCTCAAGAAGTCTGATACAGTGCTCTCAGAGTGGCAAGTTCACAGTGGTTGGACCCAGTTGGCATGTCCCCAAAGCACACTGGTCTTCTTGAGACTATTTATGATCAAATCAGTTTTGTCATTCTGACAGTAGGAATGACAAGCTAAACACAGCCCAGCACTATGGATTCTTTGTGGTGACTGTTCTAACTTCAAGAGCAGTTGTTTTACACTGAATGTCCTAAGTGGTTGGTCTATTATGAAAATTGAGTCCTTTAAGCTAAGTAACTATTATTAAAATTGGGAAAGTTGGCTGCCACACACATCCAGACACTGTTTTAAAAGTGTTACATGCACCAATAAAAAATAAATTTATTAAAAAAATAAAATAAAAGTGTTACATGTATTAAGTGATGGAATCATGAAATAAGAGAATTTGACTAAAATTTATCAAAATTCAAAAAAGATTTAAACTTTCTGGTTGATGCCTTGAAACTGAGGTTAACTTTTCTGTGACAATTAAGAGTTATTTACTACTTTCTGCATGTAGTTTATATTATTTGTGGGCATGTTAGTATTCAGACATATAATTTATCTTCTAATTTCCTAATCATCTCATTTTAAGGGTGGTAGAGGCAAGAGTTTGCGGTGTTAAATTTTTCTTAAAGTAGGTTAATTGCAAGTATAAGGAAATAGGTGAATTATATGTAAAAAGTACTCGTATGCAGCATCAAGATAACATAAAAATTTGATAGCAGTGGCTTTTAAACTTTATTCCTAAATACTACAACTGTATTCTCATTATATAGACTACACATTATGCTGTCTTCTAACCTCAGTGATCATATACAGTAATAGACTTTTTGGATTTAATATCCTTGATTTCACTCTTTGTACATAGTCCCAAAGTCCTGACAGGTACTCATTTGTCACTTTACTGAAGCATGAATTTGAAGTGTTTGTGTGGCATGGGAGCAAATCACTTAAGTTGGGACCTAAGCCCAACTGACTACTCTGCTGCAGTTTCTCAGGGCAACTTGATTGTTCCAATCAAGTCATCACTATATTATAACTCTTATGAAGAGTAAAAAATTGGTTTATTTGTGAAAAGTAGTCTGGAGAAAAAGCTAAGAGCTGAATTATAAGTATGATATGAAGTGAGAATGCAAGCGCTTATAAAAAGTGATTTTATTTATTTTACCATGATTTAGGTATATGAACTGAGCCTATCATATGCCTCACAGAGAAGTAAGAAATGGTTTGTAAATCTGTGCTGGGAATGCTCTAGCCAATGTAAAATTGCTCATCAGGTAAGAAAATTTAGCAAAATTGAAAAGGCCATGGGATTTTTATTCTTATTTTTGATAACAAATGGGTTTCTACCTATCAAGCACTTGTAACAATATTTAACATATAAATAGCATACAAGTATTGGCTTCTGTGATAATTGTGAAGATAATGATGATCATGATGTGACCCTAGATGGAACCATGATTTGAAAGAAAACCAAGGACCCTGACTACAGGCATTTCCATACACCAAATAAAATATCAAGTACTTCCTGTGTTGTCTCCCAGTTAACACAAGTATGTAAAAGTACAATGTTTGATGTAGTTTTTGGTTTGGTTTTTTTTTAGATTTTATTTTTGAAGTAAGCTCTATACTCCACGTGGGGCTCAAACTCAAAACCCTGAGATCAAGAATTGCGTACTCTACTGACTGAGCCAGCCAGGTGCCTCTATTTGATGTAATTTTATCAGTTTATTCCCATCATTGCTTATTCCTATAGAAGTTCTTATAAGCTAAGAAGACAAATATCTCTATGACTTTTTAAATTATCTAAGAGTGACTAGAAAAAAATGTGTATAATTATGAATAACTTAATATGGGCATATAAATGTATGAATTTAGAATTTAGACATATTTTTAAAAAGCTCTTTAAATATTTTAAAATATTTTACAGTTTGGATATTTCTTTGGGTTCTAACTCCCCCTCCCCCCTTCTCTCTCACATGTGCCTGGCAGATTCTTTCTCTGACTCCTAAGCCCGAGTCCAAGTCCTCCAAAGCCTCCCTGGCTCCCTCAGACCCTTACACTCCTCTTCTCCCCTGCTATTGCCGCTGTACCACCAGCCTGCTTTGCTATGGCACTTACATATACACCCACGATTGTAATAAATTTCATTTCTCTCCTACTGCTAGACTGTAAACCTGTTGAAGAAGAAAGTAGGTCCTCACTAAATTATTTGAATGAACCTCATATCACATATGAGGAGAGAGTAGGAGTTAAGAGAGACATTATATTTCAAACAATGCAGTTGTCAGGCAATGACTATATCAGAATGAAAGGTTTCTTCTCCCGCCCCCATTAAAAAGGATTTTAAGTTCTAAGTTGATAGCACATAGCTACAGTGGAGGAAAAATTTTATTGAAAATGTTTATTGAGTGTCTACTGCATTTCAGATACTATGCTGTTAGCTTTTACATGTTTCTTTTCTTTTCTTTTTATTTTTTTTAAAAGATTTTATTTATTAATGAGAGACAGAGAAAGAGAGAGAGAGAGAGAAGCAGAGAGAGGCAGAGAGCCACCCGGGCTGCCCCCTTTTACATGTTTCATATTGTTAAATCCTACAACAATACCATCATGTATGTATATGATTTTTCCCAATTTTCAAATATGGAAATTCAGGGTAAGAGAGGCAATATTTTCAGTCACAGGTAATAAATGGCAGAGTAAAATTGGAATCAGATGTTATTATTCTAAGTTGAGTTTTCTCCCCACCATTCTATTCAAACCAAGTTTTTAATTCTTATTCCACCTAGACTAGACAATTGTTTGAGCTCTAGAGACAGTTTCCACACTATGTCAAAATTTCTTAAGTTGCTAAAACCTACAAAGCTATGATATATTTCCTGAGCCCTGTCTCTCCTCACAATCTATAGCATGGATTTATGGTTGATTTTGCCTGTCCTATCCTGTCTTTTAAACAGTAATGCCTGAACTAGTTGGACCACTGAGAGGGTAATGTCAGGACATCAATCTATCGGTAACATTAATTGAACATTCTGTAGCAAGGCTGTTGCTTTCACTGGAGTGAAAAAAGTTGCTTAGAGGGTAACAGATGAGTCAGAGGATTTTCATTACATTTAGACACTAATTCAGCAATGTCACCAATTATGGTAAGGTAACAACTAGAACGGAAGCGTCCTTCTTTCCTTTTTTTCTCTTTTCCAGATCTTTCTGCATTGAAATTTTTCTTACAAAGCCAAACTAAGTTTTTTATTCCTTAGCATTCCTTAGTTCCAAAGACAAGCATTAAGCCTGCCATTGAGGTAAATGAATATATTGACTCTGAGCAGCTGATAATTTGAGATTAAGGAAGAGGAAAGAGAGAAACAAGAGCAGGTGTGGTAAAAAAGAAAAGAACTAAGAAAAGGCGTATGTTTGCCATGCTGTGCTCATGCCTTCCTGGACCCTGGATTCCTGCTGCATGTTTTATCTCCATTCACTTCCTTCTGCAAAGAATTACTGTCTCGGATTTAGGTTGTCTTCCATTTCATTTGTTGTTAACTAGATTTCTTTGGCCACACAATACAGATGTTGCATTAGAAGCAGTGGAATATATTTGCAACCTCTTCATATAAAATTATCTTATGTTGTAAACAGTTATTTACCTAACTTCAACATAAAGTAATTGAGAAATAAAATTTTGGGGGAGAAACTTTAAAGAAAGGGAAAAATTGGGATCCCTGGGTGGCACAGAGGTTTGGCGCCTGCCTTTGGCCCAGGGCGCGATCCTGGAGTCCCGGGATCGAATCCCACGTCGGGCTCCCCATGCATGGAGCCTGCTTCTCCCTCTGCCTGTGTCTCTGCCTTTCTCTCTCTCTCTGTGACTATCATAAATAAATTTAAAGAAAAAAAAAAAAGAAAGGGAAAAATTAGCATTTAATCAAAGCCTCTCTTCTTCTTTAGCATCATCTTCTAATTGATGATAAGCTGTACCTCTTTGTGAAGCCTCTGTATTACACCAGGTGGTTAAAATTATGGGATTTTGCTCTAGCAGGTGGATTGGGTGGTTGTAGTAAGTTATCATAAGATGAGGTTAAAAATCAATGGCAGGAAGACAGTGGTTCAAGTATAGGAATATCCTGAACTGACTTCCTCCTGTACACACAACAAATCTACAGCTATATGTATATATAGATCAGTTCTCTTTGAAAAAGATCTAAAAACTAGCTGAAAGAGCTCTTCCACAACAAAGGATAAAAGGGCTACGTTGACATGGGTAGTATAGGCAGAGAAGCGGTCTCATCAAAAACCCTACCTCCAGCATGGTTACCCACAATCTGGAGGGATCTAACAAATATGGAGACTCTCCCTAGGGAATGAGGAGTTTGTACCCCATATCAGATGCCCCGACTCTTGGGACCTACCCTGGAGAAATAAGCCCCCAAAACACCTGACTCTGAAGACTAATGGGGCTTATCTCCAAGAGACCCAAAAGGCTATGAAGAACAAAGTCTGCTCATAAAGGGCTTGTATGCAGACTTACTTACTCTGGGATACAGTGCAAAGGCAGCAGTTTATTTTTTTTTTAATTTTTTTTTAATTTTTATTTATGATAGTCACACACAGAGAGAGAGAGAGGCAGAGACACAGGCAGAGGGAGAAGCAGGCTCCATGCACTGGGAGCCCGACGTGGGATTCGATCCCGGGTCTCCAGGATCACGCCCTGGGCCAAAGGCAGGCGCTAAACCGCTGCGCCACCCAGGGATCCCAAGGCAGCAGTTTAAAAAGAGCCTAGACCATATGTAAAGGAGACTCATTAACTAATTTCCAAGCATCTGCCAGAGATGCCAGGGTCTGGTAGAACTGTCTCTGGGGAAAGAGGAGTTGGTGGATGCCATTTGGCATATTTACTTCACTTTGCTAGTGCCAGTAGGCTTGCCTCATCACAATCCCTCCACTCTCTACAGCTCCACTGAAGCCACTGGGTTTGCCCTGTCCCCAGCTACCCTGATGCCCTATTGAAGCTGGCAGTATATGCAGTCTACACAAGGGACATTCTTTTAACATCTGGCTCTGGTGGCTAGGCAGGCTTGTGTTGGAGGCCTTCTGAGATGGAAATAACTGGAAAGACAGTTCTTGGTAGGCTACCAAACCCAGGGCTACTACACAGAGAGTAGAAAGAAACACAACCCTAGTCTTCCTGTTTAAAAGGCCTATTTCCTTGTCCCAGAGTTTCAGTCTGAGAGGCAGACTTCAGGCTTACCACACATCTAGACCCTGTGGAGGAGCTCTCAGGAAATGTAGGCTGGGGGATACCAGCTTTGTGTTCTGCTTTGGCCTCACTTCAGCTCACCGGTACTTCCCCAAAAGAAGCTTGTACATTTTTCTGGAGCCCTGATTTTTGTAAATGTCACCGGGGACATCTCCAAATTGCCTGGTCTAGAGGCTAGCAGGGATTATGACTGTGGTTTCACAGGACTATATATATTTGCGTACTTTAAAAATGCTGTTTAAAGGTCTGGTTTCAAATCAACCTGAAACTGGGTGCTGACTGAGATCCCTCCCTTAGGAACACTGACAGGGCTTGGCACAACCTCAACAACTAGAACCTACCAAGAATAAATCAAGCTGCTTAGGCAATCACAGAAGTTCAAGTAACAACTAAGAACTGTGGCAAATTTGAACAATAAGTTTTATCTTCTACACCAGACCACTCCTTCAAGACTGGGAGAAGTAGCTGTTTCACCTAATACATAGAAACAAACACAGAAAGGCAAAATGAGTAAACAAGAATATGTCCCAAAACCACAAGAAAAAAAAACTTAATGAAAGAGATACAAGTAATTTACCTGATAAAAAGTTCAAAAGTAACAGTCATAAAGATGCTTGCTGAACTCAGGAGAAGAATGGATGAACATAGCAAGAACTTCAACAAAGAGAAAAAATATACGATAGTACCAAATAGAGGTCACTGAACTGAAGAATACAATAACTGAACTGAAAAATACACTTGAGGGGTTCAACAACAGACTGGATGAAGCAGAAAAATAGATCAGCATCCTGGGAGACGGGGTGGAACTCACCAAGAGAGAACAGCAAAAACAAAAGTGTATGTGGCTAACAGGACATCAAGCATCTTAGGGCCTGAGAAGGAGAAGAAAGAAAGAAGAAAGAGGCAGAAAAACTATTTGAAGAAATAATGGCTGAGAATCTCCCAAAAGTCGGGATGGAAACAGACTCCAGGTCCAGGCTCAGACAGTTCCAAATAAGATGAACCAAAGAGATCTACACCAGAAGCATTATAATTAAAATGTCAAAAGTTAAAGAGAAAAAATTTAAAGGCAGCAAGAGAAAAACAACTCCCATAAGACTTTGAGCTGATTTTTCAGTGGGATCTTTGCAGGTTAGAAAGCAGTGGCAGGACAATAAAAGTGCTAAAAGGGGGAAGAAACAACAACAAAAACTTCCAACCCAGGAATACTCTAGCAAAGCTGTCATTTATAACTGAAGGAGAGGTAGAGACTTTTCCAAATAAGCAAAAGCTGAGAGTTCATCACCACTAAACCAGTCTTACAGTAAATGTTAAAGGGGATTTTTGTAAGCTGAAAAGAAAGGCACTAACTAGCAATAAAAAAAAATATGAAAATAAAAATCTCATATAAGGAAAAGGCAAACATATAGTAAAAGGTGTAGATTAGCCACTTAAAAAACGAGTATGAAGATTAAAAGACAAAATTAGTAAAATTAACTATAACAATATAACTTAAGGGATATAGAAAATGAAAAGAGGTAAAATATGACACCAAAAACATAAAAAATGGGTGGGGAGAAGGGGATAAAAACGTAGTTATTAGAATGTGTTCAAATTTAAGTTGCTATTGGGGCACTTGGGTGGCTTGGTGGTTGAGAGTCTGTCTTTGACTTGGGTCATGATCCCAGGGTCCTGGGATCAAGTCACACATTGGGCTCCCCATGGGAAGCCTGCTTCTTCCTCTGCCTATGTCTCTGCCTCTCTTTCTGTGTGTCTCTCATGAATAAATAAATTTTAAAAAATTTGTTACTATCAACTTAAACTACTACATAAATAGACTATTATATGTGTACCTTAATGGTAATCACAAGGTAAAAACCTATAATAGATATACATAAGATAATAAGAATCTAAACATAACACTAAAGAAAATCATCAAACAACAAGGGAAGAGAGCAAGAGAAGAAAGGCACAGAGGGGAACTACAAAAAAAGCCAAAAAAACAATAACAAAATACCAGTAAGTACACAACTACTGATAATTACTTTAAATTTAAATGGACTAAATTTTCCAACCAAAAGACAGAGTGGCTGAATGGATTTAAAAAAAAAAAAAGAAGGCTCATCTATATGCTATCTACAAGAGACTCACTTCAGATCTAAGAACACACAAAGACTGAAAATGAAGGGAAAGAAATTTCATGTTAATAGAAATAAAAAGGAAACTAGAGTATCTGTGACACAAAATAGACTTGGTAACAAAGACTCATAAAAGACAAAGAAGGGCATTATATAATGATAAAGGGCCCAATCCAACAAGAGAATATAACATTTGTAAATACTTATGTACCTCACATAGGAGCACCTAAATATATAAAGCAAATGTTAACAGACCTCACATAGGAGCACCTAAATATATAAAACAAATGTTAACAGACCTAAAAGGAGAAATTAACAGCAATGTAATAATAGTAGTGGACTTTAATACCCTACTTATACCAATAGATAAATCATTGAGACAAAATCAATAAGAAGTCTTGGCTTTAAATAACACATTAGGCCAGATGGACTTAATAGATAAATACAAAATATTCCATTCAAAAGCAGCAGAATACACATCTCAATTTATATAGGATTTATATAGGATACAGCAAAAGCAGTTTTAAGAGGGAAGACATAGCAATACAGTCCTACCTCAAGACCTTGAGAAAAAAGAAAAATATCCAATAAACAATCTAAGTTTAACCTAACAAAACTAGAAAAAGAAGAACAAAGCCCAAAGTTAGCAGAAGGAGAAAAATAATAAAGGTCAAAGTGGAAATAAACAAAATAGAGACAAAAAAACAATAAAAATGATCAATGAAACTAAGAAGTGGTTCTTTGAAAATATATTTTTTTAAAAAATAGAGAAACTTCTAACTAGATTAACCAAGAAAGAGAGAGAGGGCTCAAATAAAGTCACAAATGAAAGAGGAGAAATTACAACTGATACCACAGAAATACAAAGGATTATGAGACTACTATGAACAATTATATGCCAACAAATTGAACAACCTAAGAGACATGGATGAATTTCTAGAAATGTGTAATCTTCCAAGACTGAATCATAAAAAAAAACAGAAAATTTAAATAGACTAATTGCTAGGAAGGAGATTGAATCAGAATAAAAAAATCTCCCAACAAGCCTAGGACTAGATGGCTTCACTGGTGAATTCAAAGATTTAACACTTGTCCTTCTCAAACTCTTTCTAAAAACTAAGGAGAAGGGGACACTTTCAAATGCATTTATGAGGCCAACATTACCCAAGTACCAAATCCAGAAGACACACACAAAAAAAAAAAAAAACAGAAAATTATGGACTAATATCAATAATGAACATAGATTCAAAAATCCTCAACAAAATATTAGCAAACTGAATTCAATAATACATTAAAAGGATTATACAGCATGATCAAATGGGATTTATTCCAGGGATGCAAGTATCATCAACATCAGCAAATTAAGCATTATAGCATGCCACATTAACAAAGTGAAGAATAAAAATCAAATGATCATCTCAATAGATGCAGAAAAAGCTTTTGACAAAATTCAACACCCATTTATGATAAAACCTTTCTACAAGGGGGTAAATAACATAATAAAGAATATATATGAGAAATCCACAGCTAACATTATACTCCTAGTAGGTATGAGGAACAAGAAAAGGATGCCCATTCTCACCATTTTTATTCAATATAGTATTGGAAGTCCTTGCCAGAGAAATTCGGGGAAAAAAGGGAATGAGAGCCATCCCAAATGAAAAGGAAGTAAAACTGGGCAGCCCAAGTGGTTCAGCTGTTTAGTGTCACCTTCACCCAGGGCATGATCTTGGAGCCATGGAATCGAGTCCCATGTTGGGCTCCCTGCATGGAGCCTGGTTCTCCCTCCGCCTGTGTCTCTGCCTCTCTCTCTCTCATTAATAAATAAAATCTTTAAAAAAAAGAAAGAAAAGGAAATAAAACTGTCACTATTCACAGATGACATGATCCTATATACAGAAGACCCTAAAGACTCTACACACAAAAATCCTGTTAGAATAAATAAACCTAGTAAAGTAGCAGGATACTAAATCAATATATAGAAATCTGTTGCATTTTTATATCCTATTAGAAAGAGAAATTAAGAAAAAAATCCCTTTACAATTGCATCAGAAAGAATAAAATACTTGGGAATAAATTTAACCAGGAAGGTGAAAGACCTATACGCTAAAAACTATAAGACATTGATGAAAGAAATTGAAGAAGACACAAATAAATGGGAAAATATTCCATGCTTATGGATTGGAAAAATTAATATTGTTAAAATGTCCATACTACTCAAAGCGATCTACAGATTCGGTGCAATCCCTATCAAAATCCCAGTGGCATTTTTCACAGAGCTACAACAAACAATCCTAAAATTTGAACAGAATAGAGAGTTCAGAGATAAACTCACACATATAGAATCATTAAATTACAACAGAGGAGCCAAGAATATACAATGGGGAAAGGACAGTCTCTTCAATAAATGATGTTGGGAAAACTGTACAGTGACATGTAAAACAATGAAACTAGATACTATTTTACACCATACACAAAGATGTACTCAAAATGGCTTAAAGTCTTGAAGATAAGATCTGAAAACATAAAACTCCTAGAAGACATAGGCATTAAGCTCCTTGACATTGGTCTTGGGATTGAATTTCTAGATCCAACTCCAAAAGCAAAGGCAACAAAAACGAAAATAAATAGTGGGACTACATAAAACTAAAAAACTAGAAACTGAAAAGCTTCTGCGGAACAAAGGAAACCATCAACAAAATGAAACACAACCAGAACACCTGGCTGGCTCATTCAGAGGAGCATTTGGCTTTTGATCCTGGGGATACAAGTTCGAGCCCCACACTAGATATAGAAATTACTTAAAATATTTTTTAAAAAATGAAAAGGAAACCTCTAAATGGAAGAAGATTTTCACAAATGATGTATCTGACAAGAGGTTAGTCTAAAAATATATATAAAGAACTTATATGTCAACACCAAAAACCCCAAATAAACCAATTTTAAAATGGACAGAAGACCCGAATAGGCATTTTTTCCAAGGAAGACATACAGATGGCAAACACACATGAAAAAGTGCTCAATATCACTAATCATTAGGGAAATGCAAATCAAAACCACATTTAGATATCACCTTATGCCTGCCAGAATGGCTAGAATCAAAAACATAAGAAATAACAGGTGTTGTAGAGGATGTGAGGAAAGGGAATACACATACACTGTCAGTGGGAATGTAAATTGGTTCTGCCACTATGGAAAATAATATGGAGGTTCCTCAAAAAATTAAAAATAGAACTACATATAATCTAGTACTTACACATCTGAGTATCTGTCCAAAGATAATTAGACACTAATTTGAAAAGATATATGCACTTCCACGTTTATTGCAGCATTATTTACAAAAGTCAACATATGGAAATAATCTAAGTGTTCATGGGTGAATAAATAATTTTATATATACATAAAATGGATAATAAAATATATAACTATATTAAATATATATAACATAGACTACTACTTAGCCATAAAAAAGAAAATCTTGCCATTTCCAACAATATGGGTGGACCTTGTTAGTGAATAAATTAGATAAGTCAGAGAAAGATGATAGTGAATGATTTCACTTATATGTGGAATCAAAAAAAAAAAAACACACCAATGGAACAAACAAAACTCATAGATATGAGAACACATTGGTGGTTATCAGAGGAAAGGGGGGTTGAGGATTGCAAAATGGTTAATGTGAGTCCGTTGTATGGTGATGGATGGTAATTAGACTTAAAGTGATGATCACTGGGCAGCCCGGGTGGCGCAGCGGTTTAGCGCCGCCTGCAGCCCCGGGGTGTGATCCTGGAGACCCCAAATCGAGTCCCATGTTGGGCTCCCTGCATGGAGCCTGCTTCTCCCTCTGCCTGTGTCTCTGCCTCTGTCTCTGTCTCTCCCTCTCTCTCTCTCTGTCTCTCATGAATAAATAAAATCTTTTTTAAAAAAGTGATGATCACTTTGTAGTGTATAAAAAAGTTGAATTGTGTGGTATGCTTGAAACTAATATAATGTAAAATACTAATTTTACTTCAATAACAATAAGTCAACGGGACACCTGGGTGGCTCAGCAGTTTACAGCCTGCCTTCAGCCCCAGGCATAATCCTGGAGTCCCGGGATCAAGTCCCACATCAGGCTCCCTGCATGGAGCCTGCTTCTCCCTCTACCTGTGTCTCTGTCTCTCTGTCTGTCTCTCTGTCTCTGTCTCTCTCTGTGTCTCTCATAAATAAATAAATAAATAAATAAATAAATAAATAAATAAATAAATAAATAAATAAATCTTTAAAAAAATAAGTCAATGGCAGAGGAAGTGCTTTTATATTGCTATGGTTTCAGTTGCTGCGGAAGATCATGTGAGCTTTGGGTGCCACATCCTCTTTTCCAATGGCTGAACACCTCCCCCCTCAACGCCTTTGTTAGGTTTTGTAGGGTCAGAGCAGCATCAAGGCTCTCTATTTAACCTGTTAACTTTTTAAACAAATCTAAATAAGGAAGTAAAACTGGGCAAATACCAAGAATTTGGTTCAATAATTCACCAGAAGAAACTCTTGTTTTGGAGCAAAGAATACATATAGTGATTTTTGGAATGAGAAGCTTGGCAAATAAGTTTCATAGTATCTTCCAACAATCAGTTTTAGGCTATCTGAAAATCTGTATAGTCCTTTTAGCCTGATGGTTTACTTGAGGATGGTTTGTGGCAAATTAAAACAAAACGAAGTAAATGCAGAATCTCTTAGATGATAAAGGTTTTATTTTATTTATTTTTAAGTTGATGTAAATTGAATTTGGAGTATTTTTAAATGTGCCTCTCACATTTGTTGAAAAGATGAATGATTATGTACGTGAATTAAATATCAATAATTTCTTCCCTTAAAATGTGCCAGTAAAATCAAGATAGAATAACTTTCTTTTTTAACTGAAAAATAGATTTCTTGGGCAAGTTATGCTGAGTGGCCTGAAAGTTTGGGCTTTTTAATGCCAAAATAAGTTCCAGGACATCAGAGGTAACTTTCAGCCAAAGCTTTTGCGTGAGTAGTTTCTGGCAGTGCTGCATGTAGTCTGGCCAAGGTAATGTAATGGCCAATTCTTTGAATAATAATGTGTCATCTCATAAGAGAGTCCCTCTACAACAGATAATTCATAGTCAATTTGGCAACTAACTTCATTATTTCTCAGTAACTTTTTGTCTCTATTCATCTATCTTCTTAATCTCCAAATCACTCTCTGGTGTCTTCACAATGGTAAGTGATAAAACTACTTGGCCTTAGTTGCCATTATTTAAAAAAAAAAAAAAAAAAAAAAAAAAGGTTAAAAATTGATTGGTTTCAGGATTTTGCCATTTCTTTGTTTCAGGAAATTGTAAGGACTCCAATTTGGATAGGATGAATAGTAACCTTAAGTATTACTGCAAGAAATGGCAAATTAAAAAGTACTTAGAGTTCCCTTTCATGAGTAATGCTATATTTATTATATTTCTGTAATTCTAAATCTCCATCACTTGCAAAACCTGACACCAATTTAGTATATCCCATTTTTTAAAGGGGAACTACAATGAAATATGTATATATTCTTTGTAAAATAATCCTAATTTTAGAAATGTTAAAATGTGGGGGGAAATAGGAAGTAACAAAATTAAGGAAGTAATTTTGTCTGAGGTTTGTCTGAGATTCTGGAACAGTGTTTTAGGAAATTAAGATTGATAAACTTGAATAATATGGAATTTTGCAGGTCCTTTTGTTTTTCACAGTCAGTATAATGAATTGTTGAATAGCTGTGTTAGAGGTTCCTTTCTTTTTTAAAAAAGATTGTATTTATTTATTTATTATTAATAATAAAAGAGACACAGAGATAGGCAGAGGCAGAGACACAGGCAGAAGGAGAAGCAGTCTCTATGCAGGCAGCCTGATGCAGGACTCTATCTCAGGCCCCCGGGATGGCGACCTGAGCCGAAGGCAGATGCTCAATCACTGAGCCACCTAGGTGCCCTAGAGGTTCCCTTCTTACCAGCCCCGGTTTTTCATATTTTTAGTAAATCTTTTCATGGGGACCTTTTTAAGCAAGTTGCTTAATAAATACTTGAATATGTATTCTGTTATACACAGATAAAGTATTTTAAGATTGGGGTATATAGTTGGAGGTAAACAGAAAAATCTTGAAAATTATATTTCAAGATAAGATGCCAAAATGCAATTTTTATTGAACATTTAAAAATGCAATAAAAAGTTTAGAAAAGGAGGCCGATGACTACCCTTTATCATTAATGAGACATATCAATAATGGGAAAAACCCACACTTCCCAAATGTGGCACTGTTTCTTATTCAGATATTTAAACATAAGCATGTTTGTTTGAACAATTTACATTGTATTTCATGTGATGATGTTTATTCTTTTTATTACATATCTTTAGAACAGTTAGTAGGCTGAAGCCAAGAATACAATAAATTTACCATTGCCTAGCAAATGTTTTTGAAAACCGCATTGTTAGTTACTCAACAAATAAATAATTGGCTTTAATTTTTAAGAAAAAAAATTCTAGGGATACAATGAACATATTTTGTTTTATATAGGTAAGCTACAGTCGATCTGTGTTTTATGCTATAGTTCTTTTCATTTTGTGTGTAATGTGCTTTAATTCCACATGCACTGATTTTGTATGCACAGCTTTAAAAATCTTAACTTTGAATCACATCATATGTATATATATATATGCATGAAAGGTATACAATATATTGATTCATAAGGGAAAGTAAACTACAAAATATACATAAAACAAATCTAATCCATAAGTGCAGTATTTAAAAACTAAAATGTATGATAACTAGGTAAGTGAACTCAATTCTTAACAGATGCGGTATTATGTTTCATAGTTTGTAACAAACCTTGTTTTTTTAAACTTTTGTGTATCATTATACTATCCAATCATGGCTATTTAATAAAGCATAATGGATGGTTATTGACACAGTACTTAGAGAATAAATAAGAGAAACCAAACAAGATATCACATTGGCTACAGATGGGAACCAAGAACCAAAAGCAAAAGGTTAATTTTGAAGAGCTGGCTGAGCTTCCTGTCAGAATGAGATTGAACCTGAAGACTGGCTTCTCTGACCTTTGCTGCCTTGAGAATTATTTTTTGTCATGGTGTGTGTGTGTGTGTAGTATGTACACAGGAGGCACAGATACACAGACAGCTAATGAGATGGAATAATTTGGAAGGAAACATTCTGGAAAGTAGTATCCTTAGGAGATTTGATTTCAGAAAATGTGTCACCTGGACATCTGCCTGCCTCCCATTGAATGGCTGATTGAGACCCGGAGCAGGGATCTGAAGAGTTGGGTATGGATCATAATGAATTCCTTGGCTTCGCCCCTGTTCTTATCCCGCTTTTACAAGGAGGGCATATAAGGTGTTTTAAAATTAGGAAGCGATATGGTGTAATACTTCATGAGATTGGGCCTTGGAACCGGCAAACTAGGTTTGAGTCCTGGCCCTGCCCACACCAATTTCTCCACAGCAGGTGCCTCCAGCTAATGAGCTATTTAGTGGGCTCTGAAGGGTGGGAGGGAGGATGTGACCTCCTAGGGACTCTGCAGCTGGTCCGTCTTCTGGAGGAGTCCTCAGCAGCAGGCTAATAGCTGCTCATGCCCGAGGAAAGAGGCGGTCAGAGAACGGCTGAAACAATTCTGGATTTTGTTTTCCTCAGAGGTGTTTACCTGATCATTAGCCATTTGGTGGCACAGAAAATGTTCAATCCATCCATCTTCCTGTCTAGTGGCTTTTTCAGTTACCCCGTGAATTACACATTTTCACTGACTTAACACATAACATTGGCCCAGGTGCCCTCAAATGCAGCACTAACATGAAATACATGTGTTGACTCTGCAACCATTTTTATTTCTGTCTGAGACAGGTTTTAGGTCAGTAGATAAAACACTCTTGACATCTTTAATACCCTTTATAGGGCCTTTTATAAATAATAGTTGTCAGTTGATAGTTGTTTTTTTTTCTCAAGCATTGATGAGATTTCAAAATAGAATTTGGTGGATGGCTGCAGGTTGTTTCTGGAAAATAAAGACAAACTATTTACTTGTTTTAGCAGCAAATGCCTCTTTCATTATTTTGCCATTTTAAAAATGTTGTCTTAATGCCCCATGGAACATGTGGCACCAATGAGCTAATCAGAGTCAAAGAAAACATTGATTCAAGGAGTGGTTTGCAGCAATACTCTGTACTGGCATTATGCTTACAGAAGGAAAGATTGTTAATGCTTAAATTGGGTGGGTTCTCAGAGTGGTTGGCCTTGGGTGAGGGGACACACAAAACTAAGAAACACGTGTCCTGGGTGTTAGAACCATGAAGAGAACCATAACATTGGAGGGGAGTGTTTTATTAAAAATATACACCAAATACATATCTTAATTTTATAGTTTGATGAATGTTTACCAACTGCATATGCTTACCAGTCTTGTGCTCAGAGCAAGAAATAGACATTACAAGAACCCCAAAGGTCCCCCATGTTAACTTCTGATTTTCTTATACCCCCTAAGAAACCATTATCCCAACTTCTGACATCACAGGTTAGGTTTTCTGTTTTCAAACTTTATTTAGATGCAGTCATAGGATATGTGCACTTTTGTATCTGACTTCTTCTCTCAACGTTGTTTCTGTGAAATTCATCCATGTTGTTTTGTGCAGTTGTGATTTGTTCATTGTAACTACTGTCTAAGAATAAAATTGTTCAGCTTTAGTAGATACTGCCAATTTTCCATCATATCTGTTCCCTTTTAAAAATGCAAGTAATCGGGGCACCTGAGTGGCTTAGTCAATTAAGTGTTTGCCTTTGGCTCCGGTCATGATCCCAGGGTCCTGGGATAGAGCTCCGCCTTGGGCTCCCTGCTCACTGGAGAGTCAGTTTCTCCCCCTCCTTTTGCCCCTTCTCCTTCCTTGTGCTTTCACGCTCCTATGCTTGTGTGCTCTCATTCTCTCTCTCTCTCTCTCTCTCATAAATAAAATATATTTTTTAATGCAGGTAATCCAAAAGGTCTGTTGCTCTATCATGGTTTCTGAACTGTAGACTTAATGGAAAGACTACATCAGGATCATGGACTAGCCCTTATCTCTAATAAGGACACACTATTGTATACAGCTATAACACTATATTTGCTAACACCGTTATGTACAGTTTTCAGTTGTTTTATGTGAGTGTTATTGTATTTTAACTAACTGCTTGTTAGTATTGTATTTTAATTAACTGCTTTTTAATCATCTTTGTACCCTCAGCACCAATCACTGTATCTATAGATACTCCTACTAACCCCAATTTACAGGAGAGGTACAGGGAAGTAACTTGGTCAAAGTTATATAATAGGAAGTAGGGAAGAATGCATGTACCTCCTTTACGTGTAAGTCATACAGTATCTTTAAAAAGTCTGACAGGGGCATAATCCTAAAGACCAGTCTTCTCTGCAGACAAAGCTCATAGGGTTAGTAGAGCTCTTAATAATTCCACAGAAGATAAAGCCTTTAGATAGTTTACATTAAAATATCTGAGATGAACTTTCTGCCTTATAATATTTACCAATGCTAAATTCACACCAACCTCATAGCATAGTAGAGAGACATGGTTAAGAATAAAGGCCCCACACTGAAGGGGGCACTTGACGGGATAAGCACTGGGTGTTATTCTGTATGTTGGCAAATTGAACACCAATAAAAAATAAATTTATTATAAAAAAAAAGAATAAAGGCCCCAGAACTGGAATGTCTACATTTAAATCCCCAACACTCCATCCAGAGAATCTAGTTCTCTGAAGAAAACATATCAGACCTTGTACTTTGCTTTTTTATGGGGTCTTGCACTGAGCTTATTTCTTCCATGTCCCTCTGCTTGGTAGGGAACTCACGGAAGAGCTGATGCCATGTTATTTGTAATCCCTTACAGTGCCTAGTGCTATGCGTTGATGATAAATATCAAAAGTATTTAAGGAACAATGAAATACTTCTATTTTATGTCACTTAACTATTTATCCTGCATCTACTTTCCAAAGAACCAGAAACAACTTGCAAGGAGAAAAAAATGCAAAATATGGTATTTACATGTTTTGGGGCAATGGAGATAAACAGATCACAACATTTAGGTAATGATTTTGACTAAAATTCCTGGCAAACTGGGAAATATTTTGAGTAAAATGATTTATATTTTCTGAGAAAAAAAATACATATCTTGGATTTATTTATTTATAAGTCTGCCTTCCCCTCTAGTCAGGTAAGCTCTTTGTGAGTAGAGAATGGTTCTTATTTAAATTTGTATCCTTAGAGCCAATCACATGCTTAACATGTGAATACATGAATGAATGAATGAATGAATGAACAAAAAGAGAAAGGAAGGAAGAAAAAAAATACCTTTCTGGGAACTATCATGAAAACAAGACTACTAGAATGACTTGTACACATCTGCCATAGCAACGCAAACACAGTGTAGAACACAGAAGTACAGACCAGAGTTGGCCTGTTTGGGTTTAATTCCTGACTCCTTTACTTGCTATGTGTATGCCCTTGAGCAAATTACTTAACTTCTCTGGGTATCAATTTCACCTATAAAGTAAGTTAATTATACCAACTGCCTCTTAAAGATTATATAAAATAATACATTTAAAGGTCTTGGCATTTAATAAGCATTTGACAAATGTTAGTAATTCATTCATTTAGCATTTTTTTTAATTCAATAGCTACAACATGACAGGTACTATTCTGAAATTGCTAAATGCTAAAGCCACAGAATTTAGCAAAACAAAGTCCCTAGTATTTTTTTTCAAAGTCCCTAGTATTATGGAGCTTGTATTCTAGCAGAATTTAGAGAGAGAAAACCAATAGCTATCTATAAAATGGGAAGTGCTATGAAAAAAATAAAGTAAAAAAGGTAGAAGGCATCATGGTGGGGAGGCGGCTCTTATACATTAGTGGGGTTAAAGAAAGTCTCTCAGGTGAGATAGCCTCTGAGAAAGACTTGCAGTGTTGCAGTGTGGAGTGTGCTGAATATAACTATGGAGAACAAGGAGCAGTGAGAGAGAAGGACAGAGGGAAGTTGAGAGGCTGGAGCAATAGTGGGGTCTAGCTCATGGCCTTGTGAGGACATCGGAGTTTGATGGGAAGCCATTGGAAGGTTTTGGTCACACATGTAATGGAACCTGATTGATTGGTCATTGTAAAAAATAATTCTGGTTGCTATGCGAAGAAGAAATGGTAGCAGGGTCTGAGACATAACAGGGAGAACAATTAGGAGGCTATTGAAATAGGCCAGACAAGAGTTGCTAGTGGCTTAGACTAGAATGGTGTCATTGGAAATGGGAAGAAGAGATAAAAATTGAGATACACATAAATGTAAACTTGATTCATTTTACTATTCAATTGGATGAGGGTGAGAGAGAAAGAGGAGTGAAAAGTAAACAAGATTTTTAGCCCAAGGAACTATGTCAACCGGAGTTGTCATTAAGATGGAAAAGATGGGCTTGCCTGGCTAGCTCAGTCAGAAGGGTATGCAACTCTCGATCTCGGGGTCATGAATCTGAGCCCTCTGTTGTGTGTAGAGATTATTTGATAAATGTTTTTTAAAAAGATGGAAAAGCTGAGGAGGGTTTGCTCTAAGCAGTGAGCATAGATAGAGAGTTATCAAAGATTCTGAGTTGAGTATAAGGTTCTTTTGTTCATTTACTGTTTATTGATCTCCTACTGTGTGGCAGCACCGTTCTAGACTCTTGGGGTAAATGAGTGGGGGAAAATGACAGTCTCTGCCCCTTAGAAGTTTAAATGGGGTATCCCTGGGTGGCTCTGTGGTTTAGCGCCTGCCTTCGGCCCAGGGCGTGATCCTGGAGTCCTGGGATCGAATCCCACATCAGGCTCCCTGCATGGAGCCTGCTTCTTCCTCTGCCTGTGTCTCTGCCTCTCTCTCATGAATAAAAAAATAAAATCTTTTTTAAAAAAGAAGTTTAAATGGAGGAGTACAATGGATAATATATAACTATAACAAACATATAAGTAAACTTCCTGTTACTGTCTCAATTCACCTATGGGCATTCAAATAATCTGCTACTAAAGGCATTGGACCACAGCCTTTTCAGTTGTCTCAGATAATACTTTCCAATTTGCATCTTTTCCTCAGGCCTGCTCAAATGAAATAGACTCTTTGTCATACAGTTCACACAATGCTATCTCTAGACAGTGTTTATATCTGGATTCTCTAGGATGAAATACACCTGTGCATACTTATTTAGACTTAGTGTTGCCTAGGTATTTATGGAAGTCTGGTGGTCTAGTTTAGGGGCACCAGCTCCTCTCTGCTTAAGTTGTTTCTAGTGGATAATTTATTAAAGAATCATCTTATTGTAATTTTTCAAACTCATATTTGTATTTCACTGCCCATACTCAAAACCTGTCTAGCTTCTTGCTCACCTTGTTACACATTGGTGCAATCTTTTCCAGTGCATTCCATATCACTCTAGGTCCAAGAGACAGACCATGAAAAGAGTGTTCTGTGCTCAAAGAAGAAAAGCCACATTCTATATCCCCCACTCGGAAACTCATATTGTACATGACTATTGTTAAGGCTCTGAGAAGTGTCACAGTAAGAAACTTGTTTAAAACTGTTCACTCAGCATGTCCAAGACTTACTTTACCATAATATAGAAATTTGCCAACATTCCACAGAACTACCGTTTCAGAGTTCACAGTTAAGGAAAATTC
The DNA here is from genome assembly GCF_011100685.1 of Canis lupus familiaris. Classification (NCBI taxonomy): domain Eukaryota; kingdom Metazoa; phylum Chordata; class Mammalia; order Carnivora; family Canidae; genus Canis; species Canis lupus. The sequence goes on along the minus strand of NC_049229.1, from coordinate 15,717,034 downwards.
TGGGTGGACCAACAGCATCATTGGCAAGAAATCCAGATAAATGGGGTCCAGTGTAGATGACGGCTTTGTGTGAACTTAAGCAAAGCAGTTAACCTCTCTGTTCCTTAGTTTTCTCATTTGTAAAATGGGGATAATAACAGACTACCTTAAGGTTTCTTGAGGCTCCTCTCAGTGTTTCTAAATGTGTAAAACATGAATAAAAGCACTTTATACAAGTTTAAATAATATAGTTATAAATCTTATTTTGTCTCTTTAATCAAGCATTTAATTTCCATTTATTTTATTTTATTATTTTATTTTATTTTATTTTATTTTTTCCTTATTCATGAAAGACACACACAGAGAGAGGCTGAGACATAGGCAGAGGGAGAAGCAGGCTCCTCGCAGGAAGCCTGATGCGGGACTTGATCCCAGGATCCCGGGATCATGACCTGAGCCAAAGGCAGACACCCAGGCACCCCTAATTTCCATCTCATGCGTAAAGTAATATTATTAACATGCATAGTAATTTATTGCAAAGTTAACTTTCCTCTCACCAATGGTTTAGTTTGTACTTGTTATCCACTTGTTCAGTGGAAATCCTTTATCCTCCTATAGGAAGTCACCCTCAGTTTGGTCTTCTCTCTTCCCTCTTACTTTTTTGGTGACTCATTAAGAAAGTCTGCCTCTTCGCTGGTACATAGCTCTGCAAGAGTAAGACCATGTTCTCAGTGCCTGGCACGTAGCAGAAGTTCAGTTAATATTGAGCTGAATCCTAAATTGTTCAATTTCTATGAGTTACATCATCCTGTTTTCAATTTTGGTACCCACAAAATTGGGGGAAAGGAGCTCTTGTTCCTTCATCTTGAGTATGTTTATCATCAGGGTTCCCACAACGTAATCCTTCACTGACTTTGCTTTGGTTCTAGTTCTGAGAACAAATTGTCCTGTGGTTCAGGGCACTGCCTGCTTTCCTACTGGGATTTGGGCTGTTTCTTCCCTTTTATTCCTTCCTTGTCTCCTAGTGAAGTCAATCACTAATTGATAGAAGTAGGGACAACTCCAAGGCTTCCTTATTTCTTCTTTTCTTTCTCCTTTCTCCTCATTTTGAACATCTTTATTTTGACTTCATTTCATATACTCTATACTTGTCATCACATTTCTGTTTGAAGACACTTTCAGGAGACCAAGCCCATAGCCCTGTCATTTACCTGTGGGTCTTAAGAAAATTCTGACTGCCTGGCTGAGACCACACCCCTCTTCATCCCCCTATTCTCCTTTATTCCTTCAACTAATTGTCTTGCTTTCATTGCTTGTAAGTTCTCTATAACGCCATTTCTTCACATAGGCACCAACCTATGGGAAACTTGAGAGAAAACATTCAAAGTATAAAGGAGAACAAAGAGCATGTATCATAGCTAATGACTAATCAGCAACTTATATCTGCTGCTCACAACAATGCAGTCACACAGGACCCTGCCGTTAGAATGCTTAGTTGGCATAATGCTCTGCTATCCCAGGCTTAAAATTCTTCATGATTTTTGAACAGAGGGCCCGACGTTTTTACTTTGTACTCAAATAGTGTAGCTGGTCCTGAAAGAAATGCCTGTGCTAGAAACTGGGGGAGGGGCCCAGAGAGGTAGAATAGCTGTGTCCAACCCCTGTGCAAATCTGACCCTGAGTGCAGGTGAGAGGAAGGGCAGGGCAGGTGGAATTGTCCTAGACTGACTACAATACTGCTGAAGAAATGCTCAGTTAAGTCATCACAGGGTGGGGTCCTTACCAAATTGGTAAAATCAGAGGATCTCTGGGTCTCCCAGGAACCTGGCTGCCTCGGCCTTGCTGCTGGCTAGGAGCAGCTGTGGGAAGCATGGTCTCTGCACAAACCAAGGGAAGTTCAGAGCAGCAGCTAGGGCCCTAGGTCCCTTATAGTACCTGTAGTTGGAGATCTTCAAGACACAATCTCAGGACTCCACATAGCATTCCCTGTACCCCGCAACCTCTTCCCGAGGCCTCTGGGAGATTCAAAATTAACATCAGTATCTGTGCTATTTTCCTATTGCTGCCCTAACAAATTGCTACAAACTTGGTGGTTTAAAACAACACAACTGTTTTTTCCTATAGTTCTGTAGGTCAGAAATACAACGTGGGTCTCATTGAGCCAAACTCAAGGTGTCAGCAAGGTGGTCTTTTTTACTGGTAGCTCTAGGAAATAATGTTTCCTTTTCTTTTTTTACCTTCTGGAGGCCTCCTGCATTCCTTGGTTCATGGCCTCATTCCTGTATCTTCAAAGCAACGTTGCATCTCTCTGGGCCTTTATTCTGTAGTCAGGACTTCTCTGACCACAGCTGGGAAGCATTCTCTGATTTTAAGAATTCATGTGATTAGATGGGCCTACCTGGATGATCCAGGATACTATCCCCACCTCAAGGTCATTCATCTAATTATATCTGCAAAAATTACTTTTTTCATGTAAAGAAATCTATTCAGATTTCAGGGTTTAGGATGGGGTCTCTTGGAAAGCTATTATTTTGCCTACCACACTATTTTTCACTTTAAACTAGTTTTTCTTCACAAATCTCTCTCTTTTTTACAAAGGGTGTCTTGATTTTTGTGGTCTGTTAGGTGGTGAAAATGTCATTCTGTGGCCTATAATAGTGAACATAAATGATATTGATGTAGAATGAATGAATGAATGAATGAATGAATGAATGCAGTGTTCTGTTTTACCTCAAACTAATGGTGAAACTCAAAAGAAAAATTACAGGGGCTGAGCGCGGAGCCGCAGCGGGCGCGGAGTCCGGGCGGGGCGCAGCCTCCCTCCTCCGCGGGGCCGAGCGGGTGCAGCGGGTGCAGCGGGCGCGGTGGGCGCAGCGGGGCGCAGCGGGGCGCAGCGGGCACGGCGGGCCGGGCCGCCGCGGGGGGGATGCGGCTGCCTCCCCGGGCCGGCGTGTAGAGAGGGCGGGTCCCCGGCCTCGGGAGCGCGGCGGTGGAGGGGACAGAGGCAGCGGCCATGGCGACCCCCGGCAACCTGGGGTCCTCCGTCTTGGCGAGCAAGACCAAGACCTAGAAGAAGCACTTCGTAGCGCAGAAAGTGAAGCTCTTTCGGGCCAGCGATCCCCTTTCGGTCCAAGAGACCCCATCCTCAGCGTCCTGATGTGGGGGGTAAACCGCTGCATCAAGGGACTGAGCCACGTTCAAATCCCTGTTAGGTTGATGCCAGATGACTTCAGAGCCTATTCAAAGATAAAGGTGGACAATCACCTTTTTAACAAAGAAAACATGCCAAGCCCCTTCAAGTTTGAGGAATACTGCCCGATGGTTTTCCGTAACCTGCGGGAAAGGTTAGGCCTCGCTGATCAGGATTTCGGGAATCCCTTGCCCCGGAGCGCACCGGTTCCCACGACTCCCAGGCACGCAGCGGGGCTCGACTCCACACCGCCTACCACGAAGGATACATCATCAAGACCACCACGAGTGAAGATGTGGCCGAAATGCACAACATCCTGAAGAAATACCACCGGCACGTAGTAGAATGTCACGGGATCGCGCTCATCCCCAGTTCTTGGGCAGGTACCGGCTTAATGTTGATGGAGTGGAAACATACGTGATTGTTACAAGCAATGTGTTCAGCCCCCGCTTATCTGTGTACGGGAAATCCGACTTACAGGGCTCCAGGCGGCTCGAGAAGCCAGCGACAAGGAAAAGGCCAAAGAACTACCGACCCTGAAGGATAATGATTTCATTAATGAGGGTCAAAAGACTTATATTGTTGACAACAACAGAAAGGTGTTCCTGGAAAAACTGAAGAAAGATATCGAGTTTCCCGCGCAGCTAAAGCTCCCGGGCTACAGCCTAGTGGAGGGAATCCACGCTGTGGACAGAGCCCAGCAGGAGGAGGTGGAGCGTGAAGAGGGTGGCGGGGAAGGGGGGTGACAGGATGGCACCCACCCCGTCGGGACCCCTCCAGGCAGTCCCGGGGCGCGCTGAACGGCTCCCCGCGCTTGGCTCCTGGCGAGTCTGATCCGAACATTGACGTTTATGGAATTTAAATGCCGTGAAAACCCGCCCAGGAAAGAGGTGTACTCTATGGCCATTACTGACATTTTGACTCATTATGATGCAAAAAAGAAAGCAGCCCACGCGGCAAAACCCGTTGAGCGTGGCGCTGGTGCAGGGATCTCCACCGTGAACCCAGAACAGTATTCAAAGCGCTTTTTGGACTTTATTGGCCACATCTTGACGTAACCTCCCACGTGGCCTTGGACGGACGTGAGCCCGGGAAGGAGAGAGGAGAGGTGGCTTGGGGGTAGGAAGCATGAACACGCCTCCGCGTTTACATCTCCAGGCCAAGACGACTGACTCGGAGGCCACTCGCTTTAACAGCTACCTGCTATTTCCCAGCATCGTTCTAGCTATTTCTGACACATGGGTGTGTGCCGCGCACGTGTGTGTGTCTGTGCGTGCGTGTGCACGCGCGTATGCGTGTGTATTAGAAATTAATTAATGAAAGCCGATCAGCTTCAGTCAGAGTGCGTTTGGGCAACAAGCCTCCGATTCCTGCTGTGGATGGAAGGACGCATGGATGAGCATGCGGGGGGAGGGGGTGAAGGAAATGCATGTCAGACCAACCATGTGGGCGTCACGCAATAAACTGTGGATCAGTTTATTTTCTGGAGTCGAAAGATGTGACAGTATTCATAATAATAATGAAGATAATAATAATGATGATAATAATGATGGTGATTAAAAGAAAAAACTTAAAAAAAATTACAGATCAATTAACTGGTGTATGTGTTTGTAAATTTTCGTTCTAAAGCAGCAGTTCTCAACCTCGAACTTATATCAGAATCACCCAAGGGGTGTTGTAAAGTCCTGATACCCAGGCACACGACATGCAAATTAAGTCATAATTCCTGGGGCCATAAATGGCCTTACAAAGTTTCCAGGTAATTCCAGTGTGTAATCAGGGTTATGACGTTTTACAAGCCTTAAATTGTGTAATATATTCTTAACTTGGGGAATGACAAATGAAGAGTTTTTAACATTAGAGTTTTCCATAGTAGGTGGTCTTTGTATTGAATAACTCTGACTTGTAAGATCTGAATAGATTGATGAAAAGCAGATAGTTTCATTTATCGCAGGCAGCCATGACCTGTAGTCAAAGCACCAATAATTTATTTTCATTTTTAAAATAATAGAGGATAAATTATATTGTTCCCGTTCTTTCTGCCAGAGCCTTTATGATTAGAAAAACCTGAGAAGCATTAATATTATAGGCCTTAGAACCAAAATAACTAACAAACCAATCAGGTATTAAAAATACCCAAAATAGGGGGTGCCTGGGTGGCTCAGCCATTTAAGCATCCGACTTCACCTCAGGTCGTGATCTCAGGGTCCTGGGATTGAGCTTCATGTCAGGCTCCCTGTTCAGCAAGGTGTCTGCTTTTCCCTCTCACTTTGCCCCTCCCCCGCTTGTTCTCTCTCTCAAATAAATAAATAAAATCTTTTAAAAATGCACAAAATAGAAAAAAAAACTCACAAATGGAAAACTTCGAATAAATAATATATATATAATAATACACAATTATAATTAAGAAACTGGGATATTTACCTTTTCTAGTATTAAATTTGTATTATCCTAAAATCTGCCAGCCAATATTACTTAAAACTGGATAAAATAGCACCACTTCAACACACTGGGAGGAATAATGGGACAATATAAAACTAATCTGGCCAGAAGATTCTGGCCAGACATGCAAGGGTCTCATTTCAGAACAACTTGAGGAGCCATTTGACCCAGCATCAGGGAAAACAGAAAGAGAACTGCAGTCATTTGCTTATTTAACTATTTTTAAAGACATAATTAGTTCTATTGAATTATTGCAGTGGAGGAAGGATGGAAATATGAGAACTAGTGCAAAGTAGGAGGGGAAATAAAGGCAGTGGGAACTCAACTTGAAAATTTCAAAAGCTAAATAATGTTGAAAACAAGGACCACATTGGTTTAACGTCTTGTTTCCTTTTGTTTATTACTGGGCAGTAGAAGGTTTGTGGGCCTGTGTATGGAAGCAGTATTGGTAGGTTCAATGTACCCACATTTCACTGATCTTGGTTCTGCTGAGGGCAGTTCTAAACAAATGGTTGATAGAGTGGTCTTTATGTTTGTTCTCAGATGATAGCCCAGGCTCCCACTCTGCCTATTGTAAAATGAATTTAGTCCCTCTTTGGAGTATATAAGCTGCTTACAGAGAGAGAAAAGAGCAGGGATGAGTCAAACTGCAGACAGGATATCGAGACTTATTTGTCCTCTCCAGTGACTGGCCACATGAAGAAACAAAATCCATTTTCCAGCCATTTTATTCAATACACTTCACAGACTTTCAAGTTCCTAAAAAAAAGACCAATGAAAGGCAAATGTCTGATTATTCTCCCCATTCTGGCAAAGAAATTGGTTTCTCTCCTTTTGTTTCTCTACATTTTATTCTTGCCCTCCTCTCCTGAAGGGATCAAACAGCACAGAATGCAGAATCTTTGGGACCACCTTTAAGATATAATGCATTTTTCTTTAAAGACTCCTTTCCAATCTGGGAAGCAGATAACAACATGGTTTTGAGAATGACATCTTCCCCACTCCCAATGCCTAGCCACTCAGGCTTAATTAACTAATCAGTCATCACTCAGGTATTTATACCTGAAATAAATCAGTTATTAGAAACTGAAGTGTTCCTTTTTGGGGGGTTGTTTGGTTTTTGTAGATAACTTGTTATCTTTGAGGTTACTAATATTGTGCATGGTTCATTCATCATGTGTAAGCAAAAAAAAAAAAAGAAAAAATAGAAAGAAAGAAAGAAAGAAAGAAAAAAAGAAAGAAAGAAAAGAAAAGCTCTTCTCTTTACCAAAACAATGCATAATTCCTTCCAGTAAATGGAATATTGTCCTCATAGACTGATTTTGATGTTGTTGCTGTTCTCATTGAGTGTAGTCATTTTCTAGGTTTATGATAAACTTAGGTGAAAGATTGTCAAGTGCCGCATTTGGGAGATTGATGAGGTGTTCCTTTTCCTCCTTATAAATTCACCCAGAAGTGCACCAGTTTTCAGGGGGCCTTTTTTCCATGCAAAGGACTGAATTAGTCCCACATTAGTTAACATTTAAGATAATAATAACGATAAAATTTATTGTCTGGAAATGAAAATATCAATCTCTCATACCCAATTTGTCCGTTGTGCTTTGGTACAACCTCAATCAAAATTGAGTTAATCAGGAGTGACCTCATAGGGTCACTAACTCTAAAATTAATTCTGGTTTTAATGATATACGCCTCTAATTTATACCTAAAAAGTGTGGACCACCTGTGTTGTTGACTGGTTGTGATCATCTTGAGACCTAAGGGATTTGTATCAAGAAAAAATCCAGACATACAGGATACATGTTTCTTTAAAGTGATGCTATAAAAATTATTTTCTCGATTAAATCTGTTATTCATTTTTTATTTTGTAAAGCCATAAAACTCGTGGCTTTGAAATGATTGAATATATGTTTGTGATTTGTTTTCACTAGCCTCTTTCCTTATTCCCTGTCTCCAATGACACCATTCATGTAGCATAACCACAAATCTTTTAAAGCACATTTCGTAGACAGGACTGCATTTGGCAGGGCTATAGCTTGCAGTGATACAATTTTATAGAAAATAGCAGTATTAATTAGATATATGCTGGTGAGCTAGAAGTAAATGTTTATGATTATTGTCTAAAGCCAAACAGGAACATGTAAAAGCAATAATAAATATGTTCTCTCTCATTCCAATATACCAGCTTAGGCAAATTTTTGGCTGGAGAAGCATAAGTGAGTAATTAGATAATTGCTGCCTTGATTGAGCTTAATAGGAAACATTTCAATTAGGCTAAAACTACACAGAAAGGAAGTGGGTTTTTTACAAAGGGAAACATTCCTTGTCATGCAACTGTCAGCTTGTGCCCACACTAAGAGATGGGATTAAGTGGATCTCTGCAAAGGAAACAAAAAAGAAATGATTGCAGTAATTAGACCTATACTTAAACATTGTGTCTTCTGATAGAATTTCTTGATGATTCTAGGCTCGATAACGCAGCCCCTATAAATGTCTTGCCTGTAACAAATTACTGCCTTAAATCTATGGCAAAACAAGTTCCTGGAAAAAAAAAGTTATGATTTTCTCATACTACAAAAACTAACATTCTAGAATTGCAGGCCTCTTCGTGAAGCCACCTGCATGCTAGCAAATAATCAGAAAAGCCATTTGGGGCTAGTTTGCATGGTTAATAGTCTCTCCTTAGCATACCTTGAGTGTATGTATCCAGTTCCTGACTCAGAGCTGGAACCAGATGTAAAAATGCTCCTTTCAAAGGATAAATGTCTGAAGAACAGTACTATTCTTAATGTCCTGGGAGTTGAGGTAGTGATGTGACCCTTTGATCTGTCAGCATAGGGGTTTTATCCATTGGGAAGTCACATTGTTCCACCCATGGGTGGTTAAATTCATGGGAATGATGTAATATAGATGCCATTTCAGGGCCCCAGCAGGTTGCAAATTGCCTAGCCCAAGGCCTCACACATATAGACACTTAGTAAATTGATGTTTTAATATTGCTTTATTTTGTTTAAGATTTTTAATTTATTTATTCATGAGAGACACACACAGAGAGAGAGGCAGAGACACAGGCAGAGGGAGAAGCAGGCTCCATGCAGGGAGCCTGATGTGGGACTCGATCCTGGGACTCCAGGATCACGCCCTGGCTGAAGGCAGGTGCTAAACCACTGAGCCACCCAGGGATCTCCTTAATATTGCTTTATATGAAAAAGACAATAGCTTGAGCTCTTGCTAGATGAGAAATGGAGAAGCCACTGATAGAACACCAAATTATTATATCACCTCTAGAAATATGATATGTCACCCAAATCTTGTAAGGATCTTGTCAAGACAAACACAAGTCCCATTTAAGGTATGCTACTGCACTGATGCTACTGAAACAGCCCAAAAAGCAATTGATTCCTTCTGTCTTTCTGGGTGGGCATTCTTCTCTCTCAGTGTCTCTGCTGTACAGGGGAAGCAGCGTTAACAGCCCACATTAAGAGGTGGCAGCATTGGAGAGGCCCTTGACTTCCTTGTATTGTGTAGGGGTTAAGAGCATGGCATTAGAATCAGTTGGGCTTTGTTACTTGTTCTGTGACCTCTGGCAAGTTACTTAACTTTTTCAAACTCAGTGTCTTCATCTGTAAAATAGGAATGGTAAAAAAAAAAAAAAAATAGGAATGGCAATATTACCTCCCTCTCAGGGTTGTCATGAGGAATTAATGACATGATGCTTAGCACAATTAAGCACTCAAACATTCTTGGCTCCTATTTTATTAGAGGGCACGAGTTCTCATAATAGAGCACAATGCCTAAGAAGTGCTTTTTAAAGTCAGGGGTGCAAGGGTTTGCTTCTCCATTTCCTTTTCTAACCAGCACCCAAAGTTCAAAAGTTTTGAAGAGGTGTCAGGGCCACCTCTGGTCTGCTTCAGTCTGCCAGAATGTAAAGCTAGTGTAAAGTCTGTGGAGCCAAAACTGAGATGAACTGAAACCCTGCATCAAGAGGTCCCCATTAGCAGTCCCCCCACTTCTGGCCAGCAGTTGGGCAGATGGGCCATCTCTTACTGTGGTCAGTGGCTCTGTAGAGAAAGCAGCCTTCCTTGCTCATACCCAGGTGACATAGTCGGGTGTGTGATGTTCTTTCAGTGTTAATGACTAGAAATACTGCATTTGACTATTTACATTATTAGGATTTGAACATAATACAGGCTTTAGTTGTTGTTAGTTTTTTAGAAGCCATTTGAGGGGAAAATGGGAAGCCGTTGAATAGAAGGATTTACACTGATTTGTTTTCCAGCACAGCAGGGTAGGAACTCCAAGCCTATGACCATAAAGTTAAAGAGCTTGGAAGCTTTAGTTTTAGATTCTTAAAATTAGATTGTGACGGATCAATAGTCTGTATAGTAGACTTGGTAGTGAAAGTTTCTTTGGGAGATAAATTTGTAAGCATTTCATGCACCCCATACAGAATTATTTCTATTTCTTTTTTCAGGCTTCTCAAAACCAATCACGATAGGTTAAATGAGAAAGAATTTTAGACTCTCATTCAGTGGGTAAAACCTTAATTAGTTTCTGTCTTTGGGGAGATGGTCTACTAAATGAGGAAGTAGAAGAGGACCCACAGATCAGTTCCATAGAGCAAGCTGGAGGTAGTGCTTTTGGGGGCTGAGAGGGCTTATGTAGATTGACAGGCCTTTGCTTTTCATGATTAGCTGATAGAGGTTTCCACACCTCCTGTCCCCATTTGTCCTTAGACTGTTTATGACCAATTTTCCTATAGGGAAATGCTAACTTGGAATCTCAGGTGGCAGACCCCACTTTTGTGGCAAGATTTAGGTGTCGTGTGTGTCTAAAGGACAGAGAAATTCTTGTCTTTTCTATTATACTCCTTCCTATATGCTTTTGCATTCAGAAATGTGGCCTTTCCCTAGGAACCCTTTTTACTGGGAATTCTGCTTTATGACAGCATTTTGACTTGCTGCCAGAGAAGCTGGAAATGAAGGAAGTTCAAGATAAATATCAATGGTGATTTTTTTTTTTTTCTTGGTCACTCTCTTTCTCTCTCTCTCTCTCTCTTTTTTACAGAAAAGTCATATGCTCATATCCTAACTTGTCCCAATAGAGGGTCAATTACAACCAGTTGGCTGTAAATCCAATCCAACAAAAACACTGAGAGAAGGAACTGTAGCAATAGATACTGAGGGTCTCTAGAATCACTATAAATGTTAAGAACGTGTCAGCTGTGAACTCCGGGCCTTTAAGCGATATTTTAGGACCCAGTGCTTCCCAACATAGCCCCTAATGAATAAAAATGAGCCAGGCATTTTTGTATGGTTAAATTGTCTTTTCCCCCAAGAAATCTTTTAAAGTTAAAGCAAAGTCATAGTTAAAATTTCATAAATAATATGATTTAAAAAGTTCATTAGCAGGCTGTAATAGTCAAAAACAATATGTGTTCAGAGAGGGATGTTCACAGAGTACATCGCAGTGATAATAATTACATTTTAGGAATCAAAAAGGATTTTAGTGGCAGCCCTTGGAAAATCTTTTTGACTACGTTTTGACCATTATACATCTAAACAGTTTTGAAAACTGAAAAAGTTAAGAGGACTTGATGTGCTGGTGAGAACAAAGATTCTATATTGCCACAATAGTTGCTCACTTCCTGGGGGAGAGCAAATGACAAAGCATGCATTATTTGGCCCTTCATGTAGGTGAGAAATGAAATCCAATTTTTTCATCCTGCATATACATACAATATGAAATATGATCATTTAGAAACAAGAGCAATAAAGACCCCTTGCCACATGGCAGTAATTTCTTTCAAAAAAATGATTTTTGCATTCTATGAGATGTTTGTCTTCTAATAGGCTTCTTGAAGACATTCTGGCAATGTGCTAGAATTCTAGGTTTTCGTCCTGTTATTACCAAACTATGGGATATTTAACAAGTAATTAAACCTCTGTAGGCCTTGGTTCCTAATATATAAATCAAGATTGTTTAATTAAAGGTTTAGATGACCATTTCCAGCTCTTACATTCCAGAATCTATGAACCACTTTATCCATTAAACCTCAACCTTGGCAGTGAATCAGAATCAGCTAGGGAGCTTTAAAAATTGCAGATACCTTGGCCTCATCCCACAGAGGTTTCAATTCAGTATATCCAATTCCACTCAGCTTCTGAGTGAAGCTTTTAAAAGTTTTTTAAATGTATATGTATACCCAGAGGTGAGATTGCAATAAACAGTTAACTCCTTGCTAGGCACTCCTCATGTTCCTAGATAGAGGAGCCTGATCTAATTAGTCAAAACAGGATAAAATCTGTCATATAAAATATTCCCATTTTGGTTTTTACATCCTGGATGCTAGCCCCTTTAAAGCCCCATTTTTTCATGCCACCTCATTACAAACATATAAGCATCTAATATATCAACTCACCTGTCAGATAAATGGTAGAAGGGTATACATGCTGACTAACTAACCTGTGAATACTGTAACTTATAGAAGAAGTATATCCTATTTTATCTAATCCATGAAATCATCTTAAGTGTAGAGATTCCTTGATAGGAAGGACTAATTAGGGGATAAAGAAGTATCAGACAATTTTGCATTTACTCCTTGCAACCAGATAGGCATCAATATTTCATCTTACAGATAAGGAAAGTAAGTCTCAGTGAGGCTTATCTTTCTTACCCAAGATCTCCCCACAAGGTCATGTTACCAGAGGGAGTAGAAAAAAGTAGCCCTTCACAGCAGGGCTTTTCAGATGCTCCTATGGTCATCCTTACACAGGCCTATCTAGTTGGAGGGCTAGCTTAGGCATCCCCAGGCTCCACTCCATAGTTTAAGAGCCCTTTAACTTGGAACTTTAGGAAAATATTTAGGAAAATAATGAAAAGAAATACTTGAGAATGGTCAAACCCATATGGAAGAATCATGGTAAAGACAAGATATGAGCAGCTCTCTTAAACCCAGCAGTAAGTACCATAAATTGGTAATATGTAATTTGGCAGTATGTATCCCTGCCAAATCTTAATAACATTCACATCTTTTGACCTAGTACATCTAATTCCAGGAGGCTGTTCTAGGGAATAATTATTGGTGTGGACTAACATTTGAATAAAAATAATAGAATTGCTTTAGAATAGTATGTGTAATAGGAAAAAAGGGAAAAAATCTAAATATTTACTGAAGGTGAATAGTTCACTATACTTAAGTACATCCATATGATGAAATATTGTATAGCATCAAAAATAATGCTTCTGAAGAGATTTTAATGAGGTGTGGAAATATTAATGCTATTATATGAAAAAAAGATACAAAACTATATGGTATGATCTCAACTATAAAAATAAAGGATGTAAGCATTAAAAACTCTAAAATGTTAACAGTAGTTATTTCCAAGTAATAAGATTACAAATACAGTTCATTTTCTTTATACTTCAATGCACTTAAAATTTTTTCTGTAAGTCATGAATTATTTTAAGAAGTGGGAAACATTAAAATATACTTGTGAAAAAAAGAATCATAGAGTTTGGTTAGAAAAAGAAAATTGGGGATCCCTGGGTGGCACAGCGGTTTGGTGCCTGCCTTTGGCCTAGGGCACGATCCTGGAGACCCGGGATCGAATCCCACGTCGGGCTCCCGGTGCAGGGAGCCTGCTTCTCCCTCTGCCTGTGTCTCTGCCTTTCTCTCTCTCTCTCTGTGTGACTATCAAAAATAAATAATTAAAAAAAAGAAAAAGAAAAAGAAAATTGTACAGAAATAAATTAGCAATAGTGGACCAGAGACCTCAGTTCTAAATAATCTAAGCAAACCCACCAAATGCCATTTACTTTGGTAGAAATCCATCTTCTCGGGGCCATGTTTTCTTCATGTGTCAAATTAGGGGACAGGATCAAAGGAATGTTAATGACATTTTTATCTTTAAGATTAAAAAAGACTCATCATAACCCTGCTAAAAAGAGTCCATATTTTCAGATAAGAACAAAATAGAAGTGTTACCCAATAATTTCTCTTGTCTTACTTTTTTTTTTTCCTGCTTTGAAACAGAAACTAGACGATAGCAGAAATTCCCATGGTGTTTCAAGGGTATTAATAATTTTAGTATATAGGGCACAGGATCAATATAGATAAGCATATAGACATATAAAGTATGGCTGATTAGATACTCTGAAAGGCTCCATTACTTAGTACAACTAAATATAGATAAATTAGAAGCCTAACTCTCAAAGCATTCCCAGGACTGCAAGAAGCTAAGTCTTTAAGAGAATCTTTAAGTGCAAAAACAAAGCAATAAAGAAACAGAGAACACCTAACAAACAAACAAAACAATACAAAATAAAAACTAACAAAAACAATCAGAGAAAACCCCACCCTTGAAATAATCTCTCCCCCAAACAACTGAGAACTGAAGTCAGAAAGGGGAGCAATAAATGATTGGATCAGGAGACTTAGACTGAGGCTTCCTATAATATCAGATTGCTATCCTAAAATTTCTGGATTATCCAGGACCCTCTGTAGGGAAGTTTACATGATCTCACAATGATTATGCCTTAGTCTCATGGGAGAAAGAAACTCAAATCCTCTTTATAGGGAAGCAACCTCACTATAGTTGTTTGGGATTCCCACAGATAAAGTCCAATTAAATGAGTTCATAAAAATCATCCAGGCAGCCAAGTGAGTGGAGGCCCAGCAGGGTCAGGGCATTGGCTACATTTAGGGAGATTGAGCAAATAAGTGAATGGACTGAGGAAAATGGAAATAAAATTTCTCACTTTTGGAGATGGACGTTACTAATATGAAAAGGAGAATACAGAGCATACCCTGTGGCATTGGATCGGAATTGCAGATATTGGTATGAACTCATGACTTCCAATATAGAGATAGATAGGTATAGAAATAAATATAAAAGTAAAAATGTGTGTATGTAGACTTGTGTATATATGTACATGAATATATTTTGTTGCTCTGTCCACTTGAGAGTGCCTGAAAGATCTCTGTAATTAAGAGCACATGTAATACTGAGACCATCGTTTCTAAGTACCATTTTCCACTAAAAGGAACTAAAGTACCATTTTCCACTAAAAGGTTCCTTGGAGAAATGGCTGATATCAGGGTTGGGGCAAGGATAGTCTAAGATAAGCTTGGACGTCTTTTTTTTAATATTTTATTTATTTATTCATGAGAAGCAGAGAGACAGAGAGGTAGAGACACAGACAGAGGGAGAAGCAGACTCCATGCAGGGAGCCCGACATGGGACTCAACCCCGGGTCTTCAGGATCATGCCCTGGGCTGAAGGTGGCACTAAACCGCTGAGCTACACAGGCTGCCCAGCTTGGAAGTCTTATACCAGAAAGTAACGACATACTCAAAGAATGATGGGAATATATGAAAAGGACATACAAAACTGTTTGAAGAGGCTCTTACTGACCAAATTTGGGACAATTTGAGCACTAAAATAATTCTAATGGCTTATATCACATTGAATAAAATAGGACTCCAGAGTCCTCACTGTATAAACAAATAGGTTACAGGGATAAGAGAAACTTTTTTATGTGGAATGTCATTAAATGTAGAGGTAATATAATTAGAAAATATAGTAGCCATTATAATAAAATTAATTCAGTCAAGAAACATCAATATAGGCTAATATTTGACATCATGTGCCTCCTGATATATTGCCCTGAGATAACAGCATACTTGTTTAAGAAGCTGACTCTTATCATGAAGAAGCATCATAAAAACTCAAATTGAGACACATTCTACAAAATCATTGACCTATATAATCTTAGAAAATGATAATATCCTGAAGGTCCAGAAAAGACTTAAGAACTCTTTGAGATAAAAGGACACTGAAGAAGCATAGGAACTAAGTGCATTGTGTTATTCTTGATTGTATTCTTTGCTATGAAGTACATAATTTGAACACTTAAAGAAACTCTCGGAATTCAGAGTGAAGGATTTAAAGAAATTCTTTGTGCTATTCTTGCAATTCTTCTCTAAGTTTGCATTTATTTCAAAATAGAGCATTTTAAAAATTATTGCACAATTTTAGAAATTCACCAAATAAGGAATGGGAGTCAGTAGAAACAAATAAAAAAAAAGATTTAAATCTATAAAAATTTTAGGTATTTGAATTATAAGATTAAAAAAAGTAAAATACTGTTAGACAATTTTTAAAGAAATGAAAAATGGAATTTAAGCACACAAGGGAGAAGAGACTTCTAAAAGCTATTATTCAGGTTAGAAAAAGAACTAAATTTAACTTGTAAAAGTGAACGAAAAATGTTGATGTTAAGAATCCAATGTACAAGCCAAATAGAAGATAAAAAAATTGAAAAGAATATGGTGAATTGGAAGAAGGAGCTAAAGAAATTATCAAAAGTGGCTCAAAGAGACAAAAAGGAGTGAAAGTAGAATTGAGAAGTTAGGAGACATCAAAAATGCAATGCAAAGGTCCACTATACATCTGATAGACTGTCCAGATGGTATACTGAAGAGAATGGAGAAGCATCAATATTTAAAAAAATAACTGATGTTTGAAACAGATGAAATGTAAAATTCCACAAGTAGGGCACCTAGGTGGTTCAGTCAGTTAAGTGTCTGCCTTTGGCTCAGGTAATGATCTCGGGGTCCTGGGATCAGCCCCTCATCAGGCTCCCTGCTCAATGAAGAGTCTGCTTCTCCCTCTCCATGTAGTCCTCTTCCCTCCCTCCCTGCTTGTGCCCTCTGCTCTCTTTCATGCTCTCTCTTTCAAATAATAAATGAAATCTTTAAAAGAAATTCCACAAGTAAAGGTAGCACTATCATATCCCAAGCAGAAAAATTTTAAAAGTCTATACACAGACATATCATAGTAAAACTGCAGAACACCAAAGACAAAGAGAAGATCATAAGGTAATTCTATTTTTAATTTTTTTTTTGAGGAACTCCATAGTGTTTTCCACTGCACCAGTGGCTGCCCCAGTTTGCATTCCTACTAACAGTGCATAACCATATGATCTAGTAATTGCACTACAGGGTGGGTATTTACCCAAAGAACATGAAAACACTAAATTGTAAGAATATATGCCCCCCTATATTTATTGTAGTATTATTTACAACAGCCAAATTATGGAAGCAGCCCAAGTGTCCACTGATAGATGAATGGATAAAGAAGATGTGATATATACACACACAGACACACCCCCATACACACACACACTGAATATTATTCAGCCATAAAAACAAATGAAATCTTGCCATTTGCAACAACATGGATGGGTCTACAGAGTATAATGCTAAGTGAAATAACTCAATCAGAGAAAAAGAAATACCATATGATTTCACTTACATGTGGAATTTAAGAAACAAAACAAAAGGAGCACCTGAGTGGCTCAGTGGTTGAGCGTCTGCCTTTGGCTCAGGTCGTGATCCTGGGGTCCTGAGATTGAGTCACACATTGGGCTCCCTGCAGGGAGCCTGCTTCTCCCTCTGCCTGTGTCTCTGCCTCTCCCTCTGTGTCTCTCATGAATAAATAAATTTTTTAAAAAAAGAAACAAAACAAAGAAAAAATGAAGAAGCAAACCAAAAACCAAACTCTTAACTAAGGAGAACAGATGGTTACTACAGGGGAGGTGAGTGGGGGGAGAATGGGTGAAGAAGGTAGAGGGGATTAAGGATGCACTTATTTTGATGAGCACTGAGTAATTTATAGAATTTTGGAATCATTATATGCCTTGAAACCAATATAACAGTGTATGTTAACTACACTGTAATTATTAGTAAACAAATAAATAAAATTTTTAAAAAGACAAAAAACCTAAAAACAGCCAGAAAGAAAAGATGAATCATCTAAAAAGAAATGATAGCTGAATAACAGTAGATTTCTCAATAGCCGCAGTGAAGGCCAGGAAAAAATGGAGAACATTTTTTACAATGTTGTCAATCTAGATTTTTGTAACCACCAAATCGTATTTTATTAATGAGCACAAAATAAAGATATTTTCAGTTGAAAACAGAGCTTATCTCTAGTAGTGTTGTGACTGACTTGTGCACTCCCAAAATTTTATATTGAAGCCCTAACCCCCAGTATTTTAGAATGTAACTGTATTTGGAGATAAGACCTTTGAAGAAGTAATTAAGTTAAAACAAAGCCATTAGGGTGAGCCCTCCTCCAAATTGCTTGGTATCTTTATAGGAGAAGAGATTAAAACATACAAAGAGAGACACCATGTTGTATGTGTGCACAGAAGTATAATCATATGGGATGAAATAATCAGAAAACGGTCATTTGCAAACCAAGGAAAGACCTTAGGAGAAATCAACCCTGCCAGTTCTTTGATTTTGAACTGCGAGCCTCTAGAACTGAGACAAAATAAAATTCTGTTGTTTAAGCCACCCATTCTTGGATATTTTGTTTGGCACCTTTAGCAAACTAATATAAGTATGTCTTTCCATTTACCAAAAAAACTTCAAGAAAAACACTTTATACTTCAAGCACGAGAAGACCTTATCAGAAAGGTTTGAGATGAAAGAAAGAATGGTGGGCAAAAAAATTGGTAAATATTTAAATACACATTGTATAAAATAATAGTAGAAATGGGTTCTGAACACCAGGATTCACAAACCATGACTTAAAAACCAGATTCTCCAGTTGCTTCTGTTTTCTTTCCTTGCCTATCCGGTCTACCTTTGCAGCAATGTAGACTGTTAAGGATATTTCTGAGTTGTTTTCTCTGAGTACTAAGGGGACTGCAGTAACTCTCAGCCAGTGTAGTGTTGGTGGTGCTATTTAGCATGTCACTCAAGAGTCAGGATCATTCAGGAGGACCAGAGTCAGGGCCTGACTCAGATGTTCCTTCCCAAGGGAAGAGTCCCTTTTCATTTTCAACCTTGGAGGATTTGAGGTTGATTTTCTTGAGTGAATCCAGTTTTTCCATTATTCTCTTCAACAGTATGTCAATTTTAAACTTGATCAGCTCTATCTAAAGTTATAATGACATGAGCTGATAAACAAAAATAAGTGAGAAAATTTTCCTCTTTTCATTTTTTAAGGGAACATCAAATTATACCAGGCTTTTTACTCTTCGTCTCACCTCTCTTAAGTTTGACCTGTAGGTGAACAGGATTATTTCCATTGAACAAGCCCCAGTTGGGTGTAGACAAGTGTGGTTCTTTTAAGTATATAAGGATCTTCATCTGTGTTTGAACTATATGTTCATCACTTACCGGTGTCAATGTTAAAATGTCTGGGAAGCCTGATGAGATCTCAGAGAGGAAAGGAAATTCTGAAATGTAATACCCTCTTCTTGGCTGCACATCATTTCATACTCTTTCCCTTAGTCTCTATCTTTAAAACAGTATCATAAGCAATTTTGTATGGGGAGCCCCCGGGGGCTCGGCGGTTTAGCGCCGCCTTCAGCCCAGGGCAGGATCCTGGAGACCGGGGATAGAGTCCCGCCTTGGGCTCCCTACATGGAGCCTGCTTCTCCCTCTGCCTGTGTCTCTGCCTGTGTCTCTGCCTCTCTCTCTCTCTCTGTGTCTCTCATGAATAAATAAATAAAATATTTTTTAAAAAATAAGCAATTTTATATAATACAGTGTCATTGCAATTCTTTGTTTACAACACTGTCCCTTAAATAGCTATGATGGAGCAAATGAAAGGAAAAGGAAATAAGAGGAAAGACAATAGATTACACAGAATCCAATTGAGTTTGCCACTATCCTTGGGTTACATGGAATGTATTTCTCATAAATATATGGGGTAAGAAAGGCAGAGATAATATTAAGCTATGAGGATAGGGTGTTTTGTTTTGTTTACTGCCATATACTATCTCCTATGCCAATTTATATATATATATATATATATATATATATGGCATAAGTAGGCATCCCCAAAATATGTGAAATAAGTAATTCAGACTGTAATAGCCCGGCTATGATTTTCCCTCTCACATCTAATTTTAGATTAAAAATAATAGAAAGATGCAAAGCTATGAAAATGTACCCAGCCATATAGACTATTCACCAAAAATGCACTCAATAAGTGTATAATGTCTAGAAGACCTTTATACCATGTTTCAGAGTCTATATATAAGACTCTTGAATGTCAAGTGAAGAGAAAAATAACGTTCTTTTAAAAAACTTTATGGGTATTAAAGTCCTCAAATATTTAATATGAGATAAAAGGCCAAATGTTTGTTTTGGATTATTATTCAGGCATACTTTATGATGGTTATTAGCCATTCCTTTGCCTATTTTGAAAAAAAATTCAGAGGCAATCAGTGTCTTTAATGTTGACTTGGAAAAGTAAAGCAACACAAACAAGTATATTCCCTTAGATAAAGAGAATATTACTTTTTTTATTTATGATAGTCACAGAGAGAGAGAGAAAGTTTCATTTTTTTTTAATTTTTATTTATTTATGATAGTCACAGAGAGAGAGAGAGAGAGGGGCAGAGACACAGGCAGAGGGAGAAGCAGGCTCCATGCACCGGGAGCCCGATGTGGGATTCGATCCCGGGTCTCCAGGATCGCGCCCTGGGCCAAAGGCAGGTGCCAAACCGCTGCACCACCCAGGGATCCCTAAAGAGAATATTACTTAGTAAAGTATATCTGCATTAGCCAATGTAAAAAACTACCAAAAATGTACTAAGATCACTAAAGGTTAAATATCCTACTATTCATACATTTCCGTGTATTTTAAAAATTTTGTTCTTTGTTTCCTGTAAGCAAGACCAACTGGATGAAAATAAGATTACTGTGTTGTGATATTTGAGTAATGTTTTACTATTTTTGTACACTTGAGTCAATTCATTAAGGCGTGTCCACACTATACTATGAATAATACACAATGAATAATTTTAATTATTAAATGAGTCACGATTTCTGTGACAGTATA
The DNA here is from genome assembly GCF_011100685.1 of Canis lupus familiaris. NCBI lineage: Eukaryota > Metazoa > Chordata > Mammalia > Carnivora > Canidae > Canis > Canis lupus. The sequence goes on along the minus strand of NC_049229.1, from coordinate 15,696,556 downwards.
TTTTAAAACAACTTCTTCATACATTTTTTTGAAAGGAGTTTAAAAGATTCTAAAATCAGTATATTTTAAAACAACTTCTTCATACATTTTTTTTGAAAGGAGTTTAAAAGATTCTAAAATCAGTTACAAAGTTCAGTTTGAGACTGAGCTTTTAGTGTTTACTTCTAAGCACTAAAATCACATAGTGTTGATAGTAACAGATATTCTCCATGTTTTATGAGCATTTTCCGGAATAAATGACTATATAGGGTCACTACATTCTTTTTTATTTTTTTATTTTTTTAAGGATTTTATTTATTTATTCATGAGAGACACAGAGAAAGGCAGAGGCAGGGACGTAGGCAGAAGGGAGAAGCAGACTCCTCGCAGGGAGCCCGATGCGACTCGATCCTGGGTCTCCAGGATCACACCCTGGGCTGAAGGCGGCGCTAAACTGCTGAGCCACCTGGGCTGCCCCGGGTCACTACATTCATATTGTAAAGGTCGCATAATCATAGGGATGGCCAGTAGAAAACTTACAGAATGTTGTTTGCATGACACCAAAACAGTCATTCACTTCATTAAAAATGCAAGAGGTAAATTCAGTTTCTAAATCAGCCTGTTGAGTATTGAGTAGAATAAATATTCAGCTCAGTGTTTTTTTAAATAGTTGTCATTATATATACCCAACTTATGCTTTAGTAAATAAATAGAAGACAAAGAACAACCTCTTCTATGATGGTCTCATCCTACAAGCCAGAAAAAAAATGTCACTGACCTTAGGGCTGCTGTGTACATAACTAATTATTAGGTTAAATCCCTGAGCATTGGACGAGGACTGGAATTACACTCAGAGGATACACTGTCCATGCATTTGAGTGTTTTTGTTTTGTTTTTAAGGAAAATCTCATTGTTTAATTGAGAAAGAATTAGCTTCCAGGAAACAGATTAGGAATTTATGTTTCATTTAAATTTGGCCTTAGAATTTGCTGGATTATAGTCTGCAGATCCTTTGCCAAGCACAGACTTCTTTTCTTTTTATATAAAAAATAAAAAATGAAGATGTTAGCACCATATTTAATTTACACCAAAAATTTTTAAAGTGGATTTTGATGGCCTCCATGATCTGTTATTTATTTAACCAATCAAAAGATTGTTTACCTTTAGACAGTATGAGCAAGTTTGAAAAAATACTACCTCAGCTAGTTTTTAGATTACTTCACAGTCCTCTACATTAATTTTTACTGAAATTTTTGGTTGACTTGTTTTCCAGTATACTGATATAAGCTCTGAGGGAAAAGACCCCATAGTCTACTTTGTTTGAGTTCCTCAAAGAACAAGATACTTGACAAATACTTGGGTTTTGCTAGTACCAGCATCATGACATCTAAACGGTTATGCTATATTGTTGTCTTATGGCACAGTATCTTATAAAGGTTAAGAATAGCTGCTAGGTAGTAATGACCGTAGTAAGTTATCCAACATTACTCTGATCCTCACAATGTGCCTGATTTACAGGCAATCAATGGCCCAGGGACTGATATCACCTAACTCTCTGGGAAAAGGACATTCACTTCCAACTCAGTTGAGAATAACTAAGTCTAAAAGAGAAATGGTGGATAACATGCAAAACTTGATCTTCCAAGCCAAATAATTGTGATATTCTAGAACATACTAAAAGCATGTAGATATTATGTTCATAATTCTACATATTAGATTTTATATTTTACTTTGAAGTATGAGTACCATTATGAAACAATTTATTTATATACATCTATATACATTTATTATTTATATACAGATAAGTAGTATCCACTTAAAATTGCCATCTTAGAATTGTTGCAGCAGTTCTACTGCTGCCCAAAAAATCTTTGTTATTCTTTTAGAGCCAGTTTGAGTCACAGAAGAAAACAATCACTCCTATAGTAACTTTATAATCACATCTTGATTTTAACCAAATGGTATCTAGCTGGATCACATTATTGCTCATGGTTTCCTCCAAATGACATTTGAATATTTACAAAATTCAAATTAACTCTCAAAAGAAAAACTTTATGACCACTGAGGAAAGTATAACAGAAAAAGGAGAAGAAAATGAAAACCTCTGAGGGCATATCCAAAATAATTCCTTAAGTGCCAAGTGCAAAGAGAATGCTAATGATATCCATTTGTCTTAACAAGACTACAACTTTGAAGGGTACAGCATGTGTTTCAATTTTTTTAAATTAAGTAATATCTTTATATTTTAAGTGATATCTTCTCTCTTTGGGAACGATGTGTGTGGTATAGACAATAGTGTCATCTGCTATGACACTAGTTGGTAGGATCTAAGAAAACGAATTTTATTAGAAGGCATCTCTTGTGTTAGAACATACAGAAAATGATGTTGTAACATTTTTCTTCAAAGGTTGTCCTGCTGTAAAAGAGGAGAGGTAGCAACAATTGTTTCACCAAGAGTTTGGGAGGAAGCGATGGCAGCTATTACAGACCTAGAGGTCCCCACCAGTGTTTGTGTATCATTTTATTTTTGTGTGTGTGTGTGTGTATCATTTTTAGGGAGAATCTATATTATTTCTGGTGGTGATATGGCAAAAATTTTCGGTGAGACCTTTCCTGAAAACTTTTTTTTTTTAATTTGTTAAAACACTTGAGCATTTACTTTGTGCCACTGGATTTGCAAAAAAGAATCAGATTGAGTCCTCCCTCTCTGATCAATTAAAAAAGAATGCCCCATTCATATCAGGAGAAGGAAGTGTTTATTTAAAAATGAGCCACATCTCCTCCTTCCAAATTACAAAACCAAAATGTTGAGGACATATTAGTCAATGGATCTCTCAATCAGAAAAGTAAAGATGGAGGATGGAATAAATAATTAAATGAAGTTAGAAAAAAAATAATGCCTTGAAATCAAACTCCTAAGTAGAAAAGTGTAATGTGTTTAAGAGGAAAGGCAGGTCATGTAAACATTTTGTCCTGCAATTACATAAAGGGAAAACTTATGATCTGAATAACATTTATTCCCAAGTACATGTGTTCTGGCTGAGAAAATAACTTGAGTGGCTGTGATGATGATTAGCTAGTGGGAGATGAGGCCCAAGGACTTCCATCCAGCCGGGAGGCAAGAAGAGATGACTAGTACTTTTCACGCAGGGCTCTCAAAGCTAGAGGATCAACTCCCATAGGGTGGCAGGTGTGGCAACACAGTCAGGGGAGCCTACATGAGGTGCAAATCCTGAATGAAACTTGGTTCCTCCTGAGGCCAAGCATCTGCTTGACCCCCTGGTGCCTGGAGAGTGACTCAGCAATTTCCAAGAGCCTAGGCTTGAATCAGCCTCACCCTGGGGGTGAGGGCCTCCTGGAGCTTGGTTTAGCCAGATTGGTGGATGAAAATTCACTCACCGTGTCCTGACCCCATGTTGTACAGGCCCTTTGCATTTGAGTTTTGTTTTGTTTTTTTTTTCATCAACAGGCGATGGCTTGTTCTTAAGGAACTGCTAATTATTTAATTTCAGTGATGCCTAAAATATGGACTATACAAAATCAAATGAGATTCTGTGTAACAACAGAGAGAAGTCTGAGAAGCGACTGTGTAGCTATGAGCCTTGGGAAGATATTTGACATCAGTTAGGGCTTGCTCACCAAAATTACTCAGGTCAAAATTGCTCAGAACATATAAAGGTTGAGATCAGTTTGGCACAAGGAGTGGTCAGAATGTCTTATATGTTCTCATAAGCCATGTACACATAAGGGGACCCCCAACACTTGTTTGGGACCTGCCTACAATTGTTTCATGGGCTCACTGCGCCTTCCTTTCTTCCTATGCTGCGTGATTGGTGGTCTGCTGTACACTGTGCAGATGTTCTCCTGTGCTATTTCATGATTATTTTTCAAGTGGCCTCTTAGTCAAGGGATGGCAGGTCAGCACATGGAAACATCTGCTCTTACCATTTTTCTAAGCAAACAGCAGATGGCATTGCTGCTGTCCTTTTGATCTGGAGCAGAAATTCCCATGGCTGAGGTGTTGGTTTACATTGATGCTGCCTGGCAAGGGGCTGCCTGAGGGTCTGCCTCCCCCAACAGTAGCACTGCTTACAGATGTTTTCTCTGCAACTCACATTTTTAGTTTGTTTTTTCCTGTGACTCTACTTCTGCAGGGTGTCTTGAACTTTGATTCTTCCTCCTGTGACTATTGCTTGATCACTTCCCTGCTATCAACCATGGTCCCCAGATTTCCTCTCATTTGTCACCTGTTGGGGTTTCTATTATTGTTGCCAAAAAGGAGACAGTAAAGCTGTCACCTCAGGATTTGGGCACTGGATATGTATGTGCCACACACTAAACAAGGTTATCTAGAAAATATTTGGACCACCACTTTTTCTAGGTGCTTTCTTAGCCAAATAAAACCATCTTAAAATTACATTTTTAACGGTTGAATTTGTAGAACGTAATGTATGTGTTAATTTTGTAATCATTGAACAACTGTTATCTTTTTAAACAGTGGAAATATACAAAATACATTTCTTTGACTTTGTTTTCCAGGTGGAATGTTAGTGTGTTAAAAGAAAAAAATTATTTCTTACTTTTTTCCTTGATTTATATTGGATTTCTAATGTATATTTCATTGTAATATAGCCTTTAGTCATCTGCTGTGCTTCCTTATTCTCTAGCATCTTTCTTTGGTAGGTGATTTTTCTTTGATGTCATTAGTCAAGTTCTTTATGTGTGTCTTGACTTCTGCCTAGTTTTGTATATCCTGTCAGGAGTTCCAGGAAGCTTCAATTTCCTCATCTGTAAAATGGGATGATTATTTTCCTTATAGGACTGTTGAGGATTAAATGAGATAATATGTGCCTCAAAAGTGCTTTTAAAATGGCAATCGTCATCTTCGTCATCAGTCAAGGAGTCAGCTTAATCATTTCCTTGCTGAAATGTTGGGTACTATTACTAGTTTTTCTTTCTCACTGTAGGTCCAAGTTTGATTACCTTTTATTATACTACTTGGTTTCTTGTTTTATGTATTCAGACTCTGTATTAGTTTTTTATATCCTTAGAGAACTATACTCAGATATAATTCTTGAACTTTGTTCATTTTTGAACTTTTTATAAATATTATAGTTTATTGGCTCAAAAATCCCCAGGTTCACACTTATAACTTTAACATGGTATAGTAATGATCACATTTAAAGATTTATTCTTATCTTTGCCTTTGGTTATTGGCAAAATAAACAAAGGCCAAATTGTTATAAACTCTCACAGAGTGACTGAAATATGTCTGCTGTAGAGAGTCCCAGGCCTTTCCATATATTTCCAATCTGCTCACTTTCTTGTCAGAGTTCCATGCCATCTGATCTGCAGAGCCTATTATGATACCAAAAGGCAGGTGTGCCTGCACTGCTGCTCTGCATTGTTTCTGTGTATCACATGGCCAGGCTATGGTACCTCCATTGAATTTAAATTTTATGCAACTACTGATGTCTGTTAATATTTTCACAAAATTAGACTTCAAAATGGCCCAATTTTTTAGGGTATGTAATTTTTCATAGCAAGGTATTTGGATGCTCAGGAAATATAAGCTTTCAGGATATTCAGCAGCTGCCTAAAGTGATTAGAAAAAAAGAAGTAATACATGTGCCTCCTGTCGTCGTCGTTGTTGTTGTTGTTGTTGTTTTTTTCTGGCACCAGAGTTTAGAACTTTTAATTTGTCCCAAAGCAGCTGAAGCAAAACTCATGATAAAACAATTCTGCCTTCCTTTACAGTCATCAGTGAAAAATAAAAACAAAACCATTTGTAGGGGAAAATTTTTTTCTACATGGGAAAAAAACAATATAAATTCAAAACTTACAGATAAGTATTAGCTCTATCATCCATCTCTTTAAAAAGTTTATATGAATATCCAGTCAAAACCAACAGTGTATCTTCCTTGAAATATTATCTCTACAAATTTCCAAGTAGACCACAGGATTGTATACTGTCTTGGAATGTACTCAGAAGGCTCTGTCATTGATTAGGTAACAGAGTAAAAACCCCAGAGTCCTTTTCTTTCAAACGGACAAGGGAAAGACAGAGGGATGGAAAAAACTATTTAAACTTTGCCTTCTTTCCATGTGCCTTCTGTTTTTTAAGACGTGTTCTCAAATGGAGATGAGTTGTCAAAATGAAGGTCTTGGTACATGCCACTCTTTCAGAATTATATTACCAAATAAAAAGGGAGGAGTAGAGGGGATATTTAAGAGAAAGTGTGACTCATTTTTCTAACAAGAAAAGGCAGTCACCAACTTTGTGTGGAAACAATGCAGGAGCACGTCTGTTAACATCTAAGTCATTCTAGAAGTTGGGATTACCAAGAGTCAGTAAACTTTAAATACCGGTGATTAGTTTACGTAACACTGGAAAAACAAATCTCCTTCTATCTTTCAGACAAATATTTCTGGTGAGCCCATCCCAGTTTCCTTTTATTTCACTTCCACTCAACTCTTTTGGAGTTTGTCAAATCCTCTCATTGAAATGTTACTCTTTTTTTAACCCTCATATGTAGCCTTAGGTATAAAGCAGTCCCAAACAGAGCCTTACCCATTCTTAGCTAACTTTTTTTTTCTTAATTTAGCACCATATTTTACTTCATCTTTGCAAATTTGGACTTGAAAATTTGATTTGCCATCCTTCCTTCTTCTGCCCTAGTTAGGCTCTCGATCTTCATTTTTTATTTTTTATTTTTTATTTTATACATTTATTTTTTATTGGTGTTCAATTCGCCAAGATATAGAATAACACCCAGTGCTCATCCCATCAAGTGCCCCCCTCAGTGCCCGTCACCCAGGCATCCCATCCCCCCACCCACCTCCCCTTCCACCACCCTTAGTTCGTTTCCCAGAGTTAGGAGTCTCTCATGTTCTGTCTACCTCTCTGATATTTCCCACTCATTTTTTCTCCTTTCCCCTTTATTCCCTTTCACTATTTTTATATTCCCCAAATGAATGAGACCATAAAATGTTTGTCCTTCTCCGATTGACTTATTTCACTCAGCATAATACCCTCCAGTTCCATCCACCTCGAAGCAAATTGTGGGAATTTGTCATTTCTAATGGCTGAGTAATAGTCCATTGTATACATAAACCACATCTTCTTTATCCATTCATCTTTCGATGGACACCGAGGCTCCTTCCACAGTTTGGATATTGTGGACATTGTTGCTATAAACATCGGGGTGCAGGTGTCCCAGCGTTTCATTGCATCTGTATCTTTGGGGTAAATCCCCAGCAGTGCAATTGCTGGGTCGTAGGGCAGATCTATTTTTAACTCTTTGAGGAACCTCCACACAGTTTTCCAGAGTGGCTGCACCAGTTCACATTCCCACCAACAGTGCAGGAGGGTTCCCCTTTCTCCACATCCTCGCCAACATTTGTGGTTTCCTGCCTTGTTAATTTTCCCCATTCTCACTGGTGTGAGGTGGTATCTCATTGTGGTTTTGATTTGGATTTCCCTGATGGCAAGTGTCTATCTTCGTTTTTTAAATGGGTTCTCTTGCCCTATTTCCTTTCCCTCTTTCCCTGTGAGCTCTCAGTTTATTCCTCCAGTTTTTTTATTCTTTGATCTTTAAAACTTACTTTACAATCCAATCAGATCTGTTTAACTATATAATTTATCATACTTTAATTCTCCTAATGAGAACCTTTCTTCTTATTGATTATGTGATATTTTCTCAATCCGTAAATTCATCACTTTTCAACTTTAGGAGATGAACTCCAAAATTGGCCCTGTCATCTCTCCTGAACCCAAATCTGTCTTCCTCATTCCCTGCTGTATGTCCATACATCCCCTCCAACACTATCAACTCATCATGTCCCTGTGTTTGGTAATGGAACCACTCAGTCATCCTACCCTACAAATTGGATGTTTTCTTTACCTTATGGCTCCTCCCTTGTCACACATTCAATGGTCACCACATCCCATTATGTTGGCCTCAGAATATTTCTTATATTGATTTGCTTGGTTCCATGTTCATGTCACTGCACTTACCACTCCTCCTGTCCTCCATATTTCCTGACTTATAACCCATCTCCCTACTATTACCATCACCCCCACTGCATGTACAACCCTCAGCTTCCCTGCCTCCTGCCACATCCAACCCATTTTACACATGATTGCCATATTTTTCTTCTTAAAATGTGGCTCTGGTGATTGTTTATTTTTGTCCCAAATCTTTCAATGCCTTTCTACAGTCTACAGAATAAATCTGACTCCTTTTTGGATGGTTAAGATATTCTTCATGTTAGCCCCATTTATTCTCCCATCCTCTCCTCCATGCCTTCCAGACTCATATACTCTAGGCATTTTTGGATTTCTCTGAACTTGCTCTGTCCTTAAGTTCTTTCTGTTTCATTTTTCTCATGTTCCTTTTTTCGGGCTCTTTAAAACTTCCTCCCCAATTTCTGTCTGCCAAGAATCAGGTTATTCTTCAAGATCTATTCAAATTCCAATTCTCCATAAAGCCATCCTTGATTCTGCTGTGTTGCCTCCCATGCCTGCTGGCCAGTCTTCACTTTACTTGTTCCTTTTTTCTAGTTTGTCAGCCATTACCTACCCTTATAGCTTATTGTGGGGGGGGGGGGGTTGAATTTAAGATCAGTAAAGGATCTGTGGGGATCCTTCCATGAGGACCACTGCTTTAATTATTCTTGTGTTCTCCATGGTGCCCAAAATAATGCCTTACACATGTTTGGTACTTGATAAATATGTGCACACATATTACATAAACATATAATTAAAAATTAATCTCCAATATCCCATATTAATCTCCAATATCAACAAACAAATATTTATTTGTTTCCTGTTCAATTTTTTTTTAAAGATTTTATGTTTTTATTTGAGAGAGAGAGAGGGCATGAGTCAGGGGAGGCATAGAGGGAGAGAGAGAAGCAGACTTCCCACTGAGCAGGAAGCCTGACGCAGGGCTCAATCCCAGGACCCTGGGATCATGACCTGAGCCAAAGGCAGATGCTTAACTGACTGAGCCACTGAGATACCCCGATTTTTTCCTTTTTTAAACAAAATGTTCATAGCCTATGTTTCTTTACTTTGCAATACATCGAGACTCAGGACCTCCTTTTCTTAACTGGGACTTGTACTTTGAGGAAGAAAGTGGGAAAGAATCCCTCAAAAGTGTTTGTATTGTCACTTCTGGATTAATGGAGAATGCTGAAAGAACTGGGAAGTTTCATTTTAGTTTGCCTTGCTAGTGAGCTTACATATTTACCTGAAGCTTAAAAATCTTGAAGAACTTTATTTACTTATATATTTATCTCTTCTTTAAGATGTCTTTGAGTAACTATGGGCAGGGACTCAGTGAATATATTCAATGTGTGAATGTCAAAAGTACAAATGAATATATAAATACAGACTATAAATGTAAAGAAGCTGGAAATCTTAACATAATTTCTTCTAAATCTCTTCAAAGAGTGATATATTAGCAATATGTCTAACCTATTCTTTTTTTTAAGATTATTTATTTATTTATTCAGAGAGACACAGAGAGAGAGAGAGAGAGAGGGAGAGACACAGGCAGAGGGAGAAGCAGGCTCCATGCAGGGAGCCTGATGTGGGACTGGATTCCAGGACTCCAGGATCAGGCCCTGGGCGGAAGGTGGCGCTAAACCGCTAAGCCATCTAGGCTGCCCAGCCTAACCCATTCTAATGCATTACCTTTACTTTTAGTTCAATACAGGGATACCTACATGGAAATATTAGGTTGAGCCATATGAATCTGATGATGTTTTTAACAAAACAGCAATTTCACATGGCTCAATCTACATGGCATGGAGTGGCATCTGTCTTGAATCTCTAGAACTTCATGTTAGTGCTTAGGATCTATGTACATCTGGTTCTTTCTTTATGCTAAACTGATTTGTTATTTTACTTTTGACTCAGCCTGTGGAGATAGAGTGCTAATTAGTAATGGTGGAGTAATGCTTTAGTCATTACTAGTAATTGTTGGCTTAATTCCCTGATATTACTGGTTCATATTAATGTATAATTAGTTGGATTTATTATACTAGTAATTGAATATAAAATTAATTGGGTATGTCCTTTACTTTGAAGTTGACCTAAAGGTATTTACATGCCATGTCATGATCTTGACTCAGTAACTCTTATGCTTGTTAGTGAATTATGCTCTTATGCTCATCCTTTTATTCATGATTCCATCAGCAAATGTTTCTTGAGCACTTGCTCTGTTCATGCCATCTTGAACAACATAGGGCTTCTTACCTCAAGGAGAGAAAATGTGAAGTGTTTGATATATTATCTTTGCACAACTGACAGTCACTGATAATCATTATTATGATGATGGTTACAATCCTACTGATAGTTAGCTATATTTTAAGAATTTTTCTTCAAAGTAAAAAAAAAAATCATTGATACATTTTTTTAATCCTTCTGAGATTTTCATGACTAAGAACAGTGATAAACCAAAGGAAATGGCTTCATTAAGTAAATGCTCAATTGTATGACTTTATAGGAATTTAGGTGGATCTTTGCTCAAGGTAATCAGAGACAATGGAATCCAGAACCTTGCCTGCCCACTGCAGCCCCCACCCTCCGCCAGCTACTGTTTTTCCTCTGTCCTGAGGAAACACCTGAGAAGCATTTCACCAGTGAGAACATGACTTAAAACTTGTACCCCCCGGGAATCCCTGGGTGGCTCAGCGGTTTGGCGCCTGCCTTTGGCTCAGGGTGCGGTTCTGGAGTCCCGGGATCGAGACCCGCGTCGAGCTCCCTGCATGGAGCCTGCTTCTCCCTCTGCCTCTGTCTCTGCCTCTCTCTGTCTCTCTGTCTATCATGAATAAATAAATAAAATCTTAAAAAAAAAAAAAAACTTGTACCACCCAAACCCTCCTGCTTGCATCTGCCTCTGTAGCCTGCTTGGGATGGAAGAATCAAAGTATAAAAGTATGTGTCTAGGGCTTCCCTGGTCCCTACTACTTAGTTCAATTGATGATAATTAAAACAAGAGTGTGATTTTAGGCCCCCAAGTGTCAAGCAGATGAACAGTGGGGTACAGCCTCACAGGGGCCTTCTACAGCCCACAGTGGGAACTAGATTATATTATAAGATAGTAAGAGCTGAACACAACTATTCCCATCCTGAAAAAGCAGTTCAGCACAGAAGCTCGATTAGCAAGGGCCTAGAACATCAAGTTTGGGCATCAAAGGCTGCATTTATTTCTAATTAATTTGCCTGTTTTGCACACAAGAATCATATTGCCCAAACTTTAAACTTTAATTGGAACTGTTATGAAAATTATTCAGTAGAGGAAAGAGCTGAAATTTCAGATTTACTCTTATTTTCCACACCAGTTTTTTCTGAAACCATCCTTTGATTTTTATGTCTCTGCAACTTCATAATTAAAAAAAAAAAAAAAAAAAACAAGTCCAAATGAACTCTAAAGAGCTTTGTTCTCATTAAACTTCTTAATTCTGCTTTATTGAGAAGACTTGACCCCTTGGCTGCATTATCTTGGGATTGGGTTGTATTTCACTGTATTTCCTTTGATAGATGTACAGTAAAATGCCAGACCCTAAAATAAAATCCCTTGCTGGGTTTCTTCTCCCTGGGAAAGAATACACTTTATGGCCAGATGGGATGGCATCATGTCTCACTGTTGGGGTAGCACAGAAAAGACAACATCGCTGAACACTTTCCATTCTCCTACAGCGGAGGCTCCTTAGTTTTGTCAGGTGCTGTGACTTGGAGCCAACACGGGGCTGCAGCTCAGGAGACAAAACAGTTGGAAAACTTGGGGAAAGGCTCTAAGGGTCAGTGAAATTTACTGTGGGCAGCTGCGGCTTCAAAGCCACTCTCTGTGCAGAAGCCTATTAAGAAGTAGTAGGTTACCTTCCCGCCGTTTCCCCCAGCATGATGGATGGTGCTCTGAAAAGAGAAAAGACTTCCTGTTCCATGGAGGTGGTTTTCCTCAAGGCCGCCTCACCGTGTTTCTCAGACGCTCTCTGTTCCGTTTCTAACCATTGAATTCACTGCTCCACTACATTTAATAATAACCTGGGTTCGTCAGGAATGACTGACTGTGTCTCACCAGTGATTGCTTGTCAATCAGCAGGACCTCCCACCTCAGACTGGGGGCTTAGCTGTGCTTCAGGGCTAGAGAAGGGCTGTGAGGGAAAAGAATCAGGTTGCATATGGACGAAGAGCAGAAGAAGTGGCTTCAAAGTTTGCTTGACCTTTTTTGCCTTCAGAAACATTTTCACTTTACCTCATGTTAAGAAATTATTCCTCCCTGGCCTTCTCTCAGGCCCTGGTGCTTGCCAAGCTCCCTCCTGCTACAGAGCTTTTCTATACACTCTTCCCTCAGCTGTGAATGCTCTTCCCTCCTTAATTTGTCTTCTTAGCTGCTTACACATTTTTGGAGAAGTTCCTTAGCCTTCTAGCTTGGGTCAAAGCTGCCAACTCAGAGTGCTCATAGGACAATGTCCCTTCCTTGATAGCACTTGTTTGAGTGACCATTTGATAGATGTCTTTCTCATGCTTGACATAATTAAGGACTATGCCACACACACACTCACATAATATAAACACATAACATATACCCTATGGTGCAAATGCCTGTCCTCCCCATTCCAACTGCAAGCTGGGCAGAAGCAATGGCTGTCCGTCCTCATCATTATATTTCCAATGTCCATCACCCAATGCATATTGTTGCTGCTGGATACAGTAGATATTTAATTTCTATGTCATTAGGAAAGCAGAAACTTGTTACTATATCCTTTTCAAAGGCATAAATAGACACTCATAGTATGAGATACCTTTTTAGAGGAAGGATAGTTGCCTGCTTAGTAATAAGCACGGCAACTCTCCCTTTGTGTGTAGGGAGAGGTTGTTTATAATAATAGATATTTTTTTTCAGTTGCTATCAGTAACTATCAGTTTTTTCATTGTATTTATTTATTTTAATATTTCATTTAAATGTAATTTGCCCACATATAGTATAAAACCCAGTGCTCATTCCATCGAGTGCTCTCCTTAGTGCCTGTCACCCAATTACCTCATCCCCTACCTTCCTCCCCTTCTGGAACCCTTTGTTTGTTTCCCAGAGTTGGAGTCTCTCATGGTTTGTCTAACTCCCTAATTTTTCCCCACTCAGGTTCCCTCCTTTCCCTTATAGTCCCTTTCACTATATTTAATGGATATTTAAAATCTCAGCATTTTCAGACCAAATGAGTATATATATTTCAAATAAAATTCCTATTAGTCTTATCAAACAGTGTTTACAAGGTGCCAGTGGGTGTTTAAGACAGTTGTTTGGTGTTGAGTAGAGATGACATAGACAAGATCCCTGCCCTCCTGACACTTATCATCTGAGGGAACATCAGATAAAAACAAAGAAAATGTTCACTTGCAGAAATGTGGGAGAATCACAAAGGAGACAAAAGTCTAGTTCTCTTCGTTTCAGAGAAAGGTTAGTTAGATCATGAAGGACAAAAATGTAACTGACCCTCAAGTGAGTGGTGATATACATATATCTACAGCCTACAAATTTTGTGATTTGTATGGATTTCAAGAATTCATGCTCAGGTCAGGGCAGATGACAATAGTTAGTGTAAATGTTGGAGGAGCAAAACGCTAAGGAGTGTGCATAGAGTGTGTAGAAAAGAAGAGAAACAGTAACGTTTCCTATAAGGAAAGCAAGGAATTGAAAAGATCTTGATACTGATCTATTGATCAATTGAGACATTAGGCCAGGCTCTGCTGAATCCACTCCAGGACATAAAAGGGCTCATCCCAGTTAAGCAGAAAAAAACCTCTTACATAATTTCTTTAATCAACTCAGAAATTTCCTCTAATTTGCCTTCACAGTGCTTAGAGGTCCATTCTCTGGGTAGAAATAGTGAGAAGTTGTCAGAATGTCTGCGAAGTCATAGATCACTGTGTTGATGGGCAACCTCTTCCCCCCCTTTTTTTGGCCACTTCCTTGACATGTTTCTTTGCAGTAGTAGATGAAGCAGAAGGGCAGAGGGAGGAGAGAAGCCACCTTGAGAACAGAGATTTGACTGTTCCTCATGACTGTGACATCTCTGAGCCATCCACTTTCTTATGTTCTATGTATTTCTTATCCCAAGGCAAAAGTATATTTACAAATGTTTTCAGATGGTTAGGGCTTTCTTATAGATTGTGATTTCTTTTTATTTTTAAATATCATCTGAAAATATATTTTCACGTATTAAAATATAATATTTTCATAAGAATATGAAAAGTATTTGTCATTATTTGATAAGATTCTGTCAGAGTGACAGTTGGGGAATAAACCCAGAAGGAAACTATTTCTGGTCTAGTGCACTCCAGGAAATATTAGACTTGTTCCAGAATATTCTACTTTTATTTCTGATAGGGATAAATAGGAATGCTATAGTTCTTATTTGGAAAGTATGTCTATATATAGTTTGTGAGTATTTATATACCCAAACCAAAATGAGATTATTTAAATACTGGAATGTTAGAGGTTATAAAATATTCTGTAAATATCACTACTTCATGTTCTTTGTCTTTTGTTAAAAATTGAGAAATTTAAATGCCTATTGACAATCCTTAAAAATAATAGAAATCTGAATTTTTAACTATCAAAAATCATAATAAAGATACACTGATCTAGTTGAGAGGAAATTTATTTTTAAAAAGAATGTAGCTTAGGACACCTGGGTGGCTCAGTTGGCTAAGTGCCTTCCTTCAGCTTAGGTCATGATCTCAGGGTCCTGGGATGGAGCTCTGCATTGAGCTCCCTGCTCAGTGGGGAGTCTGTTTTTCCCTCTCCTCTCCTCCTGCTCATTCTCTTTCTTTCGCTCACTCTCGCTCTCAAATAAAAAAAGAGAACATAGCTTAAATTTTAAAGTTAGTGGAGCGGAAAAGATGAACACTAACTGTAGAATTGTGAATTTATGATGTTTATGTGGAAAGTTGTGGTGATTGTGATATGAAAGATGATGTCCTTTGGTTAAAGCATAATTCTGTTCCATAGGACAGGATCAAAAGGTAGCATTTACAGTTTACCTTCAGTGTGATCAATTCTGGGAGTTCCAGAAGGGAAGCAAAGCTAACAAATATTTGCAAAAACAATGAAATCAGTGTACCTGCTAGCATTGATCCATATCCTTTGAAAGTAACCACAAACATTTAAAATTGAATGTGGAATAGATAATTGGAAGACAAAGTCAGAGCCCAACCAGGATTATTCATTCCTCTAAGTAACTTAGAAAAGCCTTTTCTCAAGTTACGGAAACATCCACATGGATAGAAAAAACAAACTAAACTAATAAGACAAATAAGAACTAAACTGGGGCAGCCCTGGTGGCCCAGAGGTTTAGCGCCATCTTCAGCCCGGGGTGTGATCCTGGAGACCCGGGATTGAGTCCCACTTCAGGCTCCCTGCATGGAGCCTGCTTCTCCCTCTACCTGTGTCTCTCCCTCTCTGTGTGTCTGTCATGAATAAGTAAATAAAACCTTAAAAAAAAAAAAAAAAAAAGAACTAAACTGATGAGACAAAAAATCCTTACCCTTCCTATCACAAGCAAATTTATAATTCTGATATAATAAAGCTTTAATAGATATGCTCATGTTTAATATTCATCTTGAAATGTGTAATTAAATTATACTTGTGGGTGAGCACCCTGAGTGGGATTATGTGATTATACTGCAGGCACTGATTCTACTTTTATTTATATTCCCTTTTTCTTAATACCTAAGTGTATTGTTTGAGTGTTGACAAGGTACCAATAATATTACTTTGTCCTTTTACTGCACCTCTCACGAGAGGATCTTTAAGAGCTTAACTCACATTAGTGTGTTATTCCCAGGATTATTCTTCCTGTTTTATAACTGAGGAAACTGCTTCCCATGGATGTAAGTAACTTGTTCAAAGCCTGCAAACCAAGTTTCTAATGTGGCTACAAAGCCACTCCTGATTCCAGGGCTTGACTGTTCCACCCTCAAGATTAACACTTGAAGGAGGCATTCTGTGATGGCTCTCGCCCAGAGAATGGTTATGTGGACCCCATTAAATTAAGAATTTGTGAACATGCATGAGGGATCCACTTTGTAGACTCCATACAGAAAGGGTTGCTGAGCAAATGAAGTAATACAAATATAGAGAACTTGCTACATGGAAAGGTTGCCAAGCATTTCATCTGCATTGGCATATACCCAATATGCTGATTATAAACAAGCTATTGATTCACAAATTACGATGCATATACTTAGAAACATTTTATTGGTATTTGGTTTGAGTCCATGATAATTAGTATTTATGAGAAAGCAATAAAACTATATTCATTTAAAAATATATTTACCCATTTTGGTTTTTCATGGATTTAGACTAGGAAATCATATATGTGTGTAAGAAGCCCTGAGAAATGAAAGCACTAAGTAGCCTTTGCAAATATAGCGAAAGTAAAATTTCAAAAAGAGGCTTCAAGGGAGAGATGGAGAAGAATATCGTGGAACTTTGAATGCAAGAATTCTGAAACCTACTAGACAGGAGAAGCCATTATTCACCAAGCCTTTTGAGTGTCCCTCCACTTTAGTTGGTTAGCCACTTTCTTCACAGACAGAATACAATAATGTTCCATCTGTGGCCTCTTTGGGTTGCAGCCTGTAACAAGGGATCACCAGGGGCTCCTGGCACTCTTTGAGTGGGCTTGTGAAGTTGGAACAAGCCTGGCTTGGCTTGCAATGAGGGTAGATACACTTCTCTGCATCTTTGGCAGCTCATTTTGCAGGCAGGGTTAAAGGCTGTAGCAGCCTCATTTTCCATTAACTAAGAGTCAAAGCATGCCTTCTACCAACAGGATGCAGAATACAGGTAGAATGGCCTGTGTGATCTTACACAATGATTCAGCTGTCTATTTTTATCACAACCCCATGCGTGGTCTTCTATATCTCTGTACTGAAGGAAGATGGAGCTACTATGGTCCCTGCATGAATAATCTATTACTTTAAGATGTAAATTTTCCCATTACTCTGTCAGCCACAAATACCTTCTTCACTAGCATACTGTTTAGAATCACCATAATCTGGGGAGGGCCATTTTATACCCTCTGTTCACACGATTTAAGCAGCATTTTCATGACTTTGGGGAATGAAACAGGAAAAGGGGGGAAATTTTTAAAATAGAATAAGCTTAATGGCTTTTTCACTTCTAGTTTCTTTAACCACTTTAATATACTATGAGGGGATATGTACTAACCTTTGATGGAAAGGGGGGCCTATTTTGTAACCAAAAGAAAGTGGAAAATATTTCTGGAACATTTTGACTTTCTTTTAACCTCTTAAATAACTCAAAAAAAGTATGGAATAATAAAATAAAAACTTGAAGGCTGCCAACTCAGATCTCACAATAATTTTTCTGCCAAAAACTAAAATTACTGCTATTCGTATTAATAGTTCTGCCCCACTACCAAAAAGAAAATTTCTGGCTCAGTCAAAACAACATATCTACTACCTCCACCCCAAATTCTAGAATCAAGGAAAGTAGTAAAACGATAAATTATTACAGACAAATTTGATTGTATTTGGTATGTTTAACTCCTAAAATACACTGTTATCCTTAGAAGCAAGAGAGGCTGAATGGTACATATCAGAGTGTTATCTTCATCAAACTGGGGAATAATTTCTAGATTCTTTTCCAGATAAAACACTATTACTACTTTTTAAAATTATTTTCCAGATATTTCAGCTAGTGAATTAAATTTGATGCTATTTTATTGTGTTTTAAAAACATTATGCTAGGGAATAGCATGGAGTCTAGTAGACAGAAACAAATATATTGACACTAATAAACAATTTATATGTGAGAAAAGTAATTTTGCTAACAGGCTAGAGAAAGGATGAGTGGAATAAGAGAGATGAGGCAGTAAGCCACCTTGAAAGCTACTGCAGTTCAAACAAAAGATGAGGAGCTCTCAGACAGGGACTGTGGAGATGGAAGTTGAAATATTTCTTTTTGAGGGGTGCCTGGGTGGCTCAGTCAATAAAGCATCTGCCTTTGGCTCAGGCCATGATCCCAGGGTCCTAGGATCAAGCCCTGCATCAGGCTGCCTGATCAGTGGGGAGCCCGCTTCTCCCTCTCCCTCTACTGCTCCCCCTGCTTGTGCTCTCTATCTCTATTTATTTTGGAGAGAGAGAATAAATAAATAAGATCTTTAAATATAAATATCTGTGAATAAAATCTTCAAATATAAAAAGTGGGAATGACATAAATTGGCCAAAATAAACAAATAAAACTTTTATTTATTTATTTGACATGGAGAGAGCATGTGTGAGTGCGGGGAGGGCAGAAGGAGAGTGAGAGAGAGAATCTCAAGCAGACTCCCTGCTGAGCACGGAAACTGATGCGGGGCTCCATCTTATGACCCTGAGATCATGACCTGAGCCAAAATCAAGAGTCAGACGCTTAACTGACTGAGCCACCAAGGCTCCCCCGGAGTTGAAATACTTCTGAGTGATGGCATCACTTGTACACTGGCCTGAAGCTCAATTCTCCTTCCATCATTGTTTCAATGGAAAGTATGTTGTGAGACATACAGAAAGGAGGGAACACGTCTGTCCTAGAAATAGCTCTCACAACTGTTTTGGCATCTGGTCTATTCAGAGTTCAGGGAATATTTATCTCTTCAACTCTAGGGAGGTATTGTACCTGTCCACTTTTGGCACAGCATTCGTGCGCAAAAGGCACTTGTTGGGCACTTTCATCACTCTGAAAGGG
Source organism: Canis lupus familiaris (assembly GCF_011100685.1). Lineage (NCBI taxonomy): Eukaryota > Metazoa > Chordata > Mammalia > Carnivora > Canidae > Canis > Canis lupus. The sequence goes on along the minus strand of NC_049229.1, from coordinate 15,677,813 downwards.
CCTATATTTCCATGGCTCTCTCCCTACACAAGCTGTCGCTTTAGGTGTCAACTGGTAAGCTGTCATGTACTCCTCACCAGCAGCGGATCACAGTTGGCAGGAAGGGATATGGCATATGAGCTTGTGGGACAAGCACCAGGCCTGAAGCCAAAGTGACTCTCTTAGAACCAGCCCATCCTGGAAGATCTTCCAGACCTTGTATAGTAGTGCCCACTTTCACAGCAAAGCCACAAAGCAGTGTTTTCCAAAGTGTGGCCCTTAGACTTTCCTTAGCAGAAACACCTGGAGAAGGCTTGCTAAATCTATAGATTCCCAGGTTTTACCCCAGACCTTCAGAATCAGATTCCCCGGGGGTAGCTTTTTATGAGCTCACTCAGGTAATTCTGTACATGAAAGTTTAAGAGCCATCATTTTAAACCTCCTCCCCTTAACATATTGTGATTAGTTTAAAAACTAGTACAGTGATGACAGTGTTATTGCTGTCAGAATTCCATATGAGCAGTTAGGTGTTGTGTTCTATACTGTGTGAACCTTCCTTTTTTCTGATTACTGGCAAAGAGCAGGAGTTACATAGAATGAGAGTGCCTCTCTGCTCGGGTGGCTTGGAGAGTGGAATCACCACTGCTGTTTAGATAGGTGTTCCCACGGACTTTCTTGCTTATTTTGGCCATAACTGTGTTTGGTGCTGCTGAGCAGGGCTGTGCATACGTATAACTACAGCCCATGGCTTTACATTTCTCACTCAAGACAGATTTGCTATAAAGGTACAGGCCAAAGAGAAACCAGAGAATAATGGTAAGGCCATCTTCAAGGAGAATGGATCAGGGAAGGGAGGGATGGAAAGGTCTGAGGTGCAGGTTGGGGCAACAAGGATTGAGTACAAAAGAAAACAGATGGTAAGAGAATGGCATCAGCACAGAGTCTGTGTTAAAAGATAGAAAATTTATATCCCCACCCAAAAAGGCACTCTTGAGAAATAAAAATAATTATTATGATGATTTGAAAGACATAGGAATTTATCTAGCATTAACTACTTTCTCTCCACTTCTCTCTCCACTCCTCATCACTAAGCCCAAACATAAAATGTTTGATGAAAGCAAATTGTCTCAATCCTGGTTTCTTCTCCAGTGTTCTATGAGATATTCCAGAGAACTTTGTCAGTCACAAGCACATGTCTGTATGTGATTAAGAGGTCAAATTACCAAAATGAACAAGGTATAATTAGATAGGAACAGGATTCAAAAGTTTAAAAATGGGAATGACATAAATTGGCCAGTGAAAATAGATTATGGTCATAAAAACACCTACCCATATTTTGAAATAAATTATTAGTTTCCAATTTTTTCTTCTAAATTTAAAAAAAAAAAGTGGGGGGGGGAACCTGGGTGGTTCAGTTGATTAAGCATCTGGCTCTTCGTCTTGGCTCAGGTCATGATCTCCTCAGTCATGAGATCGAGCCGCACATGGGGCTCTGTGCTCAGTGCAGAGTCTACTTGAGACTACCTTCCCTCCTCCTGTGCCCTTGCCATTACTTAGGAGCACATTTTCTCTCTCTCTCTCTCTCTCTCAAATCAATCAGTCAATCACCCTTTAAAAACAAAAAAGCCACACGAATCAGCCTCTCTGTTTTAAATTTTTATGGGTTTCACACATACTTCATCTCGTATGATGCTTAGATGGTCCTGCAGGGAAGCAGGGAGAGTATTCTTGTCCTAACCGGACAGATAAGGACCTAACGGCCAAAGAAGTTAAATGATCTCCTTGACATTTTATGAGCAGTAAGTGGTAGAAGGATTCCAGCCCATTTCTTCTGGCTCTGAGTTCAATGGTCTTTTCTCCTGTGCGCTGCTTTTTCTCTTGTCTTACTATTCCAGGAGAGGATGGATATTCAGACTGCTTCTTGGTCACTGATTATATTATTACTAATTAGGTGCTGGAACATCCATCATGTATTGGTTTTTCCGCTGGCACTTCACTGAGGAATTGTGGTCTAAATTGTAGAATCTAGATTCAGAAAATTCAAACCAAGATCTAAAGATGAAAATGAACAAAAAATTGGGTTGTCCTTCCTTCCTTTTTTTTTTTCTATAGGTGTTTCAGATCAGTTGGTGGCATATGCCTTTTATTCTCCATCTCTTTGCCTTTTGGAGAGTTTACTGCACCAGACCCCGAGGCCTTCAGAAACACAGGCAAAGACTGCCCATGCCCAGGTTTGGAGACTTTATTTCTCAGGTTATTAAAGCAGATGAAGCATCACCTCCTTCACTTGCAGTCAGTGGGGGATTACAGGGGACTAGAATGTTTAAAGACAGTTCTTGAGATTTGTTTTTAGAAACAGTGGAGAGGAGAATGTCCTGACTTGAGTGAGTAGTATCTGATACAAAGGGCTTGGAATCTGGCAGTCAAGCCAATCAACTGTACTGGCCTTCCCTCCATCAGAGGTTTCTGGTAGAGGGAAGGAAGGGAGAAGAGTGGTGTGTAGTTGGAAGAGGAAGCATTGGGTCAGCTGCCCTCAGTCAGTGTACCATGGAAAAGTGGGGGACCTTTGTTGTGGCAGCAATACCCACTGAAAGCAAAACAAAACCTTGAATTTCTGGCACACACTCTGGACTCCCTCATAAGACATTTTCAATTGATAGGGCAACCACAAGAAGCACAGGTAAGGGTTTTCCTCACTCCATGTTTGTGTTTGGTAGAATCATTTATTTACTGGGCAACTAAAAGCCAAGAATTTGTGGGGTCAATATGCACAGTTTAGCAAGACAGTTTAAACAAACAGGACAGAAGAAATATGCCAATATAAAAAGAAGCAGGTTGAAAAAAAAGTTTTGGAACATGATCTTGTTTCTAGGGGCTTCTTTTGCATGGTTTGGCTATGTCCACTCTGTTCTGATTCATCTGTATGGTAGCCTCGGAGGCTCTTGAAAACCAGGTAGCCTCACTCAGTGTCCTCTTCCCTTTGGCTCTGTTGCATGTGTGTGTATGTGTCTGTACATGTGCATGTCTGAATCTGACAGTGTTATGTGGGGGTAGATTGCCAGTCTCCTATATCTGGGTCAAGCCTCAATACCATAAGACACAGTTAATAACTCTTAAGATCTCTGTGATGTCAGGAAGCTTGCCTCTGGACTAGTGCTTGGTATTCTTTATGTAAAGGATATAACAAAACATACCTGAAGGAAGACTTCAAAATAGTTTAATCTTTGATATTCCCAAAAGGATACTTTATTAAATGGTTTTTCAATTTTAAACTTTGTTCATACTCCCATTTCTTTTCATCATGTGAAGAAAATTTGTACACTGACTACAAGACAAAATATAAAATTGAATGTTACTGGAACTGTAGTTGTCCATGTTACTGAGTGAATATTGTCTGTCCTAGAGATCTGGGTGGGCATGGTTATTTGTTTGTGCCATATAGCACACAGGAAGTTAGGCAACGTGGGATGATGGAGGTATTTTAATAATTTGGCTATCTGGGCAAACACACCTGAAAATGGCCTACTTGAATGATCCTCAATAGCTGTTTATGTATATAATAAAAGCCTAATGGCTGAGTAGAAAATGAGCCTTAATTTCTGAAGACATTCTTCCTTTGTTCTCTGCTACCATATAACCCAGTCATGTCTTATGTTATATATGTTCAGGTTAATCAACACTATTTTATCACTTCCAGTGGAAAGGTTACACTTTTGCTTAGAGTTACCCAGAATATATAAGTAAATATATATATAAGTATATAAATAAATATATAATATATAAATATATATAAATGAAACATCAGCAAGCTTTGATATAAATGAATATCACTATATTCATGTAATATAGTGATATTATATATAATATATATTATGTATTGCTGTTTTAATGTGATATTTATACTGGCAGTTGCATTTGAAATTCCAAAGTTAAATTTTTTCAGGCGATGTGATTGGCTTCTCAAATTTGGGGGTTTTATGTCATTTTAGTTGTGGTTGATGGAAGATTCTTTCTGACTGTTGGTACTTGCCCGGAGAGGGAACTGTCAGGTCTTAGAGGTGTGGAGCAGGAAGGATGGATTGAGATCACCTGCAGTACCCAATCCCACACCCAACCAACTTAAGTTATAGGTGAGGAGATTAAAATTCAGAGAGGTGAATTCCTTTATCCATGGTCACATACATGTTAGTGAGTGAACCCAGACAGGAACTCAGGGTTCCAGCCCAAGTTCAACTGGTTTCCCCCTGGCACCAGCTTTGAACACTATCCATAGGCATCTTGGTGCAAGGAAGGAACCTCTTGCTCCCTAGAGCCTCTTCAGTCTTATAATGCCCCTTCCTTGACTTTCTGGATCTTTGCTGGCATAGGGGGCCCAGGGGTGAGAGGGAAGCCAGAAGTAAGATAAGAAAGAAGAGGAGAGGAATGGTGACCATGGAAAAGTGTCCTGTGTCTCAAAAGCAATGAGATAGACTTTCTTTTGTGATCTACAGAGGCTCTCTGAGGGCCATTTCAAAGGCAAGGGTCAGAAATGCTTTGAGCAGCAGACAGCATCATTTAAATATGCATTCAGCCTTTCACTGTAGTGCCTTTGAAAAACAATGCAAATTTGGATGAAAAACTCTTACTTCATTTCTGTTGGTACCCATCGGAGACATAAACTTGAGGGTGCTTAAGAATCGTGACCTTTTATTTTTGGTGTTATTTATACACGCTTCTTATGTCACTATGGCCAAGCCACATGACATAATATATAACTGAAGATATCTGTTTTGTCATTCTAGAAACTGAAGATATCTGTTTTGTCATTCTAGAAAATAATTGTTAGATTATAAGGCATTCAACACAGAAGCTTCATGAAACCAAATTTCAGGTTTTTTATTTTCCTTTCAGCTTTGATGGATATTCCTGTGATTAATGAGTTGCTTCCACTGAGACCTTTAGGGGACTCATAAATATTGACAAAAATGTTTTGAGGTTCCATATACCTAAAAACTAACAAAATTTATTTCTAGCTGCATGAAGTAGATATGAGATAGTCTGTTAAAAGAGTGAATAAATGAATGAGGGAATGCTAGGGGGTTAAAAATGGCTGACTAAACAGAGATTGGGCTGCTTTGGAAAAAAAGAAAAACAACATTTGGCAACATTATCCTGATGTTATTTGGTAGACACAGTAAGGTACAGTATGCATTACTAACCTCATTAAGTTCCAAATAAAACTCTATACTTTACACCATTTCTACAAGAGGTTTTATTAGATTTCTTTAACTGGTGTCATATTTTTTGGCCAGGGCATTTTTAACCAGCTTCACATAAATAAAGTTCTATTTTGTCACCATGTCATAGTAAAATAAACTGCTTGTACTATGCATCCCTGCCAAAGTCAGAGCAGACGGGGAAAGGATATAAATGTGTCAGTATTCAGGGAGAGAAAACACATAAATGCACATGGCGACTCTCTTAACTCTGAGGCTCAGCGTGATACTAATTCATTTGGGTGACATTTAGAAAGCTACTCCCAACATAAATAATATATATATGGTGGGGGGTATCTCTGACAGACACAAAGTTGAAGAAAAGGGCCTAAAAGAACGCACATCAGATTTTACAGGTGCTCAGAACATTAATGTACAGTGATGGATAACCTTTTCATTGAAGGTTGACATAATGTTGAATGGAATGTTTTGTTTATAACTGGTACCAAGTTTATTGACCAGCACCAAAGGGTAGAAATGAGATGGGATTTGAACAGTCTCTACTTTTTTTTTTTTTTTTTTTGGTGTGGAAACTGTTTTTTATGTCCCACTCCCTCACAGGCAACAGTTCTTAAGTTGTTTCACAGATATCACTCCACAAGATGGATTACTCTCTTTAAAAAAAAAAAAGAGAGAGAGAGAATCTTAAGCCTAAGTATTCATTACCAGAGGTGCAATTTTTGATGGATAAATATGAAAAATTAAGCAGAAGAGGTTTTTTTAAAAACCACATTTATCATGCATCTTTAATCTTGGTTTGTCATCTCTAATGTGTCTGCACTTAAAATTCCCATGATTAATGGTGAGTTGCTACAGAGAGTGCCTGTAGATAAAATCACAAAATCCAGAAATGTAAGAGACTAACAAGTCAGCCAGGCCATCTGAATGACAGCATAGACTTGTCCCCATAGTGCTCTTTCCAGTATATATAAAACAGAGTTACAGTGAGAAATAGGAAAAACTTTTAGTATCAGTCCAAGTGATAATTTCCTTTCATCACTAAATAGGAAATTATCACAATACAAAAGTAATCCCTTCGGGAAAATTTTCCAAGTACTTAGCCATTATACCTAGTTATTGTAACCTCTTGAGCAATGCTGTACAGACTTATTTCCTGATGGTTATACCTTACAATTTAATTTTACCGTGTCCATCCTTTAGTCATTTTTTGTTTTCCCATTTATTCATTCTTTCACTTATTCATTAAGTATTTTTTGAATGTCTACTGTGCCAAGTTTTGAGGAAAATACAAAGATGCATCAGACAAGGAACTTTCAAATGGCTTAAAAAGTAGTAGAGTAGATAAATCAGGTGCAGAAATGCCACAAGTATAAGATAGAACGTGATCCATATCCTTGGAAAGTTACTGAGAGTATCAGGAGGGGCAGGTGCAGAAAGGATCATTAGTTGTTGCTGGAGGGCTCTGGAAAAACAGGATACCTAGGATTTTGTACCTCCAGAGAATAGGACAAAGTAGAGGAAAGCCATTGCAGACATAAGGGAAATGAAGGAAGGCACACAGGAAGGGAAGAAAGGAAGAGGTGAAAGAATCAGAAAATAAAGGAAACACAAGTTGAGGCCAGAGCAACAAGGACCTCGAGAGGCTAAGCTAAAGATTTGAGGCCTTCTTCCCTAGTTAGTAAGGAAGATTTTGAAGTCTGTAGCAGAAACAGACTTAAACAGAACTGTGCTAAGGAAGAGCTCTTTAGGAGGGATGAAGGATAAAAAGACCAAAGGTGCAGTTGGGAAGCCTTGATGGGAGAGAAAGCGAGAATTTCTATAAAAGGACATGGAGAAAGAGGAAGCCAGTGAGTAGAAACATGAGACACAGGTCAAGTCAGAGGATCAGAGACATTTTTTATTGAAGATGATGCATCAAGATCAACCTTCTGGTTTCTGCTGAGTCACTGGGACAGTCAATTAAAAATGGGAGCAGGTTTACCAGGGATAGAATGACAAATTAGGTTCTGGACACCAGTATGATAATCTGGTTCTACAAGAATCATTTTGTGTATATCTTTAAATCCCTAATTTCTAACAGAGTGTGGATGCTAAATAAAGTTGGAATATTATTTAACAAGTTACCCAAGTGAAGATGTCCAGTAGGCAATTGGAAAATCGAGCAATGCACAATTTATTTTCTCTCTTTACAGTGTTTGGTACATAGGAGTCACTTAAACATGTATTAAATATCTAATACCTTTTCATCATTCTTAACCATAAGAGTAGTTAAAATGCTTAAATGGTAAATAAATATTTCCTAATAAATTCCTCTATCATGATAATTTCCAAAGTGATAGATTTACACCCTCTATTCTTAGCCAATACTGAACATAATATTCGAATTATATAGTCTTATGCTGAAAAAAATTTTATGCCAAAAAACTTTGTGCGAAGAACACTAACATTTATAACACAAAACAAGTATCTAAAAGTTTTCTCTCTGTTAGTTTTGCCATATATTGAATATTAGTTTTCATTAGGTAAGGATTCACATTTTTCAGTTTGGAGCTAACAACTTATAAACTTTTATATCCTGTTGTATTCTATTTTGACTTTCCCTTTGTATTCTATATTTCTGACTTTACTTATGCTTTAAGGTCTGTGACTCAATTTTATCAGTTGTTTACACCATATTTGTGTTATGAACAATGTAAATCTTATGGGTTATAAACTAGAAATATTAATACAATCTTTTGTTATTTAGTCCAGCTGCTATTTATACAAAGTAGCCCAAAAGTATCCTGCTGTATTTATATGAAATTCAAAAGATGATTTAAAAGCATCTTAAAGTTGAAGCACATTGCTGATTAGTAATAGCTTGTAGTATGTCTTGCTATCATTAACCAAATATTTTCTGACATTCAACCCCTGACAACCAAGAGCAGTGTTTAGACATGGACCATAATACAGTAAATTGACACTTCAAAACTAAATAGGTAGAGGCAGAGAAAGAATAGCAAAATGATAGAAATCAAATTCCACAACACCGCTGAAGGATCCAGAGAACACTGAGTAGCCACAGCTTGGTGATAGATGAGTAACTAGATCTAAACTTTCTGTAAATAATCATTTGAGAGAAGTTTCTTTTTTTCTTCTTTCTTTTTTTTAATATCCTGGTCTTCATACCTGAAACATGACAACTTGGAGATTGAGTCTAAACTACAGAACGTATAGTCTTTTTGCCCAAGGCCATACACTTACGGACTGGATAAAAACAGGATTCATTTGTGTTGTATTTTTGGAATTCGCCTTTTGGGATTTCTTGTTATGATGATAAGTAATCATTGTTTTTTACTTTGTTTTGTTTCACCCTTAATTATTGTAGCATAGAGTTTTCAAGAATTGTCAGTTTGAACTCCAAATACCTAGAAAATGGTAAGGCTCCGTAAGGTCTAAACTTCCTTTAGTCTACAGTTTCTAATCCTGATGTCATTTCTACTTATTCAGGATGAAAATTCCACCATTTACGTAGTGAACATTTGCATGTGATAATATAAAAGTTAAATTAAGAAATAATTTCAATTTTTAAGAAACTTAACCATAGAAATGATAGGCATAGCGACATATAAATATAGGAACCTAAAGAACATCAAATAATAGACTCCCCCAATTGATATTCTATTTCCTGCTTCAGTAGTTGTACTGACAAGAACTGAAAGGAAGAAGACAATCGTTTGTTTCATTGTGGTTCTCTATTCTTGATCCAATTTTACTCTGCATTCATTGTATCTGCAATAAGACTACCTAAGGCATGGGCAAAAATGAAGCCATTGCATGTTCTCCTGCCTACACTGTATGTAATCAGTGAAGCATTTTGTGGAGTTCTAGAATGCAGTATTAGGTAATGAGATCTAGATAATTCAAAAGCCCATATTAGAAACTCCAAATTGATTCTATTTTTGCATGTAAAATTTTGTTAGATATCCACAATGGCATGTTGAAAGTTTGATCTCTCAGCTATGTCGCATTTGTAGGAAGTATCAGGCTCCCTCAGACATCTATTTCACAACAGGTAAAAACAGCCTAACCCATGGAATTGAGTGTGTTTGGTGTGCCTGGGTTTCATTCATTTATCTGTTTACTCCTTCACTGATTTATTCTCCCATTTATCCTTTCACTCATTCATAAAAAGGTGTCCAGAACTTATTATGAGTCAGAAGACGAGAAAAATAATTCTTATTCTTGTCTACTGGGACACACACAAATGAATATGATATGATGTGATTTTTTTCTGTAATAGAATTAACATAAACAAAATATCAAAGGGAATGGAGAGAGAAAATACCCTGGTAGGATTATGTAGAGGCTTTATAAAGTATAAATCAATCAATGATTCCCCATTGTTGTTCCCAAAAACCCATGCCTATCCAAAATGGAGTCTTCACTGGTTGTGTCAAATAAGAAAAATAAAGAATACAGCTTTATAAAATTAATTCTTATCAGCCTAAATGTCATTCTTAAGATTCTGTCCTTTCTAATTCTGTGCTATTAAAAATTCCCTTTCTTTCATGAAATAATTTTGAGAGTAGATAATGGTAATTTAAAAAATTTTCTTGTTTGACAATAAAATTTTTGAAATTCTACATTAATCTTCAAGATTTTAAAAAATATTGTATTATATATGTATTTATTTATTTGAAAGAGGGAGTTTACATGTGCATGAGTCGGGGGGAGCATAGAAGGGGAGAGAGAGGGAGGCAAAGAATCTCCAGCAGACTCCATGCTGAACATGAAGCACAACGCAGAACTCAATCTCACAATCCTGAGCCAATACCAAGAGTGCCCTTGACTGAGCCACCCCGGTGCTCTTGTTAATCTTCAAGATTGAACACATTTACTCATCTGTGAAATCTGGTGGTTTAGAAACCATGTGGATAATATTTGAGGTGGGCCTTTGCTTTGATTTCCATGTTTTCCATGTCCTGGCAATAGTTAGAAACTACTAAATCCAGGCAGCCTTTTTTCCAAAAAATAATACAATCTGATAATCTAATTAGATTTAAAGAATGGAAAGTACCATCACAAAGTCACCATTGAACAGACTTGTCAGCAAACATTCCTTTGTCAGCAGATGGTGCTGAACCGTGCTTTACCACAGAATTGACCCTGGTTCAATATGAGAAACAGAAAATTTTCATCATGGATTAATTCCTACCTCAGTGAGATATATTTCTGCAGTAAGTGGATTCATTTGTGCTTCCATCATAATCGTAAAAACTCTAAATTCATCTGCCTTACTGATAAACAACAGTTGACCTAGAAAGGTTTCCTAATACTTACTATTCATCTGAAGGGCCAAGAGTTTTCTTCATTGTGATCTGTACCCATGGTGGAACTCTGGAGATGTAAGTAGTTGTTACAGGTCTCACATCCAGGGCTCGGGTGTATGCAGGAAGTAAATGCCCAAACAGAGAGGCTAGACCCTACAGCCCCACTGCCACTGGGTCCTAGGGCATGTCCAGTACAGACTGGGATTAAGAGCAGTAAGTATATCCTGACTTCTGATCATCTTACTCTGCATTGGTACCAAAATGTCCATTCTTACACAATCACAAGGCAGAGTATTTTAAAATAATGTGAGCATGTACAGTAATATTTTAAAAACATTTAACTCTTTTTATACAAGCACACACATAGTTTATTTGTATAAATCCCAGACTCATTCCTTCCAAGAGACTGGCCTTCTCTCTATTTCTGGACAGAAACTAGTAGCACACAGTTGGTATTGTTTTGCTTTTTCTTGCTTTAAATAAAACCCACAGCTCAACTGGATAGTTTTACAATGACTAAATTTTAAGTAGAACTAGCCTGTTTTCTTAGTGAAATGATTTGTCTAAAATTAGAATTACAAAATATTATAAGAGGGAATGAAATTCTAAAGGTAACTTTACAGTTAATTTAAGTTTTAAAAAATTATTTTTCATTCAGTCATGGCCTTTTGGGATGTTTTAGAGGTCAAATAAACTTTTTCCTTCATTGTGAGTTAGAGGAAATTGAGGCTCAGAGAAAGTAAATGATTTTTTTCCAGAAGGTATAACTAAATCTAGAGTATATCATCCTTTTTTAAAAAAGATTACTTATTTATTTTTAGAAAGAGAGAGTGAGCACACGTTGCAGGGGAGGGCACACAGAGGAAGAGGGAGAGAGAGACTGGGGCAGACTCCTTGCTGAGCACTAAGCCCAACCTGGCAACCCTGAGATCATGACCTGAGACAAAACCAAGAGTTGGATGGTCAACTAATTGAGCCACCCTGTTACCCCATAGACTGTATCATTGTAATAGCAATTGACTTGTTTTAATATTACTACATTTTAATTGTTTGTTGATGCTTTTGCAAAACAATTCTTTGCCAAAAAAATTTATTTCTTGCACAAATATTCAGACAAAATAAATGACTGTTTAATGGACAGGTTTATGGATAAAGAAAGTCCTATGTTTTTTATTTGCTCCAGTGACATTGCTAAAGCAATTCATAGGATCTATACCTTAGTAGACAGTTTGACATTTGAGATGCAGACAGTTGCAATGATTCAGAGACAGTATCATGGAAAAAGCAGTAGAAATAATGTAACTGGTCAGCAGGTCCCAAATCCCCAAAGTTATTTTTGTGTGTTCTCACTCTATTTTAAGTTATTATATTGCTGAAACTCTATTTCTGAACACAATTATTGATTGCTTAAAAGACTATTTAGCTTGGTAATAATTAGTTTTTTTTTTGTAATGGCAAGAGATAAAACAAATTATTGTTCTATTTGTGCAATTTGAAAGGAGAAGGGAATAGTCATGGTGTGCAGCTTTGCCACCAAAACACTGTCTCTGAGACTGAGAGAGAAAGAGAAGGAGAATCTTAAGTAGACTCCGTTCCCAGCACAGAGCCTGATATGGGGCTCAATCTCATTACCCTGAGATCATGACCTGAGCCAAGATCAAGAGTCAGACACTTAACCAATTGAGACACCCAGATAGCCCCAGAATTTATTTTCTGCACTTCTAGAGGCCAGAAGTCCAAAATCAAGTACACAGTTGATTTTAGGTGACACCTCTCTTGCCTGCTTATAGACAGCTACCTTCTCACTATAACATCACATGGCCTTTGGAGAGAGAGAGAAATCTCTGGTGTCTCTTTTTCTTAGAAGGATGTCGGTCCTGTTAGATTAGAACCCCACCCCATGATCTCCTTAACTACCTTAACTACCTCCTTAGAGGCCCTATCTCCATTAGAGTCACACGGGGTGGGGATACAGCTTCAACATTTGAATTTTGGAGACACAGTTCAGTCTATAGCAAGCTAATAAATTTTATTGGATAAATGAATATAAACAGTGCTATTCAGTGTTATTCACACAAAAGTAGAGGGTGATATATGACTTTATAAAGGTATCTTGTAGCCAATTCCTTGGTTCAGGGTTTCCCCGATGTGCTCTATGGGATGCTAGTCTCTCAAAATGTTCTGTGAGAACAGAAACTACATGGTTGAAGTAGGTTTGGAGAACTCTACATAGTACATCTAGTTCATGGAGAGTGAGATTATCCATTAGCATATTAAAGTTTCTAAGAGGTACTACAGAAAAGAAACCCATTTTACTGTATTTAAATTAAAATTTTTTCCCACAGTGGATACAGAACCTTCCCTCATTTTTTCTTGTTTGTTTGTTTTATAAGAAATCTATTGGCATCTATTTGCCCACTTTGGAAAATGCTTCAATTCATGCTGAAGGGTAGTAGTATCCTTAAGGCTGGGGGTGTAGATCTCTATCCTATTTTCCATTTAACATCTCAACCCAACTCAGACTCCAAAAACATAAGAATCTACAAATAAGCTTTAATATATAGATTTAAACTTGGTGTCATGGCAATAACAATAAAAAGTAAAAGTTTTGTTAAAGAAAAAAGTTGATCCCTTAGATTATGGAAATAAGGGATGGTAGAGGAGAAAGGGGAAGAGGTAACAAATTCCTGAGAAAGAATACTGAAATTCATGTGAAAGGTGACTTAACCTTTATTGTGCTTTAAAGACAAGTTTAAAACTTCTTTTAATTTAATTTAATTTAATTTTGTTTTATTTCATTATTTTTAAGCCAACGTGGGGCTTGAACTCATGACCCTAAGATCAAGAGTCAGACACTTAACAGACTAAGTGACTCAGTCACCCCTAAAACTTGTTTTAAATTGGTTTGGTTTACATACTTGTTCACTTTCTAATTGACTTACCTTATTGCATGACATGAATTTAAAAATCTCCCTTGAAATATATACATATAATTTTAACAGTACATAAAAGGCATGGCTTAAGGTCAGTCAGTGTCCATCATAAGAATCAAGAGAGTGAAGACAATTATTACATAGATGACTTTGGTCAAGATAAAAGTTTTTTACATTATATCTCAGAAGACGAGAAAAGGGTTTTGAAACTGAAAGTAGAGTACTTTTGATTGTGGTGATTGAGACAAGTCCTTACCTTTCTTTCATGATAGTCTTATGGGAAGAAAGTTGGATTGATAGACACTGGCCTCTGACAGAATCTACAGCTAATTCTGGACTTAACTAGAACCCATTGCTTTATCTACTGAGCCTCAACTTCCTTATTTGTAAAATGTGGGAGTTTGGACAAGATGATTTGTCAGTTCTCAGCCTGTTTTCACATTTTGAGACTTCATCCTTTACATCAAGTGTTGTCAAACATATATAATGCAAACTACACGTGTAAAGTCCAGTTTTCAAGGAGCCACATTAAAAAAATAGAAAGGAAAAAATTAAATTGATTATAATGTTTTTTATTTAATGTAATTAATCCAAACTATTAACTTATCAACATATAATCAATTAAAATATTATGAGATATTTATGCTCTGTTTTTAATACCAAGTTTTCAATATTGGTGTTTATTTTATACCTATAGCAGATCTCAGTTCAGACTAGTCATATTTCAAGTGCTCAATTGCACTTCAGGCCTATCATATTTGGCTGCACAGCTTTAGACCTATAGCATTAGAAAGGCAAACTTTTCATCACTATTTGATACCTTGGAGTAACTTTACTCTGCCTTTCAGTGTTGTTTATTAAAATATACTCTATTGGATGTCCAGTTACTTCTATTATCTTCAAGCAGATTTTCATTAAATGATTATTAGTTTTTTCCTACTTCTTCTCTTATGGCTATGGAATAGTTTTCTTTGAGTGCAGATTTATCAGCTATGCCAAACTAGCTGTGATGGATTTGGCTCTCCCTGACAATGACAAGCTTAACTCAATCCGTTTGTATTCTAAAGTAACGTCTGAATTCATACTACCATATATATCTGAAGAAAGTATATAAATCTATATACCTGATAGCTTTATAAAGCTATTGTTTTCTGATGTGTAGCATCCCAGCTAAATAGGATAGCTAATTTTAAAAATTGGAGTCTTTGGTTTTATGTATATATTCTGCGCTCCTAGATTTGTCATACATAAGGCAGTATTTATGGCTGTGTATATAACTAAATGTGTGCATGATATAGATTTGAAGTTATAATTGTACACCTCAGAACTGGAATTTCTAGACTGATGTGCCCAAACTTCCAACAGAGTTAAAGCCCCTTCTTATTAATACTATATATTTTTCTGTGCTGTAAAATATTCATAGTTTTTAATAATGATGGTCCCTTCTTAAAGGAAAACTAAATATCTAGTTACTAATCCAACATTCCCTGAGAAGCTTTCACTATTTATTTCCACTACATATTATTTAAAACAGAGTAATGTCTAAAATGTGTGTTGGGTGCAATACTCCTAAGTTTTAAAAACAGTCCCTTCTAAGAGGAAAAATGAATATCAGGTTACTAGACCAATAAAACCTGAGATGCTTTCACTATATATGTTCAGATATATATCATTTAAAATAAAGTATCCCCCCCCCAAATGTGTTTTCAGTGTCACATTTGAAAAGTGCAGGTGACAAAAACTCTCTAGTTTTAGAGGCACAAAAGTAAATCAGACCTAAAATATCATCAGATGTGGGTGTCTGTATATGAGAAAGACCATTTTGGAACAGTCTGTGTCATGCATTTCAGAGCAGACACGGTAAATCATCATAAGCTGAGGACCCACCACTGTGTTTGTAAAGCAAAAACCTAGCCTTTCTTTGCTGGATAATAAATGATTGCAAGGCTAGAAAGAAGTCATATGTTTCAGACTGGCCAAAGACAAACTATCTTTGAATCCAGTCTTCTTAATTCACCTGTACACATCCCACATTATTACTCAGGTGCTAAGCAGAAGTGCTTTTTGTCTTCAAGGCTGAAAGACCCTTTAGTTTAAATTATGAACCTTCTCTGGTTTTCTTTGAGAAAGTAAAATAAATGCTGTAGTGGTTACTAGTTGTAAAAAGTTGTTAAAATACACAAGTTCTGCCCCATTTCCAGTGAAATGCTGTGACTTAAGAATGCCTGTTTATTGTTACTTGGTGTGCAGCTGAGCTATGCAGGTAAATGTAATTGGATTCTCTTTCCCATTCCTTTATGCATTTCATTATCACTTCTGGGCTGTTTCAAAAGGTGAGAGTTGAAACAGCCTAACACTAAAGTACTACGTAACTTTTAGAAATGTTTGTGAAGTGGGGTGGAGTGAAGAGGGTTGGAAAGTATGGAATAAGTAAGTTGTCAGCATTTAAAAAAAAAAAAGAAAGAAAAAAATATATATATTGCAAAAGAGAAATAGTTTCTAGAATGGAGTTGTTAACAGGATGGACTGAAAAAAAGTTGCAATATTCTGCCAAATAAACACATATAAAATATTAAAACATGGCCTGAGCACAGGTTGGTTTGTGTTAATAGCTCATTTCCATTATCTGTCAAGTTAGATTTCATGCTCAGGCCATAACACGCTGACAGCCTAGAGGTATTATTAAGATTACAGGGGTGGCCATCTTTCATTGGGCTGCTTGACTGGACAGTTGTTGAGCAAAACCAACTGTTACTTGGATTTTAAGTAATTAGACATTTGAGAATTGTGACAACACATGTGAAATAATGATTTATGGAAGAAAAATTTCACCTATTCAGTATTTAACAGGTCTTTTTCTTAATGCTGATTATGTCAGGCAGATAGATGCATGTATAAAACAGAAGTTTAAGGGGGCATATGTTAATGTCTTTGAAAGATTTAAAAACAAATGCTAGGCCTTTGCTGGAATTATTATTGCTGTTATTTAGCTATGTGGTTATATATTGATTGGATTTAATAACTGACAAAATATGAATTTATTTACAGTGCATTTAATTAAACTTAATGAATTACATTTAAAGGAACCACACATACTTCTTCCTCCTACATTAATAATGGCTAGTGGCTAGTAAATACAGGTATTACTTAGAAGCAAGAGGACTTGATTCTTGAATGTACCTATAATTTGGGAGATCCTAGGCACTGTTGAAAACTTTTAACTGTGTGTTTTAATAATAAACATTTTACTATATTACTACAGTGTGAAAATAAGTAAATTTGCATTTGTAAACTTGTTTCATATATTATTATTTATAATTGATAACATCACTGCTTGTTTCTTGTTCTGAAACTAATATTATTTTTATACTCACAACATCCTGGAGGCATTCACATATTTATCTGATGTCTCTATCTTGTTCTAACACAAGCATGAATATTATTTACATCATAGGTACATCATAGATCTAAAGAGTATGTTGCTACCTTGCATATAGTCTTATGTTCAAAGTCCCATTTTAGATTTTGAGTGGTGAAATTTGTTTTTTTCCAATTTTTTTCTTATTGAATAATATTAGATATGTTTATTATTGTGACAAAATACACATAACATAAAATTTACCATTTTACCCATATTTAAGTGTAAAGTTCAGTGGCATTAAGTATATTCACATTATTCTGCAACCATTACCATCCATCTCTAGAACTCTTTTCATCAAATAAAACTGAAACTGTGTCCCCATTAAACAATCACTGTCCATTTCCTCTTCTCCCAGCCTTTGGGAACCACCATTCTACTTGCTGTGTCTATGAATTTGATCACCCTGGGTACCCCATCTAAACAGAATCGTACAGTATTTGTCCTTTTGTGACTAGCTTTTTTCATTTAGCATAATATCCTCAAGATTCATCGGTGTTGCAGTATATAACAGAATCTCCTTCCTTTTTAAGGCTGAATAATATTCCATTATGGATATATATACCACGTTTTTCTTGTCTATTCATCCATCAATGAACACTCAGATTGCTTCCTCTCTTCTAGTCCCTGCTTTCCCTTCTTTTGGGTAGATGCCCAGAAGTGGATTTGTGGGATCATACCATTAAAAGTTGTTTTAAACAGGCTAAAAATGAGATCCGTCACTTGGGTTCATGGTATCAATTCACATTTCTACCTCCTTTTGTAGCAATACTCCTAATTACAATGTCTCACTTTCTTCATGAAATGAAGATAACTTTCCCCCATTACCTGGTAGTTTTGAAATAATTAAGGGAGCATTTTAAAGGGGGAATGAGTTTACACGCACAGGTAGTCCTGAAGAACTAAAAATAGTATTCTGAGTCAGAGGAAATAAGACATTTTGTGTTTGGTTTAGTTTTAGTTTTTGGTTTGGGTTGTCCTAAGGAGGTTGACTGGTAAAGGCAGAAAAATGACTCTGGAGAAATAAACATGATTTGCAATGTTCTCAGCAACTATACCAGGGATAATATGAAAAGGGAAAAAATGATGAAAGGGATGATATATTTTAGTTTGAAAATTAGAATTGGGGATCCCTGGGTGGCGCAGTGGTTTGGCGCCTGCCTTTGGCCCAGGGCCCAATCCTGGAGACCCGGGATCGAATCCCACGTCGGGCTCCCGGTGCATGGAGCCTGCTTCTCCCTCTGCTTGTGTCTCTGCCTCTCTCTCTCTCTGTGTGACTATCATAAATAAATAAAAATTTTAAAAAAATAATTATTAAAAAAAAGAAAATTAGAATTGATTCACATAACAAAAATTTAAGCAGTGGATCTAGTTTTAGGGCATTCAGTCTTAGTTCTGTGTTTTGTTGGTTTGGCTTCTAAAGTAATGCTCATGGTACTTGGAAAAATGATAGGAGATGGAATGGGCTGGGACAAAGAGAAAAATGTGCAATTTATCATTGCTAGTGAGGCCACAGGTAAATTCTGTGAGCTTAGAAATAATTTACAAATGTGCAGTGCTTTTTCCTGTATATTATATGGGGCAGTTGTAGTCTTGTTCCTGCCTGTGACAGATGGGGCTACTTGAAGCCCCACCCTCTGACAGATGTCCTTCTCCTCAGGCTATATAAATCGAGCTGGAGAGGAGATCCTGTCAACATCTACAGTGTGTCCTCATACACGGTTTGCTCTTCTCCCATGATGGTTTCTCAAATCCAACCATCTCTTAATACAGTTACCTTGTTCAGGAAGTCTTCCTTACATCTTCATCCCCAAATCCACATCCCAAGCTGAAGGCATTTTCCTGCCTCTGAACTTTCATAACTATCTAAGCATAGTTTGGCTATGGATTTTTTTTTCTACTACTATCCACATGTTTTCTCCTTCCACTAATGGCAGGCTCTTTCTCTGGTTCATCCCAGTCCTGGTCTCACAGCACACTGGACCAGAGTTCTACATGTGGACAGGGTCCAGGACATGATTCTGACATTTGGCCCACCAGGAACAGAATCCTAAACCTCTGGTCACTTTTCAGCAAGATTACCCGAAAAAGTAGAAGTGGACACTGTGGCTCTGTGATGTGATTAGAGTGGGATTAGGCAGAGGTTGTATTTATGTGAATTTGGGGTTTCAGAGGGAATTTGTTCAGAGGGACACCTTCAAAGGGTGTCCTTTGAAGAAAACCTATTCTTGCCAGTGAACTAAGACTTATCAGTTTCTTGTTTCCCCTTTTATTCCTTCTCTTATAAATTTAGTAGTGATAATTTCATATTTAATATAAAAGTCTGTTACTGTATATTTTCCTCTATCAGTTAATCAGATTTATTACCAAGAGGTTTTCTAACTAGCTTTTTAAATAAAGGATACTTGTTAACTAGAAAGCAGAATCAGGAGGCCGAGGACACAAGTCCTAGTCTAGTTTCTAAGTCTCAGATTGAGTACTGTGTGAGCTGCATGGAACCAAAGGGAACTGTATCACTGGATTATCCAGCAGTTCCCTACCACTTCAGGAAAACCAAACTCACAAGCAACTTCTAAGCTTTTCTTATATTGCCCCAAAACAGGGACCTGGAAGGACAGAAATAGCCCTCCAACAGGGTGATACTTTGGAAGAATATATTCGTATACTCTGACATAAATTCCTAGATGTATACAATATGATATGAGACAAACCAAATTACATTACCTAAAATACAAGTTTTTAAAATTGAGCAATGGTAAAGTATATAGGATAAGCAGTAGGCACATGATTAGATATCAAATTAATACAATAAGATGGAAAGAGATTATGCTCCGTAATTAAAGATGAGAAAAAGGTTATTAATAGACAAGAATGTATACATGAACCTCTCCCATCATGTAGTAGTTAAAAAAAATTAAACCCACTATCTAAAACAATGCAGCTGCTTGGGGCACCTGGGTGGCTCAGTGGTTGAGTGTTTGCCTTTGGCTCTGGTTGTGATCCTGAAATCCTGGGATCAAGTCCCCTGAGGAGCCTGCTTCTCCCTCTGCCTGTGTCTCTGCCTCTCTCTGTGTGTCTCTCATGAATAAATAAAATCTTTAAAAAATAATAAAAATGAAACAATGCAGCTACTTGATCAAGGAAAGCAGACCTAGAGTAAATAATGGAGTATACTTATATTTTAGTAACCCATTTCAGTATTCAGTTATGGAAAGCTTGACTCCTAACTTATCACAACATAAATCTTGGTTTGACCTTAGTATAATTTGACTCTTCTGTGTCTCCCTCATAAAAAAAAATTGCTAATCATTCCAGGAATACCAAGAAATAAGGGTATAGATGTAGTCTTTGTTATACTTATAGGGACAGTGAACTGAAGTCCATTTCCCAATTTAGAAAATTATTTAGGAAATCATAAAGTTTCACAATTGGAAAGGAGCACGGAGGTCACTTGGGGACCCTGACTGATGAATGACTCTCTCTGGCAAGTACTAACAGTTCTGCCTTTACTTGATCACTTCGAATGGGGCACTCATTCCTTCTAAGGTAGAAGCTCTCCACCAGAACCACACCTTTCCCCAGTCCCAAAAGATAAGGGAGGCAGGGCTCAAATTTAAATTTACCCTTTTACTGAAAAATGCTATGCAGAAAAAACCACTATACCTCTGCACATAATATTGACATTTGAAAATTCCAAATTTAATGTTAAGAGGTACATGTGAATAGTGTTTGGTGATTTATATCCCAAATACAGACAAAACTCAACAAATAGCCTGTCACTTGATTTCGCAAAGATTCTTTGCTTGATGGAGAATAGACTAGTGTGACCAGGTTTGGCAGGACATATCAAGGGAAAAGAAAATTGCACAATCCTTGTTTTTACTATGTTATATTTTTTACCACAGCTGGTCTTGTTCTTCTCTACCACCCCCACCTCTCCAAATTTTCTTTTTGTCCTTACAGGAAATTAAAATCATAGATTTGGTTGCATACTTAGAATGAATTATCCCAGATTCTTTTAGTTTATCTTATTTTCAGATGTGTGTGATAGAAAGCATAGATTAAAATAATTAAAATGTGGTTTTTTCCCAACATGTCTGTGAGACCAAGGTAAAAGACTCTTCTACCGCCTTCTCCACTAGGTGCCAGCACAGCTCTGCTCCCTGCTTTTGCTTTTTTCTGGAGATGATTATTTCAGCTAGTTCTCCAGCCTCAATAACAGGGAGTTTGCATGTATGGTGTATTTTTGTTTGGTTGGTTTGGTTTGGTAATTTTGACTAAATCTGACCAAAAATATTCTCATTATACTGCCTTTCTAGTACTAACAATTTCCATCTCAAAAACTATTCAAGGTACAATGAATTTAAGCCATTCTGAAAGCCAGGTCTTTAATAGCCCAAATTTTTGCTTATAAGCTCAGTATTTATTGTGAAAAAATGAGTACCAGTCAAAATAATATAAATATATTTAAAGTGAGATGGTATGTTTCTTTCTTTTTTTTTTTTTGAGGTGGTATATTTCTAAAAAAAAAATAAGAAGAACAAAATTTTAGATGTTTACCAGTTTTGTTATTCAAGAATTAATTTTCAACTGATATAGTTATTTCTCATTCAGCATTGTAAGTGTAATTTAATGTATCATTTATTTTGCTTCATCTAATTATGTTTAAAATTTATTTGAAAATACTCTTATACATTTCAAAATGAGGATAATGCTACCAAATTTGCACTGTCTTTTACCTGAATACTGTAGCATTCTATATAACAATTCCCCCAAATTATACATTTAATACTTCATTGTTTATCTACTCCTAAAGTCTTTCTTTTTAAATTTGTTTCTTAAAATAAAACTTATTTTTTAAATAATTAGCAGTTTATATTTTGAATACTAATGAAAAATAGCATGTAAAATTATTTTGTGAACAAAAACATATTTTGTTATGTAAATCCTAAGCTATGCAAGAAAACATAAGTAAAATATTCTATGCCGTAACTAAATATATGCCACAGATCTTCTACCCAGAGAATACCATCAAATTCCATATAAATGTGGTGAAAGTACTTATTGAAATGCTGGGAACTGAATGATTTAGGATTTATAACAAAATTCTACAAATTTCAAATTTATGTGATGTAGTTATCTTAATAACATAAGTTAAAGCTACAGTCAGTACTGGTATATCGTTCCTAGATTTTTTAAGTGTCAAGTATGTAGTCAGAACATTCTCTGTACAGTTTTGTGCAGCATAATGTTTGAAAATGATGAAAGCCATGAAATGTTGACTGTCTAAACTGTATACTTAGGCTAATGGGATAGCTTGATTTCTAAAAATGTGAAACAAATTCTTTTCTCTGCTTTAGGGCATATTATTGGATAGGATCGCTCTTCTTACTGATCACCCACATGATTGAAAAGATCCCTGTGTGTTCCCAGAATTTGATTTGGTGCTACTTAGTGTCAATATTTTGAACAAAGCATGGATTATTCCAATATCAGTAACTTTTGGGACCTATGTAGATATAATACATACAGCATAATTCTACGATTTCCACTCTTTTCATCTGTAGAAGTATTTTTGTGTTAAGAAAGAAAGAAAAAGGAAAGCAATGAAGTGCTGTTTAATCTGAAACAGAGGTTTTTAAATTCAGTCTCAGAAGCAAGATCAAATGACCTATCCAGTCGTTCTATATCTGTAATTCCTTCCCAGTACTTTTCTCGAGTTTCTCAGATCAGCCCAAATCCTGGTTGGAATACTGTATTCTGTACTTTGTCCATTTTCAGTATCAGACAATCATAGTATGGTCAGGCTTCTATCCAACTTCAAAGATGGTCATCTGTAAGTTTGAAATTCTTTGTTGCTGTGAAGTTCAATAAAAAGATTTCAGTGTTGAATTCAACCCAGACCACAGAATGATTAAATTCATTGTTTTTGATATGTTGCATGGGAAGATATTATGTAATTGAGTTGCTTGCAACTTTGAAACTTATTTTCTTAAAAAAAAAAAAAAAATCAGGCTATTAACTATATATGGCAATTAAAGGAAAGTGCACTCAATGTCCTGGCAACATATCACTTTTTTCTGCGTTTGATTTAAGCATCCGTAAAAGGATACCACTCATGCTTTTATAGTTAAAATGTTAGTTGTTTCCACCATAAACTCCTATTTTTAAGAGTTTGTTATAACTCAACCATTTTTTAAAATCTCAACTTACACTCAGATTAATAAATTTCTTTTTTCAATCTAGAAAAAAATCTTACTAAAGAGCTGAAATCGATGTAGTTTCACTCCTTCAAATTTGGAAGAAACCAATGAAAAAAATGTCCGTAGTTTCAAATATATTTTTGTTCTTTTTCAACTCCACACTAGCTTAGCTGTTTGGGAAAACAGTGTTTTAATGTATTCATTCAAAGTTACTGCTGACAGTGTTTGAAGTTGACTGAATTTAGGCGTTATTATGAAACTTTTGCTATAAAGATTTTAAAGGACACATTTTAAAATTTCTCATTAAACTTTCTCTAAAACTATGTGGGAAAGTAGGTGTGTACATAGCTAAGGTGATTTTTAAAGTCAACTTTAATACACAGTGAAGAGCTAATGGTGGCACGGATCTCTTTTAGGAAAGTCTCAAGTGAAAAAGGACCCTGCTTGTAAAAAGAAATGCAAAATAATCAGACTTCCTTATTTTTACGGTTCACATTAGTGACAAAATTGTCTGTGGTTTTTACTCATTCATTTAAAATTTTACTCCTTTAATGTTGCTACCGGTGCCTGTTCAAAGTTTCCCATGTCTTTTTTTTTTCTTTGTTCCCATGTCTTCTGAATTCAGTTTTTCCTCTTTTGTAAGATTAATAAAACATAAATATAACTGTATATATACAGCTTATTTATATACGTATATAAACATTGAATGTTTTCCCCTTAAAGAACTCATTGATCTTTTAAAGCATAAAATGCACTTTTTAATAAAGGCCTTTTCTTCATACAGGACAGTAAGAGGCAGATTGTTATGAAAAAGGTGTGAGAAACCAGAGGGACGGGGTTTGGGAGACTTGACAGAGTTCCTGGTAACCTAGAGGTTACGTTGAAAAGATTTAGGTGGACAACAAGAAAATTATGGGTATGAGAAAGAGGCACATAAGTCACGTTTACTTGACAGAGCCATTTGACAAAAATGCTGTCCTAACAAGCAGTGCTCCTGAATATATTCTTTTCAATCATATTGCAGTCAAACCCCTCACGAAAGGAAATATGCATGATAAAGAACTCCAATTTACATTTCCCCCCTCTGGTTCCAACTTACTGGATTTAAAAAAAAAACACAAAAAACAAGATGTTCCCCTAGCTTTTTTTAAATAAGGAAACCTTGTTTTCTTGTGTTTTTCCATAAATGAGTTTGACCACAAATTTAGGTTTAGTAAAAATTGTTACAAATTATCTGGGAAACGCAGAATTTTGCAGCAAAACCTCACTATTATGCAAAATCCATTGTATGAAATTCCAGCTCTACACCAGGGATGTGTTTGAGAGTACATCATTGATTACAAACAGATTCATAATTTAAATACTAAATTCTGTTAATGTATTTAAATATGATTTGCAAAATTTTTGCTTACATGAAACTTTTTAGAAACACAAGGTAAAAGCAGTGAAAAACTCTACTACCTAAAGCATAAGTTAAATATGAATATATTACAGGTTGTTCTCTTTCAATGATGCAGTGAGAAAAATAGATTTCTGATGTGTTTTTTGTAAATTTGTCTTTTATTCATCATGGAAGATACCTCATAGATGTATCTTAACTTGACTATTTTTCATCAGGTTTTTGTTTAGAAGTTTATGAGATTAACTGATTGCTGAGAAGCCAAATTTTTTTCATGGTTGATCCTGTTTGGTTGTTAAAATGAGTAAAAAAACCAGATGTGATCTTGGTGATCAAGTTGAATTGCCTATACAGTGATCCAGTTGATTGTTTGGCAATTATTTGTTATTATGTGTTGGAAAAAAATCAAACTGAAGAAAGCCCATTTGATCCCACATACAGACAAAGGCTTAGTGGGATGCTGAGAAGAGAGTGACACAGAAGTGCCAAGAATCCTCATCCTGATGCTCCTTTAACGCTTTCTAGAGCTTGATAGTCTCCAACAGCGCTTCCTCCTAACCCACAAAGTGGTCTTTCCCTTGTGAAGAGCACCCAGCATCAAGTAAACCCGCCTAGAGTACTAGATCAGAAGACTTGATCAACGGCCTGGGCACAATTCACCCTGGGCCACAGGGACTTGATTTGTTGGCATCCCTGGGTCAGTTCAAATCAGTCTAGGTGTTATTAGAAGAAGGCTTCTCTAAGAAAGATAAGGTCAGAAAGAGTGCAGTAGTGGGTATGTAGCTAAACCTGCTTTCGGTGGATTTGTTTGAGAAAATAATCTAAATCAAGAACAACACTGTAGGCCTCATCACACCATTTTCCTGAACACTCAAAGGAAAAACAAGCCAAACATCATATTTAGTTCTCACCAAAATAATAATAACAATAATAAAGTAAAACAATAATAATAATAATAAAGTATTCTTTCCAGAAAATGTCTGAAATAATAGATGGTTTTTAAAATCAAACATATTTAGTTATCCTGTACTTTTTTTGTTATATGCTTTTATTTATTTCTCAGTTGTTAGAAACTCAATCATCAAAACAACAACAACAACAAAATCTTTTTCTCTGCACCATGAATTTAGTTTTTGAGCATTTTCTATTCTTTCTTATCTCATGGCCTTTGCATTTGTGGGGCTCTCTGCCTGGATTGCTCTGCTGGCTCCTTGCATGGCTAGTTCTTTTTCTGCTTGACTGAGTACCTATCTATATATAATGGCCTGTCTTCTCTGTCCTGTTACTCTATCTTGTCATTTTTGTTTGTTTCCTTCATGATGCAAAATTATGTTGACATGGTTTCCTTTATGTCCTACTCTCCACCACTGCATTTCCTTCACCCTGAGCAGTGCCAGGTACTTAGAAGATGTAGAAAGAATCAGATGATTGAGTGCTGTCCTTTAAAATTAACACACCGCAGTTGCCAGTGGTCATCCCACATCCAAAGGAAACCAGTGTCACTCTACACCCTGCTGCCCCAACAAGTCTGTTTCAGTCATTGGTTTTTTAATGTGGCTAAGCAAACGTATTTTTGTTTTTCCTTTTGCTTTATTTGTGTCGGCATTCTTAACTTAGTCTGGTATCCTTTGGAAAGAAAAAAAAAAGGTCAGTCAGGGAACACGTGTCCACTCCGAAGTAAAGTAACCCAAGTGAGTACAACACTTTTGGGGGCTCTTCATTGGCCATAATCTCTCTAGGAGCCCAAGACAATGAGGGACAATGTGCCTCCAGTACGATTTCAGTTTAGTTAGACAACAGTTTCTACAATGCAACTATGGTTTGTTCAGCGACAGGCAGTCAATCAACCAGCAAAAGAAAACTAGCAGTGCTTTGAACGGAAATGAATATTTGGCAAACTCTCCTGCTTTATTTTCTCTTTTGTCTCTTGATCTGAAATATAATATCTGTCTTTGTTGTACCATAGGAAGAGTTCTGGATGTGTCCTTGTACCTCCAGTCACACTATTAAAAATGAACCTCAAGTAGCATGAATATACATGCGGCAGGGTAGAGAGAAAACTTTACTCTCTGGGCTCCCTCCACCCCCCCACCCCCCCACACCCCTCCTCCTCATGCAAGTTTATAATAGGATTCTAAGTGAAAGTCAAAGTTTGTAATTCTTCTAGAATGTCAAATTGAGAAATTATATGATTTTCTTCTCGATAATCTAAAAGGAGAAAGAAAAGACAAAATCTGTTGCAAAACTATCATATTGAAACCAAAAATATTAATAAATAAAACCCTAGTATGCATGCCTATATAATTGTTCTTGATTTTCCTGTTGGTTAAAGAGCGATGAAAATAGATCTAGCCTTACAGTTCACCAATGCTTTGAACAGATCTGTGGGTGAAATCCTTAGGAAAAGGTTCCCAAAGAAACTTTGGGTGATTTCCATTTATTCTGATAAGTCCTGGTCTGTGGTTTAGTTATCACTTTACGTCGTCAACACTTCTATCACAAATCAGTTACCAAACATGGAAACATTGTCAGTGGCTTTGAAGGCTAATGCAGAGTGGTAGTAATCATTTAAAAGGCTTATCTATCTGCCCTGAGCAACACAGAAACTGAGAAAAGGCAAACAGTACAAAAGGTGGCCAGGGTACGGGAAATGGAGAAGGGATGGGGGTGGGAGGGTGCTCATGAAAAGCATTCCAGTCTGTTTGGGTCCTTCACAAATCCTAGTGAGATAATAGCTCATCCAGTCAAGCCCATTCCTTACTTTCAGGAAGTGCCACACAGGTAAATGAAGAAATTATTTGAAGAGGGATCATGATGGGTGTGGACTGTTTGTGATTCAGCTTGGAAGAAATGCAGATGTGAGTTTCTTTAGCCTGACTAGGATTGATTTTCCCTGATGGGGTTTTCTCAACTTCTGTGATTGTAGGCCTGTGGTTTGCAAAACTGATAGTACTGATAGATAAAAACCAAGAACCAGTAGCTGAAGGAAATGTGAAATAACTTACCCTGGAGTGACTACCCATTATTTAGAAACCAATTGTTTCTTCCTTGACATCTAACCATGCAGAATTTTAAACTTCTAGGATTCTATAAGGTAGCCCTTCAGTATCCAAATACATGTGTCTTTTAAAAGAAAATTTAAGATGATATTATTTTACAGACTCTCTGAAGTTTAAAATTAGGATGAAAAATCTGTAACCATACATACTGTTTTTTTTTTGGCAGAATCTCAGAATCAGGTATAAAAAAACGTTTATTATTAGAGTGCTTGAGGATACCACTCTCCCCCCATACCAGGTGTCTTTGCTAGATTAGCAAACAGTATTTTATTCTGTTTCAAATATGCTACAGCCAGGTATATTCAAGGAGATGGCAATGAGGAAAACTTAGTTAAACTATCTAATCAATCAAATGTTAAGCAAAGACAATGAAATAATGCATCTATCCACTAAAACATCATGGTAAATGTAGATATTCAGTGGCTTCCATATGAATCTCTTTGCTCCTAAAAAAATTTAGTTCTCAAGGTTAACCTAGAAAGAGAATTACAGTGTGCACCATCACATCACCTTTCTCATAGTGCAGGCAAGAGAACCCCTTCAAAATACCGTATTAGAGAGTCAGGGTTGGGGAAGAGAGAGACCTCTCAAATCAAGTTCTGAAGCAGTTCCCCGTCTGGCCACACCTTGCTCCATGCCAGGATAAATTGAAATGGAAATATGTGAGGGATAGAGAAATTTAGTTATGATTCAGAATTATTCTATTAGGAGATTCCTGTGAAACATTACAAGGCTTAGCCAGAACAGTGTTCTGGATATTGTATGGGCAGTTAGAGAATCTACACCAGCTCAAGGGTTTAGGATCCTGAATAGCCCTTTGGAGGTAGCAGTGGTAAAATAAGGAATTAAGACTGGATTGAGAGCATTCTGGAGTATCTTAAATTATCTTCCCCATTTAAAATATGCTGATAGAACTATGGAGAATCCTGGTGAGAGCCCTCAGGAGAAAGATGA
Organism: Canis lupus familiaris; assembly: GCF_011100685.1. NCBI lineage: Eukaryota > Metazoa > Chordata > Mammalia > Carnivora > Canidae > Canis > Canis lupus. The sequence continues at coordinate 15,649,340 of NC_049229.1, read as the reverse complement.
GCAACCACAAGGTTTTAGTTGCTAGGTTTTTCTTGCCCACTCTCTTGCTTTCTCACTCTTGCTTTTGAGGGGGGTGAGGGGAGGGGGGGTTGGGGGAGTAGTGTTGGGGAGGCTATTTGAAGTATCTGGCAGAATGAAAGTCATAAAAATTCAAAAGCAAGTCTACCAAAATGGAAATAGTTCATAGAAAACTTGGTAGGTGCCTAACAAATCTTAATAAATGTATCTTGAACAAAGTGCTGGAAATAAAAGACACTAAACATAAGAAGTTTCAAAATCGCAGCTGAAGGCTATGTGTGTGTGTGAAATCTAATCAGTGAGCAAGAGTGAGGATTTTAACAAGTATATTTTATAAACTAGGAGCAGAGAGTTCTATCACCTTCTTTTTACCCTGTAAGAATTGGAAGTTAAGTGGAAATGGCATAAGAACTAGGATCATTAATTTCAGTCAGTGGTTGGTGGTTGGTGATTTATAGCTTTAATATAAATGAAGAGTTGATTCCCAAGGGAAGACGTACTTTAAAAAATCTTTTATCTCCCAAGATAAAATAGATACGGATTTGGTATAAGGGAGCATTTGAGTCTAAGAATTTTAAGACACTGGAAGGTATTGTTCAGAAAGTTGTGTAACTTATCAGAGTTTGTGGACTTGCTTTTGTTTAGATACTTTAATTATAGAGAGATTCACCCGCCTAAAGAGATTTATTCACCTTTCAACAAAAGTGTGTGAGGTCTCCTGGATTATAATCAATAGTAAAAAGCATTTGCTTTGCCTCACAGTCAGACAGCAGTTCTCTACTCAAGTCTTAAAAGATTAATAATAATGTAATTTCCACTTGTTATCCAGCCTCTTTTTAAAACAATTTGGTTTTAACCAAATATGGATTTTAAAAACACTACATTGGAACTTAAAAATCTAGTTAAAGTTTGGTATTTTTCTAACTAATCTTTTTCCTTTATTCACTCTCCCTGAACGCTGGCTTGTAGTTAAAAGTGGTTCCTGAAGGCTTGCTTTCAACTTTCAGCCATGCTTAGCATCAGAGAACCTTCTGGTGCTTGCTTGATTACTGGATCCAAAAATCTCCGCATCCATCCTTACCATTCATTCCCTCTTTTGGTAACCAAAAGAATTGTTGTGAGTAAGGTGAAAAGAAAAAGGAAACCCCACTCTGCTCTCCTTTATCCTCTTATCTACAGTTTGCTGAAAGAGAAGGCAATACTGCAATACTGCTGCCTGTTAGTTCTTTAATCAGGAAGCTTTCCATCCTGGGACCCGAGGGATCTGGGACTGAACTGCTGTTTCCTGATTCTTCTTGCTGAGCTTAGACATAGTTCTAATGTAGTGGCAGGTGGAGGTTTTAATATTTTAGTTTCTCTGTTTGGTGATAGCATCTGCTTTAACTTTGTATCTTAGCAAGAACATTTTGTGAGAAACTCTCTTCTTTGATAATAAAAACAAAATATATAAAAATAAATATAATAAAAATATCTGGATATTTTATAACAGAACATTTGAAAAAAAAAAAAAAACCTATGTAAAGTTTTTGGGAAGAGACAGGATTCCAGGGTGCCTGGGTGGCTTAGTTGGTTAAGTCTTCAACTCTTGATTTCAGCTCAAATTGTGATCTCTGGATCATGAGATCGAGCCCTACATTGAGCTCTGTACTGGGCATGGAGTCAGCTTAAGATTCTCTCTCTCTCCCTCTCCCTCTCCCTTCCTCCACCTCTCTCCCCCTCTCTGAAAATAAATAAATAAATAAATTAATTAATTAATTAATTAATTTTTAAAAAAGAGAGATAAAGAGATTTCATTGCAGTCGACCTCTCAAGATTAGCAAATAGTTTTGCTGTTGAGGCTGACATGCGTCAAATATCCTGGTCTGGAAATGTCCTTGCTTTGGCACTAGTAAGATTTGGTAGTATAACCTTCAATGAAGACATGATTCCCACCAATTAGGAGTTTCTCTTTCAAAGCTGTAAACCAGATAAAGACTCATTTTTAGAATCCAAGAGTGGTCAACCCAGGTGGGGCTCTTGCTCACCTTCCTAACTTTATAGACATAAACTAGATATTTTGTAAGTTCTGTCCTGTGTGAGAAATCATTGTTCAGTCATGCAGCTAATTCCAGTTTTAATTTTAGTTACTAATTAGATCTAATTAGGGGTGTATCCTGATTTTAGTTGTTCAACTCCTGCTGCTTTCATCTTGGGATTTAAATTTCCATTAGAATAGTTACAGTAGGCTTTTGACTTTAACATGATTTTATGTAATGCTACCAAACAACAATAGCTAATATTTATTTAGAGCTTTTTTTTTAAGCTCAAAGTATTTAATGTGCTTTTACTTATTTAATCCTTATAATATCCTATGAGGAATATTAGCAGTAGGCCTTATTATCTCCATTTTATAGGTAAAGAAATGGAGTCACAAAGTAGTCAGGGAGCTTACAAATGTTCTATGAGTTCCAAGTGCACTCATGATGATTTTTCAGTTTTCCTGCCTCCCCTTCTCAGGGGACCTTGTTGCCTTGCTATATACTATAAATACATTATACAGAGTATAGTTTTACTATTCTCAGGCCCATCAAGTTTAATGGGGTAGCCTGGCATGGTTCCTAGAGCAGGATCATGTACATGATAAATATTACTTTATAAGATGATGTATTTTGGCTTGAATATGGTTTATAGTTTTTAAAAATGCAACAAAAGAAAGCATGTCTCATTTTATTTTATTTTTTTCTCCAGCACCTAATATGGTGCCTGGCACATAGTAGGCACTCAATAAATATTTGTTAAACAAATGAAAACACCTCATTAAAAAGTAGCACAATAAAGAACAGAGGACTATTAAGACAAATAAAAGGAAGTACTACTTCACTCAGCAGGAAGTGCTTAAATAGGACAACCTACCTCCACCATAAATCCCTTGGTTCTTATTGAGGATCAACCACTGATCTGGGTTGAATGTAGCTCCAACCAAGTGTTCTGACTTATGGAGTTATTGATCTTTAGAACTGAAAGGGCCATTTTAAATTATTTAAACCTTCTGCTTTAAAAAAAAAAATTTAATAGAGGAGGAAATTAAGATCATATTTCATTTTACCTTTAGGAAACAGAAATTGCCACACAGACAAATTGACTTTTAAATTGCTTCATTTGAATTGTCTAGGAGGCACATATTTTTTATTTGTATGGAAGAATTTGCAAGACTGAAGCATAAAAAGTTTAGATGACTCTTTGGGATCACATGGAGAATTAATAGCTTAACCCCCCAAAAATCAAGTTTCATGATTATTTAATGGCAAATGGACACCAGTGTCAGAATCCTCTCTTTGAAAACATCATAGCCTTGTATTCTAAAATGTTTCTAATTAGCTCAAAATACATGATTAACTTCTCAGAAATCCTTGAAAATTATTTTTTTTAAGATTTTATTTATTTATTCATGAGAGAGAGGGGGAGAGAGTGAGAGACACAGGCAGAGGAAGAAGCAGGCTCCATGCAGGGAGCCCAATGTGGGACTCCATCCCAGGACTCCAGGATCAGGCCCCGGTTGAAGCCAGGCACTAAACCGCTGAGCCACCCAGGGATCCCCATTGAAAATTAATTTAACTTTATTTTAATTTGGCATTGCCATCCACAAAAAGACTCAGAGCAAAATTCTGAGAGGCATTTTAGTTACCCATCCCTTATATCCAGGCAGTTAACATATCCTGTCAATTCTAATACCTTATCTTTTGTATTTATCTAAATTACTGAATTTTGATTCCAGAGGGCTCCTCTCTGCTCTCTGTCCCTCCTTTAATCAATTTTCTTTACTTCTGCTTTCCAATATGTAACCTCAATAATTCTCTTCTGCTTAAATCTTTTAATGGCTCCCCATTGCTTACATACAATAAAGTACATCCTTCTCAGAGCCTCCCATATTCTGGCTTCTGTCCATCATACCAACCTCACATTTTGCTCTTCAGGATATGAAGTATTTGCCATTCTGATCTATTTATGCTTCCTGAATTCTCTGTTTCTCTCTCACCTCTCTACCTTTGCAAAGACTTTTCAAGGACACTTCTTCAAGGACATCCCTACTCTCAACTCCATCTGGCAAGCTATCTCATCCTAGCTAAGATGACCACCTCTGATAAGTGGTTTCATTTGTCTTTAATTTTAATTGTATGTCCTCCTCAGAGATACAACTTCTTACACACAACTGGAAGTGATATGATATTTTCATTGCATAAATGAGAATATCATGTCTTTCAATAATCCATTTACCCTTTCAAGGAATATTTATTGAGGGTCTAATATTAACCTCCCTTACTTTATTTACTTATTTTTTTTAGAGAGAGAGGGAGCACGACTGATGTGGAGCTCCATCTCATGACCCTGAGATCATGATCTGAGCTGAAGTCAAGAGACTTCAGCTGATTGAGGCACCTAGGCACTCCTAGCTTCCCTTACTTAAAATCAGAGGAGCAGGAAATTGACTGAGGATGTACAGAACTAACAAGTAGAAAAGCAAATGAGTCCATTGGAACCCAGAGAAGAGGTGTCAAAATTAGATGGACCAGTTCAGGGAAATTTTCCTGTAAGAGGTGATTTTTTTAGCTTCATTTTGAAAAATGAATAGGAGTTAAATAGATGAAAAAGCAGAAGTATGGGTGTCATAAGCAGAACATTGAGCATTTGGGAAAACCAGTACTGAGGTGCCTAACTACCTCAGAGAGCTACAAGAAGTTTAATACATATAGATAGACATATGAGAAAGAGTATGGTAGGGGGGGTGAGACTTGAGAGGTAGGAGGATGCTTAATCACAAATTCATTGTAACGGTTATTGAGGGCCATTGAAGGATTTTAGGAAGAAAGATGAGAGGCTTCAATTTGGTGTGAAAATGTTATTATGGTCGTGTTGTGCAGGACAGATATGGGGTTGGGTTATAGATGATAGAATGAGGGTTTGAAGGGGGTTTAGATGGTTTGAAGGGAGAAATACTAGTTGTGTAACTTAAAAAGTTCAAATCTGATACAAGGCAGAGTCTATGTGGATGAGGAGGAGTAGATAAAATCAAGCAATTTAAGCAGGTGGACTGTAGAGAACTTGAGGAATGGTTGGGTGAGGGGACTGAATGAAAGGGGAGAGTTTAATGTGACTCTCAGTTTTCTAATTTTAGCAACTTGTAGAATAATGAACATTAGTTAGGCTCCCACCTTATTTTATTCTAGAATCTCACCAGGTTTCAAAACATTCAGTAACAGAAGAATGTTAAATACTATTCTGAAAGTTCCCTAATGTTGGTTTTGTGTGGTGTTTCTTAGGTGGCCAGAATTAGTGGCTTAAAACAACAATTTATCAATATGTCTCCTTTTTCTGGGGGTGGATAGTCTCACTTGGAGGGCAGCTGAATGCAGTAGAGGCTAGAGCCATCAGAAGAATTCTTAACTCATGAGTTTGGTGCCAGGCTATCCTGACTGGTTGACGTTTCCCTCTCAAGAGGCCTCTTCACATGACTGTCTTGGGTTTCCTCACAGCATGGAATTCTCAGAGTAGTTGGACTTCTTACATGGTGGTTGGCTTCCCCCGAGTGAGTATTCCAAGAGACGAGGTAGAAACTACAAGTCTTCTTATAACCTAATCTTAGAAGTCAAAAGATATCATATTCTATTAATCAAAGCAGTTACAGACCAGCCCAGATTCAAGAGCATGAAAGAATAGACTACAGCTCTCCAAGGAGGGATGGTTGCATAAACACAGGAGGAAGTGGAGTTTTATCACAATCTCTTGTCGCAGTTCCTTTTAAGTGAATCAAGGTGAATTTCTCAAAATTTTTTTCCATATCTTAATGATAAAAGAATTATGGAACCACTTTTTATTTAAAAGCACAGGATGTTTTCCAACATCCCATATTTACATGGTGTTTATTCTATTTAATGTTATAGCCAAGTCCGTTACTTCTAACCCATACAATTCCTATCACTTGTTCATAATCATACTCATGAAATCTTCTTTTATCCAATATTCTCTAATTGGAAACAGACTTACTTTTTAAGAAAAAAAAAATTAATTGCAATGTTTACTTTTCCCATTCTTCTCCAAGTCAGGGATAGCCAATGAACTAAAGCAATAAAGAACACATTAAAAATATTATTAACCCAAATAAAGGATATCCATAAAAGGCCCTGCTAAAAACCACCTAAGGTGGGAATCTAATTCTTTACCTTTTTGTTGGGAATAAAAGTCCCATGAACTATGAGTAGGCTATTCCTGTACTCACTTGACAAATATTTATTACAGACTGCTCTGTTGCAGGCATCATGCAAGTAGTTTATTCTTTTTCAGGAACCTCAGTATATGTTTTCTTGTTTAGAACAGATGTTTTTTTAATTTATTTTTTGTGGAGGCCTTACATGGTGTTAGGTACTAAATTACAATTACTTTGAACTTCTTTTAAAACATGACAATATTAATGTAGCTGTTCCTTATGTCAGTAGAGTTATGTGAGATTGTTCTATGTGACTTGAAGTTTTCAAAGAATGCTCCAAAATAATAAATGCAACAGTTCCATTTTCTATGTGTAGTCATTTCTAACAAGCCTACCATTATGCAGAATGAGGGAATTCTTTCTTCACTTCCCTTTAAGTGCTGTTGATATTTATAGTGTTAGTTTTTCCTGCAAATAAACTTTCTGAACAACTAGGCAAACTGTTCACATTTCTCCAGAATGATTCCTAGCCAGGAAAATAGGGTACTTTTAGGAAGAGGATTTTCTTTGCAGGGATTTTCTTCTGATTGAATAACCAGATGGAGAGTCACGGATTTGAAAATGTTTAGCTGAGCATTTCGGCATTCTCTACTGGGTTCCACAGTAGGATGCCAAATAAAAATCACAATTTAAGCTGTTATGAATTAATGAGAGTCTGCAATACACATACCTAGTCATTCTAACCCAGACCTAAATGTGCACGCATTTTGGATAAATACGTTTGAGAATCAACACAGATCCATAATATACAACACTAACCTCCCATTAGTTAACTATGGTAAAGGTTGGAAAAGTGCTCCATTATTTAAACACACACAAACACACACACTCTACTTCGAAGCTTAATCCTGCTATAAAAATTGATTGGAATCTGGCAAAACCCAAAATAAATAGTAATCAAACTAACCACATTTTATTTAAAAACAAAACTATCACGTTTAATGTTTCTGGCATTATTCCTTAAGTAAATTAATCCTCTTTGGAGTACCTGTTTATTTTTCACATGTGACTATTATAAGTTCTTCTGTTGTGACTATTGTCAGGACTTATGAATTTTTTAGTTGTTTTAAAGATCAGGGTATCAATTGGTGTTGTCATAATGAGCCAGACTATATCAGGAGGGAAAACCTCTCCCTGGGAAAGATTAGATGCCTTAGGAAGTCAGCACTAATGCTTCTGGGCCCCCAAGGTATCATTAAGAAATCACCATTTGGGGGCCCTTGCTTCCTTTGCCTCAAGTTATATGCTAGATAGTACGAATAGCTAATGAAGGCTGTTTTACATACAGTAAAGGGAATAGGAAGATTTTTTTTTTTTCCAAGCAGTTGCTCATTCTCCACTGCATTAGCTGTTGGTACTGTGATTACAGACACCACAGAGCAGGTACTTCATTATTCATATTTTTGGGAACATGTACAAACTGGATTCCAGTCAGCATCAGTTGCTATTTCTATGCTTGGATTAGGCGAGGGCACAGGATAGAATGAACTTGCTTTAAAAGATGAGGTTTTCTCACAGAAACTACATACTGCATCGACATCTACTGGTCTGACTCTCCATATTAGTAAGAGTTGCCTATTTCCTGGTCATGTAGATAGAGTATTTAATATAGCATGAGAATCTATATAAAAGGGCTACTGGGTAGCCCAGTTGGTTAAGCATCCGACTCTTGATTTCTGCACACGTCAGGATCTCAGGCTCGTGAAATGGAGACCCAAGTCAGGCTTAAGATTCTCTCTCTCCTCCCTCTTCCTCTTCCTTTCCTACCCCCACCTCTCTCTCTCTCTGGAAAAAAAAAGAATCTATATTAAGTAAAATAAGGGATGCAGTCAAAAATTTCACATGCATGCTGTTGCTATAGACACTCATGGGAAATGCCTCACCCTGTTGCAGACCTGTCAATATCCTTGTCTGCCTGGAAAACAAAATAGGAGAGAAACTCCTCTGTCTATTCATCTTTTAGTCTTTAAAACTCCAAACATAGATGTGACTCTTGGAAGAAAGAATAAGTGATAGTAACAGGTTCTGGCTATCTCTGGATTGAAATAACTGAAGATTTTTTTGAAAATGTTCAGTTTTGTTCAAATGTCTAAAATGACTGGGTGTTATTCTATAAGTTGGCAAATTGAACACCAATAAAAAATACATTTATAAAAACAAAAAAACAAAAAAACCCCAAATGTCTAAAACGTCTTTTCATGAATTTAATAATTTGACTTATTTTTATCATCAGCAGCATCAATACAACCTAGGAAATACCTCTAATGTGCCAAATTGAAGAAATGCACACATTCTACAAGGACTTGGTTATTATAACTTTTCAGTGATAGAGAATTACTGCATAAATGCCCTCAAGATTTAGTTGAAAGCAGAGAAGTTAGTTTTTACCATTCATTGTTTTGGCTTGGGGCAGGGGTGGGCAGCATACAAAGATTAATAATGTATTCCAAATATTTCTGCAAGTGCCAATGTAAATACCCAAACTACCGTAGGAGCCAGTGTTCTAAGTAATGATCTCTTCCAAATCCACTAAGCTGGTCCTCACCCTGGTGCTCTTTCACACACTCATTTTAGTAAGTTTCATTACTTTTGTTGCCTGCCCTCTCTACTTGCTCTCTTACCTGACATCTTAGTTTTATTTGGCATCTTAAGGTAAATGCACTCTATCTGTATCCTTAGATAGTGAGTAGTTCCCTTCTGGTGTTCCACCCACCTCTACTACTACTTTCCAAAGGTTTTCTTCCTCTGCTCTCCCCCAAATGTCTTTGTTCAAATTAATCACTATTTTTTTTCGTGTACTTTTTGTGTGTTAGCTAAGAAATTGTTGCCTACCCCAAGGTCAAATTTTGATATGCTACATTTTCATAATCATTCAGCTAAAAATATTTTCTAATTTCTGTTATGATCTCTTCTTTGTGACGTGAGTTATTTTGAATTGTGTTCTTTAATCTTCAGATAAGGATTTTCCAATATTTCTTATTGATTTTTAATTTCATTCAGTTATACTTAGAGAACATACCTTCCCTGATTTCAATTTTATTGAATTTATTAAAATTAATCCTATGGTCCAGCATATGATCTGTTTTGGTTAATGTTTCATATATACTTAAAAGAATATGTATTCTGCAGTTCTTGAGTGGAGGGTTTTATAAATGTCAGTACGGTCAAGTTGGCTGATGATGTTTTACTCTTCTATATACTTGCTGATCTTCTATCTTTAAGTATATTTATGAGTTTGTCTATTTCTCTTTTCAGTTCTGTCTGCTATTGCTTCATGTATTTTCAATTTCTGTTATTAAGTTAATGCACATTTTGAATTATTGTGGGGCATTTTTTTGGATGAATTGATCCTTTTATCATTATAAAATATCTCTAGTTCTGATAATATTTCCTATTCAGAAGTCTACATTGGTTAATATTAATATAGGTGTTTCTGTTTTTTTTTTTAATAGTTAGTGTTTGCACAATGTATCTTTTTTGTCCTTTTAGCCTATTAGTGTTTTTATATTTAGAGTAGGTTTCTACTAGATAGCATATAATTGAGGGTTGCTGTTTTATTTAATTGAACAATCTCTGCCATGTAATAGTTTATTTTTTTTGCCATGTAATAGTTTAAACCTTACATTTAATGTAATTATTCATATAGTTAGGTTAAGAATTATTATTCTGCTAATTTTTTCTCTCTATCCCACTTTTATTTGTTCCTTATCTCTCTCTTGCATTCTTTGGACCTGAGTATTTTTTACTATTTTATTTTATTGTTTTTATTACTTCATTATCTATACATCTTTGTTTTATTTCTTATAACTTTATTCAATTTTAATTTATATACAAAAAAACTGTACATATTCAATGTATACAATTTGATGGGCTTGAACATATGCATACACCCATGATACCATCACTACAGTCAAGGTAAACACTTCCAAAAGTTTCCCTGTGATTTTTTGCTTGTGTGTGTGTGTGTGTTAAAAACACAACATTAAAATGTTGGATCTCTAGGAGAACTTATTTATCTAGTAACTTATTTATGGAACTTTGTATCCACTGAACAACTCTCCATTTCCTCCTGCCCTCATTCCCTGGCAACCCCCAGTCCATTCTCTGCTTCGGTAAATCTGACCATTTTAGATACCTCATATAAGTGAATCATGAAGTATTTGTTCTTCTGTGATTTATTTCACTTAGCATAATGTCTTCCAAGTCCACACATGTTCTTACAAATGGTAGGATTTCCTTCTTTTTTAAGTCTGAGTAATATTCCATTGTATGTATATACTATATTTCCTTTATTCATTTGTCTGTTGATGAATGTTTGGGTTGTTTTCATATCTTAGCTAGTGTTAATAATGGTGGCAATGAATACGGGAGTGCAGATATTTCTTCAATTTCAATTCTTTTGGGTACATAATCAGAAGTAGGATTAGTGGATCATATGGCAGTTCTTTCTATTATAAATGTTTTGAGGAACCTCCATACTACCTTCCATGGCTGTTACACCATTTTACATTCCTATCAATAGCGTACAAGAGATCCAGTTTCTCTGCAACTTCACCAAAAACTTGTTATCTTTTGTTTTGTTTTGTTTTGGTTTAATAATAGCCATCCTAACAAATGGGAACTGTTAGCTCATTGTGGATTTGAATTGCATTGCCCTGAAAATTAGTGATGTTGAGCACCGTTTTATATACCTATTAGCCATTTTTATGTTTTCTCTCAGTCTTTTCAATTTGTGGCTTTTGTTTTGTTTTATTTTGTTTGATTTTTGTTTGTTTTGCTAATGAATTGTAAAAGTTCCATATATATTTTTTGAAAGTTAAGTCCCTATCAGATGTGTGGTTTACAAACATTTTCTCCCATTCTTAAGTTGCCTTTTAAATGTGTTGATGGTTTCTTTTATGCAGAAGCTTTTTAATTTGATGTCATCCCAGTTGCCTAGTTTCATTTTTGCCATTTGTACTTTTGGTGTCATATCCATGAAATCATTGCCAAGAGCAATATCATGAAGCTTTTCCACTGTTTTCTTCTAGGACTTCTATGGTTTCAAGTCTTATATTTACCTCTAATCCATTTTGAGTTGATTTTTGAATATGGCATAAGATAAATGTCCCCTTTCATTCTTTTGCATTTGGTTATTAGTTTTCCAAACACCATTTGTTATAGAAATTCTCCTTTCGCCATTGTGTGTTCTTGGCACTCTTGTTCAAGATTAGATGTATGGGTTTATTTATACATTGAATAATAATAGCATTGAATCTGTAGATAACTTTGAGTAGTATGGAAATTTTAATAATATTGAGTGTTCCAATTCATGAACATGGGATATCTTTCCATATATTTGTTTCTTCTTTAGTTCATTTCATCAACCCAAAGCCAGACAAAGATGATACAACAACAAAAACCATCAGCCAATATTCCTGATGAATGAACATAGATGCAGAATTTTTTGCCAAAATACTAGCACACCAAATTTAACATTTAAACTTAAATTTAAATTTAATATTAAAAATATCATACACCATGATCAGGAAGGATTTATCCCTGGGATGGATGAATGGTTCAATATATGCAAATCAGTAAATGTGATACACCACATTAACAAGATGAAGAATAAAAATCATACAATTATCTCAATAGAAATAAAATGCAGTAAAATGCAGAAAATAAAATGCAGTAAATGCATTTCACAAAATTCAGTATCTTTTCTGGATAAAAATGCTAAATGAACATTCAGAAGGAATGTCCCTTAACACAATGTAGGTCATCTATGATCCTCACTCCTGCATGTTATAAACCCTATATTTTACTGTTTTTTTGTTTGAAGCTGTCTCTTGTTGTTTAAGTAAAATTTTGAAATAAGAAAAATTCTTCTGCATTTACTCACACATTTATCATTTCTGATGTTCTTCATTTCCTAGTGTCAATATAAATTACATCTGCTATCATTTTCCTTCTGCCTGTAGGACTTCCTTTAATATTTCTTCTACATGGAGATGCAGGCAATGAATGTCCTCAAATTTTCTGTGGAAAAAAAATCTTTATTTTGCTTTTGTAAAAAAAAATATTTTTCTCTGGAAGTGGAAATCTAGGTTGTCATGTTTTTCATCAGTACTTTAAACATATTTGCCTATTGCTTTTGGTTTATAAATATCTGATAAGAATTCTGTTGTCATTTTCATCTTTCTTTTATATATATGTCTTTTGGGGAGGGCTGCATGTAAGATTTTCTCTTTGTCATTCCTTTATAGCAATTTGTATATAATTTGTCTAGCAGTGGATTTCATTTTCTTTATTCTACTTGGGATTTTTTGTGCTTATTAAATACATGATTTATAGTTTTCCTTTAAATCCTTGGTCATATTTATTATAGCTGCCTTAAAATCTTTACTAATTTCATCATTTCTCTTTCTGGTTCTGTTTCTGTGGACCAATTTTTCTCCTGGATATGGGTCATGTTTTCCAGCATCTTTGTTGTTTTTGATTAGACACTGGATGTTGTAAATGTTATATTGTTGCATGGTTGGATTTCACTGTTCTCCTATAAAAAAGTAATTTTTTAAAAGATTAATTAATTTATTTTAGAGAAAGAGAGAACATGAGTGGCAGAGAGAGAAGGAGTGAGAGAAAATCTCAAGCAGACTCCCTTCTGAGTGTAGAGCCCAATGCAAAGCTTAATTTCCTAACCCATGAGATCATGACCTGAGTCAAAATCATAAGAAGTCAGATGCTTAACCACAGAGCTGCCCAGGCACCCCTAAAACAGTATTTTTAGTGTTTTTCAGGCTGTTATGTATCTTGTAGAAAATCTTCATTTTTTCAAACCTTGTTTTAAAGTTTTTAAAGATGGATCTAGAGTAACTATTCTAGAGCTAGTTTAGTCTTGCTAAATTGTGTGACCTTGGAACACCTGGGTCGCTCAGCAGTTAAGAGCGTCTGCCTTGGGCTCAGGGCATGATCCTAGAGTACCTGGATCAGGTCCCACATCAGGCTTCCTGCATGGAGCCTGCTTCTCTCTCTGCCTATGTCTCTGCCTCTCTCTTTCTGTGTCTCTCATGAATAAATAGATAAAATATTTAAAATAAATAAATAAATAAAAGGTGTGACCATTCTGGAGTCTGTACTGAATGCTCCATGTTTTCAATGACATCTCTCTACTTTAGCTATTTAAAATAGCACATGGAAAGATATCCCATGTCACTAATATCAGGGAAATGCAAATCAAAACCACAATGAAACATCACCTCACATCTGTCAGAATGGCTAGACTCAAATAGACAAGAAAAAAGTGTTGGCAAGAATGTGGAATAAAAGGAACTATTGTGTAGTGTTGGTAGGAATGTAAATTGGTGCAGACACTGTGGAAAACAGCATGGGGGTTCCTCAAAAAATTAAAAAGAGAAATGCCATATGATACATTAATTCCACTCTTGGGTGTTTACCCAAAGAAAACAGAAACACCAATTTGAAAAGATATATGCACTCATATTTTATTGTAGCATTATTTACAATAGCTAAGATATAGAAGTAACTCAAGTGTTCATTGATAAATGAATAGATAAAGAAGATGTGGTACACTCAGACATAAAAATGAATGAAATCTTGCCATATTTGATAACGTGGGTGGACTCAGAGGGTATTATGCTAAGTGAAATAATTAAAACAAAGACAAATACCATATGATTTCACTTCACTTATATGTGGAATTTAAAAAACAAATGAACAAATACACAAACCAAAAAAACAGAAACAGACCCACAAATACAGAGAATTACCAGGAGGTGGGAGAAGTGGAATGAGCAAAAAGAGTGAAGGGGAGTGAGAAGTACCAGCTTCCAGTTATGAAGTGAATAAGTCATGGGGTTGAAAGGTACACCATAGAGAATATAGGCAATGATATTGTAATAACATTGTATGGTGACAGAAGGTAGCTACACTTACAGTAAGCATAACATAATGTATAGGGTTGTCAAATCACCTATGTTGTACTTTTGAAAATAATGTAACATTGTATGTCAGCTATAATTCAATAAAAAAATAAAATAAAATAAAAATCTCCAGCTCTGAGACTGTGTTAGCTCCAGGTCCCCTATAGTTCTTTGCCTGATCTTTTAGAATTATATTATAAGTAATTATATCTTACAGTTTATCAAAAAATACCTCCGTGAAGATTTCTGGAGTTCCTTTTCCACATATCTGATTTCTCTCTGGTATTCTATCTTCTGAATTAGAGCTGCCTTGTTCTTCTGAAACTCTAATCTTTGTATCCTTAATTCAGTGAGACCAGTGTACCTTGGTTGGATTGTTCCTCTTTGCATTGGATCTAGAAATAGCTCCCAGGAGGAAATGTAGGAATGATCTTAAAGATAACTTCATTTGTTTTCCTTCATTTTGGAAAACAGTACTGCACTACTGGTTGTTTTCTGAGAATAGCTGCTCCATATTTTATCCAGTTTTCTAGTTGTTTCTGGGCAAGCTAGGTTGTTTATAATGGGAGATCAAATCATGGCCAGAATTGGAAATTTCAAAACTATAATTTTTAAATTGATTCTTAAACCAAGTATAGCATACACGGAGGAAAATGAACAAATCATAAATGTTTGGCCTAACACAATTTTCACATGAACACATCTATCTAATCCATTGTCCAGAATATAATCAGCATCCAGAACTCCCCTTTTGTTCCCTTCAAGTTATCACTTCCTCCCCAGGAAGGGTAACCACTATCTCAATATTTACTACCCTAGATTAGTTTTGCCTTCTTTTGAAATTAATTGAAATGGAATCATACAAAAAAAAAAGAAAAGAAAAGAAAAAAAAGAAATGGAATCATACAATATAGGTACTCTTCTGAGGCTGTCTTCTTTAATTCAATATTAAATAAATCCATTTTGTATTATGTGGCTATAGTTCATTCATTTTCATTGCAATACAGTATTACAGTGTAAATACATTGATTCATTCTAGTTCGAATGGTCTGGTTTAAGGATATTACAATTCTGAACATTCTTGTCTTTTGGTGACTGTGTAAACCTCTTTCTGTTGGGTGTATTCCTTGAATGGAACAGTTATTCCACATCCTCAGTGACACTAGGTAATGTATGTATGTTTTTATTTTAGCCATTTGGATAGATATATTGTGAAATTGCATTGTGGATTTAACTTCAATGAATTGGAGAGCCTTTTCTTGTATTTGTTTGTGTGAAATGACAGCTAAGTCTTCTGCCCTTTTCTTCCCCCTTACTTTTCCTTATTGATTTTACAAGTCATTTACATGTTCAGGATAGGAATCATTTGTCAATATTCATATTTCAAATATGTTCTCCCACTCTGTGGCTTTCCCTTTCACTTTCTTAATTGTTCTTTTCATAAAATTTTTTTAAAAAACTTAATGCAACCTAATTTATCTTTTTTTCCCTTTATGTAGCTTTTCTGTGACCCTTTTAATCAGTCTTTGTCTACCTCAGATTTCTGAAGATTATCTTCTATGGTTTTTCTTTAAAGTTTTATTGCTTTACTTTTTATATTTAGATGTACAATCCATCTGGTTTTAATTTTTGTATATAGTGTGGTGTGAGTCAAGATTGATTTTGTATGTGTGTGGATATCCAGTTGTCCCAGAACCATTTATTGAAAAGACTTTCCCTTCCTTACTGTTCTTCAGTGAAATATTAGTTAGAAGTCAGGTGATTCTGTATGCATTAACTTATTTGTGGATTTTTCAATTCTGTTCCATTGAGACTGTTACTTTATTTTTATGCCAATATCACATTGTCTTAATTACTATAGCTGTATGATACATCTTGACATGTAATAGTAAGTCTTTCTTGGCCTCTGTATTTCCATGTAAATTTTACATTTTCAGGACAAGAATTAGTTTGTCAATTTCTAAGCATGTTGTAAGTTTTTTCTAATATAGTGTAACTTCTTTGAGGGTAAAGGACTCTGTGTTTTTACATCTGCAGGACCCAGTATGTGCCTTGCATATAGAACATGCTTATGTATATGTTCTCAGAATGAACAAATGAAATCTTATACACTTAAATGGAAAAAAATTTTAGCTCTACTCTTTCCTTCTTTGAGTGTGGTCTAGAATATGACTGGCTGAACTTCATATAGAAACAAGGTCAATTTACTATCAGAGTGGGGCAAATTTCATTGGGCCACAATTCCTAGCTTGTATGTTAGAAAAGGTTGCTAAACAACCTTAAGGGAGGACCCAATTTTTTAAGAATTCGTTAATTAAACCTAAAAATCTGAAAGTTGTTTTATGGAGCAGTTAAAAACAAACATATCCATTTTCCCATATGACTGACTGTAAGTCACAAATTAATAATTAAAATTTCTTTTCCTAGTACATGGATGGTATGTGATATTTATTGAACAAAAAGAAATGATAAGTGAATTAACATTGGTTAATATTAGAATTTCATTTGGATTGTCATAACATTTTCCTTAGATCTGTAGAATTGCTAGTGCTCCTCCTTTTCTGTTTTTGTAGCTTTTATCTACTCTAATTATCTATGAAACCCAAATGGAAAGAATGGAGGTAAAAAATAGTTAAAATTGTTATTCGGTGTAGCATAACTATAGAAAACATATTTGCTTTCCTCTTCTTGTGGCATTTGTCCCAGAGACACTTAAAGGAAGTGTGACGGGAAGCCTCTGCTTGGGAATGGTTCAGTTTTTTTTTATTTTTTGTTTTTGTTTTTGTTTTTTTTTATTGGTGTTCAATTTACTAACATACAGAATAACCCCCAGTGCCCGTCACCCATTCACTCCCACCCCCCGCCCTCCTCCCCTTCCAACACCCCTAGTTCGTTTCCCAGAGTTAGCAGTCTTTACGTTCTGTCTCCCTTTCTGATATTTCCCACACATTTCTTCCCCCTTCCCTTATATTCCCTTTCACTATTATTTATATTCCCCAAAGGAATGAGAACATATAATGTTTGTCCTTCTCCGACCGGCTTACTTCACTCAGCATAATACCCTCCAGTTCCATCCACGTTGAAGCAAATGGTGGGTATTTGTCATTTCTAATAGCTGAGTAATATTCCATTGTATACATAAACCACATCTTCTTTATCCATTCATCTTTCTATGGACACCGAGGCTCCTTCCACAGTTTGGCTATCGTGGCCATTGCTGCTATAAACATTGGGGTGCAGGTGTCCCGGCGTTTCACTGCATCTGTATCTTTGGGGTAAATCCCCAGCAGTGCAATTGCTGGGTCGTAGGGCAGGTCTATTTTTAACTGTTTGAGGAACCTCCGCACAGTTTTCCAGAGTGGCTGCACCAGTTCACATTCCCACCAACAGTGTATGAGGGTTCCCTTTTCTCCACATCCTCTCCAACATTTGTTGTTTCCTGCCTTGTTAATTTTCCCCATTCTCACTGGTGTGAGGTGGTATCTCATTGTGGTTTTGATTTGTATTTCCCTGATGGCAAGTGATGCAGAGCATTTTCTCATGTGCATGTTGGCCATGTCTAGGTCTTCCTCTGTGAGATTTCTGTTCATGTCTTTTGCCCATTTCATGATTGGATTGTTTGTTTCTTTGGTGTTGAGTTTAATAAGTTCTTTATAGATCTTGGAAACTAGCCCTTTATCTGATATGTCATTTGCAAATATCTTCTCCCATTCTGTAGGTTGTCTTTGAGTTTTGTTGACTGTATCCTTTGCTGTGCAAAAGCTTCTTATCTTGATTAAGTCCCAATAGTTCATTTTTGCTTTTGTTTCTTTTGCCTTCGTGGATGTATCTTGCAAGAAGTTACTATGGCCGAGTTCAATATGTGACCTCCAAACCAGCTCTGCAAGAAATTTTAAGGGGGACTCTTAAAATTCCCCTTTAAGAAGAAGTTCAGTGGAACAGTCCACAAAAACAAGGACTGAATAGATATCATGATGACACTAAACTCATATCTCTCAATAGTAACTCTGAATGTGAACGGACTTAATGACCCCATCAAAAGGCGCAGGGTTTCAGACTGTTTTGTTTTTTAAGACACTTGATACTTCGGAACACCTGGGTGTTAAGTGTCCAACTCTTGATTTCAACTCAGATCATGAGCTCAGGGTCATCAGATAGAAACCCAAATTGGGCTCCTCACTCAGGGCAGAGTCTGCTTGTCCCTCTTCCTCTGCGCCCCCCCCCCACCACCACCACTTGTGTGCTCTCTACCAAGTAAATAGATACCTGGTACCTTCTCAGCATATGGAGTCTCTCAAATAATATTTATATGAGCTTGTTTAGAGATTCTATTACGGTAGCTATCCTGATAATAAATAATATTTAACTTGCCAATAATTTCAAAATGATGTAAATGTAAAAATAGTTAAAATGACTTAAATTTATACTTAAATTTTTTATTAAGGTATAATTGACAGATAACATTATATTAGTTTCTGTTGTACAACACAGTGATTCAGTATTTTATTCACTGTAAAATGATTACCACAATAAGGCTAGTTACCACCCATCACCCAACAAAGTTACAAAAATTTTTTTTGTTGTGATGAGAACTATAAGATTTACTCTTTTGGCAACTTTCAAATATGCCGCACAGTATTCCTGACTATAGTCACCATGCTATACATTACATTCCCGTGACTTCTTTATTTTATAATTGATACTTTGTACCTCTTGACCCCCATCACCCATTTTGCCCACCCCACAATCCTCTTTCTCCTTGGCAATCGCCATTCTGTTCTCTGTATCTATGAATTTTGTTTTATTTGTTGTGTTTTTTATAATGTACATGTAATTGAGGTATTTTTCTTTCTCTGACTTATTTAACTCAGTGTAATACCTTCAAGGTTCATTCTTGTTTTCATAGATGGAAAGATATCATCCCTATTTTTTATTAAGTAGAATCCCAATACATATATCACACATATAGTATACACAGTATAGTAAATATATAGTATATATTATAAATATATATATCACATACCACAAAATCTTTATATATTCATCCACTGATGAACACTTAGGATGTTTTCTTATCTTGGCTATTATAAATAATGCTACACTGAACATAAGAATGCATATATGTTTTTGAATTAGTGTTTTTCTTTTTTTATTATTTTATTTTATTTATTTGTGTGTGTGTTTTTATTTTCTTTGATAAATACCCAGCAGTAGAATTGCTGGATAATTTATAGTTCTATTTTTAATTTTTTGAGGAACTTTCATACTTTTTTCCGTACTGGATTCACTGATTTAATTCCCACCAACAGTGCATGAGGGCCCCCTTTTCTCCACATCCCTGCCAACACTCTTTATTTCTTTTTTTCTTTTAAGATTTTATTTGTAAGTAATCTCCACACCCAATGTGGAGCTCAAACCTACAACCCCAAGATCAAGAGTTGCATACTGTTTGGACTGAGCAGCCTAGTGCCTCAACACTTGTTATTTCGTTTCTTTGTAGTAATAACCACCATGATTTCTCATTATGGGTTTGATTTACATTTCCCTAATAAGTAGAGCATCATTTCATGTGTGTGTTGGCCATCTATATGTCTTCTTTGGGAAAATGTCTATTCAGATTCTCTTCCCTTTATTTTTTAATCAGAATTAATTTTTTTGAAATTGAATTGTATGAGTTCTTCATATATTTTGGATATTAACCCCTTATCAGATACATTATTTACAAATATTTTTTCCCATTCATTGGTTGACTTTTCATTTTGTTGTTGGTCTCTTTTGCTCTGCAGAAACTTTTTAGTATAATGTAGTCCCACTTACTTATTTTTGGTTTTGTTGTCTTTGCTTTTGGAGTCAGATCCAAAAAAAGCATTTCCAAGACCAATGTAAAGGAACGTATCATCTGTGTTTTCTTCAAGTAGTTTTTTTTTTTTTTTATGGTTTCAGGTCTTCCATTCAAGTTTTTAACCCATTTTGAGGTAATTTTTGCTTATGGTATATGACAGTAGCCTTGTTTTTCATTCTCTTGTGTATGATTGTTCAGTCTTCCCAACACTATTGAAGAGACTGTTCTTGCCTTATTGTATATTCTAATATCCTTTATTATAAATTAATTGACCATATATGTATGGGTTTACTTCTGCACTCTCTTTTCTGCTTCATTGATAAATAAGTCTGTCTTTATGCCAGTAACATACTGTTGTAATTAGTATAACTATGTAACATATTTTGAAATCAGGTTGTCTGATGCTTCCAGCTTTATTCTTTTTTCTAAAGACTTCTTTGGCAGTTCTGGGTCTTTTATGGTTCTATACAAAGTTAGGATTGCTTAATCTATTTCTGTGAAAGATGCCTTTGGGGTTTTGATAGGGGTTGCACTGAATCTTTGGATTATGTTGAGTAATATGGATATTTTAACGATGTTAGTTCTTCCAATCCATGAGCATGGGATCTTTCCATTTATTTGTATCTTCAGTTTCTTTCATTATTGTCTTATATTTTCTGTGTACAGGCTTTCCACTTCTTGGTTAAATTTATTCCCAAGAATTTTATTCTTTTTAATGTAATTGTAAATGGGATTCTTTTCCTAATTTCCTTGATTGTTCACTATTAGTGTATAAAAATGTATAAAAGTTATGTACCCTGCAACTTTATTTAATTTATTAGTTCTAAAAGATTTTTTGTGGAGTCTTAAAGGTTTTCTATATATACGATTGTGTCATCTGTAAATAATTACAGTTTTACTTCTTCCTTTCTAATTAGGATGCCTTTTATTTCTTTTTCTTGCTTGATTGCTCTGGCTAGAATTTCCAATACTATATTGAATGAAAATGGCAAGAGTGAAAATCCTTGTCTTATTCCTGATCTTAGAAGAAAAGATTTCAGGTTTTCACTGTGGCTTATGATGTTAGCTGTGAGCTTGTCATATATGGCCTTTATTATGTTGATATTTGTGTTCCTCTATATCTACTTTTTTGAGAGTTTTTATCATAAGTGGATGAAGAATTTTGTCAAATGCTTCTTCATCTATTGAGATGATCATATGATTTGTATCCATTTTTGTTAATGTGGTGTATCATATTGATTGACTGGCAGATGTTGAATCATCCTATATTCCGGGAATAAGTCCCACTTGATTATGGTGTATGGTCTTTTCAATGTGTTGTTGAGTTCAGTTTGCTAATAGTTTCTTGAAGAGTTTTGCTTCTATGTTCATCAAGGACATAGTCTGTGATTTTGTGTGTGTGTGTGTGTGTGTGTGTAGTGTCTTTGTCTAGTTTTGGTATCAGGGTAATGCTAGCCATTTAAAATGTGTTTGGAAGCATGACCTCCTTTTCAGTTTTTGGAAGCGTGTGAGAAGGATATTAAAATCTTCCTTAAATGTTTGGCAGAATTCACCAGTGAAGCTGTTTGGACCTGGGCTTTTATTTGTTGAAAATTTTTTATTCTGATTCAGTCTCCTTATTAGTGATCAGTTTATTCATATTTTCTGTTTTTTAGTGATTTAGTCTTGGAAGACAATATGTTTCTAGGAATTTATTCATACCTAGGTTGTCCAATTTGTTGGCATGTAATTGTTTATAGTAATCTCTTATAATGCTTTTTGTGTTTCTGTGGTATAAATTGGTATTTCTGTGGTATAAGTAATTTGTTTTTAATTTCTGACTTTATTTTTGGAGCCTTCTCTCTTTCTGTCTTGGTGAGTCTAGATAAACATTTGTCAATTTTTCTTATCTTTTCCAAGAACCAGCTTTCAATTTCACTGATCTTTTGTATTGTCTTCTAAGTCTGTATTTCATTTATTTCTCCTCTGATTTTCCTTATTCATTTCCTCTACTGACTTTGGGATTTGCTCTTTTTGTCTAGTGTAAAGTTAGATTATTTACTTAATATTTTTCTTGTTTTTGAGGTAGGCCTATATCACTCTGAACTTCTCTCTTAGATTGTCGTTGTATTCCCACTTTCATTTGTCTCAAAGTACGTTTTTTTCTTTTGACTTATTCATTGACCCATTGGTTTTTCAGTAGCATGGTGTTTAATCTCCATGTATGTGATTTTTTTTTTTTTTTTTTTAGTTTTCATCTTGTAACTGATCATTAATTTCATACTATTGTGGTCAGAAAAGATTCTTTTTTTTTTTTTTTTTTTTTTAGATTCTTGATATTATTTCAGTATTCTTAAATTTATTAAAACTTGTTTTGTAGGCTAATATATAATCTATCCTGGAGACTGTGCACTTAAGAATGTGTATCTGCTACTTTTGTTTGGAATGCTCTGTACATATCTATTAAATCCAGCTGGTCTAATAGTTGTTAAGGCCAATATTTCCTTATTGGTTTTCTGTCTAGATGATTTATCTATTGATAGAAGTGAAATATTAAAGTTCCTATTATTGTATTGCTACCAATTTCTCCCCTTAGGTCTGCTAATATTTGCCATATATATTTAGGTGTTTGTATGTTGGGTTCATAAATATATACAAATATTATATTCTCTTGTTGGATTGACCCCTTTATCATATAATGGACTTCTTTGTCTTTTATTTACAGTCTTTGTTTTACAGTCTATTTTGTCTGATATAAATATAGATAACCAAGCTCTGTTTTGGTTTCTGTTTACATGTAATATCTTTTTCAGTCTCTATAATTTGAGCCTTTGTGCATATTTACATCTAAAGTAAGTCTCTTATAAGCAGTATATAGATGGGTCTTGATTTTTTTTAATCCATTCAGCCACTCTGTCTTTTGATTAGAGAGTTTAGTTCATTTATACTTAAAGTAATTATTGATAGATACATATTTATTGCCATTTTATTAATTGTTTTCTGGTTGTTTTATAGTTCCTCTCTATTGCTTTCTTGTTCTTTTGCTCTTTTTCCTTGTGTTATGCATAGATTTCTTTCTTGTCTTTTGTACACCTACTAGAGGTTTTAGTTTTGTGGTTACTATGAAGATCACATATAATAGCTTATGTAAGTTAACAGTCTATTTTAAGTGGATAGAAACTTAAGTTGAACACATTCTAAAACTCTACATTTTAACCACCCACACACTATGGTTTTTGTTTTTGTTTTTGTTTTTTGATGTTACATATTACACCCTTTTATTTTGTGTATCTTCTGCTGGCTTTCATGGGCCATGGGAGAGTGCCAGGCCAGGGCACACCTGCCCACTGTCACACAATGGCAGGAAAGCACAGGGCTAGAGCATGCCCACTTGTGCTATCAAGGTAGAAGGAGAGGACAAAAATGGCATCTTCCAGATCTTCCAGTACCTCTGTTCCCTAGAGAGAGTCCCACCAGGCCCCTACCTCTCCAGCAGACCCTGTAATATTAGCAAATGAATATTTTCCAAATATAATATAGGCACTTTTCAAATTGCTGCTTTTGTGCTGGTCGTTTGGGTGAGTGAGTCTTCATGTAAGCCCTTGAAGAGAGTCCCCCAAAGTCCTTTGAGTCTCCTGTACATGAGCCCCATTGGTTTTTAAAGTCAGGTGTTTTGGAGCTACTCTTTCTGTTGCCGGTCCCAAGTGTTGGAGTACCTAATGTGGGACATGAACCCCTCATTCCTCAGGGAGAAGCTCTGGATATGTGACATCTCTTCCAATTTTGGGTTGCTGTATGACGGTATGAGGGGTGAAATTTTGTCAAGACTACATTTCTGCCTCTCCTACCCATCTCAATGTGGCCCTTTTACAATTTGCTGTGAAAGAATTGTTCACCTAGTTTTCAAGTCATCTTTAGTGGAAATTGTTTCATTTAGTGTGTCCATGGGAGGAGGTGAGTTCAGGATCTAATGAGCCACCATCCTGTATCATCCCCCTCCCATGTTTTAAAAAGTTAAATCACATTCCTGCCACCTATTTGTGAACATGAATTTTCTTTCTTTTTTTTAAAGATTTTATTTTTTATTTATTCATGAGAGACACAGAGCGAGAGAGAGAGGCAGAGACACAGGCAGAGGAAGAAGCAGGCTCCACCCAGGGAGCCCGATGTGGGACTCGATACCGAGTCTCCAGGATCACGCCCCGGGCTGCAGGCGGCGCTAAACCGCTGCGCCACTGGGGCTGCCCAAACATGGATTTTCAAATGGA
Organism: Canis lupus familiaris; assembly: GCF_011100685.1. NCBI lineage: Eukaryota > Metazoa > Chordata > Mammalia > Carnivora > Canidae > Canis > Canis lupus. Next base: position 15,625,067 of record NC_049229.1, on the reverse strand, counting down.
GCTTGCTTTATAATTCTCAATTTCCTATCTATATTAAACTTTAATGGATAAAAATAATTATTTTATCAGAATCAATCATTTTTTCATGGATGTCTGTCTATAGTAGTATATATTGTTTAAAGAACATTTTCCCTACCATAAATATAGAAATATAAATATAGAAATATAATGTTTTTAAAATATAATAGTCTCTGGATGAAATGTTTACTGGTTTACTTGTCCAATACAGCAAAACTAAACTTGCTTCTTCAGCCACATTTTGTGTATTTGTGTTTATTTGACTGATTTCCAGAGTTGAAATTAGCAATCAGAAAAGAAAAGTTTGAAGAACTGACAAAACAAAATATCTTCAGGACATCTGTACAGAATAACAACTTTAATGGTAGTACTAATTTTACTTACAGAGAATGAAATTCATTGGCAAGATCTTTACTTTCATTCATCACTATTATTTGTCTTTTTGTCTTTAATTATATGATATAATAATTTGGTCTGTGGGCTTTAGTAAGGAAACATTTTGATTGCAAATCGAGTGTATATCTCTGATTCAATTAAAATTCCTACTATCTGTTTTTTTGGCCTCCTGCATAATTACCAAAAATTCAGTCCTTACATATTTCAAGTCTTTAGGTATATATATTTATATATTTCCCCCATTCTATGCAAGGAATATCACAGTGGAATTTTAAAATTTCAGGAGATAGAGACAATACTTTGGATTTAGGAAATGACATTGTGAAATCCTACCCTGGAGGAATATATTATTTCGGTGTCAGTTTGATATACCTCTTAGCAAGTATTTATATGAAACTTAAAATGTACTTAGAATTATTCAGTGCTTCTAAAGATGGACTAAAGAGTTTTTACCCAAGAAAATGACTCCATAAATATATTATGCTTAAACATGGGTAAAGAAATCTAATGAAGATACAACCTATTAAGTAATTCACTAATTTTCAATATAGAAATACTATTTAATCTCACTCTGAAGCAGTTTATAAAATAAAGCATTATATCTAATGCCAAAGTGGATTTGCTAAAGGATTTTAGTTTAAGATTTAGGGAGGCGCTCAGCATCTGAGATTATAAGACAGATAAATTCATCTTCTTTTCTTTTTTGAGTGAGATAGATATTTCTAAGAATGATATGAAGAACATGAACATTGTTTTGATCTATATGGTTGAACTCTACCTAATTTTACTAACTTTTTTCCCTCTGTTTTAGTTACTATCTAGAAGTTGTGACTGATCACATAAACCCTTTTTTCACAGAGAAGGGTAGTTTAAAAAAGAGAAAGATAAAGAAAAATTTATGTGCCTTACACTTAAAAGGATCTTTTGGCTTTTCCCTTTACAGCTTCTTTTTCTTTCCCACCATTTGGTGGTTTCTTTTTCTTTCTTTTTTTTTTTTTTTTTTTTTTTTTTGTGAATGTTTTTCATTAGTTATTTTTAAAGGTAATAAAGATGTGTGACAAAGTTATAGCTTCTGCATTTTTTTTTTCTGCTTCTACACTTGTGTTGGTTTCTGATCATTTATGATGAGAAAATATGAAGTTTATTTATATTGAATCGAAGGTGATTTCTAAAAATGGCTCTAGATTTACACAATTATTGTGGACAGTATTTCCCTGCCCTTGGTGAAATCCCTTTAAAGTCCTCTGTGTTGGGCTTTCTCATCCTGCAATTCTGAAAACAGTTCTGATTCAAGTCCAGCCAATTCCCTAGGTCCAGATCAGGAGTCTGTAGTAAATTTTGTTTTTCAGGAAAGATTTAAATCAACTTGAGAATGATAGCTTTTCAGTAAGTTATTTAGGAAACTGGGGATGTTTGAGAAATAGTTGCTTATCATGCTGAGTTTGGCATTTTGGAGGAAAACCATGGCATCCCACAATCGTCCCTTGATCTCTGTAAAGACATGTGATTCTGGGGTGGGTGACCCATGGGTCTAAGTGTAGCAAGGCTGTTTGTGGACATCTGGTGCTTAAAGTATGTTTAACATCTGCTATACTGATGTTAAGATTTTTTGCAACTTTTTTAGTTCAATCTTTATAGTAAGTCTTATGCAATAAGAAAGCTGGCCTGAGCTAAGGAACTTAGGGGCCTTGCATTTTATATTTCTTTTTAGAGAGTGTACTTCTGCATCAATCACATAGGGAGTCTTTGTCCCTTCCCCAAAGTCTAGTGTCTTGAACGATGTAGATGTCCATACACACAAGTGATGCCAAACCGCATACCTCAGACCCTGAAAATGCTTATAATCATGAAATGGCAGAAAGTAATAGTATTATGATGCCAGTTTCAGTTTTTCAGAGGAGAACATTTAACTTGCTTTTAGTTACAGTGTTACTGAAAATGAAATCCACATTCCTGAAACTTCACCTTTATTTGTATTTTTAATTTTTTTCTACTAATGATACAATACAAAGTGCCTCCTGGCTTTTTATATAATTAGCATTATGTTTGCTAGAGACTTAGTTTCATTCTTTAAAAAAAACCAAAAGATTTATTTATTCATTTTAGAGAGAAAGAGAGCGGAAGTGGGGGGATAGAAAGAAAGGGAGATAGAATCTCCAGCAGACTCTGGAAGGAGAGATGAAGGGCTGAAGGATGAAGCCTGATGCAGGGGTCAATCTCACGACCCTAAAATCATGACCCGAGCTGAAATCAAAAGTTAGGCCCTTGGGACACCTGGGTGCCTCAGTGGTTAAGTGTCTACCTTCAGTTTAGGGCATGGTCCCAGAGTCTCGGGATCCAGTCCTGCATTGGTCTCCTCATTAGGAGCCTGCTTCTCCCTCTGCCTGTGTCTCTGTCTCTCTCTGTGTGTCTCTCATGAATAAATAAAATCTTAAACACACACACACACACACACACACACACACACACACACTAAAAGAGTCAGATGCTTAACCAACTGAGCTACTCAGGTGCCCCAATTTTCTTCTTTATAAATAATATTTAACTAATGTTTGACTAGGAACTGTACACAATGTCATTAGTTTTCTCTGTATTTTCTGTCTTATTTATATAGCTTTGAATCCAAGAACTGAAGCGTCTTTCAGTGTTTTATTGCTTCATTTGTTTATTTACTATTAAACATTATTAAATTGCCTCTGATGCACCATACACTATGATAGATGCTAAGGAGAGAAATATGAACAGTGCATGGATTGTTTTTTGAGAAGCTTACATTGTGGTGGGAAAAGGAATATGTATGCACAAAATTATTGTAAGAAACAAGATATAAACAAGAAACTGTGGAAAGGAGGCTTCTCTCTGTTTAGATGTGCCCAGGTGGCATTCAGAAGGCAGATATTGAACCCAGGGCATCCCAACCCCTAGTGTCCAGAAGGCTAACGTCAAACAGGATATGCAGTTACTTTTCTAGGGTTGGAAAGCAGGAGGTACACAAAGGAAAGAGAATTGAAGAGTGGAGGTGAAGTCCTGAACAAAAAGGTAGGGTTTAGATGAATCTTTGTCTTATGGGTAGTAGGTAACCACTGAGCCAGTGGACCATCAATATCAGATATGCATGAAGAGTGAAGAGAAACTTGAAGCAGAAAGGGCCATAGTAGAAGATATTGTTAAAGTCTAGTCAGGAAAGAGGGACGAGGGCAGCCCTGCTGGCACAGCAGTTTAGCGCTGCCTACAGCCCAAGTTGTGGTCCTGGAGACCCAGGATCGAGTCCCACATCGGGCTCCCTGTGTGGAACCTGCTTCTCCCTCTGCCTGTGTTTCTGCCTGTCTCTCTGTGTCTCTCATGAATAAATAAATAAAATATTTTTTTAAAAAAAGGAAAGAAGGAAGGCCTGACATTTGATAAAGACAATAAAAATAGAGATGGAAAGAGATTTAAGAGAAGTCAAGGAGTGAGAACTCTCAAGATTTAGAGACTGCTTGGAAATGAGGACTTCTGAGCTGAAAGTGAGGCTTCTTTTTTATTTATTTATTTTTTTTATTTATTTATGATAGTCACAGAGAGAGAGAGAGAGAGAGAGAGAGAGAGAGAGGCAGAGACATAGGCAGAGGGAGAAGCAGGCTCCATGCACCGGGAGCCCGATGTGGGATTCGATCCCGGGTCTCCAGGATCGTGCCCTGGGCCAAAGGCAGGCGCCAAACCTCTGCACCACCCAGGAACTCCTGAAAGTGAGGCTTCTGATTTGCATTATTGCAAGTAGGATGTATGGTGGGAGCAAAAGGGGGAGCAGGTTGGTGGTAGGGCTGGGAAGAGAAATGAGAGATTCCGCTCTGGTCAAATTGAGATTTAGATGCCCAAGAGACATTTAGGGGGAACTGTCCAGGAGGTCAGTTAAAAGCTGGCTCTGAGCCATAGAGATCAAACCTAGATATAATAGATCTGGAAGTCAACAATTCACTAATAAGGTAATCACCTTAATTTGTCAGAGTCTGTACCTATACTTTCAAAATTAAGTGAACTTTAAATCTATGTCATTTAAACAAAATTCACAACCTATGCCATTATGACCTACAATTAGATAGCATCTCTTTACATGTTTTGTGGACCCCATCAACATATTTACATTATCTACAGTTGTTAAATAGTGAATTTAAATGAAACCTCAATCAAAACTATGTTGGAAACACATTGCATTTTGTTTGTTTTGTGCTAGAACAGTATGAGTAGCTTGGAACTATATACACACAAGAAAGAATGAAGAATACTTATATATATTCAACCTGATGGTGGGGTTTAAAATACATTAATTTATGAGAGGACAAAGGATAAACAGCTTGAATGAGAAGTGATCTCAGGAGACAATATCTGAGCTCTTTTTTATGTCATTTTATGATCTCCAGGATACCATTAGCATTATCAGAGGCCACTTGTATTAATAATAGTCCAGAGTTTTAAATCTCTGTTTTCTTGGTGAAATTTTCTCATATTGCTGAGAATACAGGAAATGCTTTAATCAATTGTTTTAAATCTGAAAACACTTTTTATTTCTTTGTTTTCTCAGATCTTACCAGAATTTTTACATTTCTTTTTTATTTTCGTAGTCTTTCCACAGATCTCGTTATGGATCCACTTCTTATCCGAGAAAGATTTTAGGTATGCAGGCAGTAATGTCTTTTGAGTGTGTTACTCTCAACTTGACTCTAACAAATTATTTAGAGATGCTGATTAGGTTACACAGGGGCCATGACCTTCAGGGGTTTTGCTGATTTGTCTGGTGGTTACCAGTCATTTTTCAAGGTCAACAGGCATGGGGCAGTGCTAAGAGTAGCCATCATATAGTGTGTAACTTGGTTTGAGATAGAATGTTGACCTCTTGTCATTAAAGGGGATAAGGGGCAGATCACAGCCAAGGCTGATGCCTAAAAGTGTGATGATACTTCTAGGATGTCACAGCAGGAATCTCAATAGCTGTTCAATTAAAGTCAGATGTTCCACAGAAGAAGGGACATGGCATGCATTACAATAAGCTGAAGGGCATGATCCTTTCACTTCGGAGGGATAGAGAGTCTTACTCAGATGGCCATGTGGTTCTTAATTAGAAGAGTTTGTTCTCTGACAAGATGAGCAGTATTATTTTCTAGTTCCATAGCAAAATGTTCATGGTGGATTTTGTGTGATTATCTTATCTTTTGGTTATAGAATTGTCTCTAGCATCTCATCATCCAACCATCTCCACCCCTTTTAGCTGCACTTCTGCTGTAATTAAGTTTTGAGAGAGAAGAGAGTGTGGGAGTTTGCCCTTGTTAAAGACAGGTTAATTCTAGACATGGCTTTACATGTTGACATTTCCCAGTTAGCTCACAGCTCATAGTAGAATTCTGTTGAAACTGTGCCATGATATACTGCCAGCAAGTGGGAGTGGTGAAAAATACTAGGAAGGCTAGTGACGGCTAAAATAACACAAAATAGTACTGCTGTCATCACCTGTTTCGGCAACACAGACCTTACCAACAGTGCAGCAAGGAGACCCTTACATATTTGATAGTATATAAAGGAGGAATAGTTACCTTGCATCATTCTGATCATTTTTAGAGTGAAAAAAATAGTAAGTTTTTTTTAAAGAAACTAAATCATCTTACATTAAACAAGTGGGCTATTGGATGGTTTACCTCCCTCCTTTATTTATTTTTATTTAAAATGTTTTGTCTCTATTATTCCTTTCAGTTTGAAATCAACTTTCAGTTTCTTTCCTTCAGGGAGAAGACAATCATTTAGTCTTTTAAAGTCCTTGCTTTGTGTAATAGCCAAATTTTAGGGAAATATAAATTAAAACCACTTGCTGTGATTAAATTTGAAACTAACAAATACTTCCATGCATGCAACATAACCATTTTTTTTCCTGACATGATTATTTGGTGCAAGATACCCTATTTGTAAAATGTTTGCATTTGGCTCATCATAAAAGGTGTTTTCTTTTTTTTTTCCTCCAAAAAATACCAATTAGCCCTGATTATGTGTTGTCACTCACTTTATGTTCTTTTTCCAATGCAAAGAAAAAATAAACAAAACACAGAAGTTGGTCTTAAATATCAAAGATCAAACAAGATGAAGAAAAAAATCCATTACCCTATGGACTCTTGGAAATTAAAATATAAAAGTCTCCTGAAATAGCACTGCTTTATGTAATGTTGCTGTGAAGCACAAGCAAAAGCCTGTTTATATTAATCATCCTTTTCTGTAGCTTCCATTGGCAATCAACTGCCGCATTTCAGCTGTAAGAGCTTACCTTACCAATGTTTTCTGTCACTGGGTAGTACTGGAAAATGTTTTCACAAGCCTCGAATATACCAGATGGAGACTAAACTGTCTTCTAAACACTGACAAATCATTTATTAATTTTCGTCATGGTGATTAAAACCAGTCAAGTATAAGGGAATCTGGAAGCAAATTAAACACGTATTTATTCTGAGCTGGAAGTTTTCCTTAAAGTCTTTCTGATTTTCAGAAACTGTACATTCATTTGTTCTTGTTCACCCTCTGCCAATGTCAATGTATTTAGTTAGCATTTAACTTTTAGGTAGAAGATCTGCTTTGGAAAAGTTGCTTGTTAAAGGAAATCCTTATAAAACTACAACTGTCCCATATTACTGTGGCTACTTGTTCCATGACTTAGCAATATTCTGACTGATCATAGATGGTAAAAGCCTGAATATTTATTGGGGTCTGTTGGCCCTTCTTAGAATACCCCTCAAACCTTACTATATTGTGATAATTCAGAATAACCTGACCTGTCTGATTCTGAATTTCCATGTCCATCAAAGACATACCCATGCGGTGTTTTCCATTCATGTTTCAATACTTAATATAGTATTTAAGATAATTAATACAACATTTGCCATTAAGCACTCTGATGTCTTAACCTGTATTTCTATCATTAAAGTGGAAAGGATTATGAACATCTACTCCAACAACTCATCCTTATCTTTCATCAGTTCAAACATCACTACTTCTACTTCTACCTTTAGGTGTTTCCTCTTCCTAAGATATGTTTTGAGTGTTAACTATCTAAGCAATACAGAGGCTTATATAGCAGCTTTTGTGTTAAGAATTTCTCTTTTTTTACATAATTTTCTGACCCTTAACCCCATATTGTATAAATCAAAATTTTTTTGAAATGTAAAGGAAAGTGACTTAAGATAACAAAAACTTAAAGTTTTATTATTACTTAAAGTTTCATTATTACTTTAAAGTTACATTATTACTATTATCTCTCAATAGAATGAACAGATTTTCTTAGCCAGTGGCTGGTGGAAGCAACCAGTGGGTGGCTGCTGGGGAGAGGGAGGAGAAATGTTGCAGGGAGGCCTCCTTTTACCCAGGAGTTTATTCTTTCACCAAAGATACTATATGTGACAATGCAGATTTTTTTTTTTTAAATAGTTCTTGTTCTGAAAGTCTGCACAGTCCAGTGTGAGTGGAAGAAAATTAGAAGGTAGGTTGGTGAATAGAACATTAGATTTCACTGTGATACATTACATGAGAACTAACATGTGAACCCAACTTGACTAGGATAGTCCAAGGGGGACTCTTGCCTGAAGAGAGAATTGAGCTAGTAATTTAAGCATTAACTTTAGCCAAGCAGGGCTTAAAATCTTTGCAACTTAACATGCAGGCAAACCTTTACCCACAAAAAATAATTTTATCCATTAAACATTAATCTGTGTTTGTATATTAATTTCAAAATTATCTATAGATTAATCTTAAATTATAAACTATTTTGAATCAAATTGAACCTAGAACCTAGAAATAGGTATTTTGAATGCCTTTTTAATGAGACAATATATACATTCAGTAATGTATTTTGGATTTAAGGTAGAAATTTATAATAATAAGTACTGAGCATACTACACAGATATAAAATTCTAAGTAGCTGTAATAAGCACACAGAAAAGAAATACTCAATATGATATATATAGATATAGACATATCTATCTATCTATCATCTATCATCTATCATCTATCTATCATCTAATGATTGTTTAGGAAGGTAACTTTAGCTCAGGATAGCAAAGCGATCAAGATTATAAACTGACTGGGTTTTGTCTTGTGTTTTCTCCACTGCTGTATAACAAATCACCTCAAAATTTAGTAGCTTAAAACAACAAACTTTTTTATCATCTCTCACAATTCTGTGGGTTGCTTGAACTCACATGGGCAGTTCTTCTGCTGGCCCTGATTGGAGTCTTTCATGCAGATACAGTCAGATGGTGACTGGTGCTGCAGTGGCAGAGATGACTCCCTTACATGGCTAACTGTTGGTGCAGGCTCTTGGCCAGGACTGGAGGGCCTCAGTTGTCCTTCAAGTGGCCTCTGCATGTGGCTTAGGCTTTTTAGCACATGGAAGCTGGATCCTAAAAATAAGCGGGCCAGCTGAGCAAACACCAGTGTGGAAGTGGCTTATGGAGCCTCTGCTTATATAACACATGCTAATGTCTCATTGTCCAAAATAAGTCATGTGGCCAAGCGTGGAATTAATGTGAAAGGACGTTCCACTAGGACAGGACTACTGGGAGGTATGGCTTTTTGGTGACCACCAAAGTAACGGTCTGCAACAGGGTTGGATACCAGCTCTGCTGCTTAATAGTTGCAGGAGCTTGGACAAGTTATTTCTCCTCCCTGTGCCTCAGTCTTCTCATTAATAAAGCAGGGGAAATGTGGCTGTTGTAAATACTATTGTCAGCAAGGAGTCAATGAATTAATATACATGAAATGTGTACAACAGTTTCTGATACATAAAAGTACTTAATAAAATGAGGCAGTTTTAATAGTAGTGGTGATGATAGTAATAGTTATAGTAAGAGTAGTAGTGGAATTATTATTAGCAAAAGCATTAATAGCAGTAATAGAAGAAGTATCATCTTAGGAATAAAGTAGGGCTTCATGACGACTGCCAATTTAGTTTCACTAGAGTTTTTAAAATCTATAGTGTAGTACAGAATGTTGATTTTCAGAAAGCTAACAGGTTGAATTTGGTTTCCCTTTGATTATATTGAAAACTAATAAAATTTTCCTCACAGTTCAGGGACTAGAAAACATACACTGAAAGATAGGTAGAATTTGTTTAGAAAAGCAAATCAGAATTTACAAAATACAATAAAAGGATCTTTAATTTAAGGAATTAATTTAAAGAGCTCTTCCCAGTTCAGAGTTTTACAGATCATTAACTACTTGACAGGGCTGTTCAGTAAAGAAATGACTGTAATTCCAAAATAAGCCACTTAATGAGTTTTTAACACTTCCAAGATATTTCTAGGAGAGTACCACAAAGAGAGGCTAAGAAATAATAATATTTTTAGAGATACCTCCTGGGATCAAAAACATCTACTCAATCACCCTAGGTAATAATCTCTGATTGATTTCTCAATTCCCAATCAACTTTTAAATATCTTTAATCCCTTTCTCTCCATCCCTAGCGCCACTTCTGTTTCAGTTTCATTCACTAATCTGTTCTCCTCTGCATTACTGGAAAAGTCTTCTAACTGGGCTCATGAATTTGGTCTCTCTGCATTGTAATTCTGCTGCCAGTATTCTCTCTATTCTCTCTCTGAAAACATGTATGAGATCCTGTCACCACCCCACCATCTCATCTCCCAACACTTTGAGACCTTCTTTTTCATACCTGTAAGGTCCAAACTGCTCAGCAGGAAACTGAAAACTCTATTTTGATACTTGGTAAATGCTTAATAAGAGGCTGTTAAATGAAAGAATGACCCAATACAGGGTCTATTATAATCTATTTATGAGGAAGTATCTATTGGATTTGGAAATAAGAATGACCCTGTGGTCCCTACACTTACACTTGCATTGCCTGCTAGTTTTTATGATTATTTAAAGTGCAATAAGTAATTTCTCAGTTCATCTATTAGCTACACTTCTCAAATAAGAGCATTTGGACAGTCTGATACACCTAAATAATTCAGAGTAGTATCTATACCTTTACCATGGATGATTACAAGTTTCGTATAGGATCAATGGCACCCTCCAGTAAGGCTCTGATTTGCATAATAAAAACTGTTAAGAAAGCAAACTGCAGTTTCCTGGAATGGTATCATCATCGTTTGTATTCAACTAGAAGAGTTTGTATTATGCTTCCCTTTTAAAAATCAGTATATTCCCTCATTTTGTGATGTGATTGTTAGTAGTTTATTTGATAGCTTGCCAGATGTAGTAAGGACACTGGACATTTGTTTAATAATCATTTTATAGGAGAGAGAAACACTTGTGAGGGTTTTTTGATGACTTGGTTCTTATTAACTTCCTTTAAAACATGCTTATCTAATATAGTCTCTGTCACCAGTAATTTTTCTTTTTCACATTAGAGTTCACTCTGTTGTATCTGAAATTGTGTCCTCAATGAAAAAAATAGAAATATAAAATAATATTTTTCATATGTCACTGTGCCCTAAAAATGGGGGTGAGGTGGGGAGCGATTACTATGGGGTGCCTGGGGTGCTGAGACTGTGAGCTTGGGATTTTTATTTAAAAGACAAGTACACATTAATATGGCTTGCTACAATATGCAGGCATGAATATAAAACTGATCTACAAGCAGAAGAATCATGTCAGGATATCGGTATTTGGGGTTGTGTCCTAGTCCCTCTTCTCATTTTAAGATTCACCCTGGATGGTGTCATCCCAGCCCATGGCTTCAAGGGCCATCCACATGTGCATAGCTCGTAAATGTGTGTCATCTCATTTACCATGTCCCTCACATTCACCACGTCCCTAACTGGACTTGCTATCTCCTCTGACCTGTTCTTCAGTGCATAATACCACCATCCATCATCCTGAGGTCTTATATATCTCTCCCCCTCCCTTATTTCTAACATCCATTTAAATCTTTTCTTCACTTCCCAAATGTCCCTCAAACCCTCTATTTCTATCCTTTTGGGTCATAGCATATGTTGCCTGCATTAGCCAAGAGCCTTTTTCCTGGCACCCCTGCCTCTATGCAAACCATCATCCTGATCCTAATCCTTTTCATTGAAGTCTAATGCCAAAAAGCAAATAAATTTATTACATTAGTCACTCTCCCTCTTAAATATTTTCATTGGCTTCTCATGTTCCGTGGGATAAATTTAATGCTCCTTAACACAGATGAAGATCCTCCAGTATCTAGCTATGTCCTATATAATTCTCCATCCCTGTCTCACAGTGTCCCTACTCCAAGCTCTATTCTGTACTATCCAGAATTGTCTCTGCTATCCACATATGGCTATTTAGATTTAATTTAATTAAAAGTAAATAAAAACAAAATAATCATTTATTTGGTCATAGTAGCCACATTTCATGTGCTCAGTAGCCACATGAGGCTAGTAGCTACCATATTGGATAGCACAGATTATAAAATATTTCCGTAATTGCAGAAAGTTTTATTGGATAGTACTGTGCTGAAATCCTTTCATTTCCTACAACTTTACCTTCTCTCATTCATACCCTTTTTTATTCTTTTTCTGGAATGCTTTCTAATCCTTCTTTCCTCCCATCAATGCATTGTGCTTCCCTATCATCATTTGATTGACTCTATTTTTTAGAGTATAAATGGGGAAAAGGTACAAAAAGTTCCCTTATACCTTCCACTCCTACACACACACACACACACACACACACACACACACAATACCTCCTATTATCAACATCACCTACCAGAGCAGTGCATTTATTCAACTGATGAACTAACATTGATGCATCATTATCACCCAAAGTCCATAGTGTATATTAGGGTTCACTCTCAGTGATGTACATTCTATGAGTTATAACAAATGTATAATGACATGTATCCATCATTATAGTATCACAAGGAATATTTTCACTGCCCCAGAAGTTTTCTATGCCTCATCATCACTTTTTATTTTTATTTATTTATTTATTTTAAAGATTTTATTTATTTATTCATGAGAGACACAGAGAGAAAGAGAGAGAGAGGCAGAGACACAGGCAGAGGGAGAAGCAGGCTCCATGCAGGGAGCCTGATGTGGGACTCAGTCCCAGCACTGCGGGATCTCACACCCTGGGCCAAAGGCAGGTGCTAAACTGCTGAGCCACCTGGGGATCCCCACTGTCATTTTTTACATATCATTCTGCTTCCCTGAAATTCACTCTCCCAGTCATATCTTGTCTATCCTTCAATAACAAATCAAATCCATATTAGACTGCAAAGTTTTCTTATATGTCTCTCCTCTGAAGTTGAATATAAAGTTACTAGTACTTTTTAAAATGAAGAATAAATCACAATTTATTCACTCAATTGAATATTGCCTTTTTAACTAGTAGCTTATTTCAGGGCACTGCCTTAATTGAAATATTTTTTGGATACCCATTCTTGGAATTCTCTTCAGAAATAATTTGTCTTATATAAAATAATTAATTTCATTCTATGTGGCAGTATTTCTTTTGCTGTCAGCCTCTGTATTCACCATTCTTGGTTCCACTTGGTGCTCAGTTCTTTCCAGAAACTGAATCTGTCTTCAAAATTACAACTTTTGGTTTTTAAATATTATATACCACAGGTTCAAGGAAATCCCATACAGTTCAAAAATGTTTTAAACCATGGCAATACCTTTTTAATGTTTGTACACACTGAAATGTGTACTCAAATTTTTTTTCTTTTGATTTAAATATAAATCTTAACAGATTCTCTCAGAGGCTGGGTTTTGGGGGAGTTTTTTTTTTCTCTTAGATGTCTCTAGGACTTTTCAAGTATTTAGAATAGACACATATTGCCTCCAAAATTAGAAAAACTTATTAACTGTTTTACTTGAATTATTTAGATTTTAATAACATTTTAAAAATAGAACAATTACAAATTTTAAAGAAGTCAAATAGAGGACATTACATGATCATTTTCTCTCAAATCATAGAATAGATATTGCATTTCACCTCTCAAATGCTACCTTTCATAATCTGATTATGATCTACCTCCACCTCTTTATAACAAACCACTTTATTTTCACTGTGGGAAAAGACTCCGTGCTTGATAGTGGAATTCCCAGGTGACTTCTACCTGTCCCAGGTATCTCCACTTTTGTGTCTTCTTCTTCTACCTCACTTACTCTTGCCTAAGTCACACCCTGAACCACCTCACTTACTCTTGCCTAAGTCACACTCTTCCTCCCATTTTTAAAAAATTCATATATAATTCAAGACATATCCATTTCTCAGGTTTAGCGACAGTTCAGGACCAAGGGACAAGGTCACAGAGATTATAGACTGTTGAATGTGTGACAAGGTGGCTCGTAAAGAATTTGGTCAGATGTCCTTCATTTGCCTTTAATTAACTACAGCTGCTTTTTATGTTGTGAGCTGATCTTTGATCTGCTTTCCCCTTCAGACCTCTGTGCACAAGGTAGTTAAAAACAAACTAGGAGGCCGATTTTAAAGACAAAAAAGAAAAAAAAGAAAAAGAAAGGAAAATCCCTTTGGGGTAATCAAGTGACAGTTGAAGCAGCCATAAGCTCTTAGCTTTATTCATTAGAGAACTTTAAACGTGTCAAGAAATAGAATAATGTCCCTGCTGTTAGATCAGCCTCGACAATGAAGATTACAACAGCTTTGGGACGCATGAGTGGGCAAACTTTTTGTGAAAACAAGTTTATTGAGGAGCATTTTACTATTGTGGCACAGAATCTAGCTTACACAGTTTCATAGCAAGATTATTGGTTCAATATGTATCGAGAAAGTTGGCCCTCTAAGAATGGCAGATTTACAGTGCAACCTTGCTCTAACCCAAATGGCCCCTGCAATTAGGTTTAGAAAAACTTCCTAGAGGCCATAGTACTCAAATGGATAGCCCCGTTACACCACATCACTTTTGCTGAAACATTTACGATAGTACATGATGCAGCATAGAGTTTAGTTTGGTAATGACTGTATAAATCTTGAAATCTTTCACAAGTCTATGTAATTGATATAGAGTTCTTTAAATCAAAATTCTACTGTCAGTATCAACATTGTTTTAAAAAAAAAATAGACCATTCCTTAGAGCAAATAATATTGGACCAGAGTTTAAGAACTGTTTTGAAAGGCAGTCCATTATAATTGTATCTAGCTGGGTTTCCTGGTAACATTTTTTTTTCTTTTTTATTGTAATCCATAGCAGCCTATTCATTATTTGGGGGCCCGTAATAACAAAAAAGAATATTTTATTCAAAAAGGAGAACATCAAGGATTTCGCAATCCTTCGTTTTTCACCATGCATTTTTAAAATTTTTTTTATTTAAATTCTATTTAAGTAACATACTGCACTACTAATTTCAGGGGTAGAATTTAGTGATTCATCAACTGCATGTAACACCCATTGCTCATTACATCATGTGTCCTCCTTCACCCCCATCATCCAGTTACCCCATCCTCCCACCCACCTCCCCTCTAGCAACTCTCAGTTTGTTTCCTACAGTTAAGAGTTTCTTATGGTTTGCCTCCACCTCTGTTTTCATCTTATTTTATTTTTCCCTCCCTTCCTTTATGTTCACCTGTTTTGTCTTAAATTCCACATATGAGTAAAAGCATATGATACTTGTCTTTCTCAGACTGACTTATTTCACTTAGCATAATACCCTGTAGTTCTTTACATGTCATTGTAAATGGCAAGATTTTATTCCTTTTGATGGCTGAGTAATAGTCCATTGTGTATATATTCCACATCTTCTTTATCCATTTATCTGTCAAGTTACCATGCATTTTTAATTTTCATAATGGCTCTTCCTCCTTGTAAGTTCCAGAGAAAAGTCAGCCTTATGAAATATCTTGTAACCTATTAAATTTAAGGGAAACAAACATCTTCCTATATTTCACAATTTTCTTATCCTTAAAACTGACATTTTTGCTCAGGTCAAAATTAAGAGGCTCTTTGAGTTGCTGATTCATTTCAAGTTCTCCCAAATGATATGTTGGCAGTCCATTTATTTCTTCATTCTTTTTGATTTGTGCAAGCTCAAATTAGGGTCATGACTTTCTATTGGCTAAACTTATGGGTCTTCCCTAATCACATCACTTGCCTCTTTCTTGGATCTTGTTATCATCCCATGGGTCTTGTCCTTCAATATTCCTGTTGGAGGATGTTCTTTCAAAAGGTAAAAATTTGCTTAAATAGAAAGAGCAATGTCTGTGGAAAATATAGATACTTTCTCTTTCATTGCCTAAAAGTGTATTCTAAATATTCTATATTTGAAGTTTGAAAGAAGCGTCTAAGAAGAAAAAGAAGGGGAAGTGACACCTTAATTTGATATATCTTTAAAGCAGACTGATTATACTCAGTTAAGATTTAGAATTCACATCTACAGGTTAAGGATACTCATGTGACCAAAAGAGGGAAGCAGAAGGGCCAGATTCACTTATGGGGTGCAAGGGGCACATGCACCTGTGCTCAGCTGCAGCTTGCTGTTGTCTTCCAGAAAAGTGGTTTAGGGATGCCAGATATTTCAGTTTTTAAAGTAACCTAAAATCTATTTTTTTATGTGAAATCTCCTGATTTCTAAATGTTGACAACCAATTCATTTTTGAAAAAACACTATGTGAACTGAACAAAACACATCTGTAGACTATTTTCTGGAGATAGTGCCTCAAAATCTTCTTTTCAATGCTTACTGCTTGGGCAAGCTATGACATGGTT
Organism: Canis lupus familiaris; assembly: GCF_011100685.1. Lineage (NCBI taxonomy): Eukaryota > Metazoa > Chordata > Mammalia > Carnivora > Canidae > Canis > Canis lupus. The sequence continues at coordinate 15,608,983 of NC_049229.1, read as the reverse complement.
TTCTAAAAGTAGATACAAGATTTTGAGTTCCTTGTGGATGACACTGTGTAATCAGAACTGTTCACACAAACTGATAAAAAAAAATAATGGCAGCAAGGTTAGGAATAGCAAATGCTTCAACAGAGAGGACTTAACAATCTTTCACACTCTATTTAAATGGGTCCTCAGAACAATCCTTTAGGGCCAGTAGGACCATTATTTTGATTCTTGCTTTATAGGGAAAGAAATTGTATCTTGGAGAGTGTGGTTCCTGATGATTTTATGAACATGGAATCTTTGAAGAAATTGTTGAAAGTCATGTATTTCTCTTGCCATAAAAATGAACACTAAAAAAGAAAAAGATTTAGGTTATAATTTCTAGGAATTCGTAGACACCTTCCTCTTTCCAAAGTCCAACCACAAGTTAAGAACCCCTGGAATAAGTAAATCTGTGTAACTTGACACAGAACTCAAACTGAGATTTCCAGAGAAGTGTGAGTGCATGTGTGTGTGTGTGTGTGTGTGTGTGTGTTTCTACTACATGATGCTTCCCCTCCTTAGAGAAAGGAATGGTTGAGACAGCAGCCATCAGAGTATAGTCTTCTCAGGCTGAAGAGTCATCTGCTATCCCACCTGTACCACAACCACTAGGATGGCTGGCTGGACTCTGAGATGAGGCTGGAACTGGGGAGGATGATCTCAGGAGGGCAGCTGGAACCCTCATCCCAACAGCCTCTGGAAAACTTCTCAGGGTTATCTGAGAAACCTCTGTGTTACAAATAGTAATAGCAGCAAGAAGAGTAGCCACTGTTTATCCCAAGCTTATAATACGTCAGGCACCATGTTAAGTGCTGAAATCAGTACAGTTTTTACCTCCATCACACAGATAAGGAAATTGCTAAATGCAGATTATCATTCTGACTTTGCATCCAACACTGTTAACCACTCTGTTATTCTGCTTTTGGTTCTGAGGTGAGCATATGGGAGAGATGGACATCCAGAGGAGGATCCTTTAGTCTATCATTGTTCTTAAGATATTTTTTAAAAAAGATCTATAATAGTACAAAAATTCCCAAAAATTCAATTGATTTTCCTTCTAAGACACAATGGTTTTTTTTTACCAGGTAGCATGGCTTAAAAAAAAATACCATGTATCTAAGAAGGTAAAGGAAAACCTAATCATACCCAGTTTAATGGAAATCTTTATATGTATCAGCCATTACCAAACTTATTACCCTGCCAAAATCAGTGATAATCTGTGTAATCTTCCATGTCCTTTACAGGCCAGACATGCCAGATTTATCTACAACCCAACTGAGTATACAATATTTCCAGATATTTTGGGAAATAATACATTATGGATTTGATTTCTTCACTTTTCATGCATAGTGTTATATGCGTCATGTAAAATGTATTACCTGCCAAATTAAAATGAGCAGATGCCAAACATGAGCAGCTTCCACAAGATACAGAGTTAATCATACTTTTATGTGGAAAACTCCAGTACTCAAGAATATATCCCCTTAACAGAAGTGTATAACTTGTAATGAGTTATGTAAACCTGTTGTTAAATGGATAATCATGGAGTTCATGGAACGAGAATAATGTTATTTATACACACAGTGTATGGAAGGCTAATTAGTTATTTGGATGATACTTGAAACTTCAGCTTCAAGTGAGCATCCAAAATGGAGATTTTGAATTTTAAAAAATATTTCAATGTTATTTGAATGATAGTAAATATAAATAGAAAAAAAAACTCTTTAGAGTCATTTCTACATAAAATCTTTTTTTAGTTTAGAAACGGAATTTTACTTAGGAATCCAGTTTAAGTACAGAAAACTCTCTGTCATCACTTGTTAAATACAACTCCCTACTAGCAGCTACTTCTAGGACTCAAAAATAAAATAAAAATTGACATTTTATGGTTTCTTAAAGCCAGATAAGATTCTGAAAGACTGTAGTCTAATTGGTTTGTCTCAGTATTAAGTATATTTTATAAAATTCTATTTGCTTTAAAATGCACAATTCATGTATAGTGTTTATGTTTATGAAATTAGCTGTCATCTAACATTATCAGGTAATAGTTTACCATAATTCAGGTAACCTCAAAATATATAATTATATTGCCTTTATCCCATATTAGTTGAAATTACTGATCCTATGTAATTATACCACTACTATGAAAGTTTTGTCAGCTTTCACTTCATAATTTTTTTTAACTTCTGCTCTTACTCCTTTGGATCATGTAAAAGATTGTCTTACTCTCTTTTTTTTCCTGGGAAAAAGTGTGTGATGTGTCTTAAGCTTATCACAGATTCATTTCTAAATCTTGCAAATTAACATGTTTCCTTTCCTCTCATTGTTTCCTCTTCTCCCTCCTTTCTGCCCTACTGGTCCATGCCTCCTAAGTCCTTTGGATTTTTATCTCATGACCTAATGCCTTGAGCCTTTTTTCCCCCCATGAGGCAATGTTTGCACACAGCTGTTCTGTAATATATAGCATATATTGGCTTGAGAATGGAAATTTCACTTCTGTAAAGTGGTTTGGGATACACTTTTGTGCAAGATGCTATGCCAAACTGAACTGTGGATTGTAACATGCAGCCAGTTACCTCTGTTTGCCCCTCCAGGAAACAGTTTACAGGTTTAATAATCATGATGCCCTATTGCAATGGCTTCCAGAGTTATTATGTAAATCTTTCAAGCAGGGATTATGTCTTCCCTATTTCTGCACACCTTTCCTGATACAATAAATATTTTATAAATGACAAGTTTAGGTGAGCCAGGGCCTTATCCACAAGTTAACATAACATCTCATGCAGTATATGTATATTTAAAACTTGAGCCATTTCATTTCCTTTCCAAGTTTGCTAATCTCACAGGAATATAGAATAACCAAACTATAAACTAGAGCTCCTAGTAGGAGAGTATTTTTTGAGATGAAGTGCAATTAATTAGTCCCAGTACCATTGTCATTGGATGGTTAGCAGTATAGAAAAGGAGCCAGTTAATTAGGATTAAAACTTAGTTATTAAGAGAAGGAAGCAGCAAGAGTATTGTTTAATTATTTCAAACCCAGTCTTATTTTTCAAATTACAAAGAAAAATGTGTTACAGAAATATTTAAAACTCTAAAATTCTCTTTTCTATAGCCCTTCATCCAAGGATACACATGTGACTAAAGCCCGATCAGTCAAATGTCTATGACCTCCTGCCCACAGTGATGGGCCCAGGGATTCACAGGTGATCAAAATGAGGCCAATCAAAGCCCTACCGGGGATTTTTCTGTTGTTGCCAGCAGAGAAGAGTTCTGCTTGCCTCTTGCATCTTAAATATTACTGGTTAGGAAAGGGGGGGCTCTCTCAGGCAGTACACCTCTCTGTGTTAGGAAATCTCTGTAGCAAGAGTGAATCAAGACAAGCAGAGACAAGCAGATGAGAGAAAGGGAGATAAAGTCTTGAAGCCAAGCATCCCTGCCATTTCCATCTTTTCAATTATGAGCCAAAAAATGCCCCTTTTGTGTTTAAACTGATTTGTATTGAATTTTGTCTCAAACAACCAAAGGAGCCCTGACAAATTATTTTTGTTGGAATTGACTTCCTACACGAATAAGAAAGCATTGTTTCTCTTCCACAAATTCCTCTAGCTTTTCAGTGGTAAGGTAAAATAGAAAACATGGAATATGTGTTCATTCTGGGAAACACCATCTTAAAACACCAACAGCTCCTTTTAGGAGTGTCTTTCAAGGTTTGTGAAACAAAAAATGAATAAATTAAACTCTGCAATGAAAGAAACAATATTGTTTCACTTTCTAGACAGTGGCATTTTAGACTTTTTGCTCATTTTAATGATTGTGTTATGGTCCAACTTGAACCATACCTTCCACATCAAGTTTTAACATTCTTTTCTTAAATTCAGTTTTCAGCTACTGGTGCTTCAAAATCCATTCTAAAGCAAGAAAAGCCTTAGGGATAGCTTAGTGAACCCAGTGAAACTTCATAGCCCCAGTCTCAGCACACTTCCTGATGTCATTCTTCTTCTTTTTGAGAGAGAGGGGAATTCTCTTTCCTCCTTGGTGATAGGTGGAATTTAATTCAGAAAAGTTACCATTGGAATGCCTGGATGGCTTAGTGGTTAAGTGTCTGTCTTCGTCCCAGGGCGTGATCCTGGAGTTTTGGGATCGAGCCCCACATTGGGCTCCCTACATGGATCCTGCTTCTTCTCTCTATGCCTATGTCTCTACCTCTCTCTCTCTGTGTCTCTCATGAATAAATAAATAAAATCTCTTTTAAAAAAGAAAGAAAAGTTACCATTTGTGAATTCATAATATAGTTAACAACTGTGTGATGGCACTACTTGATTTGGGATTTGGATGAGTCAGACCTATAAAATCAGAACAAACTGATACTGTTAGAGGGGAAGAGGGTGGGCACTGGGCAAAATAGGTGAAAGGGAGTGGGAGATACAGGTTTCCAGTTATGGAATGAATAAATCAGAGATATAAAAGGCACAACATAAAGAATATATCCAATGATATTGTAAGAGTGATGTACTGAGACGGATGGTAGCTACACTTGTGATGAAGGTAACATAATGTATAAACTTGTTGAATCACATGTTGTACACCCGAAACTAATGTAACATTTTGTGTCAACTATACTTAAAAAAACTATCCATTAGTTAAGTCTAGTCCTTGAGTGAATATAGAAATCACACTTCTCCTATGAAGTCATCAACAGAGTATAAAGTCTGAAAAATAGGTAATATTAATTTACCTTTTTATGGATTGGCAATGCCATTGGCAACATCATGCGTATTCATCTATGTTTTCAGACTTTGTAGACACCCGTAGAATTCCAGGGTAAATTTTCATGGCTTTAATATCCATCTACCAAGGGATCCTTCTAATGAGGACAAATCTTAGGTATGAGTGCTTTCGCTAGAAAAGATGACAAAGTCTTTTAAAATATGTGATCCGTTAATTACTGTCTAAGCTTTCCTCAGAATACTAATATGAATGTGTCTGTGTTTGAGAGCTTAATATTATAGATTCAAAATCTTCCAAAGTAGTTGTGTTTTTATTCTTAAATAATTCATCTTTGGAAGAGTGTATTTTTTTTTTAAAGATTTTATTTATTCATGAGAGACACAGAGAGAGAGGCAGAGACATAGGCAGAGGGAAAAGCAGACTCCATGCAGTGAACCCGATGCAGGACTCTATCCTGGGACTCTGGGATCACGCCCTGAGGCATGACACTCAACACTGAGCCACCCAAGCATCCCGGAAGAGTGTATTTTTTGGATAATTATTTTATTTAGTGTTTCGATTTTTTTTTTTTTTGCATTTTTATGTGTTGTACATTGGCCATTAAATGTATTAGCTTTCTAAGATGCACATGTTCTGGTGATTGTCAGATCTTCATTTAATATTTGTCAAATCATAATCTCAAAGGAACCTTGAATATCAAATCAAAACAAAGAGAATATCTACTGAATATAGTTGAAGGAATGGAGAATGTGCTATCCATGTGTAGCTGTTCTTCACATACTTGATATTACTCAATTATGGGATCAAAGTTTTGTTCATTCACCATTTTTATTCAATATATAGATGATGTATCATATTTTATGCTAGACACTGGGAATACAAGGAAAAAAACAAACTTTAGTTGGGCTTAAGAATGGGATTTAGTAGATATCTTAATATTAACTCTATTGTTTATCTTTCCAACTTTCTCTTCTAGTATCCTGATTCCAACAAGACCAACAGGGCACTGCTCTTACTACCATATCCTCATCCCCATGATGTTGTCACTTCCCTCCTTCCTAGCTTAAATCCCATGGCTAACCATTACAATCACTTCTTGGCACACATTCTTTCCCTTGCCCTTTCTCACTTCATATTCATTTGGCAAAACTTCATCTTGGTTAAATCTTTCTCTTCCTGCACCCACACAGCTGAATGTGGCTACAAAAAAGACACTTTATATTCACAACTGTTGGCCTCAAGTGGACCTCAATGCTACCCAGTAATGATAATACGTTTGCTTGGTCCATCCTTTCCTTCATTCCCCTAGATGACTACTAAACATCTTTTATCTAGTCTTTCAATGTCCCTTCCTTATTCTCACTCTCAGTTGACGACCTTGCTTTTTATTCTGAAAAAATGGAAGCAAGCAGAAGAGAACTAGCAACTAGAACTATGCTGGAAAAACTATGTATAATAGGAACTCAAAAAAATATTTTGTGAATAAAAACCCTCCTAGATGTGTACCTGTTCCATATATTTAATGTACAGTAGCAAAGAGATATCTCATAGTGCTCATTGGGATGGATGCCAAGTAGGTAAATATTATTTCTAGTGAGTTAGTGGTTTAAGAATGGTAACCAAAATCAAACATTAATTATTATTTAGATAACGTTTCTATGACTAGTAATATATCCAGTGCTGTTACAACTATATATTTGTTATATGAAATCTATTTGCCTTTGTGTTTATGTAATGTCTTACACATTAGTATCCAAATATTGTTTTTTATTGGTACTTAATTTTATATGAAGTATAATCAGTTTAACTTTTTGCAAGTTTTTCATGTGGAAACAAAGATTAGTTGAATTTGTATTTAGTAGAAATTCTGTGTGATAAAACTGTATAAATGCCACATAGCTGAAAGAGGAGGTATTTTCTTAAAGATTTTATTTATTTTATTTGAGAGAGAGTGTGTGTGTGCAAAAGCAAGGGGTAGGGGCAAAGGGAGAGGGAAAAGCAGACTCCCAGCTGAGCAGGGAGACTGATGCAAGGCTCAATCCCAGGACCCCAAGATCATGACCTGAGCCAAAGACAGACACAAGTGACTGAGCCACCCAGGCGTCCCAAGGAATTCTGAAACTGAGTCAACTTTCTTCTTCTTTTTTTTTTTCCTCACAAGCCAAACCTTGATAAAGAATGTGGTATATGGAATTCACCTAAAATGTAAATTCAGGAAGCTGACTCAGTAATCTGGAGTTCATGGGAGCATGGCACAGAGGCTGGTATGAAGTAAGAGTTTAAAAATAAGAATTTGTGTAGCTATGGTACTACTAGATCATTCAGCAAATATACAGTTAAGAAATAACACCTAAAGGCAAGTTTTTAAGGCAGTGTGAGTTATTAAATGCAGGAAACTTGGCTGTATGTTAATTAAACCAATGGTAGCAAATATTTTAAGTCATAAGTCTTTTACTCTGTCAAGATGAATAATATGATTGCAAGAACTAACACTAATTAGAACAAGGAGAAAAACATTGTAACTTCATCCTGCTCTTTCTTTGATGGTAATTGGTGTTTGTGACTTATAGATAAGAAAGAACTAGCTACTTGTGAACTAAAAATCCGAATTCCTCTCTTAGCAAGATGCTGTGTATTTGTCTGAGCTTTTCTTCCTATTTCTAGACTTGTATCCAATGACCAAGGGTGAAACTGGCTTTGTAGCCACATTTCCTCTTCTCTTTTTAAGGTGCTCATACTCTTGGAAGAGGGCAGAGGAAGGAAGCTGTTTTCTTGAGAAATGGAAGACTTGCTCTCATTACTACATCTCTGTGTGAAGCATGAGACATCTGCATGAAAGCATAAAATCATAGGTGTGGTTGGTAGTTTGGTGGGTTGGTTGATTTTTCTTGGATAGCAATACTTAAGAATTTCTTTAAAATTCAAATGCAGGAACATAATTATTCTTATTAAATTGTGGTGAACAGAGAATATAAGCCAAAGATTACATTTATGTCACCTTTGGAAATCTGTGACAAACAGAACTACTGGGAATTAAAGCCTTTCTATATATGGTACATCAAAAACTATTTGAACCTAATAGTTTAGATATCAGAATCTGTGGTTCAAAACAAACAAACAAACAAACAAACAAACAAACAAAAAAGAATCTGTGGTTCAATTTGGGCAGTGTTGTTATGGCAAATGTTTAATAACGACTCTCTGGAAAACAAAAAAATGAAAACTAATTTGTAGGCTTTGCCATTTCTCTTAGTGTAAATACTCCCAGCATGGCCAATTTTAAACTACTGATATGATGCCACTGAATGTAAAGTTGGGAAGGGAAGCATGCTCTCTGGCCTATAAGAGCCAGCTTCAGTATGTGACTGGAGTGGGAGTGGGGGTGGGGGTAAACAGGGAAGGATTGAATTCTGTTCCTGACACTGGTGACAAATAGAGAGCTCCTTTCCAGGTAATTCAATGAAAGAAGAAGGAAAACCAATACTGTAGAGGTTGGGTAAGAAAGAAGAAATCCTGAGGCAGAGCAGAATATTTTTGTCCTTCTAGTTGATTGAGAAGCAGGAAGAAAACAGAATCACCAGAATTGGGCAGGTGTTCTGTGGAGTGTAACTAGGCAGGCTGTCCTTCCCCCATGCCAGAGTCCTAACCTCTCTTTCAACAGCCCTTCTACATTTTCATACACTTCTAATGCTGAAATGTTAGTCAGCTTGAATTTTTTTTAACTTTAGATAAACAAAATGCAATGCAACGCAAACTTCCTCTGAAAATAAATATATGTATATACATACACATATATATATTCACTCACGTATAATCTGTAAAACAAGCGAGAACTCTATTTCCCTCTCTTTTATTCACATTTCCTTCTCCTTAAAGGCATTTAATACACTTCTGAAAGTATCTTCCCCTTTGCCAACTTAATCCACAGCTTATTTTTCCCTGGTGTTTCTCTTTGCATTACCAATTGTGCTAAGGACCATATATAACACTTAGCTTTCCATAAAAGACCAAAATATCTGAAAACTGGTCCACTTACCCGAGTGCACTTGGAGCTTGCTTGGAGTCTAATATAGATTTCAATATAACAAAAAGGGAAAAGAAAAGAATAATTTCCTTTAAGTTAAAACACCAATTTATAAAGATGTTACATTGAACTGAAATTGAGTTTATTTTTTTTTTTAAGATTTATTTATTCATGAGAGACACAGGGAGAGAGAGAGTGGCAGAGACACAGGTAGAGGGAGAAACAGGCTCCATGCAGGGAGCCTGATGTGGGACTCAATCCCAGGTCTCCAGGATCACACCCTGGGCTGAAGGTGGCGCTAAACCGCTGAGCCACCCGGGCTGCCCTGAAATTGAGTTTAAAAAGTTAATATAAAAACTTTTTTACAAGTGAGATTCTCACTAGTTTCATAATTTTGAGTCTTTCTCTGCATGTGTGTATGATAAAAACTCAGTTATTCTTCAGCTCTGCCTCAACTTTTTTTCCTCCTTTGTACATGCTGTATCTACTATGATTTCTAGACTGTAATGTATGCATATGTTATGCCTCTAAAATATATTTTTCTAAGTTCTTAGGTCAATTAGATAATAAGCTCTATACGAACAAGGGATATGCACCAAAGAAATTATTGTACTTCCTTTCGATACATGCTAACAGCCACTGCTTAATGTTAGCTTCTTTAGAAAAATACATGCTAACAGTAAACTTCTATGAAAATATTCACTTCACATTTTTCAAGGAGGGCTGTGGCTTGCCCAAAAGCATAACTTTTAACAACATCTTTCAAACTTGCCAAATCACATTGCCTATTTGGCCAATTCAGTGTGCAGAATATTAATTTACTGTGCCACAAAGGTAGTATGCCTTAACTGTTATTAGGGAAAGTATAATATATTTGATTTCCCTTTATGAGTCTCACATTGCTTATAATTCAGTAGGGCTACCACATTTTCTGGGCAGGCTATCAAATAGGATGTTGTAATGATTTGCTTGACTAGTAGAGTAGATGAAAAAATATCAGTTCTGTCTGTAGCAGTTCTATTTTTGAATTTCAAATTTGCACAATTTGAAACCATTTATTCCTCTGTGGTTCTCTTTTAAAAATAAAAAGATTCCTTTCTATGTTAAAGAGTTAAATATGTAACACGAAATCATTTAGGGTAATGATTAGATTAGGGTGAATTGGAAGAACAAAAGAGAAGTCTTAGATTTAATTTAAAAATGCCAAGGAAGGGGCTATATAGTTCAATGTGAAGAGTTTGGTATTGATAAAAGGAAAATATAAATTTTACTTGTAACTGACATCTTGGGGATACTTGAAGCCTCAATTTTTGTCTGCACTGCTATTCCATTGCAGTTCACAGAGATGTTGAGATTCGGCTTTACAAACTGTTACTAAAATTACCTTTGGAATAATTCAGTTCTACTTAGAAGGATAGATGTGGACTCAGAACCTATCAGTAGGGACACACTGGGGTGGCTCAGCAGTTGAGCATCTGCCTTTGTCTCAGGACATGATCCCGGGGTTCGGGTATCAAGTCCTGCATTGGGCTCCTTGCAGGGAGCCTGCTTCTGTCTATGTCTCTCTGTCTCTCTCTGTGTCTCTCATGAATGAATAAATAAAATCTTTAAAAAAAGAAAAAAAAAAAAGAACCTATCAGTAGCCTTCCTATTTTAAACAGTATCATGGATTCCTTGAATGTCTGAGTGAGTTCTTATTCTATACACTAAGTTCTTAAAACTTTATTTTCTATATATCACTAAAAAGGAATCAGGTTTATTCTTTTATGTGGTTTGGTTTCTTTTTTCAACAGATATTTATTGAGCAACTTCTTTTTTTATATAAATTTATTTTTTATTGGTGTTCAATTTGCCAACATATAGAATAACACCCATTTATTGAGCAACTTCTAAGTATTAGGCATGTTCTGGGTACTTAGTTCCTATCAGTGGACAATAAAGGCAAAGATCTCTGCCCTGGTAAAGCTTATATTCTACTGAGAGAGACAAACAGAAAACAGTAAATGTAATAAGTACATAATGTACTATATTAGAAGTTGATACATCCTATGGAAAAAGACAAAAACCAAGCTGCATGAAGTGTTTCATCGGTGCTGGGGTAAGGAAGGACAGGCCTCTATGTTAGAGTGGTCAGAGTTACTAACTGACCATGCAAAGCTAGTTGGCCAAGGAGAGATTAGGGGAAGAGCATTCCAGGCAAAGGGAATAAGTAGTACAAAGGCCAAAAACTAAAGTAGTCCTGGCAAGTTTGGGAAATAGTGAAGAAGCCAGTGTGGCTAGAGTGAAATGAGGAAAAGAGTAGTAAGAGAATTATTGAGAAAAGGAGTGCAGACAAGGATTGCATATGGCTTTTCTCTGGGTGAAACAGGGAGCCATTGCTAAGCAGAGGAATGGCATGAAATGATTTCCACTTTAAAAGGATCACTCAGGCTGCTGTGTGAAAACAGATGCAAAATGTCAAAGGTGGATGGAGGGAGACCTGTTAATGAGGTGCTGCAGTTAATCAGTTGAGAGATGATGATCATGACTTGGACCAGAGTGGATGCAGTAGAAGAAGTGAGAGAAGGTAGAAGCCTGGATATATTTGAAAGAGAGCCAAAAGGATTTCCAGATAGGTAGGAATAGGGTTTTTGAGAGAAAGAGGAGTCCAGGGTGAGTCTAAGGTTGAACAGGTTGGTTTTTGCTTTGTTTTGTTTTGTTTTGTTTTGTTTGATTAGGAATGGAGGGGAAGAGGGAACAGAGTCCAGTTTCAGGCATGTGAATTTTGCCATGCCTTTTAGGTATCCAAACACAGGTGCCAAATAGGCAAATGGATATTTATGTCTGATTTTGAAAGAGAAGTCTGGACTGAAAATGTAAATTGATAAGTTGTTAACAGCTGTCCTGGACAGTGAGGTGACTTTGGGCATGAAGGGCACACAAAACTCACCAACAAGGCAGAAGTAGTCTCTTACATTGTGGAGATCTGATCTATCTACCTCCAGGCATTCATGTTGGAGACAATGTCTCTTTCTTTTAAACTAGTGCTATTTGGGGGATGCCTAGGTGGCTCAGCAGTTGAGCGCCTGCCTTTGGCCTAGGAGTGTGATCCTGGAGACCCGGGATCAAGTCCCACATCAGTCTCCCTGCATGGAGCCTGCTTCTCCTTCTGCCTTTGTCTCTGCATCTCCCTCTCTCCGTCTCTCATGAATAAATAAATAAAAATCTTTTAAAAAATTAAATGCAAAGGGTAACAACGTCAAAATTTTGTAAATAAACAAACAAACAAACTACTGCTATTTGGGTTTTCTGCTATTGTACCTGAACCTGAACCTAACTGATATGAGTGCCCTTTGTTGTGCTCCCACAGTACCCTCAACTTGTGTTAATACATGTGGCACTACAACTGTCTGTTTTCTTGCCTAAAAGCTCCATGAGGACAGAGACTCCGCCTGCCTTTGCATCCCATCACTTTGCATAATGGCTGTCATGCAACTCAGTAAACTCCGTGAAAATTTGTTGAATAAATGAATTAAAGCTTCTTAGGGTTACTGCTATGCCATCGTGTCAGCTAATTCTCAAGATAAACTGAACTGGCAACTACTTATTCTGCATTTATTTCATTGGTTTGAGTATTATGCAAATAAGCAAGTAAGGACAAGAAATATTGGTAAAAAAATTATATGAAATAAAATACAATAAGTACTTGAATACAGAATTGCAATATTGTTAATCACAATACCCAGATGTTCAGCTGCTATGTAAATGTGAGAAGGCAACCAATCAATCAACACCTTATTGTTTAGCAAATGATTCTTGAGGGCTGTATGCATGCAGGGTATTGTGCTAGGTGCTGGGGACATAGTGTGAAACACCATCAATGGTGCCTGAAAGGCTGATGGATTTCAAAGGTGGGCACAGATAAGACACATTAAGAAGAGCCTTACAGGTAAATGGAAGACATTAGCAACTCAGTTTCTGGGGGTCACATCTAAGCCTATGGCAACATGATTCATCTTATTCTACTTCTATGGTTATCTCCATAAATAACAATCAGGAGTTAAGATGTCAGAGGAGTGGAAGACCCTACATTTCTCTGTTCCCTCAAATACAGCTAGTTAGTAAATGCTTCTGAACACCTGTAGAATCAGTCAGCAATCTGAAAAAAGAAATGCAGCATTTCTACAAATAGAAAAGTGGCTGCTTTTTGGAAGGTAGGTGCAGAGACTTAAATATGGGGTGATATATCAGATTGTATAATTAAAACGTTTAGAAGTCTGCTACAGTTGGGGACATCTTTGGCTTAAAGATGCTCAGGGGGTGAAGTGTGGTGGAATCCCAGGTGGGGCAGTGTGGTCTCAGGATCCCAGGGGTCACAAGAAGAATGGGATGCTGAGTGCAGCAGAGTTCCCAGTAGGGAACCTTAACATCCCACTTGCAGCAATGGATAGATCATCTAAGCAGAAGATCAACAAGGAAAGAAGGGCTTTGAATTGACACACTGGACCAGATGGACTTCACATGTATTCATAACTTTCATCCTAAAGTAACAATACACATTCTTCTTGAGCACACATGGAACATTCTCCACAATAGATCACATACTGGGTCACATATCAGATCTCAACCAGTACAAAAAGACTGAGATTATTCCATGCATATTTTCAGACCATAATGAAACCTGAAGTCAACCACAAGAAAAAATTTGGAAAGACCACAAATACATGGAGGTTAAAGAACATCCTACTAAAGAATGATGAGTCAACCAGGAAATTAAAGAAGAATTTTAAAAATACACAGAAGCAAATGAAAATGAAAACACTACACTTCAGAATTTTTGGGATACAGCAAAAGTGATCCTAAGAGGGAAATATATTGCAATACAGGCCTTTCTCAAGAAACAAGAAAAGTCTCAAATGCACAACCTAACATTATACCTAAAGGAGCTGGAAAAGAATAGCAAATGAAGCCTAAATTCAACAGGAGAAGAAAAATAATAAAGATTAGGGCAGAAATCAATGATATAGAAATTTAAAAAAAAAACAGTAGAACACATCAATGAAACTAGAAGGTGATTCTTTGAAAGAATTAATAGAATAAAAAACCTCTAGCCAGACTTATCAAAAAGAAAAGAGAAAGGACCAAAATAAATAAAATCATGAATGAAAGAGGTAAGATCACAACTAAGACCAAAGAGCTTTTTTTTTTTTTTTTTTTAAATATCTTTCACTGGCTTCTCATGGCCTATGGGATAAACTACAAGTGCCTGAGCATGAGTCTGACCCTGACCTCTATATATACATACAACCTCATCTCTTGGTGTGTCCTGCCTTCAACCCTCAGCTACTGCAATGTTTACCTTGTTCTTTCTTCTTTCCTTCTCTTTGTGTGCAGTGTCTCCTCCATGCCTCCATGAATGATGCTCATTCTGTCCTCTTTTGTCCCTGAGTCCCTTTTCCATACCTCACCCAACTCCAGGCTTGATCAGGGTCCTCTCTCTGCTGTTCCGATAAACTCTGAACATTACATCTCCTCCCATGCATTATTGTTTGTTCTTTGTGTCTCTTCTCCTCACTAGACTCTCCTCAATACTAGACACATAAAAAAGACAACCAATGTAAGTCTGTTGGATGAAATGAATGTTTGGGCCATACTAGAGGTTAGAAAATAATTTTAAGTAACCAGAAAACTATAATCATCTAATATAGTTATCTACTTACTACCAGAAATGCCCACTAGCAAATAGGAAAGTAGAACAATTTTGCAAATAGGTATATATAAATGTGAACAGATTCTTCGTATTCTGCTATTAGTTTTAATAAATTGTTGGAATTGTTAGTTCTTGTGGTAAATTTTTTCAGGAATATGCCAACTGGGGCTACTTAGTGTTTAATATTTTCTTATTTCCTAATTCCATGTCAGGGGGAGAAACTGTGTACTTGCTTCAGTAAATTGCTCTGAGTGCCTTATTCCTTTATGTTCATGACATGCACATAAGTGCACTTAGTAGGGATCCCTGAGTGGTTCAATCAGTTAAGCAGCCAGCACTTGATTTCAGCTCAGGTCATGATCTCAGGGTCCTGGGATCAAGCCACACGTGGGGCTCCATGCTCAGTGGGAGTCTGTTCCTCTCCCTCTCCTTTTGCCTCCCCTCATCCATGCTCTCTTTCTGAGATAAATAAATTCATCTTAAAAAAAAAATAAGTACACTTAATAGATACTTCTTGCAATGCTAGGTAAAAATGTTATTTTACAAGTCTGAGTTTCCAGGGTTAATCTTATTTATGGGATTAGTGCTTTATCCTCTTTTAGCTAATATAATGAAGTTTAAATTACAACTATATGTAAAACATATAGGGGCACCTGGGTGAGTCAGTCAGTTAAGCATCTGACTCTTGATTTCAGTTCAGGTCATGATCTCAGGGTTGTGAGATCAAGTCCTGCTTGAGAGTCTCTCTCTCTTCCTCTCCCTCTGCCCTCTGCCCCTCCCCCCTTCTTGATAAATAAATAAATAAATAAATAAATAAATAAAATAAAAATCATATTCAAGAATAAAGAAATAAATAGAATATGAGACCCTAAAGGTCCTCTAGACCACATAACTTCTTCCCTTTAGAGATAAGGAACTGAGTGCCCAGGGGTAAATTATCATTCCCTG
Source organism: Canis lupus familiaris (assembly GCF_011100685.1). NCBI lineage: Eukaryota > Metazoa > Chordata > Mammalia > Carnivora > Canidae > Canis > Canis lupus. The sequence continues at coordinate 15,593,573 of NC_049229.1, read as the reverse complement.
AGGCATCAGGATAAAAACTCTGGTCATCTGATTCTTACTTCAAGGTGAATGTGAATTTTAAAGCTAGAGGAAGTGTATTGAGACCTGACTAGTTTCTTTTTTCTTTCTTTCCTTTTTTTTTTTTTAAGATTTTATTTATTCATTCATGAGAGAGAGAGAGAGACAAGCAGAGGGACAAGCAGGCTCCCTGCGGGGAACCTGATGCCAGACTAGATCCCAGGACCCAGGATCATGCCCTGAGCCCAAGGCAGATGCTCAACCACTGAGCCACCCAGGCATCCCTAGACTTGACTAGTTTCAAGAAAGAAACTCGCCCACACCATCTTGGGTAAAGAGCTCATTCCCGAAGTTAAAGCAGTGCCCAGAGGCTTTGCCATTGTGCCTGGTGATCCTGTTGCCTCTGCTGTCCTATGCCTTGCTCCTCCCGTCTCTAGGCAATGAGACCGATTGGGCCAGTGATTTGGTTGCCAACCACTAAGGAGCATTCCTGCTGGGAAAGCTGTTTAATATTAGATCCTCTTAGTTTTAGTCAAAGTAAGAATGTTTTGGGTCAATACATAAGGCTTTGTAAACCATATAGCAAGCTTAAGCAGGAAGAATTTTCTAAACTTCTGTGGAAGGAAAGCAGGATTTCAGGTAGGTGTAGGACTTTTGTGCTTCCTGGACCTTCCCAGAATGGGGAGTAAACATTTGGATGTATAGATATGGAATGGGAAAGGTGAACTAAATCACAGTGAAGCTCAAATTGAGTTAGTTTGCAAATGGAGAGTGGTAAATGTGCCCTTAGGAAACTGCCGAAAAATACTATGGCTTTTGGGCAAATCAATTGATGCTATCAACCTCTGTTTGCTTATCTTTGAGTAAAGAAGACAATAGTACATACTTATCTTGCCTATTGTTGTGCATACCAGTGATAATGTATGGTAAATTACCATCACTATATAGGGGCTACAGGTAAGGTAACCGTTATGGTTATTACTACTACAATACTCTAACTACTACTACTGTACTTATTGTTACTACCGCTAATACATAAAACTACTTTTACTGCTACTATTGTTATATGATAGTAGTTAGTAATTGAGCGGTCTTCTCTGCTCAGTTAGACAACAGGAGGTGGGCTTTACAATTGATTTGCAAGAAAGTATAGACATTCTTTATTGATGTTCAGTGGTTAAGATCAGGGGCTTTATGGGGCCACAACATACTCCTTAGCTGTGAGATGTTAGACAAGTTATTTAATCTTGTGTGCCTCAATTATCTCATCTGTAAAATGAGGATAATAATACTTCCTATCACAACAAGCTCTTGTGAGGATTAAACAAGATAATCTAAGTACTTTTAGAATATTGTCCAGCATGCCATGAACACTTAATACACATTCTCTATTGGGCTATTAATGTATTAAATGTGCGTTGGATCTTCATAGCTACCTAATGAGATAACAGGCATCATTATCTTTATTTGATATTTACTGAGATTGAAGCTATGATTTGTGAGGGCAGTGGCAGAGGTGCCAAAAGAGTTTCTCTCCCTTCTTTCCTTTCCTCTCTTCCTTTGACATATTCTTATCTATTGTACTTGAATGGTACACAATCATACCTGCCTTAGATGACTAGAATTTCGGACATCTGATTCCTTTTTCATTTTCTTCCTCCTACAGCCCCACCTCCACGCTTACTTACACTCTTGTCTTTTGCTACTAGTCTCTAGCTACTAGCTGTCATTTCCAAAGCCCCAAGTTTTCATTTGAATCTTCATGCTTGAGAAATCAATGGGGTCAAGGAAACAAGAACCAGTGTTTACATAAGTGTCTATTGGACTTCTCTTTATCATTTTTTCAGGTCTTGTAGAAATTTGCCTGATGCACCCCCTCGATGTGGTGAAAACCAGGTAAGGTTCTGCATGAACAAGTTTTATTGACTTTGGCTGATGTCCAAATTAAGATCTGTCAGAACACTAAATGCTAGAACTTGTCCTAGGCAAGGTAACTTCTCCCGATAATGGCATTTATATTTACTTCTTAAAGAAAATACTATTTGACAGATAAAATGTGAACAGGGAAAAGCATTTTTGGATAGAGGTTGTCTAAAGGTATATGATATTTTACTGCCTTCACATGACAACCATAAGGTATGATTTATGGTTAAGCTGGTAAGTGAAGTAAATTTATCATAATGATGCAAAAACTAAACCTTAGTGAATTATGACAGCAGGCTTCATTTGGCATTGCCTGTAACAGATTGCTATTTAATAGTCAGCATTTTGGTGTGAGACTCCAAAATTTCAAGTTAACTTCTCAAATGGTGCTTAAAGAATTTGTTCCTACAACCGTTTGCCAATGCAAAATGCAATATTTCTAGGAAAGTGGATTTGCTCTTAAGGGGCGACACAAATCAGGACAATGTACTAAATCTATTTACCAAGTAACAAAAAATCATGTGGGTTTTAATATGATCTAGAGAACTTTTTTAAAAGTTAAATCTAACTGAATTACTGAACTATTTTTTTTTTTTTAATTAGAAGCTGTTAGAATTGAGTGAAAGTTTCCATTTACTTGCATTGTATAAAACCGAAGATAACCATACCTAGGTTGGTGCTCCATAGCAAATAGTGCCTTTCAACAATGGTGGTCGAACAAATCAAAGTTAGAAAATGCTTGAAATGTCAGACTGATCATTGAATGGACATGTTGCTTAATTTACCTAAAGACGCGGCAGAATCTTAAGCTGGCTGCTGAAAGCAAGGGACAGTGGCTGTAACATGCAAATAGTATTACTTTTTTTTTTTAATTTTTTTTTTTAAATTTATTTATGATAGTCATACAGAGAGAGAGGGAGAGAGAGGCAGAGACATAGGCAGAGGGAGAAGCAGGCTCTATGCACCGGGAGCCTGATGTGGGATTCGATCCCGGGTCTCCAGGATCGCGCCCTGGGCCAAAGGCAGGCGCCAAACCGCTGCACCACCCAGGGATCCCATAGTATTACATTTTTAAAAATTTTTTTTTTTTAATTTTTATTTATTTATGATAGTTACAGAGAGAGAGAAAGGCAGAGACACAGGCAGAAGGAGAAGCAGGCTCCATGCACCGGGAGCCCGACGTGGGACTCGATCCCGGGTCTCCAGGATCGTGCCCTGGGCCAAAGGCAGGCGCCAAACCGCTGCGCCACCCAGGGATCCCTAGTATTACATTTTTAAAAGAGATAGAGGAGATGAGAATTTGGCCCCTGTCTTAGTCAGCTTGGGCAGTTGTAACAAAATACTATAGACTTGGTGGCTTAAGCAACAGACATTTATTATAGTTCTGGAGGCTGAGAAGTCAAGGATCAAAGTGCAAGTGAGTCTGGTTCTTAGTGAAGGCCCACTTCCTGACTTGTAAACAGCCACCTTCCTGTTATATCAAGCTCTTATTGTATCAGCTCTGCTGTCTCTCCCTCTACTTATAACAGCACTTATCCTATCACTGAGACTCCACTGCATTTAACCTCATGACATCATCCAAACCTAATTACCTCCACAAAGGCCCCAACTCCAAATACCATTGCATGGAGGTTAGGGCTCTGATATATAAATTTGGAGTATGCAAATGTTCAGTCCATAACAGCTTCAAATCACCAAACCCAAACAGAGAAAGAAAACCACAAATTTCATTCAAATATACCATTGCATGAACTCCCTGGACCATGTTTTTATAGGGTTCAAAAACAGAAAACAAAGCACACTGGCCTTTCCTTCTTAGATTCCATGATAACTGAAAAGCCAGAATATTATTGCTAGTCTTACTAAGGAATAAATTGTCTTTTTTAAGGATAATTTCCTAAATTAGCAAAATGTTTGAATGAGCATAGAGGAGAAATAAGAATGATTTAAATAAGACATGATATTGAAATTACAGTTACTCATTCATTCACTTAATCATTCATTCATTCACTTATTAAGCATCTAGTGTGTGTGGGTTCCAAATGAACTGTCCTCAAAGAGCTCACAGTCTCAGTTAATAGGAATTTCATCACAATAAGTTTCAAAAACTGTATTATTTCATGGTACTGGGTTTGAATAAAATATTTCTTGAAATTGATGTGCCACATTACTGGGGCTTTATATCTCCTTTGTTACATAGCTATTTTCCATGAAAATAGTATTAAGTGACTGGAATTAGTCACATGCTCTTGTCTAACTTCAGTGGGGAGGGAAAATATAATTCTTCCAGATACCCTGAATAAGAAGGGAAATGGATATAGAATGGTATTTGGCCTGCATAACAATAAAAAGTATATTGAATAAAGACTCATAATCATAGAGTAAACTGAAAGTCTGAACTAACATGGAACTGACTTTGCAACAGAAGTAGAACGTGCAAAGATTAGTAGCATTTCTCACTGGGTACTAACAAACAGGTGATAGGGCGTGGACAGGACAGACTAGATGCTGAAAGCTCTTCTCAGTTATATTGGACAGGAGATGACTATATTTCTAAATAAGATAAACTATGAACTGTAAGAGATAGTATATGAAACCATGTAACAGTCATTTTAGCAGGTCAGTTTCCTTAATGACATCAAGGGCACTGGATTCTAAGTTGTTGGTGGCATTGTCAAAATGGGGGGTGGCATACACCAGACCAAACCTCACTTCCTTCAAAGTTACTTTGTGGGGTGTTTTGTCCTCTCTTTGGATATTATTACTTGGAGGGTAGTACAGTGAATTCATCTGAATATGGAAATGGTTCGTTTTCAAGAATATCTCATGTGCTGAAGTATAGCAAAATAAGTGTTTACTTCTTGGAGTTTAGTCTTTTCTTTTTGGATTTTATTTGTGCCTAATTCTTTTCTTTGCTGAAGAAAGATGACAGTGTAAAAATGCATTTCCAAACTCATCCATTACAGGAATTTCCCTTCTTTCCTTCCTTCCTTCCTTCCTTCCTTCCTTCCTTCCTTCCTTCTTCCTCCCTCTTTTCTTTCCTTTTTTCCTTTCTTTTCTTTTCTTTTCTTTTCTTTCTTTCTTTCTTTCTTTCTTTCTTTCTTTCTTTCTTTCTTTCTTTCTTTCTTTCTCTTTTTTTCACCTTATAAATGATCAATTCTGTTGCCTCAGGCTGAGGGCAAAGGGAGGTGACTGTATTACACAAGCCCAAGGGCCAAGGTTACCTGGTGGAAGCTAGAACCACAGTAGATCTGTATAGTATAGCTGGAGCCCTCCCCCCCCCCCGCCGCAATTGCCACTTTCACTGCCTCAGGCAGACAGGGAAGGAGAGAAATCCTCTACTTTCTCCTTTCTTCCCAATCTTCAGTCTTCCACCTTTGCTTCTATTTGCTGAACTTTGGAAGTCAAGAAGCCCAACCTAGCAGAGGGCAATCTTTCTGTATAGTAAAGCAGAGCAGAACAAGGAAGGAGCAAGAAATGGGTCTAAAGACAAACAGAACCAGGACTGTGAGGTCTGGAGAAAGAGCTGACATAAGCCTTCATTTTCTTTCTTTCTTTTTTTTTATTGATATGTAATATCAATAACATAACATTAGGTTTAGGCATACAAAATAATAATTCAATATTTGTATAGATTGGAAAATGATCATCAGAATAAGTCTAGTAAACATCTAACACCATACATAGTTACAAATTTTTTTCTTGTGATAAGAAATTTAAGATCTACTCTCTTAGCAATTTTCAAGTATGTAATACAGTATTATTAACTATAGTCACCATGCTATACATCACATCCCCAGGACTTGTTTATTTTATAACTGGAAGCTTGTACCTTTTGACCCCCTTCACACATTTTACCCACTCCCCACCCATAGGTTCTGGCAACCACCAACCAGTTCTTTTTATCTATAAATTTCGTCCCCCCCCCCCCCCAATTTCATGTAAGTGAGATCATATAGTGGTTGTTTTTCTGTCTGATTTCACTAAACATAATGCCCTCAAGGTCCATCCATGTTGTCTCAAATGACTGGATTTCCTTCTTTTTATGACTGAATAATATCCATTGTATATAGTGCATATTGTATATGGGAACTTTTTTTTTTTTTTTTTTTTTTTTGTATATGGGAACTTTAAATGGGAACATTAAAGCTTTAAATGGGAACAATAATGGTATCTACATTACTGTGAGAAATAAATGAGAGTATACACTTATATGGTGTTCATATGTACAGATGCCTAGATGGTATTTTATTATACTGTGTCAGCAAAGGGAAAGGGATGACAGAGACAAAGGGAGCTTGCAAGGTAGTCAGGGAAACACAAGGGAGTGTTTATGTGTACATATATATTGTACATATACAATGTAATTACACGTGCATATACATACCACATTTTATTTACCCATTCATTCACTGATGGACACTTAGGATTCAAGCATGCATTTTCAATTTGGCATGTTTAATAAGCACTCAATTTACATTTTAAAAGATGATTAGAAGTTATAATCTATAAACTTTTTATGAAAAGATTTAGGCACTATGGCACTTCCCTTTATATAAGAAATAGTATATTCTGCTTCATATCAGCATAGCTCCAGGAATACACCTAATGTAAGCAACTGCCTTGTTCTAAACGTCCCCACCTTATTTTAGCAGAGGAGATTTGGCTAAGATGCTGTATACATGGCAGTTATGTAGAACCAAGTTCTGCATTGAGATTCTTCCTAGACACATACACATATACTCTTTCATAGTTCTTTTTTTTTTTAATTTATTTATGATAGTCACACAGAGAGAGAGAGAGGCAGAGACACAGGCAGAGGGAGAAGCAGGCTCCATGCACCGGGAGCCCGATGTGGGATTCGATCCCGGGTCTCCAGGATCGTGCCCTGGGCCAAAGGCAGGCGCCAAACCGCTGCACCACCCAGGGATCCCTCATAGTTCTTTTATAGTTTGTATACAAAGAACTTTGTATCCTCTGGTTAAGAATGCATAACTACAAATGACAAAAGACTCTGTGCACTTGTATAACTAGGAACTAGGAAGACCACAGGTAGTTTTTAGCTTTGTACTCCAGGGATTCAAATAAAATAATCAGTAATATCTCCTCTCTCATATTTTCTCTCTTTCTCTCTCTCTCTCTCTCTCTCGTTGTCTCTCTCTCTCTCTCCTCATCTCTCCCTTTAGCTTTTCTTTTCCTGCATAGGCTTCACCTGGGGGGGGGGGGTGCTTCTTTTATTTGGCATCAGATGGCCCCAGTGGCTTCAAGCTTACATGGGTCTTGGCATTTGTGTGTACTCTCTGAGATTCTCTGATGACCTGACAATTAAGAATTCTGGCTGTAGAGTTTGGGCAGCCTGGGTTCAAATCCTGCTTCTTCTCTTAACATCTGTGTAACATCAGGTAAGGTATTAGACTTCCCTGTGCCTACATTTCCCAAGCTTTAAAAGGGAACAATAATGGTATCTATGTTACTGTGAGAAATAAATGAGGGTCTCTACACATAAATGATGTTTGTATGTACAGATGCCTATGTGATGTTTTATACTGTGTCAGCAAAGGGAAGGGGATGACAGAGACAAATGGGGCTTGTAAGGTAGTCAGGGAAACACAAGGGAGACTAAAAAGTGTGGGAGAGGGGAAATGTTTAATATGGAATCAGGCGGTTTCAAGTTTCCAAGCCGGAAGACTTGTTGTTATATGAGCACTACATTTAAATCTTTTCTCAGAAGGGTGTTTGCAAGTAGATAGTCCTTCTGGGTCTGAGGGCAGGAGAGCATCAGTTTCATCTCTGTGCTCCTGTTGACATCATCCCACATATCATTTTAGGGCTATGTGCTGACATTATTTAGGGCTGTGTGCCACAACTAGCACAGTGCCTGGCCTCCAGGAGGTACCCAGCAAATGCTGATAAATAAATGAATAAAAGAGTACTTGGTAGCAATCAGAAATAATAGCCCTATGAGTTCTATGGCCAATGTCTAGAAAGTGAATAATATGCAGCTGAGTTGTCTTCCTTAAAAAACGTAAGATTTCACAAAAGATGGGAAGTAAGAGTCTCTTGAAATGAAAGAGGAGAAATCATTTGATAGGGTGGTGGGCAAAAACATGTCAAGCTTGAGGTAGAGTTCCAGAGACTGGGTTGGGGAAGAGTGAGATGAGAGGGTTTCCACTAGGAATGCCCAAATGAGAGCAGGGCGTTTGAAGCAGCACAGGGGACCGAAGGTGCCCAGAAAGTGTGTGTGACAAGCTTTGAGATGGAAAGCAAACTGCTGGACTTTATCTAGGACAGTTTTGGCTAATCAAAATAAAATGCATGACACATAGATAATTTTAAGTTTTCTAATAGCCACATTTTAAGAAGTAAAAAGAAACAGGTAAAATGAATATTAACAATATATCCAGTTCAACCTCCAATGTCCAAAACATTGTCAGAGCAACATGCTAATCAGTATAAAAATTATTCATGAGATGCTTTACATCCTTTTTTAAAATACTCGACCTTGAAATCTGGTGCATATTTTATGCTGAGAGCACATCTCAATACTGACTAGTCAGTCACATCTCAAATGCTCCATAGCCACAGGAGTCTAGTGGTTAATGCATGAGGCAGCACAGGCCTGGGATGCAATGGGAAAGGAATTCTTTAAGGGCAAAGAGAGGTGGCCCTGTGGTTCCTTAGTGAGAAGAATACTCTTGCTTAGAATGGGTTGATCATTGCAAATAAGCAGAGTCCTAGGCAGGAGGGAATTTTACTACATATGCATTTGAAAGTTTGTTCCTATGTGGAGAAAGTGGCAATCAGAATACCCAAAGATTTATCCCTGTCACAGTCCAAGGGGGTTTTAGCTTACATCCCTTTCACACTTTTATTCCCATAAAGGGAAATGGCTCATTGTGCTTCAGGAAGAGAGAAGTACTGAGATGTTCATTCTGTTTCACCCTCAGTCATTTTTAATCACTTCTCTTTTATTTCATTTTCGAATGAGGCATAAATCAGGTGCAAACTAAATAAATTACTGATCCTGTAAGGACTGATCTTTTAAAACCACGCCCTGTCAAATTACTGCAAGGCACATTTTCTGGTGGGTGCCGGGGAAGGCAAGGAGGGGAGAGGCATTTTCACATCTCCTTACAGACACACAGTTACAGGCTGCTGGTGAGTGGACAGGCTGGTACATACCTTGGCTTTCATCCTTCCTCCCATCAGGACTTAACTTGCACTGAACAGTCTTATCATACTTCTCTCAAAACATATTAATCACTGTGTGAATTCTAAAGACCCACATGGGTTGAAAACTTGGCATCCACATGTTGTTATATGTGCTTATGGGGCTTTTACTCAAGGGGTTGAGATTGATTTACACTCTGTGTTGGTGGCTCCCATACCCCAGACCTGTTGAATCCAAAACTCTAGGAGTGGAGCCTATCAACATTTATGCTTAATACCCTCCTGGGTGAGTCTTAAGCAGCGAGTCCAGACTGGTCACTGGGTCAGCATTTGGGAAGCATTGCTAAATACCCTTATAGGCTGTTCTGTAAAGTCTTTGTGTAAAGAATTCCTTCTCTCTCTCATTGTCTCTCTTTCTCTCTCTCTCTCTCTCTCTCTCTCTCTCTGTGTGTGTGTGTGTGTGTGTGTTATACATCTCATTTACCTGTGTTTCTCCTTGGTTACATTTATATAAACCACTTTGTTAGTAATGAATGGAAGTGGAAGGAAGAGGTTCCCTTGCAGAGCTCATTCTGTGGTTTGTGAGAGTATTATCTACGGCCAGAAAATAAACACATATTGTCCTACTGAGTGAGGTTCCAGAAGCAAAAATCAATGCCAGAAGATGGGAGAGAATTGAGCATTGGTTGTTGCAGAGGGAAGGTAAATGGCTGTGATAGATAAAAATGATTTAGAGGCATGAGCCCACCACAAATTTTATTAAAAAGAGAAATCTGAGGATGGCTGTGAAGAGAGGCTGCTTTGTGGGGAGCCCAACAGAGAACAAGGAGCTAAGAGCTGAGGAGCATCCACAGCCTCCCTTTGCAAGGGTAGAGAGGGAACAGTTGTGAACTTGAAAATGAATGCCTAATATAGAGGTTGGAGAAGGGACATTGAGCAGCCTTTCGGGCCAACAGAACAGCAGGGTGGAAACAAGGAACAAAGAATATTTTTCCCTTTTAAAAAAAGAAGAAAAGAATCCTTTCAAAGTAGGAAGAGAGCAGTGGGAAAAATTAGGATGGAGTATAGAGTGGAAGCAGTAGAGTCTATAGGATTAAAAAAAAATTAGCAGAGCAGCCGAGACAGTTATTTCCATATGTTAACGATTTGTCCGTGGTATAAAACATTAAGATCACATTCAGGGTTAGACTATGGTTATGCCTGATTTCCCATCATCCGTAGAAATTCAGGGCTAGACCACTGTCATGGCTTATTTCTAACCATGGAGAGAATGTGTCTGAAGTGAAGTAAGCAAGGGAGTAGAACCACATTTTTATAAACTATATTTTGATTGGGACTTTGTCATTGTAGCAATATATCAATGGCAACATACAATGGTATGAAATGGTCACAATATCCCCGAATACATGTGAGTGTATGTAACTCCAACTTTGCTTTTGAGGTTGCATGATCATACTAGGATTTGTTTTATTTAACTGAAATGTCTTTTTGTAGTTACCGAAAGCAATAAAGTACTAAGTAATGAGCACACTGCAATTCTGCATTGTCATTCTTTTCCATGTAGCCATCATTAAAGATTTATTTATTAACATAATCAAATCAAAAACAGTGCACAAGATGGACTATATATTTGAAAGGGATAGAGGTGAAAATTAACTATGCTCTGCATATTACGTCGTAGAACTGCTATAAATACATAAATGAATAAATATGTGCTTTAAAATGCCATTTGCAGGGCACCTGGTTGGTGTAGTTGGTTAAGCACTCAACTCTCAGTTTCAACTCAGGTCCGGATCTCGGGGTGTGGGATCAAGCTCAGCATGGAGTCTGCTTGAAATTTTCTCTTCAGGACGCCTGGGTGGCTCAGCGGTTGAGCGGCTGCCTTTGGCCCAGTGCATGATCCGAGTTCGGGGATTGAGTCCCACATCAGGCTCCCTGTGAGGAGCCTGCTTCACCCTCTGCCTATGTCTCTGCCTCTCTGTGTGTCTCTCATAAATAAATAAATAAAATCTTTTAAAAAAAAGAAAAAAGGAAAAATTCTCTCTTCTTATCCCTCTGCCCCTCCCGCTTGTGCCCTCTCTCTCAAATGAATAAATAAATCTTTTTATTTGTTTTTTAAAAGATTTTATTTATTTATTCACGAGAGATGCACTGAGAGAGGCAGAGAAGTAGGCAGAGGGAGAAGCAGGCTCCCTGAAGGGAGCCAAAGGCAGACACTCAACCACTGAGCCACCCAGGTGCCCCTAAATAAATCTTTAAAAATAAAATGATGGGCAACCCAGGTGGCTCAGCGGTTTAGCGCAGCCTTCAGTCCAGGGCGGGATCCTGGAGACCCGGGATCGAGTGCCATATCGGGCTCCCTGCATGGAGCCTGCTTCTCCCTCTGCCTGTGTCTCTGCCTCTCTCTCTCTCTCCCCCTCTCTGTGTGTCTCTCATGAATAAATAAATAAATAAATACATCTTTAAAAAAAAAAAGAAACAGAAACACCTCCTTTTAAAAAAAATAAATAAAAATAAAAATAAAATGAAACAAAATGCCATTTGCTCCCACCTAAGTGCTTTATTACAAATCAAATTCATCATTGAGTACATGACAAACTAAAAGGTCCCACCTTTGTATAATGATTAAATTAAAAAGATGATATAACCTAAGCATAATCTTAAAACTAGAGAAAATAATCCTATTTTGTGTACTGTTAAGAATGCTGCATGTCTAAATTCTAGATTGGTGTTGACTTTCTGGAGAAAAGCAGAGAGTTTAGGGATAATAGGCCATGACCTCATGAAGATATTTTGTTAATATTATTGTTGGGAATTTTGTTTGTTTGTTTGTTTGTTTGTTTGAGAGAGCACGCAGGGGAGGCAGACATGGGGGGGAGTTATGGTGCAGTCCTCCATCTCAGGACCTTGAGATCATGACCTAAGCCAAAATCAAGAGTCAGATGCTTCACGGAGTAAGCCACCCACGTGCCCCTACTGCTGGGATTTTTACTTCGACAATGTTCTGCCTCTCTGGGATAACAAGTGTTGTATTAGAATACCCATAAGGATTCACAGTAGAAAGCCTTTCCCTCCCTCACATTTAGTGGTCCTTCCCATTGAACATAAAGCCAGGCCCTAGGATGGGTTGGTTATAATAGTTTTCTTACTCATAGAGAGTACTAGGTACATGTCAGTCTTTGCTGCTAATAAGTATTTTTAACCATTTCTCCAGTGGCCCAAAGATAAGGAGATAGAATGAGAGGATACCTAGAGACCTGTTGCTCTGAGACATTGGGAGGAAAATTGGTCCTGAAGATCTTATAGAGAATAATCTTGCTACTGTATGCTAAAATTACTTTTCAGATTTATTAATAAAGAGGAAATCCTTTCTTCTAAAAAAAATCCACTCAGTTTCCTCCACATAAAATAACAAAGTTCAATTATGTTAAATCAACTGTAACTCACTTTATAATCTTGAACTCTTGTTTCTAATTTTTTTCTTTCCTTTTTTCTTTTTCTTTTCTTTTTTTTTAATAAATGGAATTTTTATTTTAAATTACTCCCTAGAGGAGCATGCTATTTTTATGACTCACATTGTAGAACCTTTGTAAAGTGTTTAATCTCTCATTTGTGTTTTTGTCTAAATTTTTAAAATAAAGATTTGGTTTTTGTTTAAATTACAGTAGCTATTATTCCCCAACTAATTAAATGAGCTTAGAAGATTCTCCCTTAGGTAATAATATAACACGTGTTCTGTTTTGATAGAACTGCAAAAGCTTTCTTCCTTCCTTCTTCCTTCTGCTTAACTGCAAAAGCTTCTCCTGTGATGATCCCAGCCGAGGATGAGAAGGCAAAGTGCTTATGCATTCTTCATGCCTGTCAATGGGCTTCTCCAGACATCTTTCTTTTTCTTTTTCTAAACTGAAAGGTAAATAACTCTTAAATGGCTTCTTATCTTTGTCATGGGAAAGTGAATTACTTCTAAAATGAGCATCAGCATGAAAACTATTTCCTCTGTTTCTCCTCCAATCCCTGGCCACATCCAGAGTTTTATCCAATTGTTTATAAATTTTCAACAGTTTCATTAATCTGCTTATTTAGCCAATGCCCAGCACACTTTCCCCTATAATGATATATTTTGCCTTAGCCATTTTAAATTCCAATTTTTGGTTGTTAGAATTTAATAAGACTGTAAAATAAGAACAAAATAAACTGATTTGGGATTACTTTGAATTAAAAACAAATGGGATATTTTTCTAAGTGTTTTTTATACAATCATAAAGTTTTCTCAGATAATCTTCTATTTTAAGTACAAGTTTTGGGGGGGGTAGAGAATTTGGAACTAATTCCATGTCTATTTTCAGTGGCTATTCAAAGCCTTTTTGAGATAAGCCCCAGCTCTAAATTCAATAAGTAAAGCAAAAGTTCAAAATGTTTGCTTTTATTTGGAGATATTTTAAATGATTTTTAGTTAAGCTCTAAGCAATCTGCCACCACTGAAAATTAAATTGTCTTATCAACAGTCTTATCAACTTTCTTCTCTTCTGCATTTATAAAAAAGAGCAGGTGCTTATCTCAGAAGGACTGGAATATTCTTTAAATGTCATGTACCATGGAAGAAGCTCTTCCTGTAGCGTGAGAAAACTTGAAAGTGTTGAGAAAGAAGCTGTTTGAGAAGAGAAAGCTCTAACTGTGAGCTGAACCTTAGAACCTCAAGCCATGCCCATGGGAAAGCTGCTTTTGAGTTGAGCATATAGTGGGAATCAAGCCTAATGAAATCTGAATTGTTGGGATTGTAGTACAGCTGAAAAATATGGTTATGGATACTATAGAAGATTGTTTTTCCTTTTTGTGAAGCAAGAATAAAAATCATAAATTTCTTTAGACAAACATAAATTCAAGGCTGATAATGTAGTATCTTAACTGTGAACCTTGACCAAAAATTGATAAAATTGCTTAACATTTCTGGAAAATTGATTAATTCTCAAAATATTCTTGTTGAGATGGCTAAAATAGCCTGTATTGCTTTTGCTTTGCAGTCAGGGCACAGCTGAGATTTAGTTTTGACATAATGAAGAAGTTTGCAAGATGATAAATAGAGCTGCATATTCTCTGGATGCAATTCTGCATACTCTGAGCCAAGTTCCTACAGAATAAAATTTTCCCATTTGGGGGCTATTGAATATTTTCTCCGGTAAAACTTTTGTAGTTACCTAAAAAGTTACATACTTTCCTTTTATAGCAAAAATAATTGAAATGTAAACTGAATATCCTCAACTTTGAGTAATCAAAATCTATCTGGGATATTTATTTCTCTTTTTTGTGAAAAAAACACAGTGCATCATGGTAAAAGTCTCATTTTCTGATCTAATTCAATACTGCTGAATACTCAAAGAAAAAATAGGCTTTAGAGTGTAAGTCATCTATTTGTGTCCTTTTAAATTCTAAAAAGTAACAAGTACATGTAAGGAAAAAAGTATGGATTTTTTTTGTTGTTTTTTTAGATGTTCTAAAGTGGGAGGTGGTTAGAATTCTGACCCATTTTCATTCTGAAAGGACAAGCTAGCAGAGACGATCCCTTTGTGCACAGGCTTTCCTGGCTTGGCAGATAGTGTCAAGGGAGAATGTCATTAACACATATCAACTCAGAGAGACAACAGATCATGCAGGAAGATGAAGACAGGAGACCAATGTTCCAGTTCAACGCTGTTGGCCCCAGATGTGAGTCAGTGGAACTGCTCTGGGACTTGATTCTTTACCTGGAAGTTAAGGGTATACCCTTAACCAATATGATGTTCTGTTTCCAAAGCCATGTTTTCATTTTTTAAAAATGTGATCTTAGAATATATCCAGCAGTGGGATTTCTCTATTCCCTGAACATGCCAAGCTTTCTCCTGTCTCAGGAACTGTGCACCTGGTATTCCTTCTTCCTGGAATAAAACTAGCTCCTTCTCAACCTTCATACCTAGGCTCCATTGTCATCTCTGAGAATCTTCTTTGACCGCCTCATCTAACATAGCCTCCCATGTTTCTCTCTTTCTCATTACCCTATTTACCTTTGCTCTAGCCTTATGATTTCATCAAGTTGATGTCTTTGTGTACTCATTAACTCCTTGTCCACCCCCCAGTGGAATGTATGCTTCTATAAGCCAAGTACTTTATTTCTCTGTTCACTGATGTAGGTATGCCCTGTCTAGAACAGTGTTAGCACAAAGTGTGCTCAATAAATACTTACTGAATGATGATAGTTGAAAAATTGACACTACATATATATTTTTTAAATTATGTATTTGAAAAAATAAACAAAAATACTAAGATTGACTTTTTCTCTAATCATGAGCCAGGCTTCACACAAAGGCAATTCACATACTTGATGGAATTCACATATTTCTTTGGCTGCATAATCTGAGCATTTCATATAGTCTAAGCTGTTCTTTCTTCAGTGCTTAACTTGTGGTTTATAGTTTTGTACCACAGAGAATTAGAAATGATACTCGTGTGTTTGCTTGGTGCCAGTGAATTTTCCAGGACCTCTGTACCAGCTGCTCTTAGTATTACTAATCCTGCCATGGAGAAATTGGCACCTGGATTCAGGATAGTTGAGTCTCCCTCAATCCCATGTATTCTCCTCTGCCAAGGTTTAAGCATCTTTCTTCTAGTTCAGTGCACGGATGACCCCCTCATCCACTAAGCTAGGCAAGAGAAGAACTCACTCTCCCAGGTGGTGTGTGGATTGGTGGGGGGTATGATGCTGGTGACAGGTGGGCTCCATGAAGCCAACCCGGACACTCCTTAAGGAAATGTTTTTAGTGCATATAATCTTATTTTTACTTATACAACTTAATGAAGCTAGTCTGGATGCTTGATGTTTTGTGTGAATGTGTTCATGCGTGTGTGTGTGTGTTTTAATGAATAATGCCAAGTGGAGTAAGCAGAGCCTGTTGCATTCCTTAAGGTAGTTCTTTTGTCACTTCAGTAATTGACCTCTTAATGAATTATAAAGTGTAGAAATCTCTTTTTATTAAGATTTATTAGGTATCTTAAGCTTTTTCGTTTTTAAAGACAACCAGGATTAATAGAATAGTAGTGTCAAGTGAGGCTCTAGCTTCATTTCAAAACAAAAACAAGGCATGATTTCCAAAAGTGTTATTTTCTAGTCTCTTCTGGAATCTTGGAGTGGGGGGAGGAGGGAAAGAATGAGTGAGAAGGAGGAATTTATTAAGAAAATGTTAAGCACTGCTTCTGAAGCAACAATCTGGGGATAATTTTTGGATTTTGGCTGATGTTTGTTTGGGCCTGAAGAATCCAAGATTAGCATTTCTGTTTTCTTGTTATATACTAAAAACTTAAGTAGGTTATTTATTTGATTTCCTTTTAGTACTACAATAGGGAAACTATTTGTTTTACATAGGAAAAAGAAAAAAGAACAAGAAATGATCCTGAAATTTATCCTCAGGTTAAAGAATTGGTGTAGAGAACTATTGCTGTGCACTTTGACTTCCCAGAGTGTGAGAAAACTGTCCCTGTCCAGATGCTTGCCAAGTTCTGAGAGAACGTTTAAGAGTGTTTTTTGGGTAGCACGGGGAGATAGTCGGGGTCTTATATGCGGGTGTTCCAGGTTTCAAACTGTAACAAGGGAATGGAAGAAAAGAGGGAAGCATTCCCAAATCAAACATAACTCTCAGGAAATGAGCCAGAACACCTGTGAGAGGTCGGAGGTCAGAAAATACAAACTCAGGGGTCGATATTTTGATCACACAAAAGAAAGTGGCCACAGAGAGCGGACAGAAGAAAAGTCTGGAATTTTATGGAGAAGCTAGGAACTCAGTATTCTGTCATTCTAAAATTCCTCTCTCCCATGACTCAATGATGTTTCAGAAAACATCTTCTGAATCGACACTGAAACTTTCTGGTGGTCTTTTTGTTGCTTGAGCATCAAATTGAGAAGTTATTTATCTCTTTTCTCTTAACTCCCGGAGGTTCACTTCTGGGAACCTCCTGAGCTGGATTCTTTGGCCAGTTCTTACAAGGCTCAAGGGGGGGTGGGTGTCCAGCAGGCAGAGATGGAGAAACATCACAGCCCTGAATCACGGGCAGTTTGCTTCTATGGAGAGAAAAGTGGTTTGCAAACGTTACTTCATGGGACCTCCTAGGGAAAAAAGGGTGTTTTTTCCATCTCATTTCCCAGTTCCAAATTCTCTGAAATGTGCTTGATTTTTGCCAGGTGTCAAATTATAACCCTCCTTGTCAACCACAAATGACTAATGATTAACCTAATGACTATGCAAAGTTTGAAACTCACATTTACATCTTAACTTACTGGCTCCACAGTGTTTTCATAAATTGTGAAAAAAATTTTTTTTTCCTGAAAAAGCCAATAAAAACAAAATTTTAGAGTCTTAATTGCTACGTTCATTTGCAGTCATTGACCTTGTAGGTGCTCGAGGAGAAACAGAATGGGAGCTGGGGCCGGCCCATCTTCAGGCCTGCGCGGGCCAGCCCAGCCAATGACGCCAGTGCCCCTCTCCTGGGGAGAGTTAAGTGATGTCAGCACCACTGGGCAGAGCAATATTTGACCCTTAAACGCCTTCATATACAAGCAGCTGTTTTCCTCTTTCCTCCATTCCCTGAAAGAAGCAGGAGGGCTGAAATATCAGATACTCTTTTTTTTTTATCCCCCCACCCAAGATAAAATATATTTAAAACTTTATTGGAACGATGACCACTTTGCTCACTGGCCATTTGCTATTTTTAAGCAGTTATGCTTGAAAAGCCTGTGCATAATTTTTTCTTTATAATAGGTGTAAAAGGAGCAAGGTCTCAGCGAGTTCTCTCCATATTTACGCCAGGCCCCCAATGTGTGCCTTGAGAGCTCATAAAAACAAATCTGCCTCTCAGCCGGGCAGTCGGTAATGGGATCTGGAGCCTCTCTCCGCAAGGTCACCTGTTTAAATAGAGACTCCCGTGGTGCTGCCTGAAAGGTGTTTCCAATCTGAGGGCCTCTAGCTCCGTGTCATTTAGGAAGTGAGTTTCCAGTGTGGGTCCAGAGTTGGCTGTCCAGGAGAGTCTTCCTGTTGCTCATCTCCACTACAGCTGATGCTAAGAAATCTAGAGACCCAATCCAGGGCAGATCCAGACCTCAGGCAGAAGAAAAAGTATGCTTTAGACTTTAAATACAAATAATTTCCTTGATAATTAAAATAGAACAGTATTCCATTTCCATTCCATTCCATAAGAGTTATCAAACAGTGGTCCATTCAAAAAAATCCTGTGGAAATGTGAGAGCTGTAAAACCATTATGTAGAAAGATGGCAAGAGTGTTTATGAGAATTAAATGTCCTTTTGCACCAGCAACAAGCTTCCTTAGATAGGACAGTGGACAAGTCTCTTCCAAATTACACGGGAAAAAAAAAAAAAAAAAAAGCCAAAATTTGTGACTCTCATTTGTTCTTTCCATCTGAGTCCATATTTTCTGTTTGGGACATGCTACCAGTCTCCACAGATGTGTCTCCTTCCCATCCCTCTACCCCACAATTAAGCCCAATTCCTGCCTCCAGATTCTAGCTGAATTCACTCAGTGAACAGCCCCATGTCCCCACCTCTGCTATGTTAGCAGGGTGCCAGGGTGGGGGGATCCCTGGGCTTCCACATGTCAGCCACCCCATGCCTCACACAAGCCCTCCCTTGCTGCAGATCTCTCTCCAAAGTGGTGGCAGAGGCCCCCTTGTTATTGCCCTCTCCCAATTTAAGGAAGGCACAAGGGAGGGGCACCCTGGCTTCAGCATTTCAGTAAAATTGTTCCCGCCACCCCCACACTGCCCACTACCAGAATTAGCAATCTCCAAAATCCCGCCTCTTACAAGCCATGTCTGAACAGCCAGGACTCAAGCCTTCACTCAAGATCCAGATCAGGACTCGCCTGACCGCTTTAGAATCAAAGAATGAAGTCAGGGTAGAAACAATATACAGAAGGACAGCTCAAGAGAGGGAGAGCAAACAAAGCCAGCAGTTCCTGGTTAGGGTCATAAAGCTCCTACTTCCTTTACAGACCAACAATAAACAGAGTCAGTCACCAATCAGTAAACATTCCTCATCACACGAGTGAGGATTTGTGTTCAAAAGACAGCAGATTGGATGCCGACTTCCCCACCTTGCCTTTTCCTTCCCCCAACTTAATAGGGATCCTCAAGAAACCTCTTTCTTTGTAAGGTTAACCAGAGATTCCCAGCCTCGGCTCTGTTGACACTTCGGATTGGTTAATTCTTTGTCGTAGGGAGTCTGTCCCTGGCATCGCAAAATGTTTAGTACTTAGTAGCCTCTCCTCACTAGATGCTGGTAGCATCCTCCTCCCAATGTGACAACCAAAAATGTCTTCAGACTTCCCCAATATTCTTTGGGGGACAAAATCACCCTCCACTCCCATTGAGAACCACTAAACAAAAGAACGAATCGCACAGATCTCATGTCTAACAAGCATAAATATTGGTATGTGACAAATATCATATATACCAATGAGGCATTGGAAGACACCGAGCTGTGTTCAGGGAGCTGCTGCACAGATGTGGAGATCTGTGATTCCCAAATTTCAGTAAGTGTCAGAATTGCCTAGAAGATTGGTTAAAGCACAAATGGCCAGAACCCCAGAGTAACTGATTCAGCCAGTCTGGGTGGGAGGCAATAATTTGCATCTCTGACAAGGTGATGCTGATTCCTGAAGTGGTTCCTGAAAACCACTGGGCTGGACCTTTCTGGATTGGCATTTGACCTACCAGTGGTGAGGTAACCACAGGTTAGGAAGCTGTGATGTTTTAAGCCTTCTCTGTGTCTATATCATCCTCTTCATCAGGATGAAAAGTGTCATTTGGACTCTTTTTCCCAGGACCTCTTTGATGGTGCCTCCTCCTTAGACTAGTCTCCTTAGGAAATGCTCCAAACATTTCCCTACTACATGGCCCTACTAGAATTTTCTGTCTGGGTGTTTGCTCCTGGGGCTTGTTTCCTGCTCCCGAATTAATGCATGCCTGAGTGTCAGGAAGTACTAATGGGCACCCGGCTTCTGCATACTTGGTAATCTTCCTCAGATTTCACAAAACAAACTGCCAGACTGTAGCATACCAAAGTGGTGGCTTGCTCAGCAGGGAAGAACATATTTTATCACTGACATTGTCCATAGTTGCCAGGGCATGGTGATAATAAAAAAGTTTGTCAAAGTTCATTATTTTTAAAAAGTTCTGTGCAGACAATGTACCCCCTTATTGTCTGTACCTCGGGCAGACTGCTACCATTACTCCCCCTTGGTAGCTTCCAGGGATAGCAGAATGCCTCCTCTGCATCATGCCCAGGAAAAGTACAAAAGACACCAATTATTCTCCTGTACTCCAAGTTTCTTATCAAGTGCTTGACTGAACTCCATGACCACCTATGGTTACCCTTTGTTGTTAATATTAACTCTAGACTCCTTTGCATGATGTAAGAGGCCTTTCTTTCAGAACCTGCTAGATCTGCTGACTCTGATGCAAATACATTCTATCTGCATGAGATTATTATTTCCCAAACAGGACCTATAACTACACATAATAGTGATAATAGTAGCAAAAAAACAAAAAACAAAAAAACAAAAAACAAAAAATTAGCAGCTATCTTATTTATTTATTTTTTTAGCAGCTATCTTATTGAGCATTTACTATGTGCTATGTATAATTCTTTACCATGGTGTCTATTTCAATCTTTCCAACAGCCCATGAAAGAAGCACTATTATCCCCATTTTACAGATAAAGAACTTGGAACTTAGGGCAGGGTTCAAACCCAAGCAGTCTGACTCTATACATTGGAGCTTTCTGGATTGGTACTTGACTTACCAGTAGTGAGGTAGCTACAGATGAGGAAGCTATATTGTGTTAATCTTTGTTTCTTCCATCTTTACTTTTTTGTGTTAAGCATTGAAGACACTATTTATACTTGTGATGATTACTCTCTTCCAGCTTCCCCTTGGGGATATTCTCTCATGTTTCAAGACTCAATTCAAATATAGCTACTTTGATGAATACTTTTCTACATCTCTGAGTGAAAAGACACTGGATGAAACTCTATGTGTGTGTGTGTGTGTGTGAGAGAGAGAGAGAGAGAGAGAGAGAGAGAGAGAGAGACAGGGAGAGACAGAGAGAGACAGAGAGAGAGAGAATTTGCAAACTTGGAAGGCAATTAACTGAATCTGTGATAAATCTAATCTTTTCTTCTAAGGATGTTTATTAGGCAGATGCCTGTTACACTAATACTTGAGCTTATGCCTTATGTTGTTTGCCGTCTTAACTAGTCAATGATATAGTATAGTAACACTTCTGGAATCTGATAGAAGGTGAGTGGGTGTATGTGAAAGTGAATGGTTCCCAGCTCCATGTAAGAAAATCATTTTTTCTGTGTGTGCGTGCACATGTGTGCATGCGTGCAGCACATGCCCTGTGCTTGTGCGGCTATCATGCATGTAATATGCATCTTTAAAATCATAATATTATTGGGGCAGCCCTGGTGGCGCAGCAGTTTAGCGCCGCCTGCAGCCCAGGGTGTGATCCTGGAGACCAGGGATCGAGTCCCACGTCAGGCTCCCTGCATGGAGCCTGCTTCTCCCTCTGCCTGTGTCTCTGCCTCTCTCTCTCTCTCTCTCTCTGAATAAATAAATAAAGTCTTTAAAAATTTAAAATAAAATCATAATATTATTGGATTTTTTGAGTCTCCACTCAAAATATGAGATCATGTCACGTTTATATTTGTACTCTTAGCATATAGCACAGTGCCTGGTACCAAAACGATATTATCTAAGTGCTCACTGAAGGAATAAGTAAGTAAAGGAGTGATAGATCCCAACTTGAAATATTGCTTTACATATACACAGGCCACATCAATCTACCAGTTGTCAGACCTGAGTTGAAGTGAACAGTTAAACATATACTTCAGATTTCTATAACTTAAAAGATTTTCACTCAACCTACTTTTGTAAAAAAAAAAAAAAAAGAGGGGGGGGAAAAAGACAATATATAGACTGTGCTCTCTAATCCGAGTGGAACAAAAATACTAGATGTATAATGCAGCAGTGTTTGTTGGAGGGTCTCAAAGGACACCTAAGGCCTCTGAAAAATAGGGTGTTGGCTGATGAAAGTCCCAGGGATCAGACCATTAAAAAGCTGTGGCATTTGTCACTGGTCCAGCAGAACCCGGAGTAACAATCTGGAGCAACTGTAGTCATCAAGGTGTGTTTCCCTGTATAACCAATTATTTAGTGGAGTTGAGGGTATGTTTGCATGTCCACTGAGCAGACACGGGACTTCTAGGGGCAAGATAGCACTTCTTTGCTAAGAAGTGTTCAATCTGCTGTGAAATGCTTTACGTGAGTCCAACATTGACTCAGACAGCTTCTCAGATTTTGCAATCGTAGAATTGTCCTTGGGAGATTTTAATGGAAGCAGAGCTCTGCCAAAACATTTATCTGGACTATGTGATTCATATCTTATCAAATACCTAATTTAATTATACTATTTCCCCTCAAACAATTGTTGTTTTGGTTTTAGTGCCAAATTCTTTTGTAATATTCTGTTTTATTTTGGCTACCAAGACAATCTTATAGTATAAGTACTTTACTGCACTCCTGGTTTTCACAATAAGAATGCCACAATTTATTACCAGGGATATATGTTCTAACAGATTTACAATTTTCCTTTTTCAGGGCATGGAAGCAATTTGATCCCACTTCATGTTTATGATATTCATTATATTCAAATTCAGTATATTTGGTTTCCATGTAAAATTTTAGCAGTGTTTCCTGTATGGTTTTTTAATATATATATTTAAAGCCAAATACGGTTAGCTGTGTGTTTGTCTTGGAAATATTAGAGTGACAATTTTGTTATCCAAAATTTTATGTATTATGCTAACTCATGATGGTAGACTCTTAAAAAATACTACGACCGTACTCTAAACACACAACCCAAAAAGCCATAGGAATTTGTAAGATTATGTGAAGGTACCCTTCCACTTTTCTGAGTTTTTAGAATCTTCTGAAAACTACATTGTTCATGTAATATATGAATTTTTAGCACTCAAAATGAGTCAAGTTCAGTTCCACAATGCTAGGAACTCTAATTGTACTTTCAGCTGTTATAGCTACATAATGCACAGGAATTACATTGACATTTTAATATGCTGTCACTTTAAGATACACCATGAAGTGTGAACAGAGCGCAGGGCGCTTGAAGCAGGTGTGTCTAATTGTTAGGGTTTTTTTTTTGTTGTGGTGGTGGGGTTTTTTTTTCCCCTAAAATAGCAATTCAGAAAGAGTGTTTCAATGCTAAAACAAACTAACCAGGTTCACTTTTGCTGGCTGGTGGAAACAAATTGGATTTTATCCTGATTTTTGTTGTTCTGCGCATAGGTAATTTTGCTGGGTAGATCCTTCTCATGCAGTACACAAAAGGGTACATAGCATGCTCATTTGAATAGCAATGACTGTATTTCCAGTACGTTTTTGGCTTTGAGTTTAAATCTGCAACTGCAAAAATAATCATAAGTTTCGGGGGAGGTAGATATATTTTATTATTTAAAAAATATGTAACTGTTTTCACTTACTCTTCCAAATGTTTAATATGCTTGGTATCCTTCCAGAGTGCCGTGTTCATTATTTGGGAATTAGGGAAGCCTCCTTAAAGCAGCTGATCTATCCCAGGAAAAGACCTTTTTTTTGGACGTGGTCACTAGGTTGGCAAGCAAGCAAGCAAACCTTATATATAAAGCAACCCTTCGTAGGGTTCTGGGGATTAACAACTCAGAGAAGACTCTTAGCTGCTCATTTGGAGAACACACATTAAAATGTAAGTCTCTCTTTTTTTTTTTATAGGAGACACGACATTGAATACACGATATTATGACGTTGAGAGTGATAATTTCCATAGTTTTTCTAGTCCCCATTTTTTTTTTAGTTTGTCAGTTTATTTTGTGATCAGCCCCATTCAAGTGATTAATTCTCCTAACACCTAGGTATACAGCATTTTGTTACCCAGAAAGTTCTACTTTTCATAAAAAACCAGCCTGCCTTATCCCAAGCTAATAGGTGTCTTTGCTCCTTAAAATGACATGGGTTAGAGCTAGTGAATATTTCAATGCTTTTCTGGGTTCTAAAATTTTTTGCTACTTGATTATAGAAACTCATGGGTATCAACTTGTTAGTCGGGATCTAGTTAAGGTAAAGGAATTCTGATCAGTTTGCTCAGAATTGTCTCCAGCTGTGGAGGTTTCCGTCTTTGGTTGAACAGAAGCTGACCAAACTCTCCCTTAATTGCTTGCCTCTTTTGTTCAGCCACTGAAATTAGGTGTGATTGGGCCCTAACAAATCATGTGACACATATGGCTCCCAGGCTATCCTACATACTTTATTTTGTGCATAGAAAAGACTAAGTTTAATAAACAATTAATGACTCCAGCATCCATTAGCTTGTTCATAATAAGAATATTTTCCTTTAAATAGAAATTCCAAGCAATCCCTGCATGGAGCACGTGCATATTGTATCTTCTATTTAAAGAGGACTGTACAATGTCATAATCTTTAATCACCACTTCTACCGCTAATGTTTCTAGTAGAGGGAAAGAATAAGTATAAAACAGGATTCTGTGTCACCTGCCGTGGTCCCTGTATTTTGCATTAGGTCTGAATTTCTAGTAATGAATGAAGGAGTCCCATGGAGCATAATCAAGACCAAAATAGTGCTTCCTACATAGATGCAGAATTCCTACTCTCCTTTTTGGTTGACTGGTGGTAAAATCCTTTCAGAGACTTTAGTGGGCTTTTTGTATCCTGTGCTATGGCTCTGTCAGATACTTGGAGAATGGAGATAATATAGAGAAAGTAATATAACAAAGCAATGAACTAATAATTTTCCAGGGTGATTACAACGTACCTTGGTGAACATCATTTTTGAGGGATTAAAGGAAAAAAGGTAGTCAAATCTGAGTTCTGAAAGTAGCTGTGATAATAAGCTTTTTTCTTAATAGAGACTGCAGGCAGGACCTTTCAAAATCTTCTACTGCTTTCTGTAGCTGGTAAGCTAAGGTATGGAAAGAACTTTAGTTTTAGAGCAAGACAGGCCTGGGTTTGAATCCTGACCCTATGACTTAGTAACAGTGTGACTTGACCAATTACTTAACTGATCCCCACTTTTCTGCCCTGTGAAATAGACGTCGTGATACCCAACTAATGGAATAGTTGTATTAGATGCTTATATATGTAAAATGTCATGAAATTTCTGGCAAGAGTTAGTCCTTGGTAGCAATCATTACTTCCTTGCAAATATGGGTCTGTGTAATTGGAAACATGCATGAATATCTTGTTTTCTCTCTGAGCCAGGAGGTCATAATGACATCTGTTTGGATAAAGTTTAGGCTCCTTTCCCATCTTTGGAGCTCTCAGAATAAAGCCCACAGTCCTCACCTCAGTTCCTCCACTCCTATCATTCTCCCACCTGAATTCTATGCCCCCAAACACCATTCTCTTGTTTCATTCTGCCTTTGTCCACGCTGGTTGCTCTGTCTTGAACGGTCTCTCTCCACATGATTCCTTTCCCCCTTCCCCTGGCTAACTCCTCATCTTTTAGGTCTTTGTTTACCCATCACATCCCCCAGCAGGTTTTCTTCCCATCCTAGGCTAGGATCAGATACCCACCTGCTACTGTGTGCCCTCCTCTAACTTTCCCTGATCATAGCACTTTGTGCACAAAATATTGCTAATCACCTGTTTATTTACCTGGATCCACACGAGACTGAAACTTCTGTGGCTCTATGAGCCATCTGTCATTCACGTGATCCCCAAAGCACATAGCTGGAAAACAATAAAGATGTGAACAAATTAAACAATGAATTAGCAAGTAACTGAAAATAAGCAAAATGAGACTTTTTAAAAAGTCTAAGCCCTTGATTCTGAAATATTAACTCAACATGATAATAGATCCTAATTACATGTCTGGCATGAGCTTTAGCTGGAAATAAGCTCTGGATAGCTGATTTTCAAGATCTACCGGATATATAGATAGATCCTCCCAAATAGTAGCATAACCCAAAGCTTTGGAAATGCTGTTTCTAGCTTATTTCACTTTACATCACTTAATGTTATTAGCTGAGTTTTTGTACATGATAGGCAATCCAGAAACTTTATCTCATTGGACTGATGTAAAAAGAATCAGTTCTTCTTTTAGGATGGTATTGGTAAAATAATTTATGTCAACTGGACTTAGATTGTTTTGAATTATTCTCAGACTAATAGTGATAGTTTTTGCTTTTTATGAAATGTAAATATATACGCCCTTTTCATCACTCTTTCCTTAATATCAGATTTCTTGAGTCAAGGTATCATTTCAGAATTGTGTAATTCAGCTCCCTGCTCTCCAAAAAAGCCATGCCTTAAAAATAAAACCATTCATTATGGCAGTGTCTCATAAATTTATTTCCCACAGTCCTCTCCATATCAAATAAAAAGGAAACATATACACATGAGCAGATGAGGACAGGGAAGGAATAAGAGAACTATCTGGGGATGTACCTGGGTAGTCCAAAGCAAACTCAATTCCCCTATATTATCTTGAAAATTTATTTTAATCTTACATTACACTTCATGCCATATCAACTTTGGTATTTATCCCAAATCTTAGAATAAACGAAAGCTCTAAGAATATTCACCATTTTAATTTTACAACTTTGTAAATCCCATGCCTTTCTTAGTTGGAAAAGCACAAAATTAAGAGAATATTCTAGGGAGTTTATTATGATCAACTGAGCCTGAACTAACAGAGAAAGAGAGAGATGAAAAGTCAGCGTTCAATCAGATTACCAAATGCTCCTCAAAACCCAAACATAAAAAAAAAAAAAAAAGTGGATTTCAGCACATGAGATTCCAGACAGCCTGACTGAATTCAATTTCACAATTGTTTATTGATCTCTTAACATGTGAAGAAGAAATGAGGTTTCACTCAAATCAACCATGCGCTGACCAACTGGTAAGGAAGCCATTACCAAGATATGAAATGTGATTTGAAATATATAACTGATTTCTAAAGCAAATAATTGATATTGATTTCATTCACAGGAATCTTTTGTAAGAAAGAGCAATCTGTTGACTATTTGGAAATAAGAATGTCTTTACTGCATTTCTACCAAGAGTAGATGAGACCCTGTTCTGGGCCAAGTTCCACTTTGGGGAACTGCATTCCACAAAACCTAAATACTGTATGGAGTTCCCTGGAGATCCTGCATCCTCCCTCTAGTTCTGTCCCTGTTGCAGAGTGCTGCTGACAGCTGTTGGACAGCCAAGGCAATTCACCTCCAGAGTTGCATAATTTGGAAAGTGCTTTGGGATCCATTTGGTTGAAAGGTTGTTAATTATGATGATTTATGACACTGGAAACGAATCTGGGCCTTGACAGTATGGAGAATATACTTAATGCCTAATTCTTTTGCTTCTCCCACTGGAAAGTCCCTAAATCCAAGAAAAAATTTCTAATTTTACTGTGCCTTATGAATAGGGTCCACAGTTGTGTAAAGCAGGATGTTATTGACCTTCTAAGGTAAGATGACAACTTAAAAAGGGTAACATCTAGGGATTGTTGGATAATATTTAGCAATGTCTTGTGATTATCTTAATTCATAGTTCTTGTCCACCTGGTTTTCTCTACCCGGTCAATCAAGTTTGACACCCTGACTCTTCCCTTCCCTGTACATATACAGTGGTCATTATACCCTTTCTTTTGTCTCTGCCTTGGAAGTGTCTCTTTTACTCTGTTCTTTTGCCCCCACTGCTCTTGCCCCAGCTAAGCCATTATCACTAGTTCCCAAGGGCCTGCCTTTCACTCTTGGTCCCTGTTCAAACCTAACCTTCATATACTGTTCCCAGTGTTATCATCCTGAAACAATAAATGAAACAAAGGAAAAATTGGGATGTTCCCCTCAACTCCATGCCTGAAAATGCTCTATAAAAATCATCTAATGTCCTTTGCAAAGCCACAGACAGGCCTTCTTTTGGCTCCCGTCTTTTCTGCCTCACAGCTGTTTATCCCCATGCACCCTCTGCTACCACCACAGTGACCTTCTCACCTTTTCTTCAAACATCCCGTGCTCCTCTCAAATTCTGTGAGCCTTTGAACAGAGAAATCCACCTCCTGGAGGGTCCTCTCTTACCTTCTTCGCCTGGCAAACATCTCATCTTTCAACGCTTCTGAAATGTCACCCCCAATCCCCAGTTCTCCCGGGCAGAGTCAGGTGATAGTGGCATTTATCACAGCATGTGACATTCTTGTGTTTTCATATCTATGTCTCCTATTAGACTGTAGTTTACAAACATAGAGACTAAGCCTTATTCATTTAGTCTATGGAGGCATAGACAAATTGGATACCAGTAAATGAATCAGTGAATGTTAGAGCCAAGAACTCTCAAATATCCTGGATTTAGGTTGCAGATATTGCAAAACATACACATCTACTGATGGCTGGATATTTTAATGGAATTACCAGATTTACCAAAAAAAAAAAAAAAATTCTAAACATCTATTTATTCATTCATTCATCTGCTCATTCATTCATTCATTCATCTGTTCATTCATTCACTTCCTGATGTTATGGTATACAAATCTGAATTCCTTAACCAAAACTCTTGTACACTGTTGCAGGACTGGTAACATGATGCAGACACTATAGAAAACAGGATGGGGGCTCCTCAAAAACATAAAAATAGAATGCCCATGTGATCTTCCAATCCCTTTTATATACTCTAAAGAATTGAAGGCAGGATCCCAAAGTGGTATCACCATTCCCAGGTTCATTGCAACATTATTCACAATAGCCGAGATATGGAAACCACCCAAGTGACCACCAACAGATGAATGAATAAAGAAAATGTATATGCATACAGTATATGCATATATATGCATACAGTGGAATATAATGTTCAACATTTAAAAAGAAGGCAGCTCTACCATTTGCAACAACATGGATGAAGCTGGATGATATAATGCTAAATGAAATAAGCCAGTCACAGGACAAATACTGCATGATTTCGCTTATATAAGGTCTCTAAAATAGCTAAAATAATCAAACTCATAGAAACAGAGAATACAATAGTAGTTGCCATGCTAAGAGCTAAAAGAAATGGGAGTTTTTGTTCAACAGGCATAGAGATTCCGTTATACTAGATAAATTAGTGCTGGAGAGCTGCTGTACAACATGGTGCCTATAACTAACAGTATGGTATTGTGCATTTCACATTGTTAAGTGGGCAAATCTCATGTTTAGTGTTCTTACCATGCAAACAAAAACAAAGGGACCCAAGGAAACTCTAGAAGGTGTTGGATTTGTCTATTACCTTGGTTGCGCTGATAGTATCATGGATGTTCGCATATGTCCAAACTCATCAAACTGTACACTTTAACTATGTGCAGTTGTTTGTATATCAGTTATATCTCAGTAAAACATTTTTTAGAAACTCTTGAAGACAGACATTTCATAATTCAGAAATTTTTGTATTTTATAAAAGTAATATGGTACACTATGTACATTACAAACACCCCAGTAAGGTCTGGGACAGCATTCTGTAATCATTGTAATAATTCTGCAACTAAACCTGTACACATTCACACTAACCATAATGAAAACTACAGATTGCCTCACTTCTTTTGCCACCAAATGAGTGTGCCACAAACTTACGGGAAAATCATGAGTTCGGAATGTTTTGAGCATTTGTATTTGGGAATCATGGGAAGAGATTAGGGCCTGTAGAAGTATTAGTCTAATTATTTATTGTTAATCTCCCTTCCTAGAATGTAAACTCACTAGGGCTATGGACATAGTGTATCACTAGCGTTACTCCTGTATCACTAGCATTAGAAACTGCATCTGACATTTAGTATGTGCTCAATAAACTTTTTTTGAGTGAATGGATGGACAGATGGATACATGAATTAAACAAAAGTTTGGCTTGCTGTGGAAATAATCTGAATAACAGAGACTATTTTGTGTTTGTAAGCATAATTTTTATTTTCGTAAACTGTAAGTTCTTCTGTGTCAGGGTACTTTGTTTTCATCACAGTTTGCTCTCTCTATGCTTTGTATATAGTTGGTGCTGTCTACATATAAGGAATTTTAAATTCCTTTCACAACTAGAAAGTAGTAGTTTGTATTTTTTTGAGAAAACTTAAATTCCTTCTAGAACATTGCAAAGCATAGTAATGTGGTTCAGGGGTTTAAAAGTAAACACAACCAGTCACTCTTCACTGGAGCCCTGGGTATAAAGGAGCAAATAAATATCCTAATCACCATGTTTTAGAAATATATTGCCTTACACTCCAGTTTACTATCCATGTCCAGTGCTGAACTATAAACTTTTATTTCCCTCAAACAAACCCCCAAACATTTATCACATTAAAAATGAATCATCTGTTATGCTCCAACCATAAACTGAATAATAAACAGAGGCAGGAATTATGATCTCTGGAAAACTGGAGAAGCGCCGGTGTGTGATCACAATATTCCGCCCCATAAATCTTCAAATCCACATTTACATTGAATTCCCAGACTTGCCTGTCAAGAGAATGTCTAAGATCCCAGCTAATTGTTTTACAAGAATAGGCGAAAGCCTATAGCAAGTCTTATTTACTGAAAAGAGGAGTTTGAGGCAAATATGATAATTCGGCTACCAATTAGATTATATTCTTCTACAGAAGTTTTATTCAGAATTAGTTCAGTGTGAGGCTCTTTAAATGTGGAAAAGTTCTCCACATTCCTGAAAATCCCAGTGCCTCATATATGGCTTGGCACATTTTAGACTTCTGCTGTGTGCAAGCAAGAACATTTTTAGACTATGGTTTGACTTATGGCATATCTAAATCCATATAGTAGGTAACTGGAATATAATCTCTACTATATTTTAAAATGAATCTCAAGGACATAAGGTGTGGATCCATCCTCATGAAAGTAGCATTTGATGTTTGCATTTTTCTATATGGCTTTTTCATGCACTTTGATGATGATACATAGTTTCTTTTCAGAAAACCATCCATTTCTGTGCTGCTATTCTAAGCAATTAGGATAGTCAGATTTTGAAATTAATAAAAACAAATCCATGCTTGATTCTCTGGGAGATGTGAATTTTTCCAGGGTCAGTTCTAGTTAAATTATTAGCCTGCCTTACATGCCTATGCCCCTAGGAAGGTGGAGAAGCCACTTTGCAGCCTGGCTTTATACAACATTACATGATCAAATAGGTCAAATCTGACATGGCGTTGAAAGAAAGTCTCTTTTGCAGATAATGAATGAAATGCAGCACAAAGCATGCCATCACCTAATAAAAACATCAGCTTGTGAGAAATGTTTACTGCCCTTTTCAAAAACTTCCCCTTGGATTTGGGCATATGGAATATTACATTTCATGTGTGACTCTGGCTTCCCATGCAGCTTTTGAGTACTTGCTGTGTCCCAGCTAAAGAGGAGATTCTGTAAGGAAACTATTAGCCGTTGGCCAGTCTCACAGGCTCATGATTCAAAATGACCAGCATTCATTAAACTTTATTACTGAGCTGCATGAAGTTTCTTTGGATTAGGAGGCGGCATGACCCTCTGTCCAGATTTTTGAATGGTGCTGAAGCTTTTCATTAACCTGGAAGCCTTCTATTTACATGGTTCACAGACTGGTCTCAGCTCACTTGGAGGTAACAAAGGGTGTCGGGACAGGAGGGCAGTGGGGGTCCTGCTCCTGTAAGGCTTCCATCTGACTCTGATCAGGTCAACATTTTTAGCTCCTGCCTCATTAGGTAAAATAAAATGGAAATGATTGAGTACTCAGGGATCCTATTTCAGATCTAGCTTTGTCTCTTCTAAACACCTTCTCTGGGCAACACAGTTTAATGTGATTTGTTTGCTGGTTCTCCCCTTGTATGCTGCTGGCATTGCTCGTACTCACCTGTACCCAGCTTGTAGCAAGGGCACATGGAAGGGAATAGTGAGAGATGCTGTGTCTGCATATTATCTGGAGCAGGAACAATTGTCCTTGACAGAAAACTTGTCAGAAGTAAGAAAATACTTTTATTTGTCTAATTGAAGCAGAGTTATAAAATTAGGAAGGGTATGTTCTTACAGTAGGAAAAGAAAGTGAATGTGTGGTAAATTGTTACTAACCTGTTTAATGTTGGATTTGGCATGCTGAAATAACTAGACTTCTTTAGTAAATGTAAAGCATCAAAATCTGTAGTTTTGTTCACCTACAATGAGACAAGCTCCTGATACGGCACATGAAAAGGATACAATATCACATATGTAGTATTTTTTATCAAAAATGTCTATGTTTAACCTAAAAAACTGTAAGGAATGTCAATCAGTCAAATTCAAATTGTGGGACATTCTACAAACCCACTGGGCCTGCGTAGTTCAAAAAAGTCTTGAGAGACCAATTCCAAGGTCAGGGAACTCTCTTAGATTAAGGGATACTGAAGAGACATGACAATTGAATATAATATGTAGTGTGGTATGCAACAAACAAACTACAAAGGATGTTATTGGGACAGCTAGAGAAATATGAATGTGGACTGAACATCAGATAACACGATTTTACTGATGCTAAATTTTGTGAGTGTAATGATGGCATTTTGTTATGTTGAAGACTCTCCCTGTTCTTAGGAGATATTCCGAGGTACTTACCTAAGAGAGCAGGGAGGAAAAATACGTGGCAAAATAATAAAAACTGATGACTGTAGATGAGTTCTAAAAATGAAATTTATCATATTTACCTTGTTGCACTATTATAATAATTAAATAAAAATTGTGTAGGCCAAGTGAATAGCACAGTGATTATTGGTGAGTGTTCTCTGCTGCCACTACTACTCATGGTAACAGCCAAGTTGATAGCCTCACCTTCTGGAGTGCAGCCATGGAGTTTCCATCATGCGGCGTCCTAGCTGGTTAGGATTCCCACGCTGAATTGACAGCTGTTGTGAATGTTGTTACTTGACCTATGAATTTTTTAACCGAGGATTTCTTTATAATAATAGCCAGACTCCAACCCAGATGGTGCCAAACAGGTCCCTTAACAATTTCTTTCCTCATAATATCCAGGGCCAGCCCCCAGAGAATAATGGACTTGGGTGGATTGGGCTCCTATACCCACATCTTCCTCCCTCCCCTAGCCCAGGTTTCTATTCCTGTAGCACCAGGATGGGAGTGCCATGTGGGTGCACCCCTTGACAAGCCATATTTTCTATGAAGTTCTCAAACCTTTCCTACTTTATTTTTTTCCTATTTATACCAAGGATTGTGATTTTCTCCTCATGTTATGCCTTCTTACACGCAAGCTTCTTTCTCCTTTATTGGCACCAATATAAGTTAGGAATTATATTTAGCTGCAATAGTGCATCCTCTTTTCCAAATAAGTCAGGAGTATAGTCCTATGGTATCATCTGTGACCCAATCTCCTTCTGCCTTTTGACTCCTTTATTCCTTGTCTGTGCCTCCTATCCTTTTGGGAAGTTACTTCACGCGCAAGATGGCCACCAGACCTCCACCTCTCCATCCAGCTTCCAAGCAAAAAGAACATGCTTCCCAGCTGAGTTCAGTCACCTTTACTTTCCAAGAAAGTAGTTTCTTGGAAGCCTCACCTAATAATCTCTGCCAGCACCTCACCAAGTAGCACAGAAGGTTGACAAATGTGGTCTTTCCCCTGGGCACATTGTTACCCAAATAAATCAGGGAATTTATTGTGAAGAACAGGAGAAAGAACATCAGCTCACAACAAAAAATCTGGTGCTACAGCATTTGTTAGTATGTCTCTGGGTCATATATTTGAGTAGAGACTCTGGGCTGAGGGGGAATGCATAAAGTATTAGAACATGTCTCCCCTGCCACCTAATCACCTATGAGCTTACAATTTTTTTGAGGCAAAATATGTGGAAAAATTAGAAGAAATTTGGTGCTAATTCAAATGGAACTCAGAGAAAAAAGAGGGTGTAAGTCTTCAGGCACGGTGTCTGGCTTTGCATAAGATTTAGATGAGAGATACAGTAAGAGAATTTTTCAAGGGAAAGAGCACAGGTGGAGCCCAGAGGAAGAAATGAGCAAGTTAGTCAGGGGTCACCTAGACAGAGGAGATGGTTTGAAGAAAAGTGGAAACTAAAATGAATGAGGATGGATTATGGAGGATGTTGAACCTAAGAGACATGTGTTTGGTCCTCATGGACTAGGCAACAGGGAGCCATCATAGATTCTTGAGCAGGGTATTAACTAGGTGAACTATGGTATTTTAGGAAGACTGCTAGTTACAAATAGAAGTAAGTAAAGAGGTTGGAGTTATTAATAAATGAGTACAGGTGTGAGTTAACATAAACCTGTGTCAAGAAATTGGTGGAAATGGAGAGGAAAAGACAATGCTGAAAGATGTTTGAAAGGAAAATTTAAGGGGAATGATGATCAGGGAATGGAAAGAAAGGAAAAAATACAAGATGATTCTAAGATTTCTAGACCAAGAGACTAATGGAGCCTTTGGCCAAAGGGGATAGTTGTGAATTCTCGAAGACTTTGAGGAAGAACTGTAAAAAGTGGACAGAAGAGATATAGCAAAAGTCATTAAGTAACTCTTATAGAATTGAAAGCCCCAAAGTTATTTCTACCAAGTTAATTAAGGCCTGAAATATGCTTTGTGTTCAGCCTTCTGTATTTTCCAGTTAGAGCATAAGCAGTGATAGTCTGGGTTTGGGTTTTGGGTGTGTGTGTGTGTGTGTGTGTGTGTGTGTGTGTGTTTAAGAAGCATAATGTCTTCATGAGAGAGATAGCTGATATTTTTGAAGTTCTTATGTACTACCTATAGTGGACAAACTAAGGATATGTTGATACTTTGATTATACATCAAGAAATTCAAGGCTTACTATGTTAATTCTTAGTAAAAAAAAAAAAAAAAAAAAAAAGAAAAGAAAAGAAAAGTTCCTAAAGGGAGAATACTCAAAGTTCCTAAAGGGAGAATAATTAGCACTTAATTAGTGCTATTATAACAATAAAAGATATAAAAGATAAGATAACATTTAATTTAATACCATACATAATTTTATTGCATCCTCCAATACTCTTATTTTTAGATCCAGAACAGCTAAGTGCTATCTTCAGTTACACAGCTACATGGTAGTAGAACTAGCATTCAAGCCTCAAAATACTGATGTCAAAGCTGCTGCTCTTTTGTTTTCTTAGTTCTTCCTCCCTTCTTAGTGGCTCATCAGATATCAGATCTACTGAAAAATTGCTCATCTACAATTTTTTGAAGACACAGCTTATTGAAATTTAGAAAGACTTTGAGAACTTTGTGTATCACATAATTCTATTTTATAATATTAAGTGGGAAAACGTCTGGATAGCAACATTTGGTTGTTCAGAGCCTAATCTAAGGAAATTGATGTTATCAAGCCATTTGAAGGACAATACTTTTCAAGAAAGTTTATATGAATCAAGTCTGTCCAAAACAAACTGGTTCTTCTGTTCTCATTAGTGAAACTAGTAAGGAATTTGCTCAGGTTACCCATTTGGAGAACTTATTTTTGTTTAATGATGTTGAGAACACTGAAATATTTGTTAGATAAAAGATAACTCCAAGAAGGGATAGCATAACGGTTATTTTGCTTCAGAAATTCAAAAGATAAAGGCAAACAAATATATTTGTGGTTGAAATAAACTCGTCCCTTTGTTATCCATCAGAGATGTTTTTTGTCTCTAATGACACAGCATTGACTCTCATAGGTTTTTTTTCCCCAGTGAGTTCTTGGATGAGAACTTTTCTGTAAAAACTCTGGCTTTCATTCTTGAGGGTGAATTCAGTTCTACTCTGACTTGTGACCATGAAGCCTGTTAGAAGCCGTGCTTGTGGAGTTATATGTCTGTGAACCCCAGGATCCCTCTGGAAGGTCAGCTCTGTGGTACTGCTGCAGGCTGTCAGGGCTTGAGTTGTCTCTGACCTCTGAAGTTACAGCGTATCCCTCACCAGCTTTGAACCATCTCTCAGAAGTGAACTAGAGCCTCTGAATCTCCAAAATACGTTTCTTTTGCTTCTTGTCCCAGGAGCTCCTTGCCCCAGTTATATTCGCCGATGTTTGACTAGATTCAGGGCCAGACAAGGAATTGGCTTCAGACATGTCAAATTAACTTTTCAGAGCAAAAGGGTGTCATTTAGTGGTACACTGTGGCCTTTTATGAAACTGAACCATAGGAAAGTTAATCTGGTTCCCTTTGGCCTGTTCCACTTAGGCTGATTGACCCACCAAAGGGTCATCATTAGTAAAAAAAAGGTGATTTACCCACCAAAATAGTCATTATTTAAATAACACTGGCTCTTTGCATTCCCAGTTCTGTGTTCCCTGGGAAAAATTCCCATCTCACGGTAAATACGCAGTGAATGTTTATCATATTCCCCCTACTACATACAAATGCAAGTGCTATCTGGTTCTGAAATTTGGTTTGAGAGACGAGTTAATGTGTTAAGGCCGTGGTGATTTGTAATAAAATTTGTCAATATAATTCGAATGAGAGCCTCTTATGGTTGACTGCAAATGCACTTTAATTAAGATTTAATAACCTTCATATGGGAAATGGAAAATTATTATAAGTAAGTGATCTTGGATAAACTCCAGTGACTCCCTTAAAGGGAACATCAAATAAAAATACAGTAAATATATTTTACATAGTAATTATGTAGATTAAAGAACTTCATTCAGCTAAATGCTTCTTGGCAGATTATAGAATACACACTCCATAGCAAGTGAGATGTTGAACACGGCACTAACCTGTAATAACTTGAAATTTCCATTAAGAGACTAGTAGATGTACTGGTATAATATACTTAACCAACTAAAATGCTTATTAAAAGAGATAGGTGTGTTTCTTCTGGCAGCTACTTACTACTAACAAATAAAGACTTCCCACACAACTCTAGAGAGAAGCATCACTGTTCCATGCTACCATGACAGGAATGCTGGCTAATGTGCCAAATAATATTGCCCTGATACTGTAGCCTAGAATATCAAAGTAGTATAAATTATTCCTAACAGTGATGTTTTCCCATCTCCCAGCATCCCTGAAATTTACTTTTTCCTGTCTCTAAAATTGATTTTTCTGCAGACTAGGCCATCTTTCTGGGTGTCAGGCTTATGATATCACATCCTGTTCTTTACACCCCACCTACATTACCTCAGGTGGGCTCAAGTTTGGCAGGAAGAGGCCATGCAGTCATGCTCTGTAAGTTTGTACTACAGTCCTGATTTATTTAGCAAAAGCTAAATAGCAAATAGCTTGAGTAGAAGCGAGGTGGCCACCCAGAGAAGGTGCAGGTGCAGCATGTCCCAGTGTGGCTTTGGGATCCTGAAGACCCCAAAGACCCCAACAGGGCTGGGAAGCTGCCAATACTGGTGTTTGAGAAGGTACTGTTACGCCATACTATAGCTCTTTCATAGCTTGCTGTAATTTGCATTTATTTCACTCTTCCAGAAGAAGGTAAGAAATCTTTGCAGACATCAAGGCTCCTTTATTTTCCATCTGAACTCCACCTCAGCAAGCCCAAATCCTCACCCAGAGGCAAAAAGCAGAGTACGAGCCCTGGCAGCTGTGAGCACTTTGCCCACCTCTGTCCAACTCCATCTCTTTGCAGTCTACCTCTTGACTCTGACTTAATTCTTTCCGTTCCTAAACTATTAGTTTCATGTGAGGACTATAATCATAAAACCACTTGCCTACATCATCCTTCTATGGGGAAAGCAAAGCTGTGGCACCCCTCGATCTATAATCTCTTCATTGATTCTGGGATGATGATTTGGTTCCAGTGCTCGCTGCAGACCTGGAGCCCATCTTTCTGCCCTGAGATTGGGTGGTGGAGACAGCAACAGACACTACGTTGCAGTACTGACGAGCTCAGCTCATTCACCAGAAGAGTTGGAAGGATAAGACAGCCACAAGTCAGATCTGGAGCTCACGGGGGCAGAATGTCTGCCAGTGTGACCCAGTCAGACTTTAGCTATATTGGTGAGTCAGGGGAGTGTCGTTGGGACAGAGGCCACTGGAGCAGAGAAAACCAAGGAACTGCAAAACCAGGGGATGCCCACTGTTGCCTCTGTTCTCTGATGCCAGGCAAGGCCAGCCCGAGGTCTCCCTAAACTTGTTCCACCACTAACTCCTGCTCACCGGCCCTGTCTGCCTCTGCCTCTCACATCATCTCATCCTCTCCTTCTGCCTCTTTGCCTGGCTTTCTCTGATACTCCTTGCAACCTTCCAGAGAAGGCTGCTGCTTTTCCTCTTTCCTGTCCACCCAGGGGCCGGCAGATTCCCCACTTGACTTTGCCATCGTACTCGTCCCCCACTCCACAGCTTTCTCTTCCATCGCGTGACCATTTACCAATGGCCCAGACATGAACCCACTAACCACCCAGCACTCCAGGGCCCATTCCCTGATGGCACACTCAGCCTTTCGACCTCAGCATGGCCAAACATTTAACCTCTCATTCCCCCCAGTGTCTGTGCCAGCCCTGGCCTTTGTCTCCCTGCGGGGTGGTGACAGTAAAACTCCCCTTGCTGATGTCAAATCTGAAATTCCCCCTTCCCTTGCTCCTCCACCGTCTCCCTCCCTGGGCTGCACCTGCTCCTAGTCCCTTTCAAAATGATTGCCCTTTGACTCCTCTTGTGCCATGTCCTCCACTTTAGCCCTTCTCCTAGTTCTTCTCATTTTGCCTGGCTCTCAGTCTGGATGCCTGCAGTCAGCCATCTCCACCCTGGGTGAGCCCAGCCCCATGTTCTCTGGTCCCACAGCAATTCATCAGCTCCTCTAGTGGATTCCTTCCTGGGTCCCCACTTGAGCTTCCCCTGCACAAGCCTCCAGCCACATCCCTTCCCACAACCCTCTGCAGACCAACCTGCCTCTTTCTGCCGGGGACACCTGACGTGATTCTCTTCAGAACTCTTCTACTCTAGCTTAAATCAATCCTGCATTACTTATCTTGTCTTTCTTGATTCTTGTTGCTAATGAGGAAGTATCTGGCCTCTCTTCTACCATCAGGTCCTTCTGATTCTACTCCTCGAGGACTCACTCTATCCCCTCTTTCTTTCGCTTCCTCTGTTTGTCCCTCTAATCTGGCTTTTCTTTTCTTTTTTTTTTAAGATTTTATTTATTTATTCATGACAGATGCAGAGAGAGAGAGAGAGAGAGCGAGGCAGAGACACAAGGCAGAGGGAGAAGCAGGCTCCATGCAGGGAGCCCGACGTGGGACTTGATCCCGGGTCCCCAGGATCACGCCCTGGGCTGAAAGCGGCGCTAAACCGCTAAGCCACCCGGGCTGCCCTAACCTGGCTTTTCTAACTACAAATATGCTCATCTCCCACATCCTTTAAAAAAACAAAACAAAACAAAAAACAGCCTTCCTAGTCATTCTTCTTGTTTATAGCCTCCTCTCTCCTTTTCTTAACTACCAAACCTGTTGAAGGAAACTGTTACCGTCTGCATCCTTTTCTCTGCCACTGGCTCTGGCTTTGCCCAGGTGCTATGATACCCACATGCACCAATCTACTGAAACCACCTCGCAAACGGGGGCTTGTATCATGCCTCAGGCTAACAGAGCTCAGAACTCAAAGCTCAGATCCCTCCATCTTCATTATCTAATGCTTGCACGTCAGCATTCAACACATCTGTGTTTAAGAGTTATGTATTTCATTAGTCTGAGAATATACATGAAATGCAATGAGAGGGGATCCCTGGATGGCTCAGCGGTTTAGCGCCTGCCTTCGGCCCAGGACGTGGCCCTGGAGTCTCAGGATCGAGTCCCACGTCAGGCTCCCTGCATGGAGCCTGCTTCTCCCTTTGCCTGTGTCTTTGCCTCTCCCTCTCTCTCTCTCTCTCTGTGTCTCTCATAAATAAAAATAAATAAATAAATAAATAAATAAATAAATAAATAAATAAATAAAAAATGCAATGAGATCATTAGGGGCCCAATTCTAAAGCCTTCAAGCTGCCAAATAAGAATGTGAATTTATAGAAACATGATCTACTGTACACAGGACAATATTTTGAATAGAGATGCATTGATGTATTGTAAAATTATGCTGTGCTTTCCCATACTATTTGTGGTCTGCACCACATTGTGTTGTAGCTGATACGAATGAATATCCTAAACATTCTGCATCTCTCGTTCTACTGCTTAATGGCAACTTACAGAAGTAGCCAGTCTCATTTGGGCAGCAGGTGGTCCATTCAATAACAGATCAGCTTTTTCACAAAAGCACTTCTAATTTATACTAAACACTCCGAAACTATAACTTCATATATAACAGGAGCCACATATTCTGTTTACCTGTTAGATTTTCTTCATCCCAAATGGATCAGGATATGGTCCAGATAGAGGCTGGTTAGATTCTATTTTGCCAAAGGAGCTGAGTGTCCACTCTGTGGCGATATTTGATCAGACTCTGGATGCAAAAGTAAGACTAATTCCCTGCCCTCAGGGAGCTCACGGTCAAATAGTAGGAACAGGACAAGTACCTAAAGACCACAATTGGAGGGAGACAATGGTGTCATTCAGTAGGGTTCCTCTCTAGCTGCCAGCAGGAGAAGATGATCTTCTGAGAATGAAATCTTGAGAAAAGGCCAACAGATTTGATGTCTGTAAACATAGCTGTTACTTAAAACAGAGTATGTTGAGTAAAGAATATTTTTATCTAATAAATCAGAAATCTTTCTGAACACATACTTTAGCAAATGCTGTCATTAAATTCTTATTTTGAAGATATTAGATCCTTATGAGTTTGTAAAAAATGAATTGTGTCATTTGTGTTCTCTGGAGAGTGCCTTTTCTGTAGGCTAAATATTTTTGCTAAGGCATTCTTACCTCTTGGCCTTGTGTCCATTTAGAGGCTTTATGACCAAAGAAAGGTTTCTGCAGGGGAGGCAGGGGCCTATGGAGATAAAATGCCTTGTGTTTCCCTGCAGGAGGTCTAGCTCTCACAGACAAGTTTAATAGCCATTCATGCACTGAGAAGATCTTATCTCGTGTCCTATTGGTTCAGGGTCACTTGTTGGCTCACATTATATTGAAATGTTGGGCAGAGAGAGGGAGTAATTTGTTAATGTCATGTAGGATGAACTTGGTTAGAAAGGGAAGTGTACCCGCTTTATAATAACACAAGTGTTTCCTTGCTAATCCCTTGGCAGGTTCATTATCTGTGCAGCCCCAGGCAATGGTTAGCCTATCATGAAAGTGAAATTTAACCCTCAGCATGAAATTAATCCTCAAAGACTTATGTCTACCCAGTCTAGAAATAATACATTCTAAGTGATTGTATAATCCCCGACTCTTTCTTTATGCATAGGTGTTAAATTGTTATCGAGATGTTATAGAGCATGCTAGGAAATTGATTTTTGTTTACTTGAGCAAATTGGACAAATCTCTAAGAACAAAGTAACTGATATCCTAGTTTAAGTTTGTAGTGGTAAACCTGACATGGTGGGATGACTGTTTTTTAAGCATTAATAGGGTTACCATTGGTTGGTGGTCATACTCATGTTTGTACTGCATTTTAGAGAGAGAGAGAGAGAGAGAGAGAGAGAATTAGAAATATATATATATCACTCGCCAAAGAGGCTGTTTCCTTCAGCTTCTTGACATTTGACAAGGAAACACTATGAGAATGCCAGTGGGTGTAAATGGTTCCTTGTAGAGCCAGGAAACCTGTAATAAGAGTTTAAGAGTAAAAGGAAGTGGGGCTGTGTCCCTTTTCCTGTTTTCACAGGACTTAATTCTTAGCCTTTCCAAGGTGTATTAGAGAGAGAGAGAAGGGAGGAGAGGTTGGGCTGAGAAGGAGTGGAAGGAGGCCAATATTTACTGGGAAATACAGGTACCAAGTGTTTTATACACATTATCTTACTCAATCCTCACTGCAAATGGTAAGGGTTGGTATCACTTTTCCCAGTAAAGAAACAGAAA
Organism: Canis lupus familiaris; assembly: GCF_011100685.1. Taxonomy (NCBI): domain Eukaryota; kingdom Metazoa; phylum Chordata; class Mammalia; order Carnivora; family Canidae; genus Canis; species Canis lupus. The sequence goes on along the minus strand of NC_049229.1, from coordinate 15,551,498 downwards.
GATTTAAATTTCCTGTCCAAGTTCATGCAGTGGATGACTGGCATAGTCAGAATTTGAACCCAGGTCTGTCTCTACCTACGTGTTTCCTTACCTTGCCAAACCCCTTATCAGATTTGTGTTCCAGATTTCAGTTCTCTCATGCCTGGCCTGTTTTAACATCCTTTTTTTACTGCGCTTCCTGTCAGTTGATATTGCCTGTCACTCTTCTGTGGGAGGAAATTAAATTGGTCTGGCACAATTCTCCCTTCACAGAGCCAATTTCAGAGGACACCGATGCCCTTCGCTAAATAGATACAAATCACCTATTGGGTAATTTATTCTCACTTCTGCCTATTGTTCAGGTACTTACTTCCTTTCAACCTTTCATGTACATTTTTCCCCTATACTTCTAGAACATCCTTCCTAAGCTTTCAAAAACTGTATATTTACTCTTTAGGAAAAGGTCTTATCAGCCCTTACTGATGTACACATGTCTCCTTTTAAAACCCTCTAACAAGGCCTTTTCTGTGCTGGTTTAGCTTCCCATCCAGCCATGAAAACACTCTGCTCACTGCCCCCAGAATCGTCCTTCAGGGCATCACAAGTTAGCTGCTTCAAATAAGTTTTCTCTGTTTAACCCCATCTTTTCTCCAATCCATCAACTCCATTTGTATATCCTATCTCCTTTAAGCGTTTATTTATTTTCTCTCTGTGTGTGTATAAAATTTATTTTAATAGTACTGTATATTTACTTTGAATTCCCTTCTCATTGACTCTGATTTTTTAAACTTCCCTGTATGTCATCTTTTTCAGTATCCTTATGCCTGCCTGGTATAGTTTACTGTAGAATTTATAGGTAGCTTGAAAAATTAACTTTTTTATTAATTTTATTTATTTATTAAAGGTTTTTACTTATTTATTCATGAGAGACACAGAGAGAGGCAGACACAGGGAGAAGAAGCAGGCTCCAGTCAGGGAGCCTGATGTGGGACTCGATCCTGGATCCTGGATCACGCCCTGAGCCGAAGGCAGACGCTCAACCGCTGAGATACCCAGGCATCCCAAAAATTAACTTTAATGGACTTATTTGGAAGTTTCACATTTTAGTGAAATATTAGTATTTTCCTAATTTTAAGAAAAGTGAAATCATTCAAACTCTGGTAAGCAATGAACATTTATGTTAGTTAAGTAAAAGTAGATTCTGATAAAATGTTCTCTGTTGTTTAATAGCACACACACACACACACACACACACACAAATGGCCCCATCCACTTTGTTTTCTGGTATTTATTTAGTTATTATATAGTGCCACAAGACATTCCTTTGAAGTGATGATTTTCACAGGGACACAAAGGTAGCAACATTTATAGTGTTTAAAAAATAATCTTAAAAAGACATAAAACTGCAAACAGGCAGTAAAAAATTTTTGCAAAGTAGATTCTTTTGAGTACCCAAGAATGCCTTCCTGTTGTTGTTGTTTAAAATTGTTTGTTGGGCAGCCCCGTGGCTCAGCGGTTTAGTGCCGCCTTCAGCCCAGGTCCTGATCCTGGAGACACAGGATCGAGTCCCATGTCTGGCTCCCTGCATGGAGCCTGCTTCTCCCTCTGCCTGTGTCTCTGACTCTATCTCTGTCTCCCCCCACCCCACCGTCTCTCATGAATAAAGAAATAAATCTTTAAAAATAAATAAATAAAATAAAATTGTTTGTTTTTTTAAAAATTACTTCCAAACTGACAGCTCACAGAAAAGCGTGAAAAGATGTAATGATCACACTTTAGAATCCTTAATATGGAATATTATAGAAAATTGTTTTAACTCTTGAAAATCCCCCTACAACTATAAAAGTGCAAATGAGGTTGTCCCTGCTGTTTTAGCCAGGCCTGTGTGGCTCAAAGCAATAGGATATTTATAAGAAAATTCCAGACATAGCAGTGCTGCCATGATCCATATGACCCAAACTTTCCAGTTTTTGTCTCTTGACCTGTCTGAGGAAAAACAAAAGGACATGCCATTTAAATTAGAAAATCTCAAATCATTATTATGACTCATTATAAGGAAGATATGTGTATTATTTCATAGTCATTAGGTTGATGTGGAAGAAAAAAACACTTTTTTTTTTAAAGATTTTATTTATTTATTCATGAGAGACACACAGAGAGAGACACAGAGATGCAGGCAGAGGGAGAAGCAGGCTCCATGCAGGGAGCCTGTCATGGGACTCGATCCCGGGGCTCCAGGATCAGGCCCTGGTCTGAAGACAGCGCTAAACCGCTGAGCCACCCGGGCCGCCCCAAAAAACCACTTTTTAATTTTCATTACACTCTGGTGATTTTCAAGTCACTATCTCTCCATAAACAGTTCCATCTTCTCTACAGTAATGTCCTGAGGAACTGATGATTTCTGTTTTCCAGTGAGAGATTTGATTTTTTTTTTTTTTTTAGATGATACGGACAATCCCTTATGTTTGGAAGATTCTATTTAATTGCTAGTTTTATCAAACTAGCAAAGACACAGGCATGGAAATGACTTCAGCATATCTATGTATTGATCTTTCTCAAATTTTATACTTGGAAAAGATCACACGAATTTCTTCAGCTGCAACTCTCAAATAGCTTGAAGGAAAAGAACATTGTGTATTTAAGAGGCTTTTCAATGTTCCTAATTTGGTTTGGAATTTAATCCAGTAGATTCCATTTTGGATTTCTCAGAAAACATTTTTGTCAGTCTTACAGGCACTGTGGCTTCATTCTAAGTTAATGCATCTTATAAAAGATTAAGGAACACCAAAGAGATATTTTCATCTTTAATCAGTTCAAAACTGGCATAATAAGGTTATCTTGTGATGAAACTTATTTCATTTTAAACCTGTACAGACGATTGAAGTCATGAGACTATACAATAAGTAATACCAAGCTTATAAGAGAGAAATTAATTTGAAATTCAGGATGGTTCCAGGTTAGTACAAAGATGTTTCTCCCCTTAAAAAATAACATGGCAGAGACTTGTGGGTGGCTCAGCAGTTGAGCATCTGCCTTTGGCTCAGAGTGTGATCTCAGAGCCCCAGGATCGAATCCCACATCAGACTCTCTGTGGGGAGCCTGCCTCTCCCTCTGCCTATGTCGCTGCCTCTCTCTGTGTGTCTCTCATGAATAAATAAATAAAAACTTTTAAAAAATAAATAACATGACAAAAACACTAGTCTGTGGTTATTTCTACTTTTTTCTCCTGTTTTGTTTTTATAAGCATTTCCATTTTGAAATCTAAAGACTTAGATTCTAAATGTTATAGTAGAAACATACACTGTTCATAATACATACTCCTATAAAAAGTAATAATGTGTTCTCTCAGTGATAAGGCAATCCACTAGAGGAAAAAAAATACTGGTGATGGCAATTATCTAGCTCGATAGGAGTGATAAAAGAAGGGGAACTTTAACCAGAAGATATGAAGGTGTATTATTGGATAGACATGTTTTGAGATACCTACAAACTTCCTCTTTCTCTGCAAGTTGCCATCATTCACAGGTTCAGCTGAAGGGATATGCTTGAGACTATGTTTGCACAAAAACTCCATCTGTGAACATGGCTAAGAGAGTCGGTGGTAGACATCTGATTACTTAGAGAATTTTAACTGAGATATGATTTTTAAGTGAAAGGGGAAACAAGTAGTCCTCGCGAATTAGGATAATCTGAAGAGATTTATAAAAGGATTCACAACAAAAGTATGGGCAGGATATAAAGAAATCACAAGGAAGAACTCAGGATGCTGAGGCTACCAGCAGCAGGAGGTAAAGCCATCACTACCTCTAAGCTCAAAAGGCATGCATAAAAGGAAAGGTTACCAAAACTTGAAAGACATGAAACTTGAAAGTCATGAAGAGAGGGCTCCCTGAGAGAAGCCGTGAACTTCTGTTGACAGAGACAAGCCTGAGGAAACCCTACAGGAAGGAACCAGACAAATAAATATCCCGAATTCATCTTCCTCCCTTCCTCCTGTCACCTGCCAGAGCTTCTCATTGACCAAATCCAACTGGAAGACAGAAACATTGGATTCTTTTGATGTAATCAATTTGGATCACCTCTCAGGACAACAGGATGGAAAAGGGTAAAGAGTGTGTCTGAAGGAGCAAACAAAAGATATTTGGCATACATAGTGGCAGAAAGGAGTTACTGGTGAGCACTAGGCCTGCATCGTATTACACCAGGGCTGGGTAGCTTTCTCAGAGTCAGTGCATGCTGTGGAAGGAGCAGAAAGCATGAATAACCAGAGGAACAGGTCTACAGAGAGAGGCAGAGACACAGTACAGTGTTGGTCCTTGGATCAGTTAAGCAAATCTAGTTGCAATAACAAATAAACCCCTAAATTTCAGTGTTTATCCCAATAAAGTACGTGTGAGACAGGGATCCAGCCTCCTTCCATCTTGTAGCTATGTACCCACCAAAGCTTCAGAATCCTCTGCTTCCTTCTTGCAGGTGATACAGATTTGATGTCAGGTATAACTGGTGTTGATGTAAGATGTATCTGGCAAAGTACCTTGGGTGAAGCAGGAGAAAAAATGAAGAAACCCCATTTATAAAAATCTCAGTCTGAGAGTGACACATTACATCACCTAGATTCCGTTAAAAAGAACTAGTCACATGACCTACAGCTGGCCTTACAGGGCACTGGGGATGTACTTAACTATCTGACACAATGAAACTATCACACAATGAAAAAGGGAGCAGGAGGTTTTAGTGGACTGCTTATCGCTTCCACCACCATCCCTGATGGATTCCCCTGTCCCAGTCCCAGTTCCCAGGAGACCTCATTACACTTTTCTCACACACCGCCTCTGTAATAACCACTTCCTCCCTGATGTGAGTGACTTTGAGACATGTCAGTACTAGCAACCAAAGCCCTTGGTACAGCCATGTTCATTTAGGATTGGTACTGCAATATAATAAAAAAAGTCATCTGTGCCTTTAAACTTCTAGAATGTTTAAACTTGAGATTTTTAAGAAAACTTTCCTTATTTGTATCTAAAAGTGTGATGTTTCCACTGTATATTTGTTTACCTGTTGTAAATTTTTTTCTTCAGTCTTACAGAATTTCAGAAATTATATAGCGTTTTTTAAAATTTTTATTTATTTATGATAGTCACAGAGAGAGAGAGAGAGAGAGAGAGAGAGAGAGGCAGAGACACAGGCAGAGGGAGAAGCAGGCTCCATGCACCGGGAGCCCGATGTGGGATTCGATCCCGGGTCTCCAGGATCGCGCCCTGGGCCAAAGGCAGGCGCCAAACCGCTGCGCCACCCAGGGATCCCATAGCTTTTTAATTCTCTTGATGAAACTGAATCCAACACATAATATTACTAAAAATATACACACAAACCAATTTTCATTGCAGAAAGTTCTCTTGGCATTGCATTTAAAGTTGTGAATGTACTGACTTCACCATTGAAAATACTCATTTCTCCCCTTCCTTTATTCCAAAAGTTGTCTACATTCAAGGGAATGAAAAAAAAAACAGGGAATACCTGCCAACTATTCTATAAATTGTATCTAGAGTTTTTTTAATGGACATTTCAAAGTATGGAATTGCAGCTGTCTTGTGATTTCTGCCAGAATTTGACCTAACACACATGAGTGAGAGTGGGCTTAGCAGTTCCAAAAGTATTTGTACTGGGAAGTAGAATCCTTTGCAGTGGTTCTTTCTCTTTCTTTCTGTCTTCCTTTCTCAATCTCTCTCTCTCTCTCTCTCTCTTTCTCTTCTCTCTCCCAAAAGGAGTAGTGCAATATCATCAGTGCCAACAGAAAACCACAGTGATTTGGTCAGAATTCTGAAAAATATAGGTTTTTCAAAAGAATATTTTCCACAAATTTTCAAACTAAACATGCATTTATGAGAATCTAAATTACAGAAACCATATAGTTCATAATGCAAAAGTGGAAAACATACCAAGAAAAAGGAAAGGCATTTTATTAGAACAAACAGGAACAGAACCCACAAAACAAATAGGGGAACAGAATGAAGAAGAAATCAAATGGCTGGCATCAGCTGTGCTATATGTCATCCTCATTATCCTTATGGTAAGTTATAAATTAGTTCTTTTTCAGTTTCTAGGAGTAACAGAACTCTTTATGAAGCCCATGGAGAAGAAGGACCCCAAAGGAACAGGAGCACATGGCAGCAAGACTGTCTTCCCATGAGCAGGAGAGACTGTACCTGCCTAAGGTACTCTACAGAGCCTAGGGAAGAGGACACTAGCAGGAAATGGAAACTATCTGCCCTTCTCTCCTCTCAGGACAGCCCATTCTCAGGGAAAGTTCAAACTCAGCCAGAGGCCACTTATCTCAGAACCTCAACTCTGGCACAGAACTGAGAAACAAAACACATGCAGAAAATGGTCTCTGAACAGCCAAAAGAGATGTTACAAAAGCCAGGCACTGATGCTCATGGACCTGACTCATAATATGGACCCTGCAGCCCTCACTAAGAGCCATGACCAAGCTGAGTTATCTCATCCTTCATTCACTGCTGGTTTTAAGTGGTGAGTTAAAGGTCACGGGAGGAATGCAGGAGGGAAAAGGGGGAGGAGGAGATGGAAGTAGGGGAGAGTGGCCTAGGGGCAGACACGATGATGTGCAAGAAAAGATAGCTCATTGCTTAGCCATAAGGGATAGAACAAAACCATACAGAGAAAACCAGAAAAGCACTGTGAGGCCATTAGTGTAGGGACTGGCCTGCAAGCCTTGGGAGGCCTGAGCAGATCCCAGATCTGTAACAGCACAGAGGGAGAATTCTCCTTCAGAAGGCCTTCACTGCCCCCCAAGGACTAGGAATATGCTATGTTAGATTTCCTGTGTACTCTTCAAGGCGGCAAGCAAGAATAATACAAATCTGGGAAGACTTGCTTGTTATTCATGTTTTAATGCCACAGGTTTTTCTCCTATTAGAATGCAAACTTCTTTAAAAAAAAAAAAAGATTTATTTATTTATTTATTTGAGAGAGAGAGTGTGTGTGTGTGCGCACGCATACAGAGAAAGAGGGAGAGAGAAAGAATCCTAAGTAGACTCCTCGCTGAGTTAGAGCCCAGTGCGGGACCCAATCTCACAACCCTGAGATCACGACCTGAGCCGAAATCAAGAGTCAGATGCTCAACAGACTGAGCCACCCAGGTGCCCGTAGCATGTATATTTCTATATCAGGATCAATGTCTGAGTTAAGCAGTCTTAACATGTAAGTGCCCCATACAGGGTAGGCGCTCCTCAAATGTCAGTTGTAAATTTCTTTGTAAATTTCACTGTTCCAGAACACTTTTTTGCTCTTCTATACTTCATGATAAGGTATTGCTTGCAGAAGGAGGAGCTAAAACTCCATGTTTAAATTTAGTCTTCAGCTATGTCTCCCCCAGGTGAACTTTCTGCACCTCCTACCTTCCAAATAGCGGTCGCTTTACTACGTGTAGTGCAGTTTTTGTTCTCTCAGAGCTCTGATCGACTTCTTGGGTGTTTAGAATAATTTGATAACATCCAGCTATGTTCGAGGGATGAGACAAGCTCAGGGTCCTCCAGGAGTATTCTGCACTAAATTCTTTTCCCCCACCACTTTGCCTTTCCTGGCTCCCTGCTACCATACCCCCACACCCACCACCCAAAAACCTTCCTTCAGCACTACTGTCTTCTTGAGCTAATCTTTTTTTTTTTTAAGATTTTATGTATTTATTCATGAAAGACACAGAGAAAGGGAGAGAGAGGCAGAGACACAGGCAGAGGGAGAAGTAGGCTCCATGCAGGAGCCTGACGTGGGACTCAATCCCGGGTCTCCAGGATCACGCCCTGGGCTGAAGGCGATGCTAAACCACTGAGCCACCCAGGCTGCCCTTGAGCTAATGTTTCTTTTCTTTTCTTTTTTTTTTTTTTTTTTTTGAGCTAATGTTTCAGTCAAACTCCCAACCACACTGGTTTTTAGGGAACAGCTTTGGGAGATGGTGAAAGAGCTATGAAATATCCTTAAGTTGAACAAGGCTTTTTTTTTTTTAATTATGGTAAAATATACATAAAACTTATATTTTTAACCATTAAAAAAAATCTGTCACACTTGGAACTCATGATAATTAATTGAGTGCAAACGAGCAGAGTTTATCAGACACAACCAGAACTCACCCTAGTAGAAGTTTGAAGGAGAAGATTTAATTCTTATGAGTTTGCTGTGGGTGTCTCACTTGGGTCTCATTTTAAAGATTTTATTTATTTATTTACTTACCTACTTATTTATTTATTCATGAGAGACATACAGAGAGAGTCAGAGACATAGGCAACAGGAGAAGCAGGCTCCCTGCAGGGGGCCTGATACTGGACTCAGTCCCAGGACCCCGGGATCATGACCTGAGCCAAAGGCAGACACTCAACCACTGAGCCACCCAGGTGCCCCTTGGATCTCATTTTAAATAAATCTTTTATGTTTAGACTTTAAGATTTTAGGGAACCTACATTAACCAAGATATCCAATTAATCTGGATCTTAATTTGTAGAGAGCTAGTTGTTTTTTTGGGGGGGGGGGGGTTTGTTTTGTTTTTTTGGGGTTTTTTTTGCTTTTGTTTTTGTTTTAGGATCATTGTTTTAAAATGGAAAGTTACATTTATGTAAAAGTTGCTGGTTGGAATAAGATTGTCATTTTATGAAATTAAATGACTGGAACTGTCTGGAAGTGCTTTGTTACCTGCCAAACTACCCACCTATAATTTGGCCAAAAATATTAGTTGTCTTTTAGTAAATATTTGGTGAATTGGTGAAGCATAGTTTCCTGTACAAGTTCTGTGGCCAAGTTTAGGCCTGCTCCTGAGTGGGAATAATCCACGCATCTCTTCTGTTGCCAGTGTTCTACATGATTTTTCAGTATTTTTAGCATATTACTTGATGATAATGAAACCATACCCTTCCACAGGGGCTCTCTTGAGCATAGGTTCATGTCATAATGGAATCTTCATTATTACAGCCATATAGTTGAGAAAAAGGTAGAGTTAGAGAGAGGATGAGGGTTAGGGAGAGAGAAAGAGAAGTTACAATCAGTTGATATTGGTCTTGACAGTGTTCCCCACGCAGACAGTAGGCTTGGGAATAAACCCCATAGAATAGATGCTAAATAAATATAGAAAGGTTGTTTGGGTTTTGGTTTTTTGTTTTGTTTTGTTTGGGTTTTTTTTTTTGTTTTGGTCTACAATGTATCATTCCCAGTTGTCTACAATGAGAGGGCAGAAAGGAGTCACACGATGTCTTGTTCTTCAAATAGGATTGCATCCAAATTCTTCCACAAAGATATCCCTCCCACCTCCCCCATGAGAGATCCCTCTCCACCCACAGTCTATACTCTAGACAATGAGGGATCAAATAAAATTAACACAATCAATTCATCTCTGAAACCTGGCTTTCCCCAGAACAGTGAATTCAAGCTGATTTTTTTTTTTTTTTAGAGTTCCAGAGATAAACTTCAAAGTCAATTGGGTAGCGTGCAAGTAACATTATTCCCTCTTTAACAGATGAAAAAAGCTTGGTTTTAGAGAAAGAATTTTATTGGACATTCTCTGACTTAGAGGCAGAAATATATAATACAGGTGAGAGACTTCAGGGAAACCTATCCCCTCTAGTCTGATGCCTTTCTAGCTCCGAGCTGATACTTTTTCTTTTTACCTTTGTCAAGGATTTTTATCCTACAAATATAAGGAACTGTGAAATTGAGGAGACCCCTGAGATGAGATCACCTCTGTAAAAATGCTCTCAAAGTTGAAAGTGATTTACAAGTAAGCGTTATGATCACCACTTTTTTGGTCATTTTTGGGTCCTGTCCACCTATAAAATGCTTTTGAAAACTCTGTCCTCATTTGGAATCAATAATAACTGATCCAAATCTTGGTAACATATGAGGTCAATCTTGGTATAAAAATAAAAACTTCCCTTGAAATTTTCCTCAACTCTGATAAGCATAAGCATGTTTTCTTCCTTACTAGCCAAGTTTATTACCTCCATTCCCCCAGATTTATTTCTAGCATAAGCATTTATGCTTATGAATGCAAAGAAACCACCCACTCTCTTAATCTTTCTTTCTTTGACATTATTGAAAAACATCCTTTCTTATCAGTGCTAAATAAACCATAAAATAGGCACATTTGATCAGTTAAAATAAAATGGAATGGTATATTAGGTCTCTAGAGACTCTGTATTCTCTGAAATTCTCCCTCACTGGGACCCTGGCTTATGGTCTCTAGTACATAATTAGTTTATGTGAAGTGGCTCAGTTCCCAGGGCCAGTGAGAGGGTTTTGGTAGATTTGACTGCTTTCTATTTCCCTGTTCTGGAAATCTTTGATGGAGGCTAGAAACCAAGAACTTCAGTCTCATCCTGAGCAATGAGCTGAAGTTCAACAGGTGAGAATGACGTCGTGTGGTTCTCTGACACCAGGCAGCAGATGCCATTGATGAACATGAGAAAAACCTGTTGACCCAAGGAGGTAGGCGGGGAGGATCAGAGAGCAAAAGAACATAGCTAACTTTTTTTGGTGAGGGAGGGTCAAATTTTTTAAGACTATAATTATTTTGGGAATATGGGAAAACGATGATACTTGTCATGACTGTAATAATTTCAGTATTTGATTGCTAAAGCTGATGTCACCCTCTCTACTCTAATTACCTTGCTAATGGGTTATTTTCCAACCTGTGATCCATCCTTCCCTCACTTCCCAGGTATAATTTGATTTCATGCTTATTAACCACTGTAATGGCCATCCTATATCAGTGCACTTGGGAAAATGTAGGTAGGTGCATCAGGTTATTTGTTGACATTAAATACAGAGTTTAAATATATGCATAAATACACACATATGTATATTCAAAAAGTGGCAGCCCTATATCATGATATTATCAGCATAGTTTTATAATGTGACATGTATTTTACAAAGCAAATTACAGAAAGTCATGCTAGTCAGGCTTTTGTTTAATTGAGACCAGTTTATGCTTGGAGCACTTTAATTATACAGCTATGTCAATTAGCCTGTTTTATTGCTTGCGGTTTAACATTATTATATTTAGGTTGTAATTTCTAATGATCATTTGTCTCTGACTTGTTAACTAGCATATTGTCATTAAAATAAATTTTAGAACTATATTATCAGTGTTCTGAGTTATTATCCTATAAGTAATATAAACAACTCGAAGAACGTGTGCCAGATGGTAGAATCAACTGTCTTATCGTGATTCATTTTACAAAGTCAAATTTTGCACAGATTCCATATACTAGGAATACCATATGTCTTATAATTGTGTAAGATGTATAAAACTAGATCTATTTGATCACACTAATCAGGGATGCATAGGTAAATGTTTATTGTAACAAAACTTGCATTTGACAAAATGATGAACCATTTATAGGATACTTAAGTGTATAAAGTGTGAATTGTAAAATGTACAGTCACAGAATATCAGACTTTAAATCTCCCTGGCTTGTGAAAGGAGACTGCAATTAGATGTGTCTAGGATCACAGGAAATTACTTAAAGTATAATCAGGCTATCTGGGTTGATCTGATATTTTTGAGAGATAGTATTTTTGAGGCTCTGTTCAAAAGCGTGTTCAAAATTACATGGCACAGAAGATTTCCCTTGCTTTTGTGGCCTTGCCAAGATGTGTTACCTTATCTGTAGTAATTATCTAAGCTGACTGAGCACTCCAGGTTACATATTTCTTCAAATTATAAACTGTTTTAAAATAACATAGAGAAATTTATTGGTCTTCTTTACAATACCATAAACATTAAGCCAAAGCATAGCCCAGCCCACCTACATCTAGTAAAGACATTGAGACTTTAAACAGGCAAAGGACATCTTAATTTTTACCAGGCATAGGCCTTTGTTTCTTTTATAAAGAGACTCTCTCAGAGCAATGACTGAGCAACATTCAGGAAAAATATGTTTCTTTTCCCTGAATTTTTAGAATAATTTGGTAAGCAGCCAAATATGTAAGGGTACAGCTTTTGAACTTCGGTCGGTGGTCACTGCTCAGACAGAGCCAAACTCATGACCCTTGTGGATTTGTTAGCATTATTTTAGGGTGCTAATTGATGCCAGGCCTGAGTCGTGAACCCAGCATGCAAAAGCAATGCTTAAATTGCAGATGAACCTAGTTCCCAGAATCTTGAACACTTGTGTTGTCTTTTAAAATATATATATTTTATTTATTTGTTTGTGAGAGAGGGAGAGCACAAGCAGGGGAGGAGAGGTGAGGTGAGGCAGAGGGAGAAGCAGACTCCCTGCTGAGCAGGGAGCCTGACATAGGACTTGATCCCAGGACCCTGGGAGCATGACCTGAGCTGAAGGCAGACACTTAACTGACTGCACCACCCAGGTGCCTCTGTATTCCACCTTGTTTTATAATTAATTACTAATATCTCTCTGCCCTCCACCTGTTTGTTCTGTTCTAAAGGACAAGATCTGTGGTTTACTCATCCATCTCTTCGTCCTCAGAATTCTTAACTTTGACTCTTGTGCAGAGGGGGATCTCAAGAAACAGGGAGGCAGAAATCTATAAATCACACCCTTCCAACGTGACTAAAGGACTCTCCACTGCTCATCATTGCCAAGACAGTGTTATGTGGATTATTGTTATATTTAACCTAAAGTAAAACAGAATACCCATAACTCACATTCTTTTGAGAAATGTTCAAAGAAAACCTTTCTCCCCAGCACTTGCTAAAGGAAACTGATGGAATCATCTCCCCACCATCTTATGTAGTCTCTCTGCAGGGGTGATCAATGCAGAGACCCCATTCCCCTTCAGTTTAGTCATTAGCCTTTCATGGAAAGTGGGCATTTCTTCCTTTGGGGCAGCCTCAGTGGAAAGTGATTTTTCAGAGTACAGGAAATAAATATACAGGGTGGGAATTCTTCTAAAGATCTGCTGCTTCCTAGGGCTTTTTCCCAAAGTTTGTAAGGTAGGTGTGTCCACCTAAATTTCAAAGCCTCAGACATGCCTTTGCTTGTTCAGTGTGACTTTGGCCATGCTCAACCAACCAGTAAGAAAGCAAACATACTCCAGAGGAGAAACATCTTATTTTGGTAAGATAGGCTAATTACGGTGAATTAAAATCTTTACTTAATCTTCCTACAGTTATCCTTTTAATGTGTTCTGTAATTGCAAACCTTTAGTCTGTTAATCTCTGATTCATTAGTGGGTTTCTTAAGTGTTTATTAAAGAGCATGTGTAACATTCTGGTAATTACTAATAATCTTTGTTCGTAGTACATCAGTGAAGATCTTGGCAGGGAGTTTCATTAGATTCATCACTATTTATTGTCAGCATACAATTTTTATTAGCTGTCTCCCACCTCTATAAAATATGGAATTTGGGGCTTTGCAAAACAAAATGAAATGCTGCTTCTTCTTATGGCTAACAAACTCAAATATAAATCTATGTGTCACTGTCCCTTCAAAATCAAAGTGTCCTCTAATGTCTGCCCTCCCATTTTTCTGTTGAGGAGAAAGGCCAAGAAGGAGTAAGCTACTAACCTTACTAGATTTCACTGCTTATTGGTGGCTGCACTTAAATTCTAACTGGTGGCTCCTGGTCTGTGTCTCAGTTCCCCAAAGTTCCTCACCTCTGACACAAAGGTGTAATTTTTATGTAGCCTTCAGCATGCTGGTAGCATACAATCCCACTCAGGAAAAACACACCGCTTAAGACTATTTTTGGTGGCATAGGTACCCTGCGCCTCCACCCGAAACAAAACAAGCCTTTCTGCCTCCCCTTTGACAGCAGAAATTCCTTTTACAGGGGACAAGATCTGAGAGACAGCATCTCAATTGAAAAGCTACATTAAGGATAAATGGTGTGAGTGCTTTTCTGAGAGTGTTGCTGCAGATAGGAAGGTAAGAGAGAGCATAAGAATACTATTGAACTGGAAAATGACCTGGAAATGATACTAGAGCTAAACCTCACCCAGCTCATTGCTCTGCTTGGGGTTAATGGCAGTACCAAAGGGATGGCTTGGATGGCTTTCACTGCCTCCTGTATCTCTTTCAGTTCCCTACCCTAAAGCACCACAAGCAATCATATGCTCAAACTAAAAAGCAGAGTGTGTGCTATGCAAATATAGCTTCAGGACAAGTGTCATCACCTACCCCAATCGGACTCTTTGCAACCCAACTGCCACCTTCATATAGATATACTATAAATTATATATACATGTACATATGTGTGTGTGCGTCCTGAAGCCTCCCCTCCCCAGTATAGATGCCATCAGCCATGAGTATTTTTTTAAAGTGACATATATAAAATTACTTTGCAAATAAAGGCACTGCATAAATTTGAGATTTTGAAATTTTCAAACCACCCCATCCTATAGCTTTTAAGGCAGCAAAGTCATTTTATTCCTTACAGACTTATCTTTTTTATGGCCATCTCTTAAAAAGTGCTCAAACAAGCCAAATACCTAACCTGGCATTCCTAACTGGGCTGCAAATCAACAAGAGTAGTCTGAAATTTGGTGTCACCGGCTGGGCATACAATGAAGTCAGTGGGAAAGGCTACAGTTATGGTTCTCGACCCGTGCAGAGAAAAATAAATAGTTTAGTGAGTGAGAACATTCTTCAGCTTTTAAAAATATGCTTGTGCATTTGTTTGTGAACATTGAGCAGCCCTTCTTTGCCCTGGTGGTTACCACAGTAACTCACTTCGTGTGTAGGGCATGGTGGGGCACAGGGCTGTTCCCTCCGCTTGTAGGAGTGTGCAGAACTGTGCTCCCTGGCACCACAGCAGATGAGATTGCTGGCTCCTGGGCAGTGAGGCATACATGGGGTTTAAGCTGCATGCCTCCTGACTTTGTGGTTCATCCTGACTGCACATCAGGCCCCAAATACTTCTCAAGAGCTACTCCACTGTCCAATTCGCCAGTTTGGCAGCAGGTTTTCATTCTAATAAGGGAAGTTTCTCAGATGGAGATTCCAGATGTGTCTAAGCTGCTTTTATTAAGACAATGGAAAGGTCCAACCTTTTCTTCTGAATACAATCAAGAGTAGTGTGGCTTTGCCTTTGTAATTTTACAAAGAGCTGT
Source organism: Canis lupus familiaris (assembly GCF_011100685.1). Taxonomy (NCBI): domain Eukaryota; kingdom Metazoa; phylum Chordata; class Mammalia; order Carnivora; family Canidae; genus Canis; species Canis lupus. The sequence continues at coordinate 15,536,440 of NC_049229.1, read as the reverse complement.
ATGACGTAACTGGAAAATTGTCTCCCCGGGCGTAGGGAGAATTTGTTAGCACAGAATGCAGATTGGGATAAGGCTGACGTAAAGCTTCAATCCAAGAGAGAAACCTTTTAAGTTGCTGAAATGTAGTAGAGAGGAAGAAGGAAATTGCTGTTTTACATGATTGACCAAAATGCACTATAATTATATCAACTTGAAACAGATTCCTTAGAAGAACTGATAACTAAGTCTGTGATCCAAAGAAGTCATGTGCGGTAGAACTAAATACTGCATGTACTTTCTCTGCAAAGTGTAGACACGCCGTGTTTGAGATGTGCAATAGAAGAGACAGCTGCCCTTGCCTTAGCCGGCTTCACGGGACCTCCAACTGCTTTAGCATCGTAAAGAATGGTGGGCGGCTTTACTGAGGAATTAGTATTTACCATGCCTGCCCGTCCTTTGGCACGACTTTACAACAGCTTGTGGACCCTCCTCATCTAATGTGATTTTGATGTCATTGCTCCTGTTTGTAATTAACACAGCGTCACCCATCAGTCCATTTCTAAATGGAGCACTCCTTACGATTCCACTCACTGTTCTTGTTGCCTGTCCTAAAGTGGGCGGGTAAAATTTAATCACCAGATATTTAGCCCGAAGATAGCCTTCCCATTTTCCCTCTTCCCTCCAGTGCCTCCATATAGTACTATTATCTGTCAGCTACAGTCCACCCATAGATAGGAGATCATCTCCAAGAAGAGTAATAATAGTATGTGTTTGCTCAGTGCCAATAAAACTCCTTGGCTGACACTGGATACTCTGAAACACTATTATTACTTGCATATACTAATCATCTATTTGCACTAACTAGAAGCTTCTAAAGGGCAGGATTATGTCTTGTTTCTTTGTAATGCCCCAGGTAGTGGAATACCTAATACATACTAAGTGTTCGAGAAGTCTTACTAACTGAATGAATGGCAAATTAGAAATAGTATCTGTCAGATTCTACAAAAAGAAAGAAATTGCAACCAGCAAGTAAAGTGCCAAGACTTCCAATAGTAAGGTTAGGTGACTAGTTAATTAGGAAATCACCATATTCTGTATTCATCTTGGTGTGAGCTGATGGAAGATCTGCCTCAGCATTACCCAAGCTCACCAAGATCATACACCAAGTCAACATCTCTAACTCCAGCAGTGAAAGAGGGAGTAAAGCCATTTTTCTAGGCATTGGGATGCACTTGCTTTGCTTCCTCTGCTGACTCATTTGTAGTCCCTTCCAAGACTAAGATCACATAACTGTGAGATGGCCATGCAGAATTAACTGAAGTACTCAGCTGAGGAGCAGGAAGAGGTCAAATGGTCTACCCTGGGCTTTGACTTAATTTCATAAATTTCCTCCCCTAACCCACTCAGGTCTCCCCACCCTGAGAAACTGAATGCTGCAGCAGAGTCCTGTAACACCTGTCCTGAAGGGAATGTGGGAGGTTGCCATTGCGGGGGATCTCTTTCTTCACTTCCCTTGAAAGGACAACTTTTTCTCACTGGCCTTTGTTTCTCTCATTTCCCCACCTGGAATGCTTTCTCCTGCTTACTCTTTTTCCTCTGAATCCTCTAGGAGCAGCTCAAGTCCCTTCTCCTTCCTGAAGTCCTTCCTGACCCTCTGCAGAAAACAGTAATTACCCCGTCTGATGAACACCTGGGCAATTTGGTGCTGATGCTATTTGACATTGTGGATATTTTCTTTATATTGTAAATTATTTTATTTATTTATTTATTTATTTACTTACTTACTTACTTATTTATTTATTCATTTATTTGTTGTGACTCTTGACGGTGAAGATAGTGCCCTGAGTTTTTTTTTTTAACCTGTAGATCTTATTTCATATGACAGTTATTTTTAAAATAGTTGGTAATTTGGGAAAAAAGCACCTAGAAAGGAATTTGATGGAAGTGAACTTAATGAAAATTATTACAGATATTATAAGAAAAACCTATGAGCATGTAATACTTTTATAATACATAAAATTATTTTAAATTATTTTCTTCAAAGAACAGTTAGAGAATAATCATGGACTTCCCAACTAGGACATAAGAAAATGTTTCATACTTAGCATGACTATAGGCTGCAAATGTGCAAAGGCAGAGATAGAGATTCTTTTTTCACAATCAATGTCATATTTTGGAAATCACTCCCTATGTTATTTGTAGTATAAACAAATTTTATGCAAAGTTATTCGTTGTATAGATGTACATACAGTTTTCTCATTATACTATTTTGGGTTTAGTGTTAATTCATTTGTTTCCAATACAAAATTCATTTGTACCAAGTTAACTCATCTATATGCAGTAGCCCAGAAATACCAAACATGGTCCATCTACCTGACCATCAAATCATGTTCTTGATTCTAGACAAAACTGCCTACTGAGCCTTCTGGGTCAGTGATTATGCATACACAAAATGTACTTCTATATCTGGAACAGTTTAAATGAGTTAGCTGTATTGGTCCATGATCTTCTGATGAGTTCAATACAATTTGAATTTTAGAAATATAGTTCTTATAAAAAAACTAATCTTCTAAAGATGATCATGCTAATAGAGGTGTAAATTTGACAAAACCATTATGAAGATGAATATTTATGATGTCTTAAATTTTGGCAATAGTAGAATATTGCTTGCTGGATTGAAGAGGATCAAGAGGGGGTCATGCTGAATGGATCATAAAACATGAGCACGTGCAAGCACACACGTACACAAACACATACATATTTAAAGAGAATAAGGATTACCCAACAAGCTTACACTTTTCTTTACATTTCTGTTGCCTCCATTGATATTCTGGCATTTTCTCCACCTGGATTGGCATACTGCCTTCATGGTTGTTCTGCCCTCTATGCTCCCACTCCAATCCACCCAGTCAGGCAGTAAATATTTTTGTAGGTATTTGTGTGGGTTCTGAGGAAGAATTGTGCTGGAATACTCAACTTCCTCATCTCAGAATGGCTTCCCTCCTGCACAATTATAATCATCAACTCTCTCCTTTACACAATCAAATATGATCAGCCTCACTTTCCAGTCATTAAATATACTCATTCCTTTCATATGCCCAACTACTTCAATCAAAACATTCACTCTTTTCTGTGATATATGGGTAAGTTTTCAGCATAATTCCCTGGGGCCTTAGAACCATAAAATCCATCATTCTTAGAGGTAGAAGTATTCGTATTATAAATTGAGCAATCTGAGAAAAAACATCTTAAAGTAGATGGTAGGAGTGGTGTTTCTGAAAAATCTTATTAAAATTTTTTGGTAAAATTGTGGAAGGAAAGGCAGAAGGGCCTCAGCTCAGAATTGCAACAAGGAAGTTACATACAGGGAGTGAGCAGACTAAAGAAACCCAAAAATGGAGAAAAGCTGGGGTGTAGGGAAACAAGAGCACTTGCCATAAACCTCTGTAGAAACAAACCCCAGAATAAGGTACAAAATAAATAAGTTAAAATCCTCACATCAGGAAATTTCCAAATTTTGAAGGTGAGAGTCCTGAGATGCATAATCTTGACCAAAAAGAAGGGAAAAAAAAAGAATTCAGCTTTCCAAAATGCAAGACATTTTTGTTTAGCACCAACTATATACAGAACACGGCACTTCTGTGAAAATTCAGGTAGCTGGATCATGTTGACCAACTCTGCTCCATCACGAAGTAGAAGTAGTAATTGTAAACTGTATCACAATACAACTGCAATTCTTGCTTTAAGCACGGGCTCCTGTCTGCCAGAATGAATTCCAAATTCACAATCAGGATCAAAGTTAGGCCGTATTAGCTGCTCTGTATTTTTAACCTTTGTATTAAATTACCATCAAGGGGGCACTAATTAAGATAAGAAATAGAGCTACTTATTTGTTTCATATGCACCTTCAGATTTCTGAATTATACATTAAAACAATCTATGACATCTGTGTATGCTTTTCATAAAAGAAAAAGGCATAAATGCCTCAGGGTGCATCTGCCTGCCTAAGAAACAGATGAAAAAACCCTTTCCCTAGTTTCTATTAAGGCACAGAGAAATATAGTTTTAAAGGCTACAAAAGGAAGGTAAAGATTACATAAGGCAAATAAATCAATAAAATCTATAGTAAAAACCAGAATATTTTAGATTAACCTGAAAAGGCTAAGTTTCCTAAGACTTTGAAAAATGAGGAAAGCCATTTGGCAAAATCCTTAACTAGGATTTTTGTTTGTTTGATTTTTTTTTCTAGATTCCAGATTCAGAGATGTGCAACTGATCCAAATAGTTATAAAAGCTTGGGAGACAGCTTTCGAACAATTTTCCGAAGAGAAGGGTATGTGTGTTTCTTTCTGTATGAAGTTTATGTTGACAGAGGCATTTAACATATTACTGTATAACATGTTTTTTTCATTTTGAGTGGCTCATTTTCCTGATGTTATTGGGGGAAGTATTTAAAAGGGTGCCTTCCCACCTTTTTTGTGTTTTTCCTGATAATACAATTGAGAACTAAATATGTATACATAAGAACTACCACAAAAATGATATTAATAATCAGTTTGCTAACTAGAAGACAATTTCTATTTAGTGCCATTAGGATTTTTTAAAGTTCTCCTACAGCAGCTATCTAAATGTTCTTTATTTTGATTCTTGAATATAGTGTCCAAATGTGTTCCTTATTTGCCTTGTGACTTATGAATATTCAACCAAAACAGAACTATGTCAAAAATTAATGTGTCAAATTTGCTATCCTTATTCAGCAGATTACTAGATAAGTAGAATATTTTTTTACATAACCTAAAATTGTCTTTGACATATAGATTCAATTAGAGACTCTATCCAACGTAATTTTCCACAGGATATTAGATTGGCTTTTTGAAGTCGTTTTCATAAGAGAATTGGTTGAAAATAATAAGTATGCAAAAAATGATAATAGTAATAATAACTAGTATCTATTTAGCCTCTACTATATACTATAAATCCTCTTTAAAACTCTGTGAGGGGGATCCCTGGGTGGCGCAGCGGTTTGGCGCCTGCCTTTGGCCCAGGGCGCGATCCTGGAGATCCGGGATCAAATCCCACGTCAGGCTCCCGGTGCATGGAGCCTGCTTCTCCCTCTGCCTGTGTCTCTGCCTCTCTCTCTCACTGTGTGCCTATCATGAATAAATAAAAATTAAAAAAAAAAAAAAAAAAAACTCTGTGAGGTAAGTTCTTTTTTTTTTTTTTTTTTTGAGGTAAGTTCTAATAGAATCCATTCCAGTTGGACAAATGAAGAAACTAAGACTCAGAGCAATTAGCCATTTTCACATATCTGATAAATAATAGAACTGGGACTCAAATCCAGATCTGCTTGACCTCAAAACCCATGCTCCTAACCTTTTTAGTTCAGTACCTCTCTGGCAGGTTATACTATGGGGATTATTCTACCAACTGTTATTTCAGTTAAACATATGTCATGGATGTCTTTCCATGATGGTATATATATTTTTAACAACACCATAGTAATTTTTGTATCTACAACTGTGCTGCAATTTATTAAATTAATCTTTTTGGCAGACCACTAGGTTGTTTGCAGATTTTCACTATTAGAAACAACAGTGCAATAAATATCCTCATACTGTTTTTTCATATTTGTGTTCATATACATTTTTTTCTATAAATAAGTTACTAGCTCTGGAATTATAGGATCTGATGATATGTACATTTTATATATAAATGTTACCCAATTATCATCCAAAAAGCATGTACCAATTGTATACCTTCAGTATCATTTCTCTACATCCTCTCAAACACTGAACATTATCAATCATCATTTGGTATATCTATCACCCACATTTATCTCTTGTCAATAATCTAATAGGTAAAAAGATAAAATTATCTACAAGCTTTCTTTTGATTATCTGAGATTGAGCATACTTTTATAACTATTAGTTGTCATTTCTTTCATGAATTTCGTATTTGTGTTCTTTGCTCATTTTTTCTATGTTAGATTTTTTTTATTGATTTAGAGGAGCTCAGTATATATTATAGGTACTAATTCTTTAACTATTACATAGATTACAGATATCTTCCCCAACCTGTCATTTGTCTTAGAGCTATAGTGCCTTAAACTTTTCAGAACCTTGTAATTTTTGAAGATTGTGGTTTTGTGGTTATATCTATCTTTTCCTCTGTGATATCTGACCTTGTTGTCACATTAGAAAGAGGGATATCTTCTAACCCCAAGATTATAAACATTTTCTTCTGATATGTTTTACATTTAAATCATTAATCCATCTGAGAATTTTTTAAATTTGTCATGTGGTATATAGAAATTAAATTTTATTTTCAAATGGTTAGTCAGTTGTCCAAACACCACTTGTTGAAAAATCCATCTTTTACTCCCTCATTGGAAATGCTAGCTTTTTTGTATATTAAACTTCCATTTATATGTCATCTAAATTTTCTACTCTATTTCTCCATTTCCTATTCTGTTTCATTAGTTTAACTATCTCTATGCCAGTATCATACTGTTTTAATTTGTTTATTTTTGGAGTATTTGGGTAATATATAAAAATATGCCCTGCAATATAAAGCCTAAAGTTTATTTATTTATTTATTATTTAAATCAATTTGTCATCATATACTATAACACCTAGTGCTCATCCCATCAAGTGCCCTCCTTAGTGCCCGTTACCCAGTTACCCCCCCCCCCATTCACCTCCCCTTCTGCAACCCTTTGTATGTTTCCTAGAATTAGGAGTCTCTCATGGTTTGTCTTCCTCTCTAATTTTTCCCCATTCAGTTTCCCTCCTTTCCTTTATAGTCCCTTTCACTATTTCTTATATTCCACATATGAGTGAAACCATATGAGGATTGTCTTTCTCTGATTGACTTATTTCACTCAACATTATATCCTCCAGTTCCATCCATGTCGAGGCAAATGGTAGGTATTCATCCTTTCTGATGAAAGCCTAAGCTTCTTATGTTATAGAACCTATCCTACTATGGCCTTCCAGACTCATTCCCCATACACAGATCTGCTCTACGAACAGCAGATCTGCTCACATTCTCAGAGCTTTGCATTTTTGTCTTTATCTTATTCCAGCAGGACCAACCCCCTCATCCACACAAGAAACCATCCCTCTTCACTCAAGGATGCCCTCACATTTCTCCATCTCTGACCATCTTTTCTCTACCACACACTTTCTTTAGCAGTCATTTTTATATGCCATACAAAAGATAGCATGCGCCTCTCTAATTTACTGTGACTGTTTTCTGTATGTCTCCTCTCCCCTACCCCAAGAATATATTCCCCTGAAAGCCGTTTCTCATTTAGTTCTGTATCTCCTATAACTGTGTTTGACACTGAGTAGAGATAGTAAGTGCACACTAAATTAATAAAAGTAATCACATCAAAATCATAATGATGCAAAATGAAACAGATATAATGATTCTTGCTATTGGCCACCCTCTGAATTTATGATAAAATCTTGATTCCTGATTAAATATTTTTAGGTGATCTAGTGACAAGGAATCAGCAAATTCTTGCTATTACTCTGGAGATATGGTATCTAAGTGCCATACATTAATAATATACCTGCAGTTATGACAACTGGGATCAAAATCATGCTCATTTTACAAAATATATATATATATATTAAGTTAAATATATATAAAGTTAAAATATATATATATAAAGTTAAAAAATCATAGTGTAATATATAGTCAATAGCAGTGTCCCTTTCCAATAAAACAGTAGTAGCAGCACTGTCAAGTTCTATAAGCTGTAACAGATATCTCTGAATTGGATGTGGGAGTTCCTTAGCTGGCCTCTTTATTTCATGTGTGTTAGGAAGAATTTGATGTTTCTGCTTTGATATCAAATAATACAACAAACATACAGCATGTGTGGTCCTTGCATAGTAAAATTGGCCTTTTCCTAAACTGTATGTATAATTGCTTCTAGAACAAATTGACATTCCTTCTGTAATGCTTTTAGATCTGGACATGTTATTAGCTGAGAGCTGGAGAGCTCTAGTCTCAGAGATGGAAATATTTGTAAAAATGCAAAAGAAAAAGCTGCCTGTTGTTTTTGATACAGGGTAAGAATATTTCATAGTGTCAAGTTTTAAAAAAAGGAAAAAGAAAAGAAAACCTTTTAGCACATGTTGTGTTGAATTTTTTTTCCTAGTGAAAGCAGCAGTTCCTTTGGATTTTCTTATTTAGCTTTTAGAGTACACTCTGCTTTCAAAGATATTTTTCTCACTCAGGTGCATACAAGCCAGTTTGGTCTATGGCTGCAGAGATATAGCACAAGTCACTTTGACTATTAATATAGTTAAAAATATTCATCTCTCTTGGTTTTTCCTATATCCCCCAAGTTAAAGGTTTTGAAAGCTATTTCTTACCTGTTGTTCAAGAACATTAAAGTCTGGGGCACCTGGGTGGCTCAGTGGTTGAGCATCTGCTTTTGGCTCAGGTCATGATCCCGGGGTCCTGGGATTGAGCCCCATATCAGGCTTCCCCGCAAGAAGCCTACTTTTCCCTCTGCCTATGTCCCTGCCTTTCTCTGTGTGTCTCTCATGAATAAATAATTTTTTTAAAAAAGAACATTAAAGTCTGATATCACTCTTAATGTCTGTACAGCTCTCCCTGCTGTAAGAAAGAGAAGAGTGCTCATCACCATTCTTAAAAATGCAGTTCCCCACTTCTGTGTTCAGAATTCATGTCTACAAAAGATAATGGCTCAAATACATGGGTCAAAGTCCCTTTGCTACTCCTAAGGTTCTTTTAAGAATAAGTAAAAGTGAAAAAAAATTCTTTAAATTAAGAAAAAAAAGAATAAGTAAAAGTGGGGCATGTGGGTGGCTCAGTGGTTGAGCATCTGCCTTCGGCTCAGGAGTCAGGGATCCAGTCGCACATTGGACTCCCTGCGGAAAGCTTGCTTCTGTCTCTATGTCTCTGCCTCTGTCTGTGTCTCTCATAAATAATAAAATCTTTTAAAAAATAAGTAAAAGCATCGATACATTATATACATTATTCTCATAAATGATAAAATCTTTTTAAAAATAAGTAAAATCATCAATAGATTATTTATTTATTCATGAGAGACAGAGAAAGAGGCAGAGACAGGGGCAGAGGGAGAAGCAGGCTCCCTGCTGGAAGCTCGATGTGGGACTCAATCCCCAGACCCGGGGATCACACCCTGAGCCGTAGGCAGACGCGCAACCGCTGAGCCACCCAGGCATCACTTGATACATCATACTTTAATGAAAGACATGGTTTTTCAACCCAGCTTTATCCAAAAAAAAAAAAAAAAGGCCTTCCAAATTCTAGACAAGGATTTCTATCATATGGAATTTTCACGCTTAGTTAGCTTTTACCAAAGAGGCCATCGGTGTTTTGTCTAATGGAGAAGAGAGGATCCAGGCTAAAAATTTGTCACTGGTGAAAGTCCTCCGTCATCACCATGATTTCTCTTCTTATCCTGGTTTGGCAAAAATAAACTCATAGGTCCATCTACTGACACAGTGAACGCAGAAAACATGCTTAGGCTAGGTTATTAGGTGCCTTTAAAGCTAGTTAGCTTCATTTTGTAAATTCTCCTGGCAAGCAGCAGCTGGTGTCTCCATTTACTGTGTGTTCCTGCATCATGTCTTACATCCTTCTGTTTCAGAGTGTCTCCTGAAAGTTCTTTTAGTCTCTTTTGTACCTGGTGTTGCTCTAAAGAGAGTGATTGAGATATGCACAGCTGGGCAAGGGGATTGTAAATTATGCTAATGTAAAACCAGGACTGCCTGTCCCCTCAGTCTGCCTCTTCTGAAAGCACCTAGTGACCATTCTTGCTGAAATAAAGAGCAAAGAGAATAAAACAGAACTTAAGACATTCTGAAGACATCAGTAAAGAAAGATCTGAGACTAATATTTATTTTTTTCATCATAACAGGCACGATGCCAGGGACTTTTTCATGCATTTATGCTCAACACAACACTATTCTCAACACAGTCTAGCGTTATGTCTATATTTTGTATGAGGGAAACGGAAGATCAAAGAAGTTTAATAGCTTGCCCAGAGTCACACAAGTATTAGTGATATATCATGGTTTTCCCATTATATCATCTCACCTTTAACTAAACACCAAATTTTGTTATATATTAAATGAAAAGAAGACAATGTGAAAGTTGTGGCTACAAACCTCTAATTTTTAAATAGCTAATCTAAAACTCGGGCAGCCTGGGTGGCTCAGAGGTTTAGCACCGCCTTTGGCCCAAGTTGTGATCCTGGGGTCCCGGGATCCAGTCCCACGTCGGGCTCCCTGCGTGGAGCCTGCTTCTCCCTCTGCCTGTGTCTCTGCCTCTCTCTCTCTCTCTCTCTTCCTCTCTCTCTCTCTCTCTCTGTGTGTCTCTCATGAATAAATAAATAAAATCTTTAAAAAAAAAACTCTTCTACCCTCAAATCACATAACAATTTAAAGCAGCTTTTATCTCTTCCTTCAAGTGAAGTATGAAAGCCCTGAGAGACCATATATGTTCAGTTAACCAAATCTTGTCAGTACCAGGACAGCACCACAAACTTCTGGTAACTCAAGAATCTTAATTGAGTTATTGTCGCATCCCTTACAGATGGCTCCAGATCTCTGATAAGTTCATGGTTTCCCATCAGTCTGCTCTCAGCCGGCATGTTCCTCAGTTTTCTTATGAGAAAAATGCATGGGCATTGGTTTGCCCAAGGCAAATAACTAGGAAACAACTAGGTCGGATTAGACTTAGTCTCAAATGAGAAACATGTTGATTGCTGGTGCCTTCAGAAATATGGTATTCTTCAGAAAGTATTACTGTAGAAAATATGTGGTTGCATTTGGGGGGCATTTGAACTGTGTTTTGTTTCACGATTTGTTTTCTGTAACCACTGATGCTGCCCCAAGTATCATCTTACAATCAGACCACTTGGTGATTATAATATTTTCTAGTTAAATGACATTTAAGGCCTCGTTTTATGAGCTCCAGTGTAATTGGCTAATTTGGTAAACTCCAGATGTGTGAGATAATGTGCCACTCATTTAAGTGCCTTTCAGACGGCATAAATGGCACAGCCCCAGGAGGTATAATCACTCCCTCTTGTTTTCATTAAGAAGAGGAATGAGTGGCTTGTGACACAAACAAAGGAAGTGGGACGTCTACAACTCAAAATCAACAACAACCTGGTGAGATTTGGACATTTCCTTTTTACAGGTGGACTAACTCCAAGATCTTTAGCTCAATTTGGTGACTTAGTGGGTCCACTTGTTAAAACGTGGTTTACCTAATATAATGTGACCAGGTGATTTTAAAGCATCTCTGCCTCTAAATAGAAAGACTTACCCCTAGAGAAAACCCCCTGAGCAGCCTCTGGAAACCCCCTCACTTTCACATGGAAGTGAGGGCAAGTATTGGACTTGAAGAGACAGTGGAGGTGCTAACTCTTCCCAGGAATGGCAGTTATTTGAGCAGTCGGCATCCTCACCACCTAAGCCAGAGTCCAACTTCACAAGGGCCCATAGTTGCTGTTGCTTTTTCTCTCTTCTTTCTACCCCACTTCTCACCCAACAGAAACCAACTCATCTACCCAGTATTACCAAGCTGGAGTTGAGCGAATGGTTCTTAGCATCACTGTTCCCTGGATCCTGAGTCTGGGATCTCTTATCTGATATGTAGACCAAGTGGAGTTCACATACAACTGCGTGGTGGGTCACTGGGTACTCACTGCTACTTAACCAGTGCAGAGTTTTCGCTCAGGTGAATAATTACAGACTATATCCCAGGCCCCTAAGCAGATAATTTGCAGTGCCAATCACCTGTGTGTAGATCATTGAGTATTGATTAGAATTGCAAGCCTGGCATACCCAAGCAAATTCATTCTTTGGTGGGTGCCAATGTGCACTGTGCCTTCTGTGTGAGCTTAATAGTGCGTTGAGTGTCGCCTCTCTCATCCTTTTTTGTTTTATTAAAGAGGCCCTTCCTGGTATCCACTGGACCTCCCTTGAGGGCTCCCTCCATTTTGGCTTATTTTCAGCTTTATTGAGATATCTCAACATTGAGATAGAACACTGTGAAGTTTAAAGTGTACTGTGTGATGATTTGATCATTGCAAAATGATTACCACATTAGAGTTAATTAACACATCCATCACTCATATAATTACCATTTGTGTGTGTGTAGTTAGAACACTTATGATCTACTTTCTTAGCAACTTTCAAGTATACAATGCAGTATGATTCACTATAGTCACCATGCTATGCTTTAGATCCCTCCTCCCTTGTTTTCCTGTGGTGATAAGGAGGAAAGCAGACAATCCCAGCTGCTCTTGCTCCCACACTACAGAGTTCTGTCCTGGCCTGCCTGGGCTTCTTAATGATGGCACAACAAATATCTTCCATTTAGGTAGGGGAAAGAAAAAGAATAAGAAAGGAAATAACACAATAAGTGAGACTTTAGAGAATAAACTATAGCAAATCTGTTCGGCAGGTCTTACAAGTGGTGGGCCCAGGTCCAGATTACGGCACCCAGTAACCTGAGCCATTTTTTTTTCCCACATCACATCTCTTCCTATTTTGCAAAGAGATGATCTCAATTCAGGCATGGGCCTGCTATTATTATTCCTGAATGATCTGTGTTCCTTTAAAAATGGCTTATCAGGGCAGCCCGGGTGGCTCAGTGGTTTAGCGCCACCTTCAGTCCAGGGCATGATCCTGGAGACCGGGGTCGAGTCCCACATCAGGCTCCCTGCCTGGAGCCTGCTTCTCCCTCTGCCTGTGTCTCTGTCTCTCTCGCGCGCTCTCACTCTTGCTCTGTGTCTCTCATGAATAAATAAATAAAATCTTTTTTAAAAAAGGGCTTATCAATGCTTCAGTATATTATACTCAGAATTTCAGACATAAAATGTATGCAATAGCTTTTTGCAGAAAGTGTGTTGCTAAAAACTTTAAACTTATTTAGCAATTCAAAGTTGAAAATGAGAGAATGTAGGGTAAGGAGAAAATGCTAAAGAAGAATGTTTTTTGGTTTTTTTTTTAAAGCAGAAAGTTGAACCACTGGCACATCATTTGGCTTTTCTGTTCTACCAGATTATTTTATACCCTTGCGAAGGCAAATGGTTACTGGTTTAAGCTGTACTGGGTTGTAAAGTGGTCTTTACAATCAGGGGGAGGATAATGAATTTCCAGAGTGCTCAGATAGCAGCATCCCTGTGCTCCCATGTCCCAGAGCCCTGTCAGAGGTCTTTTGTTCTGCCCACAGAGTGACCTTTAAAATGGTTTCAGCTCCTAGATTTCCCTGCTGTCATCACCATCGATGGCTAGCTGACACTCACACTCCGGCTCCCCCCAGCCACTCACTAACAATACTTTCTGACTTACTGACTGGCCTTTGGCAAGGATTTAAGTGTTGCCAAAGAATAAGTGAAAACGTTTGCAGTGATGTCAGCTCGTCAGCAGGGCCTGATAAAGAGACCAAACACAGCCTCTCCCAGCACGCAGTGCTGACAAGAAGGAAAGGAGGACCAGTTGTTTGGGTGGAAGTAGTTGTCTTTCAGGAATGTGAATGTCTCAATCCAGAGCCTGCACAGATATTCCCTGTGTTTTATAGAGTGTTAATGGGAGGTGAGGGGATTCTATGGCCAATGGGAAATGTCCGATTGGAAATATTTTCAAGACTTTATTTTAACTTACTCTGGTTTTCTGATGAGTTAGACGCAGTCAACTTGGGGAAAAAAATGTCTTTAACAAAACCATAATCCTTTTTCTAGTGGTTGCTAAACTGAACATTTTCAGATGAAAATGAGAAAGAAAAGAAAATCTCCTAAAAACCTTCTACCTTTGTCTGATTCTTTTATTATAGAAAATAAGTCAGGGGCACCTGAGTGGCTCAGTGGGTTAAATGTCCCACTCGATTTTGGCTCAGGGTTGTGAGATCAAGCCCCATGTGGGCGTCAAGCTTACTTAAGTTTCTCTCTCTGGTTCTTCCCACCACCACCCCTCATGCATGCGCTCTTTTTCTCTCTCTTAAAAGAAGAAAAAGAAAAGAAAAGGAAGCAAATAACCTAGGCATGATTTAACATAGACAAGGTTAAAGGAATTTATGGGGTTTTTTTTTGGGGGGGGGGGGGTCAGGAGGTGGTTGCATGAGGGAGAGAGAGTCCCAAATAGACTCTGTGCTGAGCATGGAGCTGGGCCCAGGGCTCAATCTCACAACTCTGAGATCACCACCTGAGCCAAAACCAAGAGCCAGGTACCTAAGCAACTGAGCTACCCAGGTGCCCCAGGATATTTTATCATCATCATTGATTTCAGCTAGCATCTCTGATTTTTATGGAATTACCTCTTTCTGTCTTCTATTTGGACATTTTCTATTCCTGGCCATATGCATCTCATTTTATTTTCCTTGGAAAGAAAAGGTCATGTGGATTTTTAATATTCTAGAGCACTGTTGAGAAGTTAAAAGCATTGACAAGATCCATATATACACGTACATACATGTATTTAAACTAAATTAAACTGCTTATTGTTTAGATTGCTACATTTTCTCTGTAAGTCCCATGAGCCAGATACCACTGGAGAAGTTAATAAGTTATAAGTTAATATGTACATTACCTTATTAACCATGTATAAGTTAATAAGTTGGTAAGTTTCTACTCAGTTCCTGCTTAGAAATGTTTCATCGCCCAATTACAATGCTCTTGTCACTAGTTCATGAATTTCTTGTCTAGTCTCATGATTTGAGCTTTACCTTTCCTCCAGGTATTTCAGGCGGTTTGAAACTGGAAGAAAGGAAAAGGTCCGGACAGCATTATTATGTTAGTGATTATATTCAAAACCATTGTTACCATTATGACCCTTTACTCTTTGTGAAATATATCCACATGTCTTACCTCACTTGTTGCTCACAAGAGCCCTGGAAGTAGGCAGGTGGAGAGTACAATCTCAAGTTTTCTGGTCGGAAAACTGATAAGAATGTTATGGGACTTGTGCAGCATCCCACAGCTGGTGTTGGGGTGAGCGTTCTCCTGAGGTCTTCTGCATCCTGTATCATGCACCCTGTTCTGTCAATAAATTAATAACAGTATTAGTAATAATAGAAGCAACACTTCAGATTTTAACACTGTTGCCAGGAAGGGTACAAAGCATTGTCATATATCCCATCTCACTTGGCCGAGTAGCATCTGGGGGAGGTGGGAGGGAGAGGAAGGTGACATCAAGTATGGTTGATTACATTCTGCAAACCAGCAAACTTCAGCAGAAGGAAGGTTAGTGGGATTCCCACAATAATCGATTGGTTTCTAAGATCAGCACTCAAAGAAGACAAAGGTGCACTTTTTCTTTAAATGACATCTTGGACAAATGAAATTGGACTAAATGTATTCTGAAGCATGGGACCATCCTCCCATGAGACCAAGACAGAAGTCCATAATCCTTTAGAAAAGGTCCTGTTCAAAAGGAAATTTAGGGTACAGTTTAAGATTAAGACTCACTGAATGAACTTACTTATTTGACCTGTCAGTGCCTTTGCCTAACTCAATTTGAATATTGATTAATAACCAGGAAAACCGCAGGAAACATGAGGTAAGGTATTGAACCAAAATTTCTTGGATGAATTGTCAGATGGGGTGAAAATGATCATATGACTACAATAGATGTTAAAATATGCAGGCACCAAAATCTAAAGTAGATGCCAGCCATCCTCAGTGGCCTTGTTCTCCTGCTGATAAACACTATTCACAAGTCTCTTTGTCTGGCCACAGAGAACTTGTAGGAAGACAAAGCCCTGGGTACCAGGAATTCTAATGTAGACACAATCTCAGTGGTAACAAAAAAGGAGATAAAGTGTGAGATAAGTTTTGGAAACTGTCGAAGAGAGTGTGTAAGTTTGTGTTAGAGGAAAGAGTTTTTTTTATTTCTTTACATAAAGCTTTTCCTAAATTAGAAGAATCAAGAACCAAAAGGAGATAAAGGACATGCTCTGGTATCGTTACCATTTTGGATCCTTACACTTTTCAGTGAACAGGTCAACATGCATTTCAAAACTCAAATAATAAAATTCCTAGAAATTGGCACTATTTATAAAGGAACTAAAGTTAAAAGACTATTGCAATGTAATCCATTAAGCAACAGGACATGTCAATTACTAGAGATCTGGCTTTGTGTGTAAAAAAGTATGTGTTAGATTACAAAAATGTTTCATGACCACTTGTTCACTCCTTAATCCCCATGGTCTGACTTCTGTCTACACCGTGTATTTACAAACTGCTCTCTCAGAAGGTACCACAGAACTCCTATCTTTTTCAATGGGATCTGAGACACTGGGGATTGTAAACTGTTCTATTATTTTATGTGCCACTAGAAAAAGGAAATACTGACAACTAAACTCCTTGGAGTGATTTGATAACGGATATCGGTGTTGAGTGAGGAGAAGTTCTGAGTGACTTTCTAGTCTTTTGTGTGGGAATGACTGGTGATAGCCAAATTATGTCACTCACACATTCATAAATCTTTGATAATTTCCTGTTGATCCATGTGGTAGGGTGCCACTAAGATGGCCCTAATGATCCCTGTCCCCTTGTATTTATGTCCTTGTATAATCCCCCCTTCTTTTAAGCATAGGCTAGGCTTATTGACTCTCTTCCAAAGAAAAGAATATGGCAGAAATGATGAAATGTCACCTTTGAGATTAGTATATATAAAAAAACTGGCTTCCATCTTGGTAGATCCTTCTTATTTTTCTTGCTCTTTTGGTTTCTTGGAATTTTATTGCCTTTAAGTAAGCTCCCCATGGGGGCTCCCCATGTGACAAGAAACTTGAGTAGCTCTGGCCAATAACCAATGAGAAATTGAAAGCCTCTGTCTAATATCCTGGAACTGAATCCTACCAGCAACCACCTGAGTAAGCCAGATAAGATTTCAGGTCCAGCTGATAGTTTGACCACAATCCCAGGAGAGACCGTTAGTCAGGGCCACATACTAACCCATGCCCAGGTGCTTGACCCACAGAAATTGTATAATAATAAAAAATACACAAAAACAGATCTGAAATCCTTGACATATTTTTCTGGAGCTCTCCATATCTGCTTTGAATCTTTCAAGCTTTACCTTACCTAGTCTCATCCCATGTATGTTATGGTCAAGCCCTTCGGACCAATTATAACTCCTGAAACCATTTTCCTATAGTTTTTCTCATGTATATTCTTCAGCTCAGAATGGCATTTTTTTTCCTTTGTCCAGCTCTGATAATTCTGGTCATCCATAAATAACCAGTTTTCATGTTATCTTCTCTTTAATGCCTTCTCTCTTTACCCAAAACGGAAATAATTTTCCCTATTAGTTCTCTTATGGCATCTTCTTCCTCCATAACAACATTTCTCTACAGAGTCAAAGGGACCTGGATTAGAATCATATATAGAAATTTGGGAGCCTTAAGCAAATTGCTTAATGTCATTGTTCTTCAGTTTCTTTATTTATTGCATGGAATAGTAGTATCTAATTTACTATGTTGCTAGATGGTATAAGTATGTATACAATAATAATTAACTGGTTCCATTATTATTACTTTATATTGTAGCCAATTTATTTGTAACTATTCACAGTTATTTAAATATGTAGAGCTCTGATGAAATCTTGTTAGGGCTTCTAAAGTGTTTTACACAATTCTTTTTATATAATCATCATCCAAGTTATGTTTGCTGAATTTTTTTTATGTTCGCTGAATTTAATTGAATGATTACTAGTTTTACATACTAAGCTATTCTGGCCACAGTAATAGAAAATAAATATAGTGAAATTTAAATAAATACCAAGAAAAATTTATGATGCTGGTGGTATCATTAAGACAAAGATTATAAAGATGATAATCTGCCTCTATCTTCTAAAGAGTAACATCTTTGTAATGGTCTCAGAAGATAGTAGAATATTTTTAAGGGTCGTGAAGTTGTCTAAAGGTAGGGAGTTGGATTTTTACATTTAGTTTTTAGATTCAGGGGACTCACCATTGACAAGTGTTGCCTAGTGGTACTGACAGGTTTAGTTAGGGAAACTGGAGGGGCGGATGAAGACCCAAGAGAAGACAAACAATGTAGTACCCCCGATGCTTAGAATGTGTTCTGTCTTCACTACTGTACTTTTGCCACCTGCCTGTCTGGGGTTTAATAAGCACAGGGACCCAGAACAGTATAAATAAAAACCAAATATTCTGGTCAATAAAAAGGTGAATTAAAGCAAAAGCAAGAGAATGTTTAGAACATAATCAGAGGCAAATGAAGAGTTAGAATCTTAAAAGACTATATTAACAAACTTTTGGTTCCAGCAATCAGAGTAGTTTGTATCAGAACAACTGTCCTGCTGAAAACAACTATAAACATTGGACAAAATACACAGAACTACTTTTGAAGGCATTAGAGAGTCATCAAAGCAGGCAGAATTTGCAAAGAGCTACAAGACCTGAGGGAAGGAAGCCACCTCAGTGAGCTCTACATTTATCCAGGCTTTTTCCATGCTTTGTGAAGTCTTGTGGAGAGGATGGGGGAGGGAGTTCAGACTAAGTCCTAGTTGAGGAGAGGAGTTGGAGCTTGGTGTTCAGAGCTATCATATGGCTGGAACATGAGAAGCAAAAATCCCAAAGAAGAGGGAAACCAGGGAGAAGTGAGCTCTGAGTTTATATGCAATATCCCCTTTGGGTTTATATGTAGCTTGCCAACTCCTAAGCTATATGTGAACAGGAAAAAAAAAAAAAAAAAAGACAAACCCAGCCAAGACAAAACAAAACAAAACAAGCAACAACAACAACAACAACAAAAAAAAAAACAAAAAAAAAAAAACAAAAGCTGAGAGACTATCAAGAGGAACAGAAAGTTCAGTAGTCCTGTGATACTTGAGAGACAAGAGTTGGAGTTTAAACTCAGCCAGGTAGAAGAATTCTGGTAAAAACACAACACGTTTTCAGTTGAGACTCAGAATCTCCACGTCCAAGAGTAAGGGCTCTGCCCTAGGAATAAGGACAAAATATAAACACTTTGTTTCTAACAAAGCCTAAATCCAATCCTCAGCAAGATGAAGGTGAACTGCTATATTCCATCTGTTCTGTGGGAGAATATTTATTCTTGTGGGGGAAAATACCATCATCCAGAGGATCTTTGACATTTTTTTATGCATAATGCCCTATATTCAATTAGCAAATCACAGAGCCTTAGGGAAGAAAAGACAAAAGAACCAAATATCAAGAAAAACAGAGACAATAAGTGACTCAAATTTTGGGATTATCAGATGATGACTTTTTAATTTATTTAATTATCATTGTGGTAACATATATATAACATAAAATTTACCATTTTAAGCATGTTTAAGTATACAGTTCAGTGGCATTAAGTACTTTCACTTTGTTGTGAAACCATAACCACCATCTATCTCCAGAATGTTTTCATCTTCCAAAAGTGAACTCTCTTTTCATTAAACAGTAACTCCCTCTTTCTTCCCTGTCCCCCTGCTTCTGGAAGCCATCATTCTACTTTCTGTGTCTATGAATTTGAAGTACCTACTTTAGGTACTTCATATAAAGGGAATCATACTTGCCTTTTTGTCATTGGTTTATTTCACTTAGTTTAATGTCTTCAAGGTTATCCATGTTGTAGCATGTCTGAATTTTCTTCCTTTGTTAAGACTGACTAATATTCCACTGTGTTTATCTATCATCTGTCAGTAGACAGTTGGGTTGTTTTTATCCTTTGGCTATTGTGAACAATGCTACTACGAACATGAGTGTACAAATATTTCTTCAAATCCCTGCTTTCAACTGTTTTGAGTATATATGCAGAAGTGAAAATTCTGGATTTCCTATGTAATTCCATGTTTGACAGACAAGAACTTTTAAAAAGATATAATAAATATGCCTGAAAAGTAAAAGAAAAGATGAAGAATTTCACCAGAGATACAGATCTTTTATTTTCAAAGACTCAAATGGAATCTTGAAAAATACTCTAGTAAAAATAAGAATTCAGGAGGTGGATTTTCAATCCACATGTTATATTGTCAGCATGTATCTTCTTAATTGTTTTATAAATATTTAAATATGATGGAACATATTTTTTCCTACTACATTGCTGTACTATCCTAGTACATAGTAGGTACTTCATATTATAATTAATTGATTGAATAACTACAGAAATAATAATAGCATATTTTTGCTAAGAGAAACCATACATTTTTTTTTAATTCATTTTAAGCAACTAAAATAATCATAATTTACCAGAGGCCAGGCACTTTGCTAGGTGCTTTATATACACTAATTCAATGTATTCTCACAACAACCTGTGGGGGGGCGGGGAGCCCTCATCCTTCCCATTTTACTGATGCATCAATCAAGGCCAAAAAGTTTATGTAACTTGTCTAATGTTTCCTAGGTTGTAGGAATTTGAACCCATGTGATCTGTGTCTAGATCTTTACCTCTACATTACTTGAAAAGAAATACTCTTTTTAAGAAACATGAATTATTCTGTTTTGGCTGACTGGCTAGTTGCAATTTTAGAAAATAAATGAAAAATTGAGAAGCAAAATTGCTTGGTGACATGTGCCAGGGCACTAAACTCTTCTCATAATATGACCTTTACATCTTTTCAGATGTTCCTTCTGGACAATGGCATACTACTTGATGTATTTTGGCACAGGGTTTGTTATGTATGTTTGACATAAAAGAAATAACACCATGATGAACAGAATGTCCCATCTTTCTCCTTGAACTCCAAATTGCCCAGGGCCACAGATACAAAACATAGGTTTAAGTTGCACTCTCCACTTCCTCCTTTCATGTTTGTGGATCTCATTCGTAGGATGCTGACATTTTACCTTTTCTACATCCTTGACTTCATTTCTTCCTTTACCCCATCATTTATTTTAAATGTTTAATCTTTTTGCTACACCTCCTCAGAGCATGATAAATTTTGATGGCCAATCTCTTCTCCAGTGATGAGACATTCCTTGGGAAATCCATTTCTTTCAGCCTTGGCAGGGAAGATCATACATTTATTACACAGAACAAAGGGAGTATTCTTCAGGGCCTTAAGATTCCCAATATATTTGCTTTCAGCTCTCTTTTCCTCAAACTCTTTGTTCACCCAGGTTACATTTCAAAGTGCTCCCACATCCTATTTTAATCTCTTGTTTTGGACCCTTCGATATAAAGGACCCTTTCATTGTTTCTTCCCTTGTTTGTTTGTCTCTTTTCTTTCTAGAAAAAGAAGCTACTCATTTCAGACAAAATTAAAATGAACAAAACTAAAAGAACAGCTCCTTTTGTGATAGAGGACAGTCATTTTATTAAATATTTCTTAAATGTCTCCCTGGTTTTAGACCCAATTCCCTAAAGTTTATATAGCTTTCTGATATAAGAGATGAAGGGCAAACAACATTATTCCAGCTAAGAATAGATTTCTGTATCTTTTCTATATTTATGCTGTTTCTTTACCAGACTTAAAAGAACACTTGTAACCCACCAAGCAAATAGTATTTAGTGGCTGCCCATTTATACACAGCCTTCTGTTAAGTAACACAGAAGAATGCATTAGAAAGACACAGCTAAAAAAAAAGAAAGAAAGACACAGCTTTGGCCTTCTAAAAGCTTCATTCTGCAATGAAATAACTGTATGAGCAAAAATTGTCTCAGTCACATGATTCTATTAAGTGTTTATGAAAAAAATCCTTTGACAAGCAACTGCAAAAATGGTAGAGATCTGACCGGAAAACAAATTTGCGTTTTCAATACCTCCATGTCTCTTCACATCTCCTGTAAAACCATTCTCAATCACAGGAAAACAAACCACAAAAACGAAGGGACTTTCCAGACAGAAGCAAATTGTCCCCATAGGAAATAAAAATCTTCAAAGTGTCCCTTTCATTGAACTTGTTTCTTTTTCTACAACAAATGGACACGTCGGACATAAAATTTAATTGAGACATACTGAAGTGAGGGTCTGGCTTACCTGAGTAGAGGTTACATCCATTAAGGAGACAGCAAGGCACTAACAACGCATTGACTACTTTATATCACAGAATACTAAACTTCTAATCACCGTCATCTCTTTGGACTATCATTTATTTAAGATTTCAGCAGCCTCCTATTAAACTCTGCTGTGTGATTCTATTTTACACTTCTTTTCCTGTGTGTTTGTTTTAATTTAAGAGCCAGTATGCATATTGACAATTCTTTGACAGCAAAGGTAAAACCACCAGGAGTGTATCTGTTTATTGAGGACTGACAGCTTTATAGCTAACATAAAAATAATCTAATGTTTATTGGAGCAAATGTTTGGACTGAGGATTAAGTGAAACTAGTGAATAGAGAAAACCTTTTCATCCTATTCAGACTTTTCAAATAAGGTCTAGGATCAACTACATAAAAACTTTTTGTGTTGATTTCTTTAACGCTCTTCCCTTAATTTGTGCCACTGCTCACTCCCTTCTACTTCGCTTCCCCAAATTCTGTTTTACGACAGGGGTTTTGAAGTAAGTAAAACCTTGAAGAGGAAGATGCTACCGTTCAGAGATTCATTGCTAGAGCATTTACATGGGCCATGCAAACTTTGCAGATAACAGTAAAGCAAAATCTAAACCTCTTTGCTTATCACATAAACTCTTTTCTGCTGTTGCCTATAACTTAAGTCTCGTAAGAGCTCTTAAATTTTTTTGGTCTTGGTTTTTGTTTTTGTTATTTTTAATCATGTCGGTGGGGAAGGGGAACAGACTTCTCTAAACTGCTTTAAAACTAGTTGTAGGGGCACCTGGGTGGCTCAGTCAGTTAAGCATCTGCCATCGGCTCAGGTCATGATCCTGAGATCCTGGGATCAAGGTCCAGGTCCGGTTCCCTGCTGGGTGGCAAGTCTGCTTCTCTCTCTACCCTTCTCTCCCCACTGGTGCTCTCTTGCTTGCTCATTCTCAAATAAATTAATAAAATATTTTTTTAAAAAATAGATAAATAAAACTGGTTTCAGACTGTTACATTGTTTTTCAGTTTCACCTATAGCTAAATAGATTTTTGTCTTTATTTTAAATGAGACATTTGAAAGGTTTCAGAAAATAAGCTGTTCTTTCTGTCAGTAGAAATATTACCCATTTGAAAATGATCTGTTAAGGTTAAAAATAGTTCACCAAATTATTGTTAGACTAAGGATATTTCACTTTACTTTTTTAAACTTGATACTAGTTATAATTACTACTAATATCTCTTTTCCTACATCTTTCCTCCAAAACATAAAGCTAAACTCATCCTAGCAACGTTCAGGTCACTATTGCTTTTCCTCTCTTTACCACTCTTCCCTACCCCCACCCTGTCCCGATCCTATTTTAGGTTGAGTTAAGTAAATGGGAGAAAAAAAATTAGGCAACTTGTTAAAAGGTCGCTTGCTAAGGAGAAGCTGCAGAGCTAGAAATGGAAACCAGGTTGACCGGCTGACTCCAGTGCCCCGAGGCAGTTATATAAAGTGCACTGGCTCTTTCCCTTTGAAAAATATGTGTACCTCCCGACAACGCTGAAATGTGAACATTCACATAACTCAGTTTTCAATTTCATCCCTAGAACGAAATGTCCCTACGGATAAGGGTAGGTTTTTATGCAAGTGTGCTGCGGCATAGCATACATGTGAATAGACCAAAGAAATTCCAGGGATGTCAGGATCTTGCAGCAGCTGACAATCTGATACCAACTATGTATCTAAAGCGAATTAACATGTCGCCACCAGGCAGTAGTGAGCTATTCAAGGGTCAGGATCCTTTCGCAGCTATCTTGATGTCCCTGGGACCCGACATAGTGTTTGAATCTCAGACAGAATTCAACAAATGCTTGTTGAACTCAGCTAAACTAGATTAAAATTTTTAACTGTTAAAAAGATGGTTTTGGTCCTTTTTTTATTTGAAGAAAATAACATACTATTTCTTTGAAGTGTCTGCAAAGTGTCTACTTCATTACTAAGTAGAACACATAATGTATTCCTCAACAGATTTTATTTCTTCTTAATTCCTTTCTCATCATGTCCATGGTGGTGGTGATTGCCTAGATTTTGTTATAATGTGCTATCATGCAGAGATTGGTAGTAAATTGGCGTTAATGGTGTCTATGGAATTTTCATTTTGTTCTTAGGACATCAACTTACTACCTCTTCCTAAGAGCTAACTTAGTGACTTGTGTGCCCTTCTGATTTACATGGTGCTGACACTTTACTTAAAGGAGAAAAAGCATCTCCTCCCTTGATCAGACATCCTTTGTGACATTTCCCATGACTCCTTGACATTTCGGCTACACTTGTTCTGTGGGTATTATGTACATGCTGCGTTGCATGTGCGGAGTCCTTCTCTTCTTCCCCGCACCCTCCAGGCCAGTCTGCGTGAACTGCCTACCACTTTTCAGGCACAGTTTTTGGTACCACCATGGTTGTCCGACTTACTCTGTGCATTTGCCTCCTGGTTGCTCCTCTGGGTTGAGGACGGGAATCTCAGGGTGACAAACAGTTGGCTGCTACTGTTGCCCCAAGAAGGGCTTCATTTAGGCATGTGACTCTCACTGCAGACACTTCATGCATCCACAATGTCAGTCTCAGATCTACACCAGCCCCAGTTTAGAAATAAACTCTTTCTCAGTCTTGGGCTTCTCTGACTAGGAATCTAGAGGTAACAAGTAACCTCTTGTAAATCCATCCTTCTTTTAAAACCCAAACCAAAAACTTCTAATGACACGCTAAGTCTACGTGATTCACATGTCATTTTACACTTTCTTTAAGACACCTAGACCTTTGTTGGGGTCTGTCAGGCGAGCAGAATTGTGTCCAGGTATGCTGTACTCTCACGCCAAGAAGCTGGACTCAGAACCTGACCTAAGGAGTCATGTAACACAACAAAACTCTGCCCCAAGCAAAATGTTGCTCAGAATGGAATTGGTTGACTTGTAACTTAAATTGACCAAACTGATCACTTATTTATGATCCTTGGGACTTAAGAACAAAGTTAAAATCATTTTCTAAGCTATATACCACTCAGCAGCATTTTAAAATCATGTTCTAATTTTGTTTATAAAAAGGCAGTTTCCCTCAAAGCCCCTGTAACAAAAAGCAATTTAAATAGATTATTTTTTATTGTATCTTTAAAGCGATTATAAAAAGCTATAGTCATATGGGGTGGCCTGGGAATTCCTTCATTTCCTCTTGATTCACAAGGCCGTAATAAATAAAGTTTTCACCGGAAAGGTCTAGTGGCCTCCAATAATATAAGCATGGTGTATGCAAAAGACAAATGTGGTAAATGCATAAACTCTCTTGTGAGTAAAATTTGGATTATTTGAAATTTATGAGATTCTTATACTGTTGATGTTTTTAGTCCATGTTATGTACTGAACCATTGACATAAACAAACCTTTATTTTTTATTACTTAGACGAGAGTCTTATTTTACTGGGATGTTTATATACCTCGTCAATAAGGAGCTCTACAGTTAAATGTTTAATTCATTACATAACCATATTTCCTAATCAGCCTGAAACAAGCATATGACATTTGGTGTTGTGACTCTGTTAAAAGATGGTGGTGTCTGTTAAAAGATTCATTGCAATTCATGTTATTAAAACTTGATTACAAGTAAGATTTTTTTTTCTTCTTTTGTGGAAATAAGACTCTTGGAGAAAAAGGAAAAAGTGAACAGCACTAGCTAAGAAACAAACTTCCTACTCATTTCTACTCCCTTGTTAATACTCCGTGCACCTGCCCCTGACCTATGTGGTATTTTATCTACATGAGCCTTGGCCACAGACATTTTTACTTATTTGCCTTGACGCTTGTTGACTGACGCTTCCATCTCTGTCAACTATTTATTTTCCTTTGAGGTGACATCATATTCACTTTCCAAGTCTGTATTTTTTTCATAGCCCAATAAAATGAATATGTTTCATGACCTTCTTTGATTTGCTTCTTCTCGCCATGTTTTATCTAGTTCTTTACTGATCCCCACAAGTATTTTACTCTAGTTCTCTTGAAGGTGTGTGTGAGTTGATGAAGTTCCACTGCATAATAAAACCAAGCCAAAACTTGCCATTCAAAAGATAAAGCCAGAAGAGAATAAAGACCATGTGTCAATACAGAGAACAAGACTGACTGCAGTGATTTTTTTCCCTGTTCGGTATTTATAGTTATTTCTATGGAAACTGCACGTGGACTTCTGAGGACTGAATTTGACCCTGGGGATGTACACAAGTAATTCTGAAAACATTTGGTCCATTAACTTTGGGTTCATCATATACTTCTGCCTATGCTTTGCCTTAACTTCTAACTGCAGATACCATGGCTTGTGTGAGACCATCATGGTCTTCCTGCTGAGGGATTTTGTGTGTCTCCTGGGGTTGGGGAAGGGGACAGTGGGTAAAGAGGGATGGGAAGAGGCTTCTTCTGCAGGATGATTGCAAGGTACAGAATAGCCTGTTATCTTCCTGGCTGCTTGGAAGTGTGAACCCCAGACTCTTGCACTGATAGTGTGTGTTCAGATTTTCCCTATCAGTGACCTTGCCAGGACAAAAACAGTTTGCCTATCTCTGCCACACTCTGCCTCTGTTTTCCCTCAGAATACAGCTGTTTCAGAGATTTCAGATTAAGAAGTTCTTTTACGTTCCCCACACAGTACAGAGAAGTAATCGCAGTATCTTTGCCTGTCTGTTGCCTGTTTGTATCCAGACCTTTCAGTTTTATTTGAGCTGAACATATGTGCATATGTGTATGCTTAAAGATGATATTTTTACTTTCTTTAAACCTGGGGAAAAATGTAAATAAAGCCAGTAGAAGACCCCATTTCAGAGGGTAAGGGCGCCACAGAAAAGCAAGGATTAGGAAATAAGAACATGAGAGAGGAGTTTTAGCAGGAGGGAATTAGTGACAACTAGTGTAAGATGTGGTGAGAACTGTGATAGTGGTAAAAATATATTTTTCCCTAGTAGCAGTCCTGGTGGTATCGGACAACTGAGAACTATTTCAGAATTCATGATACCAAAAATGAATCTGACATACTGCTTTTAACTCTTTTTAAGAACTATTATGTTGAGAAAATGGAAATAGTGAACATTTGTGTGCTGATGGATTAAACTTCAGAGTTTTAAATACCAAAATTCACAGAACAAAGGTACAAATTAAGCTTTTGCTACATGAAGGTACCACTTAATCTGTCCAATTATAGATTTTTTTCCAGAGGATCACTAGCTGGATGGTGTCCTCTCCTTGCCCTGCAGTTGCCTGCACTTTGGATATTTCACAGTTTATTAGCAATTCAAACACAGACCAATTTTTCTATTTATTTAATACTTGACCCCCATTTTGTTGGAGGAGGGGTATGTTCCAGCTCTTGAATGTGGGTTTTCAATTACCCATGTGGCCTGCCTCCCATTAGCAGGAATAATTGGGAACTGGATGTACAGAAATCAGATTCACAGCCATTGAGAAATTCTGCTAGACACATGAATTTTATAGGCCTCTGTGAAAGTCTCTTCAAAAAGATCATGTTTTTGTAGAGATTGCAGCTATGAGCCTTCAGATACGCTCTTTCTCTCTCACACATATTTCTCTCTCCTAAAACATAAAATATGGCTTATGGGACTCATCCCATGAGCCACCAGCATAATTTTTGGTCCTCTGGTAATAGAGTTCTGTGGGGGAATAGTTGATGGTCCCACTCTACCTCAGAATATTTATAACTACTTATCTAGTTACACTAATTTTTTTTTCAAACTATCACTTAAAAAGATATATAATCTCTTTTTAAACGTTTTCATTGAAGTATAGTATCATACAGAGAGTACACATAAGCATACAGTTTCAGTGAATTTTCACAAGCTAGATACCCAAGTCTCTAGCACTCAGATCAAAAAACAGAAAATTTTCAGCTCCCAGAAGCCTCTTGGTCCCTCCCTCCATTCCCTTCTGCACCCGGTCCCCACCAAAGGTAAGGACCATCCTGATGTTGACTCTTTAATTTTCAAATATCACATCATTTTCTCACCAGGTTTATTGGCTGATTTTTGTGGGAGAGCAAAGGAGGGTAGTTAATCCCCTATAGCTGATTTCTTTGCATTGTGGGATTTTCCTAGCTGTTAATTATTAACTTTTCCTTAAAATAAAACTTCCATTGTGTAAGGAGAAAAGCTCCACAAGCACAGTACATGTGATATAAATCACTTTTATGTCTGTGAAACAGCTGAGTTTACATTTTTATTACATTGTTTGAAAAAGTATCTTTTCATCTGGAAAGAATCAGTTTAAAATGTGATTGTCAACACAACTAAACCAGTTTTCTGTTTAAAATGGCTGCTGGTGGAGCGAAGAACCATAATTAAGCCAGATTTTTCTCAGTAGATATTAGTTACTAAAACCTAGAGGCTTTCAATAAGATTTGTAAAAGAAATTTCTAGACTTTAAAAGGCAGTTAAAGTGTTTTTGTTTAGATGGAGGAAGTAAATATGTAATGAACAAGAATCTTATTGTAAAGTCCAGAATGTTTCCCTGTGAAAGGCAATTTAGTGGTATAGTTTTAAGTTCCATCCAAAATAATGCATGCATTTATAAAATTTACCTCTAGGAATACGTTAGTTTGATGCTTACTTACTAATTAGCAACTTACAGATAGCATAATTTTCTCTCTAAAAATTTTTAGATTTAAATAATTCTGGGAGGATCCATTTAGAAATATAATACAATTCAATTAGATTAGCCATTCTAATAGAAGCATAAACAGTAGTTTTAAAGCCTGTAGTCATTTGCTTATGTTTGCTAAATTTTTCTATTTGTTATGAAATTTAAAAAGAAAAAAATGAAGGACAGATCTTTTGATGGTATTTCTTGCTACATTTAAATTTGAACTCTATTATTAAATGAAAATTGATATAACGTGTTTGTTTTATTACTGAAATACCATCTTTGGAAGATGTAATACAGAATTTGACTATACACATCCCTTTTTTCCAGTACCGTGATGCGATGATATACGTAGTTTTATAATAGTCCAACATTCCCAAATTCCTGCTTTGAAAAGTTTGTTTTTCAAAACGTAGGACAATCATCACTGTACAATTGTGTGTGCTCACTAACCTTTCATCTTAAACCTGGTTTCCCAAATCCCATTATTTTGTGGCTTTTCTAACAGGACTTATTTTTGTACCCTCCAAAGTGTTGCAGGCTTTTTGGAGAACAAAAATTCTCAATGATCCATAACTGGGTGAACTATCTGTTTAAATATGAGCAGAACAGAAACCATTTTTAATATCCAATACGGGCTCATGTGCCAAAGAATTTTGGGAATTCAGTGCCGAACCCATAGTTTTTTGTTGTTCTTTTTTTCTTTTTTGCGAGCTAAAGCAGAATAAATTAAACATTTTACCTGACAAGAGCAGATGTGGCAGGACATCAAAGGCAGAAAGAGAGAAATAGATAATTTACAGATTAAAACAGAATAATGCACCAAGAAAACCAGAATAATGCACCAAAACCCTCAAAAATTAGGTTTAGAAATAACTGAAATTTTTGTATAGATTTGAAACTCTGATGATGATGATTTATTATGGTTTGGACATTTCCTTTGGGATAGCTAATAATTATTATTATGCTATTACCTTAGAATTGTCCCTATCAATATACTTATACCCTAAAGATGCCGCCGCCATGCTTCAGAAGGAAAATTTAACTTTAAAAAAAAACACTCCTAGATGCTAGGGCCAGAAGATATTAAATATCACCCTACAAAGTTGGGGATCTTGTCTTTAAAGCTCCTAAATAGTACTTTGCACACCCCTTTACTTTTTTTTTTTTTTAATCAACTATTTGATAGTTTCTTTGGTGAAGACTGATAGAAATAAATTTTTTCAGGAGAAAAGGTGCTAGCAAAATGAAAGCATAATGACCATCACGAGTACCAAAAAGCATCAAAAAGTAGAAAGCATATGAGCATCAAATTCTCAACAGTTTTCTTAAAAAGACACCATGTTTCTTCTTCATTCTAACCTTTGTCCTTTTTTCCCTGAAGATACTTGCTCCACCCATACTCCCCCCCCAAAAAAATAACAACTATGAAATACTTTAAGCACAACAGTATCAGTAGCAGAACCTCAACATCAAATGACTCCTACTATTCGTTTCACTGAATTTAACTATTTATAAGAGATTATCATAGTGATATGATATCAGGATTAATTCCAAGTACTTCAACTTCCTGTAGAGTTTTTTTTATTTCTGTAATAGAGTTAATATTTTGTATGTATTATACTCATCAGCTTGTAAATGAAATTAAGCAGACATTAACAAATAAGCCAAATGCTAAAACATCTTTGAAATAAAATCCGACAAGGAAACAACAATAAAAACAAGGAAACATTAGGTAAATATCTTTTTTTCTGGGAAAGCTGTAGATAATTTATTTGGTTGCAGACACAGTAAAATTAGTAAAACCAAAACTACAAAAATCCCGTTTTCACCTGGAATTTATAATTTGACAAGTCCATTTAAGCCATAAACCCTACGGTTGGAAAACTGATCTTTTGTAGGTAAGTAAAACAACTAAAGAGAAAGCAATGACTTACTTTTCATGAGGGTCAAACCAGTGAAACAAGTTTAGTTCTCAGGGATATGAGGTCCTCTTAGGGAAGGAGAAAGAGAGATGACAACAAAGCACGCACTTTCAATATTAATAGAATCCAAAGATTTCCATCACGATTTTAACCATATGCACGGACACATTCCTTGGTTGGTTGGAAGCTACAGAGCATTTTAAAGGCTAAGTACTTTCTATGACTATAAAGAAGATGTTTGGAGCCTTTTTGTTTTTTGACACAGACAGACGTGGCATGCCTGTCCTCCGTTGCAGCGGTCATCCAGATTAAAGGGCCGTGTGGTGCTGGGGCTCAGGTGATCCAGAAAGGGGGTGGGCTACGGGAAGGGGGCACCCCCGGCCGCCTGCCTCCCCAGCTCAGCCTTCCATAACCGCCGTTCTTTGTTGAGAATTGTTGGCAGTGGCAGCAGTTTGCAGCTTCAGATAAGAGCCGCAGTTCTCAGGTAATGCCCTCGATCAGAGCCCTGATGACAGACCGTGGAGTGCAAGTTTTTTCAGGTGCTCTGTTTGCTCAGTAATCCTCCCGTGCCAATCCCCTCCGAAGAGTGAGCGGGACCCATCGGTAATGGACATCAGCCATTAAGCTCGTAATATTTGTCATATATCAGGTTACTGCTTTGTTACTCCCAAGTGATGAATGGATGCTGCTATGCTTTAAGAAAATAAAGCAATGCTGTAAATATGTCTGAGCTTATAAAAGTAGCCACTTCATTTCTTCCATTTCTTGAAAAATAAATGCAGAGTGCCTGAGAAATGCTGGTCTTTTCCTTTCGAAGTACGGAGAGCAATGTGCTTTAAGTTAGTGTTTGCAGTTGCTTAGGGTCCACATCAAACAAATTACTCGAGTGTCTACACCACGAGTCGCCTTGGTTTGGTACAGCTAAGTTTACGCATTGCACAAGCATTCTGATTAGAACAGACATGCTTGCGAGGAACTATTCAAAGAAACCATTTGTCCCAGCCCAAGAAAATCCAAGCAGGGAATTTAGGTGTTAAAAATAGCATGAGACCAAAGCAATTCTTCATCTTAATTGTTCCTAGGTTAACTAGACATGTTTCTGCATCAGAAGAAGAAGTAATAATTTCTTAAAACTTTTTCATGTGTTTCAGTAAGAAAAAGTTTCTAGAAGATGATATCGTACTTAATATTATTTTGTACACACATTGGCATCTGTTTTGTTCAATTATTTGTACAGTTATTTGGAATAATATTAATTCAGTTTAGTGCAAAGTAGGCTGTGCTTTCACGCTTTTCATATTTTCTAAATTAATGTCCATTTCCACACTAGTTTTTTAATTTTCACAAGAGTTCATCCTTTCTGAAAACATCGAGAAATTGAACTCTAGAACTTGCACGCTAAGTGAGGTTTTTGTAAATTTATAAAAATTCCATTGGCCCCATTGTAAGGAAGGAAAAACTAATGGTGAAATTAATTCATATTACCTCAAAATCCTGAGATAATATAATAAGTGGGGACCCTAGCCAGGATGAGAAAATATAACTGCTCTCCTATAGTTTTTTTTTTTTCTCCTATAGTTTTTATAACTTCTCGGGATATTCTAAGGAGAATATATTTGAAAGGCCATTTTCCTGACTTTGTCTTAATGGCATCTCTCTCTTCCCCTCTTCTTTCTGCTGCTCTTGCCAACTCTCACAAAATTTCAAGTCCCTGAGAGCAGGTACTTCATGTTCTACATGATTCCAACTCATCTGGGGCCACCAAACAAATGTTAAAGAACACACTGCCATGACACTATAACTTTCATTATCAAGGCTCCCAGTGTTGAATCTGCAACCCTCAAGCAAGAAAATTTAGGAAGGACAGTGACTCATTATTGCCAGGGAGGTGGGGCCTCGCCTTCATCAGTTCTACAGGGGCCCATGGCATGGCCCAGAATGTGTCCTGTATGACTCTGGAGTCTGAGGTCAGGGTGGCATGCCAAACTCTTTCAGAGTTTCCCCATCTGACCCCACTCCCATTCTTCATGCCATTTTTTCCCTTCTTTTCTAGATGGCTCTTAAAAGGAGTTTTAAAGTGCTGGTCCATCCAATAGGATAAAGGGAACAGATATTGTACAGGACCTCTGTGGTCCAAGAGAAAAGAAGTAGAATGATCTCAGGACTCCGAGAAAGAACTTCACAAAGACACTGTTGGAGGGATTAAATGAAGCATATGAACTCTGCCTCCAGAATGATGTATGTCCCTGGGAATTTAGACACCATTTAGGGATATTCTGGATTCATTTTGTGACAGTTCTCCTGATTAGTTTTCAAATGGAGCTCTTCTACAGAGCCGGTTCTGAATAGACCTGTCCTAATTGCAGGTATATTACAAAATATCTTTTTTAGTGAGTTATCTATAGAAAAGAAAATAACTTCTGGCTTGCCTCGCATTCAAGTATTCAAAACCAGGTATTTTTTAAATGCCCATCTATCGACTGTATTTGAAGAATAATATAGTTGCTTGAAACGTGCCAAACAGCAGGGAACAGGAATAATTTTTAACGAGTGCCTACTCTGTTTCTGGGTTCTTTATACACATTACATTATGTGATCTTCACAACAACCTTTGAGGTAGATTTTATTGTCCCCATTTTATAGGTGGAAACCAAGGTGCCTGAGGTCCCACAGCTAATAAATAAATCCAGGCGTGTCTGATTGCAGAGCTCATACTCTTTCCTATACTCCAGGGTGTCTCCCAAGAATCAAACCCAGGAGCAGGGTCTTAAATGACTAGAAATATCACATTTGTCCCCAAGAAATCATATTCATTGATACCACATTTTGTTTCTATCAAAATGCTTCACTTACCAAAGCAAAATTTCAGTATCTGTTTCCAGCTAGTCTCAAGTCGCATAACCTGTACATTAAGCACTTAATAGAGACTTGTAAGATTCCCCCAACTTCACCACAGTGGTACTTTGTAATATAAACATGCATTAAAGAAATGAGAGCTCAAACATCCATTTTCCACAGGTGTTACCTGTGCATGTCTGTTCTTGCACCTTCATTATTCTTCTTGCAGGGTGACTACATCTGGCCTCTTGAAAATGCTTTCATCAAAAGAATGCTTTAATAGAGAACCTGAGCATGCAAAGACAACCAACTTCAAATTGAACTTAAATTATGCAGGATACTGACACACAGATCTATATGCTCTGTTTTTCGTATTGTAGTTTTAAACCATTTAACAGTGGTGATGTTAATAATAATTTGTATTCCAGTAGCATCATTTGGTAAGAAGCTCAAATAGCTTTAAGGCTATGTCTCAATAATCCTCTGGGGTAGATGAGGGAAAATATACACACACCTCTACTTTTCACGTGCAGAAAGTCAAGCATAGCAGGGTTACTTTCTAGATTGCCAAAGGGTTGTGTCAGACTATTAAACATATGTAGATGAAACCACCAAATATATATATATATATATATATATATATATATATATATATATATAGTGTTTGTTTGATATTTGATTTTGTTTAATATGGTTTTATTGTCAAACCCAAGGTCCAAGTGGAATCAGAATTCCAATAAAGATCAAAGGAGCCCGAGGGCATGTGGTTCACTCTGCTTCACTCACAAGCAACCTCCTTTATGTCAGAGAGGAATGGTCAGGTCTTAAATGAATTTCCCTGCTCTGTTCCTGTAGGAAAATTGACCACATATTCTTGAGCCAATTTTGTACTCCATAAGGGTATAGTACCCATTGAGACACTGTGTTGGTCCATCTTTCCCTGGCAACCACCCTTAGGTAGAGCCAGTCAGGTAAAGGAATTAGTAGAATAATTTATTTCTACTTTCATCATTTCATGTGGGAATTGGGAACGGTAAAAATAGATGATATTCACAAAGCAGCCAAGAATTCATTTTAGTTATCAGTTCCAATGTTGTACCTCTTTGTTCCCTCCATAAAACATTTTTAAGAAACAAACTGCCAAATGTGTAGTGTAGAGTAAACATACAGAACCCTGGAACCCTGTTTCCTTATCTCAAAATGAAATCATGATAACCAACCTGGGTAAGATAGTAAGTGGCACATGGCAAGTGATCAGTCAGTGTTTCTTTTCCCATCTCTCGTCCACTCTTGTGGAAGGAAGAGACATAAAGCTGAGCTTGTGCGGTTTGGCTCCTTACTTTTTCTATTCCCACTCTTGTCTCTAGAAATTGTCTGGTTGACCTTAGCTTGCAGATCTGTTTCTAAAAGGAAGGGCTGGGCTCCACCTGGGGACACCTAAGATGTCAATCTAGTGATCTCAAACCCCAAGAGATATTATGGTTGGCCTTAAAGCTATCGGGAGAGGCAAGGTTAGCTCCAGAAATGACAGGGTGCTGCTTAGGGCAATTTCAAGTCATTCTCACATAGAACCATCAACATCCATGAGCTAACTTTCAAGATCTCTCCACCGCAGAGAATATAAATCAACCAGATCCAACATTCTGATAGCACAGGGTCATCCAGACTGCATGAGTGTGTAAGTTTCTATGAGGAACTATTAAACTTCTTGCATAACAGGCCTGATTTAAAACACTATCTCTTGGGGTTTCATAGGTAGCAGACCCCCTCCTTTGCTGTGATCTATTGAAAGTCAGCCCTCAACACAAGGGTGTGTTTTTTAAAAAGAAGAAAGAGAAAGAAGAAAGAAAGAAAGAAAGAAAGAAAGAAAAGAAAGACAGGAAGGAAAGGAAGAAAGGAAAGAAAGGAAGGAGGAAGGAAGGAAGAAGAAGAAGAAGAAGAAAGAAAGCAAGAAAGAAAGAAAGAGAAAGAAAGAAAAAGAAAGAAGCCCTCCCTCCCCCGCCCCCAAGACCGAAATCCACCCTCCCGCAAAAAAAGAAAGAAAGAAAGAGAAGAAGAAAAAAAGAAAGAAAGAAAAGAAAATAACTAGAAAGAAGAAAAAAAAGAAAGAGAAAGAAAGAAAGAAAAAGAAACACCATCTCTTGGGCAAAAAAGAAAGAAAGAAAGAAAAAATAATAAAACTCTTGTTTTATTATCTCTTGTGCTAATAATCAAGGAGATCAAATGTATCTACTGAATACTGTCCTGGAAAATGCCCCCTAAACACGGCTCGATTTAAACATTCCTCAGATCTGCCATTAAGAACTCATCTATGGTGCCTGGGCTTCTCTGCTACAGACTAGTAACTTTCATCGACAAAATACCTGACAACCTGAATAAATTTTTCCTGAATAATCATTTTTGATAATGCAAGGAGACTTTTAACAATAACAACAAAGAGTGAAAAGAATATCTAAGTCTTTAAATTTTCTTTCATATTTTGATTTTTTTTTTAATTTTTAAAAATGTGTCTGTCCCAGAAATAACTATCAAATTGGGCAGTGTGTCTCACTGACTGGTGCAAGTTCCATTCTAATGCCAAGGCTGTCCCGGTTCCAGCTCCAACCCTAGTTTGAGGTGTCATTATTGCAACTGGCCTTCCTCTGAACAATTAGAACTCATTTTTCTAATTGCTCCCAATTAGAGAGGTGATCTGAGTGGGTGATTTGATCTCCCCACCCACCGCCTACCCCAAGTTCAAGTTCATGCCTAATTTCACCTAAAATGATTGAGCACAGTGCAGAATGTTTCAGACACTGAAATACTTTGCATCATCCGAGAGTCAGTAAAGTTACCTAATCACTTAGTTTCTACCTGTAACTGTTACCAGGCACAACTTGTGAATGGCTTGATGCTGAAGGACAATTTTGGCGTGGAGGAACCAGGATGAGCCATCAGGAAAGGCTTGTAACCAGTGACTCCACATCCTTAGATGAAAGTGTGCTCCTTTCCATGAGGCTGAGATCAATGGGAACCCCTGGGTATGCCTTCATTAGAAAGTGAATTAGAGCTATGCAAAACCTTAGCAATGCTGGTAGGTGTTATCAGTGCTCCTGTTGTTGAGAAGGGCTTTAGGCAGCAGAGTGGAAACATGACTAATGATTAGATGCATTGCATTAAAAGCAGGTTCCAGGCAGGGCACAGGCTGCTAAAAGAGAATTTCTCTGAAATATTTTCAATGTGGGCAATTTTGATATACACTCTGGAAACATTACTCATGCGTTTCTTTCACTTATTAGAATTTAGTAGAATTCACAGCAGGTTTCCCGGGAAGCATGTTGAATAGATACATTGGTATCTGGTCTAGACTCTAAATTGGTAAAGGGAACGAACAGCTGTGCTGGTTTTGTCTGATACCCAGCAAACCATTCCTATGAGGAAGATACCACCAATGGTTTTGCCTCCCGCTCCACTGGTCATCCCATCTCCCAAGCTCTTTCCAACATCTTCACCAAATGCTGGTTCTTCCTTTGGAACATTTCTCTGCTTCTTTTCTGCCTCTCCATTCTTAACTGCCACCATCATAGCCACTTTAGCCAAGCTTTCTGCTTCCTGTCCCCCTCTCTCTTCTCTTCTCTGGGTCCATTTGTCTGAACACCACAGTCATCACATCTTTCTTCTGCTCAGAAAGGTGTATAGCTTCCTCATTGCCTTCTGTGCCAAGTCAGGTTTGATACTGTCTTATGTTCCTGCATACTTCTCGATTCTCTCAAGCATGATCTCCAAGTGGGTCACCTTGTTGTCCTCCACCTCGTGCCTTTATTCATGCTTTTTCTCCTGACTTGAATACCCTTTTCCCCTCATGTATTTATTCAATCCTACCATACCTGAAAATCTAGATCAAGCCCCACCTAAACTGAGCCTTGCCAAATGACTTCTGCCCTCAACTAACCTTCATAGACGAAGTAGCCTTTCAGTTGCAGGAAGTCAGTGCACGTATTATGCTTCATGATCCATGTTCATAGACCTTGAGAGGCCAGCAGATGTGTTTTGTGTCTATATGTATTTTTCTAGGGAAAGTCCACAGACTTCATTAGATTTTCAAGAGTCCTTGTCAGAAGGGGAAAACTTAAGGTTAGAGCCACTACCACTGTTAAAAGGGATGGAAGAAGCGTTAGGGTGTGGACACTGCCCTCGGTGCTGTTGGAGTTTTAATGAGAGCCCAAACTGACCCCACATGGAACAACTGAAGGAAGTATGAATTAAGTACCTGATTGGGTGGAGCTAAAGGCAGAGCTACAGGTTTGGAGGTATTTGCAATAACCCAGGATAGGGGTCATGTGAGGTACAGCGGTGCAGTGACTACCTGACATACATCAGTTCCTTCGCTTTTCTCCTCCTTAGTTCAAGTGGTCATTCACTCATTCCTTCTCTCCATGAACAAGCCTGTTCTGGGTACACCAGACTTACATTCTTGTGAAAGAAAAAGAATACGTAAATGCAAAAGACCATGTCAGACAGTGAAGACTTCTATCAGAAAAAAAAACAAAAATAGACCGATGGATGAAAGAATAACCAGAAAAGAGGGTGAATACCTTAGCTATGAAAGTCAGGGGAGACCTCTCTGAAAAGACTACATTTGAACAGAATACTGGATGAGAAACCAGCCCTGCAAAGAGTTGGGAGAAAGAATATTCTGGGTTGTAGGAACTGTAAGCGCAAAGGGAAAAAGTAGGAGTGAGTTTGGTGGTGGAGTGGAGAATAGAAAAGAGGCCACTGCATCTGGAACATGGTGTCTGCACCATGGTGTCTGTTCCAGTCTTGAACCTGGATGATTGCATTTGTGTCCTGAGGGAGCTGCCCTGGGAGTCTCTTTACATTTTGAATGCCTCCTAGGCTGTCAGAGCTCTCTAATTAAAATAATGATAATAGCGAACATTCATGGAACATATCAAATGTGTCAGACACTGAGTGCTTTACATATAACAAACAGTTTAATTACACCACAGCAACCCTCTGAAGTAGTATTATTATCTATTTTCTCTACTTACCAGATGGGAAAATAAGACACAAAGAGATTTTCGTGAGTCCCAAAAACAGTAAGTTGATGGAGCCATTTTTTAATCCAAGAAGTAGTGTTTGAATATAAATCTGAATGTGTCACTCTTCTGCCTTCCATTCCTCAGTGCCTCCCTGGGATTCTCAGGATTAAAGTGTGGGCTGTTTCATCATCCGTCCCTGTCTCCCTCTCCGGGGAGATTTGATTTCCCACACACACGCCCTGCACTCTGGATACAGCAGATCACTCACCTGTCCCAGAATGTGCCATGCTCTCTCACAGATGCCTTTGCAAGTGGTGTTCCCTCTGCCTAGAACACTCTTCTCTCCTGGCTGTTTCTACCATTTGGTCAAGACTCAGCTGAGGTGTCATCTGTCCCATAAGACTTCTTCACTCACCTTTCCACCCTGTGGACAGATGGATCACTGCACTCATCATCAATCAATGAATCTGGGCCATGACTAGACTGGGAATGACTTCAAGGCGAACACTCTCTCAGATTTACATTTTTATTCCAGACTCTCACTGAAACACTGTTGAATGAATGAGTGAATGGCAGTGAGGAACCCGCCATACTTTGAGTCCTTACTTCATGTCAGGAATGGAGTTAAAATTTTCCATACTGTTATGGACTGAATGCTTATGTCCCTCCAACCCTAAATTCATATGTTGAAGCCTTTTGTTAACCCTCAATGTGATTATATTTAGAGATAGGTTCTTTAGGGACCCTATCTCATTTAACCTAAGTTAAGGTTAACTAAGGTTAAATGAGATCATAAGGATGAGTGTTGGAAGGTAATGACTGTGGAGATCACACTTTTGAGTGACATAGTCAAGGTAAGAGACAGAGCATAGGGGCACCTGAGTGGCTCAGTGGTTGAGTGTCTGTCTGCCTTTGGCTCAGGTCATGATCCCGGGGTCCTGGGATCGAGACCCACATCAGGCTCCCCGTGGGAAGTCTACTTCTCCCCCTGCCTGTGTCTCTGCCTCTCTCTGTGTCTCTCATGAATAAATAAATTAAAATTTTTAAAAAGAGAGAGAGAGAGCATAATGAGGGCAGACTCTTCTCTCAGGGAATAAAAAGACTGAAATCGTTGATAAGTAAAAGGGCTTATGGGACAGAGGATATATTTATTTCTCAGCCCTCCTGTAATAAATTACAACACACTGCATGGCTTAAAACAACAGAAATACATTGTTTCATAATCTGAGAGCCAGAAGCCCAAAATCAAAATGTCTGCAGAAGTGGTTTCTTCAGGAGGCTGAGGGAGAATCTACTCCATGCCTCTCTCCTAGCTCCTGGTAGCTGCTGGCAATCCTTAACATTACTTGGCTTGTTCAGTGTAACCCTGGTCTCTGCCTCCATCTTCACATGACCTTCTCCTCTGTGTGTCTCCTCCTTTTCTGTCTTTCATAAGAACACCTGTCATTGGGTTTAGGACCCACTCTAACCCAGGATGATCCCATCTCAAGATCATCAAGTTAATTATACCTGCAAAGACCCTATTTCCAAATAAGTTCACATTCATAGGTACCAGGGCTTAGGACTTGGACATACCTCTTGCGGACCCCTATTAAGGCCACTTACAGAGGTCA
The DNA here is from genome assembly GCF_011100685.1 of Canis lupus familiaris. Classification (NCBI taxonomy): domain Eukaryota; kingdom Metazoa; phylum Chordata; class Mammalia; order Carnivora; family Canidae; genus Canis; species Canis lupus. The sequence goes on along the minus strand of NC_049229.1, from coordinate 15,496,419 downwards.
GATTTGGGGGATTTTTTTTAAAGATGAGAGGGATTTAAGCTAGGTTTTATATGAGAAAAAGGATAATTGACAGATCAAAACCTTTAAAGAGGCATGAGCCAAAGGTGTCAGTAGAGAAATACATTCTAACAGGAGGAGGTATCTCTAATTCTCTGAGACAAGATGTGTGAAGGTAAATAGATTGGAAGGTGGGGAGCTGGATGTTGACAGATACCCTCTGGGATAACCACTATTTACTCTGTGAAATTGAAGGCCAGATTATCTGCTGAGAGTGGAGAGAACTTGAGAAAAGTGATGTGAAGGTTAGAAATAGCACCTGTGATAATAGAAGAGAGAAAGGGCCAGGAACTTACAGCAGGATTCTCAAGAGTCATATTGAGCTCCCATTTGGCATTGGCCACTGTACATATGGCGTGGCAACGATCTTTAGGTCATGTCATAGAGTGATACTAAAACCAAGGATAGTAACAGTTGATGGAAAGGAAGCAGTTGGAAATTTTTAAGAATTGATGGATTGAGTGTGATTGCAAAAAAAATAAAAGAATATATTAAGAATAAGAAGAGAGGAGAATCCAAGAGAAATCCCAATAGGCTGAGACAAGGGGGAGAGATGAAAGAAGCAGGTCCAGATGAGGTTGAAAGGCAGATATTATTGAACCAGGGCACTAAAAGGGGTAAGGTGAGGACAGATAGATGGATTTGTGGCATTTAGTGTCTCAGTGTCTCAATTCCAGGTTACAAAATGCCCTACCTTAGGAACAGGATGCTACATTGAGGGAGTGGTAGAGAATTTTGAAAATAAGAAGTCGAGGAAATATTGGGCTAGGGCGTTTGGGTGGGGCTAGGGAGATTGTCGAATATGATGGCTGGTATTGATGAGTGCAAAGCAAAAGAATTTAAATCCTCACTAAATGTGGGCAAGTGGCACAAAGGTCACTCATAGCTCTGAACAGTGGGAGAAAGCAGAGTGAGAACCCCTCTGCTGGATGACAGTCAAGAAAAACTTATTTATGGGTTACTTAGATATGGAATATGAAAGGTTTTTTCTCTTTCTGTGGGTCTCATAAACATTCAGTCTTCCAAACTTTGCTTTCAATGTCTATGCTGGTGACTTCTGCATTAGAGAGCCCTTTGAGCCTCCCAACAGCTCAATGCTGAACCAGTATCACATTTTCCACAGTGTGAGTTGACTGGTTTTGACTTGTGAAGCTCTTGTAAAATTATATAAATTAGCAGGATAAAGATCTGTTCTAGAGAGCTACACAAACTTCATATCCCTGGTTACTTTAAATGGTTCTTATATGTAGCTACTAGGGATAAATCTAAGTATGCTGAGAACTAAACTTAAATGTAGGACTGAATTTCTACTCTTCCCCTTTTCTGCTGTTAGTTTCCTGAGTAGCAATCATTTACTCTTCACTAAAGCTGACATACTTCTTCTTACACATCCAATGGGAACAAAATGTCTACTCAAACAGTTCTCTGTCAAAGAGCAAAGACAGTATGCTCCATATGCAGCTAGAATGAGGGAGGTAAAATCTCATGGACAAGTATGAAGTATGTGATTAATGTTGTTATATTTATTAATATTATGATGCTGCAAAAGTGATTAAAATAATTTTGAAGGTCAGTACCATTGGGATTGCTTTTAAATTATTTTATGTTTTCATTCAAAGATTTTCAATACTGGTTATTTTTAAAATAGAAACATCAGCCTTTTCCTTTAATTTGCAACAATGAGTTTAAATAAAATGACAGGATAATTGACACAATTTACATTACTAAGGAGAGAAAAGTTTCTAAAATTGGTGTCCTCACAGGCCAACAAATAATCAGAGTTCTTCCTGTAACTTTTTGTTTTTGATTTAAAACTAGTCTCTAAAATGACTGAACTTTTGTTAATAAGATGGAGATAGAGCCTTGTATTCATTTTAAAACTTGAAGTACAGAATATATTGTTATCAAAATCTATCTAGCGAACATAGATGCAAAAATTCTCAATAAGATACTAGCCAATAGGATCCAACAGTACATTAAGATTATTCACCATAACCAAGTAGGATTTATTCCCGGGATGCAAGGCTGGTTCAACACTCGTAAAACAATCAATGTGATTCATCATATCAGCAAGAGAAAAAACAAGAACCATATGATCCTCTCAATAGATGCAGAGAAAGCATTTGACAAAATACAGCATCCATTCCTGATCAAAACTCTTCAGAGTGTAGGGATAGAGGGAACATTCCTCAACATCTTGAAAGCCATCTACGAAAAGCCCACAGCAAATATCATTCTCAATGGGGAAGCACTAGGAGCCTTTCCCCTAAGATCAGGAACAAGACAGGGATGTCCACTCTCACCACTGCTATTCAACATGGTACTGGAAGTCCTAGCCTCAGCAATCAGACAACAAAAAGACATAAAAGGCATTCAAATTGGCAAAGAAGAAGTCAAACTCTCCCTCTTCACTGATGACATGATATTCTATATAGAAAACCCAAAAGACTCCACCCCAAGATTGCTAGAACTCATACAGCAATTTGGCAGTGTGGCAGGATACAAAATCAATGCCCAAAAGTCAGTGGCATTTCTATACACTAACAATGAGACTGAAGAAAGAGAAATTAAGGAGTCAAACCCATTTACAATTGCACCCAAAAGCATAAGATACCTAGGAATAAACCTAACCAAAGAGGTAAAGGATCTAAAAACTATAGAACACTTCTGAAAGAAATTGAGGAAGACACAAAGAGATGGAAAAATATTCCATGCTCATGGATTGGCAGAATTAATATTGTGAAAATGTCACTGTTACCCAGGGCAATTTACACGTTTAATGCAATCCCTATCAAAATACCATGGTCTTTCTTCAGAGAGTTAGAACAAATTATTTTAAGATTTGTGTGGAATCAGAAAAGACCCCGAATAGCCAGGGGAATTTTAAAAAAGAAAGCCATAGCTGGGGACATCACAATGTCAGATTTCAGGTTGTACTACAAAGCTGTGGTCATCAAGACAGTGTGGTACTGGCACAAAAACAGACACACAGATCAATGGAACAGAATAGAGAACCCAGAAGTGGACCCTCAACTTTATAGTCAACTAATATTCGACAAAGGAGGAAAGACTATCCACTGGAAGAAAGTCTCTTCAATAAATGGTGCTGGGAAAATTGGACATCCACATGCAGAAGAATGAAACTAGACCACTCTCTTGCACCATACACAAAGATAAACTCAAAATGGATGAAAGATCTAAATGTGAGACAAGATTCCATCAAAATCCTAGAGAAGAACACAGGCAACACCCTTTTTGAACTCGGCCACAGTAACTTCTTGCAAGATACATCCACGAAGGCAAAAGAAACAAAAGCAAAAATGAACTATTGGGACTTCATCAAGATAAGAAGCTTTTGCACAGCAAAGGATACAGTCAACAAAACTCAAAGAACCTACAGAATGGGAGAAGATATTTGCAAATGACGTATCAGATAAAGGGCTAGTTTCCAAGATCTATAAAGAACTTATTAAACTCAACACCAAAGAAACAAACAATCCAATCATGAAATGGGCAAAAGACATGAACAGAAATCTCACAGAGGAAGACATAGACATGGCCAACATGCACATGAGAAAATGCTTCGCATCACTGGCCATCAGGGAAATACAAATCAAAACCACAATGAGATACCACCTCACACCAGTGAGAATGGGGAACATTAACGAGGCAGGAAACCACAAATGTTGGAGAGGATGTGGAGAAAGGGGAACCCTCTTGCACTGTTGGTGAGAATGTGAACTGGTGCAGCCACTGGAAAACTGTGCGGAGGTTCCTCAAAGAGTTAAAAATAGACCTGCCCTACGACCCAGCAATTGCACTGTTAGGGATTTACCCCAAAGATGCAGATGCAATGAAACGCCGAGACACCTCCACCCCAATGTTTATAGCAGGAATGTCCACAATAGCCAAACTGTGGAAGGAGCCTCGGTGTCCATAGAAAGATGAATGGATAAAGAAGATGTGGTCTATGTATACAATGGAATATTACTCAGCCATTAGAAACGACAAATACCCACCATTTGCTTTGACGTGGATAGAACTGGAGGGTATTATGCTGAGTGAAATAAGTCAATCGGAGAAGGACAAACATTATATGGTCTCATTCATTTGGGGAATATAAATGATAGTGAAAGGGAATAAAGGGGAAAGGAGAAAAAATAAGTGGGAAATATCAGAAAGGGAGACAGAACATGGAAGACTCCTAACTCTGGGAAACGAACTAGGGGTGGTGGAAGGGGAGGAGGAAGGCAGGGGGTGGGGGTGACTGAGTGGCGGGCACTGAGGTGGGCACTTGATGGGATGAGCACTAGGTGTTATTCTGTATGTTGGCAAATTGAACACCAATAAAAAATAAATTTATTATTTAAAAAAATCTATCTAGCAAACTATCAGTTCTCTTCCTCTTCCTGGAATTACTGAAGTAGTCTCAGGAAAAATACTGAGAAAAACAGCTTATTTTTTGTCTGCCTTTTATTTATTTTATTTTTTTAAGATTTTATTTATTTATTCATGAGAGACACAGAGAGAGAGAGGGAGAGAAGCAGAGACACAGGCAGAGGGAGAAGCAGGCTCCATGCAGGGAGGCCGATGTGGGACTCGATCCTGGGTCTCCAGGACCACATCCTGGGCCAAAGGCAGGCACTAAACCACTGAGCCATCCAGGGATCCCAATTTTGTCTGCCTTTTAAATATTTTCTCCAATATCACGTGGAATAATATCTGCTGACATGCAAGCCAAATCAGTTGTAGAAACTGACAATACAATAAAGAAATCAAGAACACATATGAGGTGACTACTCCCTGTCTCTGCTGAGTAACTCATTAGACTATTAGAATTTGCAACTGTCAAGTTCCTACTATATATAAAATAATTGCTAAATATTGAGAAAGCAACCAAATCCTTTTTGTTCAAGAGCTTACAGCCTTGTAGAGAATTACAATGCCTACATAAATCATTAGAGTAAATGACAACAGGTGACATGCGCTCTTGAAAGAGTACAAAGAAAGCACTCCTAGAAGTTCCGTCTAGAGGAAAAAAGGAATCTGAGCTCATAGCTGGGCATTCCCCTCACCTTCTAGGTAGAGGTAGGCATATTAAAACACCCACAAATATTCCTCAAATAGACATTTAATATAATTCGTGTTTATTTGTTACGTAAAGCATCAATAAATACCATTGAAATTTCACCTTGTTTAACTGTTTTCCCCCACTGTCATATGTGTATGTATGTATTTATATACATATGTACATATGTATGTATACGTGATGTAATAGTTAAAAACCTGTACTTTGGGGATCCCTGGGTGGCTCAGCAGTTTAGCACCTGCCTTTGGCCCCGGGTGTGATCCTGGAGTCCTGGGATCGAGTCCCACATCAGCCTCCCTGCATGGATCCTCCTTCTCCTCTGCCTGTGTCTCTGCCTCTGTGTGTGTGTGTGTCTCTCAAGAATAAATAAATAAAATCTTTAAAAAAACACACCTGTGCTTTGAAGTCAGAGAGACTTAGTTGGGTGAGTTCTTTAACTTCTGTAAGCTTCAGTGTTCTCATCTATAATAACCTACTGACAACCTTAGAATTCTATGCATAAGATTACTGTAAAGATTAAATGAAACTGCAGAGTGGCAGGCACCTGGTAAGCATCCAGTAAATGTTACTACTATATTTGCTATTACTGTGCTGCTGCTTTTTGCTAGGAGATTTTGAGCTCCTTTAGGACAGGGACCATTTATTTTACTTCTTTAAAAATGTATTGAAAACAGAATTCTAGATTTTTAATAAATACTTAATAGATGTATGTTGCTTTGGCTCTTAAACTTTTGAACAGATTTCCTCTGACAGCGGTGAAATCTGAGGATAAGCCAAGTGCAAAGTGTTTTTCCATCACATATTCTATTTCTGATTTATCACATATATGCTAGTTAGGGTGTCTTTCCAAATAAATATTAATTGATTTGGCTCTTGGTGACATGGGCACCTGAACTGGCGAGCCTTGTATCACAGCAATGTCTGGGAGACTAACTCATCACTCACAGCTGAGAAGGCACAAACATTCCACATTGTTGTTTAGCCACCCAGTGGCTGGTAGGGGATTTTTTTTCCTCTCAAAATCTGTCATCATCCATCCAACCAGGCAAAGTATTTTAAGTTTATTTTGAAAGAACATAAAATCCTTAAGAATGCTGGTAAATGTGAGGTATTTTTTTTTTTAGCATAGTAGTTCAACAAAAAAGAGTCCTTTAACCAACTTTTTCTCCTGAACGATGTTTAGCCATCTCCTAGTTTCTTAATTCACAATATCCATTGACTCCATGCCAAGGCATAGTGAAAACAAGAGAAATTGATATAGGCGATTGTTATGTTCATTTTTAAAAATATATTTTGCTTTTATTTTATTGTGCTTTGAATTGCAACAAAAGAAGATGTATTCAGTGATTGTTACCATTCCCAACAGCAGCATGGGTTTCTCACCCTAAATTATATAACACTGAACTGCCAGAGAACTATGCAGGAGACCCTTGGTATTCACAGATTTAACACTCTAGGTTTTGAATATTTGCAATCGACCATGAAGGTTTGTGATGTGTTAATTGGCAGTTTTGCTGAGGTTCAAATTTGAATCACATGTACTTTGAAGCTAGCGTTGGGGAGTGATTGAGGAGCTAGTGGGTTAACATAGTCAGCCACTCAGCATCCCTCTCCAATCAAATGGTTTTGTTTCCTACTCCTGACCTAGGAAGTAATTCTTAGAGTGATAGAAAACTTGGTTTCTGTCAAAAAGAAAAATAGCCTTCATATGAAAAATAAAATTAATAATTCTTTCAAAAACATTTGCTTGTTTTGGGAAAATAATATATTTTGAAAATACACATGTCAGGAAAAAAAAATAAAAAACAACAACCTAATGATTTAAAAAGCAAGAAGCCTGTGCAAGTATCTCCGTATTCACATATTTGGAGATCTTTCATATCTCAGGTTTTATCCCTTATAAATAAATATCAAGGATTTCCAAGCATGTAGTTTAGAGGGTCTAGATGAAATTTTAAAATACTAACAGATTTCTCTTGCTTTGATTCTAATGCTGTTGGATGAAATATGGCTGCTAAGTACCAGGCTGCAAGAATTTGCTCTTTTCACTTCTTTTTTTTTTAAGATTTTATTTATTTATTTGACAGATATATATAGAGAGAGCCAGAGAGCACAAGTGGAGGCAATGGCAGAGGGAGAAGGAGAAGCAGGCTCCCCACTGAACAGGGAGCCCAAGGCAGAGCTCAGTCCCAAACCCTCCGGATTGTGACCAGAGCCACAGGCAGAAGCTTAACTGAGCTGCCCAGGCTCTTTTCACTTCTTACGAAGGCTCCCCGTGGCTTGGCTTGCTCCTCAAGGAGCCCATAAATTCTAGAAGCAGTCCCTTGTGGCCAACCTGTGACCTTGAAGTGACACATCCTGGGAATGTGAAATCTTAGGGTTTGGCAAGCTCTTCCATCCTTTGGCTCTGAGGAAAATAGTGCTCCATCTGATACTGTTCCGGCGCTCATATCTCTGTGCATAAATAATGAGCACTTATCAGACTGGGGTGAAGCCTGTGGGCCCTAACACCATGCTGTGTGTAACAAAATGTTCTCTGATACACTGTAAAATAAGAAGACAGCAGTTTTTATAAAGCTTACATGTATTCAATCTAAAGGGATAGTCCTTTTTATTTTTTTATGTTAAAATGCCCTTTTGAATAACGTGATGGAGATAGGAGCACCTGAGTGGCTCAGTTGGATAAGCAACTGCCTTCAGCTCAGGTTGTGATCCAGGGTCCTGGGATTGAACCCTGCATAAGGCTCCCCTGCTCCATGGGGAGCCTGCTTCTCTCTCTCTCTCTCTCTCAATAAATAAAATCTTTTTAAAAAATGATGGATATAGTAGCTGATAGGAATTTTTCATTTGATGTTTCTTTGTAAGACTCAAAGTTGGCAACTTTATGTAAGTCTCCCCAAATTTTTTGAAATTTTGCATATCTGAGAACTCTAAAAGGCTATATATCTAGTTGTAAGGTTCTAACTTTAGCAAGGGAGAAACTTCTCTAGAGAGTACAAGTTACTGCTCTTATCAGGAAGAGACATAATATGGCCTCTGGGCTTTTTGCACAAGTGCATCTGAGGCCTTGGGTCACACCTGAAACCAGCTCTTCTGTGGCAGTGTGTTTCATTGCCACTCAAGCTATTGGACCAGCTGTGTTTACATATATTGAGCCATTCAAAGTAAGTGATCTTTGTTCTGATAACAATGGAGGGAGTTGTACTTTGCATTCATAAGCCGCATCAAAAAAATCCATTCTTGGCTATCATCCAAAAATGACAATTGCAAAAATAAGATTGAATCAGTGATTTATTTTATATCTTTTTTTTTTCAGTCACAGTATTTCTGTTCTTCTAAGACTCACACAGTACTTAAAGAATGCTGAGATTTACAAATTAAGGGAAATATTAGGCAATAATTTTTTAAAGCATATTAGGAATTTAAATATAGCAGTTAGTCTGAAAACCAGATGGGCTGTTGGATAACAAAACTTGAGCTCACAAGAGATTATTCTTGAAAACCTACATCTTCACCTATTGTTTATCACAGTGGAATGTCAACATATCAGTTACTGTGTTGTGGAGTCAGAATGCAGTACCTTAGACCTGATCCCCAGGAAGGGCCTTTAAATTTAGGCTTCCTTGATAAAGAAGAGACGTAGACTGGACTTACATGAGAGTGTAAGGTGGACATCAGAATATAAGTTAAACAATATCTAAATAAAACAGATATGCAGAAAGTCAAGAGGGTTACAAGAGTAACAGAATATAGCCAAAACATTTTTAAGACTGATTATACATATAACATAATTACATATGGCAAAATGAAATACAGGCAGCCTCCAAATCTACCTACATTCCCAGTAAAGGTTACATAAGTAAGAAAGACGTAAGTCAAATCTGATTTCCTCATAGAAACAGTTATAATAGGGGATTATATGCCTCACCAAGAGCATGCTGCCTAACATTTTCTAGAAATCACCAGAAATCATAAATAATCAACAGCAAATGCTGTGTATACATAGTGTAATGCTTTTTGAAATGGATATAAACCAAGAGGGCAGTCTTTCAGGTCTCAGTCTTGAGACAAGCTCTGTCTAGACTGGAACCTCCTGACTTAGATGGGGATGGATTCGAGACAGCTCTCGGAAGGTGTGTGGCTGCTGCCTTCGAAGATGCCAAAGTCTCTGACGTGACAGGAAATGCAGATTGTCCTTCTTCAAACAGGACTCCATGCCAGGCCCTGTGACGATGTGACATCTAAATAAGGTAGAATTAAGTGGTCACCCCAGAAGTATAAAAGTAAGAAATCTTAGTTACAGAAATGTAAAAATAGAAATGACACAACGATTTAAGTATTTCAGTGCCACTTGAGGTTTCGTATTCTGAGAGATATCTTCAGTTTCCTTGTCATGGATTCTATCTTTGTAGCAAAAACATGGGTCTACATATTTTAAAAAGAATTTTAAGCAACTAAGAAAGTTAAAACCCTAATATACCCTCGGGAGAAGAAATATGTAAACATAAGCCATCCAAAATAAATTGCCATCCTTGTTAAGCATTTGGATAATATGGAAATAATATGATGAGAGTGGCCTCTCCCTGGGATTTTTAGAAATCTAGCTGTTTTGTGATCACTAGTATTTTATCTTAAAATCCTTTTCCAATGTTGATATATGAAAAATTCCTAAATTGTGAATGACCTTCAAAACCGATACCATTTTAAAAGCAATAATACTAGAAGGGCTATTGAAAACTCCTTCAAAATAATAATAATGCTAATAATAGCAGCCAAAATATAAATAAATAAAGAGAGCAAGAGGGAACTTTTGGAGTGATGGATATATTTAAGGGTCAGATTGTGGTGATGGTTTCACAGGTATGTACTTATTTCAAACTTATCAAGGCACATACAGCAAATATATACAGCTGTTTGCATGTTAGTCGTACCTCAATAAAATGATTTGAAAAAAGGAAAAAGAAAGAAGGCTCTGGGGTACCTGGGTGGCTCAGCTGGTTGAGCATCTGCCTTCAGCTCAAGTCGTGATCCCAGAGTCCTGGGATCAAGCTCCATGCAGGGCTTCCTGCTCAGCAGGGAGCCTGCTTCTCTGCCTGCTGATGCCCCTGGTTGTGTGCTCTCTCTCTCTCTCTCTCTGTCAAATAAATGAATAAAATGAAAGAAAAAGAAAGAAGAAAGAAAGAAAAAGAAAGAAAGAAAGAAAGAAAGAAAGAAAGAGAAAGAAAGAAAGAAAGAAAGAAAGAAAGAAAGAAAGAAAGAAAGAAAGAAAGAAAGAAAGAAAGAAAAAGGAAGGAAGGAAGGAAGGAAGGAAGGAAGGAAGGAAGGAAGGAAGGAAGGAAGGAAGGAAGAAAGAAAGAAGAAAGAAAGAAAGAAAGAAAGAAAGAAAGAAAGAAAGAAAGAAAGAAAGAAAGAAAGAAAGAAAAGAAAGACTCCTTTAAAACAAGCTCTTCCATTTGCTAGAATATTGAAAGGAGAGGGAGAGAATGTGCCCACTTTGACAATTCCCGGAGGGAAGAAGAATTTGTAATTGTTGGAAATATGACAGAAAATGCTAAAAAGAACCAAGACAGAAAACCAAGACAAAGAAACTTGAATTGTGTTATTTGGAGAAGAGCCCCACTATTGCATTTCCAAATAAGTCTGTGTAATTGCAGACCTTTTAGTAACACCCTATCACCTGTGTTCCCCATTCCTTCAGCTGCAGCAATACCAGGTGATGTGACATCATATTTGTAAAGGAAGTATGCAATAGAGACAGTCTAGCATATGGACTTTTATCACCTTTCATGATAACTGTCGTGTCTGCGTACTTAGCCAGGCATTTGTGCTCGCCTTGTGCATGCATTATTCATCTTCTAAACAACCCTAAAATACAACTTCTCATTTTACAAACATGGAAGCTAAGATTTAGAGCCATTGCATAACTTTCCCACTGTCACAGAATCTGTAGAGATTGGGACCCAGATCTGTCTGAAAGCAACTTTGGGGTAGCTTCAAGCAATTTGTGCACTTCTGTCCTAGCTGAATGGATTACAGATGTAGCATCAAAAATAAATTGACTGGTGTTTAAGCCCAAGTCATTGTCAGTTTACTGCTCTGGGTTTTCTGTTTGTACTTTAAGGCTGTCAGTACTCATAGAAAGTGACACAGTTGCTTCTTTCCATGCTCATTTTGACACTAACACTGATATTAGGTACATCTCTCTGCCTTGCTGGTTCTCCAAAGCCCATCACATGTGCACAAAGCCATTAACAAAGGCTATTGCCAGTAGGCGATTCCAGGGCCACAGAAATGTCAATTAGAATCCTAAAGATTCTTAGAGTAGGGATCTGCAGGCAACTACATGCTTTGCCATGCTACAAAACTCAGTGCCACAGTGCCACTGGAGTTGGCCCAGATGTGTGTCAGGATTACAACACCCTTGTCTCAGCAGTATTTGCAGTGCCAGATGTCCAGTAAAAAGAGGTTAAAACCTCTGATCTGAAGCCTGTTTTGCCACCTCCTCACAAAGTGCCCTGGCGAGACAATCCTCTGTGATTACCTCATTTCATCACCTCCCAGCAGATACCAGGGGGCTTGATTTGCTGGGCTAGAAATCCTTTTGGGTGTCATGTGTCAGCTAAACAGGCTTAGTTACAATAGAGCCTGATTAGTTTTCACCTTGGCCTCATAAAATGTGGCATATGTATTAGCATAATGGATTAGGAGGAAAAGAGCATTCACTACAAGAAGTGAGTAAGTGTAGTCCTGGGATTTATACATTTGATCTTTGGTGTATTTGACTCATTCCAGCTTTTCAAGATTTGACACCTCCTTTCTCTCCTAAAATAACTCGTTTCAAATTCTCGCCTTTTTGTTTTTATGCTGATTTTGCCACGGTACCACACAGAATTTATAGACTTGATCTTTATAGCCTCTCTCAAAGGTGAATCTTCATACCACAATCTATTTTCCACTCTAAGAGGAGGTACTTAATGGACACAGACCATAAATGATAGACATACAGCCATTCTGTGAATGCAGAGCAAAATCAAAAGAAAGAGGCAGGATTTTCTCTCAGTTGATATACTGAAGGCCCACAGATGTGGAACTTTTCTCTGGTTGCGATACAGTGTGGCAGCATTTCTGCCTCCAACTCCATTCCATTTTTTAAAACTATTTCCTATATAAAAGTCATATTAGTATGCACCATGAGAGAGGTCAGACAGATTCATTTTAAAATCCCTAACTTAGGAGTATGAAGTCCACTAAAAAGTTAACAACCATAGGAATCACTGGATATAAAACATGACAAAATTAGGATGCTTAGAGTAAGACAAAAAAAATCTAACATTTGAGCATCTCCAACATGCCTGATACTACGTCATAACTGTTTACAACAGTATAAGTGGTAGCTACGTCATTATGAACATAAATGTCATCACACAGTATGGGCATGTTGGAGACATTGGCTCCCACTAATAGATACTTACTGGGTGGCACACATTGTGCTGAATGCATTATGTGCATTGTCTCAGATCATCCTCATGCCAATAGGTCCTTTCTTAGAGATACAGAAATTCTGTCGAGATACACAAATAACTTGTGGAGGAAACAAATGACAGAGCCTAGAATCAATTTATGGCTGGTGGGACTCTAAGGCCTGACCCTTCCCACCGTACCACAGGGCCTCTTAAGCACTGAAATGGAGTCAATATGTGGTGTTGGGAGAAGAGGGCAGGCAAAGGGAACAGTGTAAGCAAAGTCCTAGAGGACAGAAAACATAGGAAATGTTCAGAGAACAGACAGCAACCCACTCTGGTTTGGAACTTGTGGACGAAAATAGTGGGAGATAAACTAGAATGGAAATTAGGACAAGTCAAGAAAGTCATGGAACCTGGAATGAGAATGGGTACTTCCTTTGGTTGCAACAGTTAGCCATCAAAGACATTTAAGCAGAACAATATGACACTAAACTTTGGGACACTAGTCTGACAGGAATGTACAATTCAGACCACTATTTTGCCAACTTCCTTTGATCACAGCCAACAGTAAGAAATACATTTTTCATTGTAGCTTGGTACATACATATGTAGAACATACATTTCTAATTGAAACAAAATTTGTATAAGATAATACCTTTACTATACATACATGCCCATACTTTCTATTCTTGCTTTTTAAAAATAGTACTAATTATAATGGATTTTCATAATTTTAATTGGTTGCAATCCACAGTAGGAAAAACACTGGTTTGGATCATAGTTGGAAAAGATGGAAGGTGGGAAAACCAAGTATAGGCTATTGTGAAAATCAAAACTAGAACCAGAGAAATGGGAGGAACACATAGAAAAGATTTTCTAGAAGGGAATGAGTTAGTAATTCAAGACACTAAGCTGACAACCATTAACAGGAGTTGAGCAGTTGGGTGGAGAAACTGGGTTCCTAAGCGAAGAGAGGTTCCAAGAGGTATTGAGCAGGCATTTGAGAGTGAGAACCTGTAGCCCAAGGTAGACTTTGGAGCTGGAGTATCATGTATTGCCATCTGTACAGAGGAGTAGTTGAAGTTGAAGATGGTAAATAATGTCCAAATGAGAGAAGGGAGAGTCCAAGGATAGATGCTTTTGAACACATGTTTGGGGAGTAGTAGAGGAAAAGGATACACAGAAGGAACCAGAAAAACAAAACCACAGCAGAAAAAGCAGAACAGTGCAGTATATGACCTTTCTGTCTGTCTGTCTGTCTGTCTCCCTCTCTCTCTCTCTCTCCTTTTTTTTTTTTTTTTTTTTTTTTTTTACTTTTTCACTTTTCTAGTATAATCATGGCTTTCCCAGGCCACAGCAGACTGAGAGCAAAACAGTAACCAGTGATATAGTGTTAGCTTCCACTCCATCTGTTAGATCACTGGTACTTGTGCTTTTCCTTAAGACCTCTGGTCCTAGACATCTCCTGTTGTGTAACAAACTACCCCCAAAACACTGGGGCTTGAAACAACCATGCTATTTCATTCGCCGTCTTGTGGGCCAGGGATTTGGGAAGAGTTTGGCTTGTTGCTTCCTTTCTTCTCTGTATGGTCAGCTAAGGCAGCCAGAGCTAGATGACCATTTCCAATGTGGTCTCTTGACACACATTTGGTGCCTCAGGGCTCCTTGGCATTTAGCTCTCATCCTCCAGGGACTCTTCATTAGGCCTAGGCTTCTCATTAAATGGTGGCCTCCAGGTCATCAGACTTCTTATATGGCAGCCCAGGGCACCAAGAACAACCATTTCTAAATACAGGAAGAGGAAGTTTTCAGTTGCCTAAGCCCTGAGTCCCAAAACTGGCCCAGTGTCACTTATACCATATTCTGTTGGTCAAAATAGTCACAGAGCTCATTCAGATTTAAAAGGCCACAGACTTTCCTGTTCAACCAATTCCAGAAGTCTATACAAAGGGTCTCATGTGGGCTCAAGAGCAAGAGGGCTAGTTAATTTGTGGCCCAACATGTTCTTCCTCCAGGTTTGGGTACCCTGTTGCAGAAGGGCTCCTGCAACATGTGAAGCCATGTGGGAGGTCTTATCAGAGACCCTGCTAGAGGGCCTGCCATCAAAACACCACCTCAGGAGCACTATCTCCCATTACTGTGAAAGCTGTTTATGTTCACAGCCACCCCTGCTGCTAACTGCTTCATTTGGGTCAATGCCTGAACTTCTGGAGCTCCAGGTACAACACAGCCATGCTGGGTCTTGTGCCAGAGTGTGTAGGTGTATATGTGTTACAGTGTAAGTTTAGAATCCCTTTTGTTACATTATCTTGTTCTCCAGTCAAAAGCAGCGTGTGCTTTAACGTCTCATGGAAATGCTATATGAAAACCACTCTTCTTGGACTTATTATTTTTTTCTCCATTGATTCTGCTTTCAACAGGAGTCCCCAGAACTTAGACTCAGTTTCTATGGGCCAAAGGAGCAATCTCAATGACAGACAGCACTCTGACCCAGGGCTGAGGCATTGTTATTAAAACAAGTGAAGGTGCCCAGATGGCTCTTCCCTTGGGATGCATTTTGTCCCAGGAGGCTACACAGGGTCTATGAAAATGGCTTTGATAGGACTGCTTTTTCTGGTCTTCTCATTGTGCCCTAATGTGTGTTTCTTATGTGAGCACTACTTCAAATCAAGCAGGGACCCCACCCCAACAGTGAAGATCTGTTTCAAGCCCAACGACCCCACCCAAATACCTGAGGCAATCCAGCAAGCATTTCTTCTCCAGCCCAAGCAGCTCAAGGTTCTTCCTGGTCTCATCTCTAGTGGCAGAGTGACTAAGAGACACATAATTCTCGTTGAAAGCATTCATCACCTTTGTATTCATTGTATTCATTTTCTACTAGTGTGATATCCTCTCTCTCCCCAGTGGACTGTAAACTCCACAAGGACAGGGAAGAGCGCATGTGATTCAGCCCAGTATCTCCAGCACCACCCAAGTACCGCTTAGCAACACTCCATAAATATTTGTCACATGAACAAAAGAGAATGATTGAACAAATGAGCAAATAAACAAATGAGTGGTCTCTCTGTTCTACATCTTTCCAGAGAAAAACCTAAATCCGGGCCTCTGTGGTACTATTCAATCCCATCCCAGAATCAATGTATCAATTTTTTTTACTGGATGTTGGGAAGTCTGTATTGAATATAACTTAATTAACATGTTTCACTTGTTTTATAAAATTACAGTGTAACTTTTTGAAATTCTGAGACCTAATCGCTTTGCATGATTTAATGCAGGCTCTTTAAACTAAAGGATGATAATTATGACATGATGTTTACCTTCTTACAGAAGTCATAAGCTTGTGCATTCACATAACTACCAGGGTCTATATAATTTAGGTAATGGGCCTATTTTTGCTAAATTGTCTGAATAAGTATGTTGGATTAATTCAATGACATATTCTTCACTTCTACTTTGTGCTACAGAGATGCAATAATACTAACATTTACTGAGGGCTTCCTATGCACCAGACCCATATGTAAGCTCTTTACAGACATTATCTCAATTTCCACACCAGCTCAAAGAGAGAGCAGCATCACATCCCTTTTTACAGATGAAGAAACTGACACTTAGAAAGATCCATGCTCAACATTAGAGAACTATGAAGTAGCAGAACCTGGATTTGAACTAAGATTAAAATGTAGATTTAAATACTTGATAACCACATCACATGATACAGAATTGATTACAGTTCATATTTTCAAATTCAGATGACTTTGCAATATTCACGGAAGTCTCAACTTTATAAATATCCCTTATGAATCTAGTTACATACTTGGATTCAAATTCTTGCTATCCCTGTGACTTCGAATAAATCTCACCGGGGCCTTTCCCAAGAACCAGACACAGTTTTCATTGAGAGCTAGGCCAGATGAGCGTCTCAGTGAAAAGCAGTCCTATGACCCAGAGCTGCTTTTCCCCTCTGCTGGCCCTGTATTGAGCTCAGTTTCCTTGTGTGAAAAAAGATGGAATTAAGAAAATCTACCTTGGGATTATCATAAGAATTAAATGAAATAATGTGTATTAAATAAAACTCAATGCCTGCTAAGTAATGAGCACCCAATATGAATTGGTATTGATGTGATCATTTTGCTGTTGAGCTTAAAGTCTTGTGAATACAAGACAGATCTATTCCATATGACCACTAGAGGAGAAAGCACCTCAATTTTGTAAGAAGCCTAGCTAGAATTGGTGAAATTGTCTTCACTACATTTACTGCTGCATGGTACCTTTTTACATATGCAGATAAGCTAGTTGAAATCTACCTATAATCCCTCAGGACTCCCTGTATTTGAAAGACTGGACTTGATAAAAATGAGCAGATTCGAGCTTACATTTTCTCTTCTCTTGTCTGTAGCCCACTCTTAAGCAATAATATAAACAGAAATCTGGCAGCAGGAAGCAAAAAAGAACAAAAATAAAACTGACCTCAAATACCACCCATACAAGCTGAATAATTAGACCTAATAACCAGAGTTAGCTATATTTTTGAAGTCAATTTATTACACATCAATTTACATATCTTTGCAATTGATTTGATCATTTGATCAAACTTTTCTAAATGTCATAATCGTCTGCATTTTTATGTATCATTTTTTATTATCCAAACCAATCCCATGTTAATGTTTGTTTCTATGAAAATATATGTTAATGTCAGGAGACCAGAGTAGTGATTCACAAACTGAGTTCTTCTCCAACTTGCTGTGTGGCCTCTGACAAATCAGTTAAGACTGTCGGGTTTGTTACTTTATATACAAAACATGGTCTATGATCCTCCATGAAAATCTATGCAGGTTAACTGACTCTCAGTAATTGTTACAAATCATTTAAAAATGCTTTTTAGCAGGCTCTGTACCTTGATTGCCTCAACTTTAAAATGAGTCAACTCTATAAAGAGAGTAGCAACTATTTTCCTGGTTTGGATCTTTTGCAAGAGAGGAGCATAGTTACTGCCCCTTCAAGGAAGTTGTCTGAAAAGAAGGCTAAGGTGAAGGACATATCTGGCACAGAGCAGGACACTAATGTGATGTGCACTCAATAGGAAAAAAAAAAAAAAAAAAAACAACGAGTGAGAGAGTAGCAAAGTCACACCCCCACAGGCTGGCCATGCCAACCTAAGCAAGGCAAAAATGCTTCAAGGCTTCTGTTTGGATGCACAAACTGAATGGTGATGTGGCACGTCTAACCTTTCAGGAGATAATGGTGAAGGCCAGAGCTGAGCCCCACAGGGCCTGAGATGAAAGGGAAGAAGAACATCTCTGTGGCCGTAATTAGCCGGGTCTAGACAACCAGTTGGTTTTCAAGGAACAGGCTCTGCAGTCTCTAAGAATCTGCCAAACAACTTGGGCAAGAAAGAAAAATAATAATGAGGCAGAAACCACTTGACAGCCTTTTTCTTTTCCTTTTCCTTTCTTTCCTCATCTCTCATCTTCCCTTCCTCCTTTACTCTTCTCGTGTGATCAACATGATCACTGGCTGGCATCCCGCGTCATCAGCAGAGATGCAAAGGAGTGAGGGAGGTGAACACATTTGCAAAAATTAAGTGCGAGAGAGCTTTTTTGCTCTCAGATAGCTCTGACTCAGCCAGTCCCTTTAGCACGGACAATTCTTGGGTGATTAGACAGACTCTGGGTGTGCCGCTGACAGTTCTTTCCCTGAGACAGGCAGAGAATGGCACTTCGTTTTGTGTTTCATTTTTCACTCCCACTACGTTTGAGAAGACTCGGTTGGTAGGGACCAAGCTTTTCCTTGCCTACCTAAGACAATGCAATCAGCATGGCAATAACGTCACTAAATGTTGAGTCTCACCTGGTGAAATGTGATTTAGGTTGGCTTTTCCATGGCCTGTGATGATGCAGAACAAAACAGTGCGAATGCTCCGTCACAGAGGAGGCAGCCCTTGCTGCTCCTGGAGGTACAGTGTCCACAAGTCATTGATGAGCTAGCTGCCAGAGAACACCCGGGTGCTCTCCCCACTCACCCAGAGAGAACACATGCGCTCGAAGAAGCACACTGAATCGTTCACTCAGATGATGTGAAGAAAAACACTGCCCAGGGACTTAGCAGTTTACTTTTGTAGCTGCTTTAGTCGTCATCCGGAGATGAGAGCCCTGTGCAGTGAGGGGGAAGCGCACAATCTTTTTCTGCGTGTATTAACTGCATTATTCTGTGATCCTGGTCTTTCCTTCTGGGGGTGTGATTGTCTCCTCTGTAGGACATAAAGGAGATTCATTTCCGGCCACGCAGCAGGGACAGAGCATGAGGACTGTGAGGGCTCACTTGTCACAAAGGCCTCGTCTCAGCGACACTAAACGTTTCAAGGCTGTCTGCAGAGAGTTTGTAAAGTCAGGGAGTTCGAAGACAGGATAAGCATTTCCATATCAGCACAACAAAGTGTCCCTCTAAGAACTTTGAAATGGAGAAGATGTTTACAGGGAAAGGGTCTCCTAGTTTTCCGAGAAGAAAACTAGATACACATATAAAAATACTTCCCCCAGAGTTAGGTGGCAGCTTTGCTTTTGCACAGAGGAGGCCAACAGTAGGAAGGGTGCCCACTCAGAAAAGCATATTCAGAAGAAAAAGAAAACATTTCTGAAGGGATGTGTAAGGCAGGCCTGCTGGAGCAGGTGTCTTCTCAAAGGGCTCTTTGCGGGTATTTTTAAAAATCCTGCAGGAGCTGCACATCAGGAGCTGGCCGGTCACTGGTGACATACTGAGCCTGGAGTTCTCTCCCCACGCAGACCAGGCCTGCCACTCAGGGTGCCATCTCAGAGCCCAGGCCGAGCACGAGATTAATATCCAGAATGCCCACTCATCTCCAGGTTGTCTCTTGAGACTCCTTCACACAGATAATGCACACTCCAGAAGTGAAGCTGAATCAGCCTTCGATGAAGCTCATTGGTTCTCCATTTAACTCCAACTTGGCTGTTAGCCTAGATGCTTCTACTCAGGACCACTTGAAGTTCTAGCAAGACCAAAGAATTGGTGCCTTCACTGCCTGTCGGTATATGCCTAATCCTCGTGCAGGAGAACTTCAGGTCCTTAGAAGCCTTTGGGGTGTCTGAGATTATTTCTCTTCTCAACTAAAAATGCAGAGGGGAGTGACTGCTGGTTTTCCTCCATCTGGGCTAACCAGACCCAAGTCCATGAACCTCATAGTACAAATCTAAAATCTCCTTTTTCGCTTGGCCTGGCTAACCCAGTGGAAAGGAAAACTTGTCTTTCTGCTTAAGCATTTTGCCTTCCATGCAAAATCCTTTCTAGTATCTCCACACATGCCCAGGGACCTGACATAATTGGCTGCTTTGGAGACATCTGAAATATAAACATCAGAAACACTCCGCCCCTCTCCTGGGTCATGCCCTGTGCCTGCAGCAAGTCTGCTGGGGCTGATTGCTCAGGTTCATCCTGACTAGACCTGCCTGACTGGGAGTGTAGTTTACACATACAAAGCTAACTGCTTCCACAAAGGGCTACTTGAGGCCCTAACAGAAATGTGAAAAATCACGCAGGTAATCATGTAGAGCCCCAAATTTACTTCTTTAGCAAAAGTACTATAAGAGAGGAACAGGGCAGAGAGTTGAGGTTGGCCACCAGGCTGACCTTCCTTCCTGCAAGCCCTTTGGGAAAGTCTGAGTCAGCAAGATAAGAGCTCACCACAGAATGGCTGTGGTGTGTGGGACCCCCAAGGCAGCCTGCATCCATTGTTACACATTCACCTTTCTGCTACTAAGTGAAAAAGGCAAAGCCTGTCGTTAAAATATTCATCCCAATCACCTTGCAGTGAAATCCAGCCCTCTCCTCTGGAGGAGAGTGTGTCTTATGCTGTGCATGGTGACAAAAGCTTAGCCCAGTCATTTCACCACCAACCACTCTCAGAATGATCAACAAGCTAGTTTGAAGGTAAAGAACCTTTGGACTGCAAAATATTTTGCTTTTGCTTTCATAAAGCAGAACTTCTAACAAGTGCTAGTGGTGACTTTGACATCAAAAGGCATATAGAATTGGGGCACTTGGGTGGCTCAGTCGGTTAAACTTCCAACTCTTGATTTCATCTCAGGTCATGATCTCAGGGTTGTGAGATCAAGCCCCACCTTGGACTTTGCACTGGGCATGGAACCTGCTGAAGATTCTCTCTCTCCCTCCTCCCAACTCATCTTCCCCCTGTGTGTAAGCACACATGTGCACGCTTGCTCTCTCTAAAAAATTAATTAATTAATTAAAATTTTAATTTCTTAAAAAAGCATATAGAGTTAACAGTCCATTTATGGAGGTCATGCCATTAAATTTCGACTATAAGCAAGATCTAGAAATCATCTGTATACCCATAAATGTTGAGACCAGTTTTTTTTTTTAAATGTAGTACATTCATACTGTGGAAAGCCATGAAGTCACAAAAAAAAATGATATACATCTTTAAGGGCTAATATGAAAGATGTCAAAATATATCAAGTCAAAAGGCAAGTTATAGACCAATACATATACTATTGAGTACTATTACTCTTATGTTTAAAAAATTATCTGTATAGGGCAACCTGGGTGGCTCAGCAGTTTAGTGCCACCTTCAGCCCAGGGCGTGATCCCGGAGATCGGGATCGAGTCCCACATTGGGCTTCCCACATGGAGCCTGCTTCTTCCTCTGCCAGTGTCTCTGCCTCTCTCTCTCTCTCTCTGTGTCTCTTATGAATAAATAAATAAAACCTTTTTTTAAAAAATTATCTGTATGTTTGATATGTATAGAAAGTTTTGAAAATCTCCAGAAGAAAATGAATGATCAAAGTGTGGGCCACAGTAAGTACAAAAATTGAGTGTGTATAGAAAGGTTATAGCAATTTGATATTACCACTACATCCAAGTCAGTGATCTGTTGAACTTATTTTTTTTTAAATGGATTGGTATTCTGCATGCTTTTGGGTCCTTTTTCTGTAATTGTTCTGATAATTAATTTTTATGGTACTTTACAAAAGTATTGGTTTGTGAGGATTGAAAATAAGGAAAAATTATTCCTTTACCACAGAACATTTGAGAAGCACTGTTCTAGGAACACAAGCAAAGAATCCTATTTACACTTTTACTTCACACTTTCCATCTTTATATATTGTTTGAATTTTCACTTTGAATATGTGTTACTTTTATGATTAAATATTTTAAAATGTTTAAATTTATTTGTGAGAAATGATACCAGGTTAATGGTTTTATATAGCACACCTTTCTTGATTCATATGTTCCAAAGCCTCAATCTCAGGGTCTTTTGTGCCTTCTTCATGCTGAAAATAGTCCAAACTTCACAAAGAAACATTTCTTTGGGAGGAAGGCCAAAGGGTACCACGAGAAATGGGAAGGCAGTGACCAGTTGAGAAAGACTCCTCATATTCTGGAAAAAAAAAAGTTTTCCACATCCTTAAACACAGCTGGAGGAAGATTGTCTCTCACAGATGAGAGTGCTAGGCTCATGTCTCATTAAAATCTCCTCACTGGATTACAGATCCAAAATCCTCTGGGGAGCCTTGTGCACCACGTAATGTTTCTCGCTTTGCATCTTCAATTATGCAACTTTGATTTAGCTGACAGATGTGAAGCAGTGTGCATAGCCAGGCAATCCCCTGGTGGCCACACATGTGCAGAGGGAAGCAACAGAGCACCGTCTTCCAGCTCCATCTGGCACAAGCTTCCAATCACTCAGAATCTTTCTTCTCCATCCACCTTCCCTCAGCCTGTACCCTCCCCTCCTCCACTCAAGCCCTGGCAAGGACTAGATGGACACACCTACTTTTACTCAAGCACCTCTTCCTTTTGGAGAGACTCCCAAGGCAAATGGGAGTGGTGTGCCAATCTGAGAGACCACCTTTTTTATTATGGGATGGCACCACCCCAGCATTCCATCAAGCTTTTCAGTATAGAAATCGGCCAAATCCTGGCTCCATCCCAAGCTATGACTGCCAGGACCATATAGACAAACATCTGGCTGGATGGTTGGAAGCACTTGGCTCAGCTGTGCAGGAAATCCACTTTCAGCTCTGAATCCCAGGCTCTCATTTGCAGTCTTAGTAGAAATGCCAGGCCTCTACACAGAATCCACTCAGCCTCGAGGAGGAGAGAGACAGCTCTGAGCTCATCACCAGAAACATCAACTGATGGCTCTATAGGACAGATAAGTTGCCAAGCCCCATGAGAGTGGGGGGTCTCATAGGGATCAAGGACTACCACCACAGGGCACTGACAGAGATGGAGGGGAAAAAACCCACATTTGTGAGTGTGCTTGTGTGTGTGCACACATGAGATTCATGGGATTGTTCTATGTGCAAAATGCCCACTTTCTGAATACAGGGTTAGTTCTTCATGGTGGATGGTAACTGCAGATCTTTCTTAGGTATCACACTGTTTCTTCAATGAATAGGGAACTTTACCTATGGCTGGATGAAAACTGTTTGGTGTCCAGTTTTTCTAAAATATGGTCAGATAGCAGATTTCTCCCCTTTCATTATTATTTAATATAAGTGGGAGTATGGTTTGGACCACGGTTGTCAAGGGTTGAGACTAAATTCAAGTTAACAGTCATGATTATTGAGTGTGTATTGTTGTTAGGTTTTTTTCATCTCATTTCCTCCGTTCTTAGCACACCTGAAAAACATGTATTTATTCCTTCTTTGCCACATATTCTGTTATTGCTGGTGAAATTTTTTTCTGTGAGACTTCTTGAATTCTGTGGGAAGGTATAAAAAGAACAAGGAGGTAAATTTGATTCTCCCTTATATTAATAGTTTCCTCCCTTGTTTTCCTCTTGGACACCGTCTTTCTCTGACTTTATATTACTCTGGAAATATTTTAAATGCTCACCGTGTATATGCTGTGTGGTTTGGTGTAGTAGACAGACCCCAGGCTTCAAGATCAGAGACAACTGGGCTTCAGTCCCATCTCAATTACTTCTTAACTATGTTGATATGGATAAGTTACATAGGCTCCAAGAGTTTTTGTTTCCACATCTATAAATAAAGATGAAATAAGATTACATATGTTAAGCAACTCTTATTAAATCTTATTTCCCTCCCCTTTAATGTACTTGGAACATATTTGCTCCTACCCATCCCCTTTCATTCTATCATAGTCTTAAAGAAGAGGGGTAGGTTTACAGAAGCAGGTTACATATTTGTGTGTGTGTGCGTGTGTTATACATATACATAACAGAATGGCGTGAATGAAACAGAGCTAAATTGGTCTTTAGCCATATGAATGGAAGTATAACATTTAGAACATTGAGGCAATGGTCTGGCCCTACTGTGTCCAGATGAGCCTGTACTGAGTGTGGATTTTGGTCCATTTTGGTCAAATAATGAGAGGTCTGAGGCCCTGTCATACAAAAAGCTAAGGAGTTAACTTAGAGAAGAGAGGCATCAGGGTGCTCAGTGACCATCTTCAAATATTTTGCAATTCCTTAAGAGGACTGGAACGGGACTTATTCTATATTTCCTGGTGTATTAGTCTGGGGTCTCCAGAGAAACAGATACAATAGAATATACACATACCTATAACATACAAAGATTACAAAGAATTGGCTCATGAGATAATGGAGGCTGGTAAATCCCAAATCTGCAGAGCTACTGTCCCACTTCAAGTCCAAAGTCTGGAAGAAGGAAGAGCTGATGCTCCCATTTAAAGGCCATCAGACAGAAGAATTCTCTTCTATTTGGGGAGGGCCAGCCTTTTATTCAATTCAGGCCTGCAACAGATTGGATAATACCCACCAACGTTATGGAGGATAATCTGCTTTACATGGTATTCTGATTTAAATGTTAATATCATCCAAAAACATCCTCACAGAAACATCCCGCATAATATTTGACCAAATTTGTGGCAGTCAGACTGACATAAAATTAGCCATCAAATCTAGTGATCAGAATCAATTGAAAGTCACCTGAAAAAAAGAAAGAAAGAAGAAAGAAAGAAAGAAAGAAAGAAAGAAAGAAAGAAAGAAAGAAAGAAAGAAAGAAAGAAAAAGAAAGAAAGAAAGAAAAAGAAAGTCACCTGAAAACAGAACTAGGCTTGAGGCAAGAGGGTCTGTCGCCTCAGGAGCAAAATTACTCAGGTCAGAGGGGTACTCAAAAAAGGATGTGGGGTCCTGGCATCTAGTGTCTGATCAGGAGCCAGGTGATGTCATAACAGGGACATTACAAAGAGAAATCAAGCTTCAGAAGAAAGGACTAAGGACCCTAAAGGGGTCCAAAGATAGTAGTGATGTCCAAAGATAGTAGTGATGCTATAATTCTATATTTAATATTGACTTTTCTTCTGGTTGGTCTTACCAAATTACTTGATATTAAGTCTTCAATACAGTGAGCAACTACTATGCATTGAGTTCCT
Organism: Canis lupus familiaris; assembly: GCF_011100685.1. Classification (NCBI taxonomy): domain Eukaryota; kingdom Metazoa; phylum Chordata; class Mammalia; order Carnivora; family Canidae; genus Canis; species Canis lupus. Next base: position 15,471,414 of record NC_049229.1, on the reverse strand, counting down.
ATAGGAAGAAGAACATGTCTGAAGAGCATGACCTAATTTTATAATTAGATTTTAGAACATCTTAAGAGACTACCTTGGAAATCATGTTTTCTCCATCCTCCTTATGTGAAGAAAGAAGCAAAAGTTTAGTTACAAACTGCTGCCTTGGATTCTTCCTTGTTGTAATTTTTTCCTAAAGTTTTCCATTTCTAAATTTTTTCTCTCTTCCCATAGATTTCGTCTTCTAAATACAAGTCTTCAGCTGAGCAAGTATCTTTCCAATGAGGTTTCCCCTAAAGATCCTATCATATTACTAGCCTTCTCCTATTCCTCAGAGCAACCAGTTACCCTCCTGCTTAATTTTCCTTATCCTTATAACTTCTCACACTTTGGCATAATTTTTTTTATTGTGGCAAAATGGATGTAACATAAAATTCATTACTTTAACAATGTTTAAGTGTATAGTTCAGTGGCTCAGTGGCATTAAGTCTATTCACATTGTTGTGTAACCATCACCACCATCCATCTCCAGAACTCTTCATGTTGCAAAATTGAAACTCCACAACCATTAAATACTAACTCCCCATTCCCTCATCCTACGGTCCCTGACAACGACCCCTCTACTTTCTGTCTCTGAATTTGACGCAGTATCTCACATAGGTAGAACCATGGAATATTTGTCCTTTTGTTTCTGGCTTAATTGATGTAGCACCATAATGTCTTCAAGATTTATCCATGTCAGGGTGTCTGGGTGGTGAGGTCAGTTAAGCTTTCAACTCTTGGTTTTGGCTCAGGTCATGATGTCAGCATCATGAGATCCAACCCCACATCAGGCTCCATGCTCAGCACAGAATCTGTTTCTCCCTCTCCCTCTGCTCCTCCCCCTGCTCACGCTCCCTCTCTCTCAAATAAATAAATAATAAATAAATAAATAAATAAATAAATAAATAAATCTGCCCTAATAGGGGTAAAGTGGTAGCTTATCATTTTTTATTTGCATTTCCCGAATCATTGGTGATATTGATATGACATCATTTTATTTACTTGTTTATTATGTTAATTGTCTTGTTCCCCAAACAGGATGTAGGCTCTGTGATTATGGGAAATATGTCCAACTTGTTCACCATTTATCTCTAACCCAGAGGGCCATAACTAGCACATAGCAGATACTCAATTATTTGTTGAATGAATGAATGAATTTACTGGAGCGAAAAATTCAAAGTCCAAATATGAAATCCAAATTAATTTTCAGGTACTTATTTTTTATGCCTGAGATAATAAGTATTGTAACCTTTCCATTACTTAGCATTTCTTGGAAAATGAGAGAAAAATATATTTGTATATTTGTGCCTTTCCTGCCTCAGGGACAAATATGCAGATTAATAAAATATTGTACCTGGATCATTCTAGCTTATAGACTTGATAATTGACAAAATCATAGCACATTTGCTATTTCAATGACCAAATTATATGTACTATTGGTAATTAGTACCTGGCTCAGGTAGTAGGTGCTCAACAAATACTTGCTGATAAGTAAATGAATGATCCTGAAAATATTAAGCCATTGGTAATTAAAAATAGAGACTATATGGGAGGGACTTGAAACTCCTTAGGACAGAGCCCCAGATGGTGGCTTTGGTGGGAAGAATAAATGATGAGTGGTAATGAGTGGGTCATTCAGAGGTCTTTTGTCTTCAAAACAAGTCCTCAATTTAGAAACTAAATCTGTAGGGGGATCCCTGGGTGGCGCAGCGGTTTGGCGCCTGCCTTTGGCCCAGGGCCCGATCCTGAGGACCCAGGATCGAATCCCACGTCGGGCTCCCGGTGCATGGAGCCTGCTTCTCCCTCTGCCTGTGTCTCTGCCTCTCTCCCTCTCTCTGTGTGACTATCATAAATAAATAAAAATTTATTAAAAAAAAAAAGAAAAAAATAAACTAAATCTGTAGCCACACTCTCCATGCAGTGTCGCTTCTCTAAAAATCAATCACCTGCAGAACTTCAGAGATGCCTGAGTTCTTTGTTGTTGGTTCATTCCATAAAGCATAAGGAAGGTGTTTTCGTACGTTCCTCAGCTCAAACAGCCGTAGGTGTGGTCCTGCTTGCTTTACAGCAGGGGCTGCTTCCTGTTGTACCTGTTCTGCAGAGGGCACAACTATTGGCAGAATGAGAGAAAAGTACCCTCATTTAAATTTTGTTCAAGTGTTTAAACAGTGAAAACATGCTTTCTGCCAACCACAATTTCTGCTAGACTTGATAGACAGTGGTGGAATGAAATATTAATTTCTTTTGAAAAGATGTGGGCAAGCTAATAATCTGGTTTTGGTGTGTCTCAGTGTTATTCTAAATAAGCCCAAAGAGGAAACCAAAAAGTAGCCCTCAGAGGAGCAAGGCAGCCAGCAGGTGTTGGGGGAATGCAACCTGGGATTCTATTCAGCAGGGACTGATGGTAAAACTATCTATAGCTTCCTGGTCTCAAAGGCCAGAGATGGCCATGTCAGAGGCATGGAGCACACTTGCAATTAGCATTTTTTCACTGAAAAAAGCAAGTACACTCTAGAATAGAAAATGGAAGAAAGCGAGGACAATTTCATAAAGTTTCTAGAGGAATTACCTGATCAAATGGTACTGAGTACTCTGGCCTGATTCCTAACAGATAGACATCCAGGTAAGAGCAGCCCTAGGTCATTAACCTGATAGGCAAGTTTTTGTTTTTGTTTTTTTTTAATTTTTCAGTTTGTAGTTCTTGGACCTTCTGCGTCAGAATTAGGGGTAGTATTAAAAATACATATTATTGAACATGCACTCAGATCTACCAAATCCAAATCTCTGGTGGTAAGGCACGGGGATCCTTTTTTTTTTTTTTTCAGGAAAGGGTGAAAAACTCCCTCAAAATGCCCCTCAAACTTTGTTGGCTAGAATTCAGTTACATGCTCACATCTCATACTATTACAGGTGAGGAGAAGAAGACCAGGTGATTAAATCAATCATGCCAGGGTTGGAGAGAGTTCTACTTCCCTGAGCACATGGCCTGGAGAGTGTGAACACTAGAGTCAGGCTCTGACAGCATGGGGAAGAGATGAAGCCTATGTTTCTTCTGTTGCCATTTCATGAAGTCTACTCATGTTAGCTGGAGGAAGTACCCACAACTTTCCTCATTGATAGCCATTTTGGTGAAGCCTACGTGATTCCAAAGAAACCAAAAAGAATTGACATTTGGTAGGAAAGTGAAAAAGATTGATCTTGGAATAGTTTAAAATACCAGATACAAGTTTCTATTCACAACACTGCCAGACTGAGTCAGTGGGAATACAATGCATTTGTTCTTTTGTTCCACAAATATTTGCTGAGCACCTATTATATGTCAGGTCCTATATTTAGCCCTCGGGATATGTCAACAAGTAAGATAAACAAAAGCCCCTGCACTTTCTTCATGAAGCTTACATCCTAGCGAGAGCAACAAAGAATAAATAAAACAAGCAGGTAAACAATAAAGCACATTTGAGGGGGATAATTCCCATAAAGGAAAAGAAAGCAGGCAGAAAGGGTAGGGACTCAAGTCGAGGTGTTGCGATTTTAAATAGAAGAGAAGTAAGGTCCAGCCTCTCTGAGAATGTAATTTGGTACAGAATTTTTTTAAAGATGTTATTTATTTACTCATGAGAGACACACAGAGAGAGGCAGAGACATAGGCAGAGGGAGAAGCAGGCTCCCAGCGGGGAGCCCGATGTGGGATTCGATCCCAGGACCCCAGAATCACCACCTGAGCCGAAGGCAGAAGCTCAACCACTGAGCCACCCAGGTGCCCCAAAACCCAGCATTTTAGCCAACTAAGCAGAGACTGACGCCTGAGCACTAGAGACACAGTCATAGAAGGAGCACAGGAGCAGAGGCGGATTGACATTTCCCAGTGGGTCAGACACCGACTCAACCCGAGAACAAAGAATCAAGCACAGTGCTCAAGAGCAGAGATTTGGGAGTCAAGTAGACTTATGTTCCTATCCCAGTTCCTCCACTTACCAGCTGTTTGACTAGTGAAAAAATTGCTAACGTCTCTAGGTCTCCCTGGTTCTTCCTATGAAATGAAAAGAGTGGAAATCTATTTCATGTAAAAATTGAATGAGATAATAATTGTAAAGCATTTAGCACAAGGACTGCTATTTTTGTTTCTAAAGTTTCTCTCAGTAGTCTCAATTCTGTTAGAATCCCAAGCTGTCATAATGCTACTCCTTGGGGGCCTAATGTAGTGAAATGAAGGTCTGTTAGATCAGACTGGAGTTTGTAACCTGCAAAAAACTCTGGTCCAAGGCTTTGTTCTTTAGGGTGCAGACAATTGTTGAGTTGCATTTAACTACAATGCCACTAGGGGGCACCTCAAGAAATTAATTTTGAAGCTTACTGTAATAACTGGCAGCCATAATGAGTTAATGAACTTCTAAATGTGACTTACACTTTGGGAGTGGCCTGTTCAGTGCACTTAGTTCACAACATCTTTGGCCTCAACCATGTATAAGTTGATTGTAGCAGAATTCCACAACAGGGTGTGAATTCCTAAGGTACTGGATCATACACTTAGGTAAGATTCTATTTGTGAAGGACATCTCTAAATTCTGAGGTTTTCTACCTTAGTTATGTCAAGCCCTGCTATATCAAGCTATTAAATCAGTCTACTTATTACAACCATGTACCAACTCATTTTCATAAGCACTTGTAGAGAAAGCTGACATTAAAAAAAAAATCTCTATTCTGGCAGTAGTGCTTTGGAATTAATTTGCTCACCTTTTGTGCCAATGGTTTTTCATGCTGGGTAAACAGCTAACATATGGTTGAGCCAGAATTCAAACCCAAGGAGTGTGGCTCCAGAGCTCACATTTCTACCCACTATATCATATTGCCTTACTGACAGATAGCATCGAATTAATGCTAAATGCCAGAGGGTGGTGATAAAGAACAGGAGTGGCTATTGTCAAGCAATCTATAACCTGGGTTAAATATGGTAATTATGTGAATAATGCATACTCTAATCAATTAAAAATATACAAATCATTTAAACTGTGAATATGGATCATGTCTGGGTCCTATCTGTGTACATAGATCTCTATACATGCTTGCCTATATGTGTAGGTGTGTATGAATAAGTATATAGTTAATTTCTCATTTGAATATAATTATGTTCAATAGATATTATCTGAATGTTACCATGTGCTAAGCACATAATGTAATATGAAAGACAACATCTTGGCCAAGTATTGTAGGCAATTGTAATCTCAAGATTTTTGTCTACCATCTCAGAGCAGACTTCTTGGAGAAAATTAGGGTCTTATGGATTTGGGGACTACTAGGACTACTGCATCAACATTTGACCCTAGAGAAATGTGTTTAGCCTAGTGCCTGGAACAGAGAATACTGAATGAATGAATGAATGAATGAATGAGTGAGTGAATAAATGAATGATAGTTACTTCATGAATGGGAAGGACAGAAATTAGAAACACAGAAGGTAAAAAAAAAAAAAAAAAGGAGGGAGTTAGTGAGAGAATGGACTAAGTAGAATGGATGAAGCAAGGAATTCCCTCAGTGGGCCATGTTTAGCAGAGAGCTGGTGGGTGAAGAGATCTTTTGACTCCACCCTCAGTACTTCTTTTCTGGCTTTCAGTTCCCCTCCAAGAAATAGTGTTGCCTTGGTTGGTTTTGGGGTTTTGTCTGTTCGTTCGTTTGTTTGTTAAGTCTTTTTCCTCATAGTTGCCGTCCACAGGAGTGAAAGACTGCCCTTAAATGGTTTTTAGTTCCTAATGTAAATGTGTTTATCTTAATAGGCAAGGCAATGTGCTGTCACTGAATATTAATACACTTTTTCTACAGTCAGTTCTTTTTTTTTTAAGATTTTATTTATTTATTCATGAGAGACACAGAGAGAGGCAGAGACAAGCAGAGGGAGAAGCAGGCTCCCTGCCGGGAGCCTGATATAGGATTCGATCCCAGGACCCAGGATCACAACCTGAGCTGAAGGCAGATGCTCAACCACTGAGCCACCCAGGTGCCCTATAGTCAGTTCTAATTAAGTCTCTTCACAAAAAAAAAAAAAAAAAAGTAAGTCTCTTCACTTATAGATTAAGGAGCAATTAACACCACACTCTACCCACATGATTTACTTCAGTCACTTCTCAAATATCTTTTTTGCTCTTTCTTTCCTTAGGGTTTTCCATCAGGGTTCTGGTTCTTATATCACGCTAATGCCTTCTTTGGGCTGAGCTGTGCAACATGTTTAGAGCGTCCAGCACCCAGCCAACTTTCCAGGGAATCAAGCCATAAACCTACCTCCTAAATGATACTGACAGCTAAACTAATTTTTCTGTATCTTAGAAAAATCAAAGTTGTAGTTTATTTTAGACATATCAACAAAGTTTAATTGTCGTGGTAAAAATCATACTCAAAGTTCAGTTAAAAACGAGTGTTCAGGAAAACTTTAAAGAATCCCTCCATACAGCATATAATGAAAGTGGCATGGTTTGGGGTAACAAATATATCCAAGGACCATATGCAGAAACTTAATTCAATTAATTCTCTGTAATGAAAAATAATAACTATATTGTTTGTGCTCGAAGATCTGATATGAGTTGAAGCAGGGAAAACTTTTGTTTGTTTTATGTTACAGTGTTAGCTAAAACTTTTGTTGTGTTGCATTGCCTTGAAGTTCAATTGCTGGTTTTAAAAGACGAATCTGTGTCACTTAGTCTTTTAAGCTGTTTTTCCTCTCCTTTGAAGGATACATAGTTTTTCCTCTCTCCTTTGCTTAAATGAAAATGGCCCCAAGATGCATGCAATTTTGTGAACTTCAGATTGCAGATTCCACATAATTCAAATAACAGAGCCATGAAACTCCACTCTTTCATTTGGATTCTGTGAACCACTGAGACTTGTGGAGAATAAATGATGTCAGAATAATGCCCTAAAGGTATAGCGTCGGGGCCAGAATCCTGCCCTGGGATGTACACGACCCATCAAGCAGTAGAAGAAGCCTTGCACTCATAACCCAGGGCTGAGTGCCGCCCTCATTGTTTTAATTACAGAGCTACAGTATGTGGGTAAGAAACTTGGATTTGACAACAGCAGAAGAAAGAGGATATTGTATGCCTTCAATCAGCTTTGTATTAGGAGATCCTTAAAGGGAAAATTATGTGAAAGAAAGAAGGAGGACGAAAACAAACTAGCAGGATCCCTATTTCAATGTAATTTGGAGAAAATGACTGATTTGGGTTGGTCATGTTGCCAGCACAGATGACTCAAGGCTTCCAAACAAGAAATGGAAATCAGGAGGATGCCTGAAGCCTGAAAGAAGAACAAATTGTGAAGATATGATTGACTGTAAGGCTTCAGAATCAACTGTACCAAAGATGAGCTTGGATCAGTGCCCAGAACAGAACTGAATGGTGATGTTCATTTAGGTTCTGACTGTTGAAACAAAATAAAATGTAGTAATTGTGCTCTGTTAGGTACACAGACGTGTTAATGCTTTCCAATTTCCCCAACTGGGGATCTGGTGTCACTTTCCCTGTCGTTCCTATTTCATGCTTCACCGGTGAGTATTATTGCTGCTCTGGACACTTACTGAATGCCAGGTTTTTGGCAAAGAACTGGGATCCAGGTGAAAGCATCCCTCTCATGCTGCATGTGAGTGTGCCGCAGGTGGCTTTGAAAATGGCTTTAAAACTTGGAAATCATTTCTTTAATTGGCCTTTTCAGGCTTGGATGATGTGTACCTCAGTCCTGGCATTCAGTTATGGTTGCTGGACCTTGGCTATGAGTCTCAGCAATTTGGGCCCCAAAGCACTTCATCTCTGACAACCAGGAAAAGCCTCAGTTTCCATTGGCAGCAGATCTGTGCATCGATCTTTTCCTCTCTTAGGGAGCAAGACATCTTATTCACGGTTTTCTTGCACTCATCTTCTCAGTAACCTATCAGCTGAGTCTTCTGACAACCTTTCTGATGGACCACAAGGTTTAACTCCCTCGAAAGATCGGTTTTGAAGCAGGTACATATTGCCCTTTCTCCTTGGGGACCGCAAAGAAGAAAAGATTCCATGTTGTTCCTCACACCAGAATCCCGCTTACTAGCCCAGCAACTGCGGAAATTTCCCAGCCTGCCTGTATGAGCAGTCCAATTGCATGGTACAAATGACTTGCAAACAAACATCTTCTACATACTAAATTAGAAAAAAAAAAAAAACAAAAAACAAAAAACAGCAAAACCAACAAGGGGGTGACTCAGAAGGAAAAAAGGAGGGTCAGACAGGACATGTGATTTTTTTTTTCCACTCCGTTTTGGTTTCTTTACCTGAGTCAAATTTGAGAATGTGAAGCCCCGTCCTGTCTACCCACTATTTACCACAAAGTCTTTGGATTTCAGTAGCTGACTGAAAGCCAGTAACTTTTTTCCAGTCATCCAAATGGACTAAAGATGTTGTCAGGTACAAGATGTTTAATTAAGGATCTGTCTAGTCTCTTTGGGTGTCTAAAGTTTGGACTTTAAACAAGGTAACCTAAAATTAGACCCTACTAATGAGAGACAGCAGGAAGGCTTCTTCAAGGGTTCGGCTTGCCATGAATGAACCACCAAGACGGGACACAAACTGGAACTCAAAGGAAATTCCACATCTCCTCACTTCATACCATCAGCATCTTTTCATTGATTGGTCTATTACCTTGGAGCCACCTGATATGTTAAATAGCTTCACACTTTAAAAACGGGGGTGGGGGGAAATGAGGGGTAAAATTTTTTTGTGGGGTTTGGCACGAATCTGTGTTTAAAATAAGCTACGTATGAGCTGTGTCTTTGAGAAAAGAACACGTGCGATGCAGTTTTGATCTTCATTTTATAGATGTACATAAGTAATACAAGGCCTGTTTTGATTATACAATGAAAAACAAATGTGATCCAATATTGTAGTACTCTGTATCTACTTATGTTTCTGAACAACAACTCTCATTAGTATATGAACCACCATTAATGGCTTTGGCGACCTGGAATCCCATCTTGATATTTGCTTATGAGCTATTCCATGTGTGGTATGGGTTCTCTCATAGGTAATCGTCCTAATAGGATAGGGTTTTAATGTGTGATGGGCTTCTGAAAGAAATAATCTAAAATCATTTCTCAAAATGGTTCTCACAGACTCCTAAATGCTTTGCCTAACATTCAACAACTACCTTTACTATAATTACGATTTAAGAATTCTAATTTAAGGCTTTTTCAGAAATGGAGGTGTTAAAGGCTATTTGCCAGTGAAGATCCAAACTACATTGTACATGTTCTTCTCAAATTCTTTTGGCCATAGATTAACAGAAGATGTATCAGATAGTAAAGACATATTTTTAATTTCACCTAACCAGAGATCTGGAGATAGATTTCTAGGGTTGATTAATTCAACAGCCCAATTTTGTCATTGAGATCCAGGTCCTTTCCATCTGTGTACTGGTCTTCTTGGGTTTGTGGGCAATGATGTCTCATTTGACCACGGTACACAGGCACTTCGTGCAGATAGCACAACTAGCAAAGAAGAAGGACTTTTCTTTCCATGTGCCTCTTTCCTTTAGGCTAGAAATCCAGAACTTCTAACATACATTCCCCCTCTTCCACCACTGGCCTAATGGGCTAGGTTTGGATCATATGTCCATGCATGTGACAGGATTCACTGGCAAGGGAATGGGACCACCATGATTGGCTCAAAGAATTCTGCTCCACCTCTGAACTAGAGAAGGGGTTTCTTCTCTGAGCACAAGGGATTGTGAACACCTGCACTCCAAAAAGCAAAGAGAAATATCTGCTGGGTGAACAACAAGCAGTACACTCCACTGACCTTTTGGATAATAACAGTTTTCACCTTAATATATAGTATTAATATTTCAGTGTTTTATTATATTACTGAAGTACTGTCTTTCTCCTACAGACAGAATTATCCTGGTATTCCTCCTAAGTACAAAAGTTATCCTGGGAGGAGAAACATTTATCCTTAGGCCTGCTTTTACTTTTCTCGTTCTAATCCAACTAGAAAATACTTAATCAACAACCCAAAGCTTTCACCAAAAAATGATCTTGTTCATCTCAGCCCCAATCAGTCGGTTACGCAGGTAATTTTTCACGTTACTTGAAAACAGAACTGAATGGAAATGGGACTAGAAAACTGATTTTTGATCCCCATTTCTGACTTTTCCGAAAGTAAGAAATGATAAGACATATTTGCAACATAAAATAACTTTTCAAAAGTCTTTATAGAAATAAGTTTATTTCAAGAATAATTGCAATAGAGTGTAGCCCAGTGGTCGAGGACATGGACTGGGAGGACAATGGAACTTGATTACAGTCCCTGTCCCCTATTTAGCAGGCATGTGGCAGTAGACCTCACCTGCACACACAATAATGTGTGTCTGTGTGAGGGCTACCATTTAGTTCAAATTACCTCGTTATGGGAGGTCTTGCATTGGTTCTTGTGCCTCTTCCAAAGAGTTCTCCAGTTGGCTTGATATTGGTCAGAACTTAAAGCCAGAATGGTGGCATTACTGTCTTTTCAGGGAAAAGAACTGCTATTAATGCTACATACACATTAGAATTAGTTTCCATTCATCTACAGTGTAGACTGGATGTGTCAGTCTGCCCCTTGAGAAGTAAGCAGGATAAAGCATGTTGATAATGGGTGTCACAAATCTCTTAACTTCCCTTGTTGTAGTCCTCATAAGCCACATGCTCCGCATTTCAAACCAAAACTACATGAAGGCAGAAAAATTTGGCAGAGTGAACAGTGCATTTGGGTATAAACATTAGTTCTTTAGCAGGAAAAAAAAAAGGTATCTCCTTCATAGAATGTTACAATTCCCTTTTGCTTTTAAGAATCCGTATATCATACTTTACATTAGGAAAGCTTCCAGTAATTATCTAGTCAAGTCAGAAAAGTAGATCATCAGCTTGGACCCTAGCCCACTACATTCTCTTTCATCAATTTTGGGTGTGACTCTTCTGATTGGCCCAAGTGCCAATCTTCACTGGCAATAAGGCTCTTCATGGGAGACAGCATGACATGGAGGTACTGTGGCAGCCACTTTGGCTATAGAGGCCATGAGGCTTACTTTCTGGATCCAGGATTTTGGGTTGTTAAGTAATAAACCCAATTCAAAATTATTTAGGTTAAAAAAAAGGGGGGATATTTATTCTAAATGATACTCGGTATCTCAAAGAATGAAAAGCAAAGGGAAATGCCAATATTCAAGAAGGGTTAAGATGTAACTAAGAGTAAAAAATTGTTGGCAGCAGGGTCATACTCACAGCACCAGAACTTCTCCATCTTGCTTCTATGTTTCCCTGAATGGTAACTTCCTTCTTTTTTAATCACTGCAGATTGACTTTCTCTAAATGACAGAAAACATGACTGCCATTGATATGCTAGCTTTTATCTTAGAGCTTCAACCACACAGAGGGAGACTTGACCTTTACAGTTCTAATTCCCAAGTCCTGAAGAAAAACTCTGCTAGATCTAGCTTCAATCAGATTAACTGGGGCAAAGAGACAGAATACCATTTGGATCCATTTGGTAAGGTGCCCAATCAACCAACTGCCTTCAAGCAGTATCGTATTGTACTAATGTGTTGGTTCCAGTGTTTTAAAAAATTGGGTGGGGCAGTTCCCAAAAGAAGAGGTGCTAGCCTGATTATTCTGTAGATGTCCACTGTTGCAAGGATATACCGTGAAAACAATGCAAGGGAGTAGATCTAGCTTTCCATTTTCCAGCTAAAGCTGCCTACATCCCCGAGAATTTCCCATTAAAGCTATTCATTCACTGTTAGAAAGTTCAGGATGGTGGGATGGCTGGAGGCAGTGGCAGGGAGTTGGGGGAGGGTGGGAGATGATTACACATGAAAGGAACCAAGCAGAGAGAAGGGAAGGAGGGCGCATCAAGGAAGCATCGCCAACTTGAAGCAGAGGGCTCAGGACCTCCCAGCTCTTTTCAGATTAAATCCTTATGGTTCTCCCAGCTGCCTCCCTTCCCTCCTGCCTTACACCTCTTTCTAATATTTTCTCCCATCATTTTTAAAATGAAGACCTTCTGTGTTACTTAGAAGATTTCTGTCCTCCCCCAGAGAAGCAGTGCTCTACTTCAGGCAAAAGTTTGAAGTAAGGCAGATTTTTGTCTCTTCAGGAAAGCACTTCCCCATATCTTCCTGTTATTTTTCTTAGAACAACAAAATCCGAGGATTGGTGTAGAACGATTTTGAGAACGAATAAGTTCATCCATTGCTATACATATCCCATCTCTGGCATCCATGTCAAGTGGCCACCCACACTGCTTGACCACATACCATGAAGGAGAATTCATCACTTTTTGGGAGAGCCCATTCTATCTGTAGACAGTTCTGACCATTAGGAGTACTTCCCTGTATTAAGCTATTACTGGGCCAATAATGTGTCTTTTCTTGTTGCTTCACTTGTTGGTCTTAGTTCTACCACCTGGTAACAAACAGAAAAATCAAATCTCTTTCCTACATGCTCGCCTTTCAAGAGATCCGTCATGTTCATCATGTTTCCCCCTGTGATTATTCTTCTCCAGGTTGAGCAACTTCCTATAACTGTTCTCTGTTTTATTGGATTTTAAGTACATCTATTTTTAGCAGGGACACTCTGTTGTAGAAGCCTTACTTACTTAGATGTTCTTAATTTTTTCCCCCAAAACCAGACATAATCTTCCAGATATGGAAAAATCAGCACAGAAAGAACAGAACTAATAATATCTTTCATTATAGATATAGAACTTCTATTCAGGAAAATCACATTTATCTTCTGGGAAGACCTAACCCTATACTTAGTCCCTCTTATGCTGAAAATTATGTAATGATTAATTTATAATGATATGTAAATGATAAAGAGTAGTGGTATTTTAATTTGTAAGTGAATTTCAAGCATTAGTAGTTGAAATTGGAATGGGAAGGAGGGAGGGAAACATGAAGTCCATAGTTCTTCAAATCATATGTCTTGCTTTACTTTTTATTCACAATGCTAGCAAAAATTAAGTCAAGAATAGTGGATAGAGTAAGCCTAATTCAGGGGATCATTTTTTTTCCAGGGGATCATTTGATTCCTTTCTTCTCCTTCGTGAAATCCATATGCTTAACAAACATTTGTGTCCTAGTTACATAAACATACAGAGAAGACTCTGGGGCAAGCACACTAATGCATACTCAGTTCTCAAGGAGCTAACAATTTAGAAGCTATAAGACAAGTCTTTTGCTTCCCTAAGTGTGCTGTGTAAGCCAGTGAATCAAGGAAGAGCAAGAGATCACCATGTTGGATTGGGTGGCACAGTGGATTAGTACGTATAAACTCTTAACTTTCTTGTTCCAGAAGCACAGCTAGAAGCAGAACCCAATTTAAGGAAGTTGGAGTGAAGCTTAAGAGGTCAATCAGAGAAGCTCCAGCCCCTTGTTAAATGGACATCCTAAAATACAGACACATTGAGCCCTGCCTTTTTCTGTAGTCACATATGGGTTCATCAGGAAAACTGATTATCTCAGAAAATATTCTGAAGAATATTCCATTTATACATTTCAGGTTTAAAATGAGTATATGGCATATATATATATTTGTTCCCAGGGCAAGCAAATTTAAAATTTTGAATCTTAAAATCTAATATGAAGTAAGTGATGACATTTTATGAACCTTATCATATGCATATGGCACTCATTCTCGGTTTTGTTTTTTGTCTTAGTTTTTGTTTCTAAAAACGTTTGAATATGTGACAAGTCCCTCAACATTGGCAACGACAGTCATCCCAGGCTCTGTGAGACTACATATCAGCAAGGAAGTTTTGACATTTCTGTCAGCAACATATGTCCCTGGCTTTCTATCTCCATCAAGGAAGTTAAAAAAAAAATTGTGACTAACTCAGGACAGGGCCAGGAGCCCAGTTTCCGTAGCCATTGGAGCTTGTTAGTTTCTTAGTGTTAGTAAAGCTAAGATTAAATATTTATGCCCCTTGTTAGCACAGAAAATTCCAGTCTAGTGGGCTCAGGTATAACCCTAACCTCATTTGGTTACAAGGGAGGAAATGCAAAACTGTGGACAGCTTGAAGCTACCTACCATACAACTGAGAAAATAAATTGAAGATCCCTTAGAGTGAGGAAGGTCAAGTTCATCCTTAAGGTACAACTCATTATGGTCGTTAGCAATGGACCTAGGGGATTCCAGTCACAGTGTCATTTATTCTTCAGAATTTCATAGTGCTAATAAGTGTAGAATTTATAATCTCTGCATTTTAGAATTAAGAGAAAAGAAGACTTCATGGTTGGTGTGGTACATGGAATAATTGCGAACACTTTCAGATTAGTTGCTTTAGGGGACGTCTCAATGGCTCCGCGTTAAGTGTTTGCCTTTGGCTCAGAGCGTGATCCTGGGGTCCTGTGATCAAGTCCCACATCGGGCTCCCTGCAGGGAGCCTGCTTCTCCCTCTGCCTGTGTCTCTGCTTCTCATAATAAATAAATAATTTTTTTTAAAGAATAGTTGCTTTTTCCATAAACAAAGGCAGAATTACCTGTTTCCTGATTCATTTACACAAAATCTTTTCTTTCTCCAATAGATTGTTTGGTTTTTACAAGGGGGTTCTGCCGCCAATCTTGGCTGAAACACCAAAGAGAGCAGTGAAGGTAAGCAATTAGATACCTTTCCACCAAGCGAAAATAGACTGCAGTGACAACTTCAGCCCTAACATGCCCCACAACAAACTATGGAACATTAACGTGAATTAAACATAAGACAGTAAAGATTTTAATATGGAAGCTATAGCATAACTTCTATTATAATTAGGCTGGAGTCACTCTCAAATATTGGTTTATGGATTTTTTTTTTTCAGGTAAAGGCACTCCCTTCTGATGAGGAATTATACAAAAAGTACAGTGGTGAATGAAATTCATGTATTTGAACCACAGCAGCCACAAAACAGCTTGGATATTTTCTAAAAGCAATTCATAAATTTTCCTTGGGAGTAATAATTATTAAAGAGAGAGGGAGAGGAGAGGAGGGAAAAGTGGTAGAAAAACCTTTTTTTCCTAAATTAGTTCCATTTTATGAACAGAGCAAACGAATACACTGTATTTTTTTGTATATGATTCTCATATAACACATTTATTTGGCATGCTAACTTCATTTCCTACCTCACCCCCCTCCACCCGGTCTCCTCTGTTAAAATTCTCTATTCTGGTTTTTACAAAATTATTACTTCCACCATGCTGATTTCCATTCTTTAACCACATAACTATGAAAGTTTATGTACTACTTGCTGGTTCAGTATCTGGATAGGAAAACGGAGATCTGGCAAGACCTCCGGGGAAGAAAGAACTAAGTCTGATCATTCTTTTCTATGTTCTTCAGACAGAAGTCTTGATCACAGTGACTCTGGCAGGCAGGGCCCCCACTCCCACACCGACTTCACCAAATATGGCTTTGTCTTTCCATAAGAAGGATAACAAACATTTAGACCGAAATCTTCCTTTCCAACTAATGACCATAAAGCTTTTTTTCAGATACATTACCCAATTTGTACTCCCAATATTCCTAAAAGGTAAGATAGGACAATTTCTATACTCTTATTTAGTAAGTTAAGAGGATGTCTAAGTTAAAATTTTTGATAAAATAGCCAACATATATGTACAGACACCGAACTTTTACATTATGTCAAGATAGTAATTTAATAGGATTTAACGCAGGTCTAGAATTCAGAAAACAAAGCTTTAAAACATACTTTCTTTATAAATTCAGCCCCTCTTTGTTGCCATAGTTTTTGTGATTTTTATATTATTACTTCAATACAAATTTCATTATAAGGATCTGAATTGCAGTAGAGAATCTGGAAAAAGTTCACCAAAGTACACAAAAGGGCTGAATTGAATTATGAAATGGCTTCACTTGATAAAAGATTGCCCAAGTAAACAAACAGAGCAGAGTTCCTTTTCAAAAGGAAAGTCACTTTGTCTCCATGGAATAATATATTCATTTGTTCAGTGTTTTTACATGTATAAATAGAGTAGATTATAACTAAATTTTTTTCCTGGAATATTTTTCCTTAATACTATACATTGGAGATAATTTAATTTAAATTTGAAGAGGATTAAAGTTTATCAGTGTTGAACAGTCTTTTATGTAAGAAAAAAAGTTGAGCTTTACAAAACTGAGTTAGTCTCTACTTAAAAAAAAAAAAAAAGCAATGCTCCCTGCCAGAACAATGGTTAACAGATGAACTTTTGGGCAACTGGATATGGTGTATGTGTCCCAGACATCTTGTTTCAAGTCGATTTTACCTTAAAATTATTGAGACATATGGTAAGTGCATTGGCTTTTTAAGTATAACTTGGAGTTAAGTCTATCTTTGCCAGATGGATAGCACTAGTTTTTCAATACAATATATGAAAACATTCATTTTCTAGATATTTATCTTAGAATTTATGAGGAAAGCAATCATCTGATTGTAACAATTTCATACATTATGAACTGCATCATTGTATGTCATCAAAGTTTACTTCAGAAAAAATATTCAGAGACCATATATGTGTACATATATATAAATATACCCACACTCATATGTATATTCATATATACACATATATATATGTATGTTCTGTGAATATACATATGTGTGTGTATTCCCTGGTACTGACACTTCAATTACAATCAGCATTAGAAACAATGTCAAGTTTTTCTGCGCTTTATTCTTTGAAATGAGATTCATCATTAAAATAAGACTCATCAATGCCAAATAAATGAAACTTCCCCTTTCACAAATTAAGACAGAATGAATATTGCAGTGAGAAAAAGGAAATAAATACCCCAGAAAGAGACCAACTGGTCCTTCAGACATGGGAGGCACCATGTTCCAGGTTCCAAGGTCTGGTCTTGAGGTTCACAGGTCCAGAAATCCCATTTTTCCATGGATGGATTCTCAAGGACTGCCTAATGCTAACCAAACTCATGAGAGAGAATGAATTGTGGAGGCTATTTGTTCACCACTCTCCCTACACCTGTCATGGTGTCTACACATACTAGATGCCCAATCAATGTTAGATGCACAAGTGAAACATACAGAGAGAAACCAAAAGAAAGTGTATTGATTTATAACAGGAGACATTCCTATCCTATTCCCCCAAAATTCCTGCATCTACTATTCAGTTTCTGGAAGACCAAGGCTTTCATTTCCAGCCAAGACAGAGTAACAGAGACCAGATTTACTCTCCTGCCTGAAACAGCAACAACAAAAATGAACAAAATATATGAAACCACAATTTTCAAGACAGTGGACATCAGACAAGGAAAGACAGAGACGGGAAACAAATGAGATGAGCTCTATGGTTTGCCCCAACTTACTGCCTTGAGAAGTTTTTCCAGACCCAGGGCACATAGGGGAATTTTAAGCAGAGCCCAGTGTACTGCCTGGGTTGACATGAAGCTGACAGGCTGGAGGGGGCAAGGCAGCTAGAGTTCACAGGACAGAGGTACCAGAGAAGAGAAAGCTGCATACACAGTTCCTAAGCTCTTCAGAGGAACCCCTTAAATATTTAGCTGAGAACTGAGGAGTGCATGCACATGAGGAAACCAGCAAGGCCTGGGGAGGAGCCATCCAGAGCAATAGGGAGAACAGTGCTTGGCAAGCACGCAGGGCCAGGAATAGTACCTGTTCCCACTAGCCAAACTGGAGGGCCTTAAAATGCACAAGCTTTAAGAGAAGTACTCAGAAGCAGTTTGCCTTGGTAGTGGGGAATAATTAGCCCTAGTCTGAGCACTGCTTAGGTAGTTAAAAGTAAGATCCAAATGGACCAAATTGTTTCCATGTAATTTAACTGCATCCTGGACCAGAATACCTGGGAGGTAAGGTTAGGCATCAGATTGCTTAGTGAGCATGAATGAAAGGAAAGGAGAAAGTGCTGGAGAGCTGTATTCACCTCCCTCGCCCAACCACAACCTGACACTCTTCTTCAGAGACCACATGGCTGGTCCTTCTGGGGCAGCCCCTCTCCCTAAGTGAGACTACCAATTTCTAGATTATTGTATATAGGCTATGTATGACACAATCCATTTGGATTCCAGATTTTATGTTCAGGACTCCCAAAACCTTGATTGAATATGAATGTTTTCAAAACTCTTTTAGTCACACATCGGTACAACTTTCGGGAGGCAACTTTATTACATGTTGACCCTCCTAATTTCATCCTTAGAGTTTAACCTCATATCTTATGTGATAGGGTACTTCTATCACATCTACGTATTGATCGATGTTGTGGATGAGAAGCTACTGAGAATTATCATGAAAGCCATAAAGGAGTAGTGTTGTGTAGAGAGGAATTTAAATAGCAGCTAATCTACTAGTTCTTAAGAATATAGTTTTGGTATGATGTCTTCTAGGCTTTGAACATGGGAGACATTCAGTAAATATCTGTTGAATGAATGAATGAATTTTTTTTAGTAAATATTGGGTTTGAACTCTAATGATGACAGTTATTTTGCTATTACTGAAACTCCATTTTAAAAGATTTTAGCTTTTCCTTCCTTGGGATATTGCCTTATTTATTTGAAGTACTATTTCCTCATTTCAGTGTATAATATATTGTTCATTTCTTCTGAATTCAGTACATTAACAATTCATCACTGTGACTTTTGAGGCTTCTTTATTCCCAGGAACCTGAGTCATTTCATCCTAGCCATTCACCAAAAGCTTCCAGCAACACTGCTGATGAGTACCAGTTAGCTAATAGTAGTTTGGTTTTTCTAACAATTTTAGAGGTGGGATAGGAAAAGCCTAGAATTGCCCCAACACATAGACTTGGAATTCCCTGTGAAAATTGCTACAATGACAGGCCAAGTGCCTATCCCCAGACTTCTCCCTTGAGATCTCAGTTTGGTCCTTAATCCCTTGTGACTACAGAAGGTCAGAAATAAAGAAAAACAAAAATCAAAGCCACATCTTCACACTAGAAAAGAAAAAGGTAGTAAGGCCCTTTGTAAGGTCCATCCAATCCCAGAACTTCCCTGAACCCAGTGTTCAGTGTTTCCAAATATAGGTCATGAGCTATGAGTCATAAAACCAATTTAGTGGGTCACTAGATGTAATGGGTCATGACCAGAATAGAAATATAGTACATTACACATAGTGAGGAGGTAAACATTGCTTTACAGAAATGTTTTGTTTCAGTTATATATACAAGAGTACTCTACATTCATGTATGCATGCATGTGTGCGTGCATGCTGTATGAATACTTTTTACATAGATTGTGCTCAAAAATGTTTGAAATCTTCTGCCTTGAGGGACTCTGGGCTTCCAAGGTCAGGGAAGACAAGAAGACCTCAGCACCAGGAAAATTCTAGGGCAGAGAATCCCAAATTCTTAATAGTCATGGTTCAGCAGTGAGTAAGCATATGTCATGGATAAGAGTATGCACAGGCTTTGCAGTCAGTCTGTCCACTCACAAGCTGCAGGATGGGTATGTACAAAATAAGAATCATGATTGTACAATAAACTGTTGCCTCGCAGTGTTGCATGGATTCAATGCAAAGCACATGCAAAGATCTTAGAGTGTTTTCTGGACCACTATTACGAGCTATTACGAGCAATACAAGTAACTAAGGATCTGTGGTTCCCTTATTAGCCAAAGTGAAGAAAGAATGAAAATTAAGATTTTCTGAAAGTCCTATCTGTGTCAGCCATGTCAGAAAATCTTACTCAGGGCAGCCTGGGTGGCTCAGTGGTTTAGCGCTGCCTTCAGCCCAGGGCATGATCCTGGAGGCCCTGGATCAAGTCCCACATCAGGCTCCCTGCATGGAGCCTGCTTCTCCCTCTGCCTGTGTCTCTGCCTCTCTCTGTGTGTGTATCTCTCATGAATAAATAAATAAAATATTTTGAAAAAAGAAAGAAAATAAAATCTTACTCAAATTATATTACTTAAGGAGTACCCTGGAAGGTAAGTTTTGTGTTCCTGAGGACTAATAAGATCAGGTAACTTACCTATGCTTTAACAGCTAAGTAGTGTAGCCAGGATTCAGTCCCAGGACTGCTCCCATCAAACCCCCAGGAAAGTAAGCATTTTAAAGCCTAAGTCCTTAAAGCCTAAGACAATAGCACTTTTCCTTCCATGGTTAAGGGTTTCACCAAAACAGTGTGGCCATGGGTGCTATTTAACACCAGGATAGTTTCAGGGTTGTCACCATCCCCTAGAATGTTAGACCAAGGAGTCAGGGGTTTCTCTTTATTTACTGCTACAAGAGGAATCCAATAAATATTTCTTGAATGAGTAAATAAATGAATCCTTGATCTAGAAAAGTCTACATATGTAGTTGAGCTAAAGAAGCATGGCACAAAAGTCATTCCTGGGTTTTTAAAGAATCAAAATCTATCTGGTGACTTTGGAGCTGCCCAAGGACTCATAGAGCCATGTCTACAAGGAACCACCTCTTTCTAACAACAGAGTATTATTTGATCTCCAAATCTGCTTTTATTTCTTCCCCCATCTTACTGGGTTATAAAGTAATAGAGTAGAAGACATTCAAGACCGTAAAATACAAAGGCCTTTGCTGGGATCTTAAAAACCAGACCCAAGAAGGACCTAAGATTGTGCCTCATCCGTGATATTGGCAGCTGCTACTAACAGAGCACCCAGAAGCAACACATCATGATCAAGCAGAGTTGTTTCCAAAAAAAAAAAAAAAAAAAATGGAGTACAGAAAGAGTGGAGAAAAATGTATTGGGGGCACTTTATATGAAGTCTGATTAGATTTGCCTCCATAGAAATTTATTTGCGGAGAAAATTATATTAAATGTGACCTAATGAAGGAACATATAAAATCTTCATCATCAGATTTTAAAGGAATTAACAGCTCTCTTCTTGAAAGGAAAAAGGGGGGAATCCCTGGGTGGCGCAGCAGTTTGGCGCCTGCCTTTGGCCCAGGGCGCGATCCTGGAGACCCAGGATCGAATCCCACGTCAGGCTCCCGGTGCATGGAGCCTGCTTCTCCCTCTGCCTATGTCTCTGCCTCTCTCTCTCTCTCTCTCTCTCAGTGTGACTATCATAAATAAATTTAAAAAATTAAAAAAAAAAGAAAGGAAAAAGGTTGAAGATGGTCTTGCCTTAAGTCAGGATGGACTAGATGACCTCGTTGGGTCTTTCTCTGTTTTACCATGGTGTCTTCATCATTGTTGAGTGTCCAGAAATCCCGTGAACCAATAGAGATACGCAGCAATCTAAGTGTAAGTTAAAGATGAGAAGTAGATGTTAGAAAACTGGGCGCTCGCTGGGAAAGCAGTTCACAGAGAAAACATAGGAGACCAGAGATTTCAGGTCTCCCTGCCTATAATTTTGAATCACTGCCATAAAAAAGAAGTCTATTGATGTCTGGGGAAACTGAAAATGGTCATGGTAAATGGAAGCTGTACGGTTCATTTACTGCTATAAAGGATTCCATCAGCTCTTCTGTAGGTTATTATCGTTGCATTTGAAAATGTGAATGGTTAATAAGATACAATAGCAACTACCCGAGACCAAATTAAAAACTATGTTTGATGGTTTATCATTTTTTTTTAAATGCTGGATAACGTAATAGTTTACTAGAGAAATGTGTGTCAGTTAAAGGGTTTGTTGCAGGAAATTGTTATAAATCTCCAGGTTTGGTTTTGTTTCACAGTTTTTCACCTTTGAGCAGTACAAGAAATTGCTAGGATATGTGTCACTGTCACCAGCATTGGTAAGTGAGAGTATTTATTATACTTAAGTGTGTGAGTTATTTCATAATGCAAAATCTGGAAACAAAAACCCTTTTGATTCCCCAAGCCCAACTACTAAAATATGAATTCGAGTTATTCAATGTTCAGCTACTTGTTGAAAGCCATCTTCCTAATAACTCACAATTTGGCTATTTTATAGCTCCCAGTGATGAATTTATGATAACAGTGATATGTGTAGAAAGACCCATATGAGATATGGTCAAGAATATAAAATAAAGAGTACATTTGTCAAAGATTCTGTTGAAGCCAAAATGTGCGTATGTTTACATACTACATACTGCACGTATCTATTTATGTGAAAGTCAGTATGCCTAAAATATTTCCTAACAGGTCCCTTTTCCAGCTTTTGCTCAAGCTGTAGTAAATATAGGACTTCAAGTCATCCTGCTGTCAGATGGACTGAAGGGCCTTTTGTAGTTGAAAAGAATAGTGGTGCTACAATGACACATCTCAGCTATTACATGAAAATCACTTGGTGGTTTGAACATTTCTCGGTGCTGCTGAGAAATGTTCTCCTCCCCTTCTTGGTCACTTTGCCGCTTTTCACAAGACCAATTATAGTGACCAAATGGGCTCTACAAGTATGTGTGCAACAGGAGCCCAAGAGAGAGAAAATGCACTAATTTCTCCCTCCAGATCTGAAAAATAAAACAAACTATGCATTAGCCCTCCAATTGACAGTGTACCTCCCATGCCCTGGAAAAGTCGTCCAGTTTACAGGCTGAAATGTGCCTCACAACTCAACCAGAGAGGCAGTGTTCTGAGCTTCAGCTCTTCAATTACTTAACTGCTAAAGGTCCACTTCAGAATATTTACTCTGTCCAAAAGACTGTCCAAGAAGAAGTATCTGTTATTTTTAAAACCATACATGCCCCTTTTCTAGAAGTTTCCTGTAAAGAAACTTCTTGTCCAGTCCCCTGCCTAAGCAAAGTGGCTGCGAAATAGCCTTGTATGATAGAAGTGGCATCATAAGCCCTAATATTAGCTAAGAATTTTTTTTGATGCCTCTCTGTCTTCTCCTAATGTCACTCTTAACTTTGAAAAGAAAGGATAGAGAGAGGATTAAAAACTTCCTAGCATAAGACAATAAAATATGGTCTCCAGAGGGCCAGCTGGCTGTTCCTGTGTCAAGCATTGGTACCATGTGAGAGACAAGACTACAGTCCTTTCGACTCTCGAGAATTAAAACAGAAAAGCATTTGGCCACTCCAGCTACCATAACTGAATGCATGCAAACTGTAGACAGCTTTTCTCTTTCCTTGAACTCATTTATTCCAGTTTCTTTTTGATACAGCTAGACACTTAAACAGCCCTTAAATGTCCCCTGGTGCTCTCACATGAAAAGCCTGGGAGGCTGGGAACCCAACTGTTACCACTGGTCTCTGGAATAATCTAAGTAACATGATCTGCTGATAGCTGATCAATTCTTTTGACAAGGGACTGCTGAACACTAGTTCTGACAGCAAATGTAGCTGAGTTTTATAGAAAACCAAAAAAGTGAATTGCTTGGAAGATTGCATATAGTTAGTAATAAAAACCTGAACATCTGGATTTTAGTTTTCCCAGTCAGAAGATTTTGAGACTAGTATTTGTGTGTGTGTGTGTGTGTGTGAGCGCCCGCGCACACGTTCACGTGGGCACATGCACATGCACGTGCTCACACACATGTTTTGGCTTCCGTGATGGAAGAAGTCTGAGATAAATGAATAAAATACATGGTCTGTTACCCTATGCAGATGTATTTGAAATCATAATGAAGGGGCATGAAAGGAAAGCATAATTAATTATTCCCTCTCCTTGAATCTGTATACTATCCCATTTTCCTTTGGATTTTTGTGTGCAACAGGAACAATAGTTTTTGTATAACGTTTTACAAAAGGCTTCACACGTTGTTTTGATCCTCATATAAGGGAGATTAGATATCATTGTCTTAATTTTACAGGTGAGAAAACTGTGGCATATAAAAGGTTCAGTGATTTAGACACAGAGCTGCAGCTACTACATGTAGTACCTTTGTGTGAATTATGAAAAGGCACTCTTTCCCCTGATGCCTCTCCAGAGCTCCAGCTCAGCAAGTGGAGTACAGGCTGGATCTCAGCCTACACACACCTTTTTCTATGCACTAACTACTGCGCATGGCAGCCCGGGTCACGCAGCCAATAAATGGCAGAACCAGGACCTAAACTCAGATCTGCTGGCGCTAGATCCTCCCTTGTTCTACTTTACCTTTTCTCTCAAGGTTATGGAATAGTCCTTTCTCTTTTTGACTTCTACTTTGAAGAAATTACAGACCCCTAGTAAGAGTTACCTGTTCTTTGCTCTTCGTTGGCTTTTTTCTTCTTTTGATTGTATATAGTATTACCTCTTCTCCTGGAATTAGAGCTTCAGCACTAAAGGATTACTTTGGGGGTCGGGGGGCACCGGGTGGCTCAGTCAGTTAAAACGAGTCCTGGAATCAGGCCCCACATCGGGCTTCCTGCTGGGTGGGGAGTCTTCTTTTCCCTCTGCCCCTTACCCTATCTTGTACTCGCTCTCTCTCTCTCAAATAAATAAATAAAATCTTTTTTAAAAATTTAAAAAATTACTTTTTTTCAGCATCTGTTTTGGAGATTTGAGGCTTTGTTTCATTTTGTTTTTCTGGGGTGTGTGTGTATGTGTATATGTGTGTGTGTGTTAATTGTGGTTATTTTTGATACAGATTTTCTGGAAAACTCTTAAAACTTCTCCTTTGAGGAAAAATCTAGAAACTGCTTTTTCTTATTAAAGAAATTCTTAACTGAAAGCAAGGAAAGACCTGGTATCATCTTTTGAGAGATGTTCTAGATTTTCGCTGAGCCCTTCAGAACAACCTCACCATTTCTGATCTCTGCTTTTATCCCTCAGCTTCTATGTCCAGAAGAATAGGGCAGTTATCAGAGTTTTTTTTTAAAGGGAAAGAATGAATACAAAATATTGCTTTGCTTCTCAATTGTCTAGAATAGTGATTCTTACAACAGGGCTATACATTTAAATGTTTTCAGCTGCACTGTTTGGTTACCTGAAATTTAGCTCTTTATAAACATTTTATTGTGGGTTCTACTCCTTGAATTTTTTTAGATGCTCCATAATGATTTAAGTAGGTGTTTTAAAAATTAAGCTCTACTTTTATAAGTCAAACTCTTTTAATTGTTACATGTGCAGATGTTTTAGCATCCACCTTAAATCACTAGAACAATCTTTCTCTTCATTAAAGGAAAAAGTCGTTGTTGATGGGGCTTTGACATTTTATTTTGAATTGTTAGGATGTGGTTTGTGGCTTCTGTAATTTCTTTTTCATGAATTGTCAGCATCTAATCAAGAACTAAAGCTGTTTAGTAATGGTACATGGTACATTTATGTGCGTTTCTCCATTCTCAACATAACATTCAGCTGCAGAGTGTAATGAGTAGGATGTTTAACACAGTACCCATAACTTGTTTTAAAGTATTGATTGATTTAACTTTTCTAGACATTTGCCATTGCTGGATTAGGATCCGGACTAACAGAAGCGATCGTGGTTAACCCTTTTGAGGTAGTAAAAGTTGGCTTGCAAGCAAATCGGAACAAATTTACAGAGGTAATCGTTTAATGTTTTCCTATTGGTGAGGGAATGTAAAACAATTATTTTTAATATATGTAAATACTATATAGATAATGATGAACCCAGCTCGTATTCACTTGTTAAAACCGTAGTAAAAAAAAAAAAGAAAAGAAAAAAAAAAAACGTAGCAAATCATCATTAAGGAAGTAGCATAAGAAAAAGTCAAATTTCTTCCACCAGGAAGGTGTTAACAAAATTGTACTAAAGTTTGATGGACAAACACATGTTTACAGGTTAATTTTTGATTTGTAATGTAATCTATAATGACTTATTTGGAAACATTTTCCCTACTTTTGGCAAAACTTCTATTTCACTTTTGCTAGGATAAACTGAAGCAAAGCCACAGAGGTGATAATATTGTGCTTTTAAAAAAAATTATGAAATCATTTTTTAAAATTGCTTTACTCCTTTCTCTACTCCACCCACTGCCCTCTCCCAAAGATTCTGATAATCTGTCAAGCTTGTCTTTTGGTTTAATCTGAATGAAGCAAGTTACTAAACCTACGTAAACGTCACCACTTGGACAATGATGGGTCCTGACATTTAATCACTGGTACATGATGTTCTGTGGAGACAGCTTCCCTTGGTGTGTGCTGCCTTCACTTCCTCCCAGTTGCCCTAATAATTCCCTTTAAACCACCAAGTCCAACTGTTCTTGTTTTATTCTTTTGGGTGCCAAGCACAAGGTAGGGGGAAAATACGGAGATTGGCATTCCAGGTTCTTCCTTCCCCAGTATTTTAATAATTCCACAACTGGGTAGCATGTGGTATAAATTGCTTTGGAGGATCTGCTGACCTGAAGTTCTCTGTAGAGCAGTTCCCCTGCCTACTACTTAAGCAGCTGCTAATGGGTGGAGACCCCCCTCTCTCCCACCCCACTTCCTGCCTGCTGATACTGCTTGAGAGCTCCCTGGCAGCTTCTTGAGCAGGGG
The DNA here is from genome assembly GCF_011100685.1 of Canis lupus familiaris. NCBI lineage: Eukaryota > Metazoa > Chordata > Mammalia > Carnivora > Canidae > Canis > Canis lupus. The sequence goes on along the minus strand of NC_049229.1, from coordinate 15,445,085 downwards.
TGTGGGAAAGGAGGAGGGGGCCCAACTCACCTGTGGCTGCCAAGACCCAAGGAGGACAGGGTTGGGCTGCTTCAGCAGATGGTATCTGCTCAGATGAAGTCAATCCTAATTAAGGGAGAATTTTTTTTTTTTTTTAAGTTTCAAAAGGTTGCCCTAATTGCAGTGATATTTGGCACTTTAGTAGAGATTGAAGACCTTGCATTTCTCTAGTCTTTGTTTTGTTTTCTACTTCCTTGAATGAAGAGAAAAGGTAGTGAGGAATAAAAATAGAAGGAACACTTTTCAAATGTCCTGTTGAAATGGAGCAGCCTCCATGAAATCTGTTCAAGGAAATTTTGATTTATTAGACTGGAAGATTTACCAACTAGAAGAAAATTTTTGAGCTCCTTCTCCTCTGTGGCTTCATTTTCACCATTGGGAAGCTTGTCAGGGCAGCAAGGAGGGGGCAAAGGAAACCAGGTATTCAACTGCGGTCCTTTATCAAGACAGCACCTAACCAGAGGAACGCATATGGGACAGAGAACCAAAGAGCACTCAGGGGAATGAGAATAATGAGTTATCGCAATACCCCTGCTCATGCCTAATGTTCTTTTTCTCTTCTCTGCCCTCAAGGAGGTTCTACAATGAGGCCAAGTAAGAGCTGCTAATGTGTTGCATGTGCTAAGGCCTTGCTAGAACACAGTAAACACCCTTCCAGCCTAACACAAGAATGCTGCATATGTACATGTTCCCAGCTCACTTACATGAGTGCAATGTGTAAATTGTTTATGTATATACAGGCAGGCATTTTTCAGTGGGGGAGAACAGGAGCTTGTTTGGGGTCATTTCCTCTGCAGAATCCACTGAACTGGATTCATTTTTAGGCATTTACTTAGACAAAACAAAAATTTTCAGTACATTATAACCTTTAACTAGTCAAACATGGACACACATGTCAGCATTTATTCCCGGCAACTATCAAAATTCAGTAGCTGAACTCAATAGGCAATGTTGAATCAATAGGCAATATTGATCCAACTGGAAAAGTAGTTAGCGGTACAGAAAGTAATGGAACTATGCTTTCTGCAAGGAAAAAAAGGGAAAGAAAGAGGAAGATGACATGATAAGAATAGCAAATTTGGATCTAGTTCTTTAAAAATAACTAGTAGTCATGTTTGGAAACTGTAACTATTTCCTATGTCTTTTGTCTAGGACCCACTAACTTCAAAGCCTTCCTCCATTGATTCTTTTTGTTAATCTGTGCCTGGGTTGGATTAATCCAATTGTTAGGTGTGCTTGCTTCAGCATTTGTATGGCCAAGAAAAATTATTGCTTTCTTCACTTTGTGGCTTTGTTGGCTATCAAGAAGTATGTGTGTTGGAGGTGGTGGGTGGGGTGGGAAAGGGAAGAGAAAGGAAGAAAGGAATTAATTTAATGATCAATGCATTTAAAGATTCTATTTTTTAGGAAAAAAAGTTTTAGTTCAGGTACAAAAGTAATGCATATTTATGTTAGAAAGCACAAAAAATAATATTTTATATATATAAGTGTGTAAACATACTAGAAGTGATTTAGACTCCAGGACAGTGCTGGCCAATGGCAATATAAATAATAAACCACATTTTCTGGTACCTATATTTAAAGAGGCAAAAAGAAACATGTAATTAATCTAATACTGTATTTTGTTTACTTATTTTTAAATCTTTAGCCCAATACATTCAAAATATTGTCATTAAAGCATGTAATCAGTATAAAAATTATATTAGATATTTTATACTCTTTTCATATTTGGCCTTTAAATCTCATGTGTATTTTATGCTTACAAGCACACTTCAGCTTGAACCAGGACATTTCAAGTGTTCAATAGCCACATATAGGTAGTGATTTCCTCACAGGACTGTGCAGGCCTGTCATGCAAAGGAATTCATACAAACCTCTAAATTATGATCATCTCTGGAAAGGAGACTAGTGTAGGGGAGCAGAAGAGTTTAAGGAAAAGGCCTGTGTAGTTGAATGTTTGACATGAGAATGTATTCAGCATTACCTGTGAACATTTACATTAAAAAGTAACACTTTCATTGTAGAAAATTTAAAAAATACAGAACAGTACAAAGAAAAGTATGTAATCCAGAAGAAATGTTCTATGGCTCTGCCAGGAGAGCCTCCCTTTAGGGAGAAGGTTGTCAACTGATTTGGGTAGGAACGGCTTGCCGGCTCATCTTAAGGCTCAATGTTGCATAATTCAGTTTCTATTACTTCATTTAGAGTAGCAGAAACCCCTGTTTTTTTCCTGTTCTATAATTTCTAAAAAAGTTTAAACCTTCCATGCAGACCATCAAAGAACATATGTAAACAGAGCTGTCTAGAACAGGAAGGCAACTGGTATACTGGCAGAGTAGGGTTGGAAAGAGATACACCCATGATGCTCTTTGCCATTTCCTAACATCATGACCTCGAACAAGTCACATGTAGTTCCCTCAATGATAAAATGATGGTGATCAGTCCAACTTCTTACAGCAAGGCATTTCTGTGAAGTGGCTAGGAGCACCAGCTCTGGAGGCCATTCTCTGTCATTGACTAGATGACAAGCTCATGTTTCCCACTCTGACTATAGTCCAGTTTCCTGTTTCATTAGGAAAGAATTCTAGTAATAGCCACATTAAATGGTGTAATGAGGGTTGAGAAGTGTATGCAAAGCTGGCAACACAGCCTGTGATGTAGTGATGGTTTAATGTGTCAGTCATTGTTATTCCATGTTTTTATGAGAATTTAAATATGATAATATATGCAAATATCTTAACATAGAATGTGGTACATGGTAGGCAGTCAACCAATGATACCTATTTCAAGATGCAAGTTGATCTTGTAAATGCTTAAGTTTACATAAAGATATTTATCTTGAGAGAGTACTCCAATTAATATTGGGCAGCACAGCTGACCCCAGCTGTGGGCATGTAGACAGCTTACTGAGCGTGGTTAGTTTCCTCCCTCAGTCCACATTAGGCCATTCTCAGCTGCCGATACGATCCATTCAGACTGAATTGTTGATCAAGGCTTAAGGGCTGGCCTTTAAGTTACAGTGCCTATTGACAAGGTCCTTAAACTCAGATGCAGGTCTCCTGTCATAAACAGTAGTAGCTGGATATCCATTTGCTGTAAATAACCAGCATATAGCAGCATTAGAGACGGACACTAAAAACATCTGAAGCCAGTTTGGAAAGAATTCTCCCACAATCAAGATATTCTTCCTCTGGGCAGCCCCAGTGGCTCAGTGGTTTAGCACCGCCTTCAGTCCAGGGAGTGATTCTGGAGACCTAGGATGGTGTCCCACGTCAGGCTCCCTGCGTGGAGGCTGCTTCTCCCTCTGCCTGTGTCTCTAATAAATAAAATCTTAAAAAAAAAAAAAAAAGATATTCTTCCTCTGGAATAGTTGTACAAAATCAACGTGTATTTTTTTTTAAGTGGAGGGACAGAGCGGGAGAGAGAGAGAGAGAGAATCGTAAGCAGGCCCCATGCTGGGCAACACAGGGCTTGATCTCAAGACTCTGAGATTATGAACTGAAACAAAAATCAAGAGTTGGACACCCAACTGGGTGAGCCACCCACATACCCCAAACGTGTATTCTTGATCAACCCTTCTTAATCACTTCACGTGGAGGCTGTGACTTAAGCTCATTTTCAGCCTTCTCTGTTAATTATGGCTACCAATTGTGGCGGAACACTAAGTGATTGGGCTGTAGGCAGAATGGCCTCATGGCCTGACAGTACCTTGAAGAAAAGCAGCAGTTTCCTCAGAGGCTTATTTTATAGATAAGTAACTCTTACTATTCCACCAGTAGTGAAAGTTTCTCGGGCAGCCTGTCTACCCTTCAGCCATTCTACTCTCGAGTCTTAGGTATGAACCACTACAGATTCCTACACAGTAATTGTGGATTTTCCTATTTCACCAGCCAGAGGTGGTGAGTCAGCATGATCCTTTAACGATGAACATTTCTCAAGGAGTTGCTGCAGCTGAGAGAAGCTCTGCAGTGGAAGACAGCCTGGGGCAACCATGGTCAATATTAATCTTAATAATCTTAATATTACACTTAACGTGGGGTGCCTAGGAGGCTCAGTCAGTTAAGTGTCTGATTCTTGATTTTGGCTCAGGTCATGATCTCGGGTCCTGGAATTGAGCCCCAAGTAGGGTTCTGTGCTCAGCAGGGAGTCTGCTTCAGGATTCTCTCTTTCCCTCTGCCCCCCTCTGTCCCTCCTCTCTCTCTCTCTCCCTCTTTCACTAAAATAAATAAATCTTTAAAAAATATGTTACACTTGGGGCAGCCCAGGTGGCTCAGCGGTTTAGTGTCGCCTGCAGCCCAGGGTGTGATCCTGGAGATCCCAGATCAAGTCCCACGTCAGGCTCCCTGCATGGAGCCTGCTTCTCCCTCTGCCTGTGTCTCTGCCTCTCTTTCTCTGTGTGTCTCTCACGAATAAATAAATAAAATCTTTAATATATATATATATATATATATATATATATATATATATATATATATATTACACTTAACATCTTGTAGGCAATGATTGGGTGGTAAAGGTGAAGCATAGGGAGATATCCCCCTGGGTCCTGTGGGGAGGGCATTGCTGGTAAAGGCCAGGGTGGTGTCCTCTGAAGAATGGGTTCCTGAATGGGGGCCCCTCTGGCTGGGGTCCAAGGGAAGTACTCAGTGAGAAAAGAGGCTGTGTCTGTTATATTCTTGGAGCCCCAAGTGCAATTCCCATGAGGATTTCCAGGAATGGCAGGTGACTTGCTGTCTCCAAATGCCTGGGTTCTCCCTTCTGTGGTCTAGGCTTGATTCTCTAGCCAGTCAGAAGTATGTTACCCATAAAATATGTCTTCCCACTCAGTTTAGCCATAAACCATTCTAAAAATACAAAGAAACTGTGGTTCATTTGGTTCCTGATACTTCCCTCATATCCTTCCAGCTTCTGGATAAAGGTATTTCAATAGGTGTGCTTGTCTGGCCTCCACTTTTTAAATTACCACCATATCAGTCAAAGACTATAATCCCTGCCACACTTCCTCCAGTTCCAATACCAGAATCTTGGCCAGCATCTTAAAATTCACAGTGAATAAAGAAAACCGGTCTCTAATTTAAATATGCTTGACCTTCTGTGGGGAGCAAAGTAATCACAGCTTTGTCATGCTCTGGTTTGGTTCAGTGGGTGTAAAAACATGTTCAAATAAAATCGGGATAGACCCAAATTTCTCCCCGTCCTTCAAACTAAACCCAAGCAAAGTGTTGTTCTGGTTTGTAGCTTCTTTGGCTTAGGACTAGGCTTGCCTGAGGATTTTTCTATTGGAGATGGTTTGCATATCCAGTCTTGCCAAAAGTGTGACTTTATAGCTTGTTGTCCTTATGGGACCTTTCTCCCCTCTAACTGGGTGCATCATTCTTTAATCTATATATTTATAAGACCTAGAAGTCCCCTACCAATTGTGCTAAGCCAAGTGGTGTTTGGCTGGCATGCTCTCTGCAAGCCTGGAAAATGTGAATTTCTCCCCAGGAGCAAAATCTTGTATGAATTGTTTCCCAGTTTTTCTCTCCACTTTGAAATCTACTTCAAAGTTATGATTTGGCTAACGGGTTGTATTTTCCTTCCCTTGAGGTCTATAGGATTTGCTTCTGATGTGTGGATGGGGCACAGGTTTCCTTCTACTCATTTTTATCTACATTGCATATGAACATAATCATTCTCACCCCCAAATACAAAACTAAGGCTTAAGTGAATTGCAAAAGCCTGTCTCCCCTCTATTTAGTCTTTAAAGATGTTCAACCCAAGAAAGGAATAATTAGTCTTCTACCTTTAAGATCGGATTGTAATTTTAAGGTCCAATGAATAGACAGCAAATGTGTCATTGGTGGTAGAATCTTTAAAGATGGGGATTATTTTTTAACTAGTTCAGGGTTTGATTCTGGTTTCGGATAACACCGCTAGATATAGTTCTATCCACTTGCTTCTGGGAGCTCAATAATCTAATAGAGATCAATGAGATCATATGTGAGATCACAAAGCTTAGTGATTATTTTCTCCATAAGCAATTAACAAATGTTTAAACTTAATTATATTATGTAGAGTCAACATAAAGTAAGTAGAAGGACTGCATTTTGTGATTATCTCTTTCAAGAAAGAGGGAAGTTGAGTAGAGAGTGAGCGTGTGGCTCTATTTACAGATAGTGTGAGAAGCCAGCTTCAAGGGCATGTCAACATTCATGATGATGTACTGAGTTAAGTTCAAATTTTTCCTGCATTACTATGTGAAACACTGCCTGGAAACTGTTCAGTACATAAATTATTTCTTTCCAGTCTATGATTCTTGTGGGCAGGAAAGTGAATTATGTATATGAATCCATTCCTATAGTTATCTTTCAACAATACCTAAGGCAGCAGCCAAGTTGTCTCTCTATTATCATTTGCAGAAAATAGACTTCAGCCTTCCATTCTGCTCTGCCAGGAACTCTAGATTTTTGCTTTCAGAATTGAGACTTTGAAGTAATGATAATAGCTACCATTTACAGAACATCTACTATATGCCAGAGACTGTGTAAGATGCCTTACATGTTTTTTTCCTTTATATGATTTTTTAAATTTACATAACTTTGCAAAATGTAAAAGTATTACATTGGGTTCCCCCCCCCCCCCACAAATCACATAATATAAACCTGTATAAAGAAAAAATAGTTGATGATTTCTATCAATACTTCCCTCTCATTCCAATGCTTTGGTAACTGCTTGTGCATCCTTCTACCTTTTCCAATGCCCACACATACTTGGTATTTCAAATTCTCCTACTACTCCTGTAAGATAGGTGACTTCCTCTTGGTTTTAGAGAGGGAAAGTAAAGCCTAATGAAATCAGTAGCTCTTAGGAACCAAATGTTAACACAGTGTTCTTTTTCTAGGCAACCACACTGCTTTTATTGGGATAAAGAAACATGGGTGATCAGGAAACTTAAGGGGAAGTCAGAAGTGTTTCTGGAACCAGGAAAAGGTCTCCTTCCTTGATGCTAGTTTTTTCTGAGCAGTTCCCACAGCATAGTTCCCTTCCCTCCTGCTGGGGCAGCAGTGGCAGGGGCAAGGCACAGCATCAGCATCTTACCACCTGGAAGGCCCTGTGCTCCTCCAGGGATGGTTACTGGGTGGCAACATTGTGTTTTTGAAGCTTTGTGGTGCAGCATTTGGGAAAATTTGTTTATGGCAAATTACTATCTGCTCACAGATTGTTTAAAAAATAGACCCATTCTTCAAATGTAAACTCTAGATAGAGTATAATTATATTTGGGTTGTCTTTTCATCCATAAGCTTGCCCTATTAAAATAAACTATAATGATGAATTAGTGAAGTATCTCAGCTAAAGAAAAGTAGAAGTGTGGGATTTTGAGCCTAATTCCACTTCTTTCACTTCTATTTTATTCTCAAACAAAAGGAAGGAATTTTTTTCTCTTTTTTTTTTTCAAATTTGTGAAAATACTTCAAGACCTTATTTGAGTAATGAAAAACATAAGTGATCTTCTATCTCCTGAGTAACCAGGGTATTACCAAAATGCAGCAATTGGATCTCCTCTTTTTTAACAAAGCAGTATTTTTCTGAAGGCCCAGATATGGACACTCACTCCATTGTGCAAAGGTCTCATCCGGTTTGCTTTACAGCCATGTGATGAAATTCAATGCAACACTCTATTCCTTTGGCTCTAAAATACAATAAGATTCACCTTTCCCTGGGAAGCAAGTAAAGGAATGCATGTGGAGCGTGCTGTCTTTTGACATGGTGTGCCTAGAGCTCTTCTCTGGCTTTAGGAATGGAGGAAATTCATTGACACACCCCATGTCTACACTTACTGGCCATACTCTGATAGCTATTTACCCAAAGAACAATGCCTGCTTCCCACACCTTAGTCCGTGATCTCACAAGCTAATCAGAGCCAGCTATGGTCAGTAGTCAGATGGATGAACTCCAGAAAAAATAGCTCAGGCTGCCATAAGTCATCTCAGTGATTTGTTGGTAATACTGGACTCTCAGTGAGTAAGGAATCAGTGCCCTGGAGTGGTGCAAAGAGTCTCCTCTTTAATTAAGCCTCTTAAGGACTTCTAAAACAGAAATTTGATTCCATATTTCATAACCACTGTGTGGATATAAAAATTATCAGCATTATCTCTCCAAATAAAAATCAAAGCAAAAGTATTTAGATTTCTAGACTATACACTAAGTACCACACTAGACATTTAGCACAGCACATGGCACCTAGTAGAAACACATTCAACATTTGTTGAATAAATGAATGCATGAAAGAACAGAGGGTTCTCAGAATTAGCAGTTGGAAATAGCTGAAATGAAACTTTAAGACTTTGAGTTACGTCAAATGGAAATACTCTGGCAGGTACCAGTGTACTGAGGATTTTAATAACCAGTGTGGAGAGCAGTGTGATATCACAATATTAGCTACATTCCAATCCACTTATTCTCCCCTGCTTGCATTCTGGTGCAGTCAATGAGAAGTACATCCAGGAAAGTTATAATGCAATTTGGCCTACAACTGGTAACTAAATATGAAAATTGCATTGAATATAAATGTTGGAAGAAAACTGAACTGGTGGGTGACCTGCTGGGCTGGATAGTATTGGAATCATTTGGCTGATGATGCTAATCAGTCACCATTTTTGTTTTGAAATGGAAGCCCAGTAATCAAATAAGTTTAGTAAAATTCTTTGTGTTTACAGATCTCTAGTCAAAATGATTCTACATTTTCCTATTTAAGCATCCCAGTGGAAGTCATGTTTTGCCTTTCTAATTAAATATTTGCTTACATGTGTGTGACACAATGTTGTTGAATGAAGCAAAAAGCACACTTCTACTTTTTATGGGAATTAGAAAAGAACTCAAGGTTTTTTTCTCTATTGTGAGACCCCAAGAAAAATATATTTGGCTCATGATGTATCTGTTACCTGTATTAGTTGGATTATCAAACTCTGAAAATCTTACCATATATGTAGAAAAGAAATGAGTCCACAGAATGAGAACAACACTGGCTTAGATGCAGAATTCTGGTTAAGCTATTTACCACCATTTTTACATTAGGACTGCTACTTAACAATTCTTGGTTTTCTGACCTGCAAAATAAGGAAACTATACCTGCCGCCCACATTACAAGACTGAGAAAAATGATCAGGTGTGTTAGGATGGCAAAATCATGCAGTGTAAAAGTATGGACTTGGCATGTGAGAGGCCTTAGTTTGAGCTCTTGGCACCACCTCTGTGATTTTCAGCAAGTAACACAACCTTAGTTTCCCCATCTGTCAAATGGGAATAATGATAATACCTGTTTCTCACACTTGTTAAGAGGATTAAATGACTTGATATGTGTAAAGTGGCAGGCATCTATTGTAATGGCTAATGTTGTTGGGCATTTACTGTGTTCCAGGTACCCGGTAACCCACATGAATGTGCTCTCCAGGCTGTGAGTGTGTGAGGTGGAGGTAGAGGCACAATTGGTGACTTTTTCATTCCCAACCTTTGCTCTCATATGGCCTTGCTTCTATAGCCACAGACTTAAGGAGTGGAGAATTCTTACCAAAGATGTTAACTCTGAGGGATAGGGAAGAGGCCATTTTACAGGATCTCCTGCTCTCGAGAGGAAAGCCCCTGGGGTGAGGAAGATCCCTGGAGGAGCTCTCTATCCCAGAGGCTGGGTTTCATTACGCCTCAGAGGAAGTTGACCTTTTTGTCTTGCATGATGCATTTCTGGTGGACTTTGTCACAAGGGTCCAGGGCCCTGGGAAAAGGAAAGGACAGCCAGAAGGAATGAAAAGAAAGAGGCTAGTTATTCATGCCCTTTGTCTCCCTCAAATCAGCCTCCACCTTTTTAAATGCCATTGCTTTCAGCTAACAAGGAAATGACCTGTCATTTTATTATTTGAACTATTTTATTATTATCAACACAATTGTCATTATTATTAGTAGCTAATATGTAGTGAATCCTTACATAGGACAAAAACCCATTGACTTTGTTATCATCACAGCAATCCTATGAGGAAAATTCTCTTATTATTCTTATTTAACAGATGAGTAAAGTGAGGATAAATCAGAGTGGATACAATCCTCGCCCAAGGGATGAACACTGGGTGTTTTACTATATGTTGGCAAATCGAACTCCAATAAAAAAAAATATATACCAAAAAAAAAAAAAATCCTTGCCCAAGCTAGCAAGTGGGATCACTGAGACTCAAACCTGGGGTTCTCTGGCTCCAACTCGCTATTTCAAACTATTGTGCTACTCTCTGATTTACTTAATGACTCACAGCTAGAGTTCAAACTCAACTAGGCACTTGAGTTCAAAATCTACCCTCTGGCTGCCTTCCTTAGAGCAGGAGAGCAGAGCCTATGCCGTATGCTCTGTACTTCCAGAGTCTTTCCAGCAGAAATGAACTTCTGCTCAACTTGTCCTCAAGTCTATTTTGAAAACCAAAATAAATAATTTGTGTTGATAGTCAATGTGCCAGAACACAAACAAAAAATCCCATTTTGCAGAGCAAAGAGTGAACTTTAACCTCCTGAGAATTTTTGTTTTTCCTATATGAAATGTTTTTTCATTATTTTAAGATACATTCTCATATGTTTTTATATGTAACAAAAAAAGTTTCCTTAAGCTTAATACAATTTATTATAATTAATCTTAAGTGTAAAGATGAAGTTGAGTGTAGGATTGTAGTTGAGTTTTTAAAACATTTATTAGCAAAAACTATAGGATTTACTATATAAACAAGCTCATTTAAATGTATCATGTTAATTACATAGCTATAAATACAAGTTGGATGAAAAACCTTGATTGGATTCCTTCTACTCTGTTCTGCTGATACAACCTTAATTGCAGGTGATAAGAAAACACTTTTAGTTAGAAAACACATCAGACTACATGACCACTCCAGCAACCTGCTCCAGTGAAAAATCAAACAAATGTCACATCAGTGCTTGCCTCATGAAAAAAAAAAAAAAAAAATTAAATACTGAGCATTTTCCCCTATTTACTATTCAGTAAAAATTTAATGAGGAGAGGTATCCTTTGTACTGTACCTCCAAAAGAAAGCAATCATTCATCTTTTCATTAAAACCCACGTGAATTAAAAAAAAACCCACGTGAATTGTTGTTAGTGTACTATAACGAATTATAAACTTCAAGGCAAACTACAGTGAGCTATGTAGCGTGTTCCAAAAGTAGCAATAGGAGTCCAGCAATCAGGGTATTTCAAGGTTGAGTAATCAATGGGAGGGTTGGGAGGAAGTAAATTAGAAGTAACCCACTACTCCTGGTGCCACTGATTTATCATTTATCATAAGTGATACACACACTGCTTGCACACCCTCTTAAGGAAATCTGCAAACAACAGCTATTTATCCATGCCCAATTTCTAACCCAGTGCCAGTTTCAATGATTGAGGCAGACAATAATTCTAACATTCACTTTAGAAAAACATACTTAGAAAAGTAAATATGCTGGATTCGGGAACCAAATATAAATTCCTTTTGGACTATGCAGTTACAGATTACCAGTTTACCTATATGGCTAATCCCCTCCATTACTTTGGATAATCCAGAATTGGATACAGCTATTTACATGTAGGTAGTGATGATAGGTATTACATGACATTAGTTTCACTAATTCCACCAAAGATGTGGGTTTTTTTGCCAACAATCTTCTCTTGAAGGCCTGTATGCATGCAATTTTGTTTACTTTTGGGGCTTCCTAATTTTAAAAGCATGGATCTAGGCATGATTATTCATGTTGGGGGAGAAAAAGTCCCTAATAATTCTGGCTTGAAGGGAAGCTAAGACGGTAATTTACTCTATTTCACGGTCTCAAAGATGATCTCTCTGGCTTTGTTCCTCTCTCCTGCAGCAACCATCCACGATGAGTTATGCAAGACACATCATTAAGACAGAAGGCTTGGGACTCCAGGGCCTCAACAAAGGATTTACAGCAACTTTGGGACGTCACGGGGTTTTCAACATGGTTTATTTTGGCTTCTACTACAATGTCAAAAACATTATTCCTGTCAATAAGGTAACTATTTAATAGATTAAAATCCTGGAGGAAAAAAATCTCATCAGTGATTATAGCTCCATCTGTAAAGTGTTCATCATGTGCTAGTCACTGTACTGCACACTTAACATCTAATTTGATCCTCATGTCCCTGTTATTCATGGGATATTGTTAGGCCTATTTAGGAATTGGCAACTGAGGCTCAGAAAAATCAAGGAGGTTGTTAAGTAGTTAATAGCAAAGTAGAGACTTGAACCCAATTCTCACACCAAAATTCATCTTCTTGAAATGTGCACCATTATATCTGAATGCTTCCCTTGTATCACCAACAGGGGCTTCTAGAAACTGTATTATTGCTTACTTTTTATCTCAGAAGCATAACTTTCTCAAGAAAGTTGAAATTTTCATATTCTAAATAAATTTTGATCTCTGGGGGAAATTGTCAGCCTAAAATTTAAATTTTACCTAGATAGCAATTTTTAAATTCACAGAAGTTAATTAGGGTAAGCTGTAAAACCAACTCTATGAGGATCATACACTTTTCATGCAAAGTAATAATAATTATAAGTATACTTTTAATGGTAATTTACAAATGCTAGCAGCCTTCAACTTCTACAAGATAAAAGTAGCACATGATGTCCTTTAAACCCAGCATCTTTTCATCTATAACAGCACAATATTTCTCCACCATCATATTGCTTGCTTGCATTGAAAATTGCAGTCCCGGAAGCACACATTGGGGACACATTTTCCACATGCAGACAATTTCCCACAGAGGTTCAGTTTTTTATTTTCCTTAGAACAAAACTACTGATGGACTTTTATAAACCATAACAAAATGTCTAATATGGCTATCACCAGACTCTTCAACAAAGTTGATTATACCTACGTTTGCCCAGCGACCCCCCGTATTCCCAGCCAAGGTTTATCTTAAGTAGCAGCTGAATATGAGGGATGTTCCACATTAACCATCTCTTGGTTTTGCCTCATTCAATAGCTAAAGTTGTTAACCATGTTTTACTGTATTTGGAAACCTCAGTTATTGAGTAGAAGCTTATGTTTGTTGGCCTGAAATCTGTGATTGATCACAGTATAGAGATACCCTTCCCCCACTGATTAACAATTCTGACTCCAGTGGTCCTCAGAGCCCTCCTTCTGTCCCAAAATTACAGAAATAGAATGCAACAGACACTTTGGGTTGAGTGACATGAAAGAATTCAACCCTTAATGCATGAGATTCTTTTTAGCAGGAATGGGCTAAACAATTTGTGGTACCTGGGACAAAATGAAAATATAGGAGACTTGTTCAAAAATTTTTAAGAATTTCAAGACCAAATAGTATGACAATAAACTAAGTTCTTCTAAGTGCGGGCTCTGGGTAACTGCCCAAGTCACAAATGCATGACCCTGTCTTTTAAGACTCTGAGATGAGTACTCTGTACAATATGGGAGAAGTGTCCATGCCTCCATCTCTCCAGCTATTTAGACTCGAAACAGATAGAAATCACACACAATGAAATAAACTACATAAATGACCATATATTTTGCTACACATATTTGGGCACGTATTTCTAATTCTGATAGTATTGTAAAATGAATTTAGTTCTATTTACGAAAGAATTCACAAAGATCTATATATAGTCATATGTTAATAATGCTTTAAGAAATCCATGTGTAGACTTCATTCTATAATTAATTAATGCACTTAAGTTATTAAATGTTAGGCATTATGTAAACACAGAAGCTTAAATATTCATTTATTTTTTTAAATCATCATGGTATCCTGAAACTATGGAAAACACTCATTTATCTTGCCAGTGTGCAGGGATCAGATCATATTGGCTCTTCTAAGCCACACTGAGGATCCTTACCTTTATCTGAAGGAAGCCAACAAAAGATTTTAAGCAGAGGAATTACCTGATCAGTCTGGCTGCCAAGCAGAGAATGCATGGACTGGAGGTGGTGAGGGAAGGGCAGGGTGTAACATGGAAATGATTTCAAAGTGAGATGCTAGGGCCTCGGACTATGTCGTTCATGGTGGACACAAGGAAAAGTGGACAGATTTGAGAAATCTTCAGAAAGCAAATGTATTGGGTGTGGTGTTGATCTAAGAGGTGGTGGGTAGAGGTGATGCCTACGTTTTTGGCTTGAACAACTGGAAGGATGATGGTGACATTTACTGAGAAAGAAAACTGCTGAAAGAGAAACAAGTTTATGGGAGAATATCAGGGCTTAGCCTGGAAACTGAATTTAACTGCACTTAGAACTAAAATGCAAATGTTGGGTTGAAGATTGGATATTGGTCCTGGAGCTTTAGGGGAGAGATCTGAGCTGGAGATACACACTTAGAAGTCATCACAAACCGGGGTGCCTGGGTGGCTCAGTTGGTTAATCATCTGCCTTTGGCTCAGGTCATGATCCCAGGATCCTGGGATAGAGCCCTGCATCGGGCTCCCTGCCTATCAAGGAATCTGCTTCTCCCTCTGCTGCTCCTCCCTCCTCCTCTTCCCTCCTCCTCTCTCTCCACTTCTTTATTCCTCCCTCCTCCCTGCTCATGCGCTCAAGCTCTGTCTCTCAAATAAATAAATAAAATCTTTAAAAAAAAAAAAGTCATCATTAACCTGGGAGAATGTCTGTTTATTGGGTGAAAGATCTTGAGCCAGTCACTTCAATGCTCTGAACTTCAGCTTTTTTTTCTTGTATATTGAGAAGCTACCCAACAACACTGAGGATTAGCATTAATAATATGTGAAGTTGTTTGTGAATTTTAAGGTGCCATGGAAGTGTTAGGTGTGGTAGTGCTGATGACAGCGATAGGGGAAGGCGAGAGGTGGTGAGGCGGGTGGTAGGAACAGCAGGCACATAGAACAGCACGAAGAATTTTTTCCCCAGGACTGTTCCTTTTGCACTTAAATGAACACTGTTTTTTCTTGCCTACAACAAAGTCATTGATTTTATGTGTTCTGTAATCTAAGCCTGATTCAAGACTGGGAAACCAGTATTCTTTAAATTTAAACCATAATAAATCAATCCTTTGTGAAGGGGAAGGTATGATAATCATTAAAACATGTTGAAGAACGTCATCAAGTTGTTAACCATGAGGAGGAGGAGGTGTTCCTTGAAGGCTTTATTCCATCTTTGCTGTGGGCTATCCAGCCATACACTTTGGACAATTTGTTTACAGGATTATTATTTCAGTTCCCTTACCCACCAATTGGTCATTCCGTTGTTCCGAGGGAATTTGAGAATTCCCCAATCCTGACTGGCATGAAATAATTTTAGATTTTTCTTTAATGTATTTTTAAACCCATAAATGGTCTTGCAATGTTTTCCATGTTCAAAGTATTTTATTTTAAAAGAAACTTCACAATGATTATCTCTGGGGAATGGAAATGAGGTCTCGTGTGTGTGTGTGTGTGTGTGTGTGTGTGTGTGTGTGTGTGTGTAAGAGAGAAAGAGGGTGAGAGAGAAACAAAGCAAGCAGCAGTGAAGGGAAAGTCCTTTTCTTTTATACCATTCTGAGCTGTTGGAAAGTTCTGCAATAAGTATGTATAAATTTTATAATAGGAAATAAATCAGTGAAAAGTTTAATAGAGTCTCATAAAATAGAATACCTAGTTAACTTTTTCACATTTTATACAACTCTGAGGCCGTCTGTAGAGGTAAAATAAGAACTTTACCATTAAGCCTAGAGAACTTAGGTCAGACATCCACCCCTGAAGTTTTTAACTCTTCAGATTGGTGATCTCTATTAGATACATTTTGCAAGTAATCACAGAAACATCCTGACCTTCTGTGCCATTTCATACTGTTGAAACCATTTTTGTAGACTCCCTGATTTTACCTGATCCTCGTAACAATAACTGTCATTTTCAGATAAGAAAACCAAATGGGAAGTTACGGCCCAGCGCTGAAAGTTACTGAAATAATTTATCTGAGGTTATACGGCAAGGGGGAGGAAGAGAACCAGAGGCCAGAACTCTTTCCACTATACCACGCAATGCTTTAACTCTACATTTTACCTTGTATTTTGTCACACGTAAATTACCACTTAAAGGATTAATGAAATTTAAATATGTGAAATAGCTAGGATATCCAGATAATATAACCAAATTCCTTTTCTGTCTCCTTCAGCCCTGTAAGCTGGTCCTCTACAGATCCCTAGTCTATAATCTACAGAAACAAAGAATTATAAGTCATGGCCCTGGAGGAACTAGATATTAGCAGTTTGAAAATGGTGCCCTGGGTTATATTCTTTCAGATTTATTTTTAGAATCTGGCTATTCCTATGGTGAATAAGTGGCTACAATAGAGCAAAGACTGCTTTGGATATTAACTGACCATGGAATCCATTTAATGGAAGCATTCATTTACATCTTGCAGTAAATGGAATGGAATGTCAGTATAAAGAATTATCCCTTCTCCCCAGAAAGAGGCATCACTTCTCAAAGTAAAGCCCACTGGAAGCAGGTATTGATTAACTTAAATGCTGACATCTTTTTCAGATATCCATGGGAGTAAGTTTTTGTTGCAAAAACAATTTCTTTCATTCCCATTACAAGGTGGGGATGTTCGAAGCATATTATTTGTGGTTGTTGACACAGAAATGAGAATCATAAGATTAAAATGTTACATCTCTTTAATGACTTTGCCCCCTAGTTCCATACTGACTGCTTTTCAAATGTTTCCATAAGTAAAATAATAATAATAGGAATCATTGCCTAAAGCTCATGGCTGTCAACAGTATTAAACTGTGCTTTCAGTTTGTATCCTAATTAAGCATGTTTGCAAGTTATTTTGCCAAAAACAATAGACCTTTTGTGTTGAATTTTGCCATGATATAAATTACATGTGTGGGTTAGAAATATTCTAGGAGAGAACAATTTTTCATATGTTCAATTTTTCTTACTTAATAAACCATTTAGACCTGTCCCTATGGTCATTTTACTACAGACAGCATTAAGTCAAATATATTTTATTTTCTCCTAAGGTAATATTTATAAAAGTTTGCCTTTTAGAAATGCAAATGTTTTTTCTTTTCTTTTGATTTTTCATATTTTCTTTGTTTTGTAAATTCTGTAGAAAGTCTGAGGATGGTGCCAGACGCACTTCAGGTTCTCAGAAGAAATGTGGAAATGTGTTCGTTTCATGATTTAAAACTGTATCCTTCCCTAAGGTGTGCACTAAAGCTGAATGAAAAATGCACCTTTGGGTTCAAGTACAGAACTTAGACAGAGCTGTTTGTATTTGGGAAAGAAGAATCTCAGTAGAATTAGATCATAGTAGGATTTAATTTATGGCCATTTATTTTTCTGATTCTCTCTTACTCGATCATTAGTCTTACCAATCATCCGGTAATGGGAAGGGCAAAAGCATTAAAGTTTCATTAAGAACAACTCTCCTTTCTGGTAACCACTGGGGTAAAACTACAAGTATATATTATCTATAAAATCCCAGGATGTGTGATAAGATTCTGTGGTCAAAAGCAGTATCTTTCGTTGGCAGTTTTCACAGACTCCCTGGGGTATGTGTGTTGGGGAGAAGGAAGGCATGGGGTGAAGGCAGGGGGAAGGGGGCAAGGATTCAGACACTTTCTTAAATAAACTCTAAGCCAAAAGTTTCCAGGCAGGCACCACCCAAGTGGATGGAAAGGTGGTACAGGCAGCTTCAGCTTCTCAGTGGCTTCCTTCTTTTTTTTAAGATTTTATTAATTTTTTCACAAGAGACACATTGAGAGAGAGATGCAGAAACATAGGCAGAGGGAGAATCACACTCCCTGTGGGGAGCCTGATGCGGGATTCGATCCCAGGACCCCGGGATCATGTCCTGAGCCAAAGGCAGATGCCCAACCACTGAGCTACCCAGGCATCTCTCAGTGGCTTCCTTCTGTTCATTCATTCTGAAAGCATTCGTGGTACATCTATGACATCCAGGTCACTATCTCACTAAGTGTCAACACTGCCCCTGCCTTAATGGGGTACACAGTCAATGAGAGGAGACACACAATAAACAAGTCATTACAGGGGGCACCAGAATGTGGTGATCACGATGAATGCCATGAGAAGACAACTACCACGCTGTACGAATCCATAAACAGGGATCCTACTCTGGGCTGATGGCAGGGCAGGGCAAGGATATAGGAAAGGCCTTCCTTCAAAAACGATGTTGAGGCTGAGGCCGAAGGATGAGGAGTAGACAGGCCAACATGAAGAGGATGAGCCAGGACCAGACAGATATTTAGTTAGAGAGAAGAGGATGTGTGACTTCCCTAAAGCAAAAAAGAGGCTTGGGGAACTTACGGGAAGACAAAGAATGAGGATAGAACCAAGGAGATGACAAAGAATGAGGATAGCTGATGTGTAGTGAGCTAGAGGGGAGAGGAGATGTGGACGCTGCCTAGGGTAACTGGGCCAGAACGTCTTAGGCATGTAATAAGGCACTTAACTCCTCTTAAATGATGTAACTGAGGGGGGATGTCAAACAAACATTACATAAGCAGAGCTAGATGGGCATGGGAAAGTTTCATTTATAGAAGCAGTCCAGAAGTAGAATCTCATGAAATAAACTTGGTTCAAAGGCTTTCGATCAAATGCCTACCTCCATATCAAAGCATCTCAGTGTGTCCTTGTCCTAACTTCCCAACCTTTAGAATTTTGTTTTGGAAACCTGGTTTGTTAGTTTTCCTTGGGGTCAGTGCCTTTATTGAGGCGAGGAATAAACAGAGCACACTAAGACAGAAAAATCTGACTGAGTTCCCAAGGAAATGAATTAATATTTTCCTGCATTCTGTATGATAATACTCAGTGATACAATTGACTCTTAGAAGGTATTATCTGCCCATGTAACTATTTAGAGAGAGATATTTGAGGAGAGGGGGTGTGTGTATGTGTGTATATTATATATATATATGAAATAACCAAGTGATAACTGTTATGTTTAAACCCTACCCCATTTTGACGTTGTATGTGTTTTATAATTTGAACTAAGTGGGTAAGACGTTTAAAATTATTTTACATTTCACAAAGCTTTAAAGAACAGCTAGCTCAGGGGGAAAAAAGGAATTTTCATGGCTATTTTCTGAATGGCTACATTTAGATGCTGAGCTTTTAACAAGACTTTGATTTCATTCCAAAGCCCAGAGCCCTGCAAGGATAGGATCTTGGGAATACTCTACATTCCTTAAAGAATGCTTATCAATTAAACCATCTCATTTTAGTTAGTGACCTTCTGTGGAGTGAAGAGCTAGCATTTCCCCAAATTATCTCACATAAAGAGAAAACAAACACTGTAATAGATTCTTCTGATAGCTGTGAATTGGAAACAACTGTATTTTTTAATTAAGCTTCAATAGCAAGTATTTTCATTGGAGGACAAAACAGCATGATACCATGACATCAGGGCAAAAAATGCTTTTGTCAAAGTTTGTGAACAAAACAACAAGAGAGAGCCAACATTAGAGGAAATGAAAGATATAGACTGAGCTGACTCTGCTCCTAATTGACTCAGGCCCACTGAAGCTAACAATATTGAAAATGCAAATTTCTCCTTAAAAAAAATAAAAGGCAGCTTACCCTCACTCAAGCTGCCTCCTTGTTCAGTTGCCAGGAGGCAACTATGATTTCAACTCACCACATCATTTTCATGACAACCATGGCCAGCTGTGGGGAAGGCAGTGAGAAGCTGCCTGTTATTTGCCTTCCAGCTGCTACCAGGTGCTTGACCAGTGTGGGTAGGTACTGTCTTTGTAATTTGCTTCTGAGACCTTAGTTCTCTGTGTATCATAAAGGAGCGCTAAAACATTTATTAAACACCAAGGATGTGTCAGGCCTGTTAGACATACAAAATGAATCTGACATGGCACAGTCCTCTCATTTGAGGGACTTTGAAGGACTCTTCCCAAAGAACGTCAGCATTCGATACCCATCTCCACTAGATCCTGAAGATGACTGAACCCAGGCCATCTGGCACCAGAGTCCATACCTATAACGGTTGTACTATACTTCTTCAAATGTATGGATAGGTGAGCCTTTGAGACTTTCCTTCTTCAGAATATATCCCCAGTTCCTCAACTCCTCTTCAAATGACATGGTTTCTGGCCCTCCATACGGTCTGTCTCTCCCACTATAGACACATCAGATTTGTCAGTGTCAAAACTGGACATAACACTACAGTTGTCAATCAATTCAGAGTACAGTAGTCTCAACCCTTCCTGTGATCTGAGTACACACCTTTCTAATGCAGCCAAAGATTGTACAGAGGTGAATTCTTGGGGGGGATTTGTTGGGGTGGAGGGGAAAGAGAATGGGTGTTGCTTCTACATCAAGGTGTTGGTACGTATAAAACTCTGTGGTCAATTAAAATCCCCAGATTACATGAACTGCAGTCAATTCATGTCTCCCTCATCTTGAACTTGCGTGGTTTGTATTCACTTTGCCTAAATGTAATCCTGTGGGTTCAGTCCAGTGCTGGAGCTTAGAATGATAAATTTTAATGTTGAGGGCAGGCTTCATCCGTCATTCTACTTCCCCTCCTTGCCTGTGTCATCAGCAGATCCAAGAGCGGGACTTCCACATCACCCAAGTTCATCCAGCCCTTCTTCAGGCTATCTTATGGACACATCTTTCACAGATGAGGATCTCCAGCTGTATTTTCATCCATCCTCCTTTCAGTGTCTAATTCAGTGTCTTATTAATCAGGATAACATGGAAGACTTTTTCAAGTAACTTTCTAAAATCAAAGTGTGCAGGATGACTTAAAAGGAAATTAAACTTCCAAAAGGGTTGTTTGCAGTTTCTTCATGTGAGAATACATCACAAACTTTATGTTTGTATCACCTCCTGTTTGGCAGCCTTGAGGAAATAAAAGACTGCATCACAACTATTGATGATGATGTGCTACAAAAGGAAAAAAATGAATTAAAGTATAGAATGTGTGCTGTTGGGGAACCTGAATGGCTCAGTTGGTTAAGTGACTGCCTGTGACTTGGGTCATGATCCCAGGGTCCTGGCATTGAGCCCTGTGTGGGGCTCCCTGCTCAGTAGGGAATGTGCTTCTCCCTCTGCCTCTGCCTCTCCCCCTGCTTGTACTCTCTTTCTTTCTCTCTCTGTCAAAGAGATAAATAAAATCTTTAAAAAAAAAAAAAAACAAAAATGTGTGTACTGTTAGCACAGACTGACCCTTTGTAAGATTATGGAAATAACTATAAGAGAGCCCATTAAAATTGGTTTTGAACACATGTTTGTATATAATCTAATAACTGAGTAATAGATTTATTAAAACGTTCAATCATTTTTGAGTCATTCTGTTATACTCATGACATTCTCACCATCAAACAGTTTATTAGCCCACTTGGCGGGGGAAGAGGAAAAAGAATAAAAGAGTTCTGTCAAGAAGTAATTTGTGATACCCTGAAAATCATGTGACTCTTTGTAGGACCGCCATATTGTCTTTGTCTTACCCAAAGCAATTTATAGCAATCTCTTCTAGTCACTTCTGAACAATAATTTTAGTTTCTTCAAATGGCAAACTTATTTTAGCAAGTTTTGACAAGCAACAATAAATCCAATCTAGCATCAACTCAGGTCAATCCTGAATGGAGAACATTCCTCTCCCTGTTTATTGAAGACTCTCTAAGGCAGGGTATACTGACTTCAAATTGGGTCAAAACTAGTCAGAGGGATCTCAGATGCAGTGTAATACCAGAAGAAATTAAAGGGTACATGAATTGCAGGGAGCAAAGGAAATTTAATTTGGGCTGACAAGATAGGAAGATTCTGTGACTAGACTTTAATGTGAATATTCATGCTGAGCTCCCATAAGTGAGAAACTCATTGCTACACTCTGTTCAACCTTGCTTGCTTTGTGGGGAGCAGCATGCTTCCTGGCCAGTCTCCCTCACCACCCCTAGTCCTCACTAACAAATCTTCCTTCCCCCATCTTCCTTACCCCCTCCTTCTGGCATGTCTCTATGTGGAATGTCTTCTTAAGGATGCCAGACCCTAATCACAAAGGCCTGTGAGATGGGCAAAGGTTCTCTATTTATCAAGCTAGCAGCCAGCTGGCCAGTCACTAAGCAAGGCATCAAAGCCCATGCCAGGGAAGGTAAAAGGAGAGGCATATGCTTCTTTTGATCAAGACATTTTGCCTCTCTGCCTATTAACTTCTTAAGTTCCATTGCCTAAAATTCCTGATACTGTCTTTAGCTGTGGATATAATATTTGAATTAGATGGTTAAATTAGTTACAAATATATAGTATATTTATGGTTAACTATTTTGAGTCATATGATCTCATTTATGATGACTTGGTACCTTTTGTTGAATTTTTAAAGGCTATGGAACATCATGGCCACCAATGTTTTGGGATCACTTATTAGTGTTTCATGTTAAGCTGTGGAGAACCTATAAATAATATAAATAATATGTCCTGTCAGGGAAGCTCATTGATCTTCTTAAAGAGGGACTGGTAAACAAACACATCTCTGCAGCTCTGTACTCACACAAGATCACAGTGTGATGGAAACAGCTAGCAAGTTCTAGTAAGAGACCTGGTATTAATTCCAAATTCTGGTACTTACTAGCTGGCCATGTCTCTTTGGCAAGTTATACCTTTTCTCTGTCTCCATTTTCTCATTTGTGAAATGAGATGTTAACATCAGCCTTAAAATGTTTGCAGGGGAATTAAATAATTTTTTAAAACTATGAATATTGGATTTTGCATTGCTATCACAAAATAAGGTCAATGCATGTAATATACATTAACATTTCAGGCTACTTAGCTCCAGTTTAAAGTACCATATTTTATAAGAAAAATTGGAAAATACTTAGAGGAAAAGAGTAAAACTCATCTGTAGATGGGGAAATAATACTTACTACTTATAAATAAATACTTTAAAGGAACTGTGTTTTGAAGCATGAGGAAGAAAAGGTTATTTCAATAACGGTTTTTAAATCATGATGAATTACATCAAGAATGGTGACAGTTGATTGCCCTTGCAATTGAGCAAAAAATTGGAGTAAAATAGTTTAGGCTTATGCGTGAGGAATGTCGGTTAGGAACACAGGAAGTTTCCTGATTGATGACAGTTGGAACAAATTATGGAAGTAAGTTGAAGTTGTTTAATAACAAGATAGATTTTTCATCAACATTAGTATCCATTTACACAACTAAGGTGTGATCCATCCTGAATATTTTACTTAGACTAAATGACATATTTTTCCCTCATTTTTAAAAAATTTTTATTTTATTGTGGTAAAAACACTTAACATGAGATCTACCCTCAGCAAATTTTTAAGTGCACAATACATTATTGTTGACTGTAGGTACAATGCTGTAAAGCAGATCTCTAAAGCTTATTCACCTTGCCTAGCTGAAACTTGATTAGGAACTCCCCATTTCCCCATTCTCCAAGCCCTGGGCAACCACCATTCCACTCTTCAATTCTGTGAATTTGATTATTTTAGGTAACTCATATAAGTAGAATTATGTAGTATTTATCTTTCTGTGACTGACTCATTTTACTTAACATAGTATCCACAATTTTCATCCATGTTGTCACATATTGCAGAGTTTCCTTCTTTTTAAAGACAAATAGTATTTTGTTGTATGCATATGCCACATTTGCTTTATCTATCTGTTCTTCTGTCAGTGGACAGTTAGGTTCTTTTCATATCTTGGTTATTGTGAATAGTGCTGCCATGAACATAATAGTGCTAATATCTCTTTGATATCCTGATTTCAGTTCCTTTGAATAAATATTCAGAAGTGTGATTGCTAGATCATATTATAGTTCTATTTTTAATTTTGGAAGAACTCTATACTGTTTTCCATAAAGGCTACACCATTTTGAACCTCCACTAACAGTGTATGAGGATTCTGATTTATCCCCATCCTTGCCAACACTTGTATTTTATTTTTTGATAATAGCCATCCTGACAAATATGATATCCCATTTTGGTTTTGATCTACATTTCCCAGATAATTAGTGACATTAAGCATTTCTTCGTATATCTGTTGGCCATTTGTATGTCTTCTTTGGAAGAATGTCTATTCAAGTCCTTTGCCCATTCTTTTTTAAAATTTTTTATTTTATTTTATTTTATTTTATTTTATTTTATTTTATTTTATTTTATTATTTTATTTTATTTTTGAAAAAGAGAATGTGGGAGGGGGGAGTAGAAAAGAGAAGGAGAGATAGTGAGTCTTAAGCAGGCTCCACGCTAGGTGAGGCTCTATCTCACAACCCCAAGATCATGACCTTGGCCAAAATCAAGAGTCAGATGCTTAACTGATTGAGCCACCCAGGTTCCCCTGCCTATTTTTTAATCAGGTTATTAGTTTTCTTGGCATTGAGTTGTAGGAGTTCCTTATATATTTTATATGTCAACCTCCTATTGGATACATGGTTTGAAAATATTTTCTCCTATTCCATAGGTTATCTTTTTACTCTTTTGTTTTCTTTGCTGTTCAGAAGCTTTTTAGTTTGATATAATCCTATTGGTCTATTTTTGTATTTGTTGCCTGTGCATTTGGTGTCAAATCATTGCTAACACCAATGTCATGAAGCTTTTCTCACATGTTTCCTACTAGGAGTTTTATGGTTTCAGGTCTCATATTTAAGTCTAATCCATTTTGAGTTTATTTTTGTGTATGGTATAATACATGGGTTCAATTTCATACCTCTGCACATGGATTTTCTGTTTTTCCAGCAGCATTTGTCAAAGACTATTCCTTCCCGATTGTGTATTCTTGGCACCCTTGTTGAAGATCAGTCTGTCATATATGCTTGGATTTATTTCTGGGCTCATGGGATGCCTGAGTGACTCAGTGGTTGAGCACCTACCTTTGGCTCAGGGCGTGATCTTGGAGTCCCAGGATCAAGTCACACATCAGGCTCCCCGCAGGGAGCATGCTTCTCCTTCTGCCTATGTCTCTGCCTCTCTCTGTGCTATGACCCACTAATCTATGTCCGTCTCTTTATGCCTGCCCCATACTGTTTTGATTACTATAGCTCTGTGATATACTTTGAAATCAGGAAGAATGATGCCTCCAGATTTATTCTTCTTTCTCAGGATTGATTTGGCTATTTGCGGTCTTTTGTGACTTCATGTAAATTGTAGATTTTTTTTCTATTGCTATGAAAAATGCCATTGGATTTTTCTAGGGATTGCATTGAATTTGTAGATCACCTTGAGTATTATGGACATTTTAATAATACTAAGTATTCCAATCCATGACCATGGGTGTCTGCATTTGTTTGTGTCTTCTTTAATTTTTTTCACCAATGTTTTATAGTTTTCAATATACAGACTTTCACCTCCTTCGTTGAGTCCAAAGTATTTTATTCATTTTAATGCTATTTTAAATGGGATTATTTTCCTAATTTTTTTTATAGATAGTTGGTTGTTAGTGTATAGAAATATGAGTGATTTCTGTATGCTGATTTTGTATCCTGCAACTTTACTGTATTTGTTTATTAGTTCTAAATATTTTTATGCAATCTTTAGGTTTTTCTATATATAAGTCCATGTTGTCTGTAACAGGGACAATTTTACTTCCTCTGATATGTATGTCTTTTTATTTATTTTCTCGCCTAATTGCTCTGACTAGGACTTCAGTACTATGGTGAAGAGAAGTGATGAGAGCAACCATTCTTGCCTTGTTACTAATCTTAGAGGAAAAGC
Source organism: Canis lupus familiaris (assembly GCF_011100685.1). NCBI lineage: Eukaryota > Metazoa > Chordata > Mammalia > Carnivora > Canidae > Canis > Canis lupus. Next base: position 15,419,349 of record NC_049229.1, on the reverse strand, counting down.
TTTCAATTTTTCATCAGTATGATATTAGCTGTAGGCTTTTCATATATGGACTTGTATTATGTTGAGGGACTTTCCCTCTGTTTCTAGTCTATTGAGGGTATTGACCACGAAAGCATGTTGAATTTTGTCAAGTGCATTTCCTGCATCTATTGAGAAGACCTTGTGATTTTTTAATCTTTTATTCTATTAATATGGTGTATCACAGTAACTGATTTTTGTATGTTAAAAAATATTTGCATCCCAGAGATAAATCCTACTTCATCATGGTGTGTGATCCTTTTAATGTGCTGTTGAATTCAATTTGCTAGTTTTATTGAGGAGTTTTACATCTGTATGTATCAGAAATCTTGGCCTATAGTTATTTCTATTTGGTTTTTTATTGTTTTTTTTTTTCTTGTGGTGTTTTTAACTTTTGTATCAGGGTTTTGCTAGCCTCATAAAATGAATTGAATGTGTTCTTTCCTCTTCAATTTTTTTGGAAGAGTTTGAGAAACATTGGTATTAATTCTCCTTTATGTATTTCATAACACCAATGTAAAACCATCTGTTGTGGGTTTTCCTTTGTTATGAGATTCTTGATTGCTGATTAAATCTCTACTAGTTATAGGTCTATTCAGACTTTCTATTTCATCATGATTTAGTCTTGGTAGGTTGTATGTTTCTAGGAATTTATCCACTTTTTCTAGGTTGTCCAATTTATTGACATATAATTGTTCTTTGTAGTCTCTTATCCTTTTTGGTTCTGTGGTGTCAGTTATAATGTCTCTTCTTTCATTTCTGATTTATTTGAGTCCTCTCTTTTTATCTTAATTAGTCTCGCTAAAGATTTATCATTTTTATCTTTTTAAAAAAATGAACTCAATGTCATTGATTTTTTTTCTAGTCTCTATTTATCACTGCTTTAATCTTTATTGCCTTCATTCTGCTAATTTTGGACTGAGTTTTTCTTCTTTTTTTCTAGCTTCTTGAGCTGCAAAATTATATTGTTTCTTTGAGATTTTTTTTTTTTTTACTGTAGGTATTTATCACTATGAAATTACTTCTGAATACTTTTTACTGCATTCCCTAGGCTTTGTCTTTTCATTTCATCTATATTGTCTTTTAATCTATATATTTGTCTAAAGGTATTTTCTCATTTCCTTTTTGACCAATTGGTTTTTTTATTTAATTTTTTTTTAAGATTTTGTTTATTTGAGAGGGAAAGAGCACAAGCAGGGGGAGGGGCGGAAACAAAGAAAGAAGCAGACTCCTCATTGAGCAAGGACTCTGACACAGGACTCAATCCCAGGACCCTGAGATCATGATCTGAGCTGAAGGCAAGCATTTAACCAACTGAGCCACCCAGGTGCCCCTCAATTAGTTATTTAACAGTATGTTGTTTGCTCAGGGAGAAGCAGGCAGCTGCCAGTTTTGTCTGCGCACTTTGTGCTGAGCAATGGGAAGGCTATAAAATCTCCATCTTAGTTCTCCCCCTGATAGCTAGATTGCACCGGATCCATCAGAACTCCAAGACTGGCAAAAAGATGCTAGTTTCCTGAGCCTCCCCAAAGAAGTTGGGGTGTTGCACACACAGATCAAGAAGTGACTAAGTATTTAAGAGACAGAGAAGCTAGGTACTTTCTCACAAGACTTTGATCGTGAAAGCCCAGGATTAACTTCCTTCTCCCTACTCCATATTTCCCCTGCACTTTGTTCACACCCCTACTTCATTACTTATCACATTGTACTGTGATACTTAATAATACAGCCACCCCCCAACACCCCTCTGGATCATTTACCTTCACACTCAACTCTAGCACCCAGTGTAGGAATAGGCATATACAGACATCCAGCAAATGTTTGTTGAATGAATAAACAAAAAATGAATGATGGATAGAAACAGTATGACATAATGTTTAAAATCATATGGTTGCCAATCAGAAGAACCTGACTTCAAATCCAGACTCTACGTCTTACAAACAGTGTGATCCTGGACAACTTACTTAACTCTCAGTCGTGTGTCCTTATCTATAAAATGGTGTTACATACCTAATCCATAGGGTTCTTAGATAATATATATGTTTTGTATATATTTTTTGCATATAACATGGAGTCTAGCAATAAGTAACTATTATTAATAGTACCATTATTTCTCATAATGAAAGTTATGAAAACTAATAAAAATATTATATGTATTATTTTCTATTTCTATTTATTTTTGCTATTGTAATTTGTTGTTATCATTATTGACAGAAACACTTGAGAAATTCACTGATAGCCAATACAGAATGACCCATTCAGAGACTATGTGAGAGGTTTCACTCATATCCAAAATGTCACAGGTATGCATTTTTGCTTTGGCCTGAGCTGGGGGTAGGAGAGGTTGAACAGAGTTAACAGCATTGCCTTTAATTCTGTGGCCTTAAAGAAACAAATCCCTGTTTCCACAAAAGCAAGCGGTAAAATCCTTCCCAGCACATCCAGAGCTTCTCACATCACTTATCCAATCCAAGGATACAAAGAGATGAACAATAAACTTCTGGTTAACCAGGGGTTCTCAGACTTGAGTATCTATCAGAGTAATTTGGAGGACTGTTTAAACAGACTGGGCTCCATCTCCATCAGTAGGCCTGGGACAGAACCCTAGTTTTTATTTCTAATAAGTTCCCACATGGTTCTGATGATGGTGGTTCAAGCACTACACTTTGAGGACCACTGAGTTCATAGAAATGGTTGAGGTATGAGTAACCTGACTCCAGGGCAAGAATGTGTGCAGAAATCTTTTCACTAAGTTGACTTTCCTGATAACCCCTGTGAAAGTGAGGGCTTTCTTTTTTCAGCCCCAAGGTTTACAATCATGAACTCTCCTCTTCTTTATAAATTTATTGGTAGGGAAAATAGTTTCATGAAGTTGTTTTTAAGCTTTTATGAGCCTGATTCAATCTATAGACACTCTCTACAGAAAATCCCATATACACATACACAGAAGCATTGCTTATAATTTCAAGAGGTGCTGGGACACCTCTCCCACCAGCCCACCCACTGGCCCTAAGGAGTGTCAGTAGAAAAACTATGTCCTAAAGCAAAGTCTTGGATGCACGTGGATGTTACAAAAATTTCCTTCTTATAGTTAACTCATTTTTAAAACAGGAATAATAGAGGGACGCCTGGGTGGCTCAGTGGTTGAGCATCTGTCGTTGGCATGATCCTGGGGCCCTGGATGGAGTCCCGAAGCAGGCTCCTTCTGCCTATATCTCTGCCTCTCTCTGTGTCTTTCACGAGTAAATAAATATTAAAAAAAAAAAAAAACAGGAATAATAGTAATGTCCTTGCATCAAAGTTTCTGAAGATTAACTAAGGTAATACATGAAAAAGCATAATTTGGAAACCAAAAACACTATTACCTTTTTTCTCTCTTCATAGTCTTGCTACAATAAACTCATTCTTGAGGCAATTGGATGCCTCTCCCTACTAAGAAAAGATCAGGAAGTATAAGAAAGAAGAACCCTAAGAGTAGTTATTTCAAGTCCTTACTCTACTCCCCTCACATTCTTTGGCTAAAATCTGGTCACAGGCTGCCATATCATGGTTCTCTCTGTGAGTCACTGAGCAGCGGGATCTAGCAAGTCCAGGCTTGGCTCTGTGACCTGAGAGTCTCAATTTATTTGCCTGGAAATACTCCACTTTGCAAATGTCCAATGCCTTGTCATGTCCCCAGGTTAATGCCCCTGGCAGAAAGATAGAAATGTAAAGTTGTAATAGGGGTTTGTTTCTAAGCTAGAAGACACTGAATCTTGAGAAATAGTGATTAAGGGTTAAGCCTGATTCTCACTGTTTCCAAAAACTGTGTTTTTAGCACCTACTGCGTACACTGTGTAATAGATGACACAAAGAGCAGCACCGGGGTGGTTCAGTGGGTTAAGCATCTGCCTTCAGTTCAGGTCATGATCCCAGGGTCCTGGGATCGAGCCCCGCATCAGGCTATCTGCTCAGCGTGGAGTCGGCTTCTCCCTCTGCCTCTACCTGCTACTCTCCGTGCTTGTGCTTGCTCACTCTCTCTCAAATAAATAAATATTTTTTTAAAAAAAAGGATGGTACAAGGAGGGGTAATACATGTTCCTATGCTATGCCAACTCCAATCCAGTCGGGAAAATAGATACATGCAAAAATACACCAAACACAAAGTGAACCTTAGCAAGGGCAACGATTATGATTCATACAGAGATTCAAGAGTATAGGAGGAGGGAGACATCAATTTTGATAGGGATCCACTAAAGTCTCCTGGGCAAGGTGGAATTTCAGCTGGCCCCTAAAGGAGAAGTGGGACTGCATTAGGTGACTATAAGGGAGAGGGACTTCCCTTAGATCGTAGACTATGGAAGTTGTTTGAAGAAAAAAGAAAAGTGCTTGGTTGAAATGTGCATGATTATGATTTAACCAGTGTGACTATAGTATGGGAGAGGGTGGAGGTATAGAATGTGAGGCTGAAGGAAGAAGCTGGAAGCATATTGTGGGAAAGAAACCAGAGACCAAGTTAGGAGTTTTGGCTTTACTCACCATGCAGTGGAGAAGGACTGAGGGTCTTTAATACCACAGACGGATCTGTTTTTACAAAAAGAGAGCTGGTGCCACTGTGAATAGATGATAGAGAACAAAAAGGAAACAAGACCCGGTAAGGTGATGGGAACCTGAACTAAAACTAGAGCAGTGGGAGTAGCCAGGAGGACACGCAGGGAAGAAGCACGTGAGAGGCTGCATGTTGAGAATGGTTGATGACGTGTAGCAAAAAAAAAAAAAAAAAACAGAGGCAAGCTGAAAGGGCTCCCCTTGGCCGACCCAAACCCAGGTGGGGTTGCTGCACAAAGCAGACCGTGGGCTCCAAGGAAGAAACTACTAGGGGCCCCGAGACCAGGTGGTGAGGAATACCTCCAGGTTGGCCCAAGAAGCCTCTTCTCCCTCCTAGAGTGCCCAGAAGGGTAGCAGCTGACGATCTGCTTCGTCTGCATGGAATATCAAGATCCCTGATTCCTGGACGTGACTCCTCAACCTGGCAGCTTCAGAAGTCCTAGAGATCTTTTAAAATAACTTTCAGGCCCTGTCCCGTGTGATTTTGATCTGGAAACCTAAGATGGGGCCCAGGCATCCATGTCTTGTAAAGCTCTCAGGTGATGCTGATGCACATCTGCTCTGGGGAAACGACTGTGGGCCGTTACTCTTAGTCTGTGAAGTGTCTAGAAACTCTGGGTTCAACACACTCTTGTGCTAATGAAGACTGTGATGGGCTGGAGGCCATAGGCTTTAGTCTCCAACACAGTGACAGTCATCAAATGTCTTCGTCCCACTCCAATCCTCAGGGGACACAGCAGGAGATGGCAGAGGCTGCATGCTTGAGGAGGTCCCCTGAATGCCACAGAAGGACAAGGTGCATACCAGCCATCATAGTCACCCTTGTCCCCTTTGCTGTGTTACAGGGGCACCATAAAAGAGTCTTATTACCAGATGCTGTGAGACTTTAGAAAACAGGCTAAGTGATAATACTGTCCATTTTCTGCCAGGCTTATATACCACTCACAGCACTTTGACTGCTATTACTGTTTTTATTTCTCAGAAAAAAACAATGCAGTCCAAAGGTAAGGTGGGTGTCAAACATGTCCCTTCTAGACACTGGGCTCTGTGCAAGGTCAGACAAACCAGAGCCAGTCCTGAACCCGCCATCCTCCTGCACTCCGGTTCTGCTTCTGGGCCATAATGGAGAAGGGTAACATAAAGGCATTTTTCTCTCCTTGTAAAAGAGGAAAAAAATAGGGGGAGGGGGAATTATTTAAACACACCTCACTCATACTGCAATCACTGCATTGTTTTTCCTGTTGAAACACCCTGTTGGTTTTTAAATCCCTTTAAACCTACCCGGCACCTGTATGGCCCAGATCCAAGAATTATTACCGAACCCTTCACTTTTTATATTTAGCCACATAGGGGTTTCTGTGATGGTAGCTGGCTCTTGGTTCAGTCGAAAATTTCAGAGCTTCCAGAAGTTTTCTCCTTCCATAGAAGTTAGAAGCATGCAGTGGTCAGACAATGATTTTTTAAATTTTTAATTTTTATATTAATTATTTCTGTCCACTTTTGTTCTCCTGCTGGGTAAAGCAGTATCATGGCACCACCCTCTATTGTTCCTGTGTGAAGATCCTCCTGAAATATTGACCAAAAAAAAAGGGCAGGGGAAGGATGGGGGAGGGGTGGGTGGTCCCCATCAGCAACTTCTGGTTTGTGGGATGACCTCTCTCCAGGGCTAGAACTGAGGCTGAAAATATAATGAGAACTTCCCAGCAAATTCATTATAACAAAGCATAATGTGAGCTCACTAGGCACAAAATAGGCTGAAGGAAAGTGACTCCCACATAAGACCTAATTAAATACTTTGATGTCAGAAAGCAGAGCAGGGAGGGGTGGAAAATCAAATCAGACCAAAGTGAAAGACCTACATTCAAATGGAAAGAAGAAATATTTCTCTCTCTTCCCCCGACACCTCCTCTTACCTCCCCCACCTCCCTACCCACCCCCACCCCTTTCTCTGTACCTCTCTCTCTTTTCTTCCTTTGCCATGAAGGAAGAATAAGATTCAGGAACAATAGGTTGTAAATTCTTCAGCCAATTAGTCCAGTAACTTACTACTGTTTATAATGCACAGAATGTCACAGGCTGTTTTGCAAACTCCCCAAGTTGGTTTGTTAATAACAGGAAGCTAGCACTTCTCAGTACAGTGGATCAGCTACACGTGAAAATAAATGCAAAAAACCTGGAGGGGAATAGCAGCAGACCAAGAGTAGCCTTGATTTAATTTAACATTTGGGGGTCCACACACAAATGAGCATTTTAGTAGGCTTCATGGTGGAAGTTGCTGTCATTTGTAAAATATTCTGGCCAATTAGCTAATAGTGTGCTTGGATTTCTCCTGTTTTGATACAGTAATACTAAGTACATTGTGAAGCCCAATTATACAAATCATCCCCATATGCCATACCAGTCTTTCTTTATGAACTGTGTTTATAAATCCTGTGTGAGGAAATGTGTACTTCAGCAATTTAGACCATGTGTAAAAACATAGCCAATGGGATTGTCAAGAAAACAAGTTCCAGCCTAGGAAATCCTAATGTGTTCCGCTGGAATAACAGGAGGGTGCCGGAGAGTGCAATGCTCTGCTTAAATACATATTGCTTTATAGTGTTTAGCCAATTTAGGGGCTTCCGCTTCCCTTTCTGTTATTTTATTCTTCTTTTCTTTTAGGATCCAACCTTGGAGTTTTTGAGAAAATTTGGGATTGGTCTTCTCTCAGGCACAATAGCCTCAGTCATTAACATCCCTTTTGATGTTGCCAAGAGTAGGATTCAAGGGCCTCAACCAGTTCCTGGACAGATCAAGTACAGAACCTGTTTTAAAACAATGGCAACAGTCTACCAGGAAGAAGGGTAACAACATTCTTATTTTAATAAATGTGCAGGATTCAAATACTGTTAAAAGTATACCATACTTCAATTTTGGTGAGAGCCATTAAGCCCTCCTACATTGTGTGTGTGTGTGTGTGTGTGTGTGTGTGTGTGTGTGTGTGTAAAGCTCTAGAGAATAATGGCAAACTTGAGATAACACAATGATGAAATACTGGCAACATGTTCTTACACCATCCAGAACCTTGGGTCACCATCATATAGTCTGCCACTGCATGTTTGTCTTAGAATGCTAAGATGACCCTTGTGCTTGTCAGTTTCCATAATATTGTTGTAATACACCCTGTTAATGCGGGGGCAGGCGAATGGTTGTCTTTGAACTGTAAATCTAGTCAAAATGTCACCTCCTCATATTCTCCTGGGAGAATTAAACATAAGAGTTCTGTAAAGGTAGTTTTCTGTGAAAAATCTCAAGTGCATGTTTTTTTCTGCTAGGCTTTTTTAATTTAAGTCTTACATCTGTCTCTTCATCCTTCCTCACTCAGATCTTATTCTCAAGTAAACAAGTAATATTTTATTATTTTGATCTAAACTCTATCATGTTTTCTTTTATGAAGACCGAGTTTGTGGTCTTTTAAATTCAATTACAAAAGTCATTTTGTCCATATACACAGCTGTCATAAAAGTAAGATCTGTGTTCAGTGCAAAAGCCATCTCACTGAGGAAAATCATATTTCTGGTTGGACACAATCAACTCAGCATAGCTTGGGCAATAAAGAATTCATTAACTCTTTCTCTTTGTCCAGTTTATTTTTTTTTCTTTGTCCAGTTTAGTGCAGAAAATATGTAGCCAGGTATTGTCCTGTTTAGGATACACGTGATTTAAAATCAATTTTCTTTTTTTTTTTCAAATCAATTTTCTTGTAGATGCTGAGTCGGCATCTCAATCAAGCTGAGATACAACTCCATTCTATCTTCAGAATTAAGAATGTTGCTCTTTCCCTTCCTATTATAGGTTTTTAGCTTTGTACAAAGGCCTGCTTCCCAAGATTATGAGGCTTGGACCAGGTAATGACGTTCTTATTACTTATATCCTTCCTTATTGTTCTAGTGTCTTTTTTTCTGATTTGTGTCTATCAGCAACATGGTAAGCTTATCACACTGTGAAAGATGGAAACCTTGAGAATATGAAGTTATCTAGGAGTATTCAAGATACTGAAGGCATCCATTAGAAATGTTTGCCACCTTTGTTTATAAGGTACTATTTAAAGACCTTGTTGGAGGCTGATGGGAGCCAAAGCCCAGCTTAAGTCAATAGGAGAGGATCCAACAGCCAGTTGGAGTTTGAGTGAACAAGAAGATGTACATACAGTGGCTTCTGGCTGTGGGGTAAGGACCAGCCTGAGAAAACTTGCCTGGTGACCCCCAGTTCATTCTTGTTCCCGCCTCAACTTCATTTCAAAAACAAAAAAGAAGGGTAACTTGCCTCCACAAACATCAGAAGCCACTTGTCCTCACAGTCCCCTGGGAGGGTTGCTGTGAATGTACCATCCAGGGAGTGGTGGCACTGCGGCCTGGCACTCACCTTCCTGGCCTCTGTCAGCATGATGGTGGAGGCTCCTGGCTCAGGGCCTTACCTCCGGATGCCAACCCATAAAAAACCAGCTGCCATTCCCACAGGGAGAGTCAGCTGCCTCTATGTAAATAGATAAGAACATAACTGCTGCAGACCCAACCGCCTGGGCAAACAGTCTTGGGTATAAGCACCCTGTGTATAAGTACAGAATATGCACCAGCCCTCTCGTATCTTTTTACCAGGCCATACTCATCTACTTAGGCGTCCTGGTATCCTCTCCTAGAAGCTTCCCCTTCCCATTCCTCCCTATTAACACCACTGTCCTCCTGCCCTACACACTCACACCTGGGCACATTGACCTTTGGATCTCAGCCCAATGAGCCAGCATTTCTACTAACCTGAGGTAGGGGACAGCTCATGCTTTCATGTATTCAGAAAACACTTCCACAATTCCCAGTCCATCTATCCTAACCTTTCTAGACATTTAAGCATGGATTTTGCTTCACGTTTGAGATTCGGACTTGCCTCCTCTTACTCGTTGGCATAAAAAACAATGGGTATAAAACGAAGCCAATGACAAAGAATATTGGTGATTTTGTTGCAACTCTCTCTGCCGGTATATGTTTTCCCTTCACCACACAGTAAAACCCTGCTGGTAGACCTAGTATTAGAGAAAATCATAGGAATGACCCTAACCCAGCTTTCTCAGGAGGGGATGGGCCTAAAAAGAGTGGTGATCATGGAGAGTTTATCTAAAACAGTAATTGACTGGAACCTTAATCCAAAACTCTTAAATAATCTGACCCCAAGTTTTGTTAGAGGCTTGCAAATGTTTGGTTGGCTTTTTAAATGTTTTTGCATGAGGTGTCCTGAGTTGCTGTGGTATTAAATACAATGAAAAGGCTTGTTGTGAATGGACTGTCCAGGCTAAACAAAAATGTGAATGACTGGAAATCTCCTTCAGGGACCTGGCCCACACTCATATGTAAGTCCTCCAAACATGCAAATCCCAGCAACTTTAAAGGAAAGAAAGAGAAAGAGAAAGGTACCTTTGACTTAAGACTTTTTTTTTCAAAGAGAAAGAGTAAAAAAAAAAATGAAAGAAAGGGTAAATCTGGGATTTTCATCTTTCATTGTGGGAAGCATCCCATCTTCTTTTTAGAACAGCCTCAGCAGCTCTGTGTGGCTAACAACCAGTCATGTCCTGTGAAAGGAGACTCTTGAAGTCTGTGGTTTAAACTCCAAATATCACTAGGCTGCAAACTAACCCAATTCTGCAAGTTCTTGTCTTACATGGAGAACAGTTAATAAGAGTAAACACAGCAATTACATAGGTATTAACAACCTCTGTACGTGGGTCTTTTTTTGTTTGCCAGAGTGCCAAGAGGGCTACAGAAGCTGAGAGGGATCTAATAGAGTATCTTCATGGGTTAAAAATGAAAATTACAGGCAGATAATTATCTTTGGTATAAGGTTACACAAACATGTGTGGCCTGCAGATTAAAACACACACACACACACACACACACACACACACAGCAGTGTGTACAAAAGAACTAAGATCAAAATCAAGTTCTATTTATTTTCATCAGAAGTCAATCTTCTGTTCATGAGGCCAAGTCTTCTTAAAGTTATGCTCAAGATACTTGTCCCCATTTGATTTTATAATATTTTTCGTGCAGACATGAGAGGATAATATAGGTTATATTAAAGAGCATGGGACATGTGCCACTTACTGGATCACATGGAACACAAAATCATCCACATGTTGATGCCTCTTCCGATTTTTAGGTATTCTGCAGCCTTGGTGCTTGTTTCCCTGTATCATAGTCCTGCTGACCTTTTAAGACAAATAGTGGTCCGTGACACCCAAACCCCACTACCAAATGTTCAAGTGCAATCCATTCATATCTGAGGCAGATAAAAGGAATAAAAGCAAAAGGAGGTTGAAAGCTAGCTATAATTTGTAATACACATCTTTTTAAATACTCAGAAGCTATTTTTCACATTGCAATGCAGTTTGAAGGCAATAGGAGAAAACCAGACTCATCTATCAAGCACCTTCTCAGAGCTTTCCTTCTTGAATGCAACTAGGGAAGTGCTAATTATGGACCGAAAAAGATAAATCCTCTGCCCACATATGAAAAATATGAAGGTTTCTGTTTGCAGGAACGCCACATGCCCTTACATGACTAAATGTGTCTATATTTATTTACTTTTAAAAATTAAAAGTGCCTGAAAAAGAATCTGATGAGAAATGATGAAAGTTACAGAAACTCATGGGGAAAAAATGTATTCAGAGGCTCAAGATGGTCTTGATTTTGCTCTGAGAATTTTCCACAGTAGTTTTATATCGATGTATTAGAGTCCAAGGCCTGATGAGTCTAAACAGCCCTTTCCTGATAGGCCTATGGGACTTCACAGCTTCAGAAACCCAGTGGGGGAAAGGAACACTGTTTTGCAGGATTTTAGATAAAAACCAGCTCTTTTCTTTTCTAGGTGGTGCGGTGATGCTGCTGGTTTATGAATACACCTATTCATGGCTTCAGAAGAACTGGTGATTGCCTTAGAAGTGTTGAGATCATGGATATCTGGTATACAGCACCATGAGGAGGGACTATCAGCTCAGCTGATGTGCTTATACATTATAATTACACAATTATATACAATTATTAAGGGGAAAGAGCTTATTCAAGAACAAAACCTATTTTGATACTTCAGAAATTCTCTCTAGACAAATTGAGACTGTACTCTTGGCCCTATCTATAAATCTGTGAGACGAAAAATAGTATGAAGTAATCAGGTATGTAAACTGAACATAGAAAATAGTATAGAAATCAGATTTCACAAAAATTATATAAATTTTGTGATGTTTTCCTCCTATACTGCTTCAATATGAAAATGCACTGTATTAATAATTATTTTTCCCACGAGATCAAGAAATGCTTAAAGTAATAAAAAAAGCCAAAATTTGAGTAGTTTTTATAAGTAATTAAATTCTCCCGTAAATAATATTTAAAAGGCACAAGGAAAATGTTTTCAAAGTACACTAAAATGGCATTTTTTAAATGCTGCATTTTATGTCAAAATTTAAATTTGTTGGTGTTCTTTAGAATAATAATACACATCACAGCTATATTTTCCCAAATCTACTTTATATTTTGTACTGTTGTTTAAAGAAGGTCATATTTTAAATCCTGATACGTGGAGTCTTTTACGGCAAATAGAACACATGAATTATATTGAACTATTTTCCTTTACATAATTCCCTTTGAAAACAATTTTTGTTGCTGAAATATTTTCATGTTAAAACACAAATTGGAACCACTCCTTGGGCCCATTTGTGCGGTCTGTATTTGCATCCAGCTATCTTTGTTCAGAATTCTTACCTATGCCATTCTTAGAAAGAATGTTTAGAGCAAAACTACATTTCCAAGTTATTAGTTTCAAGTGATAGCTTCAGGTGTGAAGTCAACTGTCTGCATTGTTAAAATATGCATTATGAAAGGAAAAAATGTTTCAAAATAGAAGTACATTCTTAGCATTTCCAAAGATTCCTGTACTAACATGCACTCTAAAAATATCTCCCTGGCACTGATATAACCAAACTTGATTTTATATTTGCATCCTGAAATGATGCTACTTCGGTAGCTAAAGTCAACAAAATGTCTGCACACTCTAGATGATACGTGTTCTTAACTACTGCTAAGGGATATTTCTACCATGAGGCTATGTCACTAAAGCATTTTGAAAATAAAAAATAAAAGATAACTTGATAATTATTACTTTTTATTAATTTAGAGCATTTGAAGTATAAAAATAAAGGCTTTTTGACATACTGTATATACATACACAGCCTTCGGTTGTACATCCTTTCCAACGTGTTTTTTAACTTATATTTCAGCCCAATATTCCATAAGAAGGTCATTAAAAGGAGGGGAAAAAAAAACAAGAGAAATAAGAATATGTCTGTTGTACAACTGCATTCTCTCCTTGCAGGTAATGCTCTTGCATCCTGTGAGGGAGAGCACTGCCTGGATAGAGGCCATGAAATTGAACCTTTAACCTCTCCCTGTGAATGGGATGGAAAAGGATCTCTGAAGAGTGCATTTGCCAGTTTAAAAACAACACTTTTACCCCCTAAGAAACAAAGGAAATATGTCAACATTAGCCAATAATAATAACATTTAAAAATCAAACAATCCCAGTCCCATACCCCATCCCATTTTCCTTCTCTTATTTGTAAAAGTAGCTTTAAATCATATTTTGCCTTGAATAGCAAATTGTGTTTTAGCTTTCTGTTGTCTTTCTTAAGTTACTCCGTGTGAATTCACTGTTGCTAAGAAAAGACCTGGGGGAAAAAGAGAAGAAAAAAAAATCTTGATATCATTAATATTAGTATTTTTTTAAAAATACAAGAACAAGAAAAAACTTATAAATAGCATAACGAGATTTCTTAATTTAAAGAAAATAATATTTCATTGTGTTTCCCTACAAATGATTGATATATATTTTTTTAAAGACTCCTAGTAGCCATCCAAAAAAATATCTGATAAGGGACAATTCTATACCTTATGTCAGTTTTTCTGGATGGCAGGAGAGTGCCTGTATGGTATGGTTTTAAAGTCTCCACCAAAATATTGGACTGGTATCTTTGGTCTGTTCGGTTTATAGTCTATTTTCTCACCAGACTGGGAACTCCAGATGTCAATAGGAGTTTTAGAAGATCAAAGGAAGACTATGGCCCTGAGAGTTCATCTGTTCTTTCTGCTTATTCTTCTCCTGAAGTTATAATCCTCTGTTTGTAGCACTGAATTTTGGTTGCTTTAGAAATAAATGCCATTCAAAGCTCTCTCTATAAGATATGTTGCTTGAAAAAAGCAACTCCTCGAGTATAACTCATGTGTCAGAAATCTGCTTACTGTTTATATGCTAGTGATCTGAAAACCTAGCTCATCTAGCCATCTGAGTTTTAAATGAAGCCATGAAACCAATGTGACGGAACTGGACTGCCATGTAGACTGTGCACACACAGCACAGACAAGAAGAAATCGAGATCACCTAACGAATGCATCTTTAACATCCACATCTAGTGATGTGCCCTGTTAATTATTGCACAGAATCAACACCAAAAAATATTTTTAAAAAACAATGAAACCCACAATATATTAATTTTCCAATAGATGAATTGTACCAATGTTTTTAAAGTGTAGTTTCAAGCCTACATATTGCCAAGCAGGAAGAACTTTCTAAACAGAAGAGAAAAACTGTAGAGTTTTGCCCAAGAAAAGCAGTTGTTTTAAAAACACATAGCACACGCTCACTCACACGTATACCCCACAGCTCTACCATTAAACATAAAAGTGAAAACCCAATTGGTCTAGAAAGACTTATCAGCTAAACTATGTCCTGTACCTCCAGAAATGAATAAAGGGAATTTTTTTAAAAAATTAAATAGCATTTGTATTTCTAATACCACCACCAGTTTACCTACATGTGAAATATGCTTCTGTACAACAATGTAAACTTCACAGCAAGCCGTTTTTACATTCATTAGAGCAGAATTTTCCATTTTCTTTAAATTACAACATAATTTTGGGCTGAGATTGCTGAACACACAGGTAAGCCAACAATAACAGTACAATTTAGTTTCACAGTGGTTTTTCTTAACATAAAGTTCATTTTAAGTGTCTTTGCAAAGCGTTTCACATTAAACTTAAGTTTCTAAGTGACTTCCTTTAAAGCCTTCTTGTTCAGATATTTTCCACCCTCATGTCTTTATATGCTTGGCATGTGTGTTGTTTGATTAGGATACAAAATGGGAGACTGGCTTGTTTAATCTGCTTTTGAGTCCTCTGCTGTAGAAAGAAAGTGTCCTTCATAAGATGTTGAAGCCTTCACTGCACACACAAAATTTGGGGCAAGTCCAGGTCCAGGAGCCCGAGCAGCCCACCACCAAACAGAGACAAAGACGTTGCCAGAAAGTCACCTTTGCAAAAAGAAAGAAAAAAATAGATAGAGGTGGGAGGGAGAGGGAATATCCCACCGGATGAAAACACAAATGCACCATCCAGAGTCCATATTTACAAACTAATAGGAAATATAAACATTATTGTATGGAACCAAGTCAAAAACACCAGGAGGAGCTAAATTCAGATATTGCTTGTGTTATACATTATATTTTGCAACAAAATAGGTCATCTCTTAAAAATAAACAAAGCATCACTCAAATAAGTCAATTATTGATTAGTTTCCTAATGATGAATTAAAGCTTATTTGGTCACCTTATTTGATTAGAGGGTATAGCATAACTTTTTTTTTCTATATGTAGTTTCCTTTATTGATTTTGCAAAATCTCAACAATTGCACGTTTCAAAAGTTCAGGTTGATTTAGAATAAATATACACATGTGGTTTTACCAAAGACTAGTTTTAAAAGTTCCTTAAGCCCTTTGAGGGGTGCAGGTTTCTTTGCTACGTTAAACAGTGTGTGGGCAACACAAATGTCTCATTCAATCCTTAAGATTGCTTTTGTTTTCAAATCCTAAAGTCATGTCAGGTTTTCTGTAAGAGAGAAGTTATGGCAAGAAATATTTAAGTGTCACCAGCACAAAGGATGTGAGTCTGTAAAGCCAGCTTTGGGGGCGGGAGGGCAGGAGGGGTGGGATCCGGGAAGAGGGGGAGGGTTGCGGAGGGGAGCCGGGGTGAAGCTGCTGCGGACAGAATTTCCCATCAGAGCGCAGAAGCCGTGACAGAGTGACTACCTTCTCTGGCTGCCTGCATTCCCTTGAACGCCAGCGAGGCGGGAATGTCACAGTTGTGGGGGGGAAGTGGGGTGCTGCTGGCATGTTGCCACCCATGTCCAGCCACATAACCGGAAGGAGCGGCACTGTAGGTCATGTAAGGCGACACTTGGGCCGGGGTAGGATAAGGAGCCATGCTGGATGCTGACACAAAACTGCTTACAGCTGGTAGGCCATTTGGTGCCTAAGAGTAGGAAAAGAGAAGAGGTGAAAATTACCACATTGTAGTAGTTGACATTTCACGGGTTCTCAGAAAGTGGCAGAATGTAAGTTCTGAGTGGTAGTAGCAATATTCTGACTCTACTTTCTGATTGTTTTAGATCCGATCTTTACATTCCAAATGCATCCATACCTTGCTACTTAAACATAATGCCAAAAGACATTACTCCTTCCACAAAGGTTTTGAGGAGGCTACAACATGAAAATACACGGTATTTGCTTTGCTATTGGGAATTATAGGAAGGAAATACAGGGTGAGGAAAGAATTAATGGTGATTAAATACTCTCAGAAGCTTGTTCAGCTATCCGAATGCCTTTGTCAACCTTCCCTGTACTTTGGTTTTGTTTGGCTCTTTTGTTGAAGCATTTGTGAAGGGCCTGGTTGGTGTAGCTTTCGTTTCCAGCAAAGAAGGGTACAGAGTGTAAGCTGTCACTTTAGATACTAAAAATGAGCACAACTTTTGTTAAATAAAACATGGGCTAGATTTTAAAATGTCATGTTGAAAATGCGTGTTGGACAAAGGACATGCAAAATCAGGCAGTTGTCTTGTAAGAGTTTTTAAATAAAGACTGGGGATCTTTTTTCTAGAGCTATTTTATCAAAAAGGAAACTGTCTTTTAGAATATAAAAGAACTGCACATGTGTGGTTTCAAAATTGGAAAACTGGTTTGCAAGGTTTTGGGGTCCTGTGATAGGAATTTTTAAAGCCACATGGATAAATCTCTTGAAATGAATTTAAATGTAAAATCTTAGTTTGCAAACAAAATGCAGCAGCCCTGGCAAGTGATTCTGCCTAGAAACCAGTGTTCTCTTGGCATCCAATAAATTATTGTTGGTATTGTTACTATTAACAACAACAAAAACAGCCTGATTTCTAATCCCGATTCTGGCATGAACACTTGGCATCTTTCTTCAAACAACTTTTTTTTTTTCCCCTCAATTTCTGCATTATTTAGAAATAAATAGTAAATCCTTTCCCTGGTAGTCATGTGAATAAATTAACATATCAACATAATTCCTAGTGAGTGTAATGTAAATAATAGAATTGCTAGTAGTAAAACTGATTCAATCCTTAGAGGTAAGAAAAGCAGACATATGTTAATTAGATGCTTTTTTCCATTTGGATTGCAACATGGAAATTATTTTCTAATTTAATTCATTTGTTTATTATTTTCACTTCCACATCTATGAGATGCAATGGTGGGTTCTCAAAAATGATTTTGTCAATTTAGAGCAATACACAGAGTAGAATAAACACAGGGATATGATTTAATACTGCTCATGGGTTTCTGACAAAATAAGAATAAAAGTAGAGGGGTTAACCTAGTGTCCTTGGTAGAAGACATACCTCCTGTTCTGGTTATCAAAGTGTCTGCTCTTTGAAAAATGAGGAAGGGGAAAGGACACTAAGGCTTCTTGAGTATGTCCTATGTCCAGGCACCAAGAAATAGACAACATATTTTATGGAATAATGAAGATTGGTGAATTGTAACTCATTATAAACTACTGGGTTTATAATAATGACAAGATAATATATAATGATTACAATATAACGTTCAATTGAAATTAAAATGTATTTCAAGGGTCCCATAGGATGGTGCTCTATTTTTTAGCAAAGAAATCATTTCACATCACTTTAAAACATAAATGAAATTGTATCCTCTTTTTATACACAAGAATATAGATTAAGGAATTTAGCCATTTACCCTGGGCCAATTGGCAAGTAAGTGGTCATGTGTTAAAAGAAGCTATCACTCCAGTGTGACATGGGATCCTCTGTAGCAAATCTTTTCCTGCCTTTCCAGGACAATTAAAAGATACACAATTTAGTATCAAACTAGAGTATCTTTTGAGATAACACCTTGTAAAAGATTCTTTCTCCTTCTAGAATGCTATTCTCATTCTTAGATCCTCATTCTGTTTCTTAACTTCTAAAAAAATATATATATATTTTCCCCATTTCTGAGGATGACTCATCAGAGAATGGCTCCAAGGAGGCATACTCTAAGGCTCTCAGAAGATGAGTAAGATGGAGAGCTATCAAATTGCAAAAGAAATCTAGCATTGTATAGAAATTATAGTTCCAATCATGTTTGTGTAGAATTTTCCAAAAAACCCATAAGAAATCCGTTTCAGGGCAGCCCGGGTGGCTCAGCAGTTTAGCGCCGCCTTCAGCCCAGGGCCTGATCCTGGAGACCCGGGATTGAGTCCCACATCAGGCTCCCTGCATGGAGCCTGCTTCTCCCCCTGTCTGTGTCTCTGCCTCTCTCTCTCTCTCTCTGTCTCACATGAATAAATAAATAAAATCTAAAAAAAAAAAAAGAAATTAGTTTCAAAAAAAACACATTCTAGTCCAGTTATAGAAAGGTATTTGTATCTGTATAGGCCTCCTCCATTCAAGATTAATTAATATTTTATGCTGCTGACACTAATGTCACTAAAAATCAAATAAGAATGTTAAGATTAAAATTATTTTTAAATAGTTAAAACCTTTGCTCAACACTTTAGAGGTACATAAGGTTAAACTTTTAATATTATACATGAAGAAACAATGCTCTATTAGCCAAAAACTGCGTTGATGAATTCTAATTTTCATGACAGCTAATTTTTTCCTACCCATTTTCTTTTCTTTGTATTTTTACTATCATCCACAATTACAGTTTCCTCTAAAACACTTGCTTCAACATCTTCCCATTCCTCCCCATACCCCCTTGCCCTGGGAACCATTGCTTCTTGATGTACCCCCCTTTATTTGGAGCTCTTCAGCTGTTCTGTTGCAATGCCTACAATCCCCTTACCTGGACCCACTTCTTTTTGCCCTGAAACGTCCCCCCTGAGAAACCAGGCTGGATTGGACTCGCATTCTATATAATGCTCCTGGGATTTAGAGGGAGGAAGAATGCTGGATTTAGGCCTGTGTTACCTTCAGGTGCCTAACTTATTATGTGACTGCATTTGTTTTGGAGCATAAAATAAATACTAATTTTTTCCATATTTGCCCAATTTCTCATACTTAAGGCACCAAATTTGCTTTTATGTTATTATTACTACTAGTATTAAATATTTCAAAGTTCTCTAAAATCTACAACATACTTAGAGTCATTTTAGTGATGCAGTCCCCTCTGTATTGCAGAAAGGATGAGTAAGAAGGGATGCTCAAGAGGTTTGATATCCTTATCTTGTTAGAAAAAGGCAAGAGGAGGCAAATGTGTGTGCTTAGAAGAAAAAAAAAGGGGAAAAAAACCCCACAAATCTTTAAACAGTATAAAAATAAGTCTTAGTTTTCCCTCAGGTTAAATTAGGATCCAGACCCGGGGTGAAAAAGTTTTGTCTTAATTTTCCTTTTTACTTTTAAAGTTCAGATTTAGAAATTTAGAAAAAGCAGCATAAGCAAGATGAGATAACAAACATGCTTTAAAATGTACCTGCCACCTACACCATTCATTCATTCTAGTAACTCAATAAACCTGTCAATTTTCTCACTATTAATTTTGAAACATGACATTGGTAAAAGATATAAATCTCTACTGGATAAAGTAATTGTTATTTATGAATCAATCACTGAATGAGTAAAACTTTCCACCACAAAGGAAAACAACTACAGGTAGCATTGATGTTTGTTTATTCTTTCCAGTAAAAGAGTACATGACTTAAACTTCCCAAATCTGTTTAATGTTTTCAGTGAAGGGCATGTAATTAATCTGAAAAGCTAGTTAAGCTGAGTGGAGACTACCAAAT
The DNA here is from genome assembly GCF_011100685.1 of Canis lupus familiaris. NCBI lineage: Eukaryota > Metazoa > Chordata > Mammalia > Carnivora > Canidae > Canis > Canis lupus. The sequence continues at coordinate 15,399,589 of NC_049229.1, read as the reverse complement.
GTACACCATAAATATAGTGGGAGCAAACATGCTAAATTACTCTATTTAATTGGATTGTAAATATGATTTATAAATCAACCAACATATGGAATCCCCAGAGAAGAGTAAACAAATTTTCCAAATGAAACCCCAGCAATGGGCATGTAATGGAAATCTCATTTTTGAAAATGACTTTACCTAAAGATTCCATAAATAAGACTTCAATCCATCAACCCCTTTTTTTATGTGTATCTTCCATAAAAGCCATGAGAAGAATCCTCTCCTCATGAGAACTGTACAAGGAGGCTCCCTGAAGCAAATTCTCTTCTAACTAATTTTGAGAATGAGATTTACTAATACAAAATAAAGTAGACAAATTGCATACCCTGGAAAAAGTAAGTTACTTGCTTTGTTGAATGTTTTTAGAAAAAGACAAATTTTTATCTTACTGGCATTAAAGGAAACTGTCTAGAAAAAAAAACACATGAAATACAACGTCTAGTTACAGTTTAAATGAAAAGCATGAGTTTTCACTTTACTTCTAAAATGTTAGAAATATAGATTTGCCAGTTTTTAAAAATATGTTTTTAAATTACTATGTTGAGGAGCTGAATTGGCAGAGAGCTAGACTATAAACAGTTTGAGGACAGGAGTTTGCCTTAATCATTTCAATATCCTCATAAAACAGGACACATCACAGGTTTTCATAATCATTTGTATACCTAAGTTAGTGCAGCCTTTTGAAGGCAGAAGATGTGATACTCTTGCTTTAAAAAGAAAAACAACAACAACAGAAAAACTGGGCACTCTTTATCACAGAACTGGCGTTACACTTTAAGTAAGCAAAATGAATAAAACTGTTGGAAAAAGTAAATATAAGTTCCAACGTAGCCATTTCACTATTTGATTTATGGTTGTTCCATTTATCCACATCTATACCCGCCCACCCCCCCGAAAATGGAAATGCATTAATATCCAAACACTCTTCACCACGGAAAAAAAAAAAACTGGTATGACAACTGTCTGGCAATTGCAAGTTATAGACTAGTAGTCTTCACATTCCGGGAATTGTCTACTCAACATTTTCTCTCTTGAAGAAAATGCAAATAGCAGTGCCAAGTCCTCTACCCACAGTCTTTCATCCACTCATCAGCTCTACCTGGTCGGGTCCTCCCCTTATGATAAAATGAGTTTACTTTGGCTTTATAGTAGAGTAGACTTAGCCACAAATAGAGATGTGCTTCACCTAGAATTTCAGCTTCCATATCATTAGCAAGAAAATGTTTCAGATCTGAAAATAAACAAGATTTTCTTTTTTTGGTGTAATCTTTTTGTTTGACTGTTGTTCTGCCCTTCTTAATTCACTATGCAATGACCAATAAAACAAATCTGATAAGGTGAAATGATGGTTGTGTCAATACGGTTTCAACATTCATCCAAAAAGATCTTAATTATGCTGAGTTATCACACTGCAGATCTAAATGTCTTTAGATAATGGAAAGCTATTTGAATTTTTTCCTAAATTTTATGTTTCTAAAATATTAAAATTAAAGTAGCCTTGAAAAAATTTGAAATTGCTTTTTTTGTATTTTATATGACACATTTTACTACTACATAATCATTAATCTTATTTTAAGACACTAATAAATAAAAGCAACCCAGGTCAAGGAATGTTTTTCATAATAGATAACATCATGAATTTCAAAGTGTCTCCATTGGCATTTGCCTACAGTTGGATTCTCTACAAAATTATAAATTATCTGAGACAAAATTAACTTTTATTTCATATGATGAAAAACCCAGTGCAACTTCATTTATATTTTCATGAGAACGGTATGTCTGCAAGGACAACCAGAGTTTAAAATAATGCACTAGAAAATTATATTCAGGATTCTGAAATACTATCTTTATTTCAAATACAATATACAAATAAATGCTTCATAAAAATTTCAGATTAATTTGTCTCCAAATCCAATCATTTTCACTTGTTTAATGTTAAACTTTTTCAAGTTCAAGTTTGCATAGACTATTCCCCATCTCTGACATCTCGATTTGTAGCTTATGTTATATTAAAATAGCTAACATATACTACCCAAATATGAAGATACTACAAGCTTATAAATCTAACATTCAGATTACTTCAGTTAGAGTACCAGATATGCAATATATTTTTTCTGAGAAAATATGCCCAATTGTAGAAAATGTTTCAAGAACTATACAACTATTTATGTTATGCTATATGTTGGCAAATTGAACTCCAATAAAAAAATTTTTAAAAATACAACTATTTATAAACTGTTTAAATAAAATGAAGCATTAATTCACTAAGTACCATGTAAAAGGGTAGATATATTTCAATCCTCCACCACCACCACATGCCGCCTTCTCTTTGCCATGCAATTGCATTCAGTAGAGGTTTTATGCTTTCAACAGAAGAGAACCAGCATTAGGAAACAGAGAATGTTTGCCATTCAGAATTAGATGAGTTTAAGGATTTTTTTTTTTTTTTGAGTTTACGGATTTCTAGCCCAATATTAAATGCAGGTGAAAAAAGCCAAAACAAATAAGTATTCCTCTTCTTCTATCCTCAACGGTAGACAATAAGGACTTCTGCATGGCAATGTGAAATGTTGACTTCAATGTAATATTAATCAGTAAGACAAGTTTGAATATTCTAAATTAGTATTTAAAAAACAAAAGATAGGTATGTCTATAGCTGAAATGTGCATAAGGTTCTAATTACTAGTGATCAGTCATCCTTTTTTTGCGTTTAAGCTGAAAATAGAATCTCTAGATTACGGTAATCACTAGTACCTACAATCAGTTGTCAATTCAGTCCCTTTGGTAATTTTACAGGTGTCTTCTGGGAAAAGATTATGCTCTAATTCCTATGATTTTGAATTCTCAATTTCCTCCTCTATATACTAAATTGAAACTAGGCTCATATAATGTTGCACTATTTACCAAAAATTATAAATGCCCTGAAAGTATTATGTGCATAATTTTTGAGAATCTCTTTTGCTGAAAACTTTAAATTTTGTTCATAATACAAATAAGGAGAAATGTTACTTAAGTTTACATTTGATTGTAAAAGTGTACTTATGCTGATAACATTTTGAAAAATGATTTTTAAAAATAAACCTGCCCTTTGAATATTTGTAAGAGAAATGCATATATATATGCATATATATGAGACACTTATATATATATATATATATATATATGAGACACCTTATCACTGCTTTCTTGTTTATGAGCAAATATTAGTATAGAATTTTACCCTCAAGGAAGTCAAGGTCTAAATTCCAAAACTGCTCACAAAATGACACAGCCTAAATTTCTGTGCCTACTTAGAACACCTTCATCATTAAGGACTATTTTGATAATTATAATAGAGTAACCACTGATTTAATTGTACTTAGAAACTTTTCAAGTTTTGAAATTTTACATCATCTGAATTATATTATTACCTGGCAATGGAGAAGATTAGCATACTGCAATTAAGAAGTTTCCAAATTTGGGGTGCCTGAGTAGCACAGGCAGTCTGCCTTTAGCTCAGGTCATTATCTCAGGGTCCTGAGATGGAGCCCCAAATTAGGCTCCCTGCTCAGCAGGGAGTCTGCTTCTCCCTCTGCCCCTCCCCCTGCTTGTTTTGTCTTTCTCTCTCTGTCTCTCAAATAAATAAATAAAATCTTTTTTAAAAAAAATAAGTTTCCAAATTTAAGATATTTTTCTTCTGGAAAAAAATATATAACTTGTCCTCTTGTATTTAGAACAATACTTATTTAGCCACTTATGTCTCTCATTTACTTGCCTTTACAAATCTCATAATTTAGTGATATAATATCAGTGTTTAAATGTAATCAATATAAATGGTCAAAGTATACAGAGTAGATTATTTGAATCAGCGTTCTATTTTTATTTTAAATTGGTCAGTGTGGTTTTGAGGTGTATGAATTAACCATTTCTAAATGAGTATAAACACTAGATCTATAATTGAAGAGAGAAAAAATGAAATAATCAAAGATTTTTGAATTATGACACTGCTTCATAAATAAACCGGGTGTATCAACTATATGTAAGAATTTAAAACTATTTTTCGACTCTATACTTCCTGATGTTATTCCAACAAATGATGACCTAATAAAAACTCCTGAGCACCTATTAAATGCTTGCTACTCTGCTCAGTGCTTTAAAAACACTCCTCTATTGTTTGTAACAAAATGCCTTGGCGCTTATTGACTATGAGCTCTCTGAACAAAGTATATTCTCACACACAAAAAAAATGCTTGTTTTTAAAAGTCGATTTCCAACCGCCATTTATAACCACAGGTACTATTTAATGCGTGCTTACTATGAGCCATAGGGCTGCATTATCTCATTGAATCTTCACAACATCTCCTGAGGTTAGGACTATTGTGTCCCGGGTTTACAGATGAAGAAATGGAGGTGCTAAAAGGTTAAATAACTTGCTTTAGTGACTGGTGCCAGAAGATCGGAGCTCCTGTAATCATTGTACATACTGCCTCTTCTTTATGAATGGGGGGCTTCTTATAAAAGAAAATTGCAAACTTTCATATAATTTCCCCTCGGGGGATACCTAGGTTGGTTGAGCGTCTCCCCTTTAGCTCAGGTCGTGATCCTGGGGTCCTGGGATGAGTCCCCATCAGGCTCCCCGGCGGGGAGCCTGCCTCTCCCTCTGTCTAAATCTCTGCCCCTCTCTCTGTGTCTCTCATGAATAAATAAATAAAATCTTTAAAAATAATAATAATTTCTCCCTGGCATTGTTTACAGTAGAAACAAACTCAGGAAAGGGACCTCTTTTTCTTTGCTGCTATTTCTTGGGAGAAATTTGTCACGGGAGAGCTACTTATAGGTATCTAATTCTGTTTTAGCAAAATCAGGGAGAGAAAAGGAAGTGGAAATGGGGTTTGTTAGAGAAAATAAGGATGAGGATTTTTTTTCCCAAGTGAATAAAAGTAACAAGTTACATTTCATGTAAAACGCTAATTTTGACAGATAAGAAAACATAGGAGTTTTACGGCTTCAAAATAATAAAATGCAAACGGTATTTTGAGGCTTTGGAATTGGAGTTTGGGATTAAGAAATTTGCAAATCTACGCAGATCCGCTCTTAGAAACCTTAGGCTGCCTTCAGGTCAGGTCCGTGTGTGTGTGTGTGTGTGTGTGTGTGTGTGTGTGTGTGTGTGTTTCAGAGGTTTGAACCCCTGACTCCATCATGATGATGAATTTAGACTCAAAACTCTAGGGCTTTTGTGGTGGTGGTTGCTTAGTTTTCCTCAGGGGGAATAAAAACACGAGTGTTTTAATTTTTCTTCTGCAGAGTCGGGGGAGGGACGGAGGGAAAGAAAAATTAAACGGTCCACAGCCAGTCCGTATAATTTGAGGTTTTCTCACAAACCTCCCTTGGGAGATTACGACGTGACCTTTAATCGGGGAATGGTAACTTTATTAGGTTTATCTGGTGGCCCTCTCTTCGCCGTCGCAGGGCAAGCCACGTTTGTTTGTCTTCGGGGAGCCGCGGCACGAGAGCCCGCCGGGCGCGAGGGCCCCGCCGCCCCCGACCCGCAGGCCGCGACCTCGGGCGTGCGCTTCGCGGGCACGGAGGCCGCTCCGAGGACCCAGGCCCGGCTCGCCAGCCCGTGCGAGCGGCCGGCCGGGTGGGCTTCAGGCGCCGCCTCCCCGCGCCGCGGAGGCCAGGCGGGCCCGGCGGCGCCTCCACCGCGGGGGCGGGCGCGGGGGCGGGCGCGGGGGGGGGGGGTCGAGGCCTCAACTGCGCCCCGGAAGCTCCGGGCCCCGGTCCCGCCTCGCCCGACCCGGAATGGGCTCCCGGCATTGGCGGGGGGTCGGCCGCGGCTTCCCCTGGTCGAGGCTCAGAAAGGAACGGGGTCCTCCGTCGCGCAAACCCGGCCGCCACGCGGCGCAGCCGGCGGGGCCCTGCCTCCTCACCTGAGCGTACTTGGCTTCCTGCTCCAGGGCGCCCTTCTCCAGCCCGTTCACCGCGTGCGGGGCGGCCGCCGGGAAGTTGTTCCGGCCCAGGCTGCTCCACTCCTCCACCTTGGGGCTGTGGTAGGGGGAGCTGTCGCTCACGCCTGGGGAGGAGAAGAAGGCGTCAAGCGGGAGGGCCGACCCGCGCGCCCCCTCCGGAGACGCGGCGCGAAGGCGCGACCGGCGAGCTCCGGGGCGCCGACCCCTGCCCCCGACCTCCCGGGCGCGGCCTCGGCGGCTCGCAGCCCGGGCCCCGGCGCAGTTCACGCCCCTCGGCGTAGGCCTCTCCCAGCGCTCTCCCCCACGCCTGCGGGAAGGGGTTTCCCCCTTTTTTTCAAAAGCCTTTGATTCCCTCCTCCTCTCCTTGTTCCCCCGGGGAAGCGAATGGAAGGAACCTGAGAGTTTTCCTAAATCGAGGAACGAACACGCGAAGCTGGACGCGCCGCTCGTCCCAGTCCTCGTCCGGGGTCGACTCGGGAGGCAGGAAACAGGGACTGGTGCGGGCGGAGTGAAAGGGGAGAGAGGAGCGTCCCTGGCCTAACCGTCTTGGGCCTGTGCTGCTGCTGCTGCTCCGAGACATCCAGAAAAGTGCTCGCCGCGCAGTGGGGATCTCGCACTTAGGTCAACAGAGACCAAAGACCTGCAAAGTCCTTTGCAAACAAATAACTGCATGATGCCCACAATACACACGCAAAATAGACATGCGTAGTTTGTCTTGTGTGTGCGTAATTCATATGTGACTGCCCTTAATGCTCTATGTCTACACGTTAAATATGTGAGATTATGTGCACATAACTTAAAAAATAAAGACTACAGTTACCGCAGTAAATGCCAACCAGTGTCAGTGGCAAGGTTGTAGAGGGAGTTGTTTTTTTTTTTTTAATGAAATAAAAGTTAAGAAAATGAAGGTAGAATTAAGGGTTTTGAAAAAGGAGTAAAGCTGTCAGTTATCCTTTATGTTTTTTTAATAGAGATATAAAGAAAATTATATGTTGTAAACTGATGACCACAATACCTAGAAGTGTGCCTCTTGAATCACTGCCATCCTTAAATGACTAAGTGCAGTTTTAAAGAAAAGATATTTGAAGACTATGAGCAATGTGTTTTTGTCTTTGGGACCTATGGGTGGAGGACTGAAGTTTGACAAAGCCACCACAACTTGAGTTTAAATACTTCCATCTGACACAGTGCTTTTGAAAGGGCAATCATTTTGTAGAAATGATCACTTCTAGAAATAATCATTTTATATTCATAGATTTGTCAGAGAACAGGTCGTTTAAAGCTGGCATCCAGAATCAACATCTAGAATGAAGAGTTACTCCTCTCCATATAATCCACTACTTTTCCAGCGGATAGTTGGTCTGACTATAGGACCCCTAGGGAAGCACGGTTGTCTTTTCAACTCTCCCCCCGCCCCTTCCTCCCCCTCTCCAAAGAATCAGATTGTGTTCCAATTTGCACCAGGAAACCGTATTTTGGCAAAGAACTGCCAATCTCTCTTTGCCTTCCCAGACAAAAGGCAATCGGTGGGCACAAGCCTGTAGTTATCTTAAGAAATTGAGATCCCCCTGTGAGCCCCCATTTCTGCTGATCTCACACTTTCCCATGAACAGGGGCTTCCTTTAAATGTCAGTGAGGTCAGTTTATCCTATAAATCAAGGGCAAACTCTCTCCAACTAAAGCTCCAACCAACTCTGAATAAGACAAAACTGAGCTCCTAGAAGAAGAGTCTTGTAAGCTCGGTCAGCATCCAAGAAGATGAGAAATCAGGGCTCTGATTTAATTACTTAAAAAGATAATTGTACCAATGTGGTGGCAACAGAGAAAGGCAGGAAATAATTAAAGGAACTCTTCCCCCCCCCCACCACCACCACCACCTTCTCCTACTTAATTTCCCCCCTGCACTTTTTAAACTTTCGGCTAAGAAATTAAAACGGTAGGCTCTTATTTCTATATTATTTAGATTCTGTGTCTAGGGTATTTTTACTTTTCTCCCCCTACCGAGAAAGAAGTCAATGCCAGTTTCCTTGCTGCTGTTGTTGTGTTGTTTTGGTTAATTATGAAGTAAAAGAAAACAAGCTCTGGTCTGCAGAAGCCCAACCGTGCGGGAGAGCTCGGGGAATCGTTCTTACCACGCAGAAAAGACACTCAAGACACCGCAAGGTCAAGGGTGAGAAAGGAAAGGAAGAGTGGGGTGGCACCGCTGAAAATGTGCAGGTACTAGATGTCTGCATGCATTCCCAAGGACGGGGGACCCTAAAGGGAAGCCGCAGGCTTGGGGAAAACGGGAAAGAAGAGAGGACAAGATGAAATCACCATGCATTTTGTTTCCATCCCTGCGGGGGGGGGGGGTGCCACTTCCTAAGATACACACAGACTGAAGTCGGCTAAGGTAAAGGCCGGGGGTGGGAGCGATACGAAAAAGAGAGAGGCAGAGAGAGAGAGAGAGAGAGAGAGAGAGAGAAATAAAGCAGAAAATGAGTCCCAGAATGAGCAATGCAGCAACATGCAAGTTACTAGTAGTAACTTGGGGACCTCCGTTTCCGAGGAAAATGAAGTGAAGCATAAGAATGAAACCAATTAGGTGACATTTGAACTTCCTGCCTGAGCAAATTTGGCCTGATTGCCAGAATCCAAGAATACTGCAATTTCCACAGGGTGCCCGACTCCTCGCGGCCGCATCTGATCCCCAAACAAGCCGCCCGCAGCGGTGTCTGCAGCCAGCAGCCCCACGCCGGCTCAGGCCTCCCGGGCTGCGCCCCAAGTCCGACCCGGGCCGCGCTCTCCAAGCGAGCGAGCGGGTCTAAGGCTGCCGCGGCGCGAGAGGCGGGGGAGGGTGGAAAATGCGAACCATGTGTTGGGGATGGGGGGATGTTATGGGTCTGGTAGTTTGAGATGAGGCAGGAGACTGTGTGTGGCAAGGAAACAGAGGGCATGAATTTCAAGTTAATGAGATCAGGACACCCCCTGGGAGGACTCCTTCGTTTCGAAAGGAAAAAGCCTCAGGTGGTGGGATAGGCGCGGGCCCCGAGGCCGCAGATACGGAGACACCAGCGAGGGTGCAGAGGAAGGCTCTGCACACCCACACGTCCGGCCCCCGAGCCCTTACCTTGGTCGGTGATAGAGCGAATGCCCAGGATGTCGGTGACGGAATGGGAGGAGGGCCAGGTACGGGGCATGGCCACCGAGCCGGGGATGGCAGGCACCCCGGGAGGCGTGGGCACCTTAGCTGCGGCCGCCGTGATGGGGCTGGGGTACGAGTAGATGTGGTTATAGGGCAGCGCCGGCTGTGGCGCCGGCTGGTGCTGCTTGTACGAGTCGTAATGGCCCTGTTGAGCCAAGTTGCCGATCTTGTTGCGCAGGATGCGGCTGATGGAGCTCACCGAGGGCACGTTGTACTTGTCACACACGCCGTCCGCCAGCAGGCGGTCCCGGATTTCCCAGGCAAAGATGCCAGGATCCCTTTGCTTGTAGGTCCGGATGTGCTTCACCACGGTGGGGGTGGTAACTCGGGGCTTGCTGCCCCCAATGGCTCCTGGCAAGATCGAGCCCGTCTCGTTGTAGCGCGCCAGAATCTTGCTGACGCAGCCGTGTGAGACCCGTAGCTGGCGGCTGATGTCACACGGTCTGATGCCCAGTTGGGCCAGTTCCACGATACGAAGCCGGATAGCGTTGGGCAGCGGCCTCCCGTTCACGAATACTCCTCCCAGCTGGTTCACCTCCCCAAAGGCTGGCTCTGCAAAACCAACACGCGGCGCGCGGGGACGCGCCCCGGCAGTTTGGGACAGCCGGTTACCACTCGGCCTCCGCCCACGTCAGGGGGCTGGGTAGATGCACCCACCCCCGGCGGGGAACCTGGGCTTTTCCCAAACCCTACTGTCCCCGAGCCTTGCCCAACAGCCCCAAACCACTAAGGTCGAATCGGACACCCTCCCTCCCTCCCCCCACCCCGTTCCGGTGGTGCCTGCGGCCACTACAAGCAAATAAAGTGGTGAGAAGCAAGGCCGCTCCAAGTGCTCAAAAGCCTCCGAAGCAGGCGGGGAAATCAGTCTTGACGCCTGCAACCGGCTCCTTCTCGGCTGCTCGGCGCTAAAAGTCTTTGGGCCGCTACCGCTTGAGCCCCAGCGCCCGGCCTGGGGACCGGCGCAATTAGGCAAGGTCTAGGAGAAACTACGGTTGGTTTGGTTGTTTTGTTTTGGTTTGGTTTGGTTTTTTCCTGTTCTGAGTTGTGTGAGTTTATGTGAAACAAAACTTGGTCCGCCACCGAGGCTACAGGGCTTGCTGATGCCACCGCTCCCTTGTTTTAAGATCAGAAAATGGCATCAACAGCAACCCAGTAGCCAGCGTTCACACACTGAACTGCCGTGCGCCCTGACCCTTAGCGCGTTCCTAACAACTTGTAGGAACACGAGCAAAGTCAATAAGAAGAGTGTGAGCGCTCAGCGGTGCGCGCCCTCGCGCTCCCTCCCTCCCTCCCTCGCCTTCTCCTTCCCTCCCTCCCTCCCCGGCTCTGACAGCGTTCCCCGCCGCCACTCACCCATTGCTCCGAGCAGTACACCAAAGGGGCCCCAGTTCCGAACTCCCAAAAAGAAACTTTTCGCACAGCCCCAGTGGCCCGGCTTGCCGCTGCCCCGGACCGCCGGTGCCTCCGCTTCTTCCCGGGAGGAGGCGGCGAGAGAGCAGAAGGAAGGAGTAAAAGGAAGTCTGTGCCCCGATGAAAGAGGCTAGAGTTCTGCATTTCAATCTAAGCAGCAACGTGGGCTGGCCCGAGCTGGGCCGGGCGGCTCCGTCTATCACTCACCAGGGACACGCCCTCAAAGAGGAGGGCCCGAGGTCAAGCTGCGTGGTGATTGGTGCGGGCTGCTGAGCGACAGTGCAGTCCGGGAAAGTTCTTCCGCTGTCTCTTTCAAGCTTGCTCTGCACCTGGGTGACTAAATACAATGAAAATGGATGTTTGACACCTTTCCGGCGGCAGCGCAAACAGACAACAAAATCAGGCTGATAAAAATGCTGAATAAGCAAATGAAAGCGTTTAGTCTGAATAGACTAAGGAGGAAGGAGTTGAGGAAACTTGGCGGGAGGGGGGAACAGACGCCTCCGAACTGAAGGTAGAACTCTAGGTGAGAGGTGGGGGCCACCGTCAGGTGTGTGTGTGTCGGGGGGGGGGGGTATTCTTAGAATAGCCGGTCCTGCGGGCCTCCTGGGGCTGTCCGGAGATGGACGCTATTACAGGAGGATGATACCTCACTCCAGCCTATGCTAGGTAGCTAGAGCGCAGGTGAGTCGGTAGGCCGATCCGAGAGACCAGGAGGTTAAGGGGAGACCGAGCCAGAGGTGGAGGCCACTGTGACCGCCAGGTGGAGACCCCTCTGCTGCCCCTGGGACTACCCCGCCCCCAACGCAGTTTCTGGTGGGTTCATTCGAGAGCGCGGAGGCAAACCCTAGCCACGCAGGCTCCAGGCTGTGGCCGCACACGGTTCGCGGAGAAGTTAAGCAGCTCCCAGCCAACATCGAAGATTGCCTGGCTCGAGGCACTCTCCTTGGAGGCCTGCGCGCCACTGCGCTCAGCTTCGGTGCTGGACTGCTGGTACTTGATGCCACGGTTTGCCGGTTTCCCCCCCAACCAGTGAACCGCAGCAAAAGGGTCTTATTTAATGAAAGAGATTGGTCCCAAGAAAGTTGAACATCGAGCCTGCACCTACATGCAATTCCCCCATCTTCTGTTTAGCTACCAGAGGCCCTGAGAATCAGCCTACTTCTGATTTTTCACTTTCGATCACTCCAAGTCTAATCTAAAGTGTACATTACTCTTTTTGGCGGCCAAAATTAATCACATTTTGAATATGGGTTGTGGAGAATGCTAATCAAAATTAAAAACAAGATGGGAGACATCTTTAGAACCTGGGTGTTTGGACTGCTTAGGTTCAAGGATACTAGACAGTCATAACATTACTTCTTGTGCACAAGGATTCCTGTTGATCCTCCCACAATCCCAAGGGATGTGTATGGCTCTGGTCTACCTACAGGGAAGCTGACTGGGCCCAGATTCTGGGCCAGTAAGTGACAAGAAACCAGAAGAATGAATGGTCATCTCTGCTTTTTGAAATGAAGAGCCACCTCCAGATTTTCAGGCTTCTGTGGTTGGGGCCACAGTCTGACTTCAAATTTACAGGTAAGAAGGATTTAAAAGATACAGATACATTCAAACACCCTTAACTGTTTATAATCGGGTTCTTGCAAAAAGTCTTACAATTAGAAATACTTGAATTTGTCTTTTTGTTTGTTTCAATTGTTCAAAATCTCGCAGTTTGTCTTGATAGTGATTTCACCCTGGTCTGACCCCAAATACCTATTGTTTGGCACCGCCTGGTATTTTGCCACGCAGAGGTCCCCTGAGAATCCAAGATTCTTAATGCAGCAATTTCTTCCTGGGGATTGGGTGCAAATTATTTGACTGGGATGTCAAAGAGGAGCCTACGACTGAGGTTTGTGTGAAAGATTGAACATACTGGGCTTCTCTTGGTCAAGAAGCTCCCTGTCCCCTCCCCTGCCCCCCCCCCCCCCCCCCCCCCCCCCCGACACGCACCGCTACCTCTTGCGCGGACTCTACTCAATTCGAGCCCAGCGAGTGCCTCCCTGACTTTGCTGGGCTGCAGTGTCGGTAAAGGGCTGTTCCACCTTCTGGCTGGCAGGACCCAGTGCCGGATGTGGGTCTTTGCGCCGTATGAGGGTTTTAGTGGTTCTACAGCGGAGTGTAGAACCCGGAGTGATCCAGAGACTCGCATTGTTTAGAGCTCCGGCTAGGTGGACCTAAAACACAAATCCCTCTCGTTTGCCTCTAAGCTCTGTCAGCTGCCTGACATGCCCGTGCTCTCAAACAGGTCTGCTACTATCTCGACATTTCCACCTGTTGGACTTGGCCCTGTCCACGCATTATCTTTGCTGCGCACCCCTTCTCCCGGATTCTTGAAGCCCCGCAGGCCCTCATCACGCCGGCGGGTGTGGGTGTTCGGTGCTCTCAGCTCAGCGCAATCCGAAGAGCCGGCGAAGAATCATCACCGGTGCTTGGGGACACTAAGAACTCGTGGTAAACTGAGGCCCGAGATTCTGTGGCAAAAGGAGTTGATACTTCAGGGCACAGACAGGCAAGGGATCCTAGAGCAAGGGGCTGATGCTGAACCCCCCCTGGGATCACACTGAGTGATATGGCAAATAGAAGAGCCCAAGAGAGACATAAGTGACCAGAAGAAGGGAAAGAGGACTAGAGGGCTAGAACTGGGAGGGAGAGACGTAAAGGGCCAGTAAGCCTCGACAGTGGGCCTAGGGACGCAGAACTTGGAGAAAGAGCCAAGGGGCAGCTGGGGTCAGCGCTGCCCGATTACTGCCCGCTGTGGACCCAGACTCAGTTACACTGAGATCGGAAAAATGTCAACTAAAAGACCAAAACCAAAACACAACCAGTAAGGCCTGCAGCTAACACAGGCCGAGGGGGAGAAGTCAAAAGCCTTCCCAGGGTGCTGTCGAGGCCTCCTCCAAGGGGCTACCCTCTCTCAGGGTAAATATTTACTCAGTAGGAGACTGGAAGCTAACGGGGGAGGGTGGGAAGGAGCGGGCTACACGGGGTGGAGAGAATCCGGGCGCTCCACGCTGGCAGGGACAGAGTATACACCAGCCCGAGGGAAGCCAGGGCCCGGGACTCCAGGGGCGGCTCGCCCCGGGTGCGCGGCTGGGGTAACTTAGCCCGCAGCGCGCTCTTAGGCTAGGCTCCTGCCCTCCACTGCAGGCCCAGGCCAGATGTTGTAAAGTCTTCATAAACCTGTCAGCGGTCGCGGTGCCGCGGACAGTAACCTGTGGGCCCCCCTCTCGGCGCTAGCGGGATCCAAGGAGAGACGGCGCGGAGGAACAGGATCCAGCTCTTTCCGAGGCCGCCCTCGCGCAACCGGGCGGACGGCGCCCGCCCGGGGACTGCCGAGGTGCGACCCCGGAGCTACAGGCTGTTGAGGGAGGAGAACTCCTTCCTAGCTCTCCAACCCCACCGACGCCCCGGGCTGCTACCCCGGGGTCTGCAGGTCAGCTACGACTACGTCCCCGCGCGCGAGAGGTCCTGCCGTTCGCAGTTGCATTTATGAAGGGCAGAGTTGGCGGAGAAGATTAAGGGGCAGTTTCTTCCAACTTGCCCTCCTCCTCCCCTCCTCCTGGGGACAGGACCCCGGGCAGGCGCAGGCGACGGTGCCCGCTTCTCGCCCAGCCCTGGGAGCTCCAGGGATGGAGACGAGGCAGGCTCTGAGCTCCGGGACGGGTTTTCGGAGCCCAGTGACTTCTTCCAGCCTCGAGTGGAGGGAATGAGGTAGAAACAAGATCTCGAATCCGGTCCTCCCCAGGGAGCGCCTCTTTCAGGGTAAGTGAAAGATTGAGCGCGGCGTAGAGTAAAGGAGGCCGGACTTCAGTCCTCTGCAGACTGCGCTACCGCCCGGGCCACGGGTTCCAGCCCCGACCTGCCCACTGCTCCGTCCCGGCCACTCGGGGTCAGCGGCCGCTCCTCCGCCTACTCGACCTCCCAGCGCCTGCTGCGGCACGTGGCAGCCGGAAGCGCGCCCTGTGCCCGAGGCCAGGGAGGTCCACCCTGAGCTGCGGGCCAGGCGGGATCTGCGCCGTAGAGCCGCGGGTGGAGTGGGGGCGGCGGCTAGAGGGAAAAGCTTTGGGGTGAGGGAGGGACGAGACTGCCAGGGCCCCAGCCCCAGCCAGGCCTCCTGGGTTGGGGTGTGGAGGTGCCCACACACTGACCTGCAGGCCTGGACTTAGCCCGGCCGCGGACGCCGCAGGATACACCAGCCCAAAGTGAAGGCGGGGGGCCTGCGGGGGGGCAGCCCCCAGAAGGAGCCCAGATAATTCTCGGAGAATCTCCAAGGACTCCCTGCCGCCTCTCTGCCTTCCTGCCGACGATGCTTACGATTCAAGACCTTTCCCCAGAGGACAGCAGCGTGCAGGGTCCCCAGAGCGCAGAAATCCCGCTGCGGGGCCGTGTGATGCGCCCCGGGGCTGAGAGCGCTCGGCACCCGCTTTCTCCTTCCAAGGGCAGGGGAGGGGCCTGTTGCAGCCTGAAACCCGCTTTTAATTCCCCGCCTGCCTGTTTCCGATCACCCAGGGTTGGTTTTTCTGTTTGTTCACTCCTTCTGTTACAATAAAAACAATCGACATTTCTTTTCAGTTTCCCCATATTAGCGTCACTCAGTAATTGTTCTCCACCCCCTCCCCCTCGCGTTGAAGGCGAACTGGATTCCTGGTACCCTCGCATTGGAAGGTTTCCGAGTATATAAGCAAATCTTCCCTAAAGACTTTAAAGTAAAAATAAATAATGGCCCGGGAAATTGCCATGACCCTAACATCACTTTCTGAACGCAAATTACACCCATTTTTCAGTTTTCAACAGCGGAATTGCTTTCAGAAGGACGGCGCAGAGCCCCATGTGATATAGTTACATTTGTTTATTAAATCCTCAAATGAAAGAGAACACATTTTTATGCAAAGGGCAAAACCTGTGGCTGCGGTCCGGCAAGTGCGATCAAGGATGGATCCCGGTTGGGGGCCGGGGCCGGGGCCGGGGCAGGGGCAGGGAAGATCCCTTCTGGGAGGCCAGCCTGAGCCTCCAGTCAGAGGGAGGAGGCACTTCGCCCTGTCTGGGTCTAAGCATCTTTGGAAGCCACACCGCTCCATGATGAGAGGACAGCATCCGCGATCACTCTACATACAGCCTTGAGCTGAAGCAGCTCAAAAACGTTGCAGCTGCGTGTGGTTGAAAAAGCAGGTTTTCAGTGTTCTTAAAGACTCTGCCCTCAGGGTCCCTGTGAGGGCAGTCGGGCTGCCTCCCTTCCGAAGACCCGATTGGCCCAAAGGCTGTCTGGAAAAGATAAATGCGAACCAGGCCGCACCTCTAAGCCTTGGTTTCGACTCTCAAGCACATGCAAAACTCTTCAGGATCCTCAGTCCGGGCTCTGTTAAATGCAGCTTGTGTGTGTGTGTGTGTGTGTGTGTGTGTGTGTGTGTGTGTGTGTGAGGTTGGGGTTGCCTCCAGGCTTCAAGGAGCCGAATCAACCTGGGGGCCAGTCTTGGAGCTAAGCGCCAGCGTTCCTCCCATTTTCAGTGATGCAGAGAACAGGCTGGCTCACTTTGCGGCTCCCTCTCGCGGAGTCCTCGCACCCGGGCAACGCACAGAGAGTGGTGGAGCTGCCCAGCTCCGTGCGGTTGAGGCGCGGCATTTCCAACCTGTCCCTTTCGCTGGCCGAATTCCACTACCAAGTAGCCCTGCGCTGACCGTGAAATGCAGATAGTCTTGCCGCACTGTCATCACCATCCCTCCGAAAATAGGAAGCAGGGGCTGAGAAGAGTCAGGGTCGGAGCCACGGAGAATTTGCGGCGGTCCTGGAGCCCCTGACTACCTTCTCCCAGCCGAGTCACCTCGTCATAGCGCCACCTACAGGTGTCAGATTTGATCGCGCTCCCGCAGTAATTTTTGCAAAGGCTGGGAAAGGCCTTTGAAAATCCACGGAACTTTGATAGCCCGAAATTTTTCGTTTCTTCTTCCAATTCCTCCTCCATCCTCAACTCTCAGCTGGGCTCCAAATCCCCATACCTTTCTCTACCACTCTCCAAGGCCGACTCATGATCCACTCAAAGTTCATCTTCCAAGCACTGCAAAGCTGATGGCCTCTTGGAATCCCCAAGGGGCTACTCAGGGCCAAGGGTCGGTGACCGGTCCCTGCTTTGGGGCGGGAAAACCAGACACTGCAAAGAGAAAGGGAGTGATGAGACCACGGTTCTCCAGCTCATCCTACCATTTGCTGAGGGCTCACAACGTCCAATCACCACAAAAACCATATAAAGGAGATGTTATCTTCCCAGTGCCACAAGAGATAAAACAGAGGCTTATCTTAAATAAGAGCCCACAAAACAGATTAAAGGAGATCATGCGGTTAATTAAGTAGATGAGAATGCAAATCCCACCGGGCTCCCCGTGTCTCTGTGCTCCCCGTTTCCCTATTCTGCAGGAACAGCTCTTGCTAAAGCGCCGAGAGAAGCCCCCTTACCGCAGGTGTCAGCACGGACATTGGACTCTCCGCGTTCCCCCCTCCATCCCTGGGAGGGGAGGTGTCGAGAGCCTGCGGAAAGAGGGCCTGCACCCTATGCTTCCTCACTATAGGCTTAGACTCCCAGACGCTCCACGCTACGCCGGCGAGGATGCCGGACGGCCCTGGTGATCGCGCTCTGGCTGCGGGCGCTGTCTTCTGACCCAGGCTACTCCGGGGCGTCGCGGCGCGGGCCACAGCTACTGTGGGGACCCGAAGCGTCCCCCCGGGGAGCGCCGCGGCCGATCTGCAGGAAGAGGGGCACTGCGAGGACGAGGACGGAGAAGAAGAATCGGGATTGAGCTGCTCTTCGCTGGGATCTGTTCCCAGGTGCCGGGACATGCCCATTTGATTCCCGAAGCGCTCTCGGAGTATCAACCCCCCAGGCAGAGAAATCTACCTTTGTCTTTCTTGAGGATTCCTTGTGGTGTGTGCCTGCGGGTGTTTCTTTTTAAGACCGTTGTGGTGGGGACAAACCTGGAGGAGCCGAGCTGCAATAAAATTAGAACCCGTAATTAATACCGCTAGCTGGGCCCAAGTGGCTCTGAAGTGTACGTGGTAGCTAGCCATGCTCTCTCCCTGGAGTCCCGACTATAGTTAACGTTTTTCTTGCTCTTGGGTGCATCTTGTAGTCCAGCTCAATTCTTTTCGTTATCCTGGATATAGAGGAAAAATAAACCATCTTGTTTTAAAAAAAACTATAATGTTAAAGGGATTTCAGTGCACCCTGGGAGAAGTGCTAGCCAGGGTAAGAGAAAATCACAAAGTTACGAGGAGCAGAGGTCATTTTTACTGTCTTGGAAAAAAATGCTCTCCAGCTGTGGCCCACAGGGAATTCATTCACACACGGTTGTCCTTGAGTAGAGAAGGATAGGGTAGGGGAGGTGCCTCCCAGAAGGGACAGAGAACCTGGACTGTGAAATCCCAAGTTGGTGTTTTCAGGTTTCAGAGAGAAACTGTGATCCACACCAGAATCTGGCCTCTCCCCTCTTGGCCGGGGTCACCAGAGCTCTGCAGGCCAGGAGGAATCTGTATTCTTGCAGCAAGGGTCCATATCCTGGCAATCTGCAGTAGGGGTATGCGGGGTAACACGAGGGGAACCTCTTCTTCTTGGCTGGGCTCAGCCCTCCCTAGGACTGGACAGTCTCAGGTAGGCCCCTCTGCTAACGGTTGTCCCTGCAAGAGGCCTACTTGCTGCATTCAGGGTGCACTCTCTCCTCTTCCTTCCGCCAGCACAGTGTCCTGTCAAATCTAAAAACTCTACCCTCACCACGACCAGTGAAAGAGCTGGCAACCCATTTCCTCCTCAGTATCAGTCACATTTGAGTCAAGCTGTGTGTCCCAGTCTGTGGGAATACAGACTGTAACCCCTTCTCCATGGACACGACTGGACAGCAGTCCTGGAAAAATTGCCAAGAGATTCAACAGTGTAGTTTTCAGTGGGAACATGGACTCCAAGGAAGGGAAATGTAAAAAGGAAATAAATGTAACCTCTCACAAGAGTCATTTTTCTAAGTCAAGAGAGATAAAACAGGTACATCTTTGAAGAGTAAACGAATCAAAAAAAAAATCTGAGGAGAGAAAGAGGGAAAAAATGTATGGCCTATTCATGATTCACTTTTTTAAAAATTCAAATGAAATGTTTCAGAATTAATACAAATGACTCCAAATTCTTTTTCTGGAAAACCCAAATTAAGTGCTACTGGTTTTGTTTGGTACATGTATGTCCTTCGTTCAAGTGTGAAAAAATAATTTTTAAAAGGCTTGTTTATGCTATAAAGGAATTTACACATCCCAAAGCTCCTCGTATTTTAAACTGTCTACAAAGATGTTTAAGTACATATCTTAATAATGTAGATCTTCTTTGCTAGTGCACCTAATACAAATCTTTTTTTGGGAGAGCATTTAATAAAAAATAATTAGGATGGGCATACTAGAAACAAAGGAAAAATAAATTTCTTGAGGGGAAAACAGGAAAATAACGAAGGGCTTTTTAGACAATACCAATGCTTTGTATTTTATCCCAATTTCTACAATTCTGTGTTATCACAGTTTTTACATATGAAGGTATTTTTGCTGTTCTGTGACTGTGTCCTATATAGCCTGTAGGTTTAATGGCTGCAGGGGGCAGAGAGAGGGTTTCCAACAACCAGAGATTAGTACCAGAAATGTTGGGCCAGGGTTTTATGTACAATGTGGAGGCTACAACCCTTGTGGCTGCCATTCTTGAAAGGCTCCCAGGGTAGACAGAGGATTGGGAGAACAAGGCTGGTTCTGTTTCCTGCAGGATCAAAAGGCTAGCCCATGACAGTGGCTGACCGGTGAGCCATTTCTTATAAGGATAGAAAGCCAAGGTCACGGCCACAGGGGACCTTTAAAAAGTCCCCTAGCACCTTCCTGCAGAACCAGAGGTGTGAATCTGATGTTCTGGCAAGCTGACAATACAAATTCCCTAAGTAGTTTTTATTGCCTGAGCGATTCCTATGCAATTCCCTTTGGGATTGAATTCTGCGTAGCCACATGGTTCTGTTCTTGGAGGAACCCCTTTCAGTGAGGAGAGAAATAATGATCCCATTACTCAATGTAAAAAACCTTCAATAATGCCAGTTTAAGGCTAAAAATTTAAACCCCTGAAAGTCAGGAAACAGAAAAGCTAAAATTCTTTTAGTTGAGTTAAATCACCCGCTCTGCCTAGGCTATATAATATATGGAACATTTATAAGCCTCCCCGCCACGGTCATTCCTGCAGCCAGGCGGGGCGGCTGCTGGTGCTGCTGCCAGGTTTAAATGGAGAGCACTGTAGCACCACTTGACTGGGTAGATTTTCCATTTGCATTTGAATTCTCACACCAATAGATTTCAGTGATTTCTTGCTAGGTGAAAGTTACTGCACTGCTTGTATTGGTAAATGTGTTTAAATATTAAAGAAAGCAAATTTCCTTGTAGGTAACAAAAAGCCAATTCAAAACAAGACAGAAATGTGCTGTAAATATTTACATACCTCCCAAATCTTCCAGATGCTATATCCAGAGAGTCTTATCATTCAAAGCCAGCTCTATACATTCTTCAACTCTGACATAAAAAGAAGTCCTCAAATGACAATTGAATGAGTTAGGTGCATTTTCCTCCTCATTTCCTTAATTTTTTGTTTGAGAGCTAAGTGGATGGATCTATCTATATGTTTCACAAGAGGAGAATATATAGTAAAAAAAAAAATGTGTTGTTATTTAAGTTCTGCATTGGAATTTTAAACATTGCTAAGTTACATATGAATTATTACTTCCAAAGTCACCTCCAAGTTGTCCTCTTCACTGAATGGAAGGGTAGACAAAAATTGTGCATGAGTTTTCCTTTAGAACCAGACTTATTTACCTTTTAGCTGTGGAACAAAATCACCTTAAGACTTTCTGCTTCTCAAAGGTGTGCAATACAAAAGAGAACCAAATAGATAAAAGCAGAAACTAGAGGGTTAAATTTGTAAAGTTGTGTGTAAGATGAACCACAGCTTCTGGCCACACATGCACATGATCTGTGTGTTTCATCATGGAACTGCTAAGTCACATGAGAGTTTTTTGGGGATAAAAGTATTAGGTACAGTGGAGGCATTATTATTCCTATTAGAGCAAATTAGTCTCATTGGAGAAAATATACCCTTGGGGTACAATATATATTGAATTATACAGAAGGAATGAATAACATACACTTGGATGATGCTACATAAAAGCTTCATTTTTTTCTTCATATGGGAAAGTTTCTTGTGCCAATAGAAATGATGAGGGCAAAGTTATGCGGTCTGTACATGTCATCTGTACAGAATTCAAGGCATAATTTGGGATTTCACAACTCTATCACTCAGCTTTCCAAAAAACTTCAAAGACATTTGTAAGCCTGCCCACCCCGAAGATGTACTTCTCATCATGTAGTTAAGCCTTAAGGAATCAGATCATCCAGGAAAGCAAGTGTGGATGAAGTTATTGGGGAATGTCTTCTAATAACCTGCACATCTTTAAACAGAGGAGAATATAAGAAAAAGAAATGTGTGCATAATGTGTTGCCCTTTCACAACATTTTGATATGAAAACTATTTTAAAAATCTACTTAGGTAATTTTGATGCCTTTCCTAAGATTTGGTGTAAGGGAGAGCTCTGAAAGATGAATTCAAAGGGATGCTTCTTTGGTAACCCAGCCTTCCTGGTAAACACACCTAAATAGACCTAAATGGGGATCATTTGGGTGGATATGAATTAGTGAACATCTGTGTAGAGACTAAATGACCTTTTTGGGGTGAAGAATAGTTGTTTTGAGAAGGAAGATGGAAGAAGAGTGAAATATTTTTGTGCTGATGAAAATAAAAGATTCCTTTCTTTTCCTTTATACCATACCCTTAAGGCATCTGGAAAAGCAAAATGAATGTTGGAATTAATATCAGAAGAATATACAAGTAGTATAAATTCACCTGCTGCTGTCGTTGCCACAACACATATCACTAATAAATTTGTGCATGTATGGATGTCAATAGATAAGTTCAATGAAATCAATTATAAGAGCAATTTGCTAACTCATCTCTGAATAAATCCTCTCTTATAACTGTATGAGCCTCTCCAAAATGTCCTAAGTCCAAAAGAATGAATTTAGAACCTTTCTTTGTTTCTGAAGTCTAGTAAATACACTGTGTTTGACGAGTGAGCCCTTTCATGGATCACAAGTGCCTTCTCCTCTATCCTTCCTGGAAGTCAGTGCTAAATTGAGGAAACACACAATGTTTTGATGCATGGCATCACTGTACCTAAAAGCATGAGAGTATGAAATGACCAGTCAAATTACTGCAATTTGTACCCACCAACTAGGAAAGCTATGAACACCAGGAGAGTTTGTCCTTTAATGAGTACTGTGTCATATACTTATCTCTTCCTTTAGCTCCATCTCTAACCCCTTTCTCTGACATAGTAGCTTTCCCTCTCAAACACACACACACACACACCCCTAAACACTCCCTGGAAAGAAAGCAGCGTTTTACATAAGATTTTGCTTTTTTAAATGTTCTTTTCTATTTAAAATTCCATGAAATCCCTGAAATAGTTTAAGGCACATCAGGAAACTAAGCATAACATTACCAGGATGAGTTCCAGTGAGGTCATAAAGCAGCACTTTTCATATTAGATTCCCAAACCACCATAAATTCATATATGCCTGGATCTATCTTGAAGCTTATATTTTAAAAAATCAGTAAAAAAGAATATCCAGACCTTTTCATGTTTGGGAGAAATTAGCATGCAACTCACACAAGCTCAAGCTTTGCCATCTGCACTTGCTCACAAATCTCTTTGCCCTAAAAGCAGGTAGACTGACCTTAGTTGTACAGTATTAGGGGAACGTGAGCCTTGGTCCATCCAACGAGGAGTGTTGGGAGATGAGAATCTACTCAAAGTCATCAGCGTTTTTTTTGCCCGTTCTTTCTGTCATTGGGGGTTTAAGTCCATATATATAGTTGTACTAGAAACAATGACGATTTTGACAAAGCTCAGACTAGTTATCTCCTGGTGCTTTCTTGGAACATCAGTTTGTCTTCTTTTCTGTCATTCAATTCTAAGTGATCTCGATTAGGACAGCTGTGCTTCTTGATTGGACGTGTGGAAGAGATGGAGTATTCCTCTGACTTCTCAATCGTCTAAATACCAATTGAATATTTTAAACAATTCACTTCTCAGGTCACATGCCAAATAATGTGTGGCTATTTGCTTCTTAGACTTCTTATGCATAGCTCAGGGAGCCAATGCTCTTCAACAGCTGTTAAAGATCCTGCAAGATCTTCCAAAGAGAAACAACTCTCCATCCAAACTTGAACCCAGGTTATGTGAAAATGGACAACTGGACCAAAAAATAGCTATTGTTATTCTCGTTTCTACAAGAATATTTACAGAAAAGAACAGAAATGTGGATTTCACTGTTTTATTTGTAAAGATGAAGGTCAGAGTGTCAAATTGCAGATCTTGGGTTCTCAATAATGGGGCACTGTGTCTAACCTCCTCGATTTCTTTTCCCCACTTATAGGAAGGAACAAAATAAAATGTTTTGTGGAAGTTTATATTGAAATGAGGTCAGGTAAACTAATGACTGCTTCGTATTTTATGACAAGTTTTATAACCTTGGAGTTGCCATAACTTTCAAACGATCATCAATAAAGTTTTATTGCGAATGGGTCGCCATGTGTCTGAATGCTTTTGCACATAGTAAAGGTCTGCTGCCCCATTGGCTTAGCTCACCAGCCCCTTTTCACCCCAGTCGTAAAGTCCTCTTCTTTTTTATTGAAGGTTGAAAAGTCCTCAAGTCTTCCCTTCCATTAAGTTGGCAATTCTGAGACTACATGGAAATTATTTATTCGTATTTAAACGATACATACAACTAAATTTGCAAGAATATGTAATGACTTTTAAAATAGAATTTAAATGGACTCTTAATAGAATAAACAATATGGGGAGGAGTGTCTGACAATAGTGAACTCCAGAAACGTGTATTTGAGTGCGAGGCTATGTATATCTGTATGCCGCCAGTGGGCGGCTATTGCATAATTGGGCGCTGAGGGATGGATAATGATCTTAAAGATAAAAACAAGTTACTTAAGCCTTTTCTAGTTGACCAGAGGATCTTAGCGATTTAGGAGACCTCACATTTCGTTCTACCCTGAATCGCTGCAAAGGAAGAAAGGAGGATCGGACCGGGCCTCTTGCCTGCGGGATTGCCCCCAAACACATTTCCAGAAACGCTCCCCAGGGCCGAACCACGAACTCTCTAGTGTCTAATTCATAGCATCAGCTGTCAGGTTCAGATTCGAGTCTGCACACCCAAGTACTTCTTGACAGTCTGCTGTCAAATACGTGGAAATGAAGCCCGAGAATAATGTCCCACAATTTGGATGAACAGAGCTGTAACGAAAAATTGTACAAAAACGAAGCCTTCGCTGTCTGCGCCCTTCAGACAGCTACTCTCCTCCAGGGGAAGGCTGTGACCCGGCGGCCACAGTGGCAAGAGTGCTGCCAGAGTGGTGGATGGAGATGGAGAGGCGAGACGAAACTCGGGAAATTGGCCGCGCCCACTCGTCCCATCCCCGGACGCGAGTTCAAGAGCCTACTCCGTCGTCGGGCAGGCCCCCGGATGGGAAGGCCCCCCGTTCTCGACCTTCTCCTACCAACTTGTGCAAATCCGCCGCCCCTCGCCCTTCCCGGCTTCTACGGTTGCTCCAGGGGAAGGGATTGGTAAATATCGCCCCCTCTCGGATCTTCGGTCCCACTCCCAGAGCGCGGAATCCGCTCCTGCCCTGGCGGGGCGTCCCGGACCGAGCACCTCCAGCTCAGCGCGAGGGTGTCCGCGGCGCATCTCCCTCCCGCGGGCGGAGGCCTCCGGGGCCGCGGAGCCGAAGCCCGAGCGCTGAACCGGATCTGGGGAGCCAAGAGGGCCCGGACCCCTGCGGGTCTCAGTTTGGTCGCGGAGAGAGCGCTGCCGCCCGCGTAGGTTTTTTTCCCGGGCAGCGCGTCCTCCGCCCCGCTGGGCTTTGCGAGCGCCGCCGCCGCCGCCGCCGTAGGCCCCACCCGCTGAGTCGTCCGCAAGCGGGAAACCCGCAGAACTTCTAGGACTTAGGAAATGCCTGCTCTGAATCCCTAAAGGGCTAAAAGGGCTCAGACCTGAGGGTGTCTATGATATTTGGTGGCCACCGCGAGCGGGCTTGGAGCTCCCCACGGCAAAGGTGTAGTGGGGAAACCGGCTCCCAGCTCAGCCCTCATCTCCCAGACCCCAGCCGAGGCCTGCCTGGCCGCCCCAATGAGGCACCGAGGGCAGCCTCGGCCCAACAAATGGCAGCTGGGGTCTCAGGGCGGGAGCGCGCCCAGGTCGACGGCGTGCAGGTGCCGGGACCCCGGCGCACGGCCTGTGCGCCCCGAGAGCCGCAGGGTGGCGTTGGGAGGCCGGCGGCCGGCACCCGGCACCCGGCACCCGGACCTCCCCGCGCCGTGGCTCCGAGCGCCCAGGAAGCAGCGCTGCTGGGGCCCCCGACTCGCTCCCCCTGGCGCTGGCGCGGCCAGAGCTCCGCGGGGGAAGCCGGGCAGCGGGGCGCAGCGACGGCCGGTGGCGCCACCTCCCGAGGAAACCTCGCGGGTGGCCCGAGCTGCGGCTTCTTCCGGGGAGCGCGAAAGCCCAGGTCCGCGCGATTCCCCCTAATAATGCCCTGAAACACCTCCCACAGTGCCTGTGCTGACAGTTGCTAAACCGAGGGTCTGTGTCCTCCGGAAGCGATGAAAGGAAGGTCCTAGCACACCCACGCACGTACCGGCTCTTGCGGATAGCGCAGGAGGCTGCAGCCTCTCCGGGACGCGACGGCCTCCCATCACCTGCGAAGGGATCTGGGCCCTCCCCACGTCCGCTACAGCCAGGTGCCCAAGACTCCAGAAAGAACTAGGAGGAGATGACTCGAGTGGAGGCTATTTGGGGCCCCCGGGTAGGCTTCAGGTTGCAGTGGGATCCAGTCTTCCAGAAGGGATCCGGCTCTGTCCCCGGGGGGATGCACCCCGCCGCTCTCTGCACCACCACGGAAAGAGAGAAAGCTTCTCCTGTTTCTGCCGGCAAAGTTAGAGATTTTTGAAGGTAACATTTTTTAAAAGAAATTAAGTCAGAGGGTGGGAGCAAAAAGATACAGAAAGAAACAATCCTTTTCAGAGTTAGGTTTCTGATGTTAATTACAGTCTAGCCCCCCATCCCTGTGCCCCTTTGGTGGGCACACCATACCTGAGTTCCTTTCTCTGGCTTCATTCTTAGGCATGGACCCAAAGAATGTTTCTCTGTTAGTGAGCACTGTTCACCTGAGTCTACAACAAAGTAGTAGATCATTTATTTCTCTTTATATATTAATAGCTACTGTAAGCCCACCTTATTAAAATCAGCCAAGGATGGATGTGAAGGGACAATCTTCAGGTCGAATGCAGGAGCTAGATATCCCTAGTCCAAATTATCTCTGGATGAACTGCTCTGGGTCATGTTTCTGCTGTAATTTTCCTGGCTTCTTAACATTGACCTGGGGAGGTGTTGCTGCCCTTTTAAAACTCCAGTAAAGGCACGGTAACCCATCCTCATTAGTCTACAATGGCACACTCATATATTCAACACGTATTTATTGAGCACCTGTTATGTGTCAAGAATTGTGCTACTGCTGAGCATACAGTGATAAAGACATGTCCTTAATAACAAGCTGGGCCTTTTGGCTAACAAAATACTGCTCTCATCTTGGGATTTGATATAAGGCTGACTCTTTCATCCTGGCGAAGACAAATTTCCTTTTCCATTTTTAAGTGTTCTCAGATACAACTATACTGTTTGTAAGTCAAAGAGAGGGAGGCCAATAAGACAAGGGGATTCTCCAGCCAAGCTGAATTCTAGCTTCAAAATTCATGAATCCAGGTGGCTGAGGACCTACCTCTTGTTGGGATGATTCACCCAATGTGGTCTGGTCTTTCTTTATAGCTTCAATAATACAATAATATCAAAGGTAGGGGAATGCCCAGACAGAAGAAGAGATACCCATTAAGTGGCAGGCAGCTGGTTCTTCACAATGATACCCCGCTGTAACAGAATAAACCCTGCTCATGCTGTATTCATTCAGCAGAGCAGGTCCACGGGTCCAGAGAGGTGGACCCTCTCTGCTTATCTCCTGGCTTTTCTCCTTTCTTTCCTAAGGCAAAGAAAAATTCCCCTATTCACATGGTGTAAACTTTGATAGCCTACTAAAGATGTTCCGAGGCCCACCCAGACAAAGATCTGAAGGAGACCCTCTCTAGACCCTATAACATGGAATTTGGAAAACCCCTGACCAGCCAAGAGAGAAGGCCCTGTATAGGAGGTATAAGCTTTCCTCCACAGAAAGCCAGAGGGTGGTGGATTTGGTTTCAGTCTTCATCCCCTGAAACTTTCCCCTCCACTCTTTTCAGAACTTGCTTCCTGCCCCTAAATGGAAGCCACAAGCTCTTTCTTGCAAGGTCAATAAACATAATTTCCTTTTTTTCTTCTTTTTTTTTGATAAGGCTGCTAGAATGAGGGAATGCTTACATCTTACATTTGCACATTTTGCAGTTTTATAAAGCACTTTTGTACCCATTTCATTTATGAACCTTGATAAACTGACAGTCTACATATGGGGAATCTGAGGCATAGAGAAATAATGACTTTTAACCAAAATGGAAGAAACGTGGAAGGTAGCAAAATCGGTACAGCTATAGATTTGTTCACATAAGCATTTAACAGAGTTCTTTATGGCAGCCCTGGAGCTAAGATAGAGGAATGTGGCCCGGGTGATACAATTAGTTGAATGGTTCATTTACTCCTTCATTCTTCAGACTAATCAGTTTTTCTTTTAAGCATATCCTATGTGTCAGGAAGTGGACTCAGCTGACTGGAGATACAAAGACAGATAAGCCACGGTCCTTGGGGAGCTCACTGTTGAGTGAGGAAAGAGATGTGTTAAAATAACAATAGTGATAATAAGGTGATAAAACAATGTTGTAATGGAATTGACACAAAATACTGTAGAAATGCAAAAGAGCTCCAGCGGGAGGTCTTCAAGCTGATGCCAGCCTATTGGCAAGCCCTCCTTTTCTTTTCTTTTTTTTTTTTTTAAGATTTTCTTTATTTATTCATAGAGACACAGACAAAGAGAGAGGCAGAGACAAAGGCAGAGAAGCAGGCTCCATGCAGAGAGCCTGACATGGGACTCGATCCACAGTCTCCAGGACCACGCCCTGGGCTGCAGGCTGCGCTAAACCACTGTGCCACTGGGGCTGCCTGGCAAGCCCTCCTATTTGTGGAAAACATAACACTTAGAAAGGATAAGAAATTTGAAGGAGGACACAATCGATATACAGATATACCTTAAATAGACAGGAGTAATTGACCATAACTCATGCTAGTCAATATATGGTAAGTATTCAGTTCTACATGCAGATACAAAATAATTGCATGAATATATGAACGGACTGTCAGGGATGGCAGCATAGTTAAGCTCAAGGCCTAAGTCTGATTGCAAGCTTAACAGAATCCTGGGATGTTAATGTTCTTAGCTTGTTCCATGGAAGTAGAATTTCCAGCATAAGAGTGATTATTCTGCTCCCCTGGGGTCTGAACATGTCTCAGTTCTGGTCTCCACACATGGTATGAACTGAGTTTGTTGATAGAAACCAGAAGACTTAGGGAAGACAGCAGACCTGTTTTCAAATACCAGAAAGGCTCTCATATATAAAAGTTGTCTCTCTCAATCTCTCTCTCTCTCTCTAAAATAAATAAATCTTTTTTAAAAAAGTGTCGAACTTACTCTATCAAAGGAGGACAGTCGAGGTTTTCTCAGTTTGTAATACAGAGGTTGATGGAGCAAGCCATGACTCCATGACTGTCTTTTCCTGGTGGATGCTCCATGAATATAGGGCCCCCATCTGTCTTGTTAACTTGGTAACAATCCCAGTGCTTTGCACATAGAAGGCAGTCAATAAAGTTTTGTTGTAGGAATGAATAAATGAGAGACTCTTAACTCTGGGGGACTAGGTAACTGGGTGACAGGCACTGAGGAGGTCACTTGATGGGATGAGCACTGGGTGTTA
This sequence comes from Canis lupus familiaris, assembly GCF_011100685.1. NCBI lineage: Eukaryota > Metazoa > Chordata > Mammalia > Carnivora > Canidae > Canis > Canis lupus. Next base: position 15,370,849 of record NC_049229.1, on the reverse strand, counting down.
TACTATATGTTGGCAAATCAAACTTCAATTTAAAAAAAAGGAATGAATAAATGAAATATTCCATGTGGCTCCAAAGGACACTGCTGAAGCTCAAGGGCAAAAGTGTAAAATTGGATGACAAATGAAGTCAATTAATTTGCCTATTGCTTATGATCACCAGCATGAGTAAAGATGCATGATTCACATTTTTAAAAAATATTGTATTTATTTTTTCATGAGAGATACAGAGAAAGAAAGGCAGAGACATAGGCAGAGGGAGAAACAGGCTCCATGCAGGGAGCTTAATGTAGGACTCGATCCTGGGACTCCAGGATCATGCCCTGGGCTGAAGGTAGGTGCTAAACAGCTGAGCCACCCAGGGATCCCCATGATTCACATTTTTAATTTCAACCATTGCTCACCTAATTATATTTACTACTCCTATTATATTTTACTATTATCTATGTTCTTGAGGTTATTTATGTTGTCTGTGTATGTATGGTAGAAATACCATATAATAACTTATATTAGTAAAATAGTGTGTTACCATGTATCTCTTTCCAACTCCATATTCAGTGACATCAAGTTGGTAGCTTTAAATTTGCTATGGTGATGTATTTATATCACAGAAATCAGAAATTGCTCCAAACAGGGCTCTTTCATTCCCCTCAGGACCTAGTTGTTAAACATTGACACACCACTGTGTAGACCTCTAGGCCCGACACTGTATGCATGGAACCTGAAGAACCTCAGGAGGGATGAAGTGAAAAATATTTCTATTTTATTTTATTTTATTTTATTTTTAATTATTTTAAAGATTATATTTATCTATTTGAGAGAGACAGAGCATAAGCAGGAGGAAGGGCAGAGGGAGATAAAGAGGGAGAAGCAGACTCCCTGCTGAGTACAGAGCCTGATTTGGTATTGATCCCAGGACCCCAAGTCCTTGACCCAAGCCAAAGGCTTAACCAACTGAGCCACCCAGGCATCCAAAAAATATTTTTAAAGAGTGATTTAAAAAGTAGACAGACTGCCTGATTTGAATCATGGTTTGTTTATTTCTTGGCTATAAAAGAACTCTGATGTATTGCCTCAGTATTTTGAACTCTTATACTTTACTAGATTCTAGGCAGAGTAAAAGTTAAATCCAGGTAGTTTAAAAAACATTTTATAGTCTACAAGATAGAAAAGACTCTCAGGTGACAGTTAACGACACCATCTTTTTTTTTTTTTTATTTTTTTAATGCTGGTAGTGGTAAAATCTCTACTGAAGCTTACCTGTTTTAGGGATATTTAGTGGCAAAATTTAAGCTTCTGTACTGGAGTTGTGTATAACATAATTCATTGATGACCACAATAGGTTACCTTTTTACAAAGGGAAGAAAGAGCTAACCAAAAGATAATAATGACCATAAAAATGGTCTTGCCAGTTTATTCATTGATCTCATTCATTCATTCATTCATTCATTCTCCTATGTGTGGAGTATAAGAGGGCAAAGAGGATTTTAACAGATGTCTATGATCCAAGATCTTACAACACATGGGAAGACAGCCACACAAACAACTAATTACAATAGTGTAATGATGAGTGTAACTTTTAGGATTATAAAGAATGCACTGATTATCCTGAAGAGACAAAAAGTATGCTAAACGAGAGGGTATAAGAAGACATGATTAATTCTGACAGGCTAAAATCAAAGGCCTTTCTCTTTTAAAGTAATCTCTATGCCCAACCTGGGACTTGAACTTACAACCCTGAGATCAAGAGTTACATGCTCCACTGACTGAGCCAGCCAGGCTCCCCTCAAAGGCCTTTCGTACATTAATCTTTTTTTTTATTTTTTTATTTATTCATGAGAGACACAGAGAGAGAGAGGCAGAGACACAGGCAGAGGGAGAAGCAGGCTCCATGCAGGGAGCCCGACGTGGGACTCGATCCTGGGTCTCCAGGATCACCGAAGGCAGCGCTAAACTGCTGAGCCACCCGGGCTGCCCGTCGTACATTAATCTAAAGATGTTCTCAGGCTTAAGTATTTGTTGGAAAAAGAAAAAAAAAAAGTATTTGTTGGTTACAGATAACTGTAGTAGAGTCCTGTGGTTATTCTGAAGGGAAAGGTGGGTGTGGGGCGGAGGAGTGGTTCTTGGGTTTTGTTTTGTTTTGTGCTGCATTACTGAGAAGTCAACTAAATTAAGCCCAATGTAAGAGACTATCTGTAAGTGATCATGAAGTGCATGGAGCTCATTGTAAATAGCTCCGGATTTAGGAGATTTAGGATTTAAGAGAGCTAGATTCAGGTCTGGTTTGTGTCACCCATTACTTTGGGAAGTCATTTTTCCCTCTCTGTACCATCTATAAAATCTGGGCCTTAAATAAATTATCCTTAAACTTCAAGGCCCTGAGATCATCTGGGGAGAAAGATAGGGGAAAGGGAAGCTTTCCATTGAGAGACTTTTTTTATCTTGTAAGGTTTCTAAACTTGACTGCTCATGTTGAGAATGGAGGAAAAGATGGAGATACTGGAGATCAGTATTATTGTCTATACTGCTGACAAACTGTTCTGTCGGAATCTTTCCTGGATCCAGTTGCAATAACCTGGATCAAGACACACCTGAATCATGGTAAGACAAGTGAAGCTTTAGAGCTTCACTTGTCTTCTCAAGGAATCTCAGGGTAAACTCTATTTCAAGTAGGTCTTAATGCTTTCGAACTGTACACGATATTTGCAGAGGAGAGCTATGGTGTTGCAGTTCTTCTCCAAATGTAAGGATTGGGAAAACCTTTCAGTGCTTTTCTCTCACTACCACTCTTTCTCATATGAAATACCTATCTTCACTTAAATCTGAATTCTCTTAGAATACTTTATTCATTCTTACTCGCTCTATCTCTTCCAGCCTCCCCACAATCCAGCAAACATCTCCCAGGCCTTATTAATGTGTTACTGCTTCCAGCTATGTGACTTTTTTTTTTAAGATTTTATTTATTTATTGACACAGAGAGAGAGGCAGAGACACAGGCAGAGGGAGAGGGAGAAGCAGGCTCCATGCAGGGAGCCCGATGTGGGACCTGATCCCGGGTCTCCAGGATCACACCCCAGGCTGCAGGCGGTGCCAAACCACTGCGCCACCGGAGCTGCCCCAGCTATGTGACTTTACATACACAAATTCCCAGAAGACCCAACATTTGTATGGATAGCGTGAAAGATTATTGATTAATTTTGCGATTTCCCCCCATCTTTTTCCTCCCCATGTGGAACTCTCATTGGTTTCTAAGAGTTATAAATACACTTTTGTTCTTTGTGAGTTTTTTTGTGAATACTTGGAAAAGAGCTATTTCAAAAAAAAAAAAAAAAAAGCATACCTTTAACATCCCTGGTGTTGGAAATGCTTAGGGGTCAGAGTCAAGTGTGGGTGCACATGTGCAGCTCACATTGTAAGGCGAGAGGGGCCTCTTGCTAAGTCTCACGTGCCATTCAGAACTAGTTATTTTCTCTGACAGAGGAAGCCTTACGGTTTCCATCAGCTATTTGGGAGCAACAGCACAAGAGATGTTAAAGTCCTTCTTAATTTGGGTGCATTGTTATGATCCGAGGAATGAATGTGCCGTGTCTTAACCCTCATATTCATGCATCTCCCATGGTGAGGCCAAGAAATTAAAAACACAAGGTGTACACATGAAGTCTGAGTCTACCTAGACCAGGGTGAATTTCAGAAGATTCCCAACAATGTGACTTCCCAGCCTTACTTACCCAGGTTACTTATCTATACAGCCTCTCTATTTCCAAGAGTAAAATATTGATGGAGAGGAGGGAAAATATTGATGGAAAGGAGGACCCATTATGTTGTTCATGGCTTGGATGTTGATAGAAGAGTAAGGAATCCAAAATCCAGGCAAAGGAATTAATGTTAATAAGGTAAAATCTTGGGGAATTTTATTATCTTTTTTTAATACAAAAGCAATACATATGTAGCAAATCAGAAAATAAAAACAAACATACATTTTTAAAAATTAAAACATATTCCTACCAGCAAGAGACAACCACTGCCAATTTTTAGTGTATATTTTCCCCAGTCTCTCTCTTTCTCTGCGTGTGTGCGTGTGTGTGTGTGTGTGTGTGTGTGAGTGTGTATTAAATGAGATCCCACTGTACTTACTCTTTTAGTCAATAATCTTTACCTTTCTGTATCAGGAAGTTTTCAGTTTTCATCCCATAAATTAACTATATCAAATACAAATTTCCCAGTGACCCCAAAAGGCCATTGTAACCCAGGACCACTCTGGCATCTGGTTGTGTCCTTTATATCTCATTTTGAAAGTAGCACAGCTACTATAGACCAATTGAAGAGGCTAAGCCAGGGGTCCTTCAGGCTGTGGTCCATTATGGTTGTCTGTGGTTGTTTTCTCATCATGTTGCTTAATGTTCCTCTGCCTCTTCCCTCTCCTCTGAATTGGAAGTTTGACATTTGATTTGAAGGTTTGGAGTGGCACACAAGAAGTATGTGAAGATTTTGTGAAGATTAAGAAATGATTGTCATTAAAAATGACATATAGGAATCCATTATATGCCAAGAAACGAGAGAGAGAGAGACATACACACAGTAAAGGAATCGTGGTGGCTGGAGCTGAAAGATTTTACTATGGTTCTGTGAGAGGACTCCTTTTGGGAGTTCCCAGAAATAATAGGGAGATGCTGAGTGGGAACTAAGTTCCCAAATGGGCAATCAAAAACACAGAATCATTATAGAATCATTGGGCATAAATATAAATGTGATCTCAATTATATCCACAGGCTTGTAACATTTGGGTTATATCTAGAAAAATGTCCAAAATATGTAACTATAAAGGTAATGCATGCATGTGGTTAAAAAAAATCATACTCTAGGGGCACCTAGGTAGCTTAGTCAGGTAGGCATCTACCTTTGGCTCAGGTCATGATCTCAGCGTCCTGGGATTGAGCTCAGTGTTGGACTCCCTGCTCAATGGGGAGTCTGCTTCTCCCTTTTCCTCTGCTGCTCCCTCTTGCTCTCTCTTTCTCTCTCCCTCCCCTCTCTCCCTCTCTCTTAAATAAGTAAATACAAAATCTTTAAAAAATCAGACCGTATAGGGATATGTAAAATAAAAAATAAATTCTCACTTCCCTAATCCCAATGTCCTCCCTACCATGCTAATACTTCCTGTTTCTGCTTCTAATGGTTATTATTGTAATTTTTAAATATATAATTATTCTTCTATTTTTTATTTTTATCAAATTCAAGTCTTATACCTTATTCTCTGGATACAAAATGTGAGGAATTTGGAACTTGAGGGGATTTTCATTTCTCCTCCTGCTTAACTTCTTCCTTTTTTTTAAAAAAAAAATATTTTTATTTATTTATTCATGAGAGACACACAGAGAGAGAGGCAGAGACAGGCAGAGGGAGAAGTAGGCTCCGTGCAGGAAGTCTGATGTGGGACTGGGTCCCGGGACTCCAGGATTCTGCCCTGAGCCAAAGGCAGACACTCAACCGCTGAGCCACCCAGGCGACCCAACTCCTTTTATTTTTTTTATTGCATTAGTATTTATAATGATTACAAGCTTCTTAAACCATAACTTTATCTTCTTTCCTTTGTCTATAAGTTGATTGTAATAATTAAAAAACAATGTGGAACACTTATAAATTATAATTACACAAATACAAATATTTCTAGAGAAGAAAATGTAACCCTCAATCTTGAATATTTTGTCACTCAAACAATAATCTTCCACACACTCCTATCTAAAGGATTGTCTTTGATTTTCTTTTTCACTTCTATAAATCTTCCTGGGTCATATCAGGGAGATGCACCTTCTTATATCCCCCTTCTTTTCTTCTTGCTTGGCTTACTTTTTAGATTTTTGGGGGGTTACTTCTGAAGTAATTTTTCTTTTTGAATGTGTGGTTACTAAACTCAACTGAAATCTTATGTGTTTGTGAGTGCCTTCTTTGAGCAGTTGCACTTGAACTTTGGCTGAGTATGGAAAACTAGGTTCATATTTTGAAACTATTTGTTTCCCTCTAGAACTTTGAAGACACTGCTCCATTGCCTTCTGGAGTTCCATGATGCCAATGTGAGTCTGCTGTACCATTAAGTTCTTCGACAATTGCCAAAGTCAAGAGGGCTTTTCTCTGGAGTCAAGGTCTTCAGGGTTATTCAATTCTGGGTGGCTCTACCTCTCTTCCTTCAGCTGCTGTGGGAGTCCAGATGTATCTCAAACTTGATGTTGTTTTTCTTTGCCACCAACTCACTCACCAGCCATCCTCCTAGATATATTTCCTATGTCCTTGGGAAGACAAGAGCTGCCTCTCCATTCTATTTTGAGAGAGAGTGGGCCCCACTCATCCCAGCTCTCCCAGATGCATTTCTTTAACATCGCAGACTAATTCGTAAATTGGTGGCTAGAATCATCTGGAAGACTCCTCCACAAAAGTCAGCCTTTAACTCTGGAATTTGGACCTTTGTCACCTCTACTGTAATTTCTCCATTACTGGATACCTTTTCTTTTCTGTTGATTTGAATCCTTCACATTTTCTGACTCACTGAAGACTTTTAGTCTTGTTTTCCACTTCTGTAATGTTTTGAATCTTAGAACTAACCTTTTATTTTTAAATCATTTCAATGAGGCCTTTGGACACAGAGTGGGACATTGCATACAGAAATGCAAGATACATTGCTAGCTGAACAGCTGAACATGTACATACTGTACACATGCACACACATGGAGAAATATTGGAATGATAGTGTGATAAAACAACACTAGTTATGCTGGGTGGTGGTAGGAAAGTGCTTATTTCCACTTACTATATATATATATTTTTTTTACAATGAGCATATTTTACTTCAGTAATGATAAAGAGAACAAGGCGTGTGTATGCTTGTGTGTTTTAAAGAAGGAAATGATGCTTTGTTGCATAGAGATAGGGAGCAAGAGTCTAAATCTACAGAGGAATGGACATTTTCAGGTGCTCTGGCACCATCCTCCTCCCTTACAATGAAGTACAAAGCAAAACTGTTTACATGCACACGAACTTTATGTGAGCACGTCAGCAAGATCAAATCAAGAATAGGAAATATTTACTGAGCACTGCTATGTACAGTGCTAGGCAATGCAGTCTAAGGGGGCTGTTCCAGATGAGAGTAGACCCCAGGAGGGGACAGTAGCTGAAGGAGGTGGGCTCTGAGTTAGATCTGTCCAACAACAGGGTCCAGCCTGCCTTCTACTCGAGGGTCCCCAAGAGACTGGGTAAGTTCTGGGCCCCCTTCCAGGTATTCTAGTCTCTGAGACTATAAATGTCATGTTACCCATTTATTCAGATTCCAAAAGGGCTTCTTGGCAGAAAAATATGGGAACTACGGTGGCAGATCAACTACAAAGACAAACCGGTTTATTGGTTCAGGCTTCAGAAGAAACACTAGATGAAACTAAAATTTGCTGTAAGAAAAATGTGATAAATCTAGTATTACTTAAAAGCTTCTAAAGCAATGGCGAATAATGATAATAATAAGTTGCATACCTCTTCCACGTGCACAACTTCTGCCCTGAGACTTCAAAGAAAGCTCTTTGAGTCCAGAGGGAGATACGCAGCTCACAGAGGAGATATTTATGGGGCTGTTATGGCGCCTAGGATGTTCCTATTATACTCACCACTCGAACCTCCAGATTCCCAGGACCACAGAAAACAAAAGACTTGAGGCATTTTAAAAGGGGGAGTGCTTTTTCTTATGATACAAATGATCAGGTTTGCATTGGTATCCGTTTTGAACTTTTGGCATTAATTCTACTTGCAGTGTTCTTCCCCCATCTTAATATGGAGAAGCAGAACTGGAAAAGTCCTTTAAGCAGCCGTAAGCAAAGTGGAGAGCTGGTAGCACTATGGTTAATTTAGGAAAAGTCACCAGATAAAGAATAACATGTAGAGGGGACACCTGGGTGGCTCAGAGGTTGAGCATCTGCCTTTGGCTCAGGGCGTGATCCCGGGGTCCTGAAGTGAGTCCTGCATTGGGCTCCCTGCATGGAGCCTGCCTCTCCCTCGGCCTGTGTCTCTGCCTCTCCCTTTGTGTCTCTCATGAATAAATAGATAAAATCTTTTTTTTTTTTTTTTAAAGAATAACATGTAGAGGTTGCACAATGGATCTTAGCAGAGTAAGTGAAATCTGATAATCTGGTTTGGTGCAGAGAGGGCCATCCCTTTAGTACATCAAGTCTGGGGGATCCCCACAGCCAAACTTTTTAACAAAAGTTCAGAGAGGAGCTGTACTGCTGAGGGGAGTATTCTGTAAAATGCCCAGAGGTGGTAGCTGAAAGAGAAGATGGTGATGGTAGAGCCAGTGTTGAGGGGGGGATCATTGCTGAGTGCATGACAACAGTGGCCCCTTCTCCTTCTCTGGCTCTCAGGCTGCAGTGGTAAAGAAAAAAAAAAATATGTAAGAAACACAATTTGACCACTGGAGAGTATAAAAGTCACTAGGAAAGGTTGAATATACCGAGATTGGGATATTTTAAGAACACTTCTGGGCTAATTCTAAATTTACAGAGAGGTAAGACTTTGAGAGACTATTAGAGTTGTTGTACTTTCAGATTTTCAGAGGAGTCAGTGTTTTTTGACATTAAAAGAAAGAAAGAAACCTAGAGTGGAAATACTTAACACTCATATGGTTTGATATCCACCAGGCTGATAGGTCTACAGATATAGGTGGGTGATTTGGGGTAATTGTGCATGTAAGGCAAACTTTTTCACTCTGTGACTATTTCAAGACCAAATGTTATTCTGAAATTATCCTGTTGCTAGTTGCTTCATTTCTCCACACTTTCACACAAATAATAATGGTATGGTCCTTTGTAGTTATTCTTTTTGATGACTAACTAAGTCTTAGATTCTCAAACTTTAATGACCATATAAGTCAACTAGGGATCTCATTAAAATGTAGATTCTGATTCAGCAGTCTGGGGTGGATCAGACCTACTGCAGCTCTAACAAGCTCCCAGGTGATGTCAGTACTGTTGGTCTGAGAACTATACTTTGAGTCGTGACAGTTTAAGACATTGCAAGTTACTCATTGCTAGCCAGTCTGCCCTAGGTAAGCAGAGACACATGCCCAGTGTAAATTGCCAAACTGAAAGATCTACCTTACTGATTTAGATCTCCTGAGTATGAAGGTGGCAATCATTTGTGGAAAGATTTGACTACCTTTACCTCCCTCTACCCACTTATCCTCCCACCCTCAATTTTGCAACCATACTGAAGCCAGGCATGGGGCCAGAAGTATCCAAGTGTCTTTACTAATGCAGTGTGGGTCTGGCATCCATGAATTTAATGACATCTATCACAGAGAAATAAGTTTGGAAACTTCCTTTCCTATGTTCTTTCCCCATCCCAAAATGAACTCAAGTAATTAGGAATAATGTTTCCACTTTGAAGAGTTTTGTAACCTATTTTTGTGTGTCAGAAGAGAGGGGAGAAAAAGCATAATACTGGCATTAAGATATGGCTGTAAGATGTGTCTTTATATGCACATGCTTGCTATATAATTGTCCTTTTGTTTATTTAGTATTTTTTCTTAAGTTTTTATTTAAATTCCAGTTAGTTAATGTACAGTGTAATATTAGTTTCAGGTGTACAATATAGGGGGGATTCAACACTTCCATGTAACACCCGGCACTCATCACAAGTGCCCTCCTTCATCCCCATCACCTATTTAGCCCACCCCCCACCTCCTCCAGTATTTTATTTTATAGCAGTCCTAGACATTAAGTCATTTCATTTCTACATATGCCAAAAACCATAGGACATTTCTTATAAACCCACACTGCTATTATCGTACAGAAAGAAAATTATCCTAAGTATCATCCAAAACTCAGGAAATATTCAAATTTCCATGATTATCTTTATTTTTTTTATTTTTATTTTTTTATTTATTTTTATTTTTTTTATTTTTATTTTTTCATGATTATCTTTAAAATGTCTGCTACAGGTGGTCATTTGGTTGTCATATCTCTCAAGTATCTCCTAATACTCTCACTTCCTCATGCCATTGACTTGTTGAAGAAATCAGATCAATTGTCCAGTATCCCACCTTGTAGTATCGTTTTATTCTATCAGATTTAGATCAAGGGCACCTATCCACTTATCTTAAGATAAATCCTTTGAAGCACATAAGACATGTTAGCCCATTCACATTGATGGAAAAACAGGGGTACAAAGATTTTGAGTGAGGTGCCTAAGAAAGTCTGAAACTGAATCTCCATCTCCTAATTTCTCATCTAGTTATTTTTTTCTACTAAACCTTTGTGATAGGGCCCTTTGGTGGCTCAGTTGGTTGGGCATCTGCCTTTAGCTTAGGTTATGATCCTAGGGTCCTGGGATAGAGCTCATGTCTGGCTCCCTGTTCAACACGGGGCCTGCTTGATCCATCTTCTGTCTCTCATTTGATCATGAAACAACCACATAAGACAAATACTGCAATCCCCATTTACCAAATAAAGGAAAGCACCCCTCAAGCATAAGTAAATAAAAGTGAAGCTGGGTTCCAGAGTGTTTTCATTTCATTAGCTAACTCTTTATGCAACTGTTTTTAAAGTTTATTTTTAGTAATCTCTACACCCAACATGGGCCTCGAACTTACAACCCCAGGACCAAAAGTCACATGCTCTTCTGACTGAGCCAGCCAGCCAGGTACCCTCTTTATGTAACTTCACCCTCTCTGATAAGGAAGACATGCGTGATACTTTACAGCTTGCAAAGCCTCTTAGCTCTCCTGCTCTTTTCAGCAACCATCCAAGGTAAGAGTGATTATGTCAGCATTGTAGGTGAGGAAACTAAGGCCAAACCACAAGATTACCAAGAGGAAAAGCCTAACTTGACCCTAGACTTTCTGACTTCAAGTACAGTTTGGTTTCTACAACACAACCAGTTACACTCCTTCCCTGTCTGTTCCCTGCCTTGTTCCACTGCCAGACACAAGTCCTTCATCTTTCCCAGCTCCCTGAGTGCATTTCTATCATATTTCTCTGAATAGCCACGGCCTGTTATGGACATGGGGTATGTTATGTCTTCCTCCCATTTACATCACACTGACCAATTTCCTATTGTTGCCCTATTCCCTCTCTTAATAAAGAAGCAGTGTTTTCTCCTTCATATCTCTAATCCTATCCTCTTAGTGGATGATACTGACTGACTAGGCATCACACTGGTCAGTATTTTGGATGCCTCTTTTTTCTTTCTTTTTTTTTTTTTTTAAGATTTTATCTATTTATTCATGAGAGGCATGAAGAAAGAGGCAGAGGCATAGGCAGAGGGAGAAACAGGCTCCCTGTGGAGACCCTGATGGGGGACTCCATCCAAGGACCCCGGGATCATGCCCTGAGCTGAAGGCAGCCACTCAACCACTGAGCCACCCAGGTGTCCCTAGGAGATTCTTTTTAAAGATGCTGGATACTTCTTCAATCTCATCTTGAACTCAGGTCTAAGTGATATGAGAATATAAGATTTGGGGAATCTACCCCCACTACACCTTTGGAAAATTACTTTGAAACATTTGGAAGGTTTGCACTGGGAGGAGGTTTGAGGAGTGGGAGCAGTTTTATTATGCACGCTCGTTTATGGGTTGTGGCCAGATATTTTCAATGTGCTATTATTCTAGTTTTATGGAGTTCTTGGACCCTGTGGATATAAACATCTGGGAATAAACGGTTGAGTGAGAGTTAGATGCTATTCTGCCTGGGAAGAAATACATTTGTGTTGCATTTAAAATTTAATGAATTATTCACAAGGGAAGTAATAACTTAATAAGTATACTAACTATATATAAGCAAAGAAAGAGACTTTTTTTTTAAAAGCCTTCCTACTGGCTGTATACAAATGTTTTATTTGCATTTTATCTACATGTACATGATCAACTCGTAGACTCTTACCTTCATGAATGGCTGTGTCTATCTACCACTGGAGTATTGGTGAAAGAGGCTAATAAGTGAATGAAGGAAAGATTCTGATACTAAGTCCTTCCAGGGGCTGGGCTGAGAGGGAACATGAAATTGGATTTCATGGTTCTCCCTTTGTGAGGGGAAAGAATCAGTAGGTCTACGATGCACTCCTCTTTTGATCCTATTCTTTCTTAGACTTAGTACTATAATCAGAGATCTCTAGAAGTGCTCTTTTATAATTAAGTCCTTTTCTCCTCTAGCCATACTTTTTCTATCTCTCCTTCTCTATCTTCTTTCCTTCTACTCTTCCCCACATTCTGTGAGGAGCTGACACACCTCAGTGTGTAGGGATCCAAAGGACAAGTGTCCCATGTCACCACTGAGCACCATATATTCCACCAGTGTGAGTTGCAGCTCTCATAGCCTGTCTCATTTCTGGGCCAATTCTGAGTTTAGTATGGGTGTGATCCTTTTTCTGCAGATGGGACAATCCCTCTGGTCACAATGTTACCAACTTCCTGAGGACCAGTATTCTTTGTGTTTGCACTTTGCCTGGGACACACTTTCTAGCAGCCTGTGAGGATTGTGCTGAAAGAAAGAGTTCTCTCTCTAGTGGCTCCAACTCTATCAGGGAGCTATCATCATCTAATAGATCCCAGGGCAACAGCAGCTCAGATGCTTATGGGAGAATTGAGACTGGGTTATATCCAGCTTTGATTTTGCTCTTTACATTAAAATTGATCCAAGTTGAGGAAAGCAAGGGATGATAGAAAAGGCAAAAAAGGGGGGGGGAGAAAAGGAGCTTGAGAACACGTGTGCATGTTCAAACCCTAATAGGATTGGGTGAGAGCCATTGAATACCTGGTCCACTGCAATTGTAAAGTCTGCTTTCACCATCAGGAGTGGGGTTTGGCATCTGGAAGTGATTTCATTCTGTGATTACCTTTGGACTGCAATGCTTGTTGGTTCTTTACTAACAAGCAAGCACAGACCCAGAGCAAGCCTTTCATGCTAACAAGCAAACAAGCCATCAGGCTGCAGATTTCAAAACCAGAGGCAAGAGGCGGATATGAAATGGGTCAAAATTCTGTGGCTTCTCAGGGAAAAAAAAAAAAGTTGAGAGAGAAAGGGGAGGAAAAAAGTGCCTTTGTCCTCCTTAGCTCCTTCTCAAAACACATGGAAAAGTCAACAATTATTTCATAGATCATATGTCCACTCATATATTTCTAAACTTTTGGAATGCAACTAACACTGCCTGAGGCAAGCAGTAAAAGACACTCACCTCTGTTCCACTCCAGAATACAACATTAGTGAGCACAGTGTCTGTGGGCCATCTTTCCTCTGAAACACTCGGGGCTTCCAACCCAAGAGAAAGGAACTGAGACCATGTTCTCCTTCCCTGCACAGATTCCCTTAGAACACACCCATTCTAAACGTGGCCAAAGATTAAAGAGGTGAAATGTGGAGAAAGATCAACTTCACTTCTCCCAATCTATAACATTTTGTTCCCTGCCAACTTTTGCCATAACCTGTTCTAATTCTGAGATGCCTCAATTTGATGGAAGCCAACTACCAATATAAGATCCCAAAGACCATGATTATAATTTCTAACCATTACCATAAAAAAAACTGTCCATGAGTTTTTAGCACTGACCAGTTTTTATGTATCCTAAGGGGAAGCAAACCTGTCTTTAGGTGCAGAAGGTTTGAAAGAAAATGCATCAAAGAAAAGTAATGGAATGATAATGATAATGATAATGACAGGCACCAAAATTTTTTTAGTACTTGTATGTGCTAGGCACAATGCTAGGTCTTTATATATGTAATCTTTTTTTATTTAATCCCACCCAAAATCCAGTGGCATGAATTCTGTTATCCCCAGTTAAAGGGTGAGGAAATGGAGCTTTAGGGATGTTTCTTGACCAGAGTCACACAGCCAGTAAAAAGCAGAACCAAAACTTGAACCCAAGGATTACAGAATGTTGAGAAAATATGCTGGATTTATGTTATAGACTCACTCTCCTCGACAAACTACAGTATAAATCAACTTTTCCCCAAGGATTGCCACATGTTTTCTGATGGTGCATGTGTGTAACTTACATTAGTGTTCAACTTTTGTAGGAAGATGGTTGATAGGGAACAATTATGGGTATGCCTCAGCTTATTCAAAGAGATAAGCCAGAGTTATCATCAGAAAAATATGATCTTTACATCACTGTCCTGAGTTTCAAGGCTGGATTAAAACTTCCAAGGATTCCCACCTTCTGGCATTCAAGCCCTTCCTTCTCCTCGAGCATGGGATGGACCTAGTGACTTACTTCTAATAACTAAATGAGGGCAGAAGTGATGGGATGTCACTACTGCAATTGGATTATAAAAAGACTCACTCTCTCACCAGTTTGCTGTGAAGGAAGCCAACTGCCATGTTGTGAGCTGCCCTTTGGAGAGACACATTTGGCAAGGAAGTGATGTTTCTGGCCAACAGCCAGCAAGGACCTAGGCCTGCCAACAGCCAGGAAAATCAGTTTGGAAGTGGATCCTCCCCCACAACTGAGCTTTGCGATGACTGCAGCCTCATGAGAGACTTGAAGTTGGAGGCGCCCAGCTAAGCTGTGCCCAGATTCCTGACAATCAGAAATAAAGATAAACACTGTTCATCGTTTCAGATCACTAAGTTTTGGCATAGTTTTTTTTTACACAGCATCGATAAGTAATATGCTTCCTAAGGGTGAAGGGAGGAGAGTATAACTTGTCCTCTATGAGTAATTGCTGGGAGAGCTGAGAGAGGCCTGGTTCAAGGAGTGGGGCAAAATACGCTTTCTTCAGGCTATTTCCTGTCACTAGAACGCCAGCCTAGCTGGAGCCAGGGCGTAGTGCCAGTGGCAGTCCACTCTAACTTTGCTAATCAGTGGGTTTCTATGCTTTCTCCCACTCTGCTTATTATATTGTGATTGATTATGTTGATTGGCCCAAGGAAAGTGAAAGTGAATTTAAACTAAGTTTGCACCTCTTGAAAAAAAGAACCAAGACTACGATAGAGACGTTAATTTAGCAAGTAGTGAGAGGCAAAAGAGGCCTTCATCCTGCTATCAGGTGGCTCCCCATGTGATGGTAGACAGCCCATAATAGGCGAGTGGGAGCCATCCATAGGGAAAGCTGACAGCCACCTGGCTCTGCATGACACAGTCACCTCAAAACAGGAACACAGTCTGCCACCCAAAGAATAATTGAAAGAATTACAATCTTTCTGAATTTTATTTACTTATTTATTTTCATTATGATAAGTGTATTCTTTAAACCCCATCCCCTATTTCAGCTACCCCCACCCCCCACCCACCTCTCCTTTGGTAACCAGCAGTTTGTTCTCTATAGTTAATAGTCTGTTTCTCAGTTTGTCTATCTCTCCTTTCTTTTTTTCCTTTTTTTTTTTTTAAGATTTCATTTCTTTATTCATGAGAGACACAGAAAGAGAGAGGCAGAGACATAGGCAGAGGGAGAAGCAGGCTCCATGCAGGGAGCCTGATGTGGGACTCGATCCTGGGCATCCGGGATCACTCCCTGAGCTGAAGGCAGACGCTCAACTGCTGAGCCACCCAGGCATCCTTCATTTGTTTATTTCTTAAACTTTACATATGAGTGAAATCATATGGTATGTCTTTCTCTGACTTATTTTTCTTAGCATTATACTTTCTAACTCCTTTCATGTTTTTGTGAATGGCAAGATTTCATTCTTTTTGATGGCTAAACAAGATTCCATTGCATATATATATATATACCACCTCTTTATCCATTCGTCTGTCACTGGACACTTGGGCTGCTTCCATAGTTTGGCTATTGTAAATAGTGCTGCAATAAACATAAGGGTGTGTGTCTTTTTGAATTAGTGTTTTTACACTCTTTTGGTAAGTAGCCAATAGTGGAATTACTGGGTGCTGTGGTAATTCCATTTTTAATTTTTTGAGGAACTTCTGTACTATTTACCACAGTGGCTGCACCAGCTTGCATCCCCTCCAACAGTGCAGCAGGGTTCCTTTTACTCCACATCCTCACCAACACTTGTTGTTTCTTGTGCTTTCGAGATTAGCCACTCTGACAGGTATGAGGTGATATCTCATCAGAGTTTTGATTTGCATTTCCCTGCTGATGAGTGATGTTGAACATCTTTTTGTGTGTCTGTTGGCCATCTGGATGTCTTCTTTGGGTAAATGTCATGAAGGAAAATCTTATAAAATCTTTGTTCAGTTTCTCAAGGTAACATCCATGTGGGGAATCCATTAACACATAGCAGAACATCTTTAAAATCACCTCCCTCAGTTTCAGCCACTCTCCAAATCCCCCTCACTATTTGCAGCTCTCAGCTCCCAATTTAGTATACTTTGAAGCCTAATTTTAAACTCTGCTGTCCCTTCCCCCTGTGTCCTGTTCCTTTTCAATGCACCTCATGTCACCTAGGTGTCACACGCCACCAGGCACAGGCCACACCAGCCTAGGCTGTTTGTTTGCCCCACGACAATCAAGACACTTTGTACAGAAATTCAAGTCTGGGGTTTGACTTGAAGAATGGTTAGATCAGGCCACAGTGGGAGTATATTCCAGCAATGGTTGGCTGGGTAAAGCTGAGTTCAAGGCTTCACCTCATTTTGCATCACGGGCCCCCACTCTGCTGCTTCTGTACTCTCCTTTCGCCACTGTGCCCTGCCCTGCCCTGCCCCTGCCCCTGCCACTGCAGGAGGCCCACTTTGTGACTCTTGGTCTAAGTTCACAACTAGCTCCCCACACTGATCCCAAGAAGGAAGAGAAGAGTGTGCCAAGTGGACAACACCAGGATTGCCTTTAGGGGGCAGAGTGGAAGGAGGGAAAGAAGCAAAGAACACACACAGTGTGTTTGCCACTGTTACATGTACACTTGCAAACTTACATAAATGCCATGAAGGAAAAATATAGATTTTTGCTGCGTTTCTGCCAACATCATGCCTGTGGTAGCAAAGCCTGAGTCCTTAACCACCAGGCTAGCTGGCCTTAGTGGACAGTGTTCTGGTGGCCTGGGCCAAGGCAGGAGACTGAAGGACACTTAGGGTCTACTGTGGCCATGCCAACACCGTAAAGGGCCCTGAGAGCTGCTCCAGGAGCCTGGAAAGAGCTGTCCAAGAGTATTTGCTCTGTGGAGTGTCATGGCTCTGCTCTGTTTTAAGAAGGAAACCAGGAATGAGCTGATGGGTTTGCTCTGGCAGCAAGATGCGGAGCTTGCTTAGGAAAGGAAGACTAAGGTTTATTATGATTGGGTAAAGCCCTTAATTGCCACTTCGGAAGGAGCTTAGTTTTAAAATTCATATTCTGTAGCCAAAGAGCCTCTCCTCACACGGAAGTACTGCAGCTAATTAGTGGCTGGGCATCTTATAAGAAATAGCTATTTACTTTATTTTTAGCAAAAGCGTCTTGGGATTTTCCTGACTACTGACTTCCTTCAGTGCTCCTGGCCAACAGAGGATGTTAACAGAAATGAACAGGGTTGAACTTTACTCATGGCCAACTAGCCCCTTTCAGGGACATGTTTCATTTCTTTGGGGGCAAAAGCATGGCTTCTGTCCACAAGCCTTTTGGCAGGTTTCACAAACTCTTCCAGTCTGTCCTACCTGATGGCTCAGCTGCTGTGGCAATAGCCAGATCCCAGTGATTGGCTCCTTGGTTCTACTCCAGGGATGGTGAACCTTGGAGCTTTTCCTCCTAGGGAATAGGTGTCAAGAAGGGCATAGAGCGATATAATTGCTCTGTTAACAGGATCTGGGAATGTGGGAAAGGCTCTGATGTGTACACCTACTCACTGGATGCCTTCCCTTTGTTCCTCCAGATTCATTCCCTACCCTCTTCCACCCTGCCTTGGACACCAGGAAGCTCACCTGTGTGGACCACATCAACCTGCTTCCTGGCCCTCGGGTCCTTTTTGTTCAACCAATGCGGAATACCAAAAGGAGGCTGAGGAGTGTGCAAGGTAATCATTCCCTGGCCATCATCCCGTGGGGTGGCAGACCTTGTCAGGAGACCCTCTTCATACAGTTTGCTCCATTTGGATTCTAGAAGTCATGTCCTCCTGTCTTCCCTTCAGACTTGGGACAATAATGGATTACTGATTACACCAATCAGGTGTCTGATTAGCCCTAGAGTGATGTCTTGATTTGAGTGCCTCTGTTTTCTGCAAGAACCTTGGCCAAGAAAGCTATCTTCCCTTAACCATATCTTCAAGAACAAAGTTGTCTTTCCTCAGGAGCAGGTTGGAAATCATCCAGAATCAAGATCTAGCTTGCTATGTGTAGAGACATGCCGGAGGGAAGGGATGGACCCCACTTTTCACCAGTAATGTTGAGTAGGCCCAGATTCCCTTGCTCTGGCAGGACACACCTTCCTTAAACTCAGATGAGAGCCACTCTGGGACTGGACACCAAATCCTGACTTGCATACAAATGCTCCTTCCATTGTCTAAGTCCTAAGGTCTGTGAAAAGGATTTAGACATACCCCAGTGAGAAGCTAGAGTCACATGTCCTTACTTCTTTCTGCTCTTCTGTCTTCATTAAGCAAGGGTGAAAATGTACATTTGTGTAGTAATTTTTTCCTCCTATAGGACTCTCAGCTGGGCTCCCATGTGCTCCCCAGTAAATCTCCAAAAAGCAAATGTCACTTCTATGTGGCCTTCTTCCAGAAGTTTCCTCTTCACAGCAGAGAGAAAAGCTAAAAGGTGAAGGAAGGTAAAGTCTCAGACTTACACAAGGCCCTTTCATCTTCCATCCTCTTCAATGGCTTCCTGTCACTTGTCTAGTCTCTGGCAGGTTATGAGGCAATAGCAAAACATGTGGATTCTCTAAGAACTCACCTGTGTGTTTAACCCATGTTCAAATGTAGGTTTGTTCCAGGCCTGAAGGGTTTGGACTCACTGAAAAGTGTTTGATTTCAAGGGAGAAGGCTCTGGAGGGTAATGTGAGTCGACAGAACCATACTTGGAAAGCAGAGAGAAAGGATTTGCTTTGGCATTATGTGCCCTTATCTTGCTTAAGGAGTGGATTTTGATATAATGTCCTTCAACTCTGAAAATAAGTAGCCATTGTCCTTGTGAGGCTGTGACATATGGTGCCTCACATTAGTTTCCTCCAAGGTTTAAAACACTTCCTTTTTTTCTCTCATGTTATACAATAATTCTCAGAGAGAAGCACAGGATCACACTCATGGCGTTTTCAAGGTATTTAAACCTCTCATATAAGTAGGAAATCCTCGTCTTTTTGGTTCAACAAAGAGAACTTTAAAGCACTTCAAAGGGGTCCCTGGGTGGCTCAGTGGGTTATGCATCTGCCTTCAGCTCAGGTCATGATCCCAGGGTCCTGAGATGGAGCCAGACGTCAGGCTCCCTGCTGGCGGTGGGGGGGTCTGCTTCTCCCTCTGCTCCTCCCCCTCTCCCTCCTTCTTCCCCTCTCTCTGTGCTTGCTGCTGTCTCTCTTTCTCTCTCTCCTCTCTCAAATACAATCTTTAAAAAAGTACTTTGAAGAATCATGTACAGAGGACCTGAGGTGAGGTGGGAGATTCAGGGGCAAAATGAATAGAAATAGGTGAATTTAAAAATACAGGTTCTGCAAACTCTTCCAGAAAATAGGAGAGGAAAAAATACTCTACAACTCATTTTGTGAGGCCAGAATTACCTGATACCTCAACCAGAAACAGACATTACAAGAACACTACTGAACAAAATCCTCATAAATATATGTCAAATCCTCAAGAAAATATTATTAAATTGAATCCAGTAATACATAAAAAAATGATAATACATCAGAGCCAGCAATAAAATAAGATGCATCATAGGTATGCAAAATTGGTTTCTCATTTGTTCTTTTTAAGATTTTATTTATTTATTCATGAGAGACAGACAGAGAGAGAGAGAGGCAGAGAGAGAACCAGGCTCCATGCAGGGAGCCCAATGTGGGACTTGATCCCAGGTCTCCAGGATCAGGCCCTGGGCTGAAGACAGCACTAAACCGCTGAGCCACCAGGGCTGCACTGGTTTCTCATTTGAAAATCAGCAAATGTAATTTACCATATCAACAAGCTTAAAAGGGAAAATCATGAGACGCCTGGGTGGTTCAGTCAGTTAAGCATCCAACTCTTGACTTCAGCTCAGGTCATGATCTCAAGGTAGTGAGATTTGAGCTTCCTGTCAGGCTCCATACTGGGCATGGAGCCTGCTTAGGATTCTTTCTCTCCCTCTCCCCCACTCCTGCCTCCTTCTCCAAAATAATAATAATTAATTAATTAATTAATTAAAAAAAGAAAAACCATACCATCATCTGAAAAGATGCAAGGAAAAAAAAGTATTTTGTAAAGTCCAAAATGCATTCATAATAGAAACTTTAAATAAACTAGCAATAGAAGGAAATATCCAAACCTAACAAAGGGCATCCACAGAAGCCTACCATTAACATCATACTTAATGGTGAAATAATGAATGCTTTATCCCTAAGGTTGGGAATAGGGCAGGGTTGTCTGCTCTTGCCATTTCTAGTCTAAGTTATACTGGCAGTCCTAGCCACTGCAGTAAGACAAATTAAATAAGAGTCGTATATTTTGTTTTTTTCCTTAGGTATGCTCTACGGCCAACATGGGGCTCAAACTCACTACTTCAAGATTAAGTTGTCTGCTCTACAGACTGACTCATCTAGGTGCCCCAATTTTTCTTTTTTTCCTTTTTTTTTTTTTCTAAAGTAATCTCTACACCCAACATAGGGCTTGAACTCATGACTTCTAGAGCAAGAGGAGCACGCCCTACTGAGTGAACCAGCCAGGTGCCCCTAAGAGTCATATATTTCAGAAAGGAAGAAGTCAAACTATCTTTATTGTAGAAAACATGATCATCTACATAGAAAATCCCAAGTAACTGTAACAATTATTGAACTGCCATGTGCATTCAACAAAGTCAAAGGATACAAACTCAATATAAAAAATGAATTATATTTCTATGTACTCTCCGTGAACAATTGGAAATTGACATTAAAAATACCATTTATGATAGCATCAAAATTAAGTTCTCAAAGATAAGTTTGAAAGTTATATATACGACCTGTGAGCTATATATTCCTGGAAAAAAAACAAATAGAGAAGGCCTAAATATAGTTATACACTATATTTATGAATTGGAAGCCTCAATATTTTTAAGATATCAGTTCTTCCCCAATTTGATCAATAGTTTCAATGAATCCCAATAAAAATCCTAGAGGCTGTTCTTTTCTAGGAATTGAAAAGCAGATCCTAAAATTTATATGGAATGCCAAACATCTAGATATCCAAAACAATTTTGAAAAGGAGTAAAGGTATGGGATCCAATAATACCTGATTTCAACACTTAATGTAAAGTTACAGTAATAGAGTATGGTATTAGAGTAATAATAGACATGTACATCAAAAGAGAGCTCAGGAATAGATGCACATATATGTGGTCAATTGATTTTTGACAAAGGTACTAAGGTAATTGAAGGAAAGAAAGTATTGATTTTGTAGTAAGTGGTGCTTCTTAAAAGAACAATTGGAATAATTAGACATCTGCATGCAGGAAAAAAAAAAAAAAAAAGAACCTCAACCCTTACCTTGCCTCATACACAAAAACTAATTTGAAGTGGGTCATAGCCCCAATTTTATGAACAAAAACTTTAAAGAACTTAATAAAAATGAACAAATCCCCTTTTAAAGGCACAATTAAGTAAAAGAAAAGGAAAACCACAAACTGGAGAAAATGTTTTCAAAACACATGTCTGACAAAGGACTTGTATCCTAAATATAAGGGCACTTAATAAGTCAATAATAGAAAGGCAAACCATCCAAAAAACTGGAAAAGATTTTAACATACATTTCACCAAAAGAAGACATGAATGGCAGATAAGTATATGAAAAGGCACTCAACATCATTAGTATTTAGGGAAATGCAAATTAAAATTACAGTAAGATTGACAATAGCAAATGTATACAAGAATGTGGTACAATTAGAAATCCCATCCATTGCTGATGTGAACATAGAAGGGTTTAGCCTCTTGAAAAAGAGTTCAGTAGCTTTTTGTACAATTCACATTCACTCACCATACAATCCATTGTACCTTTCCTGGGTATTTTCCTATAAATATCTGCAGGCACATGTTTACAACAGCTTTATTCATAAAAGCCACAAATCAAATGTTCATCAACTGCTGAGTAGGTAAACAAGTTTTGGTATATCTACAAATGTGAATTCCATCCACAATGGTATTCTATTCAGCAATAAAAAAAGAATGAATTATTGATATTTGCAACACCATAGATGAATTCTAAAAACATTGTGCTAAGTCAAACAAGACAGAGACAAAAGATTACATACTGTATGATTCCATTTATATGGTACTCTAGAAAAGGCAATACTTTGTATTTGCCAGGGATTAGTGGGTCAAGAGGAAGAGATTCACTGCAAAAGAGCAGGAGGAAAATTTTGGGGGGTTATAATATACTGTATCTTGCATGATAGTGGCTATGGAAATGTATACATTAATCAAAACTCATCCAACTCTACACTTTAAAAAGGTAAATTTTATTATATATAAATTACTTCTCAATAAACCTAACTTTTAAAAAATAGTTAAGTACAGGTTTCTGCTTGTCAATCAACTAAAATGTAGCCCAACTGGCTTGTCTTACAAGTTAATGAAAGCATAACCCCAGTTCCTTTCACTTTCTTCAGCCCGCTGTTGGGAATCCAGTAAAATACTTCTTTTTATTTTTTTAATTTAATTTTTATATTTTTTTAAGATTTTTTTTTAAAATTTATTCATGAGAGACACAGAGAGAGAGGGAGAGAGAGGCAGAGATACAGGCAGAGAGAGAAGCAGGCTCCATGCAGGGAGCCCGACTTGGGACTCAATCCCGGGACTCCAGGATCACACCCTGGGCCAAAGTCAGGCGCTAAACCGCTAAGCCACCCAGGCGTCCCAAATACTTATTTTTTAAATCTTGTCTGCTTTCTTCTTCTACTTCCATCTCCACCTCTGGCCTAAGCTGTAACTTACACCTCTCTCAAAGAGAAGGAATGATAAGGTTCTGCTCATTCACTTAGCTAGGCAGGACAATGACCTGTTAAATGACTGAGAAATCCCATCCACCCCCATGTTCCATCTCTATTAGAAAAATGGCTTGGGGTTTTACTGGAACATGTCATTGTGTCAGTTCAAACCCATAGAATGATAACTCTTTTAAAGAGTGAAAGAAATAGGAAAAAAGAGAAGAAAAAAGAAAAGAATGAAAGACCATAATCTTACAGAAAATAAAAAGGACTTTGGAGAATTCTAGTTTTGGGTCTGTTGCTTACTAATGTCAACTTTGAGCAATATTTTAAGCCTTTTTTTTTTTAAAGATTTTATTCATTTATTCATGAGAGACACAGAGAGAGAGAGAGAGAGAGAGAGAGGAAGAGACACAGGCAAAAGGAGAAGCAGGCTCCCTGCAGGGGGCCCAAAGGGGACTTGATCCCATGACCCTGGGATGATGCCCCGAGCCAAAGGCAGACGCTCAACTACTGAGCCACCCAATCACCCCTACTTTAAGCCTTCTGAGCCTTGTTTTTCTTTTTTGTAAACAGGGAAATAATACTTGTCTTGAGAAGGGGTTTAAAGATTAAATGAGACTTACGTTAATATGTCGAGAATCTAACACATAGAATCTGTCAACCATCAATTATTGTTGTTGTCATTATCACTATTAATGATTTAATCAGGCTTGATAAAGAATGTTCTAAGAAGTCAAATGAAATGTATGGTTAGGCAAGAAAGGGATGAAACTGGAGTTAAGATGGATATTTCATTTTATTTATAACCAAGCCCTGTTCTATGAAAAATTTAAGATAATTTAGAAAACATGTACAAATAAAAGCATTAAAAATATACAATTTAAGGAGATAGTGACAAGGAAATTAGTAGAAAAATAGTAATATTAATACTAAGAAAAGCATATCTGAAGATCTTAATAGTTGCTATGGTGAGTTACAAATTTGGCATTGACCTGTTTTGATAATTCAATATAAAGAGGAAGATAACATTGAGCTTTAAGATTCACACTCTCCACTAGTTACCCATGTGCTAGGTGATGAGGAAGATGCATATTCTAGTCTTAATAGTTGCTCAAGTCACAAATTTGGTTTTGAATTTTTGGCTAATTCATTGTAAAAAGGAAGATAGGCTAAGTTTCAAGATTCACACTTTCCACTAGCTACCAATAAAGTAAATCATGGGGAGAAGTACCTACTTTTCTGACACCCAAGAGATGTCATAGAGAAGAAGCACAGTCATGGAGTGGATCGCTTCTCAACCATAGGCCCCTCCCCCAATAAATTCAAAAGCGAATCTCTTATAAAATCCTTCAGTGTAGGCCAAAGTACAGATCCACACTTCTACAAAAAGCATGAGATCACATGGTCTAGTATAATCCTAAGGTAAGTTTTAAAAATATTTAGAGGAGTGTCTACCTTTCTTTTTAAGCCAGCTCCTATAAATACATCTTGAAACTTTTGATAAGTGTTTCAGAGCAGGGAATTCAAAATTGTAATGTCTGGCAAGAATCTGAAAGATGAATATTTTGAATGGTTAATTAAAGGAAAAGACAATCACTGGCTAAGAGTGGATTTAAGATCCTTTGAAAATTAAGGGGTCTAATCAAAACCCACCTCTGCATGGCAGTGAGAATAGAGACAAACTATGAACAGGGTCAGAAATACTCCTAAGAAACAGTTCTGAGGCCTGCTCTGACACACTGAGGAATAGGCAATTGAGATCCAGAGTTCTAAGCTATAGCATAAGGCCATAATGATTTTAGCCTGGAAAATTTTCAAAGCAGATGTTAGCAATCACCCACCATGGGCACTGAAAAAAATCTCAATAAAATACACATAGCATTTCTAATTTTAAGCACTGTAGGTTCTGGTCAAACACTTCAAGATGAATTAGTTGCAAATCAAATTCTCAGATAGTGAGATGATTTGACCAGTGGTAGGCAATTGTTGGATATAAGCCACATGAAATGCAGAGCACATCTGCCAAGGATCATGAATTTGGTTTAGAGAAATTGATCTTTCTTTCTGGTAACACTTAGATAACAGGGTCTACAAATATTTTTTGAGACCATTTCTAATATATGCTAGAAAAATCTCTGGAAGGAGCTGGTCTGGGTCATCTTGAGAGCAGCTCAGTCAAAGAGGGCTACCTGGAGGAGTGAGGAGACCCTAACAGAGAAGCAGACTAGGAAACTAGGAGCTGAAAGGATAGTTGTCAGGCAACTTCAGTCAGAGGAGATATCACCTAAGTCGAGATGTTCAGTGTTGACTGGTCTCAAAGAATCAAGACATTCTATCCAAGAGAAATAATTAGCAGTTAGAATCTACTACACCCAGTGGGTACTAATGTTGCATAGCAACTATACCAATCCAAGTGGATGCTGTTGTATGCTGCTCAGATCCTTCTTTTAGGACCAAGACATTCATTGCCCGGCTCACAGTTGAGTCTTCCCCCAGGAAGTGCTCTTGGAAGAAGATTATGTCCTTTCCCTGGAGGCAGCCTGAACCTAACTTCCTGTATAAGCAGGGCTGGACCCGATGGTTTACCTGAAGACCATTCCAGCTTCAGAACTCCGGGTGGGGTTGCCGAGACCTCTGTGGCAACCACAGTTTACTTTCTCCCTCTGCACATGGACACAAAATGTGACGTAGAATTTTGAAGGGTCTCTCTATCTCAATGATATGCTATATGCTATAATATACATATATACATATATGTATATTTGAGATACAATAACACAGATTCCATAACATAAAACTAACCATAAGCCATTTTAATGTGTACAGTTCCATGGATTTAGTCATGATATGCAACCATGACTTCTAGCTAGTTACAAAGAATTTTCGTTACCCCAAAAGTAAACTCTGTATCCATTAAGCAGTCATTCCCTATTCCCTCTTTCTCAGCTCTTGGCAACCACAGTATGCTCTCTGTCTTTATTTTTTTTTTAAGATTTTATTTATTTATTCATGACAAACACACACAGAGAGAGAGGCAGAGACACAGACAGAGGGAGAAGCAGGCTCCGTGCAGGGAGCCTGACGTAGGACTCGATCCCGGGTCTCCAGGATCACGCCCTGGGCTGAAGGCGGCGCCAAACTGCTGGGCCACTGGGGCTGCCCACTCTGTCTTTAGAGATACTATATGTTCTGGATATTTCTTTTAAATGGAATCGTATAATATGTGACCTTTTGTGTCTAACCTTTTTCACATAGCATAATGTTTCTGAGGTTCATCTACACTGTGTCACATATCAGTATTCCATTCCTTTTATTGTATGAAAAATATTCCATTGTATGGATATTCCACATTTGTTTGTCTACTCATTGGTTGATGGACATTTGGGTTTCCACTTTTTTGCTAATGTGAATAGTAATACTGTGAACATTTGTGTACAGTATTTGTTTGAATACCTGTTTTAATTTATTTGGGAAATATATCTAGGAGTAAAATTGCTGGATCATTTAGTAATTCTATGTTTAACTTCCTGAGGAATCACTAAACTGTTTTTTCACAGTGCACCATTTACATCCTGCCAGCAATGGACAAGCTTTCCAGTTTCTCCGTATCTTCACCAATTCTTGTTATTTTCTATTTTTATTATGGCCAAAACTGTGGGTATGAGGTAGTATTTCATTGGGTTTTGATGCAAATTTTTCTAATAACATCTAATACATCTTTTCATGTAGTTTTTGGCTATTGAGGGGTGGGGAATGTCTATTCCAGTCCTCTGCCCACTTTTATTTTTAACTAAGTTATACACCCAACATGAGGCTTGAACTCACAACCCTAAGACCCTAAGACCAAGAGTCACATGCTCTACCAACTGAACTAGCCAGGTGCTCCTCCTCTGCCCATTTTTAATTTGATTGTTTGCCTTTTTGTTGTTGAACTACAGGAATTCATTTATTCCAGATAGTAGGCCTTTATCAGATATACGGTCTGTAAATATTTTCTCCCATTCTGTAGGTTGTCTTTTCACTTTCTTGATAGTGTCGTTTGATGCACAAAACTTTCATACAGTCTATTTTAAATTTTCTTTTTTGCTTGTGCTTTTGGTGTCATATCTAACAACCCATTGCTAAATCCAAGGTCATATTTTCTTCTAAGAGTTTTATAGTTTTAACTCATATTTAGGTCTTTGATCCATTTTGAGTTAATTTTTGTATGTGTTATGAAATAAGGGTCCAACATCATTCTTTTTCATGTGGATATTCCATTCTCCCAGCACCATTTGTTGAAGAGACTGGACCATGTCTACTAGAGGATGTAACGAGGCAAAATTTTGAGTATGGTTGGATGTGTTCCTAGGCTAGAAGTTCCCACATTTTCTCAGTTTATCATGCTCCAGTTTTCAGTAATTTTTTTCACAGTACTCCTAGACCAAAACAAATTAATAATTTCATGTATTATAATGAGATCAGAGGGAAACATAAGATTCTGATTGCTTCTGTCTCTCTCAGCAAAGGAAACAATATTTAGATGGAAAAGATTCAACTTACAGTAGTAGGTAAGCATGTATCAGTCAGGAGAGCCTGGATATGCTGCAGTGACAACTCTAAAAAAATCAGTAGCTTACATAACAAAGGTCTGGCTCTTACTTATGCAAAGTCCTTTACAAGGTCAATTAATTTTCTAGGCAGCTGTCCTTTGTATATGGACTCAATATTCCAGGTTACTTTGGTGTGGCAGCACTGTGACATTGACACATACATCCATGCAAGGGATGAGGACCATGGAGAACCTCACACACTCCTAAATGTTTCCATACAAAAGTGATAAACTTTATTTCACATTTCATTGGGCAAGTCACTTGGTTGTAAGGAGTAGAAGGGGTCAACTTCCTCAGCACATGGAAGAAGAGGACTTAGAATAGCAGTGAGCAGCAGTAATGCCCAGCATATGTTATCTTTATCTTCTTTCTCAGTTTTGCTACAAACTTGCATTTACCAACACTTGGGATAATTTTTTAGGTCACATACAAAAGAGATACAGTAAACAAAGGATTCTAATTCACCCCTTTACTCTCCAGTGGCAGAAACTTGTCCTTGAGCCTGTGTAGTTTGATGACTCTCCAGTCAGTCCTCCCTTGTCATCATGGTTAGGCGGGTAGAATGAAGGATGCTCCCCAGACCACATCAGGGAGAAGGCAGAAGGACCCTGGGGCAGGAAATGGATTTGAGGAGCTTAAAGGCAGAACACATGGCCAGCAACAGACAGCAGGTTCTTGCCAACAGACTAGGTGCTTTCCTATTGTCTGTTCCCTGGGGATTTAAGAGAGTTTTGCCTGGGCTAAACAATGGAAACTGCTGTGTTGCTAGGTTTCCCAGTAGCTGCTCAATGGGTAAGCAGAGAAGCCAAATTTATGGGCAGTCCCCTTAGAGTTATAATAAACATTAATAATCTTTTAACCACTGTAAGATCCTTTTATAACTATAAACAGTGAAGAACATTTGAAACTCTGCAAATCTCTCTCCAATGCTTTGTCCACTTCTTGATAAACTGGTGCCTCAAAAGCTTTGTGTAGTCCCCACTGTGTCTGATTTCACACCCTGTAGGAGCGTGGAGCCTGGAGTGGATTAGACTTTGAACAAGGCTATCGATCAAGTAAGCAGGGATCTTGAGTCTCCCTTTAGCAGTAATCCTGAAGGCCACTGCAGATCCTCTAGGTATCCTAGAACTGGTGTTTTGGAGTATTTGGGTTTCAATTTGGGTTTACCAACACTTTAATTCCTGGCATAAATTTTGATATATATCACTGCTGTTCTATCAACAGCAACAGTCCTGCTCAGAGTAAAGAAATCCCAACTGAACTGGAATGCCCTTGTCTTAAATGGAGATGTTGCCAATGTTGAGAAAGATGGAGTAAGTGAAAGGAAATTGTTTCCACTTTTCTCTAAGCTTTCCTTCATGTACGAACCACCAATTAACAGACTGGATGGATCAAAGACTGGCTACCATTCTGAGAAAATTCAGAACTGAATTATAATTCCAAATCAAGGTGGAAAATGTGGCTCCTCTGCTGACTCAGCTGGTGGACTTCTACCCAGTGGTCCCATGTTTCTTTGGCAGTTTCATAGCAGTTCTTATGTTGTCAGCGCAGTGGAGGTTTTGGTGCACACATTTCTTGGACGTGATACAAGAAAAGAGCCTAGGATTATTTTTATAAGTGTTGGTTCCATAAATTAGAACAGATAATCCTCCCTGGTGCCACTGTACAATTTACTCAAAGGAGACATATTTATGGAGCAGAGAATCCTTTAGAAAAATTGGCCCCTGCTTCCAAATAAATGATGTAGGCTTAACATCCAACAGCCAAATCCATAAACAGGAAGAGTTGGGAGAGAATTCTAGAATAAATGGTTGAATTGAATTTAATTGTATCAGAAGATGTGTATGAGCAAGAATGGAAAGAAGGAGTAACATGTTGCAGAAAAAAATGTTCCCGAGACTGCAGGCCTCTCCAGGCGCTAAGACTCAAGTTAAGCCAGTTTCTCATTTGGAGGATCTGTATTAAATTCATGCAGATTTCAGGTAGAGCTCTAGAGGGCAGCAAAGACGTGGTTTCCATGAAGAAGGTCACATTAAGAAACTCAAGGAATCAAAAAAAAAAAAGAAAGAAAGAAAAGAAAAGAAAAGAAACTCAAGGAATCAACTTTTTTTGTATATGATGCCAATGTATTTGTTTTTTGTGTTTGATGTCTGGGTTAAAATAGAATTTAGTTATTATAGAAATACAGAATTTCAGGGCTTAGAAGTCTTGTAGTGTTGTCAAGTTAGTTCAGTCCTCTTATTTACATAAAAGGAACAGCCCCGAGGGATTAGTGGCTTTTCTAAGATCATCTGGTTAGATAGCGGCAGTGAAGACCCACTCCATCCCCTCACACTCACACATGAACATTACTCTTTCCCACATTTAATCGAGGTTCTAGAAATTTTTCCTATCCTGAAATTATTTGGGCAATATGAAGGATTGAGTTCACACACTTAACTCATGTCCTATGTGTGGGGGGGGAGGGCGGGGAGTGATTGGCATTCTTAAGTCTGAAGCTGGTGGTTTTTAAGCGCTGTAATTAAACTTGGACAGAGAGATTTTTCCAGAGTCGGATGGATTTAAAATTTCCTCAGGCAATACTTCCAGGCTTTGGACTCTAGGTGGCAACATAGGACTTTTGGTTTACTTTCTGGGAGCGGCTGCAACCAGAACAAATTCTGGAGGAAACCTGTCTTTGCAGTTCTTCTTGACCCCGGTAGACTAATAGCACTTTCTCTTAGCTAAGCTAATGATCAGAACCTGGGTGCTCACTTCTTAGATGCTATAATTATTTTCACTACAAGCCTCTGACAATAACTATTATTTAACAGGTCATACTCTGTTATGTCATATGTTTGGCAGGGTCATATGGAGAGAGAAGAGCATTCTTACTCATTTTTAAACTTCCTAGCATTTATGCAGCTGCTGCCCCTCTTCTTCTCTGAGCCACCCCTGCCTCCTCTCCCTCACTCTCTCCAGCCCATTCACACTGTACATTTCTCCCTACTCCCTCACTTTACTCTGTGCAAAGTTTTAATTAAATTAAATTTAATAATTTAAATTATTTTTAATTTAATAAAATTAATTCAGCAGAATCAGTTTTAATGGTCATAAAGGACCATTCTGAAAGGAAAAAGGATTCAGGGGATAGCCTGGTAAATTCAGGAGAGAGAGGGTGACACTTCATGTATTCATTTTTGGAATCCATAGTATCACTAGAGCAGGGTTTCTCAGGAAATGGTCTAAAAACCACGTGAGATGTTTGTGAAAATGCAGGATTCCTGACCACACTTGAGACCTACTGGGTCGCAGTCCCTAAGGGTGGGTCCTGGAATCTCTCTGTTGAGCTGCTACAAAGACTATGTTGTGAAACACAGCTGCAAAGGAGCTGCAGATCTTTTTTTTTTTTTAAAGATTTTATTTATTTATTCATGAGAGACACAGAGAGAAAGAGAGGCAGAGACACAGGCAGAGGGAGAAGCAAGCTCCATTGCAGGAAGCCTGGGTCTCCAGGATCACACCCTGGGCTGAAGGTGGCGCTAAACCGCTGAGCCGCCAGGACTGCCCTGCAGATCTTTTTTTGATCATCTGGTGGTGCCTTTTCCATCTCCCTCGAGGCCTGTGATTTACTGGTCTGGTGTCTGATCCCACTGCTGAACTCAAAGCCTTAAGTTTCATGAATAAAGACAGCCACCCATCTTCCAGTGCCTGCTTGTTCCTCCTTTTCCCCTAACAGTGACCTGACTTGAGGTCCCCTAGGGACACACTGGAAAAGGGATATGGAATGGAAAGAACTTGAACTTTGGAGTTGTAGAGAACCATGATCAAATCTTGTCAAGTGATGTAGTCCACAGGGGCTTCAGTTTCATCAAATAACTACAATCAGACTACTAAGAGATAGCCTATTATTATTATTATTATTATTATTATTATTATATTTCTTCTCTCCCTACTTAAAATTTTAAAAACATGATTTTAAATTATATGGTATACAAATATATTCTCTTCAGCATGGGACTTGAACTCATGACCCTGAGATCAAGACCTGAGCCTAGATCAAGAGTCAGATCTTGATCTGATCTCAGTTAACTGACTGAGCCACCCAGGAGCCCCTGCAAATATGTTCTTGTTACAGAAACCCAAATGATACAGATGAGATTAAAGTACCCTATAATCTTTCCAACCCGAAGTCCCTGCCAAGTAGGATTGTGCTGCACACTGTTTTTGAAACGTGCTTTGATGATGCAATGTCAGTTTTTAGGAGTCTTTCCATACTGGTATTTTTAAATCCATTGTATTCTTTTAGACTGCTGTAGAACACAGTCTTTCCTCCAGGACTGTAGATTCTCAAGGAATTGTAACAGAGTTTTACATCCTATATTTTCACTTCACATATGTAAATATTTTCCCGTTTCACTATACATTCTTTACAAAACATGATTTTTAATTATTTCATAGTTTTTCAGCATATAAATATACTAAAGTCAATTTAATAATTGATTTAATAATTCTCTGACTGCTGGATATTCAGGTTGCTTTCAATTTTGATTATTGTTCCTATTAAATAATTAACTCAATGCTTCCTTACATTCCCCATTCTCATGGCTCCCTTACTTAGGGATACTCATATGTATATAATATATATTATAACCAAGGAATTAAGATCCTTGAGAAGTGGGTCAAGGCCAATTTATAGTTTCTGCATTTACTTTAGGCACAAATTGCTCTGTGAGCAAGAATGGGTGTTGCATTCTAACTTCTTTAGCTTCTGTTGAAACTCCACTCTTCTCAGCCAAATAACTGAAGCAAAATGAAGGTATCTTTCCAGAACTGTTTACTTTGAGCAGATGAGCATTTTCACAATTAGAAGGGAAGTTTGCAATCAGTTTCTTTAATGGAAAAGGCACTCTTATAGAATTAATCCATGCATGGCTCAGAGGAAGTAGGACTCTTTGAAATTGATTGGATTAAAGCGCTCCTTAAAATCAGAAATACTTGGGTACTCATCTACTCTGCTGGGTGATTGACAGGGGTCTTCAAGCCATCATCCTTCATGGGAGGTACTTGGTGTAGAATCGTTGTGATTTCAGAGCCTGCTGGATTAGGACCAATTAAATCCATAAATAGAAATGAGCTGCCATTATTATCCCTAAAATGATACCCCAACATGCTCACCTGGCCCACTCCTAGGTCACGCGGGAGTTACAAACAGACATACTGCACTTGAAGGGGCATAGCTAAATGCAGATGCTGGGAGTAACCACCATGGCAAGGACGTGCTGAGTTTTAAGCAAAATATGAACTTGAGTAGCTATTTTGCTCCTCTAAAAATACAAGGGAAGACGAAGATGTAGCCTCTATCCTTGATGTCATGTTAACCAAGTATTACTGCACTGCCAACATTTAAAGCACTAAACTAGAAGGCTTTACAGGCAAAATAAAATGCAACAGTGACTAATGGCAGTTGCAGATTTAAATTAGCATTGAGGGGCACATGAGTGGCTCACTTGGTTGGGCGTCTGCCTTCAGCTCAGGTTGTGATCTCAGGGTCTTGGGATCAAGCCCCAGGTCGGGCTCCCTGCTTGGTAGGGAGCCTGCTTTTCCCTCTTCCTCTGCCCCTCCCCCTGCTTGTGCTCTCTCTCTCTCTCTCTCATAAATAAATAAATAAATAAATAAATAAATAAATAAATAAAATATTTTAAAAATAAAATAAGACAATATTGAGAAATAAATGCAGATGATTACTCCACAAAAGTAATATGGATTTTCCAAGTATTAAGTGTTTTCTCCTAGAATTATAATGCTCTTTGACTCAGAAAAATTCAGGTAATTGGGGGTTCTATTTAGGCTGTACAATTTTCATTATTTAACATCTGCTATCTTTGGGAGTGTGATTGGAAGGATGGTCCCATAGCTGGGAAGAAGCTGATCTCTCTGTTTCTTTGTGTGTGTGTGTCTCCCTTTCTCTCCCTTCCCCTCTGCTCCTTGCCAGAAGGAGAAAGAAAATTAGGAGTCTGGATTTATACAGCACTGTCCATCATTTGTGGCATCTGTGATTTCTTAGTACCTTCCATGATGCTGGGAACAGGAACTGCTGTCTCCATCTCACTGAGAGAAAGTGAGTCAGGAGAGGTTGAATGGCCTACTGGCCACCCAGCAAGACTGCAGGACTAGGACACAGGGCTTTAGAATTCCAGAGCACTCCTCCTTCCTCTTTGCCACTCTTTTACATTTTGGATTGAATGCTTGCTTGCTTGCTTGCTTGCTCTCTGGTTAAAAATCATTTCTTTCACTTCTTTCTAACCACAAGCAAAAACCTAACCTTCAGCCATCTCTTGGGGAGAACTTTGTTCTCAGGCATTCACTTCTAACTCCACAGGGCGATAAGACACTGGGTCTCCAGGGAGTTTGTGCTGGGAGCCCAAGGGTGAAAGGTCATCCCCTTCACCAGCCACTGTTCTTCCTTTGGTGAGTTGTCAGGCAGCCTCTCAACCATTGATCAATCAACCCCGACCACAGCCTGCCTTCCATGCAGCCATCACGGATTCTGTCAAACTGGCATCTTCCTCCCCAACC
Source organism: Canis lupus familiaris (assembly GCF_011100685.1). Classification (NCBI taxonomy): domain Eukaryota; kingdom Metazoa; phylum Chordata; class Mammalia; order Carnivora; family Canidae; genus Canis; species Canis lupus. The sequence goes on along the minus strand of NC_049229.1, from coordinate 15,336,727 downwards.
CAGCCGGCCTCTCCCATCACCTCTGCGTCTTCTCCACCATTCTCTATCTTATCTTTATCCTTTCAACTCCTTGATCCTTGCAGCTGCATTGACTCTAACCTCAGGAATTAGTCATCACCCTGTGCTGACTTGGAGAGGTTTCTGTGAATTTGCACTCGGCACCTCATCTAGAGCAATCAAATCACCCAGAAATGTGTTTTGTGCATGTGAGATAAATAGTGGATGAATCAATAGGTAAAGACTAGAGGCTTTGTTAGAGCTTTGTTAGAGGAAATGTGGAACTCATCTGATTCAATTAATTCATTTTTATAAATGAAGAAACTTAAAAAGAGACTAAGTGGCTCTCTTGGGTTATACAATTACTGACACAAATACCATTAACCAGATCTTCTAACACCCAAATTGCTCTTTTCCCTTACGAAACTATCCAGCTTCTGCTTATTATAACTCTTATTCTATACTCGTCCAATTCCGTTCATGTTTTATGTTAGAGATAATGATATATTTTTCGTTTAATTAAGAATTTATATATTATCTCTCAATCTTACTCATTGTTGGTAATAATGTGTTACATCCGTTACATCCCATGAGTATTTTTAAAACCTAATCTTTTTTCCTAAATATATTTTTTTAAATTTTTATTTATTTATGATAGTCACACACACAGAGAGAGAGAGAGAGAGAGAGAGAGAGGCAGAGACATAGGCAGAGGGAGAAGCAGGCTCCATGCACTGGGAGCCCGATGTGGGATTTGATCCCGGGTCTTCAGGATCACGCCCTGGGCCAAAGGCAGGCTCCAAACCGCTGCGCCACCCAGGGATCCCTTTTTTCCTAAATATTAAAGTAATACATGCTCAAGGTGTAAAACTCAGGAAGTAAGGGAACCTATAAAGAAAAAAATAATAATTACCCAATTCATCAATCAGACATAATCATTGTTAATGGTTTAGCATATTTCCTTCTAATTTTCATACACTTTTTACATTGTTGAAATCATGCCGTTTATAGAGTTATATATTCTAGAGTGTTTGCTTGCTTAACATATCATGAGCCTTTACTGTGTCATTAGAAATTCTTTGTACACACGATATAATAGCTGTGTATAATCCATCATCTGATACAAACACAGTCCTCCTAACAGCGCCCCTAACTCTGGGCACTTAGGTCACTTGCAACTTTCCATTTCTTGAGACAATGCTTCAGTAATACTTATGCATACATATTTCTATATATTTCTGATCTTTCCTTGGAAAAAAAAACCCTGACAGTAAATGAGTCAAAAGCTATTTATATTTTTAAGGTTTTTATACATTTTACCCAGTTGCTAGGTCGGCAATGCCAACTGACACCCTACCAATAGGCTTCATAGTAACCCTTTTTAAAATATTTTTCCAAAAATAGTATCTCATTTTTATCATCAATTCCGGTTTTGACTGGCTCATGGTTTAAAAGTTGCTGCCAAACACTAGTTCCAAATCAAAATTGCAAACCAGATTCACACCCCCTCTGTGAAATGTTTCCTTAGATTTGTTAGTGCTCCATTTGAGTTAGTCCTGTCCCCACCGTGGCACTACAAAGGGAAGTTGGCAACTCTTTTTTATTTGCTTTCTATGTGTATTTTACTGTGTTAAATGTATTTGAAAGCAACAGACAGTGGATCATGCTCTAGAAAGCAGAGGCACAAGAGTTTCTGCCCTCAAGTTGTCTTTGCTATGGACTGAGAGATAGTCACAAAAGCCAGCAGGAAGCACAGAGTGATTGCTGCTGCAGTAAAGGATGTCCCCATAGGGTGTGTGGATGCCCAGACCAGGCACACAGAGCTCAGCCCCTTGAGGTATGGGCAGCTTTTAAGGAGAAACAGCACTCAAGCTGCATATTCAAGGGTGAGGAATATGCCAGAGAGAAGACCTGAGTTGACAACAGTCTGCGCAAAGGGAGCGTATGGAGCAAACTGCACACTGTAGAGGTCTGCCTTGGGCTCTAGCCCCTTTGGAGACTTGTGACCTTGGAAGTTATTGAATTTCTCTGTACTTTAGATTCCTCATCCACTAAAATACTACTTCAGAGAGCTGTGAGGAATAATGGAGATAACTCAGGCTAAGTGCTGACTTAGTCAACAGCTTGGTACATGGTAAGAGCTCCAAAGGTGTCAGATAGCACCATTGCCATCATTGTCATCATCATCACTGCTGGAGCACTGAATTCCCATGAGAAAGTGGTGGGAGATGTGGGCTTGGCAGGAGAAGGTTCAGTGCATGAAGGCCCTCTGTAACCTTCTGAGAAGGAGATGCCTTGCCCTAATATCCATCATGCCCTTTGAAGTGCTTGCAGTTTTGGAGTTAACTGTCTCAAGGCAGGAGGCTGAACTGATAATCTCAGATTCCTTCCAGCTCTGAGACGTGATTCCCACCTAAGAGCAAACAGTTTCAATCTTGGGCAGTCTGTCTTACAGAACACAACCCCTTCCTTTTAGCTTCGTGCCAATGACCGAAGGAAGGTATCTTCCCCACATTCTAGGATTTGTAATGGTTAACTCCCACCTAGTGTGAGTAATTCTTGTATTGATATCAAACTATTTAGTTTGAGAATAAATTCCCGAGAGGGGGAGGTATATATAATACGGGTTTTTGTTTTGTCTTTAAAGATTTTATTCATTTATTCATTAGAGACACACAGAGAGAGGCAGAGACATAGGCAGAGGGAGAAGCAGGCTCCTTGCAGGGAGCCTGATGCAGAACTCGATCCCAGGACCCTGGGACCACGCCCTGAGTGGAAGGCTGATGCTCAACGCTTGAGCCACCCAGGGGTACTGGGAGGAAGCATATAAAAGGACTCCCAGCCAAAAGAAAAAGATCTTTGAAATTTTCATTCCTCATGGGGTTGATTTTACTGGAAGGGAATGTGAAACAAAATGGACTGATTTTGTTCAGTGAATACTTTGCTCCCTTTCCCTATTTTCTCTAGCAGCTTACAACACTGCCGCAGGGGGGCAGCTGGACCACGGCAGCCCGCCTCCCAGGTTGGGTTCATTTCTGCCTACCTGGTTGGCACATGAAGCCAGCCCAGTTGCTGCTCCCTGCCCCCTCACTCCTACCTCTCTGCCTCCTGTCCTCAACTTCATACTCCTCAGCTATGCTCAGCTTCTATGAAGGCAAACATGTCTCTAGAGATGCATTGCATTCTCCTTGGACAGACAGGCTGGGAGAAAGGAAATAACTATGCCTCTTAGTTTGCACCAGTTATCCTGGCATAAACATCACAGAGCCTCTTTTCCCTCTCAAAAGTGTCATGTTTGGATAATATGTTATATGCCAACTCTATGGTCACATGTATAAAACTCTATGGTCACACGTATACTAAACATTTACCCTAGTGAGGGGAGGGACTGGGTCGTTTTTTATCATGAAACCTCCAGCACAGAGCCACAAAAATGCAGCTGGTAGTCTCCTGTACCCTCCATAGTTTAACCCTGAATAACACCCCTGCCCCTTTAAAGGCTCTGGAATCCCAGCATCAGGTTTTACATCTGTAAAGTGGAAACAATAATACTCAACTTCTGGAACTGCAAACAAAACAAAGCCACTACTGATTTTACATTCTGGAAATTGTAAAACATTATAGAAATGTTGTGGTACAGAACTTAGCACAGCAATTGTCACATGGTAAGCATCTCATAGATGCTTGTTGGTTGACTGAATAGATGAATAAACTAGTCATAATAAATTAACAGCCTTCAATGGGGAAATGATTGATTCTCCTAAAATTGGAATGTTCTACTTAGCAATCAAAACTGATTTAAAATCTAACCCTAAAGCTAATCTGTAGATAAGATAGCAAAATGAACCCCTCCCATAGACTTGCTGTGAGGACCAGGAAGGAAATAAGTAATCGAGAAATATTAGGGCAAATGAAGCTGAAGCACAGCTAAACGTGACACAAGGTGGCAGGTTCCTATAAGTTGGCCCTTGCTGTAACTTCAGAACTGGCAAGTGACGAGAGAGGTAGGACCTACCCTATCTAATTTTCTGGTAAAGCCTATAATCTCTAGACAATACCAAGCCAAGATGGTGATTCAAGCTGAATTTCTTGATTCTTGTTTAACTTGGATGCATAACAAGGGAAATGCATTGCTTCTACCAGTGTGGAAATGCCACTGCCTGGTGCACTTTTATGACCTGACTGGTCCCTCACTAATGACACTGACTGGTACCATAAAATGCTAATTCATCTTCTTTTCTGATTGGAAAGGGAAAGTTCAATTAGAAAACAAAGCATTGAGTTGAATTTGTTTTCAACCTGGGTGTTAGAATGCATGCTTCTGGAATCATTGAAGTCTGACTTCAACATTGGATTTTATTTTATTTTTTTAAGATTTTGTTTATTTATTCATGAGAGACACAGAAAAAGAGGCAGAGACACAGGCAGAGGGAGTAGAAGCAGGCTCCATGCAAGGAGCCCGATGTGGGATTCGATCCCTGGACGCCAGGATCACGCCCTGAGCCAAAGGGAGACACTCAACCGCTGAGCTACCAGGTGTCCCAGATTTGATTCTTAGTAGAACTAAAAAGGAGATACTGACAAAGACAGGAATCTCAACCAAATAGCACTAAATACTGATTCTACATATTTATCCTAACTGTGGAACTGGCCCCGACCCAGTCATTTGGTATTTTGTGGCATTTGAGCCCCACATAACTTATAAAGGCTATGGGATCTTTTATTGAGTGATAGGATGTTGGAGGTGTACAAAGCATGCCTTTTCCTTTATTTTATTATATATATATATATATTTTTTTTTTTTAAGATTTTATTTATTTATTCATGAGGGACACACACAGAGAGAGAGAGAGAGAGGCAGAGGCAGGGAGAGAGGCTCCATACAGGGAGCCCAACGTGGGAATCGATCCAGGGTCTCCAGGATCACGCCCTGGGCCAAAGGCAGGCACTAAACCACTGCGCCACCCAGGGATCCCATGCCTTTTCCTTTAAAGGCAAAATTTTTAACTTGGAAAAATTGAAACTCACTCAGCTCATCAATGAGTGTATTTCCCATTTATTTACACTTATCAGATGTAGTCCCCTCTGAACATCAATTACCGGAGATTGGATGAGGTCTTAGAGCCCTGTGGACACTGTTGGTACCACCAGGATAGCAAGAGAAGACCATTTCCTTAACAACTCGCTGCCCAAGTGGGCTGACAGGACACATACATGGGAAATAAGTAGTGACATGAGGTGAAAATGACAACCATTCCATTACTTTGGGAATCCTAGTGAGAAGTAGAGAAATGAAATGATAAAAGATAGAGAGGCAAAACCCCACCCAAACAAGCTGAGCGAAGATACAGTATTTGGGGGCCATGATAGTTGCAAATTTATGCATGGGTTTTCAGTAGTTCTTTCCTGCTTGATAAATACCATTAAATATGCCCCATTGTGGGACAGGCCCCTTACCTGCCCCTTCATCTCCGTTCTGATGATGTCATTCATATTTTTGGTCTTGCTCACGGAAGTCTATTACCAACTCCTGTGCCTGGGCTAGGATTCCAGGGACTTGTCACTGGGTGTTGTGCTATAGGTTGGCAAATCAAACTCCAATTAAAAAAAAAAAAAATACAAAGAAAAAAAAAAAGGATTCCAGGGCTTGTTTCCTCACATCTGAATCACTGTGGCACCCTGATTTCTCTGGCTTTGATTTTGTCAGGGGGCACATTGATAGGATCTTTTAAGAGATGATTTTTACTCCCCCACCCCAATCATTTCAGGTTTCCAAGTTCCTACCCAAGTCATTTGGGCAAAGCATCTTCCTAGGAACCAGAAGCCACTTAGTAAAAGTATAGCAACATGACAAAACCAGCAGAGCTGATGCAGCACAGGAAGCATTCCTGGAAGGTCTGCAAGTATGAGACACAGTCAAGGAAGTTACAGCATGTAGCTAAGCGCACTGTGAAACCCTCCAAAGATACATGGCAAAGACACAAGCTTTAGAGACAGGAAAGTTTGGATCTGTATCCTGGTTCTGCCATGTAATAAAATAGGAGTGTCAAAAGAATAACTCCCAGGGTTATGAGGTCTGACTGAGCTACCATTTATAAAGTGTTTAGCACTGTGCTTGGCATATTATATCTTCTTTTCTGGAAGTGTGGAAAGAACTGCATAAAGGACACATTGACCCCTCAACTCAATGGAGAGCTGAAGAGAGAGATTTAATCCACCCAGGGAGACTCAACTGAATAAATATTTCTTGAATATACTATATGATATATATCACATGTGAATTCTTAATTTTTCAAATAACATCATATTTTGTCTATGATGCCAAAACCATGCAAAATACAAATTACTCTTGGAGTAAGCATAAGTCAGATATTTCAGGCTGCTTTAGAGCTCAGAGACATTACTTTGCATAGTTGTTCTCAGTATAGTAGGTTGAATTGTGTCCTCCCAGAAGATAGGTTTCAACCTTGGGTACCTGTGAATGTGACATTATTTGGAAATAAGGTCTTTGCAGATGTCATTAATTAAGAGGAGGTCATTTGGGGCCTAAATCCAATAGCTGGTGTCCTTCTAGGAAGAAAAGAAGACACACAGAAACACAGACACACAGGCAAGAAGGCCGCAGAGGCAGGCTGGAAAGCTATACTGCAAGTCAGTGACCACCACCAGTTACTGGGAAGAGACAAGGAAAGATCCTTCCCCGGAGCCCTCGGAGGGAGTGTGGCCCTGCTGGCACCTTCTAGTCTCCAGATCTTTGAAAGAATACATTTCTGCTGTTTTTAGGCACTGAGATTATGGTGATTATTTATGGCAGCCTTAGAAAATGAATACATGAGGGTATACTGAGTGGAAGTTTGCCCACATTTTATCACTTGTTCTCATACAAGCAGAAGTTAGATTTTTTAACAAGAGAAATGTTCCTTAGTACACGTGCAAGCATACCCATTTAATAATCCTATACCTTAAAAAATAATGATATATTATTGAAAAATTATGTGTATATCAAATTGTAGCACGTAAAAAATAACATGTTAAATACCCTGAAAGTATTTACCACTAAAAACTCACGAACAGTGAAAACGGCGGGGAGGCAATTCATCATCTCTACATAGCAAATTTTCAGGAGTAAAAGTAGCAGAGTAGTGTGACCTCTTTTATTAGTTCTAAGCCAGCCACATTTACTTTAAAACTTTTGCTCTTTTTCTTACTAAATTAGCAATTATCTGGACCTGCTAAAATTCACAAAATTAAGTACCATGTTGAACAAAGTGCCATTTTTCCCTATTAGATAAAAACTTAGCATGAAACTCTAAGCCTGAGAAAGTTCAGGTTGCCTTTTATTTACAGTCTTTATCAAGCAAATAATATTCATATTTTGAATTATGCAAATAAGCATTTACATGATAAATCGTAATTGCTCTCAGACAGCTGTTTATAATTGGGTAAATGAGACACACTTTTAAATTGTCTAAATACATACTTACCCATGTTTACATATTTATACACTAGACTGTAACTGTTCTGAATCAGCTGTTAGCATCTATTGTGCCTTGTACAGACCAAGGGAAGAGAACTTTTCACAAAAACAGCAAAATCCCTCTTAACTTGCTCTAAAATGAGAAGGATTTGGTAAGACTACCAAATAAGGGGTGACCTCTCAGCATATCCCTTGCCTGTGGCATTCCACAGTACTTTAAGCAGGAAATGATTTTATATCACTTTGGTTGGCTGGGGAATTAATCCTGATTCATATTCTTATCTGATTGGGTATACCAGCGGCATAGAAACATGTTCCTTCAAATGGAATGTTTTTATACCTTAAAAGTTCAACTGTTTACCCATGTGTTATGTCAATCAAAAAATAGCAACAAGTATTTCTTTTGAAAATACAGAAGAAAATGTAGAGCACTAGTGCCTAATTCTAGCACCTAGAATTAGCCTGTCTGAAATGTTCAGAAGCAATTAAAAGAAAAAGCAGATGGTCCTGACTACAAGAGCTAAGGGAACTTAGAAAACAAAAGAAGGGGTAGGATGCAGGGTCTTAGGCAAAGCGGATTGGGTTTTGAGGACTCAGGGAGCTAGCTCACTTCTTGTAGAGTGAGGACTGTGGGGTTGCTGTGAGGCAGGCCTGGAGGAGGATGGCAGGGCCTGTGCAATCCAACACACAACCCTCTTCCCACATTCACGAGGGCCCCTCCCTTGCCTCCCCGACACACATACCTTTCCCAGGAAATCCAAGAGACTTGCTGTGACCATTCCCTCATCTCCATTTTTCCCAGTAGGCAAAGAGTCCTCCCCTGACCCTGGCCTTTTAAAAAAAAAAAAAAAAAGCTTTATGCATTTCCCTTTGCTTTCTTAAAGCAGTCAATTTTTGCCTTGTTCTGCTTCTCTCTAGGCAAATGCATTTATTTCTAATTCATCTGACCCCATTCTTACCTGGTTTTTTATATGTATGAGAGAGAGAAAGAGAGAGAGACAACTTTTCCAAGATGCTCTGGCTGAATCAAGAGGATTCAAATGCTACTTCAGGGATTCACACACCAGGACGAATGGATCCTGAAGCAGAGAGACTGGGCAGGGGGAGGGGGGACCACCTTGAGGCAGCTGTAAAGTCCCCAAGAAGTGGAAACATTAGAGCTGGGGAGGCTGAGCCTCTATCCTGCCATTAAGTGCAAAAAGAGCCTTTGCATTGCAAGGGGAGATTTAGCCATAGCTGCAAGTAGGCTGAGGCCAGAGCTCTGAGACTGGAGGGTCTGGGTAATGCTGCTGAGTTTAAGGAGATCTCTTCTACAGGCAATTTCTTCCTAACTCTGTTAGGAGAAAAAAATGCTACTTCAGGGACTGGTAGTGCAGGGCGTGGTAAAGTAGAAAGATTCCTACATTAGGAAAATCTGATCTTGAAGCCAAACTGTGAAATGCTGGCAAGTCACTCAAACTCTATCTGTGCCTTGGTTTCTTCTTCTTTGGACTGGATCAAGTTCAACTGAGCTCTGTGACCGCTGATCCTACACTTATGATATCACAGACCCCAGCTGCCTTTGTAAGCTTTAGCTCAGCCTTGCCACCTCCCTGTCATACGTTATCATCATAGCTGCAATTGCCGTGATAAACACCTGCTCACTGTGGGCAAGCACCGCACCACACACTTTCCGTGAGATATCTCATTAATCCTCACAACACCCAGATCAATGATTATTTCTATTTTATAGATGAGAAAACTGTGACTCCAAGAAATCACAAAAGTAGATCTAGGTTGCCCAGGTTTTTCAGAGAGCCAGACTTCAAACCCAGATCTGGTTGTCTGTCTGATCCCTGAATCTGGTGCCTGTTGGAAAGAAAAACCAGATGTTCCTTCTGGACTCTGCCTTATGCTTGAGTAGATCAGCCTCGGTGTGATCTGAGTGCTTGGTGTTCATGACTTTACTCATATATTGGGGGATTACAATTTTCTCAAAAATGTTGCCCCTTGAGGGACTTGAGTGCTACTCAAGTGGGTGGGTGGGTAGACTTGCGGTGGAGTGGGGAGGTGAAGGGGGTTTTATATTTGTGTAATTCAGTTGGCTCTAGTTAGTATTCAGTTGTTATCTTTGACAGCCTTCTAAATCAACCCAGGAGTGTGACTACTGGCCACAGAAGCCAGAGTGCAGACCTCCTGCCATGTGGGGTACATTTGGAGGAAGAAAACTGGCAGTGGATACAAGCATGGCACAGAACAGGAATAGACAATGCCCCACCACCTAGGCTCCCTCCAGAGCAGGACGCTGGGTGGCTGCCCTGTCCCGCCCCTTCTCTGGCTCCAGGTCTGTCTGTCTCCAGAATTGACTCAGACCACCTTGGGTGGTCGCTCCCATGGCTATTATGCACGTGCAGCTTTCTGCCTATTGACATTAGGGGATGTGCCCCCACCTTCCCTTTGTTTCATCCTCCATTTAAGACACATTTGTTCTCGCTGGCTTTTAACTGGTTTTCAATCTATGTTCATTGCTAGGGTGAGTTATCTTTTTTAAAAAATGCAACTTGCAATGGGTTTCTGTGCTGTCCAATTAGCATTGTTAAGCTGTTTGGAAACAAATACAACTTAGAGCAGATGAAATCACACTCTGCTAGTCACTGAGATGCTGCTAAAAAGCATATCACAAGAGGATTCCTAGAAATTAGCCTTAGTTCCTGACAAGGACTTTGAAAATGCTGTAGGCCTTCAAGTCTTAATTGGTATCTGAACAAAACCACCCATTCTTCTCTACACTTCCCAGTGTGCTGCTCCAGAGGTGATCACATCAACTCCCTGCCACTGGCCTTCCTTTTACCAACTTCCAGGGTAAACCATAGCTGGATAGAGATGGGTGATCACCAAGCTGAAACAGGCACTCACTCTCCAACTTTCTCTTACCTTCCTCCCTCCCTTCACAGAATCACTTTTATCTCCATTCAGTGTGGACACTTTGGATTCACTTAGAGACACTAACAGGTTTTCTCCCCTATTTCACCTGCCCCTTGGGATGCTCTTCTGACCAATGGGCTGATGGGAGAATCAGTTATCCCACCAGGATTTGAATAACAGAAAATCTCAACAATGGATAAGAGAGTGCATCATGAAAAGAGATACTCATATACTTTTCCTAATTGTTCTTTTTTCCCCCTGATTGTTCTATAAAAGAAGTGATTAAGATGACAAATCATGAAAACTAGGTGGTTTTTATTTTTATTATAGAAAAAAATTTACTAGAGATGACCCGCTAATTATATTGTCTAGCTCCCCACATTCTAATATCTGAGCTTTCACAAAATTCATCATTTAATAGTCATTCTAATAACATGTAAGACATAGAATGTCTAACTTTAGGCACACATTATTTCTTTGATAACCCCTCCTTGAAACTGGTTTTACAGCCAATTCCTTTTGCTTAAAGAAAAAGTGTTTTTTCTTCCTTTTTCTTGTTAAGTAGTCAAAAACTAAAAAGCAACTAAATCCAATGTATAGCCAGCCATTTCTCTTCTCATGCTACCAACCATCCAAATGTGCACATACTTCAGTGCCAAAGAAATGTTTCAACTATGTCTCCAAAAAAAAAAAAAAAAAAGTGCACATCCTGATACCCTAACCATCCAGAAATATCTCAATCTCATTTTCATATACTGCCTTGATTTGAAGAGCTGAGAATGAAAATGAGCCATGGACACATGCTGTGTCAGACAGTCTTTACAATAGGTTCATGTGGACCATGGACAGAAGAAGTCTGAAAATAGATTTGGTGGAAATTGTAGGGGATTGACCTGGGATTGGTTGTAAATTAAATGAGAACTTGACAAGTAGGTGGAATAAAAAAAAAAAAAAAAAAAAAACAAGTTTTATAAAGCACTCAAATTCCTTCAGGTTCATATTACAAAGCAAAATTTTTTAAGGATAAGCCAACAACAGTTTAGAATAGATCTTGTTAAACAGAAGAAACTTATTCAATAGGAGACATTTTTTCTGTCACTTAATTGAAGGTCATAACCAATTAAAAAATACAAACATATTCATATATTATTCATATATGAAAGATGAGTCTCTCATCTTGGGGATACTCCAGCTATCATTTAAAAAGTCACCTAAGGGGAGCCCCCGTGGCCTAGCGGTTTAGCGCCGCCTTCAGCCTGGGGTGTGATCCTGGAGACCCAGGATGGAGTCCCATGTCGGGCTCGCTGCATGGAGCCTGCTTCTCCCTCTGCCTGTGCCTCTGCCTCTCTCTCTCTCTCTCTCTCTCTCTCTGTCATGAATAAATAAATAAAATCTTAAAATAATAAATAAATAAATAAATAAATAAATAAAGTCACCTAAAAAAAGCACAGCTTTATCATACACAGTGGTGTTAAATACATAGCATACCTACATTAGTATCAGAATTCATTCAGATAAAGTCTTTTCTTACTTGTTTCCCAACTTGAAAAAGTCCAATTCATGGGTTCTAAGATTCAGAGCAAAGCAAATACTACAAGAAATTTCTCAAGAAATTCTCCATACACTGCTGTTGAGATAGAGCTAAACCTAAAATGCCCAGTGTTGAGTTTTGTCATTTATACATCCGTCTGATGGCTGTGGAGGTAGTTTCCATGGTAAGCTCCCTGTCTACAAGAAGCAGGGTGAGTGGAATGTCTCCTTCCAATGAAGAACTTTTCACTGACAGTGATAAAGGCCAAGAACCTCCTTCACACAAATGATTGAAAAACAGAACACGAAGGACATTTTTATTTTGTTTTGTTTCCTTTGTGTGGTATGTGACTTCAGTGCAAATACCCATTTAATCAAGAATACAAAGACAGCCACCTTTGCTAGCTAAGGGATTTCCAGAGACTGCAATAAACATAGCTCTTTTACTTTTTTTTTTTTTTTTTTGGTGAGGAGATTCCTGCAGGTTAATTCCTGCAGGTTATCATTTCATACTCTTGGTATGGTTACACACTTTTGCCTCCTTTTGGGAAGAAGATTTTTTTTTTTCCAAAGAAACATTTAAAAGTAAACTCAATAGAATCTAGAAAAACTTGAATGCTTTAGAGGGTGAAGTTTCCTTATTGAGTTTTTAAAATTTTTTTTTATTTTCTTACTGAGGTATGATTGACATATAACATTGTATTAGTTTTAGGTATACAACATAATGATTTGATAATTGTATATATTGCAAAATGTTTACCAGAATAAGTTTAGTTAATATCCATTACCACACATAGGTACAGATTTTCCTTCTTGTGGTGAGAACTTTTTAAGATCTACTCTCTTAGCAGCTGTTAAGTATATCAAACAGTGTTGTTAATGATAGTCACCATGCTGTGCATTACATCCCCAGGACTTATTTATCTCATAACTGGAGGCTATTGTAATTAATTTTTAGAAATATAAATACTTTGGGAAAGCATATAGAAGGCACAGTTGACTGGGAATTTCTGGTTCATGCATTTTTTTCTCTCTGAGTCGATGAGATCAAATTGAACCCATTGCTAAGCCAGCCCAGACTCGCTTTCTCCTTCACCTCTTAATCATTCCTTTCTAATACCTTCTATTACAATGGTCTTTCTTTCTCCTCTTTACATCCTCTTCATTCCCTCCCTCCCCCAATTTCTTCAATTCTAGGGATATCACAGTCTATCTGCCTTCAAGCCTCTCCTTAAGCTTTGCTTCTCCTAGGTAATCTACCCTGACTCAGGATGCAATAACAAATGCGAGTGTACATTGTAACATTCTCAAATGTATAAAATGTAAAGTGATATTTTATTACTAGTGCTGTCATCATCACTGTAAGAAGATGGACTATTTGATCCTTTAGATCTCTGACAGACTGTGGTCCCTGTCTTCAACAGATATTAACAAACACTTTTCTATCCTAATAATTGGTTTAGTGCTTAAACTGCTGCCAAATAAGACAGAAAAAATATCCGATTTTAATAATACAACCCTTTTAAAATCCAAAAGTTAACCTCAAAATAAAGGTATATAATATAGAGGCCTTGTTATAATATTTGGGTAATTGAAGAAAAAATAATTAGTTTGAAATGAAATGCTAGTGGTTATAAGTATGTACCGCAGGCAGGTCTATGTGAGGTACTGGGGCAAGTATGAGAAAATATGTCCTGGAGTCACCCTACTCAGTCAGTGTCTATTTGTGATATTAAATGTGATGTAAGGGGATCCCTGGGTGGCGCAGCGGTTTGGCGCCTGCCTTTGGCCCAGGGCGCGATCCTGGAGACCCGGGATCGAATCCCATATCGGGCTCCCAGTGCATGGAGCCTGCTTCTCCCTCTGCCTGTGTCTCTGCCTCTCTCTCTCTCTCTGTATGACCATCATAAATAAATAAAAATTAAAAAAAAAAAATAAATGTGATGTAGGGCCTGGACCTTTATTATGTAAACATCAACTGGGATACTGGATCTTTGGGGGGGGGATACTATTTTATATAAACTATCAGTCAAGTAAAGGAGTATAAAGTAGTATCTTAAAAAAAAATTAGACAAAAATGAAGTTCAGTTTTGAATAGTAAGATCTGTCACCCACTCCAAAATGTGATATTATTTCTATCCCAACAACTTACATTCCATACTATCATTATATTATACCATTGTAAGGTATGGGAAAGACCAGAAATATTCAATTAACTAGTTTTAAAATTTTTAAAGTCATTTGCTGGCTCTTTAAGAAAGGGAAACCATAGATATTTCATTAAAATACCTTTACTTTTTAATTCACTGAACCATATTACTCCCTATATTTTTTTTCACTATATACCTAAACAACTAGATACACATAGCAGGAGAGAAAAACTTTTTTCCTAGAGATCAACAATGACAACAAAAAAGTCCATGGAAAGTCAATATTTTAAGAAATTTAAGATGGGATCTTTCAAATCTTGTCGTTTATGTTAACCAATAAAATCCAAAGCCCATTTCAAAGATGTACTAAATCCCCAGTCTGAAAGTAATTGCCGTTCCTTGTCCCACGTGTGTATATATCATCAATACAACTAAGAATGAATTCAGTGAGGCCTGGACCACCGCCAAGCAATTGATTATTAGCCATTAAAAGGGAAATGTTTATTTATTCATGGCAACTAGTTTTCAGAAGGAAAGGCAAAGAGGTCTGATTTTAAATGCTATTGCTTCTTTCTATCCTAAGCCTGATCAAGATCATTCACTTCTTCTTGGAGGTATCAAAAGCCCATTTTTATTTTTCCTTTTGCTATTTTAACCAGAATAGTGATAAAAAAAAAAAAAAAAAAAAAAGGAGGGGGGGAGAGCAGTTGCTATGAGGCAAAGAAAAATGTCCTGGCAGTTGAGGGCCCTCCATCTATCAAGGGGAATTTGCAATGTTGCCTCTCTTCAATACTGTATAGATTCACAGGATTTTGTGAAACACTTAACCAAAATGGAAGGATTTAAAAACGGAATGCAAGATATAGATGCAATCATTTTTTAAAAATCAAGATACTTTAGTTTTATTTCAGAATTTTCTAGTCTTAAATTCTTAAGCACGCAGCCATGATGATCATCTTGGATAATACTTTTGAAAGGCAGATTAATGCAAACTGCTTAAATATATTCACTATAGCACAGATGTCTAACGATTAAAAACTCTTATTAGGATTGAGATGCACTACATCCAATTACAGGGAAACAGATACTTATCTAATTAAATAATAATCCTCCCAAGCCATGTTGAGTTGCAAAATAAGTTCAAATGTCCAGAACATCAAATAATATTTTAAAATCTAGAAAGGATATTCAGTTAGATGATTTTCTTGTGATACTAAGAATCTCTTATGAATTGGAGGCAATTTATATAAAGATTTCCAATATGTGTAAAACTTACTATCTTGCCTAGTTTTTCCAATTGACCCAGTATCAAAATAAATTTCCCCTCCCATGTCGTTGAGTTTATCTGATATGAAGAGGCAATAGCGAAAGTGCCTTTCACTAATAATTCTGGCTGTTTACCTCCTTTCCTCTATTACTTCAGAAGGGAACAACCTCCTGGAGTCCCCAGGCTCTGGCTCTTAGAGATAATTTAGATAAAATCCCAGAGCCCAGTTGAGAAGAAGATTGGACCAGCCAGCCAAGGAATCTAACAGAGGAGGGAGGAAACCACAATGACACAGTGAAACCGCAATGCTTTCTAGAACCAGCAGGTGCGGAGTTTTCCTGGGATATTTAGAACACAGACTGAGACCCAGGAACGCTGTTACCAGATTAGGGAAGGTAAGGCTAGAAGTAATATTTGGAGCTAATCCCAGAGCTAGGTCCTTCTCAGCGCACCAATGCTGAATGTGGGGGGTGGGGGGTGGGGGGTGGGTTATCTCTTCTTCGGGAGCCAAATACTAAGAGTAAAAGCAAATATTTGATGCTGAAGAGCTCTTAAGAATTGAAGAGTGCCATTTACTTATTTCTACACGTCAGTGTGGGCTTAGGATGTTAAATAGATTAAAAGGCTAAGAGAGGTCAGTCACTCCAGGAAAGACTCTTCTTTTGCATCTCCTGACTTGGTTCTCTGGTCGTCTTTCCAAAACTAAGATCTACCTCACTCCAACTCCTGTGGACGGAAACTTGGAAGATGGCACATCCTCTCCTAGAACATTCTGGAGAATGTGGAGTCAGAGTCGTGGGGATGAGTACCAGAAAGGGGGGGGGGGGAAGACCCATGATGGAGTGAGGGGGGAGACCAAAGTTGCTGGCTAATTCAATAAAGATAGTTTAAAAAAAAATTCCAGCAGATGTAATCGTAAAACTTATAAGGTCCTAAGAAGTTACCATATCTATTCTCCTCTATTTCAGATAAGGGTAGGGGGTGGAGGGGGAGGTGGGGGGGGGAGAGTGGTTCAGAGTGATGAGGCCATTAGAGCTAGTTAGGAGCTGGGCTGGGGTGCCAACTGACTCCCAGGCCAGAGCTCCTTCTCCCTGACACAGCCATGAAGTTCAGACCCCAAATGGGAGTCTATCCTAATGCTTCCGTAAGATGGTTTCAATCAGTGCTCTCCTTCCACCTGTCTCTGAAAATGGGGTAGCAGAGGTTTGCCAGGCATCCGGCTCTAACCGGATAGAAGTCCTGGAAGCCCTGGGTCAGTCTGTGACCTGCTCAGTCTCTGGGACGCTGGGGCTTAGGTGTTGGGCGCAGTGGGCCCCGAGTTTCAGGCTTCTGCTCCCCCACCCCCATCCCCCCTCCCCCCTCCCGCCCCCGTCTACTCCTGGCTCCCTCTGCCGCCCTTCTCGAAGAGGACAGACAAGTCATTTCAATTTAATCTTATTTAAAAAGACATAACTAATAAATCTATTGCCGGGGCGGCGGAGAGACGGCCAGCAGAGTCGATCGTGCTCCCAATCCCATTGAACCCCATTGAAAACCATGACAACACGGGACAAGCTCCGATTTATCCCGGCGTGCTAAAGAGCTTTGTGAGCAGGCGTCAATCACGCATTATTTCGGACTGAACAAATGCAAAATCTTGACTGGAACAAATGCTTCCAACAGGTCCGGGGCGTCGAGCTCCATTTCCCCTTTGTCCGCGGCCTAGCAGTTGGCCTGTATTGGGGTTGCCTCCGCCCGACCACCCAGCGCGCGGCGCAGCCCGGGGAGCCTTGGGCACGCTTGACAGGGAGGCTGATGGGGAGGGTGCACCGGGCCAGCGAGCCCGGGCCACTGCACAGGAGCCAGGTCCGGGTTAAGCTCAGGTGCAGCTAGGGCTTCGGGGGCGGCCACCCAAGCGCCGCGCCTCTCTCCAGAATTTAGCGGCCAAATACCCGAAGGGCGGCTGCAGAGGCGAGGCCTCCGGAGCGGCCCCCGCGAGCCCCGCTGAAGCGCTTCAGGCGAGCGCGGGGAGCCCTGGGCCAACAGAACGCCCTGCACCTGAGCGATTGCTGGGGTGGGGCTGTGGGAGCTGGATCTCACCCTCCCCGCCCCCCCGCCCCCCGGGCGGCACGCTGACCCTTCTGCCCGGCGAGCCCAGCCCGGATTCTCCCGGTGATCGGGTACCGGCTAGCGCGAGGCCGTAGCCCCGGGACTCAGCCCGACCCTGAGGCCACACGGCTGAAGCTCCCAAGTGGCGCCGGAGGGTGTGGCGACGCCAAGGCCATCCAAAGCCTCCGCGGCCTCCCCGTGAGACGCGCCGTCGCCCTGGGCCCACGCGCGGGCCTGGGATGGGGCTCCGAGGAGCGGCGGCCACGGGCCCGGCGGTGGCACCAAGGGCCTGAAGCGCTTGGCCCACTCCGCCTCGGTTTTGCGGGCCTGGGGAACCGGGCGCAGGGCTGGGCTCCTGCCCTGCAGCCAGCCCTCCGCCAGCTGCCCCCGCGCGGGGAACGTGGGGGGTGTGGTCTCCAGCGGCCTCCAAGCCCGCGGCCCCGGCCCGCGGCAACAGGCCCCTCGCGCCGCCCGAAGCTCCGCGCCTGAGCCCCCGGAGGGGCCCCAACCCGGAGCAGAGCGAGCGCGCCGGGGCTTAACGCCGCCTTGTAAATCACTTTCCGGGTAATTGCGGGCGACGAACGCTCTAGCAAACAAGCTCGAGGAATAAAGCAAACAGGGAATAAATTCCTGGGTGCTCATAAACCCACCCATGCCGCCCCCACCCTAGCCGGCGCCCCTTCGGGGCCAGGCCCCGCGTCAGCCCAGGAGGAGGAGGAAGCCGGGGCTGGGACAGGCGGGGGGTGACCACCGCTCGCCACCCAAGATGTTATTCATTGGTAACAATCCCCATTATCTGTCCCCACTTTGGGCTAATCAGACGGAATCGCTAATGCCGGAGAGCCGCTTCCTGCCTCCTCTGGGAGGTAACGGGGCGCCGGGGGGGGGGGGGGGGGGGGGGCGGGGCGCGGGGGGCGGAGGTGGCACCTTCCGGGCTCGCTGTCTTTGGTCCGGCACTCATTCAGGTACTTAACACCCCGGAGACCCGGACCTCGGCTTTCAAAGCATCCCGGGTGGGAAGAGCTGTTTATATAAACAGAGATTGCGCTGTAAGCGCGCTAATATCCCGGCAGCCGGCGCATGGCGTGCGCCTCCCGCGCCCACTCGTAGCGGCGGCGCCCCGGCCGCCCCGCCGTCCCCTGCCTGCCCCGCCCCCCTTCCCCTCCGTGGCCATGGCCACCTCTGGGCGCCTCAGTTTCACCGTGCGCAGCCTCCTGGATTTACCCGAGCAGGACGCACAGCACCTGCGGAGGCGTGAGCCGGAGCTGGGCGCTCCCGGGCCCGGCCCCTGCGCCGCCTGGTTGGAGTCCGAGCGCGGCCACTACCCCTGTGAGTAAGCGGAAGACCGCGGCGGGGGTCGGGAGAGGGAGCGGAACCGCGCGCCCGACCCGCGCCCGCCCGGCGCCGGCAAGTCCCAACCGGCCTTTGGACCAGAGGACAGAGGCTCTGTCCTCCTCAGACCCCGAAGCCGTTCGTGCCCTAGTCAGCGCCGCCGAGAGCAGGTCCTTGCGCCTGGCCCTGACGCCCGGGATCCGGGTTGCTGTTTCTAGAGCTCACGATTTTTGAATAGTTAAGAAACGGCCCTTAAATGCTTGAAAACACGGCTACATTCTCAGGCCTCAGTCCGAGATGGGCAGCATTGGCGAGCCCAGCTCCCCAAGGCTTTGCAAACCTCGGCCGCCTCTTGCAGTGGCCGTGGAGGTGGCCCGGGCCGGTGACCGAGCTTGCGGCAACTTGTCCGCTAGCGCAGCGACCGGTGTGGACTTGTTTTAAGAGGGCCCCGGAGAGTTTTGGAGGAGGTGGGGGGGGGGGAGGGGGGTCTCATCTCAGGCTGCGGCATTTGGAGAGGCGGGTTCCGGGTGTGGGCCCCGGGAAGGACGTGGTTTCACCCCAAAAGCCGCGGGCAGGTGGCGGCGCGCTCCGGCCGGCGGCTCCGGGCGCGCGGGCGCGCGGGCAGCAGCCCGAGGGCGGAGGCGCCGGCGTCTCACGGGGCCGTGTCTCCTTTGCCCCCTCTAGCCTCGGACGAGAGCAGCCCGGAGACCAGCCCGCCCGACTCGTCGCAGCGGCCGTCCGCTCGGCCGGCGTCTCCCGGCTCAGACGCGGAAAAGAGGAAGAAGCGTCGGGTGCTGTTCTCCAAGGCGCAAACGCTGGAGTTGGAGCGACGCTTTCGGCAGCAGCGCTACCTGTCCGCGCCCGAGCGCGAGCAGCTGGCGCGCCTGCTTCGCCTCACGCCCACACAGGTCAAAATCTGGTTCCAGAACCATCGCTACAAGCTGAAGCGCGCGCGCGCCCCGGGCGCGCCGGGGGCGATGGAGCCGCCTGACCTCGCAGCCCCCGCCGAGCTGCGCGCTGCCCCGGGCCTGCTGCGCCGCGTGGTGGTCCCCGTGCTGGTGCGCGACGGTCAGCCCTGCGGCAGCGGCGACGTGAGCGCGGCCTCCGTCCGGGACAAGAGCGGCGCGTCCACGGCTGCCGCCTGCCCCGTGCCGGGCTACGCCGCCTTCGCGCCCTGCTCGGCGCTCGGCCTCTTCCCCGCCTACCAGCACTTGGCGCCCCCGGCCCTGGTGTCCTGGAACTGGTGAGCCCGATGCGGGCCGCGGGCACCTGGGGCTGCCCCGGACTTCGGGGAGCCCGTGCGGCCGAAGCCGGGCTGGGGGCCGAGATCCGCAGGGCTCCCCCGGCCCCTCCTCTCTGCGGGCCCCACCTCCTTGGGCGCAGGGGTCTCCCGCCCCGCCCTCGCCAGCCGCGGAGCAGGGAACTTTAGCCAGGATATCCCCCCCACTTCCCTCCACCGCCAGCCCCAGAGCTAGATTTTATTGCTTAAACCTTATTTGTATATTTTTAAATAGCTATTTGTATGGGAAGCAACTTATTTTTTAAAGAAATAGAGTATTTTTCCTCTTTGTGGTGCTGCGAGAATAAAATGTGTAGGGTTGAGTCCCCCGAGCGCCCGCCGGGGACATAGATGGCAGCTGTGCTCCCCGGACCGGAGTTCAGGGCGCCTGTCCACTCTCCCCACCCCGGGTTGCGTGGAAAGGACAGATCCCCGTCCGGACGCAGCTTTAGGAAGATACTGGGGGGAAAGGGTGGAGGGAAGGAGGTTGAGGTTGCGGTTGCGGGGCGGGGGAGGGGGCGGGGGGGGGCGGCGAGGGGGGAGAAACCGGAAACCCTGGGATCCCTGTCAAAGGGAGGTGCTCTGGGCCCGCCGAAGTGACTTGGAGGCCCCTCTGGGCTCCCGAAGCTGCTGGTGTCTTAGACACCAGAAGTCAACCCAGTTGGCCACGATAGGGCATAATAAGCTTTCCCATAAGGATTATTCTGGAGACGTGCCAGCTGGGCTGGGGGCAGAGCATACTACGTTGGAGCAGCCCAGGCCTGGTTGCAAGCTGTCCTTTTGGGGACGGAGGAGCACCCGCGCCCGAGCACCCGGAGAATTTGTAAATCCCAACTAAGCCAGAGACTGCCTCGCTTGGCATCTGTGATTTCCTGCCTCTTCTTAGCTCTACTTGAAGTGGAATGGGGAACGGGGTAGCACAATGAAGAAATCAAAGGGTGGTGGGAAAATGACCCTCCTCAGGGCTGCCAGTTGAGAGAAGACTGCTTTGGAGAGCCCTGCTGGGCCTACATAGGTGTGGGATCTGCTAGTGGGTCTCATTTCACCCGCGGTCCCCATGCACTCTCATCTCGGAGATGTCGTTGTTCCACCCTTGGAGTTTGTAACTGCGCTTCACCTGGGAATCGGGAGCTGCAGAGCTTGCTATGAGAGTGTTTACCCTCTGGGAGAAGTGACAACCTGCCTCCCTGGTGCCCACTGCAAGGAGATGTGCTTGAGGAGAGTAGGGTCGGAGATCAGATCCAGGGAAGGGAACAAGGGCTCAGTGAGGCCTGTGAAGAGTAGGCATTGGGCCAGTTTGAGACCCTAGTTTTCTTCCCCCACCCACAGGAGGTAGGGTGGCTGAGGCAGTGTCATCACCTGGAATTTAGTGGAATGGGGAGAGAGGGAGAGGACAGAGGGGGAAGGGAGTGGGGTGTTTGGGTCTCAGCTGCTGGCCACCTTGCCTTCCATATGGATGCGGTTATCTCAGAAGAATCTCGATTCTTAAACCTCCTTTTGTCTTGGGAACTGAAAAGGCCATTGTCAGGCCTGAAAAGGACCTAGACAAAATCCGCACTGTTTCAATTCAGGAGTCTGTTTAATCAGTCCCTGGTGACAATGTCGTGGGTGTTAGAGAGGACAATAGTATCTTTTTAAACCTTTTTAAACCTT
The DNA here is from genome assembly GCF_011100685.1 of Canis lupus familiaris. Lineage (NCBI taxonomy): Eukaryota > Metazoa > Chordata > Mammalia > Carnivora > Canidae > Canis > Canis lupus. The sequence continues at coordinate 15,315,050 of NC_049229.1, read as the reverse complement.
GTGGCCTTCAGGAAGACAAAGGGCTTGAATTTTATGGGCTTACAACTTCAATTAGAACAGTGCCAGTGTGCATGGGAGATTATCAAATTTGTATCATAAAACCTCTTTCTAATAAATGATTGCTGGGGAGGGAGCCTGGACATTGTAAGACATATATTAGAAACCACCCTGGGGGCTTCCCAGTTAGCCCTGGCAGAGCAGATGGGAAAGAAAAGCAGGAATGGATTTCTGAAGAAGGCCCCAGTTGGGACTTACCCCTGTAGTCAGCTGCCTGGGTGCTTGGCTCTTCCATGTTCTTCCTCCAGAAGGAGTGTTGGCTCCAAGAATGGAGGTAAAGGTTTGCAGGTTTGTTTCTACTATTGGTGGTGACAAAAACCTGAATATTTGGTAGCAAGTACAAAATCACCACCTGTTCAGTTTCGTGCCTTTTCTTCTCTTGGAGTTCCAGAGGAAGTATTTCTTGGGGTGTGCAAAGTGGAGAGAGCCTATTGAATTGAATATGAATATGCATACTGAGGGATCATGAAGACAACCTCTTCTTGGGGGGGGGGGGGGGGCTCTTTGGGAGATCATGTCCTTGGCCAAAATCATCCAGATGTCTATCCCCAGTAAGAAAGACCTGCTTCCCAGTGAAGTGGTCAAAGCCATAGCAGGATGCCCACCAGCAAGCCAGCTGCTATCTGGGGCAGGAGGAGGCAGAAATTTCCTGTGACATTAGCATCAGAGGCCATCCTGTACAAACTGTTACCTGCTTCCTCTTGCTCCCTTCCTTTAGAGAGGAAAGACTTCAAGGAAGAATTAAAAATGTCTTCCCATCACCACTGACCCATTTTAAAGACTCAGGCTGTCATTTTTCTTCTGTTCACACCTGAGATAAGTTGTGAAAGGTAAACGTCAGTTCTCTGTGTGACCTAAAAGATCAGTTCTTCCAGGCTCTGACAAGAGAAGCTAAACCCAAGGCCTCTCTACAGGCAGCTGGGAGAACAGTCAGGATCTCCCTTCCTAGATGAGAGTATTTTAAACCTGTTGCCCATCACCAACATCACAAAGGGGATTAACACTGTGTGTTGAAACTGTTCCAGGCATTGTTCTAGGCACTCTCACAGAAACCTTTATGTATATGTATATACATGTGTACATATATGTATATGCATACATATACATACATATATCACATATATATATTATATATATATATATAATACCCCCATTTTACAGATAGAAACTGAGACTCAATGGGTGGGAGTAAGTGACTTGCCTAAAGCAGTTGTAAACCTCAAAGAATGTTACCATCATCCTTACTACATGTAACCACCCTGCAAACTGCCCTTAAGGAGGACAATCGGAATCTTGATGTGACAATGTAGATACTACCCAACCATCATAAACTAGGTACTTCTGGGTACCTCAGGGCCACTCACAGAAGCTGATCACAGGCATCACAGTAGTTGCTAACATTTATTGATGCTTCCTGGGTACCAGGAAATAGTCTAAGTTCTTTTACTCAATAAACTCATTCCGTTTTCACAACAACCGCATGAGATGGTACTATACTATATCCACTTTACAGATGAGGGAACTAAAGGTCAAAGAGGTCACAAGTAACCTGTCCAGGGTTGCCCAGCTAGTAGGTGACAGGGTCTGAATACTGGCATTCTAGCTCCAGATCCCACATGTTTCACTGCATGGCGGGAACGATTTTCCATTCTTTATGTTTTATTTCTCCCAGTAGCTAGTCCTGGTTGCCTTACAGATGCTTCTCTAAGAGACCTGTTCTTTAGCATCTTTATGTGTCTCTCTGTTTTTCCCTCCCTCCCTCCCCGTCTGCCAACCCTCCAGCTTTTGCACACAGCCTCTGTGTTGCCCCTATGTCTGTGTGCATTCTTGTCCAGCTGTCAGTGAAACACAGCTCTTATTGCAGGGCACAATATTTTCCTGTGACGATCATTCCACCATTCTTCTACCAGAAAAACATCTGCTGCTGCTGCTGCCTTGACACCAATTGTCCACTCAGCATTTGGCAGAGTCACTGCTGACTCTGATAAGCTCCTCTGAGCTTTCCCAACCCCCAGGCCCAGACCCCTGTGGAGCTTTATGACTTTGGCTTTGCTGGCCCCTTTCCCCAGTCATCTTCCTCCTCCCTGGGTCCCCAGTGTTATCTTTATTATTAAATATCATCCTCTTCACATTTTCCCTCTTTTCTTCCATTGTAAACACTTTTCACTTCATCTCACTTAAGTCTCTTGTGGGTGGAGATTGCAATTTTCACTTCAATTTTCTTTCCTCATTGTTCAGAGGATCTTACATCTTACCAAGTCTCTTATCTGACCAATTTAGCACTTTAGAATCTTAGATAATGTGCTACTGATGGGTTAGAAGGAAGTTATTTGAGCCCAGGTTAACCTATACCTTCCCTTCTAACAATGGTGTTTAGATGTTTCTTATTCTCTTGCCTCTTACACACACAATTAACTTCCCTCTTACACACACACATACATACATACATACACCCACACTTTACTACTTTAAACCATTTTAGACTTAGGAATAAAATGTTTAGGCAGGATAATTATGGGCTTAGCATGGTTAAATGGTTTGCTAAGCATGTTTATCTGTTCTCTGTGTTTCAGTTAACCAGCCTAGGCAGGTAATTTGTAAACATGAACAGTAGAGAGTCAGAGGAGCTTTTGGAATGCTGGGAAAGTACTCTCCTTACCACCCCAGGGCGTGGTCATTTTTATAGATGTGATTGTATCATTTACTATTCAAGATCTACATGAGAAATTTTATTGCTCCAGGTCACCTATCATTTTTCCAAGTCACACATTATTGTGGGAAGGGATTTACTAAATAGTTCCTTAATTATTTTTAGAATTCCAATTCTACATCTTTTAACTCACCTCCAACCCCTGCCCTCCAGACTAATAACTAAAGAATATGACATTCCCTTTTCTCCTTTTGAGCCACCATTCATGCTACTCAGTCTATAAGCTCACCAAAGAAACAAACAGTATTCCTTTCAATGCCAACCCATAGAGTGGTGATTTACTAGGAAGAATCGATTAGACTATTAAACAGTCACACATGTACCCCGAAATTTCAAAAACACAGGGGTTCTTATTTTTTCCAACCATGTTCAGTGGAAAGTTTTTATTGCTTATCCAGAAAAGTAACATCATCATATTTTAGAGGTAAAAGAATATTTTCTCTTCAATACCCTGCCCTGTGGGCCAATAAAAATCTCTAGGTCTTATTGAGGTCATGTAATTTCAAAAGCTGCTATAGTTTCACTACAGCTTCTGTGAGTAGAGTGTTATGGGAAGAACATTTGAAGGGACCTTGGTCATGCTTAATTTCCGTCTGCATTCTGACTGGGTGGTCCTTTATGAGTCAACAGGTTTTCAAATGGATTTCCTAGCTAAAAGCTCTGAATTGGACTGTCCCTTTGCTCTCCTTCCAATACCAACTGTCCCCCACCCCCTTTTTTCCTAGAGGCTAGATAGCATACTTGGCAGAAATCACTCGAAGGGGAACAGAGGCTGTTTGCAAATTAAACTAGAGACTAAAGTGCCAAACAATCCATTAAAAGGGCCCTTGAATCTCTCACCTGAGATGTCTGTTATACCTCCCTCTTCGAGCTTTATTGAAGGATAGTGTGTTGATCAAGCAGCTCTTCCTCTTAAAGAAGTTATTAGCTTACATTTACATTAAACCTGAGAGGTAAATTCTCAACTAGAGGCAACCTGAATCATCATATATCAGGGTCTGCAACTGTCAGAGAAGCATTAGTGCAATGGCAAGAGAGGTTGTTTTGAAATACAGAGCAAGAAGCACGACATACCAGGAAAAGACAAAAGAAACCTGGTCTGGTGAGTAAAGAAGTAACTGCTTTTCTGGGAAGCTGCTTTTACTGCCTAATTACATTGATGGATTCAGTCATTTGTCTGATCCAAGTGTTCAACGGTGCTGGTGCTCCTAATTCATTACAGGGAAGGTTACATATAAAGTCAAAATGTGGAGAGAGCAGAGGATTTTCTTATTTTCTATATTTGTAGATGAAACTTTACCTTAAGGTCATCATGTTATCAATTTGAGTGTGGGGGGTACCCCAGGGGACCAAATGAATAAAATAGAACTCCCAGAATATTGTTGTCCAGGAAACATTACAAGAATGTTCTCTTTTCTTCACCTAACTTGTCATTGATTGAAAGGACCGTGAACGTGTACTTAAATACTTCAGGTATGCCCAACAAATGAACAATTTGTTCATCTAATTCCACAACTGTCCTATTCACCTTTAAATTTTAAGTAGATAAATATTCTATTCATGTATGTGACACATATATAAGTGGGGATGAAGCTGATTTGGGGAATGTTCAGTTCTTTTCTCTTAATGAGAAAGAAAAACTCTAATTTATAATCTCACTTGCCAGACCAGTGTAGGATGAATATTGGCTTTCTCACTCTAAAATTAACATATTTTCTTTGTAAGATAATATGGAAAATACAGAAATGCATAAATAAGCTGTGCTTTTAAATACAGTTATTTTCATATGACACTCTATCTCTTGTTAATACAATGGTGGAATGAGCAGGAGACTCAAACAAATGATTAATAGTGCAGGGAGGAAAAATCTCACTTATATCATTGCAAATTATAACCACAAAGAGAAATGACAGAGATCGTATATGTTTGAAGAGAAAAATTCCCCTTTATCCTTCAGTTTCATCTTCCCTGTAGCCTCAGATTGTTCCTCCACCAAGAGTCATCTGTTGGGAACCATAACCATTTCTGCCCCTTAGCAAGATAAAAACCAGACTGTGAAGCAGGACTAATTGTGTGAAATTACTATTAGTCCTAGTTCCTTCAACCTTCATCTACAGATAATACCACACATCACATATGGTTAATATGAGTACTAAATGCATGAACATGGGACACCTGGGTGACTCAGTGGCTCAGCTCTGCCTTCGGCTCAGGGCATGATCCTGGAGTCCTGGGTTCGTGTCCCACATTGGGCTCCCCATAGGGAGCCTGCTTCTCCTTCTGCCTGTGTCTCTGCCTCTCTGTGTCTCTCATGAATAAATAAATTAAAATCTTAAAATAAATAAATAAATGCATGAATAGTGTGTGATAGTTAGCAATGGATAAATGCAGTCCTTACTCCATTCTACGGAATGTACTGAAGGCTTTTACGTACATCCAGTGTAATGTTCAATTTATTTAGTTTATCATAGCAGTCAGTTTGGACTAACTTTCACAAAACACATAACCCCAACACCTTAGTGGCTTAATTCCAAAGTATTGTTCCTTCCATGTATGTTACATGTCCCTGCAGCCGGGCACTGTCTCCTTTTCATTCTGAGACCTAGGCAGAAGGAATATTCCCCCTATAATGCATTTCAGAGGAGAAAGAGAACACGACAGAATCATACAATGGCAGTTAAAACTTCTGATTAAAATGGGCACGTATCACTTCTCACATTTCAGTCTCTAAAGCAGTCACATGTTCAAGCTTAAAATTGGGAGGGGAGGGCGATGGGCATTTTTTTTTTAAGATCTTATTTATTTATTCATGAGAGGCAGAGAGAGAGGCAGAGACACAGGCAGAGGGAGAAGCAGGCTCCTCACGGGGATCCCAATGCGGGACTCGATCTCGGGACCCCGTGATCATGCCCTGAGCCAAAGACTTATGCTCAACTGCTGAGTCACCCAGGCGGCCCGAGGATTTTGAAGAGTGATACAATTTATTACACATTTGTGTTCTTAAGTGTCTAATTTATGACCAAATATTATGCATGCTTACAGATATTATTTATTATTCCTTTACATTTCCAGAAGAAATGTCACATTTCATACTATAAAATACACACTACACATACTATACATTTTTGCTATATTCCTTTGAACAGCACCTATACCACAGGTCTTGTAGCATTTGGGAGAGTGTCAACACCCAACTTTATAGGCAGGTAGGAGGGCACCAGAATGCTCCATGAGCAGTGATCATCAGGAATGAGAAAGGATACTGTGCACCTGCTCAATTTGAGAGCTATTTCTTTCTTTTTTTTTTTTAATATTTTTGGTTAATTGCCAAATTTTTTTTAAAGATTTCATCTACTCATGAGAGACACAGAGAGAGAGAGAGAGGCAGAGACACAGGCAGAGGGAGAAGCAGGCTCCATGAGGGGAGCCCGATGTGGGGGGCCCGATGTGGGACTCGATCCTGGGACTCCAGGATCATGCGCTGGGCGGAAGGCAGACGCTTAACCAGTGAGCCACCCAGGTGTCCCTTGAGGGCTATTTCTGCGGAGACTACTCTTCCATGACTAACCTGTAGGTGATAAAAAACACTGCAAGGTCTAATTACATTCTCATTTACTTTATTACTTATTATTCTAGGGAGTCTAGTTATCTAATAATGTGAGTATTAGAGCAATGGAAAGATAAACAGCGGTAATTTGGAATGCCAGAGAATAAATTCATCAATCCAGTTTCCAGCTAAATTCACAACATAGCCTTGTGTATTACCTGACAGATGATCACACAACCACACAAAACCTGTTTTTAATTTAGGAGCATGATTTATTTAACCAACTCTCAATTGATAAATATTTATATAATTGTATTATGTAATATAAGTTTTATGGTTACATAAATACTGAAATGAATGTTCTCATATGTGCTGTGCATCTGCCTCAATATTTCTTTTTCTTTTTTTTTTTTTTTTAAGATTTTATTCATTCCCTCACAAGAGACAGAGAGAGAGGCAGAGACACAGGCAGAGGGAGAAGCAGGTTCCCTTCGAGGAGCCCGATACGGGACCAATCCCAGGTCCCCAGGATCATGCCCCGAGCCAAAGGCAGATGCTCAACCACTGAGCCACCCAGGTGTCCCTGCACCAATATTTCTTAAGGAAAAATTCCTACATATGGATAATTGGCTGAAGTGGTATGTACATCTTTAAGGCTTCTGATTCTAATTCATTGGTTCTCTCACTCTTCACTATGCCCAGTCCTTTGATGCCCTCACTTCCTCCTTACTCAACTTAAATTCCTCAACCATCATTCATTTGAACATATCCTTAGCACCCGACCTCTCTAACTTCAAGGCAAAACTATAACACCTGTTGAATCCAACTCTCCATCTACTCTGCACCTGTGATCATTACAGTATGGCCAGAGAAAAACACAAGCACATTGACTAGTCTCAGTTTATGGCCACTAACATGAAATGAGTCCTTAATGTTTCTAGGCCCTCATGCTAGCTCTCTAGACCATTCATTCTCCCATTATCCTCCTTGCCTGTTTCGTACCATGTTGTTTCTCATCAACTTCCCATCTCTCCCCTCACCCCCATTCTTACACTCAGGTTCCTATTTCACCTTGAAAACTAAAATAACCTGAAGAGAGAAAAATCTATAGGTTTCTTTTTTCTAAAATTTTTATTTATTTGTTCATGAGAGAGAAAGACAGAGAGAAAGAGACAGAGACACAGGCAGAGGGAGAAGCAGGCTCCATGCAGGGAGCCTGATGTGGGACTCGATTCCAGGACTCCAGGATCACGCCCTGGGCAGAAGGGAGGCGCTAAACTGCTGCGCTACCTGGGGATCCCTGATTCCTACCACAACACTGCCTTAACCAGCAGGTGCTTTCTTATATTCTGTCTTCCCAACTGTTACCATAGATGAATGGTCTCAGCTTCAAGGATATCACTCCAGCAATTTTGCTATCTTACTTCTACATTATCCATTTTTTTTCCTCTCAGCTGTATCATTTCTACCAGCATATAAACATATTGCTGTCCCATTTTTAAAAATAAAGATATTTTCTCTTGACCTTCTTCCCTTGCCAAAAATCATCCCCTTTGAGCAAAACTCTTTAAATACTCGTCGATACTCAGAGTTTTCTATTTCTATTTCTAGAAATATTTCTATTTCTCGAAATAGAAATATTTCTATTTCTCTCCTCCCATTCTCTCTTGTTACAATCTTCATTTTCAAATTTACTCACAATAAAATTCACCAATTTGTTGAGTTTTGAAAAATGTAAATAGTCATATAACAACCACCAAGATATAGAATATTTCTTTTTTTAAATTTTATGCCCATTTATTTTTTTAAAGATTTATTTATTTATTTATGATAGACATAGAGAGAGAGAGAGAGAGAGAGAGAGGAAGAGACACAGGAGGAGGGAGAAACAGGCTCCATGCCGGGAGCTGGACGCGGGACTTGATCCGGGACTCCAGGATTACACCCTGGGCCAAAGGCAGGCGCTAAACTGCTGAGCCACCCAGGGATCCCCTATATAGAATATTTCTATCACCCCCAAAATGTTTCCATACACCTTTTATCCTGCTTTCTTTGGATTAAATGAAGGCTTTTTTTTTTTTTTAATGACTCCATTTTATCTCTACTATTAGTTTATGAGTTATACTTGTTTTGGTTTTTTATATTAATGGTTGTTCTAGGGATTGCAGTATACATCTTTAATTTTTCACATTTTACTTTTGAAAAAGATTATACCATACTTTTGAAAAATATTATCCCATATAATAATTATTATGGGATTATCCCATATAATTATATGGGATAATAATCCCATAATAATCCCATATAAAATATTATCCCATATAATAATATAATAATATACAACAGTATATTTCCAAATTCTTCTTCCTTGGTGCTGTTGTTCTTATCTATTTTGCTTCTATGTATGCCATAAATCCTGTAATACATTGTTGTTAGTTTTGCTCTAAATAGTGAACTATGTCTTAAAGCGTTTTTTAAATATGAAAAACTTCTATATTTGTGTATATATTTAACATTTCTGGCACCATTCTTCATTGTGTAGATCCAAAAATCTTTATTATTTCTTTTTGCATAGGGCTACTGGCAATAAACTTCCTCAGCTTTTGTTGGTCTTAAATTCTTTTTTCAAACAGAAGATCCTATGTAGTTATTCCTGAACCAATCTACTAGTAGGGAAGTATAGAAACAAAGAGAAAAATTATTTTCCCAATAAAACACATCCAACTGTTCAGATGGTAGTGATATTTTCAGTTTGATACGGTAAGATACTAGTGACCTTAGTATAGCATAAAAATGTGTGCCATCTCATGTGCTATTCCTCAGAGACCCAGGTTCATTCTTCCCCAGTGTTTCCTCTTGGAGTTATATCTGATTTTATTACCAGTTTTCATCCAAATCCATCAGGGAATGGGATGATTCTGTTTTTGTTTCTTGGCCAGGAATTATTTGATCCTGAAAGTCTGTAAGAAAACAAGCTAAGGAGCATAGTCAACTGCATTCACCACAATGGAGAGTCAGAGAGCAAGAGCAGTCTTACATTTTTTTAAATTAATTAATTTATTTGAAAGAGAGTGTGCGTATGTGTACTCATGTGATGGGGAGAGGCAAAGGGAGAGAAAGAGAGAGAATCTCAAGCAGAATCCCTGCTGAGTGCAGAGCCTGCCTCCCCCGGGGGGGGGGGGGTGTGTGTGGAGGGCCTCGATCTCACGACCCTAAGACCATGACCTGAGCAGAATAAAGAGTTGCACGCTTAACTGACTGAGCAACCCAGGAGACCCTAGTCTTATAATATTTTTATTCTGCTTTTACTTTTGAAAAATATTTTCATTTGGCACATAGGATTCTGGATTGACACATTTTTGTTTCAGCGCTTTAAAGATATTGTGTTATTTATCTTCTGGTCTGTGTGGCTTCTGGTGTGAAGTCTACTGTCATTCTTTACCTTTATTCCTCTTTTTTGTAATGTATTATGTTTCCCCTGGCTGCTTTAAGATTTTTCCCTTTATCACTGGATTTCAACAATTTGATTATGATGTGCCTTAAAGTAGTTTAATTTATGTTTATTCTATTTGGGGTTTTTCAATCTCTTTGGATATATGAATTTATAACTTTCAAGAAATTTGAATTTTTTTCAGGTCATGATTTCTTCAATTATATTTTGTGTTCCTTTCTCTTCCCCAAATCTCCTCTCCTCTTGGACTCCAATTAGAGATACATTACACACTTTGATTAGTCCCACAATTCATTAAGGTTGTGTGTTTTTTTTTCCTCTCTCTGTATCTCATGTTGTTTAGTTTTTTGTTTAAAGATTTTATTTATTTGTTTGAGAGAGTGAAAGAGAGAGAGCGCATGAGCAGGAAGAGGGGCAGAGGGAAAGGGAGAAGCAGGCTCCCCACTGAGTACAGAGCTGGATCCCAGGTCTCTAGGATCATGACCTGAGCCAAAGGCAGCTGCATAACTGACTGACCCACCCAAGATCCCCTCATGTTGTTCAGTTTAATTTGCAGTATCTTATTTTTTTTTAAAGATTTTATTTATTTATTCACGAGAGACACACACACACACACACACACAGAGGCAGAGACACAGGCAGAGGGAGAAGCAGGCTCCATGCAGGGAACTCTATGTGGGACTTGATCTCGGGACTCCAGGATCACGCCCTGGGCCAAAGGCAGGTGTTAAACCTCTGGGCCACCCAGGGGTCCTTGCAGTGTCTTTAAGTTCACTTATCTTCTCAGTATTATATTTTTTATTTCTAGAAATTTTATTTGGATCTTTTAAAAATATATATCTTCCATTTCTCTCCTCATCAGTTTATGTTTCTCTTAACAACTTTGATCATGTTTATAAGATTTCTTATACTTATTTTACCATCCTTGTTTATGTATTCCATGATTTCCTGTCATTTCTGGTTCTGTTTTCTATTGATTGCCTTTTAATCTGATTGTGCATCATATTTCATTGATTCTTTTTAAAGGCCTGGTAATTTTTAATTGGATAAAGAATTGCAAATTTTGCTTTACTTGTTACTGTATTGTGTTGTATTCCATTAAAGATTGTTAAATTTTTTTCTGGCACCCAATTAGGGTGGATAATTTTAATCCCTTTGAGGCTTGATTTTTAAGCTTTCTTAGAGTGGGTCCAAAAGAGGCTGCATTTTGGACTAATTTAGTTACATCATTATGACCCTTCTGAGGACTCCAACCAATGTATTATGAGATCTCTTCATTTTGTTTGGTGGGAACATACATACCATCCAGCACTGTGTGATCTCCAGCAATTGTTCTGGCTACTCCTTTCACAGCCTTGGGGAATTTCTCTCATTTATGTGCAGATCAATACTTGGCCAAAGACTCAGGAAAACTCCTCTGGATATCTTCAGAGCTTTTCTCTGTGAAGCACCTCCTTTTTGGTATGTTGCCTTATAAATTCTAGCTATCTTGATATCCTCAAACTTTATCTCTTCAATTCAGTAAGAGCCTTAGGGGCAAATTGCTTTCTCTAGGAATTAGCAAAACCTGGGAAGGGCAGTCCTTCCCCTACCCACAAGGCCCCAAGATGTCAAAGCATCATAATACATATATAATGAGAAGCGTTAATACACAACAAGAACAAACTGACCTACCCTACGGAGCTTTATCTTCATCACTGAATGAAAGAGGGAAGATGTAATGATTCCTGGAGGCTCTGGTCCAATCCTGGGTTCAGAGGCCGAGCACCAGTCACTACATTATGTGGACCATTGTCTTCTCTTAGCTGGGTTACTACAGTCTCCTTCTTGCTTCTATGTTTACTTTTCTTCTCCATGCTGTACTCACCAATGTCTATATGGTACGGGTCTGATCACATTGCTCATCTCCTTTAACACCCTGCAATGGCTACCAACTACTCCTAGAATCATGCCCCAACTTCCTTTACACAGAATATGACTACTTAGACTCATTTCTTGCCACGAACCACTCTTTCCTATCAATGCCCTACACACTCACCAAATCTCCCCTTCCCTCCACACACAGAGTATGGTCAGTTATACTGAACTTCCTCCAGCTCTCTACAGACATCAAACTTTCTTTTCTTTTTTTTTTTTTAAATTTAAATTCAATTTGTCAACATATGGTATAACACCCAGTGCTCATCACATCATGTGCCCTCCTTAATGCCCCATAAAACTCTTTCTAGTTCTTCACACTTGTTCCCTCTTCAAAGGATCTTTCAGACCTTGATTCAAACATATCCTTCTCAGAGAACTTTTTCCTGACTGCCCCCTAGTCCAGCTCAGCTTCAGGGGATCTGTTCAGTGTTTGCATAGCACTGCCTGCTTCCCCACCACGGTGCAGTCCAATCACATTTCTGTAATTGCCTATTTACTTCTCTCACCTGCCATGAGGACAGGGACTATATAAATCATTCACCTCCGTCTTATCAGCACCTAATACAGCAGTTGACACAGGAGTCTTTCAGGAAATGTATGTAAAATGTATATGCGTGTGTGAAGCAGTGAGACCAGAGCACTGAGTTTGGTATTCCCAAAGAGGCCTGAGCAGAGACATTGGTTTGAGAAGTACATCAGGCTTCTAACACTTTTTCCACTGGGATGCCCGGTGTTGGGTCTGGGTTAGGGAGTTCATAAACCTTCATTCCTGGCCCTGATTTGGAACCAAACCAATCTTCAGGGGAAGAGGCGAGAGGAAATATAGCATTTTCTTGGGAAATTTCTTCTCATTAAGTTTACCCTGGGTCATTTAGTTCTTTATGCCCCAGCAAGTTAATATGCTCATCAGTAACAGTGAGTGCTCTGATCTTATGCTGGTTTGAAATAAAGACAGGGATGACTACACTTGACAGAAGATGAGCCATAAGAAATCTAGTGTTAAGAAACAATAAAAACTAACGCTTTATAAACTTCAGGATATCCCTCTTTAATTTCATCATTAGATAGAGGCGATGAATATTACATCTCCATTTTTCTGAAGCCGTGTTCCCCAGAAAAAGGTAGTTAAATTTATAAGACTTGAGAATGAAGTTTCCAAATGTGAAGGGAAACTTCCTACAGGAAAAGAAATCTGTTTGAACACCTACAAAGGAAGAAGAGATGGGGAGAAGGGTGGGAGTAGCTGTGGTCCGTTTTGACTGATGTCTGGACTCGAACTGGCCTGAAATTGTGGCAGGATGTATGAGGTTAGGCAAAAAGGAAGTGAACAATTGAGAGACCCAACTCACTCTCCCTCTCTGTTTACCCACACACACTAGTAGATCGATTTTTCTGTACTTTGTTTAAAAGCAGCTGTGATTCAAAAGAGAAGAGAGTATGTCAGACCACTTTCCAAGGCAACTTCAAGCATTAAATAACTGAAAAAATTTTCTTCTTCCTCCAGTGGTTCCTTCTGCAAAAGAAGGTGACCCTACACGGTTGGATTGCTCTTGTTTAGAGATTTGTCAGCATTGTTTTTTCTACTTTAAGAGATGTTTTCAGAAGCTGTGAAAAAAGAGTGACAATCACTGATAACATCAACACCATCATCCGAAAAGCAACCACGCCGGTATGTGTGCACTCTGCATGGTGTGTTAGTAATAGTTGGTGGGAACAGAGGGGTGGGGAGGACCCAGGGCTTTTCCTTGTTATTATGTATTGTGAGCCAGGCTTTAGGAAAGATATATCTTGCTGTAAATGTTTGCTATTAAATCTACCAGCGCCAGCCAGAGCTAGGACTAATGGACTTCAAGATAAAGGCAGATTTAAGTGAATGTAATTTAGGCAAGGAATTGCTCAAATTTAGAGCATTAGACTAGGGAAGCTCAGACAAGGATTTGTGCATTTTAGATAGCTGGCTTAGAAAACCAGTTGGTAATGTCCTTTTCAAACCTAAGATTCTGTGATGCTATTATTTGTGCGTGTGTGTATATAGGGCACGCTGTATGTAAAATGCCTGCTGCAGCTGTTCACCACCCTGAGAATTCCCCTTCTCTGTGCTGTGGCTTTCCACTCTACAAACTCTCTCTCCACCAACACAGCATCTGCAGCAGTGAGAAGGGTTTTACAGCCTGCCCTGACCTTTATCGTACCCAATGCTGTTTAGAGTGGGATGGGGGTGGGGAGGCAGGGGGAAAAGAAAAGTGTCCAAGGAGGGGCATTTATCCCACCTAAAAAGGTCCACAATTCTGATTTGTGTTTTTATGTTGTATGAAGCACGCCAGGTGTAGGATGTCAGAATTTTGTTATTTAACTATTATATGCCATTTTTTTTATAGTCTAACCTGTGCTTGCAATTTTATTTTCTACTGTTATTATAAGTTTCTCTAGCCACTTTCTGAATCTTTAGGACCTGAATTTCTCTCTCCAGCCCTTGGCCTATACCACAATACTCATTTTTCATAATTGGTTTTCTTTCTAGGCAAAATTGAGGTTTGAGGTAAATGTGTCACCAATAAAATGTATGGTTGTGGTATATTCATGTATCTGTCAGCCTTTCATTTATTTAAAAAAAATTAAAGACATGATTACTGTGTAAAAAGAAAGGAGTTAACTTGTTTAAAGGCAAAGTGACGGGAGCACCTGGGTGGGGAAGTTGATTAAGTGTCTGACTTTTTTTTTAAGTGTCTGACTCTTGATTTCAGCTCGGGTCATGATCTCAGGGTGCTGGCCATGAAGCCTGTTTGGGATTCTCTCTCTCTAAAATAAATACATACATACATACACACACACATATAGTAAAGTGATAGCCATTTGTATTTCTAGGTGACAAAAAAGGAAAGCACATTGATTTTGGAATGAGAAAAGTTGGGTTCAAAGGGAGGTTCTGGGGCAGCCCGGGTGGCTCAGTGGTTTAGTGCCACCTCCAGCCCAGGGCCTGATCCTGGAGACCCAGGATCAAGTCCCACATGAGGCCTCCTGCATGGACCTGCTTCTCCCTCTGCCTGTGTCTCTGCCTCTCTCTCTCAATCTGGGTGTGTTTCCCATGAATAAATAAATAAAATCCTTAAAAAAAACAACAAAACAAAACAAAGGGAGGTTCTGCTGTTCTCTGCCTGCAGTTCCTAACAGCTCAGTAACATTGAGAGTTACCTGTGGCTGCCTTTGGAAGGGCCTACAGAAAGTTGCCGTCAATAGAGACTTTTGCACTGAATAATTAGCAATGGGGAAATATTATGGTTTCAAAAATGCCTATACATTTTCTCTTTGCCCCCAACACCCTTCCAAATACTAAAACTTAAAAATATCATACTAAATCTTAAAAAAAGAAAAAGAAAGGGAAAAAAATACACAGGAATATATTAAATCTGATGTTACTTTATTTAAAGCCTTTAGGATAGGTGATACTCTCTATGAAATAAATTTTTTTCTAGAGCTGAAATGCAAAAACACTGCATCATTTTTATGAAAAATCTAACTCGCCTAGAAAAGCCTTCATTCTCTCACACAGGGGCCTTCGCCCCTCTGAAATCCTCCCCTCCACCGTTTGCTTCAACCCCTAGAGGGCAGCATGCCCTCAAAGAAACTCACCCAGGGCCCAATTAGAAGCCTTTTAAATGGCAATTACCTTCTGGAATTGTTTCTTAACAACCTTAAAAAAAGACCTTAAAAAAAATGTCATTAGAAACACTAAGGAATGAAAGAGAGTGTTAGCAATTTCTAATGACTGCCACAGAAGTATGTTTTATTGATACCGTCACCTCAACAGTATTTCAATTTCTGGGAAATCAAGAGACCTGATGAATCATCCTCAGTTTTACTGAAGGAATTCTGCTCAGAAGCACCCCTAGTTTCTCAGATGGGGTTGCTTCTTCTAAAGTGACTTCCTGTCACAACCTCTCCTCACAGCCTCTCTTCAAAGCTCAGAGTGACATGGTGAGGTTTAGCCATCGCTGCTCTTCCTCACCCCACCCACCCACCTCCTGCACTTTCCTTCATTCTCAGCCCATAAACATATGGGCACTTCAAACACTTGAGCCTGGGCTCTTTGCAGCCCTTCCTAGGGGTTCTAGGATTCACTTTCTTTTTCCCTCGCTAACACCTTCATGACTGCCTCATATGTAGTGGAGAAGACACAGGCCCCACTGTGCCTGGACCCCAATCCCGCCAGTAATACAACAAAGCCTGCTGCACACACCCCTCAGAGACTCCAGGCCAACTTCACCCTGCCCTACACCTGCAGCTCCACTCAGCCTCCTCGGCATCTGCCCCTTCTTCAGAAGCCCTGGCTTGTAATCCAGGTTCAAACACTAATCAAGACCCTGTGCTTCTAATATGCAAAATGAAGGATGAAACTAAGAGCCGCCTTCACCTACCCTCTAGAGAGACAGATGGGGATTACCAGTTACTTTGATGCCAAAATTGTCTTGGAGAACAGGTAACACAATTTCTCCTATTCACGGGAACTTCTCAATGAAGCCTCTAATTCCGGTTTGACTTTGGGGTTTTTGGTGACTCTTTCCATCTCTTCTCAAATGATGTGTGGGTTTAGGCAGATAAAACAGTTTTCATCTATGTACGGGATGTTGTCAAAACAGGACACTAGAGGGTTCTTTTGTGTTTTTTTTTACATGAAAAAAATCCCCCCAATAATGAAAGGCAGTATCCATTAATTCAATCGAACATTATTTTCATAAGCAAATATGAATTTGAAAAAATTAGCAAGTAAATGCATAAATAAATTACCTACATTGAAAGCTGTTACTGGCAGATATGATAACATGTTTCCTGTTAACTAGTTTACATTTCTTTTGAAGTGAATTTCTGGCTGACAGTGTTTATGTCACAGATGGTATCCTCACCTGCTTCATTAAGGCCTGTTTAGAATACAGTTCTAATGTAGGTTTTATTCCATGTAAAGCCACCTAGAGATAATTTTAAATGATCATATCGACTAACAAACACGTAATCAAGAAGCTCTTAAAATTTTATTAAAATTCAAGTCTTTCACCATTAGCAAACCTGCTTCATTAACATATTAATAGATAATGTTCCTGCTCATAATTAGCGTGTATTTTCTTTGCATCATTGTAGTTGAAAGAATTCAGGTGGAGTTTGATAGAAAAGTTGAGGGTTTTTTTCCTGTCAACAAAGCACCTGGGGGAAAGAACTGAGGCTCCTGACCACCATTTCCATTTTAATCCTTTGCTTCCTCCTGCCCATAATTTTCTCTCCTTCAAACTCGTTTTGTCATTTATTTTCCCCATATTCAGCCCATAATGGATTATACACATGATAAACAATGAACTACATGCAAATGGGCATGGATTTGGCCCACTCACTGAAGGATGAATTACTACCTGCAAGAGAAACCCCAGATACAAAAGAGTATTTTTATTCAGAGTTTGAGAAAAGTGGGAACATTAACCCTTAAAAGAAGCTCATCTTTTTCTTTAAAATAAAAAAAGATTTTTAAAAACCACTTACTCAAAATATGAGTGTGTAGAACAGAGAATATAGCCCATGTCTATGTTTCTGTTAAAAGAGTGATATCCATCTCAAGGAATGGTACCTTAGAGGAATGATTCAGGGAGCCACCTAAGGACATTTTGTTTTTGTTCTGAATAACCACAAAGTCAGATTAAGGCCATAATCGAGATCCTTGGAATAAAGCCACAATGTTATTTTGAAATATTCTCACTTAAGTGATGTAATAATTGTGACACATTCGCAATAAAGAATGGAATTAGTATTATCTCTTAAGGTCATAATCTCCTCTCAAAAGGAAAAATGATATTTATACTAAAAACAGCAATTATGTTCTAATATAGTCTGAGCAATTATTAATTCTATTTACCAAAGATGTTTGGAAACCACACCATTCTGTAACTTTAGAGCTTACCTGTGAAGTGAGGCAGAAGCTTCTCACCATTCTAGGCGTATTGGAACCTCTTATATGGGTCAGAGATTCGTTTTGCTTCTCAGGAGTACATATGATAGTCCTGCTGCACTTCCCGTGTCTTAGGTCTTAGGGAACATCTATCTGGTTGCCCCGCTTATTTTTATCCAGGAACAAGTGCAGGCCCAGAGAAGTTCATCAACTCTGTTTAGGTCTCCCAGCTTGTTAGGGGCAGAACTAAGGATAAACATAAGATCTTCTGATTTTTTTTTCTTTAAACCACATCTCTTTCTTACAATTTTCTGGCCCTGATTTTCTCAATGATGGAAAAAGTGAAATGATATCTATGAGTTATTAAAATGATAGAACATTCTGGCTTTGAGGGGAGAGTTAGTTGAATCTGATCACAAAGTTTTCATCACCCACCCAGGACACCACCTAGACAAAAGGAGGATTCAAACACACTAATCACAACCTAGCTGGAACTGGCAGGAGAGGTGCTGCCTCTTTGCACTTTCACAGCATTGTCCTGAACTACTATTTCTACATCAGTGATTTTAACGTACCGGATTTAGTAAAGCACTATCCACTAGAATTTTCTATGTTAGATACCTGAACTGCCTACTGTAGGACCCACTAGCCACGTGTGGCAACTGAGCCCCTAAAATGTGGTTAGTGTAACTGAGGAACTGAATTTCGAATTTTAGATCATCTTAACTAATTTAAATTTAGATAGCCACATGTGGCTGTTGGCCATTGTGTTGTATCAGCACAGATTTAGTATATGTCCCAGGGAAGAGGTAGATTCAAGTAATATCAGTGAGCTAGAGACCCCTGGTGGACGGGACTGTCATCTGCAGGACACCAACAACCCTAGTAAGGTGGTTGATATTTTTTAAAAATTTATTTATTTGTTTGTTTGCCTAAGATGCAGAATTGTTCACATATTTTGATGCTGGGTACCAAATTCTCTAGTTGTTACATTATAGAATAATGAGGAATTCAGGGAGTAATTATTAAATTGATTGATGTTCACTGGGGTCATATCAAGTTTCTGTTACTAACGTATTAGCAGGACACTTGGCAGGACAGTGGAAACTGGGTTAAAACATTGCATTTTGGTTGTTTGGCATGAGTAATGGAAAGTCCTAGGTCCCCAGGTAGGCTAAGAAGCATGTCAGGATAGATGTTTGTCTCAAGTTGTATGACATCAACTAAGAGATGACATAGCTTGGCCAAAGTCTGCACTAAATTCAAAATAATGGCTGTTTTATCACTTGACTGGAAAATAAATGGCAGTGCTCTTTCTACCCCCTTGCTGACACACAACCACACACAGTTGCCCCCATAAAGTTAAAGTAACCTGGTGTCTTTATATCAGGTTAAAAAGGGGGGGGGTTGGGGATTTGGGCCTTTTATCCCTCTTAAATTGTGCTCCTTAAAATGGAATTAGCTGATAAATTTGGTCATTTCTGATTGCGCTGCTTCCTATACTATTTGTTTTCCTCTTTGGCCAGTAAGAGTCATAATCACCCAACCCGTGGTCTCTAGATGTTCACAGTCCAGGGGATTGAGGGCTCCCTTTCCTGGCCCTGGCTGTTCTTGGCTCTTCTACATTCCATCTTTGCTTGGCTTCAACCTAAGACTCCTGCTTTCTTCACTGAAAACTCCCAAAGTCCTTATGACAAAGACTGCTAGCTGCTAACAGTAACAGAACTAACTTTTAGCCAGCATATCCTGAGCATTTTCTATGTATAAACTTCTTGTAAAGATTTTATTTATTTATTTATTTATTTATTTGTTTATTTATTTATGAGTGTGGGGGGGAGGGGCAGAAGAAGAAACAGAAAACCTCAAGCAGATTCTGCATTGAGCACAGAACCCAAAGTGGGGATCATCTCCCGCCCTGAGATCATTACCTGAGCAGAAACCAAGAGTCAGATGCTTAACCACCTGAGCCACTCAGGCCCCCATCTATGTGTAAACTTCTTGAAAACAATGCCCAATGTATGCAAACTGCTATTATTATGTAGAAATTTTAAAATTCTATGTAGCCAGGCCCATCACTTAGAGCTTTTGATGTTTTCTAACTTATGTAAGCAGTTCTCACTCCACACCTCGAAGCTATCCAAATACCTTCCTGAATACCGGCAGATAATTTGATTATATACCTAGAAAACCATGATATTCTATTATAAATAATAAGAATTAATAAGAATAATTAAATTGGGAAAGTGGCTATTATATAAAATTTTTTTTAAGATTTTATTTATTCATTCATGAGAGACAGAGAGAGAGAGGCAGAGACACAGGCAGAGGGAGAAGCAGGCTCCACACAGGGAGCCCGATGTGGGACTGGATCCCAGGACTCCAGGATCACACCCTGAGCCGAAGGCAGGCGCTAAACCACTGAGCCACCCAGGGATCCCCCTATATAAAATTTTTTTAAGATTTTATTTATTTACTCATGAGAGATACAGAGAGAGAAGCAGAGACATAGGCAGAGGGAGAAGCAGGCTCACTGCCCTGGAACTCCAGGATCATTCCCTGAGTTGAAGACAGACACTCAACTGCTGAGCCACCCAGGTGTCCCCTAGATATAACTTTTTAAAGAAAATATAGTGATAACTAAAACTAGAACTGAATTTCAAATTTTATTTAATCTTAACTAAATTAAATTTAAATAGCCACATGTGGCTGGTGGCTATTATATTGGACAGCCTAGATTTAGCTTATGCCACAGAAGAGTTCATTCAGATAATGGCAGTGAACTGGACAGTGAGTTAAAATATACTAAGGTATGACGTGAATGAGAAACAACCTATAGAGAAAAACTATAATGTTGTATTAAAGGATATAAGCAAGATATGAATAAATGTAAAGCCATGTGTACATACATACATATATATACATGTGGAATAATAAATGCATCAGAATTGCTATGGAAGATTTTTGAAGAAGGTAAAATGTGTCCCAGCTATAAAATCTACTATAAAGCTACTATGATCAAAACAATATGATAATGACACACAACTAATATGGTTAGAGAACCCTTTAGAAAGTTAAGCCTTGTAAAAAAAGGGGGAGGGGTGTGCAGCCCGATGGCTCAGCGGTTTAGCGCTGCCTTCGGCCCAGGGCGTGATCCTGGAGACCCAGGATCGAGTCCCACGTCGGGCTCCCTGCGTGGAGCCTGCTTCTCCCTCTGCCTATGTCTCTGCCTCTCTCTCTTTCTCACTCTCTGTGTCTGTCATGAATAAATAAATAAAACCTTAAAAAAATTGAAAGTTAAGCCTTGGATCCAAGTTTATATGATAAATGTATTATTTCAATTCACTAAGAAAAGAGTACTTTAATAAATCATCCTGGCAAAAAACATTTCTCATATAGAAGACAATACAGTTAGAGCTTCATCACATACCCCGCAAATTTTTTTTTATTTTTATTTTTTATGATAGTCACACACAGAGAGAGAGAGGGAGAGGCAGAGACACAGGCAGAGGGAGAAGCAGGCTCCATGCACCGGGAGCCCAACGTGGGATTCGATTCCGGGTCTCCAGGATCGCGCCCTGGGCCAAAGGCAGGCGCTAAACCGCTGCGCCACCCAGGGGTCCCCCACAAAATTTTTTTAATCTTCTTAGGGTTATTTTATTAATTCTCAATAAATCACCAGAAATCTCCAATTTCAATGTTTTACTTTTTAATAAAAGAATGTACCAATTAAGAGAGGCCAGAGTTAAGGAAACCCTTTATATAAAGTTTTCAGTTGAAATCTCTATTTCCCTTTAAAAATAAAAGAAATATTTTATACCTTATTTTTTAAAGATTTTATTTATTTGAGAGAATGAGCAAAAGAGAGAGAGAGCACAAGTAGTGGGAGCAGCAGAGGGAGAGAAAGAAGCAGACTTCCCACTGAGCAGGGAGTGTGATGTGGGGCTGAATCCCAGGACCCTGAGATCATGACCTGAGCTGAAGGCAGACATTTAACCAACTGAGCCACCTACATTCCCCTAAATCTTGTTTTTAAAAAAAAGATATAAGCACCTAAAACTAATATAACATTATGTGTAAACTATACCCATTTTTTTTAAATGTGAGATAGACACTAATATTCTCACTTTTTATTTTATTTTGTTTTTAAGATTTTAAAACACAGAGACACAGGCAGAGGGAGAAGCAGACTCCATGCAGGGAGCCCGATGTGGGACCCGATCCTGGGACCCCAGGATCACACCCAAAGCACGCCAAAGGCAGGCGTTTAACTGCTGAGCCACCCAGGTGTCCCTATTCTCACTTTTTAGATGAAATGTTAAATTGTCTTATTCTAAATGACATAGATAATTGGAGACAAAAAATGATATTAGAGACCTAGATTTTTAAAATTTTAGTACTCCATTATGTAGCACTCTATTTTTTTTTTAAGTTTTTGTCCTGTTCTAATTTTAGCATGCCAAGTCTTGCATGCCAGGGAAACAGCAGTCCTGGGCAACTGGACAGTTGGTCATCCTTCAAAAGATCTTCTCTTTTACAAACTAGGACAAACCATAACAATAACAGGAAAAAAATATGAAACTATTGAGCTATAAGTGTATATATGAGGCTTCAAATGTGAAGAATCATTATCAAAGAGTTTCTAACAATTTTAATTATAGGCAACACTATGTAATATATGGAGTATGACTCCCTGTAGAGAAAACTAGTAAAGTATATACATGAAATTGCCATCCTAACTGACAAGGATATGTGACAAGTGAAGATATAAAACAAATAAATGATAATTGTTTATAAATAATCAAGTTTAATGAGTTGGTCCATTACTTTCCCTGTCTATGTGCATGTTAGCTGCCACATCGGTAGAAGCCAGCTAGCTAACTATCTAGATGAGTGATAGATCAATCTATGCCAAATCTCGAATCCTGAATTAAAAAAATCATTTCATTTTCTTCCCTCATTGCTTTTATTTACTTAATGTTTGATCATCTATACTTAGCGTTCATGTAAGTAAAAAATTGTAATGAGAAAGCTTGATTCTTAAACAGTTGAAAATTTGTATACATTATCATAGACTTTAAACAGATTCCTTTTCCCTTTGAATCATTGTGTTTTAATCTAGCTCTGTACTGAAGCCCGGCTGTGGTGGAGGAGAAATAGATTGCGCTTAGGTTGTGTGATCTTGCACAAGTTACTTAGCCTTTCTGATTCTAGTTTCTTCCTTAGTAAAATGAGTATAATACCAACCATCTCAAAGAATCGTGTGAGAATCAAATGACATTGTATATAAATCACCTGGCAAATGGAAGATTCTCAGGAACTAGTAACAGTATATGATGATTAACAGTAAAACAAAATAGATGTTAACAGGCAGTTAGAAATACCACTGAACCAGGTATCAATATCTGGATTAAGATCAAACCTGTCACTTACTAACATTGACCTTGAAATATACCCTTAACTCTGATGTTTAGTTATCTCATCTGTAAGATAGGAATGATTTATCCCTGTGTACCTCAAAGGATTCTGAAGTTCATTTTGGACTGCTGTTGAAACTCAAATGAGATAATATTCCTCAGAGTGCATTGAAGTTTGAAATCCCAAACCTTTGGTTTATAATTTTAAAGAAACATAAAGGAAACAGAGATGTACAACAAGGAGTTTTATACCTGATTTGTTCTCACAGTTTTAAGTTGAAATGAGTTTATACCATGGGAGGACTCTTCAGCTTAAAAGTGATATTTGGGGTTGAATCATCATCTTGTGCAATGTTTTACACTTTCTGCTTGCCTAGACAATGGAGCAATGAGAAGAGTACACTTATCTACGAATGAATGGCAATAGTAAGTGGACAAAACTGTGATATAGTGCATATTTCACAGTGTTTTTTTTTTATCTGAAACTGGATGTATGCTAGCCTTTCTTTTTAAACAGAGCAAATAATTTTTCCCATAAAAGGCCAGTAGTAAATATTTTCAGCTTTGCAAGCCAAATAGTCTCCCTGTATACTATTCAACTCTACTGTTGTAATGTAAAAGCAGACATAGACAACAAATAGATAATGGGTATAACACTCTTCCCACAGAAGTTTATTTACAAAAATAAGCAGCAGAGGTTGGCTTATAGGCCATAGTTGTTGGTTTTGGGGTTTTTTTTTTTTAAGGTTTTATTTATTTGAAAGAGAGCAAGAGCACAAGTGGTGGTGGTAGCGGGAAGGGCCAGGGGAAGGGAGACCCAGACTCCCGAGGGAAGCTGACTCGGGGCTCCATCATTTAACTGACAACAACTGAGCCACCCAGGCGCCCTGGGTCATAGTTTTAAACCTCTCACTTAGACTCATTGGTTGGCCTTTTGGGCCTTGGGGACTGTTGAGTCAGAATAATGGAGTAAAGGTTATTAACCAAGGTTGTTAAAGCAAGAAAGACTGGAAGGAGTTGAAAATCATAGTAAAATATTTTTTAAAAATTTGTTCAAGGAAAGAGCTTCTCTCTCTTCTACCTTTTCTAATTCCTCTATCCAGGGCATTTTTCTCAGCTACTATCAGTCCCAAGCAACCCTAATTACTCTCTAATGGACAGTTCTCCTCTCTGAAACTATTTCTTCTTTTTATTCAAGTCCCTAGGACTTGATTGAAGTACAGTGCAGATTTTATAAGTTATTCTTTTATAGTAACTAATAAGTAACTGTATCTCCTGTCTTACATTCCTCAGTATAGACTTAGAATCAGACATTTTCCCCTGAACATTAAAACAAAATTATAAAATATTCCTCAAAAAGCCAGTGGAAGGAATGAAGTATTAATATGTGATCCAACATCTACAAATCTCAAAAACATGATGCTAAGTGAAAGAAGCAAGACACAAAAGACCACATGTTGTATGATTTGATTTTAGAAAATGTCCAGAAGAGGCAAATCTGTAGAAAGTAGATTAGTGATTCATTAGGGCTGGAGGGAGGAATGGGGAGTGACTGCTAATGGGCATGAGATTTCTTTCCAAACTAATGGAAATGTTTTAAAATCAGATGGGTGTGATGGCTACACAACTCTGAAACTAAAACCATTGAATTGTACATTCACAATAGACATTTTTATGGTGTGGAAATGATCTCTCACTAAGGTGTTTAAAAAATAAAAATCAGTGGGGGCACCTGGGTGGCTCAGTGGGTTAAGCATCTGCCTTTGGCTCAGATCCTGATCCCAGAGTCCTGGGATCAACTCAGCATGTGGTTCCCTACTCAGCAGGGAACCTGCTTCTCCCTCTGCCTCTTCCTCCTGCCCCCACCACGCCATCACATCTCTCTCTCTCTCACACACACACACACACTCTCTCTCTAAAATAAAGAAATAAAATATTTGTAAATATACAAACAAATAAATAAATGGATATGAGCTTCTGTTGGACATGAACATCTAATTCCAAGCTCCCTCTCTTCTTCACCTCTCCTTTTCTCTTCCTTTTTGTCACTTTCTATTTTTATTCCTTCTAAAATAGCTATCTCTTTTTAAACGTATTTTATTTATTTATTCATGAAAGGCACACACAGAGAGAGAGAGAGAGAGAGAGAGGCAGAGACATAAGCAGAGGGAGAAGTAGGCTCCCTTCAGGAAGCCAGATGCAGGACTTGATCCCAGGACTCCAGGACCACGACCTGAGCCAAAGGCAGATCCTCAACCAATGAGTCACCCAGGTACCCCTAGAATAGCCTTCTAAAACTCATCCTGTCACTTTAGAATCAAGAAAACCCCAAGTTTACTTTTTAAAAATGTATTAAATATATGAAAAATCTAAATAGAAACAATTACTAAAGTATAAAATTATGATTTGTTTTATGACATCTTCCCTAGTTTCCAAAAGTTGGCAAATTTGCCTAATAAAATTTAAATATACCTGTGTGTATAAATTGCTTGTTTTGTGAAAAACATCCAGGCAGGGGTGGAGAAGGGAATTGGCTCCAAATAGGGCTGCTGCTATGGAGTGAATGTTTGTGACCTCCCCAGGATTCATATGTTGAAGCCCAATCCCTTACATGATGGTATTTGGAGGTGGGGCCTTTGGGAGGTAATTAGGTCATGAGGATGGAGTTCCCAGGAGTGGGATTTGTGCCCTTATAAGAACAGTCCCCAAAGAACTTGCTTCCTCTCTCCCTGTTCTCTGCCATATACATGGAGAAAATGGCCATCTGTGAACAAGCAAGCCAGTCTCACGAGGCACTAGATCTACTGGCACCTTGATCTTGGACTCCCCAGTCTCCAGAACTGTGAGAAATGTTTGTTGTTTAAGCCCCCTGCAGTCTATGGTATGTTTGTTAGAGTAGCTCCAACTAGACGGCACCAGAGTCCCCCAGAGTTCACAGCATGGGGACAAAGTTGCTGCCAATATCAAAACTTTGGCTACATAAACGGTCCCTAAACATCTATTATTTGGCTGCAGGACCTGAAGTGGGAAAAAGCAGTAGAGGAGAGCAAAATGTGAGTTAATACTAACAACTGCCCCTATTGGCCATTGCTCTGCACCAGGCTGAGTGCTTTACACACATTCAGCTAATCCACACAACAATCAATCCCATGGGCTATTATTATCTCTAAAATACATATAGGAAAATTGAGACTCAGAGAAGCTAAATAACCTGCCCAAGGCCTCACAGCTAGTAAACTCATCTCCATATATGTAATCAGACCTCTCATTCAGTGAAGAACCCCAGAAAATCACTTGTACAGCCTAAATCCCAGAGAATGGGGGAGGGGGGCCTTGAAGTTCCATTATAGAACCCATTAGTTTTATGGCATAGAATTAAAACTAGATTTATCACCAATGAAGTAGTTGTTTTCTTCACATTTGCCTGTTTTGGTTCATATTACTGTCTCTTCCCGTAGAGAATAAAAATGTACTTTAGAGCTTTCACTCATAACAAAGGGAAATATGTCATATTACTACTTATTTTAAACCAACCCCTGGAGTGCTGTGATTTGTCCATCTTTGATCAAAGGTTCTTCCCAAGCAGGCTGATTTTATGAATTTTCCTGAGCTGTGTTAAATGGCATCCCATTAGCATCAACATGAATGAGGAGCGAGGGGGTAGGCTCCGCACAAAAGCATGACCTCTTATTAGTTGCTATTCTGATACTTTATTTGTCAGCGCTGATTCAATGGCAGGGAGAGAAGGCTCATAGGAGATTATGTAGAAAGACTATGCTACACTTTATAGCCTTTCTCAAGCCATCAGGGTAAAGAATTGACTGCTACTTACATCCATAATTATATGTGGCATTTTGGCTCTGTAATTAAATTCAAAATAAATCACATGCAGCAATTTGTTAAATTTAAATAATGTTACCAAAAAATAAAAAGATCAGTGAATGAGATGAGCTTCTGAATTTAGGGATATGAGTTGAGGAAAGACTCATTCCCTCAAACTAGCAGGGATTGTATCTGCAAAAATAAACTCAGTAACACTTAATTCTGCTGAATCTGGCATGTGATGAGGTCATTAGAATCTGTGCCATTGGACTGGATTATACAGGAAACAACTGCAATAAACCCTTACAAACAGGAAATTCAAAACTTTAAGTTCAGAATAAATAACGTTCATAGCCTGGTTTCAATTTGTTATCCAAATGATTTAAGTTCCCTAAGAAGTATATAATATTGATTAAAATCTAGTAGGATTTTCCCAGGCCTTCAGAAGGGCTGAAATGCAAAGATGAGATCTATTCGAATCAGTAATGAGAACTGGGACAAATCAAAATAAGTATGTGTAATGACAACAATAACACTGCATGCTTACTGAATATTTTTTTATTAAAAAGCACTTTTACGGATGCCTGGGTGGCTCAGTCAGTTAAGCATCTACCTTTGGTTCAAGTCATGATCCCAGGATCCTGGGATCGAGCCCCACATGGGGCTCCATGCTCAGTGGGGAGCCTTCTTCTCCCACTCCCTCTCTCTCTGCCTGCGGCTCTGACTACTTGTTCTCTCTCTCTCTCAAATAAATGAACAAAGTCTTAAAAAAAAAAGTTTCATATAGGTAGAGACAACCCAAGAGAGTCCAGAAAAAGACTTGATTTGTGACCACTTTAAGCTGTTCTCTGTCAGTTGGAGGAAACAGACAGTGCAGGATGGAGAGAATGGGGTACTCCAAGGCCAGACTTGCCCAATGGATATGATGGAGATTAGGACAGGGGTTCATAAGGGGACTTTTGCCAGTGCTTTCACAGAAAGAATTTCAACGTCCATAACCTGGACATTAGGTGTGGGTGATATAGCAGAATTACTTCCTTCCCTGTGTGGTAGAATGTAGTGTGCTAGTGTGGCTGGAAGTTTAAAGGTCTCCACTTTTTCAGTTGGGTTAGCCCAGTCAACACTTACAAGGAGGGGATTATACAAGGCACAGATCGTTAGAGACCATCTTAAAGGCTGCCTACCACAATATCCAACCTCACTAATAATCAATGAAACACAAATTAAAATTTAAAAGTACTGGGGTACCTGGGTGGCTCAGTGGTTCAGTATCTGACTTCAACCCAGTTCATGATCTCAGGATCATGTGATTGAGCTCCCACTTAAGATTCTCTCTCTCCCTCTGTTCCCACCTACCAATATGTGTTCTCTCTCTCTTTCAAAATTAAATTAAATTAAGTTTAAAGTACCATTTTAATTACTTATAGGAGTTTTAAAATGATAATATCAAGAAATTGCCAAGGAATGATAAAACATGCTTTGTTGGGAGCAAACTGATACAGTGTTTTAGAAAGCAATCTATAAATATGCACCAAGAGCCATTAAAATATTCAAATCCTTTTAACCTATTAATCCCATTTTTAAGGAACTAGCCTAAGGAAATAATTATTAAAAAACCAAAACCAACAAAAAAAAGTTTATAGGCATGGATATGATGATTACAATATTATTTATAATAGTAGAAAATTGAGGGGAATGGTAAAATAATATCCAGAAAGGAATGGTTAAATAAATAGAGGTTCATCTACTTTATAGAATATTACATTCATCATTTTAAGATCATGGAATAACATTGTGAAGTGCTTATGATTTAATGTAAAGTGGAAAAATAAAGATATAAAATTCTTTGTAAATTATTTACTAATAAGTAAAAATATTAATAAGAATAAAAGACTTAAAAGATTACTCCCAAATGCTATCAATAATTGAGTCTGAGTGATGAAATTATAGATAATTTCTATCTTGATTCACTCATATATATATATACATATATAGATAGATAATTTCTATCTTGATTCATTCACATATATGTATATAAGACATGATATATATTCTATATATAACATTTCTATCTTGATTCATTCATATATATATATATATATATACATATGTATATATATATATATATAGTTGTTTTTATAGGAAACCAAACCCCTCAGAAAAGTTGCAGGCTTTGTTTGGCTGAATTATATTTTCTGTGAATTTAAGTATCCCTTAAACCTGTTTCACCCAATTGCTTACCTTAAAGATATCACCATACATCTATATGTAGTTATATGGTACTATTATAACTTTCAAAGCATATTACCACTACTCTTCACTTTTATTGTTACTACATTCTTTTCTTTTTTCTTCCCATTGCAGAGATTAGAAATTGAGTTTGAAGAGTTGCTGGTAAGTTTGGAGAAGCAAATGGAATTCTCACATGTTGCTGGTGGGAATCCAAGGTGGTATAGCTGATTTGGAAAACAGCTTGGCAGTTTCTGATAGACATAAACCTATAATATGACCCAGCATGCAATCCCATGCCTAGAGATATGCTTAAGAGAAATGAACAGTAATGACTGATCACACACACACAAATCAGTATTTACATGCTTCCGGGAGCTTTATTCCTAACTGCACAGACGTACAGGCAAAAAAACCTGGAAACAACCCATATGTTCTTCAACTGGTGAATGAATGAATAAACAAACTGTGGTACATTCACACAATGGAATACTCCTCAGCAACAAAAAGGAATGAACTACTGATACATGTAACAAAATCGATAAATCTCAAACATATTATGAAAAATAAAGTAAAAGAGGCCACACTCAGAAGACTATATATTGTGTGATCCCATTTACATGAAGTTCTTGGAGAGGTAAAATTATAGGGCCATTAAACAGATCTGTGGTTGCCAGGGGCTTGGGGTGAACGGGGTTGACTGCAAAAGAGTAGCAGGAGGGAATTTCGGGGGATGACAAGACTGTCATGGTTTCCACAAGAATGACCCTGAAAGATAACCATGTTAGTAGGTGTAGAGTGCCTTGAAGGACTAGATTTGGAAGTCATTTCAGTGGTTTCTCCTCCTCCTAGCACTCCTGAAGACAATGGGCCCCAGCTGCTGCAGTATTGGGGCATTTCTGCTGCGAAAGAAAGGAAAGGAAAATTAATTTATTGAATTTCCACTATAGGGCCTACGGGAGTTGAGAATCAGAGGTTTTACACATATTTTATCATCACAACAGCTTATAATTCCCATTTTACACATAAGGAAACTGAGGCTCAAAGTGATTAATCCACCCACTGAGAATGAACTCCAGCCCCCCCATGCTTAACTGGATTTCACGTTATTTGAGTACAATTGACTCTTACACTTGTTATTAACCTTTCTTTCCCATTGTAGAGTCACAAGAATTTTCTATACTTAGAAAATGGAACCATGTCTATTTCCAGAGGAAGGAGGGAACATCTTTTTCTAATTTGCACAAAAGTGCTATATGGACAAATAGTGGACCTCAAGTCTTTCACTGGCCCTGACTGCCTGGGCTGCTGCTGGTGAGTGATCACAGTGCTATCTCCCCAAACCACCCCTATCCACTGTAACCCACTTCCGGCCAGCTTTGTAGATGCGAGTTTGGGGTAGTATATCTGGGAGAGGGAGAAATTGTCTGGAGCCTGGGGAGGCAAGATGGGTAGGCCATGAGGGCAGAAGCAAAGGATAAAAAAACCTAAAGAAGTAGAAGGGTGAAGGCAATGAAATATAACAGTGAGTCATCAGGAAACTCCCTAATTGCTTTGTCTTAGGCAATCATTGTGTAAGCTTTCAGAGTTTGCTTACCCTAGAGAAGCTAGGTCTCTGGTTAAGCAGTCTGGTGAATTAACATCCAAACCAGAGTCTTTTTTTTTTTTTTTTTTTTTTAAATTTTTTAATTATTTTTTTTCTTTATTTATTTATGATAGTCACAGAGAGAGAGAGAGAGGCAGAGACACAGGCAGAGGGAGAAGCAGGCTCCATGCACCGGGAGCCCGATGTGGGATTTGATCCCAGGTCTCCAGGATCGCGCCCTGGGCCAAAGGCAGGCGCCAAACCGCTGCGCCACCCAGGGATCCCCCCAAACCAGAGTCTTAAAAGCTTATCCCCTATAGACTGATATTTTATCCCAGTTTTTAATTTCAGGAGAAAAGTAGGAGCTAAAATTGATGATAAGGGTTGTGGCCGTGTGTTTTGTCTGCCATGTATATGTCTAAGTGGCCTTTCAATACAATCATCCAGGCAACTCCCTTGGGGTTCGACCAGTCTAGTGGCTACTACTGTAGACTAATTTCCTTGCCCCTAATGGGGTACAGCTGATCCTGAAAGAAATGACAACAGCTATGTTGAATTGAAGTTCTGTCCCAAAGCCTACAGAAAACAATGTCTGTTGTAGTCATTAACGCCATTCACCAAATATTTCCACACTTCTGGGAACATGTTAGGAACGTCCATCCTGGCCCCTTCACAGTTCAGTGAGGCCAAGTGTCTAGTTCTCGTCTGTGAATTGTGAGCAGAAATGAAATGTGGCACTTTGAGACCTGGTGCTTAATTGTCCTCCAGAGTAGAGATGGGCTCTGCTAGAGAGGACGCCTCCTCTGACAGCCTGGAGTTCCCAGTGGCCACAAGTGAGTGGAACACTCTGCTGAATCACAATGGACATGGTTTAGCTACTGAGGTTTTTGTTGTTGTTACTACTGCATAATCTATTCTGATTGATACAATACCTTTTTGGTTTTATATGATGTTTGCTGGTTTTTATGTTTTGCAGGCTAAGAATAGTAATCTAGAGCCTAGATTTCTAGTTAAACAAGAAATGTTCTCACTGAGCTATATAGTAATATGATATAAAATTGTTCAAAATGAAATATAGTGCTGTATTTGAGACTGTCTAAAAATAAATGGTCTAGAATTACCTTAAAAGTCCATCAAAGTAGGAAGCTAGTCAAACTGATTGTTTATCACAAAACCATCAGGCTCACTAAATGTTTTCATGTCTCTAACGCAATGTTCCTTTAAGAAAATCTCCGTGAGTTTACAAATAAACCTTTAAGGGATGCCTGGGTGGCTCAGCGGTTGACCATCTGCCTTGGGCTCAGGTCATGATCCTGGAGACCTGGGATCGAGTCCCATGTCGGGCTCCCTGCATGGAGCCTGCTTCTCCTTCTGCCTGCATCTGTGCCTCTCTCTGTGTGTGTGTGTCTCTCATGAATAAATAAATAAAATCTTAAAAAAAAACAAATAAACCTTTAATGTTGACTGAAACAAGTTTTAAACTTTATGAATTTTCATACTAACCATTACTTTATCACTTAAGTTATCATCTGTCTGAAGTGTTAGAAACATTTAAAAAAAAACTAAAAAACAAAGGTTCTTAAATGTTGGGATGCCCAGGTGGCTCAGTTGTTGGGTGTCTGCCTTCAGCTCAGGGCGTGATCCCAGAGTCCCAGGATGGAGTCCCACACCGGGCTCCCTGCGAGGTGCCTGCTTCTCCCTCTGTGTCTCGGCCTCTCTCTCTCTCTCTCTCTCTCTCTGTCTCTCATGAATAAATAAATAGTCTTTTTTAAAAAGGTCCTTAAATGTTCACAAAAGAAAAATGATAAAACCATTATAACTGTACGATTTTATTACCATCTTTCAAAAATATCATTAATTTTTAGTATATTATGTGCTCTATAGGCATGTAGGAAAATATATTCACAATGAAACTCTTTTTTCTTTAACTTTCAACCTTGACAGCATGCACAATACTACTTTGAAGCTGTTCATTATCCTTAAATAATACATGGTTGTTTTTTTACCTTATATGTCCCTAAGTTGAGAAGGGCAGGTATGTTCCTCTCAGACAATGAGAATATATTTTCATCAAATAATAAGGCCCCAAAGAAGAGGTCCTTAAATGTTTACATCTGAGACTCCAAGAGCTATCTGGATCCTACTTTTCTCAGACTTGCTGTATGTCATTAATTCTAGCATATATTCTTAAAAATGTTTACATGCTACATTTTACTGATAACTATTATCCTCTAAATTCTGTAGATATCACTCTATTGTCATCTGATACCTCAATATTTTATATCTGGGAATAACATGATTTTTATTTCTTCAAAGACAACTTACTTCTATCTAAATGCTTCTGGATTTTTTTTGTTTATGTTTTATATTTAGCAAATATTTTATATTTAGCAGAATACCTCAAAATATAGTGGCTTAGAGATGCAATGATTTATTATTTGCCCTGCTTCTGTGGGTGAGCTAGGCAGTTCTACATGGCATGCTTGCACAACTGCATTCAGTTGGATAATCAGCTGGGCTGAAAGCTATGCCCTGACCTCACTCACATGTCTGGCAGTTGTTCCTGGCTATGAGCTGTGGAATCTCAGTTTCTGTCCATGAAGCCTCTCATCCTCCATTAGGTTAGACTGGATTCTTTTTGTGACGTGTCCACTTTCATCACATTCTATTGGTCGTACAAGACACACCCAGATTGAATGGGTGGGAAATAGACTACAATTCTTGATGGGAGATCTTTCCAAGAACCTCTGGCTGTATTTACTCCCATCCGTCCTCTGGCCGTAATTACTTCTATTTCTCCAACATGCATAAGAACTTAATTCCCTCCCAAGACCTCTAAAAGTTTGATACTACTAAAGCATCATATCCAATATTTCATTGTCTGCATCTGGTTTGGATATGAATAAAGCTCTTCTCATGTGCCAGCCTATGCTCTAAAGATCAGTGAATTAAAACAGGCGTCCAAGAACTTTTTTCTGTGAAGATCCTCATAGTAAATCTTTTTGGCTTTTTGTGGGCTTTTTAGTTTCTGATTGAGGGGGGTGTTGTTTTTTAAAGATTTTATTCTCAAGTAATCTCTACACCCAGTGTGGGGCTCAAACTCACAACCCCAAGATCAAGGGTCGCAGGTTCCACTGACTAAGCCAGCCAGGCACCCCTCTGTTGTAACTATTCATTTCTACAATTATAGTGTGAAAGCAGCCATTGATAACATGTAAATAAATTAATGTGGCCATATTCAAATAAATCAGGTATTGATAGAAATAGGCAAAGGATTGGTTTTAGCCTGTGGGTCATCATTTGTGCCCCCTAATTTAAAGTATGAGAGGCCCCACAGAGGAAAATTGAGGTGCACTAGCCAACAGTTTGAACCAACTGTCTAACATAAGAGTGAGATGATTCGTGACCTTTAGCCCAGACAACTTTCTTACTAATTTAGACCATGAGAAACCAGCAGAGGAATCTCCCAATCAACCTACAAAATCATGAGAAATAATTAATTGCTATGTTTTAATCCACTTAGTTTTGGACACTTCATTATACAGCAGTAGTTAACTAAAAGAGAAATTGGTACCTGAAGTGGAATACCTTTGTAACAAAACCATGTGGCATTTGTTTAAAAAGTAAATATATGCACATTTTTCTGGGGCAAAGAACAATAACTTTAATTAAATCCTTATAGAGGGGACGCCTGGGTGGCTCAGCGGTTAAGCGCCTGCCTTTGGCCCAGGGCGTGATCCTGGAGTCCTGGGATTGAGTCCCGCATCGGGCTCCCCGCATGGAGCCTGCTTCTCCCACTACCTCTGTCTCTACCTCTCTCTCTTTGTCTTTCATGAATAAATAAATAAATAAAATCTCAAAAAAAATCCTTATAGGGATATAAGACCTATAAAAAGGATTAAGAACCTCTGATCTTGACATATCTCAATGAAAAATTATAATATCAGCATGTGTGGTAGATTAAATTTGGCTACAATTTTCTTTTTTCTTCTTCTTCTTTTTTTTTTTTTTTTTTTCGGTTCTAATTTTAAATTTTCATTGCTACCCTGAAACTCATCCATGGAGAACTTCAAGTTGAGAATTAGTGCACATATTAGTGCATTTTCTTTTTTTTTTAAAAGATTTTATTTATTTATTCATGACAGACACACACAGAGAGAGAGAGAGAGAGAGGCAGAGACACAGGCAGAGGGAGAAGCAGGCTCCATGCAGGGAGCCAGACACAGGACTCTATCCCCAGTCTCCAGGATCACACCCCAGGCTGAAGGCAGTGCTAAACCGCTGGGCCACTAGGGCTGCCCATATTAGTGCATTTTCATTAACTTTCAGTTAATCCTTTCAACATGCAGACACAGTTCTTTACTTAGCTTATTAAAATCATTTTTCATTGCTATATTTTTTATTATTGCTTATGTTTCAAGTGTTCATGATTTACTTTTACAATACCAACCATACAAATGTAGGTTCTTTATTCTGTCTTACATTATCACTAGCTTCTTGCTTGTGACTTGTCATTTTCATCTCTTTATTCTTTCCTTTGTAATTTTAGCAAGCTTCTCATGTATTTCCTCCATATTACTAATTTGGTTTCTTTTGGTGTCAGTTCAATTTTTTATAGATTATCACTTAAATGTAATGTGTGGATTGAGTTTGGTTTCTGATTAAATAAACCAAGTGCTTGAAGAAATAATTGTTGAGACAGTTGAGGAAATCTGAATACCATCCAGGCATTAGATGTACTAAGTAAATATTATAAGTCTTATTCAGTGTGATGATGGAATTGTGGTTACATTAAAAAAAAAAAAGAAAAAAGAACGACTTCAGGTGACGGAGATACTGAAGTATTTACAGGTAAAACTATATTATCTTGGGGATTTGATTTAAAATATATTAGTCCAAAAAAAGAGAAAGTTTTTTTTTGTTTTTTTTTTTGTTTGTTTTTTTTTTTTTTTAGAGAGAGAGTATGCATGCACAGACAGACACACATGAGGGGGTAAGAAGGGGAGGGGCAGATAGAAAATCACAAGCAGGTTCCAGGGGGGTGGATCCCAACACAGAACTCAGTCTCACAACCCTGAGATCATGACCAGAGCTGAAATCAAGAGTAGATTGCTTAACCAACTGAGTCACCCAGGCACCCCTGGAAAGACAGATTTTTTAAATGATTCATAAAATTCAACTAATATTTGAAAAAGCAGGAAAGACTATCCACTGGCAAAAGGACAGTCTCTTCAATAAATGGTGCTGGGAAAATTGGACAGCCACGTGCAGAAGAATGAAACTAGACCACTCTCTTGCACCATTAACTCAAAATGGATGAAAGATCTAAATGTGAGACAAGAATCCATCAAAATCCTAGAGGATAACACAGGCAACACCCTTTTTGAACTTGGCCACAGCAACTTGTTGCAAGATACATCTATGAAGGCAAGAGAAACAAAAGCAAAAATGAATTATTGGGACTTCATCAAGATAAAAAGTTTCTGCACAGCAAAAGAAACGGTCAACAAAACTAAAAGACAACCTACACAATGGGAGAAGATATTTGCAAATGACCTATCAGATAAAAGGCTAGTATCCAAGATCTATAAAGAACTTATTAAACTCAACAGCAAAGAAACAAACAATCCAATCATGAAATGGGCAAAAGACATGAACAAGGGGCAGCCCCAGTGGCCAGTTTAGTGCTGCCTGTGGCTCAGGGTGTGATCCTGGAGACCCAGGATCAAGTCCCATGTCAGGCTCCCTGCGTGGAGCCTGCTTCTCCCTCTGCCTCTCTCTCTCTCTGAATAAATAAATAAAATCTTAAAAAAAAGAAAAAACATGAACAGAAATCTCACAGAGGAAGACATAGACATGGCCAACAAGCACATGAGAAAATGCTCCACATCACTGGCCATCAGGGAAATACAAATCAAAACCATAGTGAGATACCACTTCATACCAGTGAGAATGGGGAAAATTAACAAGACAGGAAACAACCAATGTTGGAGAGGATGCGGAGAAAAGGGAACCCTCTTGGACTGTTGGTGGGAATGTGAACTGGTGCAGTCACTCTGGAAAACTGTGTGGAGGTTCCTCAAAGAGTTAAAAATAGATCTGCCCTATGACCCTGCAATTGCACTGCTGGGGATTTACCCCAAAGATACAGATGCAGTGAAATGCCGGGACACCTGCACCCCGATGTTTCTAGCAGCAATGTCCACAATAGCCAAACTGTGGAAGGAGCCTCAGCGTCCATCGAAAGATGAATGGATAAAGAAGATGTGGTTTATGTATACAATGGAATATTACTCAGCCATTAGAAACGACAAATACCCACCATTTGCTTCAACCAGGGTGGAACTGGAGGGTATTATGCTGAGTGAAATGAGTCAGTCGGAGAAGGACAAACATTATCTGGTCTCCTTCATTTGAGGAATATAAAAAATAGTGAAAGGGAATAAAGGGGAAAGGAGAAAAAATGAGTGGGAAATATCAGTGAGGGTGACAGAACATGAGAGACACCTAACTCTGGGAAACGAACAAGGTGTGGTGGAAAGGGAGGTGGGGGGGTTGGGGTGCCTGGGTGATGGGCACTGAGGGGGGCACTGGACAGGATAAGCACTGGGTGTTATACTGTATGTTGGCAAAACAAACTCCAATAAAAACATATACAAAAATATAAAATAAAATAAAATAAAATAAAATAAAATAAAATAAAATAAAATAAAACCCTTTATCCCAGAAAAAATAAAATAAAATAAAATGATTCATAAAATATTGGTAACTAAGTTGAATGATGATTAAATGGTGATTATTACATTGATTTCTCCACTTTGCATCTATTTTCAACATCCCATAATATAAAGCATCAAAATTGTAAAAATAAATCTGAATTTTACTGCTTTTAATACAGATTTAATATACGTATTAAATAATGTAATATGTGTATTAAAATAATCTATTAAATATGTATTTTAATTATTACATTAAATACATAATGTATTAAATACATTAAAATAATGTATCAAATAATGTAATAATAATATGTATTAAATTAAATATAATGTATGTCATTTCATTGTTTAATTATGTTTCTCCTTAAACTAACCCATTTCCTTTATATATTTCTGCCTGCCTCTCAATCAGCTTTCTTTCCACCACAGTCTGGTATTTTATATCATCTTCTATGTCTTATTTCATAGAATAAGATTTTTTCTGAGAACACTAAGCAGATGTCCTGTTTTTGCAGAAAACCTATTTTACACATTTCTTCTTACCCATCTTAAAATTATTTTCTCCATTTTTCATTTTTTAGAATCTTTTTATATCCCCTTGTGTTCACTTTATTTCTACTTATTGTCCTTAAGGAGAAAAGGTCCTCTTAGGCCTGGTTTTCCCCCATAAACAGGAAATGTATATTCTACTTGGTTCCCTTATTGTCCCCAAGTTGTTGTTATAATTTTCAATTGAAGTCTGGTTAATATAAATTTTGGTAAATCAGAACCCTAGGGCCCATGAGAAAAATATTGAAACGCTAAAAAATCCAAGCAGAAGAACTTCCTCTCTATAGTCTCTCTCCACTGTGTCTGCTGAAGCTGCTATACTGGAAGCTAAACTTCTGTATCCAGACTGCTAATATTCTATTTCCACTTGGCCAGATATTCATGTTAAGTACAAGTATTTCGCAGAGTCTCCTATCAATGACTGCCAACTTCGTGGGACTCGAGTTCTTGCCACATGACTAGCTCTGGTCTTGGTTACCTATTGCCACTCCATTTGATAACTGCTGATTTACACCGATGAAAAGGAGCTAAGTACTTCTGTGTGGTTTTTTAATGTATCAGCAGGCTATGCTGAACTACATTTCCCAGAATTCTCTTTCCTGTATGTTTCTAGTTAGGGTGGAGCCACAGGAGACATTCTTGTATGAGACTTAAAGGGAAAAATGAGCACAGCCTTTTTATTTATTTATTTATTTTTTAAGAGTTCCCATACATTGCCACTCACTGGCAAGCTCACCTTGTTGGTCTGCAACAGCTCCATCTTCTCCTAGATTCTCCTTCAGCTTTTCCAACTCCTAAACCAGGTACCAGTTTTCCTGTGGGACACTCGTGCCACCAAGACGAGAAGCAGTGAGAACTGACACAGTTTTCAATTCATCCTTGTGGGTTTCAGGTCATGCTTATGGGGTCCAGTTTGTCTTTTCTCTCTTGCATTTTAAAATCAATCTTCCCTTCCCCCTGCCTACCCTGTGAACTCTAGCTCTAATTTCAGGTAAAATCAACAAACAGCCTGAGACCTTCTAGACCAGCTTCTACAATTGAGGTCAAATTCCTATTAAAAAAAAAAAAAAGCACTGTGTGTGTGTGTGTGTGTGTGTGTGTGTGAAATATATCTCAGTATAGCTATCTATATCAATCTACCTTATTCCATCTGTATTCTTACCTGTCATCTAGACTTCCTAGGGATTCTGCTTTTTTCATTGAATCTTGACCAATAAAACTCTCCACCTGATCCATGACCTACTTTAAAAGTTCCTGTTATTTCACTTCAAAGTTTGGAAATCCTGGTTGGTTTCTCTCAAAGTCTCTTCAGTTTAACTTTGTGGGGGCACCTGGGTGGCTCAGTGGTTGAGCATCTGCCTTTGGTGCAGGTCGTGATCCTGGGATACTGGGATCGAATCCCACATCAGGCTCCCTGGAGGGAGCCTGCTTCTCCCTCTGCCTATGTCTCTGCCTCTTTCTTTGTGTGTTTCTCATGAATGAATGAATGAATAAATAAATAAATAAATAAATAATCTTTTTTAAAAATTTAACCTTGTGGTTATTTTGTTGTTTCTTTGATGAGGGCTTGCACTTCAACAGCCAGTGACTTCCTTTAGTCCAGTTGGATGTGCACTTTATTTAACAGAAACACCTTTACTTTGGGGGCACATGATGTTATCTTTGCCTAGTAAATTGGAAGCAATGATTGATCCCTGAGAGATTTAGGCACAGGGGCTTACATAATCATTTTCTATAGCTGCTTCCTGGGAGAAAACACATCAGCCCAAATCTAATTCCATGTTTTGTGTCCATACAAACGTCCCTCTACTAACACTAGCTCTTGGTTTGAAGATTGCTGGGAATTTAAAAAAAATAGCTCACTGATCCCTCTTCCAGCCATGACTAACTGGCGCCAAGTGTGCCTTCTCACCATCTGCAAGTAGACAACTAGGAAAAACACGTGAAACAAATTTTCAGACATTGGACCACAACTAGTTCAGAACTGTGATTCTGAAAAAAAAAAAAAAAAAGAAATAAATGAGAGCTCTATGATCACCCCAGCTTTCTATTTGCAAGGATGATTTAGACAAAGACACAGAGAAGGGATCTCAAGCAGCATATAGTGTTTTTGCTAGGCTGAGACAGAGATCAATGTTTGAGGAGGATAACGTAGCTGGAATCTAGAAAGGAAGGATCTATGACAAAAAAGAGCTCCAGAAATAAGCATAACATATCTTTGAGTTTTTGACTGAATGTAAGCAGCACATAAATAGGATGAGATTCCAGAAGGCTAGGCAGTGAATGGAGTTGCCAACTGAAAAGTATGAGAAAGTTCTAATAAGTAGTGGAATGGAAGGAATTTCTGAACTTATGGTTTTATTTCTTAAAGAGAAGCCACAGTTACAAGTAAAACTCAGCTGGAGACCCAAGGAGTTTCTATGATGAATCATTACAATGGATGCAATCCAACATTACTATGGAGAAAAAAGAAAATGAGACCCATACACAAAAGATAATCTGTGGATACCAACACTAGGATGACTCCAATGTGGAAATTAGCAGATAAGGATTTTAAAGCTCAAGGACATAAAGGAAATATGCTTATAGTAAATGAACAAATATAAACTATAAATAAGAACCAAATGGTAAGGCCACAGCCTGAGCCCATGGTAAGGTTGTGGGGCTCTTGGCCAAATGAGGTGGAAGGCCCTGGAGCAGAGAGAGTCTAGACCAAACATTAAATTTAGCTTGTGATGCTTCCAATTAGAACCGATAATTTGACATTGCAAATTCACCTCATAGAGTCATGTCCTCCGCATTCAATTTCTTTTTTTTTAAGATTTTATTTATTTATTCATAGAGATGCAGAGAGAGAGAGAGAGAGAGAGAGAGAGAGGCAGAGACGCAGGCAGAGGGAGAAGCAGGCTCCATGCAGAAAGCCTGACATGGGACTCCATCCAGGGTCTCCAGATCACGCCCTGGGCTGCAGGCAGCGCTAAACCGCTGCGCCACCGGGGCTGCCCTGCATTCAATTTCTTAAGGTCTCTCTCAGTTTATTAACCTTTCAAAAGCATTAATCTTCTAAGATCTGATCATTAAACCCTGTGGGATGTTGAATCAGAATATTATTACAGAATTGTCAAGTTAATATTGCTGTTGTTTCGAAGTCTAGTCCAGTCTAGTGTCTTTTCCACCAGAATATGTGATGATAACCAGAATACCAAGATCCAGTACAGCCTATACTGTGCTTCTTGGACTTGGTCCTTAACCCTTGCAAACTGTCACATTGATTATGACAAGAGAAGGATCCAGGAGTTTGGCTATAAAATGTCTGAGAAGTATTTTCTACTGCTACATGAATCAGGATGTTAAGGCCCAGAAATTTAAGCAGGACACAGCCCAGTATCTAGTGAACTTTAAGCATGGATACTTCTGTTGGATACTTTTCAGCTTCAACAGCATGAAAGATGTTGGCTAAACAGGCATCGAATCAGTGAGTCTTTGAATAGAACTGCCACCGAGTTCTCTGACCAAGTATGGCAGATCCTGCAAAAACCACTCAGTGGTATCATTTTACCTGGGAAACATTTACCATAGCAACCAACCTATCAGCTATGATCATGTATGAAAGAAACTTCTTTCTCCTTGAAGACATGTTGGAAAATATCAACCAGCTTAAGTACAGATAGACCATTGTGGAGTTATCACTCTATTAATTGTACTGGAAAGAAATCTTCAGCCAGACTTTCAAAACAAAAAAGTAGATCTAGACAAACTGGTGAAAGAAGAATTTCATTATTTTCAAAAATATGAGATTCAGCTAAAGGAAGGTGGCAAAAAAGACAATATGATTTCCTTTTACAATGCTCTTCCCAATCCTCTGGGGGAGGAAAGCTAAATATATATATCATATAAATACATTATATGTTATATGTATTTTATAGATATTTATCAAAGATTCTGACGGATTTTCTGCTGGAAGGAGAAGTTCAAGTGAAGCAATAATGAGCCATGTTTTGGTTAGCTAGTGAAGCAGATAGAAGAAGCCCTGTTGTAACACATTGCCCAGAAGGGTGTTTTGTTGCTAAAGCTTAATCAAAGCATCCACAATTTAATGGACTGATCACGCTGGTGAGGTGTTTTGCCACACCGTTGATGGAGTGACTGGACCTCTTTAATGACATAACCAATCTAATAGCAAGAAATACCATTATTCAGGGATAAAAATTCTGATGGTAATTCCAGAAACAATAAAAATCTTCACTGAATGATAGAAATATTTTGAAACAGAAAATTCCCCTCTCCTTGTTTAATGATCCAGAAAGGCAGGAACTTAATCTTTGCTATATGCTTTTTGATCACTTGATATTGTCTCCCAGGTCCCTGGGCTTTGCTTTTATTTATTTATTTATTTATTTATTTATTTATTTATTTATTTATTTATTTTAAAGATTTTATTTATTTATTCATGAGAGACACAGGGAGAGAGAGAGAGAGGCAGAGACACAGGCAGAGGGAGAAGCAGGCTCCATGCAGGGAGCCTGATGTGGGACTCGATCCCGGGTCTCCAGGATCACACCCTGGGCTGAAGGCAGGTGCTAAACTGCTGAGCCACCCGGGCTGCCCTCCATTTGATTTTTAAAATATTTTCCCATTTCCCTGAGAATGTTCCCCCATTTGTTCAGTTCTTATTATAATGATGTAATTTGTCTTTGAATGTATACATATTTTATTATATATATTTAGCTCTTTAAATGTACTTTTCTGCTAATTCCAACATCTTGGTTATTTACAAGTCTGTTTCAATTAACTGCTTTCACTTTTTTTTTTAATTTTTTTTATTTATTTATGATAGTCATCACAGAGAGAGAGAGAGAGAGAGGCAGAGACATAGGCAGAGGGAGAAGCAGGCTCCATACAGGGAGCCTGACGTGGGATTCGATCCCGGGTCTCCAGGATCGCACCCTGGGCCAAAGGCAGGCACCCAACCACTGCGCCACCCAGGGATCCCTGCTTTCACTTTTGACCTTAAGAATTATCTCCTATTGTCATTACATGCCTAGTTATTTTTTATTATAATCCGACCATTATTAATAATACATGTTAAAGTTTTTAGATTCTGGATTCTTGTCTT
The DNA here is from genome assembly GCF_011100685.1 of Canis lupus familiaris. Lineage (NCBI taxonomy): Eukaryota > Metazoa > Chordata > Mammalia > Carnivora > Canidae > Canis > Canis lupus. The sequence goes on along the minus strand of NC_049229.1, from coordinate 15,272,002 downwards.
CTGTTATTCTTTGAAGAATATTGACTTTTGTTCCACCAGGCAGTTAAATTTCCTAGCTGACTTCCCTTGAACTTGTGGAGCATTGTTTTTACACATTGCTAGATATATTTATTTGCCCGTCACATTGGAGACCAATCTTTTAGTCCTGTGACATTGCCTTTTCTTCCAACGCAAGCTTTCTTCAATGGAGAGCAGAAGTGCTCACTGAATCCATTTAACTTGGTAAGAATGGAACTTCAAGCTCTCCTGCTCAGCTTTTACATTCTTCCACATACTGCTTTTAGCTGAGCTCCTTGGACTATCTCCTGTACATATACATTTCAGGAATTAGCTTATGATTTGAGAGGCATTTAAATCCAAGTTTTGGGTCTCCCTTCCCCACTCTTGCTCTTATCCTGCACATGGTTTCCTCTGTTCTGGGATTTCCCTCCCTTTATTTCCCAGATATTCTTGCAGCCTCTGATTCCATCCTCTGATACCTCAAGTTCAAAAAACTAGGCTTTTCTGCTTGTCTTCTATCTGCCCTGTGCTGTGTGGTCTGAGTAGTGCCCTCACTGGATTAGCCTTGTAAAATTGATTCTTACTCTGTGAGTCCACTAAAGACTAGAACCCCCTTCAGTTTCAGCTTCTGCCTGCTTTAGATCACTTTCTAGTGCCTTCATATTATTGTGTGTGTGTGTGTTGTCCAGAGTTTATTATTGTTGTCTGAGAAGGCTTAGTCTGATATAAGCTACTTTCCTTTACCAGAATCAGAACTCCCATTCAAGACTCTATACTTAAAGCAAGCTTCTGAGGTGATTCTCATGCTATCTAAAATTTGAGAGCTACTGTCTTAGATAAAATTTCTATGCTTAACTTTATCCTTTAAGAAGTCATCTTCTTGACTGCAAAAAAGAATTTCAACTCTCTAGGTACATTAGTCACACTCCTTTAATGGTGAAAGTAAAGTCCTACAAACAGGATAACTATACTCTTCCCTACAATGTGTTCCTTTTTACTACATTTTCCTAAAAGGACCGTAACCTCTTTGTTGGAAATCAGGGAACAACATTGTCATAGAGTGGAAAGAGTAGAGTGTAGTGCCACAGTACTAGGTTGTTAGGTTTTAAATGTGATCATGTTTAGGATAAAAATCTAATGATATAAAAATTATTCTAGAAATTCCTATAAAATGGTGACACAATTTTGTGCGTATAATTTGATTTTTATACACATTAAATAAAGTAATTTTTATGCACATTAAAGTTTGAGAACTATTGGATCAGATAAAGGGGAAATACAAAATATTTCTCTAAGCAGTTGAGTGGACATTCAAATTATCTTGCTATCTAAATAACTATACAATTAGAAGATATGAATAGGTGATAGAGAATTCTTTAAAGTCTCTGTTTGTCTAGGCTATGACTCCTCTTAAGTTTTGGAATATAGCATGCTAACAATGAAAGCTTAGCTCTAATACTTACTAGCTATGTAATTTGGCAATGTAACCCTACTGAGCCTTTGTTTCCTCGTCTATAAAAATTGAGAAAATACTATATTTCTCTTGTACAAATGCCAAATGCCTGGAACATTTCCTGGAATATGTCCAGGACTTTTCCTTTATCTAAAAATGTTCCCCAAACTTTGATTTCAAAATGCCCAGGCAAATGAATTTCTTACAGTTGGTCTGGAATTCAATCTATATTTTCTTAATACCTTGTTTCTAAAGGGGGCAAAGTTTTAATGAACAACTTCAACTGAAACACAAGGTAACCTTTTGAAAACTTATAATGTAGTTTCCACCTCACTTTCCCAAAAAAATGCATCTTGATAGATAATTTATAAGAGATTAAGGCAATAGAAGAATAACCATGATAATGTCATTCCATACTTGAAAGGGCTTAAAATAATGATTCATTTCCATATAGGATGCAGTAAGAGGTAACAATCTTACATGCCTTTAGAATAGATGGGAGGCAGGGCCATGAAACCATACTCATACAAGGTAATAAAAATAAACTTTCCGTATGAGTCTGGAGTGAGTTTATAGAGATTGGGTGGGGAGTTAATAGAGATTAGGAGGGGTAAAACCCTCCCAATACACCTCATTTTTGTGCTGTCCCTGGAATCAGTGTAAGCGGGAAGAGAGTAGAATAACTTAAAAAAAAAAACACTGTTCATCTATAAATCTATATGTAATGAAAAAAGTATCTTTGAAAAATGAAGATAAAGACTTTTTCAGATAGGTGAAAGCTGAAAGAATTAATCACCATCAAAACTACAAGAGATGTTTAAAAGAAGTTCTTCAGTCAGAAGGAAAATAACACCAGATGCAAACATGGATCTACTGAAAAGAACCAGAAATAGCAAGTATATGTGAAATATAAGACTTTTTTCCTTAGTATTTAAATTTTATTAAAAGATTGCTGACTGCAAAACAAAGGTAACAAACATTTGTTATGGTGTTTATAATGTTTATTTTTTTAAGTGATAACTTATTCATTTTAGATTCTATTTATTTATTATAGAGAGAGAGTATGAGAGAGAGAATTTGAGCAGGGGGGAGGGTGGAGGCAGAAGCAGACTCCCCACTGAGCAGGGAGCCCCATGTGGGACTCAATCCCAGAACCTTGGGATCATAACCTAAACCAAAGGCAGATGTTTAACCAACTGAGCCACCCAGGAGCCCCTATAATATGTTTAGAAGTAAAATACGTGACAACAATGGCACAAAGGCCAGAAAGAAATTAGTTGGTATAATATCATTTCAAGTCTGGTAAGTTCAATGAAATCTTGAAGCAACTACTTAAATAACACAATGAAAATTATAGCTAATAAGCAAAAAGAAGGAGATAAAATGGAATCATAGAGCACTGATTAATTTAAAAGAAGGCCAAAACAGAGGGGGTACAAAGAAGAAGTCTGAAATAGACTACAAACAAGATGGTCAATTGAGCTTCAACACAACAGCAATAACACATTAAATGCACTGGTCTAAATATACTAATTAGGGACACCTGGGTGGCTCAGTGGTTGAGTGTCTGCCTTCGACTTAGGTCATGATCCCAGAGTCCAAGGATCAAGTCCCACATCAGGCTCCCCACGAGGGAGCCTGCTTCTTCCTCTGCCTATGTCTCTACCTCTCTCTCTCTCTCCTTCTCTCTCTCTCTCTTTCTGTTTCTCTCACGAATAAATAAATAAAATCTTCAAGAAATATATCCTAGTTAAAGGCAAAAGTTGTCTAAATGAATTAAAAGCAAGACCCAAGTATATGCTGCTTCCAAGAATCCACATTAACTATAAAGACACACATAGGCTAAAAATAAAAGAAGAAAAATAGATATATGATCCAATCCTAATCAAAATAAAGCTATATTAATATCAGAAAAAGAAGACTTCAGCGATGCCTGGGTGGCTCAGTGGTTGAGTGTCTGCCTTCGACTCAGGTCATGATCCCAGAGTCCAAGGATGGAGTCCCACATCGGGCTCCCTGCATGGAGCCTGCTTCTTCCTCTGCCTATGTCTCTACCTCTCTCTCTTTCTTTGGGTCTCTCATGAATGAATGAATAAAATCTTCAAAAAAAAAAAAAAAAGTAAAGTAAAAGAAGACTTCAGAACACAGAAAAATATCAGAAGGGAAAAGGATCATTGTATAATGATAAAGTGTTGAATTCAAGAGTCATGACATTACTAAATGTTTCCAAATCTAATAACAGAAAAATACACGAAGCAAAAGCTAATAGAACTGTAAGGAGAATAAAGAAACCCACAATTAGGGACACCTGGGTAGCTCAGCGGTTGAGCATCTGCCTTCGGCCCAGGGCATGATCCTGGATTCCCGAGATCGAGTCCCACATTGGGATCCCCGTGAGGAGCCTGCTTCTCCCTCTGCCTGTGTCTCTGCCTCTCTCATGAATAAATAAATAAAATCTTAAAAAAAAAAAAGAAAGAAAGAAAGAAAAAAAAAAGAAAGAAAGAAACCCACAATTATAGTTGAAGATTTTAGTACCTTTCTCATCGTAATTAATAGAACAAGTAGATAGAATAACAATAAGAGCATAGAAGACTTTAATAACTCTGTGAGACAAGTTGACCCAATTGACATTCATAGAACACTCTGTTTAGCAGAGTAAACATTCTCATCAAATGCATAGATTACCAAGATAGATTGTATACTGGGCCACTAAATGAGTCTCAATAAATTTAAAAGGATTTGAGTCATACAAAATTAGTACTCTGATTACAATAGAACCAAGATTATCACAGAACCACAATAGATCAGCAAGATTTCTGGGAAATACCCAGACATTTGAAATTAAACAGCATAAGTCTGTATAAGTCAAGAGTTAAAAAAAATAAAATCAAAATGGAGATTAGAAAATATTCTGGCTTGAAAATGAAAGTTAAAATACAACCTATCAAAATGTATGGGATATGGCTAAAGCAGTGCTTATAGGGAAATCTGTAGCACTAAAATGTCTATTTAGAGAAGGTCTTTGTAGTGGGCTGACCTGTGGCCTCCAAAAAGATACGTCCATATCCTAACCCCCAGAACCTGTGAATGTTACCTTACTTGGAAAAAGAGTCTTTGCAGTTATAAAGTTAAGGATCTTGAAAAGAGGAAATCACCTAAGATTATCCAAGGGGGCTCTAAATGCCATCCAAGCATCTTTTTGAGAGAAAGGCAAAGAGAAACAGAGGAGAAGACTTCTGTGAAATGGAGACAATGTGAAAACAGATTTGAGTGATGTAGACATGAGTTACAGACTGTGGATAGCCACCAAAAGCTGCTAGAGTCAAGGAACAGGATATGTGGTGTGATCCTGCTAACACCTTAAATTCAGAGGTCTGGCCTCCAGACTGGGAGAGAATAAATTTCTGTTCTTTAAGCTTCCAAGTTTGCAGTTGTTTTTTTCAGCAACTACAGGAAACTAATACAGTCTCAGATCAATGGTCTCAGTTTTCATGTTAAGAAACTAGAAAAAGAAGAACAAATTCAGCACAATGTTACCAGGATAAAAGAAATAATAAAGATGTAAACAGAAATTATTGAAATGAAAACAAAAATAATAGAGAAAATCAATGAAACCAAAAGTGGATTCTTTGAGATCAGTAAAACTGGCAAACCACTAGCTAGACTTATAAAAAGAGAGATAAAGAGAAGACACAAGTTACTAATATCAGCCATAAAAGAAGTGGTGACATAACTCTAGACCCTACAGTTATTAAAAGGATATTAAGGAAATAGCTTATATGAACAGTTTTTTTCAACAACTTAGATGAAATGGACAAATTCCTTCAAAGACACAAACTATCAAAGATCACTCAGGAAGAAATAGATAATCTGAATATATATTTCTATATCTCATTAGATATTATATAATCTTACATATTATATTATATTAATCTTTCCACAAAGGAAACTCCAGGCCAGCTGGCTTCATTGGGGAAGTCTACCAAACATTCAGACATTTGGGGAAAAGAGAGATACAAAGTCTTTAGAAACTCTTCCAGAAGGACGCCTGGGTGGCTCAGTGGTTGAGCTTTGGCCTTTGGCTCAGGGCATGATCCTGGGGTCTGGGATCGGGTCCTGTATTGGGCTCCTTGCAGGGAGCCTACTTCTGTCTCTGCCTCTGTGTGTGTGTGTGTGTGTGTGTGTGTGTGTGTGTGTGTGTCTCATGAATAAATAAATAAAACCTTTAAAAGAAAAGAGACTCATCCAGAAAATTGGAGAGGTGGGAATAGTTCTCAGCTCATTCTATGAAGCCAGAATTACACTGACATCAAAAATAAACAAAGCCATTATAAGAAAAGAAAATTACAGGGCAGCCAGTTTAGCGCCGCTTGCAGGCCAGGGTATGATCCTGGAGACCGGGGATCAAGTCCCGCATCGGGCTCCTTGCATGGAGCCTGCATCTCCCTCTGCCTGTGTCTCTGCCTCTCTCTCTCTCTCTCTGTGTTTCTCATGAATAAATGAATAAATAAATCTTAAAAAAAAAAGAAAAGAAAATTACAGATTAACATCCTCATGAGCATAAATAAAAAGTTCTTGAGAAACCCTCAGCCATTTGAATATAATAATATCAAAAATGGATAACAAATGATGACCAAGTGGAATTTATCCCAGAAAGGTGAGATTGGTTTAGACTTCAAAAATCAGTGTAACTCACCTTATTAATAGACTAAAAATAAAAACTGAGGGATATCTGGGTGGCATAGCAGTTGAGCATCTGCCTTCGGCTCAGGGCCTGATCCCAGAATCCAGGATCGAGTCTAGCATCGGGCTCCCTGCAAGAAGCCTGTTTCTCCCTCTGCCTGTTTCTCTGCCTCTCTCTCTCTCTCTCTTTCTCTGTGTGTGTGTGTGTCTCTCATGAATACATAAATCTTTTAAAAAACTGAAAAAATAAATAAAAATTTAAAAATGATAGGTTCATCTTAGAGGATGCTGAAAAAGTGCTGGACAAAACCTACTCTCCATTTCTGACATAAACCGTCAGTACACAGAAATAAAAGGAACTCTCTCAAACTGATAAAGAGCTTCTACATAAAGCTTATGACTGACATCCTTAATGACAAATGATTGAATGCTCTGACAGTCGTGCATGAAAGCTATTCTACGCCTACATATTTACTCAAGACAAATCAAAGCATATGTCTTCATAAAGACTTGACATAAGAGTTTATAGCATCTTTATTTGTAATAGCCCCAAACTGGAAATAAACCAAATGTGCATCTACAGCTGAATGTATAACACATTTTGGTATATCCATACAACTGAATACAACTCAGCAATTAAAAAAAAAACCTATGGATACATGTAATAACATTGATGAATCTCAAAATAACTACACTAAGTATAAAGAGCCAGACAAAATAGAGTGCAAAACAGTTTTTTTTTATGTAAAATACTAGAAAGGGATGACTTATCTGTAGTATCCGATAGCAGATCAATATTTGCTTAGTGACTGGGATGGGTACAGGGAGAGGAGGAGAGAGTGCTTCCTAAGGATCAGGAGAAAGTTTCATGGGGTTAGATATGTTTATTTCCTTGGCTGTGGCCATGGTTTCATGGGTACATATATACCCCAAAACTTACTCAAATCTTATACTGTAAATATGTGCAGTTTCTTGTATGTCAGTTGTACCCCATAAAGCTGTATAAGATGAAAAGGTGAGAAGTTGTTGGTTTGAGACCTCAGGAGCTTACTAGTATAATCTGAACCAACCCTCCCAAAAAAGGAGGGTAGGATGACATTGCAGAAAGAAGCAGACCACTCCAGATTAGTAGGTGATAAGTTTAATGAGCAAGTGAATTTAATTATGAGGCTTCTCCTAGAGGCTGCAAGAGGAGGAGTTTTCCCCACCAGCCTGTCAAATCTTAAGATATAGAGGCCTTCACTGGGTTCAATCATATACCATCAAGATAGTCTCAACACCACATCACTATCTCAAGGCTGTGGGGCAGCTTCTGGGGGCAGAGAAGGCAAGCAGAATGCTCATTCTGAGGACAGGGGAGGGGGGTGAGGATGCTCTGATCACCCAGGTTCAGCTCACAGGTCAGCCAGAAGTCACATCCTCTCAGTGACCTCCTTCAATAGAAGTGTAGACTTGCTGGAGAGCAGGGTGTAGAGGGGTAGGTAGTGAGGCAGGGAGAAATTAGTTTGGAGAGATATGTTGGACTCTGTCCTGGGGACAAGGACCAGAGACTGGACTGGAGAGAGCCTAAAGGTAGAAATCAGGGCTACATGATTAGGCAGTAGATGACGAATGGCCTTGGAAGGCAGTAAAAGGAGAGAAGAACTAGCTATGAAGAAGCGGAGCTGGATTTGGGAGACATCTCAGATGTGGAATTGATAGGACTTTATGACTAGTTGGATGAGGAAGAGGAAAAGGATGATATTCAGGCATATTGTTCAAGAGCTGGTTTAGACTGAATTTGTGCCCCAAAATCATATGTTGAAGTCCTAACCCTCAATGTAACCGTACCTGGAAATAGGGTAGTTAGGAGATAGTGTTAAATATGTTAAATGAGGTCATAAGGGTGGGGCCCTAATCTAGTAAGACTGTGGCTTTTAAGAAGAGAGAGAGAGAGAGAGAGAGAGAGATCTCTACATCATGTGAGTACACAGTGAAAGGTGCTGGACAGAAGCCAGGAAGAGTTTCTACCTGAAACTGAACCTGCAAGACCTAGATCTTGGATTTTCCAGCTTCCAAAACTGTGAGGAAATTAATTTCTGTTGTTTAAAACCCTCAGTCTCTGGTATTTTGTTATGAAAGGCCAAGCAGACTAATACAAGAGCCAATGGGGAGAGTGGGGTTGTAGGGAGGGGGAGATTTTCATGCCATTCACCTAGATCAAGAACACAGAACAAGAAGCCACTTGGGGCAGTGTTTTGAGTTCAGATTGGGATATGTTAAGTTTGGTGGACATTCATATGAGGAGGTAAACAATAGGAAATATAGGGCTAGAACTCTGGAGAGAGGTTGGCTGTTGAAGCCATGGAGATGGGCATGCAGGGGAGAATCATAACTAAGTGGTGACTTTTAAGCCAATGAGCGAATTTTGGAAAGAGATGATCAACAGTATGAAATGCCGCTATGCTCTGCGCCCATTTCCGGGACATGGCTAAGTGTTTGGCATAGCCCTTGAAATCAAGGACCCAACAGTCTAGCCAAAAGGAGAACACAAACATATGAAACAATCAGGAAATCATTCAATTAGAGTGAACGGTCTTATTAACGGTAATAGACAAGTGCAGTCTAGATCCATCCATTTATTCTGCAAAAATATTGAGCTCCTACTGTGTGCCAGATACTCAGTTTTTGGAAGAGGCAATTGGACTGTTTTTAAAAGAAGGGTATGACTTAGTTATGGGAGTGGAAGTGATATTTTAAGTGAAAAAGAACAAAAGCAGAGTAATTTAGGCACATGAGGAAGGGGGTGGAGAGGATACAGTCTTGGCAAGGGTCCAAGGAGGGGGAATAACTGGGAAGAAAGCCTGGCTGGGTGAGTCTCTGCCAGAAATTGGAGGGCTGGAGGGCACCCCTTCATAGCGTAACTAGTTCCAGAAGTATGCTTGATCCAACGTGTTTTCTAGGTGCTATCCACCTACTTCTGCAATAGCAAGCAGAGCCCCCTTGTGTCCAGCCAGTAGGGCCACTTGATTTCTGCAGGCAGGCATGCAAAAAATGCAAGCTGCTACACTGGCCACCAAACACGTGTGGAATTGCCGTCAGATATGAGGGGGAAATTATAGCTAGATTTCAAAGGAAAGTATAATTAAAGGAAAGCTTTAGATATCACAGCAGTTTCCCTAGTCCTGATCTACACAGGAGCCTTGTCAAATGGCAGGTGCAGGAGGCTGGGTGATCCCAAGAGTCTATCCTAACACCTCTATGGCTCTGGGAGGAACGATTAGCAGCCAGGCATATGGTCGGGCCCAAGGTATGGTGAATAAATAGCTAGATGGGCAAATCCGCAGCGGATGAACCACTCCCAGGGCCTGAACACCGCACCAGTCTTGCGGGGCTGACGTGAACAAAGCCTTCTTCCCCGGGACGGCCCTGCGGATACAGTTCTCCGGAAGGCTGGAAGAGGGCGCTGCGGATCGCGACGCCAGCGCCGGCGTCCTGGGAGGTGAGCGGCGGGGAAGCCCGCCGAGGTCAAGCCCCAGAAAACCCAAAGCCGCGGGAATCTCCCGGAGAGCGCTGGAGGCCGGGAGGCGGTCCTGCTGCTCCTCGCACCTCAGCCCGGGCCCAGTGTCGGGGGGCGGGGGAGGGATGGGAGATTGCAGAGGGGAGAGGAGCGGAGAAATGTAAGCCCCGAGCGCTGCCGGGAGACTCGGCGGAAGACGCGACCGCGATAGGCCCCGGGCGCTCCCTGCTGGGCTTCGGGCTGCTGCGAGAGGGAAGGGAGGAAGCGCGGAAGCTGGAGGCAGCTGCACGGGTCCCAGGGCGAACAGCGCGCCGCCACCAGGACCCTTCCTGAAGCGGTCATTTCGGCTTCGGTAGCTCCAAAAGTTTCCCTCGAACTGCGCGCGCCTCCGGGGTGTTCCCGTTCCTTAGGGTGGGAGCTTCCCGTCCGTCCAGCGGAGGGAGGAACCACCGCCGTCCACTCTGCTGCTCACTTACAGGCTCGTAATTTAAACAGGAACGAAGGACCGGGGGGAAACACAAGCCCGTTGGCCAGAGGGCTTGGGCTGTGCTTGTGTATCGGAGTCGCGGGGCTCCCCGCAGTTGCAGGCCGGCCTCCCCTCCTTCCCACCCCTGTCTTGGCTTCTCCGCATTTCAAAGCGTGCAGCTGGCGCTGAGTTTCCCCTCTTCTCTCTACTTCGCAACCCAGGCCCCAAACTCGCTGCTACCCTAGATCCCTTTCCGCCAGGGGGCGCCCTGACTATAGGGGCTCTGACCATAACTTGGCACCAGCTGAATCCAGGCTTGAAACGTGTGACATGGAAATAGGCAGGTTTCGAGACCACAAGTGTCCACCTCCTGGGAGGCTTGCCCTGACAGAGGAAAGGGTTCTTCGACACCAAAGGCCGGAGGGTGGACTCTGCTCCTCCCCGGGCGGACTCTGGCCTCCGCACTCACGACCTCGGGGGCCACTCCGCCCCGGGGGCGCGCCAGCGCTGGGAGAGGGCGACGCTGGAGCCTGCTCTCGGACGTCCGAGCGTCGCCTCCCGCCCCCGCCCCCGCCCCCGCCCCCAGGGCCTGCCGGAGGCCGCGGCTTGCGAAGAGCGTCCGCAATAGGAAGGTGGCCCTCCAAGACCCCAGACGCCGGAGCCAAGCCCCGAGCAGTAGAGGGAGCGCGCCTCAGCTCGGAACCTGTCCCTGGAACGGAGCCTGCGAAAGCCTCCTGGTGACAGCTGCCCTGCTGCAGACCGCCGGGTCGCGCACATCTTGCAGGCGCTCTCAATTCGGTTGCCTGAGAAAAAGGCACGGCGGGTTCGGGTGAGATCCTTTAGGGAGAGAAAGACGCCCTCCGGAGGGGGCTCTGGACTCTCTCCGTTCCTTGGATCTCGGAACTGGGGAGCAGCGCCCGCCCCCCGCGCCGGGCTGCGTTCCTGTTTTTCTCTCCCAGAGTGGCGTTGCCTCGACGGCACCGCATCCTGCATCCGGGAGCCCAGCTCAGCTAGGCTGCCCCTGGCTGCAGAAGGCTAGCTCACGGCCGGCCTGGGTGCAGGAACAGCCAACGGCCCAGAGGGTTTCATGCAGAATTAGAGGCCTGGATCACAGTTTCTATAAACTCAAGATTTAGAACTCCTTCCATGTGCTAGCGATTTTTATGCTTTACAAACTCACACACACAATCTCATCCTTTAATACTTGGACTCCCTCGTACAACCTGGAAGGTACACAAAGGAGATTATGACCATTTTTTGCCTCTCAGAAATCAGGTGCTAAGAGGCTTTGTTTCCGTAATTCAACTTTTCCTGAGGCACGGGAAGATTGAAGGATAAATAAAATGGGTTCTCACCCTAAAGAAGGGAGGCCAGTAAACAATACCTTAGTTTACCCTGGCTGTGATGGGAGGGGCTCCAGGGTATGTTGGGAGTCCCGGGAAAACTATTCCACATAACTGAAACATGGTAAAGCCAGGGCTTGAACCCTGGGACTTCTGACTTCTACTCAAGTGCTCTGCCTACCACCCGTGAGCACTTTAAGAACAGGAATGGTGAAGAACTTCCCCAATCCCTGCCAAACCCCCCTGTACCCCCGCCACACACACCTTCTCTATCTCTGCTGGATCCCAGAGTAATGTCGTGACAAAGTAACTGCATGCATATTATTTGGGTGATTTATTGTTAATTTATAAGCTCTGTGTGTGTAGGAGACACATCTAGCTTGTTTAAAGCTGAATTTTTAGGGCAGCCCCAGTGGCGCAGCGGTTTGGGGCCCGCCTGCAGCCTGAGGTGTGATCTTGGAGACCCGAGATAGAGTCCCACATCGGGCTCCCTGCATGGAGCCTGCTTCTCCCTCTGCCTCTCTCTGTGTGTCTATGAATAAATAAATAAAATCTTTAAAAACAAATAAAGCTGAATTTTTAGGCCCAGCACAGAGTCTGGAAGAGAGCCAGCACTCAATAAATATTTGTTGAATAAATCACGAATTGCGAAAAAACTCGGAGCAAAATAACACCACCAGGGAACACAATCTCTTGCCGTCCTAGAAGAGGTGTGAAGGACCATGAAGAGAATTAGAAAAATGTGGTGGGGAGGACTGGGGAGGACTTTTTCATTCCTCATGCAGCCCAAACTACAGACCCTGAGTCATACAGCCTTCTGTATGAGTCTTCTGTTCTAAATTCTCAGAGAAGGGACTCTGGAGGGACAGAAAGGTGTTTCCTTTTGGCCACACGAGTGGTGAACAAAGGTTGATGGCAGTTCCTGGTAGCCTGAGCCTGGCCTGGGCTTTAGCCTGAGCCTCTGGGGCTCCTTAGATTCCAGGCCAAGCTGCAGAAAGCAAAGCAGTGTGGCCAGGATTAAGGTGGCCAGGTGTGGCCCCACCAGGGGAAGCTCCTTGAGAAGCTCAAACTGGAAACCCCTGAGCCACTCCACCAGGGAGAGTTACTCAAGACACCAGACTCCTATGAGGGGAACTCATGATTTCCAAGTATTCCCTGCAATCATGAAGAAGTTAACTAGTTTAACTGGGGTCACCCTACTTAAGATGACTCCCGGAAGCAACTAAACGAAAGGACACTCTGTTTAGGAAGAGGTGTTGGGGCCAGGGGAGGGACCCTCAAGGCCTCTGCTTGGACAAGCTCAGAGAGAGATAGCAGTCCTCCCCCCACCTGCCGGGCTAGACGTCTTAGTCTTCAGGCTTATTCTTCTTGGCAGTGCAGCACATCTGGCAAATAGCGTGGGACGGGGTGTGTGTGTGTGTGTGTGTATGAGAGACAGAGAGAGAGAGAGAGAGAGAGAAAGGGGTAGAGATAAAAGAGGTGCTGCGGGGGTGAGGGGGGTGGCAGGTGACGCAAAGGCCCAGACATGGTCGTCCTGTGCCTGCGGTGGGAGGTTGCAGCATAATCTTGGTTGCAGAGGGTGGGGAGGGGGTTTGGGTGGAGCAGCAGCCACAGCCGGGCACCGCCCCCCCCAACCCCAGCTAGGGCTTCTGCTCTAAGCCGAGACTGCGGCGGAGCTGGGGGTCACGGTCAGGTCTGCCAGGCTGGCGGTGGGGGTGTGGGTGGGGGTGTGGGTGTGGGTGGGGATGGGGAGCTGCTAGCCACGTGCACCCGGAGCTTGCCACGGGGCTGGAAAGCTGCCGAGGGACGAAGGCCGAGGCTCAGGGACTGTGGAAGATGCACCTAACTCTTTCCTCCACTTAGATTCAAGGCCTTAAAGGCGGCGGGGGGCGGGTGGGGGGGGGAGGCTGTGCTAATGAGGACAATACAGATATCTCGAGCTCTGGCAATGAAAATTAAAATTTTTCCAAAGCTTTCAAAGTGTTTTTATGTGTCTGATCTTATTTGAATCTCAGAGAAATCTCATGAAGAATTCCCTCCATTTCTAAATGGTGTCGAGACTGGGCGACAGGTACGGCAATCTATACATGGTGTTTCTTATACTTACCAATACTATGAAATAACGGAGAGGGAGAAAGAGGAAGAAGACGGGAGACTGGGAAACCCACCCCACCTTATCATTAAGGCCCCAGTCAAAGAACAAGCCCGGGGGCCAGGGCTGCCTGCAGACGGGATCTGTATTCCCTTTGGACCGCTCTCGACGGTTCACTTGAGCCCAGCGTCCTCTTCCCTCCTTGCTCCCTGGGCTCAGACCTCACATCCTCACAACTGCAAGCTCAGATGACCGCTCCTGAATCATCCTGAGAGCGCGGTCCACACGAGCCCCTTGGTAAAAGGGCAAGGAACCGGTTTGGTGCTAGTCTTTTCCAGTACAACCGACAGGCAGGTCTCTGTGCTCAGATGCAGGGTTATCTGCCCCAAAGTGAACGAGGGAGCTGCCTGAAAACGTGGGTCCAGCGGGAGGAAGGAGGTGCCCTGGGCTTTCTCTGTCCTCATAAGCGACAGAAGTGGTGAGCAACGTGAATGTTAGTATAGAAGTTGGCTTTGTATTGCGGGAGTACAGGGCACTTCTCGAGGAGACAACTGAAATGTTAAAGTAAAAAGCTAATAAAACAACTTTCCTTACTGCAACCACTGTTAATGAAAAAGGTGCCTAATCTGAATTAAATCGTTCACAAAAGTGTCTGTTCATCATTGGGAACTCCTTCTCTACAAGGAGGGGAAGCAAAACGTGAAAACAGAAAACAAATTCGAGAAGCCTCCTTAACTGGTGCCCGCAGTGTCTTGGAGGCCCTAGCCTGGCCAGGGAGAGCTCCACCCTCCCAGCCCCTAGCGCAGAGAGGAGGCTAAAAGGACTCAAAAACCGAACCCAAACAGCAAAATATTTAGAATCCAAGGAAGGAAAGTCGAAGTGGGTCTCGGGATCTCTGCGCCACGCAGGGCGCGACGACGTAGTTCGCTGGGCTGGAGGCCCGGGGCCTGGCCGGAGCAGCACCGCGGGTGCCTCTCGCCCGGCCGGGGAGCGACAGCCCACAGCTCCCCCTCTCCAGGCGCCCAAGGACCCTCAAGGCGCGGGGCTCACACTTGAAGCCTGGGAACGCGCAGACAGGAAACCCACTTCCTCCTAAGCAGTTTCTTGCTCGCCGGATGAGAGGCGCCCAATTGAAGCAGAATGATCCTCATCTACTAATATCCAGCGTGGCCACAAAGCGACTGGCCATTTACGCCGCCACTTTAAACAAAGATATTTGGTTATTCCCGGGGAAGCAAGTGCACTTTTGCATGGCTGAGCTCCGGGCGGAGGCGAGCCTCAGCCCAGCCTCCCGCCCGCTGGGCTGCTCGCGCCTCGGGATTCGCCCCCTCCCGGCCAGCTGGTCCCGCCGGGGCTCAGGCTCAGTTCCGCCCGGCAACAGGCGGGCGGGTACTCACGACGCTCCCTGCCCGCGCCCTCCCTGAAGCATCAGAGGGGAAAACAGCGTGGCTCTGGGCTCGGGTGCTGGGGCTGTGATGTCCTCGGAAAGTCAGCTCCAGCCCCAGAACCCCGCGTGTCCGGGCGATGGGCGAGGGTCGGGGACACCAGGTTTGTTCGAGGTGGGGCAATTTCAGCAATGGCCCTGGGTTAGTGCCCCCCAGCCCCCACCCCAGCTTCCCAGCACTGGAGGCCAGTAGCGTGCTTGCCTTGGCCGGGAATGGGGGTGGGGAAAGGGAACCGCGTGTGGGGTGGGGGGGGGGGCGTGATGCAGGGGGCCCTGGACCGCTGAGAAGACCCTGAGGTGGGGGGAGGGGGACGCGGGGATCTGGGACAGCCTCTCGGAGGCAGCCGATCCCTTGCTCAGCGTCCCCTCCGCCCGCTGGGATTCTCTCTCGGGTAGGGGGAAAGGGGGCGGGGAGCAGAGGTGTCCCTCTGACGGCGGCAGAAGAGGCAGACAGACGGACAGACCCGCAGACCAACAGTGCGGCCCCAGGGTTCGTCCCCAGACTCGCGAGCTCGTTTGGTGGCGACTGGGGCTCGGCGCCTCGAAGCCCGATGTGGTCCGGAGGCAGTGGGAAGGCGCGGGGCTGGGAGGCCGCGGCGGGAGGGAGGAGCAGCCCCGGCAGGCTCAGGTGAAACCCCTACCCCGTCCCTTGGCCCCCTCCCTCTAAAGACTTGTCCCCGCCCGGGATCCCCGGCTGCACTGGAAAGTGGTTCACTTTGTAACTCGGAAAGTTGGTTGCAAAGCAGCATTCACCTTCCTTCCTCCCCACCATCCCTCCTCCTCGGCTACTCCTCACCCCACCTCTTGCCCTCCCCTCCCTGGGTTCCCTCCTCCTTTCCCTCCCCCGTCTCCCCCCACCCCCTGCGCGCCGCCCGCACCCCACAAAAAATGGGGTGGGGGTGTCCGGGGGAGGGGGAAAAGAAATGCTTTGGGTCGCGTCTCTGCCTCTCTCTCTCTCTCTCTCTCTCTCTCTCTCTCCCTTTTTGAGACTTAAAAATCCTGACAAGTGAAACTTAAAGGTGTTTACCTTGTCATCAGCATGTAAGCTAATTATCTCGGGCAAGATGTAGGCTTCTATTGTCTTGTTGCTTTAGCGCTTACGCCCCGCCTCTGGTGGCTGCCTAAAACCTGGCGCCGGGCTAAAACAAACGCGAGGCAGCCCCCGAGCCTCCACTCAAGCCAATTAAGGCGGACTCGGTCCACTCGGTTACGTGTACATCCAACAAGATCGGCGTTAAGGTAACACCAGAATATTTGGCAAAGGGAGAAAAAAAAAGCAGCGAGGCTTCGCCTTCCCCCTCTCCCTTTTTTTTCCTCCTCTTCCTTCCTCCTCCAGCCGCCGCCGAATCATGTCGATGAGTCCAAAGCACACGACTCCGTTCTCAGTGTCTGACATCTTGAGTCCCCTGGAGGAAAGCTACAAGAAAGTGGGCATGGAGGGCGGCGGCCTCGGGGCTCCGCTGGCGGCGTACAGGCAGGGCCAGGCGGCTCCGCCGGCCGCGGCCATGCAGCAGCACGCCGTGGGGCACCACGGCGCCGTCACCGCCGCCTACCACATGACGGCGGCGGGGGTGCCCCAGCTCTCGCACTCCGCCGTGGGGGGCTACTGCAACGGCAACCTGGGCAACATGAGCGAGCTGCCGCCCTACCAGGACACCATGCGGAACAGCGCCTCGGGCCCCGGATGGTACGGCGCCAACCCAGACCCGCGCTTCCCCGCCAGTAAGTGAGGCCGCCCCACCGCCGGGCCGCGGGCTGGGGGCGGGAGGCGCCGGGAGAGCAGCCCCGAGGGCGCCGCGCCTCCGGCTGCGCACTGGGCGTCCCGGCGGGCGGCCCGGCAGCCGCGCCAGGGAGCAGGGGCGGGAGCTGGGGTTCCCCCCGCTGCTGGCCTGAGGGGTCCCAGGCGGGACTCTTGGGGTCTTGCGGGCAGGTGCTAGTATCCGCGTCTCCCCATGCGGCCGACTGGCAGCTCGGCTCCGCTCCGCGCAGGAGACCTCGGGGAGCCGGGGGATCGCCCTCCCGCCCGCCCCCCCCAAGCCTAAGGGAGCCGGGGGCTAGCAGGGAGCCGAGAGGCGGGCCTGGCCGGACGGGAGGCTGCCCCACTGAGACACGCTCGGGGACCGCCCGGCCGGCTCTGCAGCCTAGGCAGGTGCCAGGGTGCGCGGCTTCAGAGGGGGCTCCAAGTAGGCGGCACAAGTGCCCTCCCTGGGGCTGACAGGAGAGAGCGGCCAGGAGGCAAAGCGTCGGCGGCTCTAGGCTTTGAAAGTGAACACCCCACTCTCCCGAACTCCAAAAGTCGGGGTCTACCGTGGGACCCCGGCTCTTGGTCTGGGCCCAGTTCGCCGCTCGGGGCCCGCTAGCCCAACGACTCTGGCCAGGGTTGGGCAAGAAAGGATCAGAAGCGGCCCCTCTCCTTGGCCGGCAGGCTGGAGCGCTGAGATGGAGGGAGGCAGTCGGGGTGCAGGCGGGGAGCCCGCCAGTAACTCCCTCGACGGCGCGGCCCGGGGCAGGCGCCGTCTGCGGTGCGTAGGCCGCTCCCGGCCGCGGCGGCCCAGGTGAGGAGGGCGCCGTCGGCGGGGGCCGGGCCGGCCAAGGGCGCGGAAGGCAGAGGTGGCCCGGCCCGGCCCGGCCCCCGCCGACGCTGTGCGTTTGTCGCTTACAGTCTCCCGCTTCATGGGCCCGGCGAGCGGCATGAACATGAGCGGCATGGGCGGCCTGGGCTCGCTGGGGGACGTGAGCAAGAACATGGCCCCGCTGCCAAGCGCACCGCGCCGGAAGCGCCGGGTGCTCTTCTCCCAGGCGCAGGTGTACGAGCTGGAGCGACGCTTCAAGCAACAGAAGTACCTGTCGGCGCCGGAGCGGGAGCACCTGGCCAGCATGATCCACCTGACGCCCACGCAGGTCAAAATCTGGTTCCAGAACCACCGCTACAAGATGAAGCGCCAAGCCAAGGACAAGGCGGCGCAGCAGCAACTGCAGCAGGACAGCGGCGGCGGCGGCGGCGGCGGGGGCGCCGGGTGCCCGCAGCAGCAGCAGGCGCAGCAGCAGTCGCCGCGCCGCGTGGCCGTGCCGGTGCTGGTGAAAGACGGCAAACCCTGCCAGGCGGGCGCCCCCGCGCCGGGGGCCGGCAGCCTTCAAGGCCACGCGCAGCAGCAGGCGCAGCAGCAGGCGCAGGCTGCCCAGGCGGCCGCCGCGGCTATCTCGGTGGGCAGCGGGGGCCCCGGCCTGGGGGCACACCCGGGCCACCAGCCGGGCAGCGCGGGCCAGTCTCCGGACCTGGCGCACCACGCCGCCAGCCCCGCGGCGCTCCAGGGCCAGGTCTCCAGCCTGTCCCACCTGAACTCCTCGGGCTCGGACTATGGCACCATGTCCTGCTCCACCTTGCTATATGGTCGGACCTGGTGAGAGGACACCGGGCCGGGCCGGGCCCAGCGCGCTGCCTCATCGCTTTCCCTCCTGCCGGCCACACGTCACCCACCACTCGCCGCTCCCTGCGCTTCGACTTTTCTTAAGAATCTGTCCCGTTTAGACCAAGGGGGAAAAAAAAAATCACAAAAGCCAAACTGCTGGACGTCTTTTTTTTTTTTTTTTTTTTCTAAAATTTGTGGGAATTTTTTTTAAAAAGAAAACAAAAGCAACCAAGTGAATCCAACTCTTTAAGGAGTCTTTAAACAGAGAAGGACATAACAAAAACAGCTTCTGGGGGTGTCTTTTAGGTGATTGAAATGGGTTTCCCTCGCTCAGGCAGGGTGCAGTTTGGAGAGGGCTCTACGAGGATACGGCTCTGGACTCTTAAAGCTCGCAAACTTCACTCTGGGTACACTGTGCCAGCAAGGCGGACTCGCTTGTAAATACCAGGATTTCTTTTGAAGGGGAGATGGGGGCTGGGGAGAGGAAAGACTCTACGATGGGACCCACATGTCATTGACACAAAGGAAATGCCCCCTCCCAGCGCCCTCTGGCCGCCCAGGCTCAGCCCCGGGAAGAGCCCTGGCTAAAATTGTTTTATGTTTGATGTGAACTTGTAGCTGTAAAACGCTGTCAAAAGTTGGACTACACACCTAGTTTTTAGTAATCTGTACATTTTGTTGTAAAAACAAACAAACAAACGAAACCCAGTCCCCATCCCTAGCCCATCATATTTTTTATGGGCGTTGACAAATCTGTGTATATTATTTGGCAGTTTGGTATTTGCAGCGTCAGTCTTTTTCTGTTGTAACTTATGTAGATATCTGGCTTAAATATAGTTCCTAAGAAGCTTCTAATAAATTATACAAATTAAAAGGATTCTTTTTCTGATTAAAAGTCCACCTTTTGTTTCATTTTGATTTGGCTTTAAAAGGCATTTTTGGTGGTGTGTGTGTGGGGGGGGGGGGGGGGCTCATCATTGGCCTGATGGGATTGGAATTGTTTGGGAGCTGAAAGGATCCTAAACCAGCTAAGGAGCTGGGCCCAGAGTCCTTGTCCCACAGGGAAATGGAGCTTTGTTCTGTCTCCAAATTGAGTAGAACCAAACCTTGAGCAGCCCTGAATCTTGGCAATAGGGAGGGGGTAAAAGGTAAACTGCTTCCATCAGGAAGGAAAAGGAGAACAGAAGAGAAAGAGACCAAAGGACTAGTTTTCAGAGCCAGGCTCTCTCTTTTTTTTTTTTTTTAAACCTCAGAAGTGTCTACTGTGGTCTTATGCAGCTTAGTCAACGATTAAAACTTTAAAATGTTTTAAATAACATACATTTTAAATAATCCTGAATGAGGGACCATTTTTACTGAACAGATGGATGGTCCCTATAGATTTCAACACCAATCCTTATTTCTAATCTGCTGCAGAGCCTCATCGGAATTAGAATTTCTGTGGGAGGCTGTTTTCAAACGTGGGCAAGTCTATCTGGGTCTCATTTCCAGTCTAAAACTGCTATTCACAAACAAGGCTACACATGGATCCCCAGCCTCTCAGGGTCTTTCCGGCCTTGGGATATTTTTTGACTTGGCTACTGGCCTGGGGCCACCGAAAGCAGGACTTTGGAACCTGGGCTTCTCTCTTTGTTCCATCGGTTTCCATCTCGGGGGCTCCTAAGTATCTTCGTAGTAAGGAATCTTTCTCCTGTTCCCAGCTCCCTACTTCTCGCTGCCCCTGCCACCCTGCCACGCCAGCAAAAAGAAATCATCTTCGATCTTTCTTCCTCACTTCAAATTTCCCGGTCTCTTTGGTGCCTAGAGGTGGTTGTTCGGGAACTCTCAGGGTTGCCCTGGGGAGGGGAGGAGGAAGGAGTGGTTCTGGACAGAAAGAAATCATAGTCCCTAGATGGGTTGTTGCCCGCTCCGTGTCACCTTCGATATACCTACCTAGCAAAAGTGGCCGAGTGGGTCCCCCTTAGCCTGAAAGTGTTTGTGTGGGATTGATTCATACTTGGCATGTACTCGCTTCATGCCTAGAATTTCATCTTTCTTTTTCCTTTCTTGCCTCTCTTCATTTTTCTTCCTCTCTTTTCATCTTATTCTGTCTCCATCTCTCTTTTCACCCAACTTTCACCTAATCCCACCCCTAGGAACTTGTGAGGGAAATTGCCCAGGCCAAGGCCTTGCTCCAGACCAGCAATCCCTCTTTGTTGACTTTCTAAAGGCTCCTCGCCCCTGGTGCCTTAGAAGTAGGGGCCAGGGTGGGCTTCTTCCCCAGGGATCTGGCTGCTGAGATATGGTTTCCAATACCCAGAAGAGACTCAGAGAATCTGAGGATGGTAGCTTGGGTCTACAGAGTGTGCTGGTTGGGGAAAATCTCAGCAGGCCTCACATTTTGGAAAACATGCAAAAATCAGTAAAGTTTGAACACTTGTGTTGAAATGAGCAACCCTGGTCCTGGGACAGGGTATGTAGGTGATCAAATCACAGCTCCACCAGGGCTTGGCTGGGAGATGTTTGCTCTAAGGTCTCAGTTCCCTGGCGATGGGAGCTTCCACTTAACCTGCCCCAGGCCCAGCACCAGTCTGACCTGGAGCCGGTGGGCCTACGGGGTTCCGGTCAGCCGCAAGGCGGTCTCCCCACCCACCCACCCACCCCCATCTTAGCTCAGAGCCAGAGCCTGAGAGTCACAATTTTAGTGGGTTGTGGCACCCTCGGCCTTAACACCCTTGGGCTGGATGGAGTTTTATGAAATACATTCTTCTCCCTGCCATCTAGAGCCGGCTTAGTTTGAAGTCTGTTTACTTGTTGGGGGCGGGGAAGGGGAGGAAAGTGAGTTCAGCCGGGTCTGCGGTTGGGACCGAGACTAACAGACTTGGCCGCTTCTCTCCATCCATCACCCGGGCTTCACCAACTCCAGCTTCTGGCCGGGAGATTGTAGCAGCTTCAGGAGCGGCCCTCGAAGGCAGGCTGAAGCTTTCTGATAAGGAAATAGGTGCGCGCTGAACGCATCAAAAGACCTCAGCCTGGGGTCGGTCCCCACCCCACATCTCGGTGACCCTCTGCGAAGTCGATTGTCGTCTTCTCCTGGATTTCTTCTCCCCTAGATTTCCAGCATCTCTGGCCCAGGTTCTGGCCTAGAGAAATCAGCCTTTTGGGGATGTACCTGGCGCTGAAGCCCTGGAAGGGTCAGAAGCTTCCCCACGTAGGGGGGGAAGCTGAGCACCCCCGCCCAAGCACCCCACCCATCCCCAAGCCCCCAGGGCTGCGGAGAGTGGGGGAGATTTTGCGGATAGCATCCTCCTCCTCCTCTCCCCCACCCCCATCCTGCCAAGTAAACACGGGGACTTTCTCGAGAGCGCTGGAGAGCGGCTCTAGTGGCTTCGGGGCCTGAAACCCCAGGCTTGGCTTGTTTGATGTTTAGCATCCCAAAGCAGCACACCACCCCCGCCCCAGCCGGGGAGCCCGGAGCTGTGCGTCGCGGAGGGAGGAAAGCCGCCCTCTCAGTCGGCCGGGCCGGGGCCTGGGCTGGGTTCAGGGAAGGCGAGAAGAGCGGGACAGAGATGCGCTGAGCCGGGCAGAAGGGAGTCGGGGCTGCCGCCGCCCCCAACAGAGACACTTGTGGGTACAGCGGGAGCCCTCAAGGCCGGGAGGCGGGTGGGGGCAGGGAATGCCTCAGCAGCCGGGGCAGCGGCTCTGGGATAGGGGCTGGCCCCGAGGGAGGAAGCTTGGGGCCCGCGAGTGAAATCAGACCCAGGCCCGAGCCGAAGGCGCGATTTCTCGCTCGGAGCACCTGCTCCTGGAGGCGGAGGAGGCCCCGCGCGCTCCAGGCCCCGGGCCTGGCGGGAGCCTGGTCTTCTCGCCGCCTAGGACTTGGCCTTTCAAAGGGGAAGACAAGCTCGGGAGCCTTCCAAGGGATTTTAAATCCTCCTGGGGGCAGGGTGAGCCCTGGGCTGGCCTGGAGGTCTCCGATCTTGAGACCCCAGGGAGGAATTCTGAGACTTTGGGGCCGCACGCCCTGGGAGCGCGCTCTCCCGCGTAAGCGCGTCGGTGAGGGGCTATCTCCAGGCGTGCACAAAAGGTAGCGCGAGTCTCTTCTCAGGCGACTCGAGATAAGAGGAAATGAGAGCGGGGTTTTCTGACTTCCAACTCATTAGGGACCAGGTAAGGTCAATGCTTTCTCTATTATGTCTTTATCTTAAAAGCGGGTCAATTTAAGATAAGGGAAAAAAAATCCAGGATCTGTGTGAACCGTGCTGATAAAGACTGACCCCTTTCCAGAACTAAAAGCAAGCCAGGCAGACATTCATTTTCTATAAACAAGAGAGTTGTGAGAAGCTGCCTTGAATTCTGATCGAATGTCTCCAGTCTCTCTAGACATCGCTCACCCCCTCCCCCAATTATTAGAGCGGGGAGCAGACTGAGCGGGGATATTATTTGTGGAGAACTAGAAAGCCTGTTGGGAAATGTGAATCTGAGATGATACGGCTCTTAGGCATGGTTTGCTGGCTTGTTTGTTTCAAATGCGTCTTTCTTTTAGAATGGAAGGAAAGTGACAGAGATGAATATTGGGGGCATGATCCTGAATGTTTTCCTTGCTCAGCCAGGTTCCTCTTAAGAGATGCTGGGCACCACCTTCCTCTGGCCCTCCCTGACCTCCTGACTGGTGTGCTTGTGGTTGTGCAATTGGGTTCTTTTTGGCACCAAGTGACCCTCTGTGGGGCTCGATTTGGGCTCCTGCCTCAACTTGCAGCACAGAAAATTTTCTTGTGCTTCTTTGGGCAGTAGTTTCTGGAAGGAGGGTCCTATCCCCAATCACCCTCTGTGGCGAGTTTGTCCACCCAAGTGGCTGGAGGCATTGGGTATGGATAAGAGTAGTGGAAAGAATGTGTTTCATTGAAAAGGAGGCCCAAGGTCTGCATGCTCCCTCTTCCCGTGTAGTTGTGTTTCTCAACTTGATTTTTCTCAAAGGAGCAGAGGAGGAGCAGGCTCAGCAACTTGACAGCACAGTTTTTTGCCTCATCTGAAGCCACAGCTGAAGTGGCAGGCTGTGTTTCTCTCTGATAGTGACCTAATGCCCTACTTGGAGGGCATCTAGGCACAGCCCCAGGCTTCTCATCTGATGTTTCCCATTTGGTCTCTGCTTCATAAACATTTATTGTCTTTGTTATTATGAGTTGTAATGAAGTTTTGGAAAGGATGAGATTTAAATCCATTTTCTTGTTTTATTTCTTTTTAAGTTATTTGCAGGGCACTGCAATGTAAATTTATTATTATTATTACTCTGCTTGATATGGAAATAATTGCAAGCAATAGGTCTTGTTAAAGAGGACTCTTTCCTTCAAGATGACATTCACATCTGATTCTGACCACTCCATTTGTAGGTATAAATGGATGCATACAGACACCTGTCTCTGTATGTATTATAAAAGTATATGCATGTATATCTATCTCATATACCTATTTTATAAGATATTCAAAAAGAAGAGATTTAATGTAGGATTCTCTTCGTAGAGGATCTTACTGAACCTACTAGATGCAAGAGAGTTGAATGCATTCATTACCACAATTAAGACGCCGAAGAAACCGAGTGTCCCTTTAAAAATCAAGTAAAGAAAAACTTTTTTTTTTAGTTTTGTCTACTGTAAATTGGAATATTAATTTATTTTCTCTTGAAATTCTGGAGAACCAATTATATTTGGGGGAAATATTAAATTTTGTGCTTAAAGAAAATAAATGTGCTCTCAGAGACACAAGTAGCTGAGACTTCTTGAAGCAATCTATAACAAAAATTGTCATTTGCCACACCTACATTATCCACTAACAGATATTGTCGGTATGAACACTATGGGCCAGCTAACAAAATCAAATGGAAATGTTTCTGCCCCTCATTTATAGCAAACATCCCTCCTATTCTGGTCTTCACAGCGTAGTGGAAATGAGAGGGGCAGGTCTGAGTGTAGTCCGACGACAAGAAAAAAGACAAACTTTTCTCCTCCCTCTCCCCATTTCCGACATTTCCAGGAGTCCTGTCTTTGATTGCCAGATGAAATTGTCAATAACACCAGGCTGTTGGTAGAGGGTTAAAGGTTGCATTTCTCGGGTTTTCGGTGATTGTTTATGGTGTTACTTCTACCAAACCAGAGATGTCAGGCAATGAAAAGTGTCCTTGGATACCTTTCCCCAGTCCCTATGCAGGGGAACCGTCTGTGGAAGAATCATCCACAATAGTAGGGCCTCCACCTTGCCTAGCATTCTCCCTCTCACTACTGCCAGAAGGTGGCCAAAGCTCTAGGAAAACAAGGGTTTATTTGGTCCGCGCGCGACCGCTTTACCTGATCTCCCCAGCACACACGCAGCTGAGTGCGCGCGCGCAGATGTAAACCTGGGAATTACCGTAATGACACGAAGAGGACTGAGAGCAGCTTCCTCTGAGCCGGCGGCTCCCTCTGTGCTAACCTGGGAGAACAGGTCAATGGTTTAACAAATCTGGCTGTGCCGGTGTATACAGCAAACCCGGCATGGTTAGGGTCCCTGCAGGCGCCTCCGGAGCACTGGGTTTCTAGACAGGTTTGGAGCGACCGGCTTTTTCAGAGGAGACTCTGAAGCCAAAGAGGATTAAACCTCTCTCCCCGCCTCGCCACTCGACGGTGCCTTGAGGTCTGCAAGGCGCCGTTTTTCTGGGTGGGGACTAAATGAGGGGGGGGGGGGGGTGCCGAGCTAGGCTGGGCCGGCTTCTCCCCCCCCACCCCCTTCTGAGTGTGCTTCAGAAAGAATTGCAACCCTTTCACCAAAGGCGTGCACGGAGCATACATCCCCGCCCCTTGCCAGGGCAGACCGAAGTTGTAGCTAGTTCATGAATACTCACCAACCTGCACTACGAACTGAAACGTTGGTTGCTTTCCTGGTTGGACCGCTGAGGCTGAGGCCTAGGTGGAGTAAACTTTGGAAGTACTGCAGTGTATCGTATCTACAACTCCCATAGCAGGGAAAGCTCAGGTATCCATGTGCACTTCACTGGCTTTACACTGAAATCAAATGGCAGATTCTTTGCAAATATTCCACAAAAAGCCAACTCACCCACAGTCATAATCTAGCACTGGATAAGGATAAAGGGAATATCTTTGAGATCTATGGTAGCATACAAGAAGCTTCATGCATCCTGAACAGTTGACATTAACCTTCCTCTATGAATGTTTTCTAAAAACTAGAATGCTGCACCCATCCAACATTAGTTGCTGAAAATTCTCCCCATGGCTAAATACTTAGATTCTGTTGGCTGGGTGTCTGTGGAAGCTGGAGGGTTGTGTGTATGTGGTTCCGCACAAAAGAGAAGAGAGGGAAGGAGACGGGACTGGAAAGGAGAGGAAGGGAGAGAAGAGGAACAGCCGCCTGGTGAAAGTGTGTGGAGTTCTGTTAGCGTTTGTGACAGCTGAGTCATGCTGGTTATAGCCAGGCTTTGGGTCCAAGCATTGGGACGGATGGATAAGTATGTGCTGTGTGTGTGATTTTTAAGGGTTGGTGCTAGTGGAGATGGCAGGGGAACCGGCTGAAAGGCAGTGTGTACTATCTCTGGGTTGGGCAGATAACACAATGGGAACGTAATTATCTAGCTGAAACAAGCTCAAATGGCAAAAAGTTGCAAAATAGATCGACCTCCCTGAGAAGAGAGGGAGCCGGTTACAGAGGTCTGCAGCCATCATCCTTTTCTCAATACATTTTAAACAAGAGGATCTAGGGAGTGATTCCGATTCAATACACATAATCAGTTTGCAAGTCTTATTTCCATTTGAAAACAGGGCCATTTGCAATCATAAGAGCCGGACACGCTGAAAGATACAGAGCGCTTTCCGAGCAGATGATGGGTGACAGACTCTACAGGCAAGCACTAAATATTTTCTTCTAGCCTCAGACCGCATGCATCAATCTTTAGTCCCCATGCATTTGAAATCGAATATTCCTGTTGTATATATAGCTTAATTGCTTAGAAAATTGAGACTCCGTGGTTAGAGAGGGGAGAGAAACAGCAAGAAAGGTGAGAGAGAAATCACCTTTGTGCTTCTCCTCCGTGCTGGTTAATAGTCATTTAGTGAAGAGTACACGGGTACAAAATTTGATATAAAATTCAAACTTGTTTTTAAAGGAAGGGCCGCCAGAAGAGTTGCTCGGGGCTAAAATTTCGCGGGTTGGAGTCGCGAAGCCCTGCCGGGGTGTTTCGGGGCCAGCAGGGCGTCTGCGGGGCCGGGTCGCAGAGTTTGACCAAAGCCTCCCGGTTGCGCCGCCAAAGACCTAAGGGCCCCTAGAGGCCCCACGGTCTCAAGTCTGTTGTCAGGGGACTCCGCTGGAAGTGCGGGCACTTAAACTCTTGAGCTATTTTACGTCCTCTCGTCCCAGAAAGTTTCAGTTCCAGAACCAAGAGAAGCAGAAGTACGCGACCTCCGCCCTCCGCCCGCGGCCACTGAACTCCCCACCCCTTCGTCCCCCCCCCCCGCCCCGCCGCCCCGCCGCCTCCGCCTCCGCCAACCCCAGGGCCAGGCTTCACCCCGCCCACCCGAGGTCTCCCGTCCCGCGCGCAGCCCCCGCCGCACTCTGCTCGCACCCAGCCTCGCGACGCCGCCCCCCCGTCCCCCCTCCTCCCTCCCCCGTCCTCCCCCTCCCCCCCCGCCAGGCTAGCAGGTGACTCTCCAGCCCTTTCTCAGTTCCCGCCCGGAGCAACCTCGGCTCTGAGCGGTCTGCCCGCAGCCCCCAGCCCCCAGCCCCCAGCCCCCAGCCCCTTCTGGAGACCACGCTAAATCTGATGTGCGGATGAGTCGAAATTTCCCGTTAAGTTTGACCCCAAAATACATAGAGAATTAGTTCACTGGGTCAAGATGATTATTCAAACCCTAGCTTGAATGGGATTTTAGAAAGAAAGAAAGAAAAAAAAGATCTGAAAACACGATCTTTCTTTAGACAAATAAGCAAAAGCAAACAAAGCCAGCGAACTGCTGCTGTTTTTCCGAGGAGTTTCCCTACAGAAAACAGATTCCGTCTCTGCTCACATAGGAACATCTAACGAACTTTCTGGTAGAAAGAAAGTCAGTCTAATAATAGTATGTACTTCCTGCCGATTTCATTTTTATTTTGAAAGGGGATAATCTATTAACCTCCTCAAGTTAGTGCCTCTTAGGCAGGCGTTATGTTTTTAAACGTCCTTGCAAAGCATTTTCACCTCTGGAAAGATCTAAGGAAAACCAATAGATGGGCGGGGGGCGGATTTTGCACAGCTCCTGCCAGCTTGCTCAATTTTCTGCAAAACTCTTCCTAAAAGCCCCAGTGTTCTCTTTAACAGATGTCAAGTTATAGAGACCACAAAGATCTAAAGACACCCTTCATGTGCGCGCGAGCACACACACACACACACACACACACACACACACCAGCTGTAAACTCACTAGATTTTTTTTCCCCCTCTCTAGAATTCATTCTGTGTGGTTAAGCAAGTGAGTGGTCCTGAGGCATTAAGCCATCCTGAGTGGAGGGGTACGGTCAGGCAGGCCTCCTACAACAGGGCGTCTCCAAGCTCCCTATTTCTGCAAACCACGAGGAGGACCGAACTACAACTGATAGGAGGTGTGGGTGAGACTGGGACCAGCAGGACCCAATCCACTAGCGTGAAGGTGAGCTAGCTCACTCAGGCTAGGACAGGGCCCAGCCTAGTCTTGGCAGAGGGGGTGCATAGGAATGTGTCCCAAAGCAGCAGAGAGCCAGAGCAGGCTTCCAGGGCAGGAAGTTCCAGCCACCTGACAGCTCCATAGGGACAGGGTGACCATGTGGCCATTTCTAGGAGTGGTGGCTGATGTGTAGTAGTGATTCCTTCCCACACTTCAGGACGTCCCTGGGGACCAAGAACACACAGGCTGGGGATTGCTGGCACACGTCTTCAGGAGCACTCCCAATCACGGAGAAGAAACTTAGCCTGCCTTCCTCAGGGAGCCCCAGCCCTGTCTCCCAAGGTAAATGTGGGACACCTTCATTAGGACTGAAAGGTCACCCGCAGGAGCATGATATTCTTGGATTTATAGTGTGCTGCGACTCTATCATCTACTTTTTATTTGTTACTTCACTGCACTCGTTTTCTATTTCTTCATTTCAGTGCCTATGTTTTGCGTGCTTGCCTGTCCAATTCCAGCCTCCTGGCTGCAGTCTCACTTCCCAGGCAATTCGGTATCATTTTCCTAATGTCGGTACTAAAAGGAAAAACAGGCAAAGTGGAAGTGCTGAGCCATATAGAGTGAAAGCCAGGAAAGCCCATATGGGAGGCCCGTTGTGGGGGTGGGGGGAGTAGTACAAGGACCAGTGGACCACCAAGGTCAGCCTACCAGAGGACTGCCGAGAAACCTGACAGAAGCAAAGAGAAGCAGCCGCGCAGAGAAATTCAACTAATGTCGGTAGAGGCGGAGGAAGGAATACGGCGCCCACCTAACGCGCACACGTGGCCTGACAGGCCCAGAAGGGGATGAGGAGGACGCAGAAGACGTGTATATGGTGGTCTTCTCTGAACCGAGAGGCGAATCAAGCAACCTCTTTCTTTCCTCCTGCCAGTCCTCAAGAATAGAGACTTTCTGCCAGAGCAGACGAAAGGGCTAGGGAGCCGAGGGACCAGGGACTGTTATTCGCTCCCCAAGCTCCTGCCTGGCCATTCGGGCTCCACACCTCGGAGAGGAAAAAAAAATTCAGGGGAGCCTGGGGAAGTAGAACTAGTGGTTTCCGGAAACTTCCGGGAAAATAGGCAAAAATCCTTTCTTTCCGCCCAAGCGCCCCACCCCTCCTCCGTGCAGTTGGAAAAGGAACTTCAGAAAAAGGGGAGGCCCTGGGTCTTTTCCGACCCTGGCTGTTGGACAGCGCCCTCTTTTGTCCCCGCCAGCGCGGCCTCGAAGGAGGTACCACGTGGAGGAGCCTCCGCTGCCTGCGAGAAAGGCTGGGCGATTCCGCGGGGACTCAGCCGAGCCCGCCCCCGGCCCTCCGCGCCCGGCCCTGAGCCGCTGCCCTCCGCGGCTCCCCAGGCGGGCGGGGCCGCGTCTGCCCCGGAGAGCGCTCCGCGGAGCCGGGCTCGCTCCCCCCGTCGGCTCCCCGGGCGGGTCGCGCTCGCCGGGACGTTCCCAGCCTCTGGGCCCCGCGACTGCGGCGGCGCGGGAGGGAGCGGCTTTGCCCGCCGCGGGGTCCGTTCCGCGGAGAAGGGAGCCCCTCGCCCCCAGCGCGCACAGCCCTCCAGGTCCGCTCCCCGCCCCGCCCCGCCCCGCCCCGCCCCGGGCCCCGCCGGCTCGGGGCTCAGTCTCCCAGGGGCCTGGAGCCCCGGAGCCCTTACTTTCTTAAGAGTCTCGCACGCTCTCTGACACATGTGAGCTGCAACACATTAACCCTTCTGTACCCCGGCAAGACGCAGGTGTTAGCCTGGGCCTCGTTTGGTTGGTGAAGGGCACATGTGGGCCGCTTCCCGACCCGTGAAGCCCCTGATTCCCCCCGCGGAGCCCCAGGGTGAGGTCAAGGAGAGGGACCCGGGCCCAGTGCCATCTATCCGGGGACGGAGGGCCGCGGCGGCGGCGAGAGGTGCCAGCGGCGAGAGGCCGCGCGCGCCCCGGGTCCGCACCTGGCTGCGGCTCTGCCGTCGGGCTTTCCTCGGGAGCAGCAGGTGCTGCAGCGCAAGGCGGCCCGGCCTGTTCCTCGAGCCCGGATCCTCCCTCGAGGGCCCGCGCCTTCTCCTCTCTTTCCCCTTTATGGCCTTCGATAATTTCGGAGGCAAGGATTTCAACTTTGAGGGGAATTTGTTTCATGTCTCCTAAATTCAGAAACGGAGTCTTCAAAAGTCCTAATGTGTGTGTTTACTTTTTTCTAGCGTTCAAATGAATGCGAAGCCACGGATCGAATCCCGTCACTCATTTGGGGTTAGCTTCTCCCGATATTTCACACGGAAAACAAAACTGGGTCCCTCTTATTTGTACTTGTCCTTAACCTTTGCAGCAACTGCTGTAGATGAGGCTCTGTCCATTCTCTAATAGATTTTACTAGGGGCTGGTGACAGAGAACTGATTTCTTTTCTATTAGGGTTTAGCACATCTTTGTTGAAGGCCTGTAGAATGACCAGGGATTAGATTTGCATCTCTTAGGCGCCCTGTGTGGTCTTTGTGCGAAGCTTGTAACTGTTAAAAATGAC
Organism: Canis lupus familiaris; assembly: GCF_011100685.1. Lineage (NCBI taxonomy): Eukaryota > Metazoa > Chordata > Mammalia > Carnivora > Canidae > Canis > Canis lupus. Next base: position 15,241,434 of record NC_049229.1, on the reverse strand, counting down.
TTGTTAGGAAGCGTGTGGGCTCTCATCGCTCTCCTTTTGACAGAATGATTGTGAAATTCAGATTGGCCCTGTAGGATTTAGCCCGCAGATTCCACCTGAACCCTAAGCAATTAGACCCTAATCTCACTGCAATCATATTTGAGTTAGGATTTGTTGCACTTTGTTTACTTCAATTAAAAGCAGTGGAATATTTTTTTTCCCCCAGCCTTTAAAGTGAAATCTCCAGGCGTAAAAACCTCAGGACTTCTCAGAAACGGTTTTGGTGGTAATGGGGATTTCTTTTCTGTAAGGTTTCCTCCTACTCCTCCCGCCCGTCCCTCATTTAAATAATTCTTTTCTTCTTTTTCTTCTTTTTCTTCTTCTTCTTCTTCTTCTTCTTCTTCTTCTTCTTCTTCTTTCTTCTCCTTCTTCTTCTTTTGCTTCCTCTTCCTCTTCTTCCCCTGTTCCTCGCTAATGCCTGGAGCATCTTCTTAGGGGTTGAATTCAGGTCGCCTGGGAAGAGACGCGTCGAGAGGACTCCCCGCTGCGAGTCCGCATGTCCCCGACGGGGCGCCTCGGTCCCCGCTCCCGCGCCGAGCTGTCTCACGCTCGCCGGCCACGCGGCCTGCGCGGGCTCGGGCCATGGGCCTCGGTCCGGCGACTGCCTTCCAGCCGCGGAGTTCCCGCGACCGCTCCCGGCGCGAGCCCCACCGCAGGGCGGCCGCCGAGACGGCGTGGGCAGCGCGCCCGCCGGCCGGTGCGTCCCGGAGCTGCCCTAGGGGTCCCTGCGGCTCCGCCTGGGGACCCGGCCGGCGGGCGTCGCGCCTCGGGCGGCCTGAGTCCGGGCGGCAGGTCCGGGCCGGAGCGCGGGGGGCCGGCCCCCAGCCTCTCGTCGCCGCGCTGGCGGCCCTGCGGGTCGTGGCCGGGTCGTCGGGATCTCGGCAGTTCTCAGGGCATTTAACCCCGACGCAGTTCTTAAGGGTCGCCTGCGGTGACTGTCAAGTCAGGTCACCCTAGTGCTATTGCTTGATGTGTGGTGAGTTTATCGCCTTCGTTTATTTATCTGGTGCGACTTTGTTACTTATGTTTTTTTCCGGAAAATCTCATTGGGGAGACACATGATGCTAATGGCTCTGGGTTACCGGTTTCTATTTTGATTCATAGCCACTTACTTGCTCCTGGTGAGTTTGATTCGGTTCCCCCAAAATACTTGCTTCGACTTTATCAGTTAATGCTTAGGTGGGAGCCAACATAGGATGTGAACTAGAGCAATTTTCTGGCACAGGAGGGCTCAGTGCGGTTTATTTGAGGGGGAAAGGGTGATGCCCCCTTTTAAACTTTCCAATAAACTTTTTGATAGCAAGTGTTCTCATTGTCACTTGTATCAGAGGAAAAATTTTTAAATGTTCTTTGTATTTGATTCCATGAGAATGAAAGAAAGCCAGCCTACGACCTCACTCCGTCTGCCTTTGTGATTAAAACATTTTAAATGAGGAGAAAGTACTTTTCTGAGGCTAAGTACTATATAGATGTGAGCAATGCTAACGAGTTTAAGCAAGGGGTGGTCTCTTCCGATATTTTCTGGGGTGGAGTATATTTTAAACAGGCTCATCTTTTTGGATAATTCTAATAGCTGATTATTCTTCACTTTATTGAGCAATCAGTATTCAAAGGAATAAAGGAGATGCTATCTTGCCTTGGTTGGGGCCGGGTGGGGGGTGGGAATATGCTCCTGGGGTAAGGAAGAAGGGGGAGCAAGACCGTGATAATCTCTTTGAGATCTACCCAAAGGAGTCTTGATCTATAGATTGAAGATCTCTGCTTTAAATCAATCCTGTGTGCTAGTTTAGGGCAGTTTTTCATTTGTGAATAGGAACTGTATCAAAACCCTAGTGTGACCATGACAATTGGGTAATCACACATAAGGCATCTTTGCTAATGGAGAGATTCTGTAAATATGTTTCTAGTGAATACACAGATAACAGTCACAGTGGAAGGGTCAGGTGCCACAAATCATAGATTACTCTGCCAAGGGTTGCCAGCCATCTGAGGCTCGGAAGGACATTAACTGCCTTTGCATTCTCAGAATACTCTCCTCAGTTCGTGATTTCACTTACTTGACCCTACTTCTGTTATTAAAGAGCTGGCAGGCACAATCAAGGGCAAGCAGGTTGGCTACCTACCCTTCTGGCAACTCGCCAGTGTTCCCATTTAGCTGCCAGCAGACAAGGAGAGGAGTGAATCAGTCATATAATCCTACAGTAGCATCTAGAAGGTATCAGGAAAACTTTAGTGGCAGCAGGAGGGTCCACCAATCAGCCCTGTTTCTAAATTCTCCACTTCATATCTGTAATAAATCCCTCTGGGGGAATTCACTAGTGGGAAGGGCAGGGAGGGGAACGATACGGGAGCTCTCAAGCAGTTTCCTTGAAAAGTAAGTTGTGAGTGCATTACTTGAATAGTCCCAATTTTGAAAATGGCCATAAATAGAAATGGGATTCTCATTACTAACAGAAACAAAAATCAGGAAAAGTGTCCCCTGTCATTGGTAGGGGGAAAAAAATTCAAGAGCTTTTAGCAAAATTTGGAGAATTATAACTTCTTGTCAACAGGACAAACTTCTGCCTTTCCACATTTGCTTTAATAGAGAAATTATTGACAACTTAATAAGAAGTAGGCACTCAACTTTCAGAGAAATTACATAAAATTGAGATTATATAAAAATAGTTTTTTTCCTACCTCAAATTGAAACAGGTAGGTATTTGGCATACAGGGACATTGTAAAGGCAAAATGCATCTCACTCTAATATTAGCATTTTTTCCCTTGAGGATGTAAAATCTAGAAATCTAACATAAAAGAACCAGAGGGTGAAACAAGACTTCCTGGGTCTCCTTTGTTGGCAGGCTAGGCCCTTTCCTCATGCTCTTACCCTGGAAACAGCTTTGGGATCTAGAATGAACTATCATGATTGAGGATAAAGCCACGACTTTTACCAGTAGGTACCATGAAAAGTAGGTAGACTGACTTCATCAATAGAGCTTTCCCCAGGGGGTTTGCTTGTGTGAGAGGCCTTGCTGCACTTTTTGAACAGAAAGGTACAATTCACTGAAGTATGAGTGTTCAGGAAGGCTAACAAAGTGTACTTTTAGAAGAATATTGTATTTTCTAATATGTCAAGAGGTCTTCTAGATGTGAGATATAAAAAAACTAATTTAATTTTTTGTCAAAATTAGACTATCATTACATTAGCGTATTCTTAAAGAATGAAGATGGACATTACTCATCTACAGTAGCAAAGGGGAAAAATATTTAAAAACTAGATGACAGATATGTGCCTTATAATTTAAACAATACTGAATGATGAACAGTCTCCCCAAGTTCATTTAAGCAGGAATGGGAGAGCATCTCTATAAAAGTGAATAAAAAAAGATCTTGTACAAATATGCTGAACCCTCCATTTTATTAGCTTATAATGCAAATAATTACTTGCTCTTGCTACTAAGAGCCATTTTAATGTAATGGATTCATTACAGACCCTCAAGAAAACCAAAGCCTGTGTCCTTTTACAAGTTTGTGAAGAACTTTCAAATGGCTGCACCCAATTCGAAGACATGGATATATTTTTTCTTGCTTATTAAGTTATAAACCCAGAATTTATGCTGATGAACATTTTCCATCTTGACTAATACCTTCTGCCAGAGAAGTTTTTATTTCAAGAGAACGGATAGCAAGTGGACAGAAGGAAATTCTAAGCCTGTGTGATTTCATAGTGGTCACATTTCATATCCTTAAATTTAGAGCTGTGAACACCCATATTCTTTTTTCTTTTCCTTTGTGTGTTTCTTGGTTAGTATCTTGTGGAGTGCCTTGCCCATAACAGTTGTTCAATAAGTTTGCTGAACAGATGGAATTTGCGAAACATTTTCACTATTTACCTTGTCATCTTTTCTGATACACAAAAAGAAAAATGAAAAGGAGTATTAACATTTTTCTTTTTTTTTTATGTGAACAAAAAAATCGTTAAGATTTTAGGCGGGTTTCACTCAATACGACCAAAAAGAAGCCCCATTCTATGCTAGTTAGCAAGAGAGGAATCCCTTACATTTCCCGGACTATTCAAATGAAAACTGTTTGAGATAATACTGAAATGTTTAAAATAAATAGATCCCAAAGCTTAGATGTAACACAAAATGAATCCTAAAAATTTAATGACTTGGAAAATCCTTAATCTCCTTTTACATTCCAGCCTTTAACTTTCTATGACACACTTACCTTTCAAGACCTTTAAAAATTCTAAAGGGTAGGGACACCTTACCTACCCTTTAGATAGGGGCTCAGTGGTTGAGTTTCTGCCTTTGACTCAGATCATGATTCCGGGTCCTGGTATCCAGTCCTGCATCAGGCTTCCCACAGGGAGCCTGCCTCTCCCTCTACCTATATCTCTGCCTTTCTCTCTCTGTCTCTCATGAATAAATAAATAAAAATATTAAAAAGAAATTCTAAGGGATAGCCATCTTCTGAAGTGGTGAGGGGACCAGAAGGTTGCAAATCCTATCATTCTTTTGGAAGTGGGGAGGGGGGGAGCGGTAGAAACTGGCCAATGTGGTCTCATCTACGAGAAAAGAATTTAAGAAATAGTGTTGATTGTTAATGATAATGCCACATAAGGCTGCTCTAGGGAAGGTGGTCCAGTGGCCAAGAGGCACCTGCTATGCAGAAGCAATAGTCACTATTACTGTGTTCCCAAGTCTTATTCCTTAGTGAGCACCCCTCATATTTGAGTAGAGGCTACAGCTTTGGGACACAATGGAACCAATGGAGTGGAGGTAGGGAGAATCAAAAGACTGGAAGTAACTTCAGAGTTGGGATGCCCTATGCTTTATATTGGTCCAAACAACTACTGGAATCTCTCTTCATTGATTTGGGGCCTGGCTCAAGATTATGTACATGTTAAAAAAAAAAAGACTATACTGTCAGATTCTGTTCCAGTTTGAATATGAAGCCTTTCATCAATGACTATGAGGGTATTATGTCAAGTGGAAAAATGTGTGCTTATATACCAAGGACATCCCTGGCTTCACCTGAACAGGCTCCCTAAGAGATTTTTTGCATCTCGGTAGCATTTGCTCAGCAAGATACGAAAGACTGGACACAGTCAAACAGCAACAGAACCCTAAATAAGTTAAATTTCAAATCTAAATTCCATTTCTTTAAGACTAAACATCATCTTTTAAAGCACTCACTTAGCATGAAGATATGGATATTGCTTCCTGTATATCCAAATATGCATTTCTACACTTAGTGGGTTGGTCATCCCTCAACTTGTGTTCCTAACAAGAAATGGATCCCAAAAAGGAAATGTTCTTTACCAATGTCTGGAACAATGATGACCCACTGTTTTCCCAAGAATTCTCTTTTTTATTCACATGTAGATAGGAGTTGGTATTTTGTCACCAAGTTCATGTCAAAGTCAATTACTATAGTGAAAGAGTATCATCATACTTTTTTTGATAGAAACAAAAATGGAGGTTGATATAAATATCTGTTGTCAATGCATATCTGGTTTCGACATTATACAGAAGAACTAGTTGGTATTACCCACAGACATAAAGATTTTATGATAAGAAAAATGTACAGCCTATTTATTAATTTATTTATTCTGTCACTAAACATTCATGAGTGCTTACACCAGGCAAAGTTCTATGTATAGAGAAAAAGATATGTCTTCGACCTCAAAAACAATGTGTTTGGAGAGATAGGCATGAAAATAGACAATTACAGTTCAGTGCAATGAGTGGGGTAATGTGAGATCTGTGCAAAATGCAGGGGGATCCCAAGGGAGGAAGCATATCTGCATTTGGCAGAAGGAGAAAAGCTAACACTTGAATTCACTCTTGAAGAAGGAGTTTTATTAGGTATTCCAGGTGGGGGGAAAAGTATGTGCAAAGGCCCAGAGGCAGTGAAAAAACATCCTGTTCAGGAGAATCATACCTAGATTGTATTGCGGGAGCAGAAAGTGTAAGAAGACTGTTGGGAGTAAAACTGAACCGGTGCTGTGGGCTAAGCATTTTTGAAGACGGTTGAATGCCAGACTAAGAAGTGTAGATTTATCTTGCAGCAGATGGAAAGTCATTGAAAAAATTCAAACAAAATCAGATGTGCATTGTGGAAAGATCATGCAGTCCAGACTGGAGAATGGATTAAAAGCGGGGACAAACAGTGATGCTGAGACTATTTGGTGGTTGTTTATACCTGCCCACTTGGTATAAGAGTGCTAAATAGGTACAAATTATCAAACCCTAAGCAAAAAGGAAGGCATAAAGATATTTTCCAAAGAGGCATCTTTTTAAGGAAAATGACTGTTCACACTGGGTAAAGATCGGGGATTAATTTTGTATGCCCTGTGGATACCTTTTAGGGTCAAGAGTGCATTGCTCGTTGTTTTACTTTACTGTAGAATTGCCATGCGCCTGAGCTGACACTTCTCTTACTGCATTGAAAGACTGTGTAGTGTTTGTAGAAAGAGCGCTACCAAAAGTCAAGAGACTTGCCTCTAGTCGAACTTTATATCTCAGTCTTTGAAAGACCTTGGGGAAGTCACTTTACCTCTCTGGGCTTCATTTGCCTCAGTTGTAAAGTTGAGGGCACAGTTTAAGTTATTTGTAATGCCATTTTATTTATATCATTAGATGATTTGCAACTTTGCACCTGTTAATTTATCCTAATGTTTATTTCTTAAGTTGTCTTTATGCTTTCTCACAATTTTAAAAGAGACAGAAGTATTTAGAGCACAATCCTGGGACACGTTATTTCGGGCACAATTCTGTGTTTATCGCACTATTCTTAATATTCTTGGCCTTCCTCCTGGAAATATTAGGATATTGGTAGCTGTTTTGAAAGTGTAGTGTTTCTGCTCACCTGAGTCACATTTTATCCTCATATGCACAAAAGGAAGACTATTTAATCGCTTTCAATATCTTCTATGCTAACTTAATAATTTAGCTCTAATTTTTAAGTTGTAAGTATTCCTTTCCAAAATGATTGTTTCTTGGGTCAGATAATTGCATGTTCTCAGAAAGCTAGTGTATGGATAAAATCGTGGTGCTTAAAATTATAGAAAGTGTACTGCTTCTAATAATATTCTACTTTAAATTCTGCATTTCCTTGGAAACTTCCTGTTATTTAATGCTCTTTTTTTTTTTTCCACTTAAGAGGCTGTTTACATTAGTAATATATCTTCTAGAGCTCTGGGAGTTCATAGGGTTTGTACCTACAAAACAGCAGAGCACTGTTACTGTGCTTCAGAGACATGCAGGGGTCCCAGGGCAAATCAAAATGTTTTTAAATGTATGACATGTGTGAAGTTGATGAAAATTCATGACTTCTCTCTGTCAGGGCTGCTTGAGCTTAAATCATCAGAGAAAGGTGAGTGCAAAGAATTTTATTTAATACTTTTAATTCTGAAATCCCATCCATCCCTTGCTTGGGTCCTATGTTTCAGCTCTTCTACTTAATAGTCTGCCAACAAAAATTTTTAAAAAATTAAAAATTAGCTGCATGCTCTAAATTGCTTTTCAGGATTTCCTTCTTAAACCATCCCTCAGATGTGTAACTTTTAAAGAGGAATTGAAATGTGGTTTCAGAATGTAATCACGTACTATAGAACATGCAAAATACATGTGAAAGACCACACGAGTGCTGTTAATTTAACTGATTATACTTTATGCTTTAGAAATGTTTTCAAATTTGTCTTTTAAAATTGAAAAGAAAATATTCCACGAAAATGTTAAGAGATTAAAAAAAGCCAAAATGCTGTGGATATTGAGATCAGCTGTTTTTAAGTAAAAATCCATTCAAAGCAAAATAAAAGGCATTGTGTAGTGTGTGCCGGCTAAAACTGAGAACACAAGAGCATTGCAGTTAATTAGAAGCAATCAACAGGATGCTTTGCAACATTTCTCACATCAGTGCACCATCTGATCGCTATAATAAAAATTTCCCACAGTCTTGATGCAAAAAGGAGTAGAAATAAATATTTGAGTCATTAAAATATTTGATGTATTTCAATTACTCTTACCAATAATTATTTTTACTAAGTTATTGTTACAAAAATAAAATCTTGAAAATCCTTAAAGGTTGTTCTATTTGTGTTTTAGGGGATGATCTTAGTTACATTTTTTGGTTTTAATTTTATATGCATTTGATATGAGAAAAAATCAATTTTTGAAAATAAAATTTAGGGTTTAAATTTGAGTTGTTATATGATTTATGTGTGGTTATTGTACTTATGAAAGATAGCTGTGGGCTTTTCCTGGACCATTGAGCCATATATTCTGAATGATTCGTTATTATATTACAAATAATGAAGTACTACATTATAGCTATTTTCATATTAACAGAATATTGACCTAAGTTAACTATATTAACTGTATCATACAAGTCTTAAAAGAACGTACAATCCTTAATACTATTATTTTTCTATAATTAGTTCAATGCTCGATTCTGCTCAGAAGTTTTACTTTAGTTTCATTTATTCTACATCCGCAATTGTTCTACTAGGGCAAAAATACTGCTTTTGTTATATTTTTATGAAACTCATAGTTTGTTCATTAGAAATAACATTTGTTTTTCTTTTCTCCCTTGCCCCCACTGCATCCTTTTTAAAATTTTGAGGTGTGTGTGTCTGTGTGTGTGTGTGTGAGAGAGAGAGAGATTCTTTGTTACGTTGTCTTCTTACATTAAAGGTAGAGCTCACTCTGGGCCACTGAGGTGCTTCAAAACACATTCATAAGGTAGTTTGTTAAAAATGTTTAACATGAATCAGAACTATATACATTTTGACCATAGCTTACAACTTTTTCTCCCTCAAAAAGCAAATTTGTGAAAGTCTAGGAGGTGCCCTTTTTGGAGGCAAAAATAGCCGTGACACTGGTGCTGTGAAAAGAGAACTGTCTTTTAAACAAGTCAATGATTCATTCTCCTGTATTTATAAAGTACAAGTTGCTTATCAGAGTAGTTTACTCCTCACACTATAGTCATCTCTTGCTGAACGAAAACATGCTTTGGAGGACAACAAATTTGTTTGGTTTTGGCTGTTTTTGCTCATTGTTTGTTTGTTTTGTTTTGGTCTGTATGTTTTCTCTCACATCACACAAGATGTTTTTTCTCTTGCTGCTCCCCAAAAAACCTTTTTGCTAATTATATTCTTTCTTGAGCACTCTACATGTATCTGTAGAATAATAAAAAAAAAAATACTTTCAAAGAACTATCTTCTCTTTGGCACCAAACTATTGCTTTGTACTCTTCTTTGCACAGATTTGATCTACTTCATTGCAGGAGGGTGACTCTTAGCTAGGTTCTCTTTAGGAAATTTACTCTTTCTACTGCTTTACAGAGACAAATAGCTTTGATGATAAATACCTTAGAACACATATCTCACAAGTCCAGAAAAACACATTAGGATGTAAATATTTTTTCTTCTGACTAAACAGCCTATTAAATATATAGTACTATTTGTTTAAAATTTTAAACTCTGATATTTTTGCCTGCAAGATTGGAGCATTAGCTACAAACGTTCACTGCTCCAATGAAAAGCAGTTTCAGTAAATAACAGCCTGAAATTGGCTCTGTTGCATTTAGCTTGGTTTACAGGAATTGGAATAGTAATGCTCCAAAAATCCATATTAAAATAATTTTGCTTATTTCTGATATCATTATTTCTTATAGCAAACAATTTAGACAGAAAAGTCATTTGATAAAAATAATTGATTCGGGCAAAATAGTACTCACATTCTTCTGTGAGATAATGATTCAGCAGCTACTCTTACTTCAGTGGTACTTCATTAGACACAATCCTCATTCATCTTAAAGCCTTAAAAAAAATCCGCATTCTTTATTTTTAAAAATTACTTTGTTTTTAAAGAAATGAACAAATTTTTGAAAATAAAATAAAGTCTTTAACAGAATTTACTTGCTGTTATTCAGGTCTTTAAGTTTTTCTTAAGGGACAGAAATGTCATATGCTTAGTTTCAGGACAAAGGCACCTTTTTAAATGAAGGGCTTAAAGAAAATCGATAAAGAAGTTTGTTTGATAGAAAGCAAGCTAACTAAGGTTCTGGTTGTAAAAATGATCTAGATTACAAATCAAGAAAATAACAATATTTGATCAACTATAGAAGGCTAGTTTTTAATAAAGAGTATCTTTTAAAAAAGCAATTATGAGCAACTTCTGAAATTCACTTTAGGTAACATATCTAGGGGGTACACTGTGTTACTGTTTTTCTATGGCAGAGTCGATTTAACTTTGGGAGTTAAGAAAACTTATGTAACTTCAGAATGTTTCCAGCTAATGGTTTTATTGCAGGACTAGTGTTACGCAATTAAAAACAAAAACAAAAACCTTATAGTCATACAACATTAACTAACTAATTTAGTAAAGATGGCTCGTTATAATTACAATCATTATTTTGCTTGAAATATGACTATGCTCTATTAGTCAGGAATTAAAACAATGCAGGTTCGCAGCAATGTTATAAAGTGTTCTTTTAATAGTTCAGCAATTAATTAAAAGCCCCATGCATGTGATTCATTAATATTCATTTTTATATTTTAAAACTTATATGCATTTAAAATTTCCAGATCATTAAATGCTTTTAGCTGCATATTGTGTTAAAGTAAAAAAAAAAAAAAAAAAGAATCTATTTTAAACTGGTTGAATTCATTTAAGAGATTGTTTACATTTATATTCTTTTTTAATAAACGGAAATAAAGTTGTTACATTTACGAGGTCATTTTTTTCTAAAGTTGCAAGTATTTTGTTAAAATGTTTTATTTGGTAATGAAAACAATTTCATAAATATTAATTAATACATCTTCACATTTTGACTACTGTCAATTTTTTATTTCTTTTAAAATATAAATATTTATTTTTAATGGAATGAGTAAAAATGTTTAGAACTCAAATTCGCTGTAATGAAAGAGAGTTTAGAATCTTCAGTAGGATAGTGGACTGTTTACTTGGCTTCAGTCTGTCTGTCTTCTACAGGATTTGACAGAACTGACTGGTGAAAACTAACCAAAACCAGAAAACAACAGAGTGAATGCTCAAGAAGGAAAAAGGAAGAGTTGCAGGAAATGATATTTTCCCATCAGTGGATAGGCATGCATATATTAAAGACATAAAAGGCAGCAAGGGGAGAAACAAAAGCTGTATACTGGGGATTCTGCAAGTCTGAATTAACTAAATGGGAAAAAAATGAAATCATTCTGCTTAAACTTGTTCACTAATAAAAGGAGAATTGCTTTTGTTAAATATGCTTGGTGTGATTATCAAGCAAAATTTTTTTCTCCCAGACATCTATGAATAAAACATGCGTTTGAGCATTAGGTAAACAAACAATAAATGGATGAGTTCAGTTGCAACATAATAACATTTTATTTAGAAAACATATATAATCATATTTGTATTGGCAATCCAAATTTAATGACTTCTTTCAGTAAAATTAAAGTGCCTCACAAATAACATCTTATGCATAAGGATTGCTTGTTCTTTGCCCATTTTTTCTCTTTTTTCAAAGAAACAGATTTTTAAAGTCTCTACTGAACCGTAATGTAAACCAGATGAAGCATGATTTCTCAGAAAAAAAATTTTTTTCTTTTGGATCATCTTAATTTTAGGTTACAGATGTAGTAAAAAATTTTTAAAAATCTATTTCTGGGACTGAGGGAGAAAATGTTCTCAAGTCTGGGGTAGCTTGGGCTGATTTGAACAAGGCTCTGTGTGTAGCTGAACCAGACTTTGGCTTATTAGGCATTTCATTAACACAACATCTTCTGTAAACTATGAATAAGAATAAACCATTTACAATAAGGAAAGCAAACAACGGAATGAATTTCCTCTGTTGGTGTTTTATAAGACTGTTAAACAGAAAATGGAGGGAAGAACTCTCTTTAGACGATATCACTTAATTAAGTAAAGCATCCTAATCAGAGTCCCCTCCAATTGTAATGACTGTAGGGAGTCAAGTACATTTCTGTCTATATTAGAGTATCTAACTGCAATGATTTATTGATATTTATTTTAGAAGTACAACACAAAAGCAATAAAACAGTAGAAGTAGGGAGAGAGGGAATATGTCATTGCTTACTGCAGGCACAACCAGAGCACTTCAACAAAATTCTTGATTTTCTTGTGGGAGGTTTGCTTTTCTAAAATCAGAGCACACCTTTAGATGAGAATCTAAAGGTTCTTTTATCGCATTTGACTTTTCCAAATATTCGCTGTGACGTTTCTTTGTCCATTGGGTGAATCATTGATTTACTTTCTTCACTGCTAGAATCACCGCAAATGAGTAGATGAGCACCTGCTGTTTTCTGCAGTGACATTACTAGATGCATTCTACACTGATTTGAGTCGTAAAGTACAGCTTCTTTGTATGGGAAAGAGATTTGAGGAAGGAGAGTAAATATACTGTATAGGCAGACAGACATTGGCTGCCCTCCAAGCTGCACACAGCATAAACCTGTTTATCTGCCACATTTCACAAATCTCAAAAACATGTGAATAAATCAGACAAGCAACTGGATAAGTGATTCACACTAGGGAATCTAACCAATATTCTGATGAGAGGGTACTATGATGCTAAGACATTGAGGCAAATAGACATGTATTGTAGAAACTGAACAAAATAAAACTGATTAGTGGTTCAAAGGAGAAAATATTCTATACCAAAATGAATTTGAAGAGGTAACCCAACCCTGTGGACTTTCGTTGGGTATTTATGTGCAAGTTATCTGGAGAACTGAGTTCAAAAATATACTTTCACCCATACCATTCCAATAATTAGGACCAATTGCACTTGAACTTCAAGTTAGTTACCAAGATAATTTATTTCTGGATACTTGGATCTGAAAATTGGAGGCTAGTGCCTTAAAACCCCCAATTATACCAACGCCTTATTTGAAATTAAATTACCAAACATGCTTAGAACCTATTCACTTGGTGAACACAAACTTTTTTCAGAAAGTTACATTCTAGGACACCTGGGTGGCTCAGTGGTTGAGCATCTGCTTTTCTTTGGCTCGGGGTGTGATGCTGGGGTCCCAGGATCCAGTCCGCATTGGGCTCCCCGCAGGGAGCCTACTTCTCCCTCTGCCTGTGTCTCTGCCTCTCTCTGTGTGTCTCTCATGAATAAATAAATAAAATCTTTTTTTAAAAAAGAAAGTTACATTCTTATAACTGAAGACAAATTGCTTGGCAATAAGTGAGTTAGGCAAGCAAAGGTATAATTATTGTTATATTACTACTTTACTTTTCTCTTAATTTCTGTTACTTCTAACTCATCTGCTGATCTTTTTAAACAGTTATTGTACCTTAGCATTTAGTTGTAAATGGAAGTCCTCAAAAGTTTGGGGGCTAACCTCAAAAGTATGCTTTGGTGAAGATCTCTTATTTCTGAATTTCAAGTTTGGATTATTTCCCTAAAGTCGACCTGGTTATAGTCACAGCAAGATGAATTATCCATTTGCTTGGTATATCTATTGGCTTCTGGTATAGACCTGCCACCTTATTGCCAAGAAAATGTAGTTTTCTCTACATCTGCAAGCACAAAATACTATTCCAGAGTGAAGAGGAACCATATGAGGCATTTAAATTAACACTGCACACTCCACAACTTTTTTTTTTCCTGCATTGCAGAAAGAAAGGCAAATTGCTAAAACTTTTTAGCCCTGCAAAATTTTGTTAGATTAGTAATTTCAGACATCATCATCTTAGCAACAGGAAGTCATGGACAAGGTAGGTGGCCTGGAAATTGATCTTCCAAATGAAATTTAGGCACATTTAACATTCTTGGTTAAGGCCTTGCCTGAAGAGAACCCGTTTAAGTCTACTGCCAATTGTATCTATCAATGTGTTTTCTTGCCTTGATGTTTTGTCATCTTCTTGCTTCTTGTCTCAGGTTCTGTTTCTTCAGGATCAGAGAGAGACTGATTGAATGGCTCCAATTATCAGGATTTGAAAACCTAATATCAGAATCCACCACTGTGTGTAAGTCAGCCCTGAGCAGTCTCTTCTTTAGCAACAGGACACTTGCACAATATGGGAGCATCTTTTCTTCTTCACTTGTCCCTGACCTTGTAAAATATGATACAAAGTTTGTCATGATTTTTAAGTCTCATGCATGGAAAATCTTGCTGAAAAGATACGAACTAAAATGCATTCCTTAAAAGATGTGTGCAGGTAAGTGTCAAGTGGAAGTCTGTGGGTAGTCAAGATCAACCCCATCAACAGTCTGAAGGCTAAACACATTGATTTTTATAATCCCAGGAAATTTTATCCAGTTTTCTCAATGTGTTGAACTTTGAATTTATGTCCACAAAGCTGAAGTTGGTTCTGTGAACCCCAATTAAGGTCAACCATAGCTCTTTACTCAGCCATAAAGAACTCTTTGGAAGATTTTTATTTTTATTTGTAGTCTTATGGTTTTATTAACCCAAATATGACATGCACATAAGCTGTCTATTCATTTTCTTTGCTGCACAGCCTGGCATTGGGATTGGTGACTGTGATGGCCAGCCAGGCTGCTCTTTCCACGGTGGCTTTGTGGTTCTTGGAAGAGACATTATGAGCAATCTCGGCACAGTAAGATCTGTTGCACATCAGCAGCACTTCAAGCTCCTTGACGTTGTGGACTAGGAACTTCCAGAAGCTACTGGGCAGTGTGCACTTTGTTTTCTTGTTGCTCCTGTAAGCAATGTTGGTGGGCATCAAGATCTGTTCCTTGAATCTTCTGTTGTACCCTATTGTCAGTGCCTCTGCAGTTCCACCAGTTGCACTGATTTTGACATACTGGTCTTTTTAACAATCTTGGGCTTCACCAGAGGTCTGAGGGCAGCCGTCATGCCAAGTAGGAGATGACTGCCACCTCCACAGGCAGCGTCAAGGGGCAGCTGGAGAATTTTTACTGTAATGGTTATTCTGTGTCAAAAATGATCACTAAGCCCTAAAATCTATGCACCATAGGAAGCTAAGAATTAATAGGTTGGCTATAACTGAACGTTTTAATTATAAAATCAAAACAGCATATAAAGTTTAAAAATTTTACTCTCTTTTCTCCTAGCCCCCGCCATCCCATTCTCCAGGAGTAACCATTAATAAGTCTCTCATATATTTTAATAGACTTTTTAGATTTTTTAAAAAAATAATTTCTACAACCAATGGTTGGGCGTGAACTCACAACCCTGAGATCAATAGTCACACGCTTTACCGACTAAGCCAGCCAGATGCCTTAATTGATAGACTTAAAATTCATATGCAAGCATACATTATTTTAAGTCACAAATAAAATCATATAATATATTTACTATTCTGAATTTGCTTTTTATTCATTTAGCAATGTATTTTGGCTATCATTCCATTCCCTACACATGGGTCTACTTCATTCTTCTACCAGCTGCACAGATATCAAATAATATGCTATTATGGATATAACCATTCCCATATTGATGGATACTTGTTATTTTTTTAGTCTTGTTTTTTCAAATAATACTTCAGCAAACATATGCATATTTTTGTGTGCTTTTATAAGTGTATTTGTAGAATTAATTGCCCAAAGGAAAATGCTATATAAAAACACACAAGTTTTGAATGATATTGCCACCTTATTGATACAACCAAAGAGGTTGCATCAATTTACCTTTCACTGGAAGTTTTTGAGAGGCAGGGATTTTTAAAAAGGGCTTCACTGAGTTCCACGTGTTACATATCTGCCCTCCATTCCATCTCTTCAAACTTGACTAAAAATGGTTGAAGAGCAGCTGGGATGGTTCATGATGACCTAATGGAAAGAGAACACTCCTGTGACATCTGTGCTGGGACAGCAGTGAGGGCTGAGGAGGGGACAGCACAGGAACACTGGGGGTAAGAGCTGGGAAGTATGGCTGCCATGGGTTTAGGAATGGTCTGAGTTCTCACCACGTCTCTTTGCTATCAGCCTTCCTGACAAGTGTGGGGGCTGCCGAGCAGAATCAGGAGCCAGTCACACGATTGTCATAAAAATGGAGAAGAAGGTAAAATGGGACCATGTCACATATACACATTCACATACGCACACACACGCACACACACACATACAGTCTCCCTCTCTGCTCAAATTCACATTCGGGTATGCATCTACCTTTACACCCTGTCTTGGCCAGGCTGCTAGCAAAGTACTGTTCTCTGACCTTCCCAGCTCATCTTTACCAGGCAGGAGTCCTCCAGGTTTTCTCCCTATTTTACCAGTCAGCTTCTCTGAGTGTGAATAACCCAGAAAATACACCTGACATTGTCCTAGTTCCTGGATTTGATGAGACATCCTCATCCTTGAAACCTCCACTCCTTATTCAGTATTTTCATTTGGCCTGGCATTTTATGTCCCATTTTCATCCTTAAATAGAAACTTAGAAGTGCCTCTTGATCTATACCCTAGATCTCAGCCTTTTAAATTGAGGGGTTACTTTAATGTTCTCAAGGTTATAGTTACACTAGGAAGTTTATTTTGTATTCAGTATTAACATGCTAGGTACTGTGGTAGGGACTGTGGATGCAAAGATGAATGAGACAAAGTTCTGCCTTCTAGAAGCTCATAAAATACTGAGAAGACAGGCAGCACTAACTAAAACACAGGCCATTCTTTGATAAGTGTTAAAACAGAGGTATTTGATCAAAATTCTATGAAGTCCCACTTCTGGAAATGTATCCTACACATTCATACATACTTGTGCATGTACAAAAGGACACACAGACCAGAGTCATTCACTGCAGCTTTGTTTGTGATGGTAAGAGTTAAAAAACATCCTGAATGTCTACCAACAAGGACACTCTATGTGGTTTAATAAATGCTCTCTATATACTGATATGGAGTAATCTTCAGGATATCTTTTTATATGAAAAAAAGAAAACTCCAGAATATGTGGAATATATGTTGCCTTCCATATAAGAAATGTAGAAATATAAGAATATGTATTAATGTTCGCTTTATATGCATGAAAACATTGGGAAATCCCTTAAGAAACCAATGCAAGTGCTAATCTATGGGGTGGGGGTGGGCATCAGGGATTAGTGGGGTGGATGGGAAAAAAGGGTGAAACATTCTCAATGTGTACCTTTTTATGTTAATTTAATACATGTGAATGTATTATTTAAAAATCATATTAAATAAACTTAAGTCATAACATAAAATTCCCCCTCTCTACACTTTGCATTCTCTGAGGTATTTACTCAAGCTCAGCTATTTCTATGTGGGATAAAGAACATTACATGGGACTGGACAAGGAGGCTCTGAACAGGAGAAAGAAGGCTTCTTAGAGACTACCAGATTTTTCTTACCACAATCTTAGACCCAATCTCTCATGAAAATGATTTGGAGCAGAGCTAGGAGGAAGAATACCGTTCTCCACAAATTTCTCAGAGATGGAATATCTTAGAAACAGGACCTATGCCAGACACAGGAACAGTTTAAAAAGTAGATTTCATTCTTTAAACTTCCCCAGATAAGGCTCCTCTGAGTGGCCCCCTCTGGTTTCGCATGAGAGCTTTGTAGGAAGGGCATGAGTTGCCCATACCTTCAGTTGATCTGCTTAAGTCATGAAACTGAGCAAAGTGAACATTTTCTTCTATAAGCTTTAAATAAAGGAGTTATGCTGAGTTATAAATAAGAGAGATCGGCTCCTTGCCAGACAAATGATACTTTTCTTTGATGAGGCTGTGGCTCTGTAAATTCTCCAGAACACCACCTTCAGGTGATGTGGAGAAAGACAGTGGGGTAGGATTAGATTTAAAAAAAAAAAAAAATTTATTTATTTATGCATGAAAGACACAGAGAGAGAGAGAGAAAGAGAGAGGCAGAGACACAGGCAGAGAGATAAGCAGGCTCCATGCAGGGAGCCTGACATGGGACTCCATCCCGGGTCCCCAGGATCACACCCTGGGCCAAAGGCAGTGCCAAACCGCTAAGCCACAGGGACTGCCTGGGT
This sequence comes from Canis lupus familiaris, assembly GCF_011100685.1. Lineage (NCBI taxonomy): Eukaryota > Metazoa > Chordata > Mammalia > Carnivora > Canidae > Canis > Canis lupus. The sequence goes on along the minus strand of NC_049229.1, from coordinate 15,223,438 downwards.
AGGATTAGATTTTGAGAATTCTCCAGTCACTGCTGTGAACTGAGACTGAGATTATGAAAGAAGGAGGTAGAGAATAAATAACTTGGGAGAAAAATGATGATTTCATAATTATAAAAGATGATGTCAGAAATTTGTGGGAGAGTGAACTAATCATTACACAAGCTACCCGGTGACAAAAAAGGCCACTGGTGTTGAGGAGGAACTTTACTTCCCTATACCTACCTTTCTGCACTGATTCTCCTCACTACTGCTACTGTTACTGCCCCTGCCTTTTCAGCTCACTGTGGCTAGGTTTGTTCCTAAGACTACACCCAAGTGAAAACCTCTGGTTCCCCAGGAAACTGGCGGTGAGTGTGGCACGGAGGTGGATGAACATGAAGGCAGATGACTCACCACCTTCCTTTCGCCAGTTTCTTTAATTGTGCCCCCCATCCCCCCAGATACCATTTACTCTTTCAGCAGGTTCAAATCAGTCCTCTGGAAAGGGTCTGAAAAGTTTGGATTTAGATTTTGAACATGTGAACATGTTAACAAAGCTAGTGCCAGTGATCAGGGCCACTTGTTACATCGCAGCAGTAAAAGGCATTCAGGTGAGAGACAATAGTGATGATAGGTATTTAGCCCAAATGTACATCAGTTGTAACTTTTTCAATGTATTTCTTTTAGCAGCTAATTGAAATACTTTGTCAGTGAAAGTTTTGACACAACAAACATACATGTAACAACACGGAGAAATTAATTAATTAATTAATTAATTTTTTAACATGGAGAAATTTAAATAAGACATACATCTTAACAAAACGATGGCTTTATTTGTACTCCTTTTGTAATTTTAACTAAATATTGCAGGGAGTAGTCCTTATTTTAAATACTAAGTATAGGGCCATTTATTATCTACAATGTGAAAATATTTCAGGGGTCTTGTGATTAACGCCATAGTATTTAGGCACAGTTTATAGAGACTTCCAAGCAAAGACAAGAGGCCTGAGCGGATGGTGAGACACCTGACAAAGATCTACATGTACAACCTGGGACTGAATCCAGACTTGCTCAGATAAGCCCAGGTCTAGCTCCTGCCTTATCAAGAATGTCCCTAAGCCAACATTCTCTGCATCTGGCCCAAAGCTGCCTTATGCACTAACCTCCAGGACAAGGTTGCCAGAGAAAATACAGGATGCTCGGTTAAATTTAATTTCAGATAAGCAAAGATAATTTGTAGTATAAATATGTCCCAAATATTGCATGCAACATACTTAGGCAGACATATTCCCTAGCTCTTCTGTGCTTATTCTCTGAGGCAAGATGCCTCACAGATTTAAAACCCTCAAGTCCAGAATTCCAATCTAGCCTCACAGTTTGATTCTCATTGGATACTGCCTTGCCCTCTATTGCTTAGGCTTGTTTTCTCCTAACAGAGCATTTTATTCATACTGCACATTTTCTTTTTTTTTTTTTTAAGATTTTATTTATTTGAGAGAGAGAGAGAGAGAGCATGAGTGGGCAGAGGGGCAGAAGGAGAGGTAGAAGCAGACTCCCTAGCTGAACAAGGAGCCCAATGCAGGACTCGATCCCAGGACCTTGAGATCATGACCTGAGCTGAAAGCAGATGCTTAACCTACTGAGCCACCCAGGTGCTCCTCATTCTGCACATTTTAAAATAATTTTAAACATCAGTAATTAAACATTAGCTGCCTGGAACAATTATAATTTTAGAGAAAATTCATGAGATTGAGCCTGGTGTCAGGCTCCACACTGACCCTGGACTCTGCTTAGGATACTCTCTCTCTGCCCTTCCCTTTCCTCACTCACATGTGTGTGATCTCCCTCTTAAAAAAAAAAATTTTTTTTAAATAGTGGCCAACATGTAGAAAGGCACTACAGAAAAGTCAGTTGTCAGAGTATTTTAATTCAGATCCTAAATTTTTCATGAGAATTTATATACATAGGAGTACTGTTCTTTTTAAAAAGATATTTATTTATTCATGAGAGACACACACACATAGAGAGAGAGAGGCAGAGAGACAGGCAGAGGGAGAAGCAGGTTCCATGCAGAGAGCCCGATGCGGGACTCAATCCCAGGACTCTGGGATCACAACTTGAGCCAAAGGCAGACACTCAACCCCTGAGCCACCCAGGTGCCCCAAGAATACTGTTCTTACACAGATTGGAAGATGAAAAAAAAAAACAACCCAAAAGCTAATCCAATTCCAAATTTTTAGAAGAAGGCTTACTCAAAGATTTGAGTCTAAAAATGGGATGCTGGGCTCCTGCCCTGAGCCTCTCTTTCTCTCTGTGTCTCTCACAAATAAATAGATAAAATCTTTTAAAAATAAATAAATAAATAAATTAATTAATTAATTAATTAATTAATTTAAAAAATGGGATGCTTAGAGTAGAACATTTATTTAAGATCACATTGAAAAATGGTTAACAGAAAGGCACACTGAGAAACATTGGTTTTAAAGCCTTTTACTTTTATTTTGGGTCAACACTCATTCAACAATGAGCCCATTTATTTTGTAAAAGCCTCAGACACATTATTTTTTTTAATTTTTATTTATTTATGATAGTCACACAGAGAGAGAGAGAGAGAGAGAGAGAGAGAGAGGCAGAGACACAGGCAGAGGGAGAAGCAGGCTCCATGCACCGGGAGCCCGACGTGGGATTCGATCCTTGGTCTCCAGGATCGCGCCCTGGGCCAAAGGCAGGCGCTAAACCGCTGCGCCACCCAGGGATCCCCCTCAGACACATTATTTTTAAAAGTACTATTATTTATTACTACTACGACTACTACTACTATTATTATTATTAAACATAACGGCTGGGACTGTTCAATGCACAGAGAAGGCTTTCATGAGGTCCCAAGAATATCCATTTACTCAGAGATAAAGCAGAGGGAGCAAAAGAGATTTGACCAGAGCTCCTTTGATTCCGTTTGAGCACTTCCATCCTCTGCTCAGTGAGAAAGGTGAAGGCTGCCCGAGGACTGAGCCATCAGGGCGCTGAATGTCAACTCTGATTGAAGAGTATTTATCCCTCTTTAATTTTACTTCACTTTTAAGCACACAACCAATACATGTGTGTTATAGAAAATAAGAGAATGTGGATGAGCAAAAAGGTGAATATAACAATCACCCCTAACTCTAGCCTCCAGAATTTTTAAAAAGATTTTTAATTTATTTATTCATGAGAGACACACAGAGAGAGGCAGAGACACAGGCAGAGGGAGAAACAGCTCCCTGCAGGGAGAGCTAGCCAATATTGCTTTGGTAGCATCAGATGCTGAGAGAAAATGGTAAGGTATTCTCCTCTGCTGTACCACAGACCACTGAGCAGCACTGGCCCATCTGGTGCTCTGGGCTTTTGTTGGTATCACCCTGCATAATCTGGAGTGGTGGTGCCCAGGAGAGGGGTGGATGCCTTGCTGGTTGTGCAGAAGGCAGTGGTTCGGAGAGGCACAATGGTAGAGCCTTAGCAGGACCTAGCAGAGAGGCAGCAGTATTCTACTTTAGAGTAGATATAGTTGTACTTGTAGGATGCAAGTACATAAAAGCATAAAAATGGCATCTTCCACAAGAATTATAACCAAGCATATATGAGACACAATCCAAGACGTGTGTGTGTGTGTATGTGTGTGTGTGTGTGCAAGGCAAACTCTAGAGCAGGCTCCATTTTAGCCTTCACATCTATTTCCTTTTCCCTAAAACCAGTCCTAAAAGTTGTTATTAAAGTGATAAAATGATGGGTCTCTCCTGGCATTTGACTAAGCTACTCGTGGACCCAAAGCCTCCCTCAAGGTCTGTAATACTTGGATTGGATTCAGGCATCACCATTTCACATTCCAGAATTTCTGGGCTAATATTACTACTTATCTTGTATGGTTGTTAGGGGATTAAACAATGTAATACTTGAAAAGAGCTTAGGACAGCACTGGGTACGGAGTAAACCCTCCTCAGTATCAACTCTAGTGTGACTGCTGTCTAAATTTGCCTTCCAAACAGGCCCCATTTGCTACCTAGTGGGTGGTGAGAGAGATTTAGGTTTCAGTTGTGACTCAACATTTACTAGCTTTATGTCCTTGGACAGATTAATTTCTTGATAATGTGGATTGTCCTTATGAATGGAGCACACTGTATGCCAGACATTGTACCATGGGCTGTAGACACATGGATGAACAACCCCAACACCACCCTGCCTACAGAGCACTCAGTGCCTGGGGGTAGGATACAGGCAACTAAATAAGCAGAAACAAGCAAAAATAGTGGAGCTATAAGGATAGCACATGTATCCAGCTCCAGTTAGATCAATGGTTAATAGACTGATCAAATAAGAAAGTAGAGAGAACCACAAAAAATGTTACCTACATGTTTTAAATGTTCTATTTCAACATAAACAGATTCGAGGTTGCCAAGGAACAAAGGAGGGGAGGATGAGGAATGATTACTTAAAGGGTTCAGGGTGTTCTGGGGTGACGAGAAAGTTTTAAAACTAGAAAGAGGTGGTGATTGCATAACATTGTGAATGCACTAAATGCCACTGAGTTGTACACTTGAAAATGGTTAATTGTATGTTACGTGAAGTTTACTTTGATAAAATATTATATAAATGAATATCATTTTGTCAACCTTTTTGTGTATGGCTAAGGACTCTTTACATATGTGCCCATAACTGAAGCCCAGATCATCTTTCTGGTATAAATCACACCCAGAATAAATGTATTCTATGTTATTTCCAGCTTTAATCTATTTAAATTGGGTTAAGAATTTAGGTACCTACAAATCTTTCTCAGTAGAATCTGTTTAGATATCCGGGGTTTTTTCACATTTATAGCTTTTACATCCATGTGACAGTAATTTTTTAGGAGCTTATACTTAGGAGCCTGCATTAGTTTTCATAGAAATAATAACTTTCCTTCTGTACTCATATCTTATGAATTTATATAATATTTCATTGAATAACATAATTTTAATACCAAGTAAAACTGGTATAACAAAGCTTGCAACAAACATGTCTGACTCTAGTTAGGCACCTGGCTGAAGTCACCTTGTGGGAGCATAAGTAAGGTGGATGTCCTAGAGTGTAGTTTACCACCTTTCAGCGGTGAGCTCAGGGGCTGGAGTCAGTAGGCTTTACTAAGGACATGATGAGTTGGTTGAGTGGAAGTCAGTTTTGAGAACATTTACAATATAATAAATGCCCCTAGAAGGATATTTAACCTGGATTTGGGGAAGTGATTACAGTTGAGACCTAAAGGTTTGGAAGGACTTGACCAGAAGAAAGATTGGAGGATAGCGTTTTAGGCACTGGAAACAGCCAGAGAGAAGAGAGACTCTATAATAGAAGGTCAGCAAGAAGCCTGGCAGGTTGTGATGTACGGAGGGGGATGTGTTGAAAATGAAGCTTGAGGAGGATCTTGCAAGCCATAAAAAGAAAGACTTTATTTTAGGAATGGTAGAAATCCACGGAAAAATTTTAAGGAGATGACTGACATAATCAAACTGGCATTTTAGAAAGATCCTTTCCACTGCTTTCCAGAAGATAGATGAGAGGTGATGGGTGGTGGGGCAGTGGACGGCTGGGGACACTGGTGAGTGATGGTGGTGGTTTGAACTAAGTATAATGCTATAGGCAGTGAGGGGTGAGGGAGAGCACACTGCAGGACGGAGGAAAAGACCTGGTTAAAACCCATCTGTTTCTGGCTTAGAGGTGCCGTCATTTACTGACATGGAATAAGAAGACTAGGTTTGGGAAAATGAGTGCAGCTTGGAACATACTGAGTTTCAGTTTTTGTTTGTTAAATATTCTATTTATTTATTTATTTGGCAGAGAGAGAGAAAGAGAGAGAGAGAGAGAGAGAGAACGCACAAGTAGTGGGAGAAGGGAGAAGTAGGCTCCCTGCTGAGCAGGGAGTCTGACAGAGGACTTGATCCCAGGACCCCGGGATCATGACCTGAGCAGAAGGCAGATGCTTAACTAACTGAGCTACTCTGGCCCCCTGAGTTTGATGTTTAAAGACACTATGGGGTGTCCATTTAAGTAGTTAGACATGTGACTCTAAAGCTGAATTTCAGTCATTAAATGTGGCCCAAACGTCGGGTAAGGTAAGGAATGGAGATACGTAATTACTTTTAGCAATGAGGAGCACTCCAGTGACACTGGGGAAAGCAGTTTTAGAACGAAAGTGGGCATGGGTGCCAGATGCTAATGGGTTGAGGCATGTAGGGGAATGAGGAAATGAGTGTATGTAGTTGATCATTTGGAAAATTGGGGCTTTGAATGGGAGGGCAGCGTAGAGGAGTGTAGTAGCTGCAAGATAAGCAGGGGGTAAGAAGAACAGTCAGTGGGAAGGGCGAAGAGTGTAAATAAAAACAAGAGAGGGACTAGGAGAGGTTTAAATGGAGAGAGCATACTGGCAATGGGGTGCTGTAGTGAGAGGGTAGCACATAAGCCCATATTAAGCACCAAGCGCCAAGCGTGCGTGCAATGAGACTTGTACTTCCCCTATTCTCTATGCACTGGCTGCCCGCCCCCGCTTCTTTTATCTCATTTTGTTCTTATCCACAATGTGACATGGCCACTTTGGTTTGTGCCTTCTTGGTTGCATGCCTATAGTTTTAGAAGGCTTTCTATGTAATTCTGGATGAAGTTTAGGAACTAGGGTAGATTGGCCTCGTGTCTCACCTGTCCCCACTGCCCCCAGATGGACACAACGCATACAGTGAACTCCCATCTGGTTTATTCCTACCCTCACCTTCTCTGGCACATTCAGCTGCTCGGCAGAGGTGATGGGCTCCCAGCCACCTCCAAGTCATCCACGTCCTCACTGAGACTTCACTCCAACTATCCCAGCCTTCCTGTTTCTTTCACTCCTCAAAGATTCACTTCTGCTCATTGTGAACAGGCTCTCTTCTCCCAGTGGCCTTGTTTCAATGTTTATCTTTAATAGTGAAAAGTGATTCTCAACAAATCTTTGTTCATGCTGCTGACTTTTTCCATACACCAGGCTTCTAGAAGTAAATATCGAAGGAGGAATAAGAAAGCTGGTTTCACATTCGGCACTGGAAGGGTACGGCTCTTTTCCCACCAGCACAGTACTCACTTTTCAAGTTCCGTTGGTATTATTACAAACAAGAAAGAGGCTCACTCCTTTGCTGCATTTTCTATGTGGCATCATGTCCTTCATCTTAAAAATATTAGCCACCTAACTGCTTACAGTGTTACACACTATTCGTAGAGAACTACGCAGATTTGACCACCACGTTCTAAAAGTTTATAGTCCAAGAAAGACATACCAATGCAGACATGCATGCTTCGGAGTCACCCGAAGCAGACATATGTTGGAACTAGCCCAGACAAGTCTAGGGCAATTACATTTAAAAGTCAGGACCAGGGATGCCTGGGTGGCTTAGCGGTTAAGCGTCTGCCTTCAGCCCAGGGCGTGATCCCGGAGACCTGGGATCGAGTCCCACATTGGGGTCCCTGCATGGAGCCTGCTCCTCCCTCTGCCTCTCTTGTGTCTCTGCCTCTCTCTGTGTGTGTCTCATGAATAAATAAATAAAATCTTAAAAAAAAAAGATCAGGATGAAAGTACACTTATTATATAGACTGAGGAGGGAAGAGACCAGTGGACACCAGCTGGGACAGCCAGCCTTCACCTGGGCCAAATATAAAGAACAAGTATGGGATCTGCTCATTCCTTCTGAAGGTCTCTATCCTAACCAACTTTCTCCTCTCTTCCAGTGCTCAGTAACTTGTGGCTGCTCTCAGAAATGTACTGTATCACCATCTGCTTGGTTCTTTTACTTTCTACCCATCTTTCCCATATTACCTTCCTGTTCCCCAGCTCGGCCTCAGGTCCCGGACTGTCCCTGCCCTTGATCAGTGGGGATGGTGGGTGGCACTGGTTTGAAGAACTCACCAGATCTCCTGGAGCTAGTAAATCTGGAGCTGTGTTTGGGAACTCGGGCCCTGACCTGACTGTGGCCCTCCTAGACCTTGTCTGCTGCTCACCGGTCAGCATCATCTTCAGGTACTGCGCTCATCTAGCTGGGTCGCCTCCTACCACTCTCCACTGCAGCTGTCCCACCAGTGCCCACTTCCCTGACACCACAAGAAAGCCCATTGACATTCCAGGAATAAATCCATCCTTGGCTGCCTCATTCCCACCAAGGATAAAAAACATTAATAACTTATTATCTTTCATTTACTTTTTGACCCTTCCATTCCTGGCCATGAAAAGACACAACTATAACTTATTCCTGAAAAGATCTGATGACACATGTGGACAAACATATTAGCACATTATCACTGGCATCCAGACTAATATTCCCTGTGTGCTCGGAACAGGCCTACAGGAGAGGGAAAAGCAAAAAACCTATCTGCTTCTTTCCAGGTCCAAGAATGGTGTTTGCCCAGCGGCATCCAGAAAGCCAGCTACAAAGGAGGATAATCATCAGAAGTCAAGGGGTTGCCTTAAGAATATTCATTTAATATAAAGGCACCGACTTCAATCTTGGGCAGATTTGTGTCCTGCGGAGTATCTATTCCCTTTGACCAATATTCTTGTTCTTCTTGAGTCTGATCTTTATCTGTTTTATTGTGTTTCAGTTATGAGGGTAGTAGAAATGAATTTTTTAAAATGTAAATAGCTCCCCTTCCCCATATGAACCTAGATCTGAAAATAAGGTTTTTGATGATCTGGCTACTGCAGTCATCCATACTGACTCTTTTACCACTGACTGAGAGTTAATTATCATCAAATATCCATCCACTGAGGGTGAGTTACAGGTTACAGGTTATGGCAGGTGTTTGGGGAATAACACTAATGCAATTTATTTTACTGTTCACTCATGTCAGAGTAATCAGCTAATAAAACAAGGATTACAGATTAATACTTTTAACATTTTTGTTTGGGGGGCACCTGGGTAGCTCAGTTGGTTAAGTGTTGGATTCTTGGATTTGGCTCAGGTCATGATCTCAGGATTGTGAGATGGAGCCCTGTGTGGGGCTCTATGCTCAGTGTAGAGTCTGCTTGGGATTCTTTCCCTCTCCCTCTCCTTCTGCTTCTCCTCTTGCTTAAACTTGCTCTCTTTTTCTCTGTCAAATAAATAAATAAAGTCTTAAAAATTTTTTGTTTGTAAGTCCCCTGTCCCATCCACATTAGATTTAAATATTTTTTCAAGTTAAATTTACTAGTTATATTTCCTGTACATGAATCACATAATTATGTCCTTTGCCCACTTACCCACTGAGGTATTGGTAATATTCATAAATATGTTTGAAGAAGATTATCACCTTAAAGTGGGACTACAAACCCTGATTTTCCCTTAGGGTTCCATTTCCCACTATCCTTGACTGATGTCTGAGAAGTTTATGGCTTACTCCATTCATACCTAAGTTGGTATCCACATTCACTCATTCACTCACTCATTTATCCATTCATTCACACATTTATTCATTCATGTATTTGTTATACGTGGCACACAGACTCACATATAGCCTCCAATGAGTCCTGCTTTCTGGTGTTCACCCATGAGTGTGGGCAGGACCTATGACTTGCTTTAACAGTAGAATATTGTAAAGGTGATGCAATGTTCCTCCCATGATTGTGTTACATAATAAAGACTCTGTCTTGATGGAAGACTCAACCTAGAAACTGACCTTGCTGGCTTAATGAAGTAAGCAGCCATGTTGGGGAAGCCCACATGGTGAGGAACTGGGGGAAGCTTCCAGCCAACAGCCAGAAAGAAGCTGGGATCCTTGGTCTTAAAGCTTCAAGGAAATGAATTCTTCTAAGAATGAGTGAGCTTGGAAGGGGTTTCTTCCCCAATTTAGCCTCCAGATGGGAGCACAGTCCAGAAGAAACCTTGATTGTGGTCTTGTGACACTGTAGAGGGGCCATCTAAGCCATGCCCTGACCTGAAGAAACTGTGAGATAATGAATGGGTATTGTTTTTCACTACTAAGTACATGGTTATTTGTTGTACAGCAATAGAAAACAAATGCACTGTGCTATGCTAAATACCAAATAGGCATTCTCTCACTTAGTACCTGGAGTAACCTCATGAGCCTGACATTAATATTATTCCCATTTTACAGATGAAGAAATCAAGGCTCAGGAATTGAATTCTAGAACATTCTGCTCTCAACCACTGAACTCTCATTGCATATTTCATTTTAATGTATTGCATTATTCATAAATTCAAGTTTATCATGGTTTAAAGCTTATCTCCTGATCATACTGACTATATTTAAGAAAGGCTTTACTAGGCAAACCCAATACGCAAAGTAAATGTTTTTATAAATTCAACATTACAAGGAAATTTCCTATAACTCTTTGGTGCTATATTTTTACCATGTATCTCAGAGAAATATTACTAGATTCAAGAATAAAAAAGTTTCTCTTTTGTGTTAAAGTAGTGATAGAATGTAAACTATTTAGAAGGGAGAACAATTATGGCTGATATGAGTTGCACATCCCTGGGAATTGATCTGGAATTAAAATAGTCAAGCAAACATCCATTAGAATGTGCTGGATCTTGGATTCTGTCTTTAAACTTGCAGCAAGACAAAGACATTTCATCTTGTGTCCTCATTTTCCCATTTCTGATCAGGTACAGAAAAAAACTGGGAAGTGGTGAGATTTAGAGTTGCCTTTTTTAAAAAACAACTGATGTCCTATTTGGTTCAGTGTTCTGAGAAGCTGAGATGGGATTATGACCCCACTACTGTGTCTTCTAATGAGAGTTCTTGCTATTCTGCATTTATCAGATGTTAATTATTCATACTGCGTGATTGAGGATTTTGGAGTCAGAGATTCACCTGCAATGTTTGGAATACCAGTGGAGGCCTACATCAACACAGAATTTATAAAGCAGCTGGTGCTAGTCAAAGCTAATGACGGAATTTCAGTTTAATAAAAAGACCCCCAACTGAGCACACCATCTTGAAAAAAGTATACTTATCAAACAGCTTTCAATCAGTTCAAGAGAGACACCTTAATTGGGAAGAGGAAGATTTGCAGAGTAGTTTGTCATTGTGCCAAGTCCAGATCAATAACTGCATGTCTGCTTTTTGGTAGATGTAGCTTTTGCTGTCTATTAAATAACCACATTTACTTCCTCTTCATTTGGGTAAACTCTGCTTCATTTCATAATGTTAAATAATATCTTCTCTTAATTCCCATCTGTGTTTTCAAAATAAATAGAAGCAAAATTTAGATTTACAGAGTGATTATAAAGGTCATTTTTTAAAAAATTTAAAATAAATTTTATATTTTTGCAATAAGAAGGCAATGCTTATGGAATTTTAATATTTTCAAAAATTGGTTTGAAAAAAATTACATGGGTAGAACTAAATTATAGTAGTTTAACTATAAGAAGAATATTCTGAGCAATGATAATCTGGATTCACATAGAATTATTTGGAGAAGACTGTACAGAATCATCTACTAATAAACAAAAATAAAATGGGTTTATTTTTAGAAGAAAGGATTTGGAATACTACAGAATGTAACTCAGTCATCAAGTCTTAGTTTCCTTATTTGTTCAAAGGAGATACTCAATTCAAACAGGTGACTTTCAAACTTGTCTCAGTGGCACATTAGAGGACATTATGGACCAGACAGGTCAGGAGGAGGCAGAGAAGATGATGATGATGGAGCAGGAGCCCAATGTGGAGGTCAAGGCAAAGCTTGGGGGAGAGAGGGCTCTAGTTCCCTTTCTTACTCCAACCAGAGCAGATCTTTTCTTTCCCTTCTTCCCTCCATCTATTCCTTTCTTTCTTCTTTTTTTTTAAAGATTTTACTTATTTATTCATGAGAGACAGAGAGGGGGAGGGGGGAGGCAGAGACACAGGCAGAGGGAGAAGCAGGCTCCATGCAGGGAGCCCGATGTGGGACTCCATCCTAGGTCTCTAGGATCATGCCCTGGGCCGAAGGTGGCGCTAAACCACTGAGCCACCTGGGCTGCCCCATTCCTTACTTTCCTCTTTCCTTCCTTCCTTCCTTCCTTCCTTCCTTCCTTCCTTCCTTCCTTCCTTCCTTCCTTCTTTCCTTCCCTCTCTTTTTTATTCTTTCTTTCCCTTCTTTTGTGTTTTCTCTGTCTCTTTTCTGCTTCCTTCCTTCCATTTTTCCTCCCTCCTTTCCTTCCAAAATCTATACCTATTATATAGATCATAAAATAACACATAGAAATATCAAGTTTCTGTATAAGATTTCTTTTTTGGAAAATGGGATTTTACTGCTAAAATATAGTTTGAAAATCAGTGGACTAGATAATCATAAGTCCTTTTCCTTCTGTGAATTTCTTCCTTCTAGTAATTTTTCAATTGCCATTGGGATTCCAAGATCCAGGAACAAAATAGCAAGGGAGATTGAAAATATTTTAGAATCCACAACAAAGATCTATCTTGCATGAACTGTAGTTCTGTTAAAAGCTGTGGATGAAAGGGCATCTTACAGACCCCTATAGAGATATGGGATTATGACTAATAGGTTTAGTTTTTTCAAAGTAACTACACAGTACACAGCCATGCTCTCTTTGGCATTTCATTGACTAGATGATGTGTAGGCGAAGTGACAGAATTATGGCCTAACTTAAAAAATGAAAAGTTTCTTGCATTTAGAGAATCATATACTATAAGATTCAGGGATACTCTGAGATCATTTATCTCATTTTATATATTCATTTATCCATTAAATTAATAAGTTTTTATTGAATCTGAGTGTGTGTCAGCCACTATGTTAGGTGTTGAGGTTATAGTATATTGTCCCTATCCATATAGAAATTATGTTTTAGTGGAGGAAAGAGCAATTAAACCCATAATTATACACATAAGCATATAATTACATATTTTTATGAGTGCTATTAAGTAAAAGAGCAGGATTCACTGAGATCATGTGTTAGAGAATACATGAGAACACTAGGCTGTAAAGGGTGAAAGTGATTTGTCTCAAGTCACTGAGCTGAGCATCACAGAGCTGGCACTAGACTCAGTCACTTGTTCTTTGTTTCACCAATTTGACTGTGAAAGGCTAAGGCTAAGTGATGGAAATCCAAAATCTATGAGCTCCTTTCCTTGCTTCCCCATCATTTTGAAATGTTGGGCAGCCTTGGAGATACCTAAATATCTGCACCAAGAATGGAAACTTCAAATTTTTGAAAATTGTTTTCTTCTTTGGTTAAGATCTCTTTGCTTATAGTGTAGTTGGCTAGGGGCTGAAAATGGTTTGCAGAAGTAACAAAGTCCATGATAAGAGAAAAGAAATTACTTAGTAGCCATAGAAAGACTACTAATTATTAAAATTTTCAGGTTGCAGCCACTTCAACAGCTTCTTTGAGTCTACTTTGCTGTGAAACAAGTGGTTTTGTTCCTATTGAAGATCCAGTCAAAATGTACACCAATTTCCCTTACAAGCTTTAAAAAAATACTTTATTTTAAGGTAATCTTTACACCCAATGTAGGGCTCGAACCCACGACCCTGAGATAAAGATTCGCGGCTCTTCCAACTGAGCCAGTCAGGCACCCCTCCATTATAAACTTTTACCCAGATAAGTTTACCAGACCTATCAACTAGAAGAAAATCCCAGTTATAGCATCTTTATTAAATTATTAGCTGACAGCAACCAAAATGAACCCATTCTCCTCTTCGAAAACTGAAGCAGTTGGAATATGGATAGCAGCCCATAAAGATAGCAAAGAGTTTGAGATTATTTTCTCCTGAAAGAACCCGAAGAGTAGGGATTGGATGGGTGATGGCAAATCCAAATACTTTCAAAATCTAACAAACACACAACTAAAAAGCATCCTTTCAGGAACACTGAGGAGCTTTGCCTATATGGATGCCATCTACTTCTAGAAAGCACCGCCATTAGGTGGTACACTTTGAGTCCTTTCTAGTGTTTGATGGAATAAGTGATTGACTTGCCTCAATCCAGAGCCTCAACCATAGCCAAGTGCAATTCTTTTGAAATGTTTTGTTTTTACATATTTTATTATATTCAGAAATTATTTCCACATATGCACTATATATAAATCTTCGCACTAATGAATAAATGGGATTCTATCATACATGTTGGGGTTTTTGGGTGTAGACTAATTTTTTTCCTTTTGTTTCTGCAAACCTCCTTCCTCCTCTTCTGTTTTCCTGCTACCCCAAACCCTACCACAACCCATGTAATCAAGTTAGCATGTATCTTTGCATTTTTCCTTTTTTAAAGATTTATTTATTTTAGAGAAAGATGGGGAATGAGAGTGCAAGCACAGGAAGGGGCAGAGGGAGAGAGAATCCTCAAGCAGACTTTCCGCTGAGTACAGAGCCTGAGTCAGGCTCCCAGGAACCTGAAACCATGACCTGAGCCAAAATCAAGAGTCCACTCAAATGACTGAATCATCCAGGCACCCCATCTTTGCATATTTTTATCCATGCTCATGTAGTCCTATGTAAACATAAATATGTACATGAAAGTATATATATTCCCATACATGTGTTTTGGGCACCATTTTTTAGAAATCATATTGTATACCTTTTTGAGATCATCTTATATAGTCTTGTCCTGCATTTGTCTTTCTCGCTAGGAAATATCTCAGGAGAATGTCCCCAAGTCAACTGGCATAGTTCTACTTCATTTTCTACTACTTCTGGTGCCCACGTACCATGACTTATTTTGTTTTCAGTTTTCTGCTATATTGAACAACGCTATGATTAGCTCCTTTGTACATTTGTCCTGTGTACCAGGGCTCTTATTTTTATAGGAGAGCTTTCCATAAGTGAGAACTGAGTCAAAGGATGTAGCTATTTAATTTTAATAAATGTTATCAGATTCCAAAAGATATAAAAATTCCCATTTCCACCAGGAATAATGACAGCATTTCTCCCTGCATCCATACCAGAATGGATGTTATTATTCTTTTTTTTTTATTTTTGCCATACCAATGGTTAGTTTAAACCTCACTGTTACTTTATTTTCCATTTCCCTAACTACTAGTGATTTAGATCTTTTCACAAATCTGTATGCCATCTGCTTTTGCTCCTCTGCAAGTTGGCTATTTTCTTTCTATTTTGGGTTGTATGTTAGAGGAGCTCATTGCATAAGAGTCTTATATTTTTCATTTGTGCAAATTTTTTTCTAAATTTCTTATTTGCCTATTTTTGTTATCATTTGAAATATTTATTTTAATATACCTAAAAGTATATATCTTCTCTTTTACATTTGTGCAAATTTTTTTTCTAAATTTCTTATTTGCCTATTTTTGTTATCATTTGAAATATGTATTTTAATATACCTAAAAGTATATATCTTCTCTTTTACAGCTTCTAGGTTTACTTTCTTAGTTATGAAAATGTCCCCAAAATGTACATTCTTGAAACAGTTTTATCCTTTATTTTTTTAAAATAAAAATTTTATTTATTTATTTGACAGATAGCACAAGCAGGGGGAGCAGCAGGCAGAGGGAGAGAGGGAGAAGCAGGCTCCCTGAGCTTGATGTGGAGCTTGATCCCAGGACCCCAGAATCATGACTTGAGCCAAAGGCAGATGCTCAACTGACTGAGCCCCCAGTCACCCTATCATTTTATTTTTATTTAAGCTTTTAACCCATTTAAAATCATTTTTATATAGGAGTTCAACTTGTTTTCTATATCAAATCTTTCTATACCATTTCTATGCCACCCTTTTTTCTACTGAATTGGTCTAACATTTTCATCATATATTAAGTTTTCATATATATCAGAATCTATTTCCCGATTCTATGTCCTATTCTGCTGATTTACCTATTCTTATGCAAATACTTGACTTGTTTTCAGTGCCTTTATGAGATCTTCAGATATTTGACAATGCATGTTAGTCCCCTGAATATTCTTCTTTTCCTTCTATTTAAAATATGATTGAGTTGTCTTGTGTACTGTTAGAGGGAATACAAACAGATGCAGCCACTGTGGAAAACAGTATGGAGGTTCCTCAAATAGTCAAAAATAGACCTACCATATGATCCAGTAATTCCACTACTGGTGATTTACCCAAAGAATACAAAAAAACTAATTCAAAAAGATATGTGTACTCCTATGTTTATTGCAGCATTATTTATAATGGCCAAATTATGGAAGCAACCCACATGCCCTGGTAGATGAATAGATAAAGATCACACACACACACACACACTGGAATACTATTCAGCCATAAAAAAGAATTAAATCTTGCCATTTGCAACAACACGGATGGATCTAGAAAAGTATAATGCTAAGTGAAATAAATCAGAGAAAGACAGGAAACAACAAATGTTGGAGAGGATGTGGAGAAAGGGGAACCCTCTTGCACTGTTGGTGAGAATGTGAACTGGTGCAGTCACTCTGGAAAACTGTGTGGAGGTTCCTCAAAGAGTTAAAAACAGAACTGCCCTACGACCGAGCAATTGCACTACTGGGGATTTACCCCAAAGATAGAGATGCAATGAAATGCCGAGAGACCTGCACCCCAATGTTTATAGCAGCAATGTCCACAGTAGCCAAATTGTGGAAGGAGCCTCAGTGTCCATTGAAAGATGAATGGATAAAGAAGATGTGGTCTATGTATACAATGGATATTACTCAGACATTAGAACGACAAATACCCACCATTTGCTTTGACGTGGATGGAACTGGAGGGTATTATGCTGAGTGAAATGAGTCAATCAGAGAAGGACAAACATTATATGGTTTTATTCATTCAGGGATATAAAAAATAGTGAAAGTGAATAAAGGGGAAAGGAGAGAAAATGAATGGGAAATATCAGTGAGGGTGACAAAACATGAGAGACTCCTAACTTTGGGAAATGAACAAGGGGTAGTGGAAGGGAGGTGGGCGGGGGGTTGGGGTGACTGGGTGACAGGCACTGAGGGGGGCACTTGAGATGAGCACTGGGTGTTTTTTTTTTAAAGATTTGTATTTATTTATTTATTTATTTATTTATTTATTTATTTATGATAGAGAGAGAGAGAAAGAGAGAGAGAGAGAGAGAGACTCAGAGACACAGGCAGAGGGAGAAGCAGGCTCCATGCAGGGAGCATGATGTGGGACTCGATCCCGGGTCTCCAGGATCAGGCCCTGGGCTGGAGGTGGCACTAAACTGCTGAGCCACCTGGGCTGCCCATGAGCACTGGGTGTTATGCTATATGTTGGCAAATTGACGTCCAATAAAAAAATACACAGAAAAAAAAAAAAAAAGAAAAATGAAAATAAATAAATAAATCCAAGAAAGAAAAATACCATATGATTTTAGTCATATGTGGAATTTAAGAAACAAAACAAAGGAACAAAAGAAAAAGAGAGAGAGACACAGAGGCAAACCAGGAAACAGACTCCTAACTATAGAGAACAAACTGATGGTTACCAGAGAGGAAGTGGGTGGAGGGGGTTGGGTGAAATAGGTGAAGGGGATTAAGAGGACATTTATGATGAGCACTAAGTGATATACAGAATTGTTGACTCACTATATTGTACACCTGAAACTAATATGACATTGTATGTTAACTATACTGGAATTAAAAAAAATTTTTAAATACAGTTCAGGGGCATCTACAGCTCAGGTCATGGTCTTGGGGTCCTGGGATCGAGCCCTATATCAGGCTCCCTGCTCAGTGGGGAGTCTGCTTCTCCTTCTCTCTCTGTGCTCTCTCTCAAATAAATAAGTAAAATCTTAAAAAAAATACAATTCAGTTATGTTTTCAGGTGTTTGTCCCTTTAAGTAAACTTTAAGGCCAATAAGTGTAAGCAAAAGTTGTGTTTCCTGGACAAAAGCTTTAGGAGCTAGCATATGATATGCCTCATCTTCTTTTCCTATCTTGGTGATGGCAGAAGCACTGATTGAGATGAAACTTCTTTCAGCCTGGGTTCCTAAGTGATAACGATGAGCAGAGCCACCCTCATGATCCATGCTGGACATGTAGAATCAGTGAGAAATAAAGTTTGGTTATGTTAA